>NC_136070.1:832069832-833269832 GCF_964261635.1 Lissotriton helveticus
ATACCACATACACCGTCACCTCAAAAGCCTCCAGACCATGAGGATATACTCTCAGAAGGGTCAATACACTCTTTTATAGGGGATGGGGGTGATGATAAATGCACACTACCCCCACAAGATGACTGGGATACATATGACACAGATCCTCCTGGTGAGACAGATCCAGACCTTTATTCTTCTAAACTCTCTCCACCAGGTGAAATCACTACCTATTATGACCTTATAAATAGACCTGCCAATTTTGATAAGGTACCTTTGCATAATGAGGAAATAGAGAATAACTTTTTATCTGAAACACTTTCCTCCACTGAAAAATCAACCAAATATCTACCAGTGTTAAAGGGTATGCTTAGACATACTACCGATATTTTTAAAGATCCCTTATTATCTAGAATTAACATGCCAAGAGTGTACAAAAAATGTAATCCTTTCCCATCAGACGTACCTACATTAGGACTTAGCTTACACTCGGTTTCTTAGACGTTGCAACAGCACGTAAAAGAGTAAACTCAAACAACTGGTGATGCTCCACCACCAGATGAAGAGAGCAAATGTATAGACCTAGCAGGGAAAAGGGTTGCAGCTCAGTCTTCTAATCAGTGGACAATTGGCCTGTAATCAAGGTATGAATGGTCACACTAGGACGAGATGGAACACAATTTACAACATTTCCCGGAACAATACAGAAAATGGGCACACCAAATTACATCAGAGGGTAAACTTATAGCAAATACAAATATAAGGTGCACCCTAGATACAGCTGCTAGGGGAATACATACTAGCCTTATGCTAAGAAGACATGCATAGCAAAGAGTATCTGGATTTAAACCAGAAGTGCAACAAAATATTGTAGGTCTTGTTTTGATGGTGAACACCTTTTTGTTCCACAAGTGGACACACTACTGGAGAAAATCAAAAAAGGCAACAAGACTGCAAAGTGAATGGGAGCACTACAAACGCCATCCCAAAGGGGCCTTTTTTGTCGCTCTACATATAGCGGATAAGCTAAAACAGCCTCCACAGACACATCCAATCCTTTTAACAAAAGTCAATCTCAAACAAGTCCCTAAAGAGGATATTATAGAGGATATCTACAAAGGAAATAATAACAAGGATTGAGGTAGAGGAGGTTTTAACAAAAACAATTCCTCTCCTACAACCAAACAGTGACTCGACTACCATTCCCACCGATCACTTAACACCTGCCCGGGGAAGACTACAACAGTTCTTTCCAGAATGGGGAAACATCACATCACATCAGATCAATGGGTGTTGGATGTTATCCAACATGGTTATTGTCTGAAGCTAACCTCAACTCCTCCAAACATACCACCTCGTTTTCACAAAATGTCTACACATCAAAACCTGTTAAAAGAAGAAATTCAAGCTCTATTAAAAAAGGAGCAGTAGAATCAGTGCCAATACAACAGCGAAAAGGGGTTTACTCCCTTTACTTTCTTATTTCCAAAAAGGACGGAAATTTAAGACCCTTATTAGATCAGAGACTTCTAAATGGGTGTATCCTATCAGATAATTTTCATATGGTCACTCTTCAGGATATAATCCCACTTCTCCAAAAAAGATATTTCATGATAACATTGGATCTAAAGGATGCATATGTCCACATTCCAATTTATCCAGCACACAGGTAATCTCGGGTTACTTCCAACGGACAGCACTTTCAGTTCAAAGTTATACTGTTCGTGATCACCACACCCCCCAGAATATTTACCAAATCTCTGGCGTAGTTAGCAGTCCATTTAAGGAGACAAAATATACATGTAGTCCCATATCTAGATGATTGGCTTATCAAAAGCAACACAAATCACACATGCTTACAAAGCACTTGGACAGCAATCAATTTACTGCACAAACTAGGATTCACAATAAATGCAGTAAAATCACACCTACAACCACTACAAGTACATCCTTACTTGGGAGCAATTCGAAATTGTCAGATAGGAGTAGCTTACCCGAATGCAGCCAGGATGCAGACTTTCACAAATCTGGTGCCACTATTACAGCCTCAAAAACAAATATGTGAGAACGGTTATGCGTGGCCTAGTAACTAAGGCCTCATGCATAGCGGAGGGTCATTTGGACAATCTAGTGTTGATCAGCTGTTAAGTTTGCCAATCTGTGCAATGGTGGGACTACAACAAACTAGTACAGGGATGGCCTTTTATAGACCAAATTCCACAAACAACCATTACAACGGATGCATCAATGATAGGTTGGGGAGCACATTAACAGGACATAAATGTGCAAGGGCATTCGACACAGTCGGTCTCTTCTACACATCAATCAGCTAGAACTCTTAGCAGTTCATCTGGCGATGTAAGCATTCCTTCCTCCCCTAAAAGGCAAGGTAGTTTTAATCAAAACAGACAATAAGAAAACCATGTGTTCTCTGCAAGGACAAGGGGAGACAAAATCTCCACAGTTGACTGCTAGCACAAAATATCTGGAACTTTGCTCTGCAGCGCAACATTCAGTTGCTTGCAGAGTACGTATGAGGAGTAGACAGTCGTCTGGTGGTTCTTCTCGGCAGAACATGCCAAAAAGTCCACGAGTCGGAAATAAATGTACAAGTCCTACACCCATTCTTCAAACAATGGGGACAACTGGACATAGATCTTTTTGCAACACCACAAAACTCAAAAACTTCCCCTCCAGATTCCAATATCCACAATCCAAGGGCAATGCACTATGGATCAATTGGCCAAGGATATTTGCATACACTTTTCCACCTCTTCCCCTGCTTCCATTTGTCATTCGCAAACAAAAACAGACATCCCTCACACTGATACTAATTGCTCCAACATGTGCCACACAACCATGGTGCACAACACTGCTGGAGACGTCGGTAGTATCCATCAAATGTTACCCAACCGAGAAGATCTTCTCATGCAGAACAAAGGATTAATACTTCACCCAAATCTCAGATCTATCAATTTTGCGATTTGGCTCCTGAAGTCTTAGAATTTGATTACCTACACTCACTAAAAGAATGTATAGATATCCTAAAAGATGCAAGAAGACCCACAAAAAGAGCATACTATGCAGCAAAGTGGAAACGTTTTGTTTATTACGGTCATTCAAAAGACATTAATCCTATACAAGCATCACCTCAAAACATTATAGGTTACATGCCTCATTTACAAAATGAGGGTTTGTCTTTTACCTCTATTAAAATACATCTTACGGGTTTAACTGCATATCTTCAGAATTGAGAATAAACTTCTCTATTTAGGATTCCTGTAATTAAAGCATTTTTACAAGGACTTTGGGTTATTCCACCTCTAGCACCACCTACACCAATGTGAAATTTAAGGTTAATGGGTCCACCATTTGAAACATAACGTACATACCCATTACAGTTTCTATCACGGAAACTCGCTTTTCTAATTTCAATTACTTCACTCAGGAGAGTAGGAGAAATTCAAGTATTGACTTTAGAAGAACCATTCTTTCAAGTACGTAGAGACAAAGTGGTTTTAAGAGCTAACCCTAAATTCTTACCTAAAGTAATATCACATTTTCACATGGCCCAATCCATAGAGATACCTGTATTCTTCCCTCAACCAGAATCAGTAACTGAAACAGCGTTACATACATTAGATGTCAAAAGAGCATTAATGTTTTATATAGATAGAACACAATTTGTCTGTAAAACACAACTGTTTGTGTAATGGATAGTTAGTTGTATCCAAACATGTAATGCCAAAGCCAAGAGAATTCTACCTATTCCACCAAGAGCCCATTCTACACACAAAAAGGGGTGTTTATACGGCATTTATAGGGAATATTCCCATAGCTGACATATGTAAATCAGCTACATGGACTACTCTACATACATTTACAAAACATTACTGTGTAGGTGTTATGGCAAGACAACAAAAAAAGTTGTTCAAGAATTATTACGTACTTTATTTCAAACAAATACACCAAACAAAAGTTATTCACAGCTTACAGGGAGAACTGCTTTTTGGTCTTTGCTAAGCATGTGTTTCTACAGCTACACATGCCAGCAAACGGTGAATCTTACTTACCCAGTAAGCTTCTGTTTGTGGCATGTAATGCTGTAGATTCACATGTGCCTACCCTCCTCCCTGGTGACTTGTGCTCTTTGCCTTTATACACATATGTCATGCATTCACTACATGGTCATCTTTATAGCATACACCATCCTCACCCGCCAAACGAGAAACATCTAACAACGAAGTTGATGACCATGTACAATGCAAGCAAGGGGAGGAGTCACTATAACTCATGATTAGAAGAATTTCTTCCAAGAAAAACAACATGCACATTTCCGAGCCTAACACTAGGTGACAAACTTGTAGCTTATGTGAGAAGTTGGCCTAGTATATGATGTCCACTGTTCTAGTGGGCGCCTTGCACCAGTCCAAATGAAATGACCCTTATTGATGGTAGGTTATAAAGTCAACCTTATAGAAAGCTATCCTAGTGGTAGTTCCGGGTAGCAGCCCTCAGACTAAGACTTAGAGGCGAGTTAAGCTAGTTGTTTTACCAATTATAATCTCTTGAATGATCAAATGAAAGCACACCACACAAGGTATATATCAAATATATATGTATTTATTCTAAACACAATCCCTCTGGACTCTTTATGAGGTCAGAGGTAAAAGTACATTACAAGGAACTTAATTAACATATGATAAGTTGCACAGTATACGTTATGCCCTAGGGGCCTCACAAACCATATACTAAAATAGTGGTACAAGAACCACGTGAGAGTTAGAAAGCAGGCCTAGGGCCTGTAGAACCGCTGGGGCTACCTAGAATCACTAAAGGTTAGGATGCAGGAGGCCCACGGGGGACGTCTGCAGTGTCTAAACGCAGCTGCGGATCACCATTGACTTTCTATGGAGAACAAACAAGTTACAATTTTAAAGATTAAGGGCACTTCTAGGTGAACTACGATGGAACCCTTTTAGACTAGGACACTTCGAGAGTCAAGACCCACGGGAGCACCGGAGTACTCGTGTTACCTCACCCAGGGAAGCCGGTTGCATAGGTGTCTTTTGGTGTCGGGTTTCGCCGTCTATTCCAATGGAGAGCTGCGAAGAAATGCTGCAGGCGACCAGAGGAAAAGTGTTTGGGTGGATCCAATGGTGGATCGGAGATGTGAAGAACATGGAAGCAGAGGGGACAGAGTCTGGGTCACTAGCCAGTGACCAGGATGGCGAGAGGAAGATGCCAGCCGATGTCGGGTGATTTCAGGTGAAAAGTAAGGATCTGGTTGAATGCGGTGTCGGAATCCGGATTGGACCCAACAAGCCTTGGCAAACACAATCCACGCAGGATGTCGAGGTGGGCTCCGGTGCAGACCAGCAGGGTCTGAGGAACTCCTCCTTTGGAGAGGAGTGGGAGCAAGTCTGGAGCAACCAGGAAAGCTCAATAAATCAAAGATGCCCTTCATGGGGGCTTGCTACCCAACGGATTAGGAACCGCGAAGGGACCTCAAGTGGAAATGCACAAAGAGGGCACACGGGACACTCGTGGAGTGTAGGCCTCTGAGCTTCGGTGCAAAAGGTGCTCGGGGCAGGGGCTTCAAATACCCCAATGCACAACTTCAGGATCCCTCGGGAAGTAGGTGCAGTAGCAAAAAAGCAGGATGCCCAGGGGTTCCGGTCCCACGTCTCTCGTGTCCGCTACAGGTCTCCGCTTTGCTGGGAGCGCAGGTCAGCGTCAGATGTCTGGAAATCCGTGTTCTGTGTCGCAGATTCTACAGGATCCGGCGCGAGCCTAGAAAATGCAGACCGGCAAAGATGATGTTGGTGCCTCTTTGGACAGGGTGGTCACTCCTTGACCACAAGGGAGATTTCTTCAGTTTTCCAGTCGAAATGGAATGTCGAAAGTCCAGGAATTATGTATCAGAGTTTCGTCCAGGGTAATCTAAAGTCCTAGGGTCTGGGGTTCTATACTTGTAGTAAGTTTAGGGGTGGGACTAACTCTAAGGTCCCTCCTATGGGTGGACCTGGGGAGGGGGTGGTTACACCCCTTTCCCTTTGTCCAGTTTTGCGCCAGAGCTGGGGTTGAGGTCCCCAGCAACCGTTTTGAACTGGGAAATGCATGGCGCACCTTGTGTGCCCCAGGCAGTGTCTGAAAAGCATTTACTGAATGCAACCCACCCTGCCCCAATACACTAATGCCTGTCTGGGGAGGTGCTGGCACCTCCCTGGACAGGAAACCTATTGTCCAGGCCTCCCCTGCCGGAGTTTCGTCCAGCAGCAGTAAGGCCCTTGTGTCTGTGGCAGCAACATCCATTTTGTGATGCTGGGGCTCTGTTTAACTTTAACCGGGTTTACCAGTAACTACATGTCTTCTCCCTCTTTGAAGGGTGGAATGCTACCCCCGCGCCAGAACTGGCGGGGGGGGGGGGTAGTAGTCGTCCAAAGTGACACCTTACATGACATGTTTTGATAAAGCCAAACCAAAGTTAGCATTAATCGCGAGGATTATAATGCACTTAATAGTATATGGTATGGCTATATCCTAGAACAGCTATAAGGAGATGGTTCTGAAAGCTGCAGAGGGGCTCAGCTCATGCTAGGGCACCCTCTCACACAAAACCAAGCACTCTGCCTCCAGAATTGTCAAGCCCTGCCATAGGAAATTACTTATAGGTTAAAATGGTTGTGTGTGTGTGTGTATATATATATATGTGTGTATATATATATATATGTGTGTATATATATATGTGTGTATATATATATATATGTGTGTATATATATATGTGTATATATATATATATCGCCACTCACTCGAATTTCGTCGGGTGTCAAAGATAGACGGCACTCCAAGTCGGATTTTTACTCAAAAAGATTTATTTGGCAGACCCCCCTGCCCCCTTAGACATACGCGTTTCACCCGTTAGGCTTCGTCAGTGTCAGCCATTTTTCGTACATTCCACCATTATATTCCCCACCCTCCTCAAACTTCAAGGAAGGACTAAACCCTCGCCAAGTTCTTAGGTGCGGCCATCTTATAATGTGCAATTTGTGAGATTCATCTAAGCACAAAATAGTATAACATCGGGAGAATGGTGATAAAAAGTGCTAGTGCATGATTAAAAACATGAAAATACAGGGTTCATTTTTCAAGCAAGGTCTACAAGTCAATATAATAGAATGTTTTTTTGGTAGACGTGCATCATATATTCACATAGCAGTATTATGTGAAAGATTATATATCTATATATACTTTTTCCCGCCCTGTATGGGCTTGTCATGCCGAAGTCGTGTTCCCTGTTACATCAAATCTGACGCCCTGTATGGGCTCATTCTGTATACCATGATTGGTCATCCAAAATCCATTCTTATTATAAACACAGAGAAAGTTTTCTAACAAATCTCATTGCTGGCCTCTGTTCTCATACCTGATGTCTATATGAGGGGTACGCTAATTTACTCTAAATGGACCCAGAGTTCCTCATCGTTGTTCAGCCCTTTCGGCTGCATACTTTGGAGATCGATTATATATCTGGACTCAAGAGCTAGTAATGCTCTCACTCTGTCCCCTCCACGATCTTTTTTGCCCAGTTGATCAATCAGATAAAAAGATAATAGATCCCTATTACTTTTGTGGTGGGTCTCAAAGTGGCGTGCCACCGGATAGTTCTTATCTCTATTTGTGATCGCACGCATGTGCTCCAAAATACGTCTCTTAGCCGGATTGATGGTACTACCGACATATCTTTTGGAGCACGGGCAAACCAGACAATAGATCACAAATTCCGAATTACAATTCAGGAACTTTGTAATCTCTTTCATGGGTCGTGAGCCGTTTTCTCTCCCCTCATATCTTGTCCGCTTTTTACTATATTTGCATGCATGGAAAGAAACCGCTAACTGGTTTAGATTTGGTAGCCCTAGCGGGTTCCTCAAAGTGGCTGTTGGTCAAGTCAGGGATTAGCAGCGTCTGTAAGTTATAGATGGTTTAGACGTTAGTTTTTTTCAAGATGGGATCAGTGCCTAGGATGTGCCAGTTTCTATTAAATATCTGAACCAGCTCACTCGATCTCATATTGTAGTTGGTAATCATCCTTACTGTATCCTCTGTTTCGATCTCCCTGTTTTTGACCTTAAAGAGGTCCTTTCTATCGGCATGCTCCACCTTGCCTGCCGCATGCTCAAGTAGTGATTTTGAATATCCTCTACTTCTAAATCTGGACTAAGCCTCATCCTGCGCCTGTAAGAAATCTTGAGAATTGGAACAATTTCTCTTTAGGCGTAATAATTCCCCAAATGAAATGTTTTGAATCATGCTTCTAGGATGATGGCTTGTCGCATGCAAGACGGTATTGCCTGCCGTCGGCATGCGGTATAATCTAGTTTGTAGGGAGCAGTCTGTAATGAAGACCTCAAGGTCAAGATAATACACCGACGTTGTACTGATGGTCCTTTGGGAATCTCAAATTGAGATTATTGTCGTTCAGTGTAGAGACAAACTCCTCAGCCGAGGATCTGCCTCCCCGCCAAACGACAAATAAATCGTCGATATATCTTGCCCAAATCATAATATGATCTAGCCACTTCTCATTGGTCCCCCCCCCAGGCCACGTGCTTCTCCCACCAGCCCACGAACAAGTTCGCGTAGCTGGGGGCGAAGCACGTGCCTGTGGCGGTCCCTCTTGTTTGCCGGTACATGTTGCCTGCAAAGAGAAAAATGTGGTTATAGAGACAAAACTCTATCATCTTCAATAACATTTTGTTATGCATATGATGTTTTAGATGTTTCTTTCCCAAAAACCACTGTATGGCCGAGATACCCTTTTGATGTTCTATACACGTGTACAGGCTGGTTGCATCGAGGGTAATGAGGAGCATATCCTCTTCCCATCTGATGCCATCAATCTGTCGTATAAAGTCTTGGGTGTCCTTGACATAGGAGGGTAAATCTCTGACAAAATTAGCCAGGTAACTGTCGATGAATCTTGACGTGTTCTCCAGCAGGCTCCCTATGGAGGACACAATCGGTCTCCCAGGAGGATTTGTGTCTTTATGCACCTTGGGGAGGTGATAAAACGTAGGAATGATCGGGTGTTCACATAGTAGATAGTCATTCTCATTTTTATTGAGCATCCCCTCATCCCTCCAACCCATCAAAAGTGCATGATATTCCAATAGACATTTATTGAAGTCTTTCTTGTCTATGACTTCATAACAACTGGTGTCCTGTAGTTGTCTCAAGGCCTCGTTAGGTCTCGCCTGTCGATGCGCATGCGCATCGAGCAAGCGAGACTATAGGGGCTCATCCACACTTTATCTAACTTGCAAGGAATCGTGGCGATTCCTTGCAGTGCCCGTGACTTTTAAGCTCAATGCGCATGTGCATTGAGCTTAAAAGCGCGTGCACAGCCGCCCGCATTCCTCCGACACCTTTGAAGTGAAGCTTAGCTTCACTTCAAAGGCCCGGCTTCTTCACACCTACATGCCGCTCTGCCCCGCTCCGCCCCCTCCCCTGAGTCATCCTGCCTGCCCTCGACGTTCCCCCCGCCCCCTCCCGCCACGCAATGCCGAGAGCTTTTTTTGATTAGCAATGGCGGCTTTGCTCTTCAGTGAACTTCTCCCTCCCGCTTTGGCTTTCCACCAGCATTTGCATGCCCGCCGTGTTACGGTGAAAGGCTTGTTATTATTTCATATTGCCAATGCTTGTTTTAAGATTGCTGTGACTCTTGCTCGTTTGCTCGCACTCCCTTGTTCTCTCGTGTGTGTGTGTGTGTGTGTGTGTGTGATGCTTTTCCCCTCTGCTCCTTTCCCATGTTGCGTTGCCTCCTCCCACCCACTCCTCAGCAAACTACTTGCAGGCACTTAAACATTTTTTCTTTTGTGTATTTTTCGAAAAAAGAAATCATAGGCCCAGGTTATTTGGTCAATGTTCCAATCAGATGTTACTCAGCGAGGAGTTACTTAGCTAAAGCACTGCTTGTTTCCTATCACCCCCAGACGTCCAAAAATAACATCTCCGTCGAACAAATGTGACTTTTGAAGTCAATGGAAAGAAACAAATTGCGCGGCCGGTTTCTATAACTTGCAGACACGTCACAGCTCTCCACACACTCCGTTGAGTAGAGCCAGCAGCTTAGCTAGCGTTACCAGCTCTGTGTCTAATCCGAAGCTCCTGAACGTGTGTTTTTGGTTAGGGCGAACAAACCATGAAGCTGCGTGGTAAGGCCGCCCGGCTCTTGGTAAAAGACGAGTCATTGTTTTTTCCTTCTTTCTTTATTCTTGTTAAACAACCGACCACGGTAATGATTAGGCTCCCACAGCATGTTTCCTCCCCCCTCTCTGTGCTCCCCCTCCCCCAACCCGCACACTCATGCTCCGAGGCCTCCAGACCCCCCATCTCTCCTCCCAGCACGTTTTCAATTAGTTTCGGCCGCTCGTTCTTGCTCCTCCACTTCCTCTTTCACCCTCACTCTCCCTTGTTCTCTCTTGCTACTCTTACCTCTCTTTCCCGTCTACCTTCCCCTATACTGTCTCCCCGCCCACCCACTTCATTCTTCCTCTCTTTCCCTTCCACTATCTCCTCCCCGATTCCCCCTTAAGAACCCATAAAATGCCACAGCTTACTTTGCCTGGGTTACAGCAGTGCAACATATTTTTTTTTCCTTATGGTGTGATGTGTGCATGTGATATTGTTATTGTGGTAACTCGTGCATGTAGTTGTTACATGGCAGTGTGACATATTCGAAATGACATCTGTGGCAGTATTTTGTGTGTGTTATGCTATGTTCTGACGGACTTGTGCATGTAATGATGTACATCTTGGTCGCATGTGCATTTTAAAGTGTGCGTTTATTGGAATATGATAGAGTATGTGGCTCATGACTGTGACTTGTGTATTTGGTGAAGTACGTGGCAAAGTGTGGGCATGTGATGACACTCACTCACTCTAACACCTTCTATAATTACATGCTTGCCTCTCTTCACCCGTCATAATCTGAAAATCTATTCCAGCACTTCCTTTTTTAAGTCCCAGTTCTCAGCAAAAATTAAATGTATCAATGTTTAAAGATTTATTACAAAAAGTAGAAACAAAAAAATGTTTATTACACTTTTAATCTTCATTTTTACAAATATTATAATACGCTACACATTATCACAAAAAAAATAAGCTAGTGCCATTATAAATTAGTGAAATTATTATGTAATTATTAATTATTTATAAAAAATAAAACCCATTACAATTTGTCATATCAATACATGTACGTTAGGTAAATACTAATCATGTATATTTAATAATGCTATAGGTGTCACATTTGCAATTTCTAAAAAAAGTCCCATTTATAATAACAAAATTAATGCATTTGAAATTATAAAAACATAAACAAAAATTTAAAAATTATTACATTTACAAGACCAATAACTCACACTTTTCTAATGCGAGACCTATTGCATTTCCAATGCTTGTTTTTATACTGAGTCTTGCTGAAGATTACAATATTTCCCCCCTTGTCCGAGGGTTTAATCTCAATTGTGGTATCACGTAGGGCGTCAGATTTGATGTAACAGGGAACACGACTTCGGCATGACAAGCCCATACAGGGCTGGAAAAAGTATATATAGATATATATTCTTTCACATAATACTGCTATGTGAATATATGATGCACGTCTACCAAAAAACATTCTATTATATTGACTTGTAGACCTTGCTTAAAAAATGAACCCTGTATTTTCATGTTTTTAATCATGCACTAGCACTTTTTATCACCATTCTCCCGATGTTATACTATTTTGTGCTTAGATGAATCTCACAAATTGGACATTATAAGATGGCCGCCACTAAGAACTTGGCGAGGGTTTAGTCCTTCCTTGATGTTTGAGGAGGGTGGGGAATATAATGGTGGAATGTACGAAAAATGGCTGACACTGACGAAGCCTAACGGGTGGAACGCGTATGTCTAAGGGGGCAGGGGGGGTCTGCCAAATCTTTTTGAGTAAAAATCCGACTTAGAGTGCAGTCTATCTTTGACACCCGACGAAATTCGAGTGAGTGGCGACGTACATACGCGGCTCACCTCTGCGAGGCAGAGCACCCGGGAGAAGGAGGAGCGACGGCGGTGAACGAGCTGTTCTCAAAAAAAAAAAAATGTGTATATATATATATATATATATATATATCTATATATATATATATATATATATATCTATCTAGCAGCTCCAGTCCTTCTAAACCTTTACCCAGCCGGGTCAGGAATAAAGACACAGCACTCCCGGGCTGTGTCTTTATTCCTGACCCGGCTGGGTAAAGGTTTAGAAGGACTGGAGCTGCTATTTTCAACGCGACGCACTGGCGCGTTTTTCGGCACCCGACATAAAGAGTGACCCTCGCAACGGTGCAAATTGGAGCCTTAATATATATATATATATATATATGGATTGGTGTCACTACAACGCGGTTTATAACAACGCATTCCGTTACATCGGAATTTTTACAACGCAGGATCCATTACATCGGATGCCATTACAACGCATGGCATTACATAGCAGATGCTATTACAACGCATGGCATTACATCGTAAGTATAGGTAAGTATACCTTTTTTTTAAAAATGTAATTAAGTTAATTTAATTAATTTAATTTAATTAAAATACATTTTAAAATAGTAATTATTTTTATTTAATAAATTTAAATCTATTTATTTAAATTAATTTTAATAAAAATTGTAATTAATTTTATTTAATTAATATAATTAAATTAATTTAATTTAAATATTTTTTTGATTGTAATTAAATTAAATTATTTAAAATAATGTATTTAATTTAATTATTTTAATTAAGAAATGTAATTAATATAATATAATTAATTTAATTTAACCTAAAAACACCCCTGTATCCCAAAACCCAAACCCTGCCCTGAAACCTAAAAACACCCCTGTACCCCAAAACCCAAACCCTACCCTGAAACCTAAAAACACCCCTGTACCCCAAAAACCAAACCCTACCCTGAAACCTAAAAACACCCCTGTACCCCAAAACCCAAACCCTACCCTGAAACCTAAAAACACCCCTGTACCCCAAAACCCAAACCCTACCCTGAAACCTAAAAACACCCCTGTATCCCAAAACCCAAACCCTACCCTGAAACCTAAAAACACCCCTGTACCCCAAAACCCAAACCCTACCCTGAAACTTAAAAACACCCCTGTACCCCAAAACCCAAACCCTACCCTGAAACCTAAAAACACCCCTGTACCCCAAAACCCAAACCCTACCCTGAAACCTAAAAACACCCCTGTATCCCAAAACCCAAACCCTACCCTGAAACCTAAAAACACCCCTGTACCCCAAAACCCAAACCCTACCCTGAAACCTAAAAACACCCCTGTACCCCAAAACCCAAACCCTACCCTGAAACCTAAAACACCCCTGTACCCCAAAACCCAAACCCTACCCTGAAACCTAAAAACACCCCTGTACCCCAAAACCCAAACCCTACCCTGACACCTAAAAACACCCCCTACCCTGACACCTAAAAACACCCCTGTACCCCAAAACCCAAACCCTACCCTGAAACCTAAAAACATCCCTGTACCCCAAAACCCAAACCCTACCCTGAAACCTAAAAACCCCCCTGTACCCCAAAACCCAAACCCTACCCTGAAACCTAAAAACACCCCTGTACCCCAAAACCCTAAAACCTAAAAACACCCCTGTACCCCAAAACCCAAACCCTGCCCTAAAACCTAAAAATACCCAAACACCCCAAAACATATACCTCAGTACCCCAAAACATATACTCCTATACTCATACTTATTTAAAAAATTACTTAAATTAATAAATTTAATTTATAATATTTAAAAACATAAATAAATATTTTTATTTATTTTTATTTATAATTAATAATAATTAAATCAATTATATAATATTAAATAAAATAAAAAAAATTATATACTTACCAATACTTACGATGTAATGGTATGCGTTGTAATACCATCTGCTATGTAATGCCATGCGTTGTAATGGCATCCGATGTAATGGATCCTGCGTTGTAATAGCTGCGTTGTAACAGCATTACGACGTAAAAGTTGCGTTGTAAGTGATACACACCATATATATATATATGTATTATATATATTATATAATCAGTTTAGAGAGTACAGCTAGGTTGTGGGTTTGATTAGCAGGGCCACAGCCATACTAAAGTCGAAAAACCAGTGAAGCACAGCAAAAAGTGGGGGTAACCATAGGAAGCAGACCCTACTCTCCTACAGCGCACCTCCCACCACCGGTGTAAGTGGTCTTAAACCCTTGCATTTGAGGTTTACTTTGACAGCAAATGGTCATGGTTTTGGCCAGTTCTTCGAAAAACATTTTTTTATTTTTTAAAACTAAACTCTTTCCAAAATACTTGCTTTTCATCTTTTTAGTGCACGATTTTGATCTTCTAATAATATAGGTCTGCCAATGTGAACACTTACTCATGTGTTCTACTGCCCCACATAGACTCTGCCAATGTGTCATAATAAGTTTATAGAGAGAATCATTATCAATTCGAAGTCATGAGTGGTCACAATATGCCAGAGGCAAGAGTGTCTAGGGATAGCGTGCCATAATAAACAAAGTAAGACCATTTTATTCCCAGGCAGCATACTGAGGGAAAAAGAAGATGATGATTGCTATATGTCAGTGGATGGTAGCCAAGAGAAAGTAGCCGCATATGCGCACAAAGAGCCATATACTTTTCAACAAATTATAACCAACAAAGGAACTTACTGGCCTGCTTAAGTGATCCAATGTCATATGTGCTGCCTCCTCTTCTTTCACATTCCGGTACCATAAGTCCATGAGGGCCAGGGTTACTGTAGCTTCCATAAACATCTATGTCCGCCTTCTCATGACTTTGCAGCAGGCAACCGGAGCAAAAATGGTTTGAACAATTGACAGACAAGCTGGAACATGCAGATTCTAAGTGGACCCACTGCTTTACTCTGTTTGCTTCTTTATTTTAAAAACGTTCCTTAGTGTTTTATAGTCCTTTTTGCCCAGAGGAACAAGTCATATTTGCAATAGTTCCCCAATAAGCCCACAAGGAGGACTGCAAAGGCAATGAGATTGAGAGCCTTATACAATGGCAGGTGAAGCCATAGACTGCCCCACACTTGCATTTGTTATTCAATTGGGGGGTACGCCCATCATTTGTTGCCCTTTTATTTATATTTTATAGTTGAGTAGTGGAAATACGAACCGCTCCTAGATTTTTCTCTCTCCCATTCTCAACCTTCTCTTCCCACCATCTTGTATTGGGATTGGTCTCATCTTCTTGAGATGCTACTAATGTTTATGAAGAAAGTCTGGTGCTGTAAATTTGTGGCTCTTCATGTCCGCACCAGGCGCACCCACCTCACTTCATTTACCATCTGGTTATGGCTAGACTGGAGATGTACTGGTCTGGCAGTGGAAATCATAACTCTTTTAAAGGCTAGTAGGCAGAAATCATAAAGCAAATCCCTTTAATATTTTCCCACAGCTGCAGTGACATCATAAAGGAGTGCTTGTGTCAAGGGTTGCAGACAGGCAATCCAAGTAAGCTGAAGCTCTCTTTAATTAAGGCTTAGCAGGAGCAGCAGCTGCCTAAGCTTGAACTAAATGCGAACTATGGGATCTTTGTCATCCTGCTATCAAAATCAAAACAATGGGAGTGCAGTAGGTCTCTTTTCACAATTGTCTTCTTTTTTGCCCAAAACTGTAATTTCCTACTAATAATGAAAGTGGAAGGTGTTTGAGAGGGAGTTCATGAATGGTAGGAGGATGCCTCATCAAGTAAACTAGAAAAGTAATGTCTCACATAGAGGGGTAAGGCCATAAGGCTCAGATGGTGCTGGACTACTTATTCCTGTGCTGTCTGGGCTTCACCTCAAACCACATGTTCAGGGGGCTAGACTTGCTGGGTCTGAGCAACGCCCCTGTTAGGACTCTGCTTGAAGTATGAGAGGTACTTGGAGCACCAACTGTTCCTCAAAAGCTTTTCTTTTTTTTGGTCTTTTGGTTGCAAGTAAAATATGGGCCTTTTAAAGGTTATCGAACTACTCCGCCAGTGCCAACCTTAATTGCTCTTCTACACTTTCCTCTCTGATGCCAGCAGTATTGTATTGTACTATAATTGCATTTATATAGCGCTTACTACCCCTGATGAAGTGTTGAAGCACTTTTTCGACGAGTAACACGCTACTTCGAAACCATAAAGGATTAGTGTTGAATTAGTATAGTGAAATATGAAAGTAATTTGAGTGGTGGATAGGTTAGTTAGTTATTTGGATTGAGAAGGAAAGTGAAGGGATAGAAGTGTTAAAAAGTTTTGCATTTATATAGCGCTTACTACCCCAGATGGGGTGTTTAAGCGCTTTTTTGGCGAGTAGCATGCTACTCCGGAACCCATAAAGGATTCGTAGTGAATTAGTATAGTGAAATATGAAATTTGAGAAGTGGACATGGTAGTCTGGTATTTTGATTGAAAAGGATAGGGGAGGGGTAGAAGAGTGAAGGATTTAGACTTTTTTTGTTTTATAGGTAATAGCCGTAGGAGGCGGCTTGGGATGAGTAAAAAGGGATGTGGAGGGGATGATTCAGAAGGAAGAGTTTAGAAAGGCTTGTTTTGATGGATCGTTATAGTACAATGTCAGATGATGCAAGAAGGGGCAGAGTGGGGTAGAGTCTAGAAAGGAATATTTTGGTGTCAAAGTAGGGGTATGGGGTTTGGAATGAAAGTGGATGTAGAGGATATATTGATAGCAGTATTGGGTGAGAAATAGGGAAGTGCAATGTAAAGAGAAGTAGAAAGAGGTTTGTGACGAGTCAGAGTTTTGGTAGAAGATATTTTGAGAGATATATATATATAGGGTGAGAATAGGGTAGTGCATTGGATATGCTGAATTACAAGAAAGTAATAAATATATAGATCCATAAGTAGATGGAAAGTATATAGATGCATAAAGGAAGTAGGTATATGTAGATTACATTCAAATTCGAAAAGCTTTATTCGATTTTCAGAATTAAAATCATGAAAGCATACATTAAAAAAGTGCCGTAAACATTGATTGTACATTGTGCAATTATAACATTCGTCGAGATTAAAAATCTTATTATACAGTACCTGGCATATATTAGTTCATATACGTTTTTAAGAGCCTAATATTCCACTAAAAACAGAAAAATCTAAAATAGGGTTAATACTCATGGTTATTACTTTGAATTCCGGAAGTTAATTGCTAGTTTTAAAAAGCTAGATACAGCATAAATGACAGGATCATTTTCTAGCTGTTGTAGCATAATAAATGCTAGTCTGCAAGTTCGAATCCCCCACGCCCTTAAAATTGGTTTCCGAAAAGCCCCCCTTGGTACGAGGTAAAATTTGCAAAATAATATACAATGGATATCGGATTGAACGGAAATATCATCGCATTGGCATGTTAGGTTTTCCCTTGACCAGTTGTTACAATCTGGAAAGGTGGTCAAGCGGAAAAATGTACCAAGCCTAAAACGGGTCAATAGCATGCGAGCGTAGCAGCTTGGTTGAGTTAGAAGATACCGTTGGGGCCCTTCATAGATGGTAATTTGCTGGTATCCGATAACTGTGGTTTTAGCTTTTTCCAGACCCCACTTCTTGTTAGCTAGATGGTCATGGGCCAACTTTTTTAGTGACTTTCTGGCCACCACTTCCATGCTTAATGGCCTCGTGAAGTATTGTGGATGTCCAATCTCAGTCATCATATTCTTTACATAGGTGAGCCATTTGATGTTACTTACTCCATCGAGTTTAAGGCAATTGGTGATTAAGTCTCTATTTAGTGAGGTCTCGGGGGTAACCCATACCTTGTGCCACAGTAGTATGGGCGCGATTTTTATGACGTCTGAGATGTATGGTAGGCCCAGTTTGATGTGTGCGATGTAAGTGGCTGTTGATTTGGGGGCCCCTAACTAATAGATATCAAAGGTACTGGTTTTCAGTTTGTTGGATCAGTTGTGCATTTTCAATCCCCCAAAGCCTGAGCCATATATGGCTGTGTAAATGCATTTCGCCTTATAGATTAGAACCCGTTCTTTCACAGATTACATTTATTGATAGAGGTACAGTGTGAGAAATAGGGTAGTGTATTGGAAAGAGTAGTAGATAGAGGTTTGAGATGAGTTGAGGTAGAGGATATTTTGAGAGGTATAGGGTGGGAAATATGGTAGTGCATTGTATGTGGAGTAGTGTGGCTCACTGGTTAGAGGCGGCAGGCCTGAGAGCAGAAGTCAGCCTGGGACCAGGGTTCAATTCCCGACGCGGCAGGGTCGTGGACCTTGGTCAGCGGACTCGATAATTCTCGCTTCGGTGCTTACTCTAATCAGGGGTTCCACTCGGCAACTCTGGGCATTAGCTTGCCTAATCTCCACAACGGCCCCACCAATTCCGGGGATGCCTGGCTCCACCTTGGGGACTCCCAGCAAGGGACCATCCCACAGGGAAAGCCAGGACGGGTTCCCCAGAGTTATACAGCGCCGGGACGCCCCGTTGCTGGGGCAGCTGTGCGCTTTACAAGTATACTACATTTACATTTACATGCTTTTGTAGGAGAAAAGTAATAAATATACAGATCCAAGTACATGGAAGGTATATAGATGCATAAAGGAAATAAGTATATGTAGATTAAAGATGCATTAGATAAACTCTGGTTTTCAAGTGTTTCACTTAAAAATGTATTTTTTTTTAAACATAAATATTGTAAATGTTTATACAAAGCAATACGCATATATAGGTACATATCTATAATACAAATAAATGCTTATATACAGAGGGATATCCTGTATATTTATGTGTGCAAGTACCAATTCTTGAGTAGTTTCCTGAAGATAAGGTGGTTGTCTGTGGATCTTATGCTGGGGGGGGGGAAGAGTTCCATAGTTTGGCTGTTTGAACAGAGAAGGATGTGCCACATGCGTTTTTTGTCGTGTACCGTCAGATTTTGAGGCGAGGTGCCACTCTATAGCAGACGTTCCTTTGTTGAATGTGTTTGGTGATTGTATTCCTGATGAATAGTGGTCCCATTCCATGTATTGCTTTGTGGGTGATACAAAGCAGCTTGAACTGTATCTCTTGTAACCGGTAATCAATGCAGGGCTTTCAAGGCAAGGGATATGTGGTCTTGCGGTTTGTTATGCAAGAGTAGTCTCGCAGCCAAGTTCTGAAACAGTTGTAGTCTTTTAATGGTTGTTAAAGGTGATCCGTGGTAGAGACTATTGGCGTAATCGAGTTTGGACAGAACAAGGGAAATGGTAGCTTGGACCTTGTGTGGAAATACCGAATGTGGGAATATTTGTTGCAGAGTTTTTATAGTAACAAAGCTTGATCTTGCTAGTTTGTCCACTTGGGCAGTCATCGATAGCTTGGAGCCCATGGTCATTCCTAGGTTTTTCACTTCCTTCGATACTTGGTGGTCCCAGTTCATCAGGCCATACGGCAAGCGGTTCATAATATTTCCAATTGCCAAACGTGAGTATTTCCGTTTTGGAAGCATTCAGTTTGAGATGGCTCCATGTCAACCTTTGATCCAGGGCTCTGAGACAACTGAAAATTGGCAAGTTTCCAATTTATTTGGGGCATTCCAGTTGGAGTATTTGCGTGTCATCTGCATAGTTATAGCACGTGAGGTGAAATTAATTGATCAGTACCGGTAATGACTTCATGTAGATGTTGAAAAGCATGGACGAGATGATAGAGCCTTGAGGGACCCCTGCTTTTGTGGAGTACGGTTTGGATGAGAAAAGTGGGTTATGGATGACATTAGTTCTGTTTTGAAGGTAGGACCCAATCCAGTCTAGAGCAGTCACCTCTATGCCTGCTTTGTAGAGTCTTTGTATCGGAGTGTCATGGTCAGTGGTGTCAAAGGCAGCCAAGAAGTCCAAGAGGAGTAGTGCAGCAATCCCGTTGCTGTCAACTGTGTTCTTCAGGTCATCCCAGATGGCATGGAGGGCAGATTCTGTGCCTCTTCCTTGACGGAATCCTGTTTGGAAGTCTGAAAGTATGGCATTCTCTTTCATTAATTGTGACATCTGGGCGAACGTTACTCTTTGTAACAGTTTGCCCAGGAAAGGTCCATTTGTAATGGGTCTGTAGTTGTCAGGGTTCAGCGGGTCCAAGTTTGTTTTCTTCAGTAAAGGGCGTATGTATGACTTTTTGAGTTCTTCTGGAAATATTCCGGTAGTTAAGGAATCGTTGATGAGCCTTCTTACTGGAGTGGCAGCAGAAGTTGCTAAATAAATGGCCTTGAAAGTTTGTGGTGTCAGAAGGGCTGCCGGCAAGCCTGCTTCCTTTGACCAGCTCCATGAATGAATAGTTTGAAGTGTGTTGGAAGGAACAGTGAGGCTGGGTTAGAATAATCTTGGATTGTTTTGGAAACGGGTTAGTGCTGGTGCTTTGTCTCTGTTTTAAGTATGAGTCCAACATGTCTGCTTTGCCCATGTAATGATTTGCCAATTTGTCTGTGAAATATTGAGTAACAGGATGAGTAGGCAATTTGGTTTACGAAATTCATTGAGTATTTTATAGAATACTTTATTTGCACATTTAGCATTTCAAATTCAGTCCGAATAGTACATTTCCTTTGCTTTTTTGATAGCGGGCTTGTATAATCTGTAGGTGAAGTTAGTCTTGTTTGGCATTTGTCTTGAGCCAGGCATGTTGCAGCTTTCTAATTTGTTGTTGTATTACTTTTATCTCTGTATTACTCCAAGGGGCTTGTTTTCTTTTGTTCTGTTAAGTGGTTATGAGTGGTATCCGATATCAAAAGCATCCTGTAGCCACTCATATATTGTTTGAACAGATTTTATTGTTTCCAGATCTGTACTGGATGTTAGTTTGTTTTTAAGTGTTCCAAATTGAGTGTTCCATGGTCGATAGGTGGCTGCATGCAAGGTAGTTTTAGGTGCTTCGCTTAGTGTTGCTTTATGTTAGAAAGCAAGCAAATGGTGGTCTGACCATGTGACTGGAGTTCTAGTTTGAAAAGTAACTAGTTCGCTATTAGCAAAAATGACATCTAGGATGTGTCCAGCGATGTTTGTGGACGATCAGATGGCGGTTCAGTGCGTCTAGGCCAGTGGTTCTTTTTAAATGGGGCATAGTGGGTTTGTCACAATTCACTGGCTGACACAGAGTGGGCCGCTGGTAGCGAACTGGAAAGCGGACCTGAAGGAATGGGCGCTAGCAGAGGAGGGGCACATACGCAGTACTAGCAGGGATGCTAAACTCCCGGAAGTATTGCAGGCATGGGGGCCAATGGTCCAGGAGTTAGAGAGGAGCTTCCCGAGTTCCACGGAGAAGATGTTGACTGGTGTTAGTCACGTGGGGACAGCAGGGGAGGGACAGGAGGGTACCCCTGATTGAGATGTGGTTTGAGAGACCTCTGGGTGGGTGGGCCCGGTAATTGGGGGGGGGGGGTGGAGTTGGGGGGGGGGGGGGTGTTCAGTTAGAAGTTCATACGATTGCTACTGACACTGTTTACATTAATTGCTGGTTCGATATACGCTTCAGAGATCACCCAAATTGGGCTGACTGATGCTGTACAGGGATTGTAAGGCTGACTGTTCGGAGCGGTCTGTAATAATATTGCTGTACCGACATGTGAAGTGAACCTTAAAAACCACAATAAAGAAAATTTTAAAAATGGGGTTGTCAAACCAAATGTTGAGGTCACCCAGAACGCAAAGGTTGAAGTGATTTTGATCAGGCTTGAAACTGTGTCTAGAAGTGTCTGTGAATGTCGCCTTGCTAGGTGGTCTGTAAAGGAGCAGCAAGTTACAGGAGGAAGACTGTGTAGGATTGTGTCTGGTGAGAAGAGCCTCGCAATTCTTTATGGAGATGTCGTCCACTTTAGTGATATGAAATGTTTCCCTGACCACAACAGCCTGGCCACCTACTTTGTTGCCCATACGGTTTTGGGTGATCGTTTGATAGCCTAGAGCATGGTGTGACCGAGGGCCACCCTGATGCCAGAGGGGGGTGTAAAGTGGGTGTAGGAGAAGCAAAGCATGTATATCTAGTGGCTGTCTTTACAAATGAAGGTGTTCCTTAAGTTAAGGGCCTAGTTACTTCCTTTCCCTAACTGCAATGAATCTTTAAATAAGTGCTTGCTGTTTTTTTTTTTTCCATGTTAGTGCTGAGTCGCGTAAACAGCAGCTCAGTGCTGCTGTTACCCAGGAGGCCGCATGCAAAGGTCAGGTGGACCGCAGTTTAGAGAATATGGTTTAGTGCCATTAAAAAGGTGCATTGCTTGTGCGTATGTTGTCACCTTGATTTTGTGTTAATTTATCATCATTTTATTAATTTGACAGTATCTCTGCTGTGCACATGGTGTCATAAGTAATAGCAGACCCTTTTTGGTGGACAGACACACACATCCTCTTTCCCTGTATCGTAGTTGGTGCTGTAAAACTGCCTATGTAGTTTTATCCTTCTGCCACTAAGTTGGATTACTTAACACATAGATCATCCCGGTAGATCTGTCTGTTTTACCTGTCTTAACCATGACATCTATCCCGCAGATTATATAATAACCATCTGCCATTTACAGTTATATTTAACATACCAAACTCACTTCTCCAGTATTGAATCTTTCATAGATTCACATGCTTGTATCTTCCCCGTTGTCATGGTGGGAGTCTCCCGGTAAAAGAATAACCATAGCAGTAAAAGAAAAA
This sequence comes from Lissotriton helveticus, assembly GCF_964261635.1. NCBI lineage: Eukaryota > Metazoa > Chordata > Amphibia > Caudata > Salamandridae > Lissotriton > Lissotriton helveticus. The sequence goes on from NC_136070.1 coordinate 832,092,541, forward strand.
CTGCCTGGAAACCATAGAGAAGCATATCCTTAGGTAACCTCTCAGCCTCATTATGTGGTCCAAACCACAGCCAATCAGCTGCCAGCCCTGAGATACAGCATCCCCAGCAGAGCCACCATACCTCAGATTTCCAACCGCCTTGGTGTGAGAAGGAGTCTCCCTTAGCCTAGCTCAGCTTGTTCTTTGCTGAACTTTTGACCTTCAACTATTGGAAGTGAGGTACTGATTTGTTCCATCTTTATTCATTCAAAATGCCTGAAAGCTCTAAAGAGACTTTTCAGATCTTGCAGACCCTTTGGAAAAGCCAGATTATTTTCTAAGGATCCACACAAGGAATGCTTGTACTGTCTGTACCCCAAGCATGTTCCAAAGGACTGCAAACATTGTCGTACTCTCTCGCAAAGACTCTTAAGGACAGAGAAGCACGTTTGTTACTATGGCTTCAAAAGAAGAAAGCCACAGACTCTGAGTCTGATGGAGATGATGAAGGACATACCTCTAGAAAACACAAAAGAGTCTTCTGAGTAGAAAGGAGCACAGAAAAAAATGAAATCATGAAAATTTAAAGAGGGAGAGTCATCATCATCATCATCTTCTTCTCTACCTCAAACACCTCACAAAACTACCATGGAAAAGAAGACTCCGTCTTTTCCGCCGTCGAAATCTAAGGAAATTCCTGTCAGATCGCCGACAAAGGTCCTGTCGACTATTTTGTCAGCGATCCCGTCAGCGATCCTGTTGAGGATTCAGTCGACGATCCCCTCGTCGACGAGCAAGCCGTCGATGGTGACGGTTTTCAGATATCCGACGACTAAATATTCAACATTCATAACCATTTGTTCCGTCGACAGGCAAGAAAGCAGAGTTTTCAACACCAAAAATGTCTCCACTTCTCCCATCCACTATTCTGGATTGTCAGGAATCTGAGGTCGAAGGGCCTTATGGAGTAGCCTATAGCCCCTCTCGGCTACACATTAAAAGTCAAGAGTCAGAAGAAGTCTTTCAAGAAGTACAGGAAAAATCCTCTTTTAAAGATCGTCCGGTGCAGGGTCCAAGACGTTATGAATCGTTCCATCAAGCATATAATTATGAGGCAGAGGAGGACGTGAATCCCAGTGTCCAGGAGTCTGTCAGTGCCTTTATCCTTAATATCTGATTTAAGGCACATGATAGACAGTTATTATCGTCGTTTTCCAGAGAGTAATGCTCCGGCCTCAACTTCAACAAATATTCCTCAGACTGTGGTTGAAACACCAGTTGTTAAATCTCCGCCTCCAGTATTAAGAGTAGACACCCCGAAAATAATAACTATTCGGGATGACCTAATGGAAAGTGATCATGAAGACCAAGCAGAGGAAGGAGAAATTCTCCAAGATGACATAGTAGGGGATGAATGGGATCAATACATTGTTCCAACATCACCGTTACCTCAAACGAGTTCTCGGCCAGAGGACATTGCCAGTTTTCATGATCTAATAGAAGAAGCCTCAAAAAGGTTTCAGCTTTCAATGCCTGTTAAGGAGAACAAATGTTTTCTTTATGATTTTAAGGAGACGTCTCGGAAATCTGTAAGAGATATCCCGGTAATCCAGCATATATGGGATGAAGGACTGAAATTAATGAAAAATCCGGCATCTGCACCATTCTCAGTTCCCAAAATTGAGAAGAAATACTGTGCTCCTGAGACTTCCCCAGCGCGCCTGTTTGGACATCCACGTCCTGAAACTGTTGTTACGCAGGCAGCACAGAGACGCTCCAAAAATCCAGTCGCGGCCTGTTAGCACCCCCCCCCCCCCCCCCCTGATAAAGGAGGTAAAAGGTTGGATAGTGTAGGAAAACGCTTTGCTGTAATGGCAGCAGCTTCTATCAGGGCAGCAAACGCACTGGCACTAATCAGTAGATAAAATAGGCAGATGTGGTTGGACATCACACCAATTCTGTCCCACCTTCCGGATGACAAAAAATAGGAAGTGACTACAATTCTTCAAGACTGAGTCAGAGCAGCGTCAGAGTCCATCGTTATAGCGGTGGACATTGTGTCGGTGGGCTTCAGGCAGATCGCTTTGTAGGCAAGGATGGCTGAAATCAACATCTTTCAGACCTGAAGTCCAGGGAAAGATCATGGACATGCCTTTCGATGGATAGCGCCTGTTTGGGAAGGATATTGACGAAGCGCTTCAGGGTATAAAAGCAGACACGGACATGGCTAGAGCTCTGGGGTCTTTACAACAGTGCCATTTTCAATATTTTCCTGGCAGAGGCTCGAGAGGACAAAACCATCAGCGCTCCTCCTTTCAAACCGGTACCAACCTTACCATCAACAGGGGTGCCGTCAGTTCTCCAACAATCAGCAGTATCGGTCCTCTAACACATCATATCAACAGCAGGGCAGGAGGAAACCCGCTGCAAGAGGAAAGAGACAAGATTCTAGTTGAAGACCGTGCCGTTCTTCAGGCGCCGCCGGCCCCCGTCTCATCTCAAACAGTTCCATTAGCTCTCTCATTTTCTAAATCATTGGCAATCAATAACATCAGACAAATGGGTGTTGGATATCATAAAACAAGGCCACAGCCTGGAATTTTTACAAAAACCTCCAAATCAACCACCTATTCACAGAAAACAAAACCATCTTTCAGCCCTCAAGGCAGAAATCTTAACTCTCATTGTGAAAAGTGCAATAGAAGAAGTTACCCCAGAACAACAAGGGAAAGGATTCTATTCGCACTTTTTCCTGCTAAAGAAAAAGCAATCTACCAAATGGAGGTAGGTAATGGACCTCAGAGATCTGAACAAATGCATAAAGAAAATTTTGTTCCACATGCTGTCTTTACAAGAAATACTCCTTTTACTCCGCAAAGGAGATTACATGGCTTCATTAGACCTCTTGGATGCGTATTTCCATATCCCACTTCACAAAAAGCACAGACCGTATCTGCAGTTCATGGTGGCGGGTTCAAAGTATTGCCCTTTGGTCTCAGATCTGCCCCATGGGGTTTCACAAAGTGTATGGCGCCAATCGCAGCACACTTGAGGCAGCAAGGTCTCCAGAATTTTCCATATCTGGACGACTGGCTGATAGAAGGCGCATCGTACCAGGAAACGCAACAGTCCCTAATAAATTGCATGGATCTTTTCCGAGTCTTAGGTCTTTGGATAAACAGAGAGAAGTCTTTCCTTATTCCGACACTGTCACTTCAATTCCTCGGGCACTGTTAAATACTCAGGAAGCGAAAGCATACCCCTCGAAGACACTCATTCGAAAGATTTTAAGTTTGACAGCATCAATAGAATCAAAAAGGTCCACTTCAATCAGGATCTTCAAATCTTTGCTGGGAATGATGTCATCCTGCATTACATTGGTTCCCAACTATCGCTTGTGCATGAGACCACTGCAAGAATCCCTAGACAAGCAATGGGTTCAGGCCCTAGGTTAATTTGAGGACAAACTCATTATCAACACTCAGATCAAACGTGCACTGTCATGGTGGGGCATCAAGAACAACTTAAAGAAAGGTCTCCTTTTCGAACCTCAATCTCCCAGTTATGTCATGACATCAGACGCTTCATTACAGGGTTGGGGAGCGCACTTGCAAGACCTAGAGATTCAAGGTCGCTGGTGTCATCTCAAGAGGCGACACTGCACAGCAATCTTCTGGAATTGAAAGCAGTATTCCTGAGTCTTCAAGCTTTTCTTCCCAGAATTCGTGGCTCGCCGGTTCTAGTCAGGACCGACAATACAACAACAATGTTTTATCTTCTAAAACAAGGTGGCACGAAGTCAAAGTCCCTGTCTGCTCAAGCCCATTAAATTTGGAATTGGCTTTTGCAACACAACATTGCTTTGCAAGTAGAGCATGTTCCTGGAGTACACAACACAAGGGCAGATTCCTTAAGCAGATCACCTTCCATTTGCCAACTTCTTCGAATATTCAATCTATGGGGCAAACCGAATTTGGACTTGTTTGCGAATCAACGCAATAAGAAATGCAAACATTTCGCAAGTAGATTCCCACAAAAAGGTTCAAGGGGAAATGCTCTGCGCCTTCGCTGGACAGGAATGTTCACATATGCGTTTCCCCCATTCCCTCTAAATTCCAAGGATTCTGAGAAAAATTAGATCAGAACCATGTCACATAATTTTGATAGCCCCGGCTTGGATGAGACAGTTCTGGTACACAGTTCTGGTACACAGAGCTTCTCCAGTTGTCTGTGGAACCGGGAATACAATTTCCAATAATTCAAAATTTAATTTCCATGAATCAAGGTCAAGTTCTTCACCCGCAATTGACCTCTCTAAGATTGTCAGCTTGAAACCTTATGAACATGAATTTGTCACTAGATATTCCTCAAGGAATGTCGAGAAATACTTGCAAGTTCTATAGCAATCTCTACAAACAAAACATATACAGAAAAATGGAAGAGGTTTTGCAATTGGTGTGAATCGAAAAATGTACATCCTTTTAATTCTTCTCCAGAGCAAATACTTCCATATCTGCTTTAGTTAGTCAAATCTGGACTTTCTCATGCTTCAGTAAAGGTACATTTGGCGGCTATCTCCAGATACCGCAGAACTGCAGATTGTCCATAGCTTTGGTCTCAAAGGCTGATTAAAGAGTTCCTAAAAGGTGTTCAGGCAGTTTCCACCAATTAAGCATCCACTGCCTCCTTGGCAGCTCAACACTGTTTTGTCTCAACTCATGAGAGCTCTGTTTGAACCGATTCACAAAGCTGAATTGCAGTTCATATCATGGAAAGTAGCCTTACTTCTTGCTCTCACTTCAGCCAGGAGAGTCAGCGATATCTAAGCATTTTCGATTACGGAACCATGCCTACACTTCTGGCAAGATTAAGTAATTGTCAGGACATATACAAAGGTAAATCCTAAAATTCCTACAACTTTTCATCTCAATGAACCAGTTGTCTTCCCTACATATTTCAAGAACCCTTCCACTACAGCAGAAAAATCTCTGCACACTTTGGACATTGGGAGATGTCTAAAATGTTACATAGAGAAGACAGTCATTTTGTAAATCAAATCGACTGTTTATAGCTTATTCTGGACCCAGGACCGGTTTGGCCCTCTCAAGAACTTCCATTTCTAGGTGGATTGCATCCACCATTGTTTTCTATCATGAAAAAGCAGGAATTCCTTTGTGCACAAGAGTGCGTGCTCATTCCACTCAAAAGATGGCAATTTCAACAGCATTGCTGGCAGTTGTCTCGCTTCCAGACATTTGCAGAGCGGCAACTTGGACAAATGTACACACGTTTACCAGACATTGTCTGGACGCAGAGTGGAGAGCAGTGGGTCAAGCAGTTCTGCGGCACCTGTTTCAATAAGGTACTTGTCTTTCAATATATAGTTTATTCATTATGCGATTGTGTATTCATATATATATTTTCAATTTTAAGGAAGTTTCATAATTCTTAATGAGTCCTTTCTTACAGCAATTTCATACTATGCATTATAGCGTTAAAAAAAAAAGAAGACAAAGCAGAGCCCTGAGACAAAGGGGTCTAGCCTAGAAACGCTGTTTGGAATAAGGACTGCTATCTATTATGATACAAGCAAGTGAATCTATGAAAGATTCAGTACTGGAGGAAAAACTAGTTACTTACCTGTACACTATGGTTCTCCAGTATTATCTTTCATAGATTCACATGCGCCCCCCCCCCACCTCCCCGTTTCTTTTTAGGTAGACCGCCTTTATCTCTGGTTTCTTACGTAGCTCACTCTTGGGCTGTTGGAAATCTGAGGTATGGTGGCTCTGCTGGGGATGGTGTATCTCAGGGCTGGCAGCTGATTGGCTGTCGTTTGGACCACATAATGAGGATGAGAGGTTACCTAAGGATATGCTTCTCTATGGTTTCCAGGCAGTTTTTCCTTTTACTGCTATGGTTAATCTTTTACCGGGAGACTCCCACCATGACGGCGGGGAAGATACAAGCATGTGAATCTATGAAAGATAATACTGGAGAACCATAGTGTACAGGTAAGTAACTCGTTTTTTAGTTCTCTATCACTTTGCTAGGTACTCTGCCCCAAGACAAGAACACCTCTCTGGTCATTCATGCAGGATACAGAAAGGCTTCACACATACTTTAACCTCAAATTGCCAACCACACACTTTCCCCCTATGTAGCATCCTACCATCCCGAAAATGTGCTTTGGCTCCCAACAACTGTGTGTGAAGCACTATATAAATGGTACAAAACAATAAGCAAATTGCCAATTAACATGGCTTTACAAGGCTGCAGATGAGTCTGACCACCGAATTCAGGAGTATTACCAGGATCAAGACTGACGAGGCCCCGGTGGAGGCAGCAGGCTTGAAGCATCTGTAAAAGAAAAGAGGACGGCACAGACAGCAACACGAGTGAGCCACAATAATCAGATACTGCAGACTACTATAGTTTTTACTACTCAGCTGTACCTCTACCTTAATAAGGCTTGGGTTGTCTTTTCTCTGATAAATGAGGCAACAAGAAGTCATTTTGATTTCCCTCTCTATCTACATCCTTCTTTTTCCTGATCCTGCTTCACAGTGAAACCTCAGTGTAATCCTTTCTTTTATGCAAAAAATGTTTTTAGCCTTATAACGTTCCCCTCTTGGTATGGAAATCAACCTTTCTAATCTCCATCCTGTCTACTGCGTGGATTTTAAGAATCCATAGTTAGATTTTCATAGCAAGAAATTTGCACAAAGAAACGTATTGTATTTTGCAGCATTGAGTCTAAACTTGAAAATAAGGCTTTCGGTCTCTCAAGGAGGACCCTGTCTTCCTCAGCTGAGAGACTTCTACACAATAAAGAAGGTTTCAGAGATCTTAAATTCTGTTTATAAAGAATGATTACCTATAGGATGTTATATCCACTTTTCTATCACCAGTGCTGGTCATACAACAGGAAGAAAATCAAAGCAGACTAGTAGTGCCTGGTTGATGCTCTTCTGCTTCTCCAAAGCCAGTGCACTTCCTCCAAGACTTCACCCTTTAAAGAGTGTGAGATAGGATTATTGCAATTGACTCCATCAGGGATAGGGTGACTGTTGGAAGGCAATATCGAAATCTTCTAAAGAATAAACCAACAACAAAAAGCTGGACCTTTGAATTTCAAAATAAGTGCCATGTACTCTAGATGCATCGAACTCCGCATTTTTGATTTCTCATTTTTTGCGTTCCAACTTTTTTTTTTTTATATAGATTCCAGATACCAATTGAGATTTTCATCCATGTATGCCACCTTGCTTTCCATTCTTTAGCGATTCTCACTGGGTACATCTTTCTATAAAGACATACATTTTGGCTAAGAAGCTTGGTTGGATGCTTGCTATCTCCCTCATCTGTCATGCTAGCAGTTTTTCAGATAGTTTCTCAAACCGTTAGGAAAGGAAGAAAAGCAAGTTTGATTTAAAAAAAAAAAAAGCAGAAATGAGCTTCACAGTAATACGGTTATTTTAATTCTTTCAGTCCCTCCCTCACCTGCTAGTCATTTCCTTGTTAATCATTCGCAGGCCTTCGGCTAAACATGGCACAAAATCCTATTGGTTCTGGGTTGTGGTAGTTAGTGATGCAGAGGTTTGGTGGGGTGGCTTTTGAGGCCTGTGCGTGAAGGTCACATACTCCTACTAAGACACCACATAACATTTGAAAGCCATAGCATCTTTTTGGAAGAAAACTGTTAGTGTCCTTTCTTCGGCACAGGATCTTAATCGGTGCAAGAATTAGGAGTGCCGTAATTACTCAGAGTAATTTTATGTTTACAACAATATAGCTGTAAATCACATCAATACATTTGGTCAGAGGAGATTGGGTTTGAGTGGAGGACAGGAAGAATTGGCGCTCAAGCATGTACGATTAAAGGTTAAATGGATGAATACAAAGGAGTAATGGTGCAAGCAGGTCAGGGGAACAAACTCAGATAAAACAGCCCCTGTATAGGCAAGGGCACACGTCCCTCACCCCAACAATATCAACAAAAGTCCTGTGCACTCATTCAGGGTGATCGGTTCTAATGTAAAAACCAGACGGTTAGGTACAGTTCATTGGAGGTGTGTAATAAAGAGTCGTAATCCAGCAAAGCATGAATGGTGATGTATAGTTCAGTTTTGATCAGTCCATTCAAAATAAAGCAAGCCGACACGTGTTTCGTCACATCGTGTGCAGATATGACTCTTCAGGGCTGAGAAAGATCTCTGTTGAGATGTAGGACGTAGGTAGGCGGCGATATGGCCCGGTAGCGATGTGCACTAGATTGGTAGGCACGTAGAAATGAGTTCAGTAAGGCGGAATGCCAAAATTAAACTCGTGGACGGGTGAGTCCAAGGTCCGTGATCTGTGAATCGTGAGCGGGTGGTGGTCGGTCTGTCAATAGCTGCTCTCTCATTGTAGGGTGGGATCACTCTACAATGTTCCTCTACACAGAGGGGAAGGAGACTACTTCCTCATCAATTATTTTTCTAAAACTTTAAAGACAACTAGTTTTTACTGTTTTTAAAAATAGTACAGAAACTTCAACAACTTTTAAGAACTAGTGAGGACTAGAGTAGTGACTCCAAGAGTGGTGAAAGAGTGTAAATCTGCACCACAAGACCTGATCCATAGCCAGTGATATGTCCAGCTTGACACACTGCTGCAAAATGTGCACTTGTATAGGGAACAAGCGATACAGTGCCCTCTAATTAAGAAAGCTAAAAGGTACATGCAGCAGAAAAACTAACTGCATAACTTTTACATAGTGGCATGGCGCTAATTCTGTGGAATACGTATGAGAGAGGTCATTGAGATGAAGTAAAACAAATATTGCAGCTCTTCCAGGTACATACTAAAAGAGAGCTAAAGCGGTCATAGAAGAAGGGAAAACTATCACCAGTGCAAGCATTATGCGTGCTGTAAGTGGAGCGAACACAGCCTTGTGCCAAATAATACCAGCATCCTGCTTTGTTGACATGTCTAGCTTACAATTATGTGATTGTGCCAAGAGGCCCAGCAGCACCAATATGGTCTGCCATTTGACTGGCAGAATCTCCTTTGCTCTCAGGTTGATGAAGTGTCAGACGAAAAAAAAAAAACAGACCCAGCAAAAGCAATAGGTATCCACTAAACAAAAGAAAGAGGTTCATAAATGCTGACCATTTCCACAGCACTCGCAAGAAGTGCTGGCAAAAGAGCACTATAACCTCTACAGCAGTACGTTCCTGAAACATAACCGCAAGCTAGCCAAGGACAGTATCCCAATGGAGCATTTTGTGGCAATACGTGAGGCAGGGCACAAGATGCCCAAGAAGGACCCTTCTGCCACCAAACCTTTTTGCATTCAACACCTGTTGGGGGTGGGTCTGGGGGTTATATCTCTCAAACAGGAAAGGCATATTCCCAGATCAGTGGACATTATCCAGTCATCCACAGTTGCTGCTTGTAATTTCATTACATCTCTCCAGATTTGCAGTCCCATACCCACATTATCCAAAAAAGATAATTTCACCTTGTTAATAGTGGAGGTGTAGTCAAGTCTACAGAAAGAAGCTTTTGAAATGCCATCACATAAGCAGGGCGAGAAGTGTGCATCCTTCAAAAGGGACAAGACATTAGGACCAAACCGAATATTTCAAGACGATTCTGCTTCGAACAATAGGAGATTACTTGATGACACCAAATCTACCAATTTAAAATGTAACTGTTTAGAATAAATAGCAGCTAAAGGGGTATTTACCAAGTGCCTAGCTGCTATTGCATATCATTTAAGGCACATGCAGATTCATGCGTATCTGTATCTAGACGGTTTGCTGATGAAGGTAACTACTCATGATCAATGTCTTACCCACATTGAACATGTTATTCATCTCCATGATCCACACACACACAAAATCACATCTTTGTCTGCAGCTGACCTAGGATTTTCTGGACGCAGCACTGAATTCATTCACAGGGAAAACCTACTATAGCAACAAGAGTGATTGCATTTCAGAAGCTATTTCCTCTTTGCCAGACGTTGCATCCTTTGACATCAAGAATGAAAATTAAACTGTTGGAAATGATGGTGTTGTGAATTGGATTAGTACCTAATGCAAGATAACTGTTGCAGCTTCCACAAGAACGACTAGCCAGACAAAGTTCACATGCATGCTCCTGATTACGGAATGTGAGAATCTAGTTGTGGTAGTCTATTGGAAGTAAAAGGAGGAAAAAAGTAAACAGGAAATAATTATCATTGTGAGATCATTTCTGTATCCCAATTGCAAGTGACCAACGATGCTTCTCACAGTTTGCAGGGCTTACATGGTAATCTGAAAAATCAAGGGCACTGATCTGCTATTGAGCAAACTCTGCACATCAGTGTATTAGAGGTATTGACAGTAAAAATAACTTCTTTGGTAGTTCATCATCGAAATAGACTTGTGTTAATAGCACCTACAGGGTGGACAACAACTTTGCCAGTCTCCTGAGCAGAATACATCAGGAGACCTTCAAATGGGAGTTAAACTCTCATATCAGATGTTGGAACCTCCAACATCAGACCTTTTCAACACTCATCAGAATGAAAATGCCTTACTCCCACACCCACTGTACCTAGGCAGTGTTGTGTGTGAATAATTTAGTAAGAGCTCTTTGCATATGCTTCTCCCCACTGCCACTTATTTGTTACATATTGTGGAAGATGTACTGTTGAAACTAATTCATTTTGGTGCACCTTGGACTTGGTAACAGTGATATTCTCTGCTGCTAGAGATGTCAATTCACCTATATGAAAAACTTTTACTACGTCTAGATCAGTTCAGTCAGGAGCAAGGATTGTTACTACATACCACCCTTACCATGTTCAGCCTTGTAATTTGGCACCTGAGGTTCTTCAATTTGAAGACCTTGTATCACTTTAGAGGCCCAATTCTTGAAGGGCTAGGAAAGAACTTATGCCATCCAACGATAGCGTCTAAGACGACGACTTGTCACGTAAGGCTTTACAAGAGGCCCATTATATGAAGGGCAAGAATAGTAGACTTAGAATTGTATCCTTCTCTATATATGACGAAATATGTCACTATTACCTCGGAGATACACAATCAAGTGTTAAATGAACTTTTCAATTACATGATTTTTAAAGAACGCCTCAATACGGATTAAAACACGAGGGTTGTAGCCTAGTATAATGGAGCTGGTATCGACAAAGCGACTGGATGAGGACAGCTATATTAAAATAGTCTTGCACTAAAACTAGCATTTCTCCACGGCAAACACGATCTGTTCTGTGTACCCATATGTTGTTATATCATTAAGAGAATTAAGGAAAGTCTTGATAAAGATGGTTTAAACTGATGAATTCCATCGAAATGAGTCAACGCAAAGTTTTTTTACACAATTCGGTGGTTGACTGGCTCTACAGATACTTTCAAAATAATAGTGTATTGGGTTCCAGTCAATATTTTGTCCCTTTCACGAATGTGTTACAGTTTATAACAAATTGAACTGTCTGTTGTTTTACACTCGGGGGGGGGGCTTGATTTAGTTTTGTTAATAGATATTTTCAATTAAAGGGAACATTAAAGAATGCTTTCTTTGATTTATTTATCATATTATATTGATGATATACTAGATATCAATGTTTTAGATTTTACGATAGAATATATTTTTTATCTTTATTGTATAAATATTTTTAATAAAATGTGTATTGATTTCTACTTTTGGACAGTTTCTTTGAGCTTACTGTTTGGGCTTTACTGTTTGCTTATTTTCTATATCTGTTTGAATGACTCAAAATGAGAGAGTTGTGCGAAATTGTGTGTCTACAAAACCAAGGAGAAATCTAATTTTCACTTGTCAAAAAAAGAGAACACCAATCAATTAGTATTTAAAGTGTCTGACAAAGCTTTCCTGGAAATTTTTAAAGTGTAATACTGCCAACAATGCTTCGTTTTCTCTCTTGGACATCCCTGGACTATTATACCTATGTGTGTCACTGTGTCTCTGTTGAAAGGTAGTATCCCTTTTAGAAAATATCTCCCTCGTAAGAGTGAGCGAACTTTAAGCTTAATCAGTCAAAGGAATGTTTATGCAGGTACACAAAGACAAAGTTGTACTGTGCATACACCCGCTTTTGTTGCCAAAGGTGGTATTGTCCTTTCCTGATAATGGGTTCCTAGAGCTACCTTTTCCCCACATCTATAATCACTAGCAGAATGTAATGTGTGCAAAGTGCCATTATATAATTTGTGGTCTAGGGCCATTACAAAAACAAAAGCTTTTTTTTTCTTTTTTATAAAAAAAAAAAATTACAAATAATTCCAAATTTCATAAATATACATACAAAGTTAATATAAATGTCATGCTGTTACAATGGTGTATAACGTGTGGTTCCCTGCAAGATCATATGTTATTGGAAATCTTTGAATCAAAGTTGCTTAAAGAAAAAACTGAATTAATTTGTTTGAAGTCTTTATCCTTATTTAGGAAGACAGCTATTTTGATATCTATCCAGCATTTTGGCTTATTGCTCTCTGTAAACTCATCTCTTAGCTCAAGAAAGAGATGTGTTTTCAGTTCCCTGAACGTTTTATAAATGCATGCGGTATTCGAGTTGAGCCACTGGAGTTGTCATTGGGCGAGCATTCATGCAAGACTTTTATAATATTCTTGTACTGTAATGTGTGGGGTCTGGATTGGTCATCTATAATGAAGCATAGGATTCACCAGAGATTCTAACAGATTTGCTTATCTTTTAATGTTGCAAAATACCAGAACCAGAACTATCGCAAATATAATTTCTTGTGTTTGCAATAACAGCTTGTTCTTTAAGTTTAAGCGCTAGAATCTTACCAACCAATTCTCTGTACTCCAAACCTTTGAGTTTAAGTTTGCGACTAGGCCTAGTGATTTTAATCGTAGTTCGCATGAGAATCAGATTGCATGTTGCCAATATTTGTCTAGTTTAGCTACGTGAACACCTGTCCTCAAGCTTAATGAGCCAGGCGTAATCTCGAGTTGCAGTGGCATGGCACACAATACTATCTCTTTGCAGCGATCATGGTTATTCCTGTAAGTAGTATAACTGAGGATAGCCCCCTAAATACTACTTGAAATGCATCCCAGGCATTAGGTAGGGACCATGTTTCATTATTTTCTTGGATAACGTTCAGGATAGTTTTAAGGAAAGATGGCTAGAATGTTCTACAAGTGATAGACCAAATAGAAAACTAGGCATTATTAAGATGTGCAGTTAAGCCTGTCTGTATCTAATATACCACTAAAGAGCAAAGTATTACCCAATACAACATATGTGTATAGTAACCCTAGGTTGAAAACAGTCTGACACCAAATAATATCTATATGTAAATAGCCGTCATCTGCTGCAGAGTAATGGGTGTAACAAGTTTCCTTAACAATTGCACAACCGGATATTGGAGACCCATTGCCAAGGATGGTTAGGCAAGATGGATTGTTAAATGCACCTATATTTGTTAAGCGAAGGCAAAATATACCCCAAGTGTCTCACCTCGGGCACATTTGACTTGCAAGAATGATGCCCCAAAGGCATTCCTAGGAACCATTCCAACGACAGATATTTGTAATCTGTCACATGGCTATCCATCCAAGCACTCACTCAGTACTATTGTGAGGACATTCATGCCTGGCAAGAGGCATTAGTTGGGTAAACCCCATTAAAAACTTTGCTTCAGACGTCTTCTGCTTTTGCTCACAAGCAACCTCATGAGAGGTTTGGCTAAGTTTTTCAAGTCTGCACACTATATTGTTTGTAAATGTATTTGCCGCAAATGAAATGTTTTACTTAGCTGTAACACTCAGTATGAAGCTTGTAATGCTGTAGATCCATACGCGCTCTACCCACCTCCCCAGACTACATTCCCGTCAATATTTAGTGTGATATGCTAAAGTATATGCCTTCATATTATAATTTGTAAATCTTTTTCCAGTGCACACACAATTTTATTTTGTTAAGCCCATATACACCAAGTCATGGGGTAAGAACACCGAGAGACCGAGAGTGGCGTTTGTGCCCAGGTTCATTGTGGAAGGTATCAACGGTCATCTCTGAAACAAAACTCCTTTGTAGAAAAACTGAAACTTGTAATGTCCCAAGCCAAACAGTAGATGGCAGGAGTGCACAGCATGTGAAATTAGAGCATTAATACATGCAGAGTGTTAAAGATAAGTAACGCTTTTCTTTCTTCATTATCTCTGCTTGTATAGTGAGTGGGTTTCTACACTTGTATACTGTACAAGACAAACTTGGAATTTCTGTAGGATCTGATCTGCATGATTAACAGAAATTTTTTGAGTAAGTCAAGTGTTAAGAGGGTTCTAAATTTGGAGTGGGATTGTTCCATTGTTAGTCCGTTTCATTTTGTTGAGTCACTTTGTGTTGCGTCTTAGGGCCCAAAATTGCCAAATGCTTGTCACATAAGGTTTGCAGCATGATCCAAACAGATCGGTAGCCTAAGGGCACATAGGCAGAGGAACAAATTCAAAGCGTGTCACTGCAAAAAAGAAGCAGGGTAAGACAATGAAGTCCAAAATTAGAGCAGTGGATACATTGATCTATATTGCTTGTCTCTGAAAGAGCTGTCTGGTGGTGTAAAACCCAGTCAAAATAAATACTGAGTGGTGGAACGGAATCTAGAGAGTAGGTCTCGAATATGCATGCCTGAGATTTTATTTTGAGTATTAACTGTTCCTGATTCATGACCTTGACTCAGTTGCTGTGACTTTCCTTGCAGAGAAACAAGCCCAAACCTCGGCCTTCCATCACCAAGACAATGTGGGAAAGTAACTATTTTGGAGTGCCTTTGACGAGCGTGGTATCTCCAGACAGGCCAATTCCCGTTTTTATTGAGAGGTGCATTGACTACATTGAAAAGACAGGTAAGTGCTTTGCTTTCTGACCTAGTCTCTTTTCTGTAATATCTTTTTCTTTGCGCATGTGTCCATCTTTTGGTTCCTCGTGATCTACTTTTCCCCCCTTCCTTTCGAACACATGCATGTTTTTTATTATACCTGCTCTGCTATCCTATTCTGATTGTGAGCTTTGAACTCAAAAGTGAGCTTGGACAATTGCATTCGCAATCTCTACCTTAATGCCCCAGAAGAGGCTGAATAGATTGTTTAGGTCAGGCCCACCAGAGAGTACAGCTGTGTGGGTGTGAAATATATACCTGAAAGAAACACGTTAGTGATAGATTCCCTACCTTAGAATTACCCCCAGGCGTCCGACTGGATCCGGAAAGTTTTGTCAGCAGTACCCCTGCACGTTGGTAGGCATTGTCATGCGGCCCCCCGTACTTGGCTGGCATTGTAGTCGCCGAGATGATGCCGCTGGAGCTACTTAGACGCGCCCACGCGTGCTGAGGTCAGTTCTTTCTTTTTCTGCGCCAGCAAGCGCAGATCTGCCTGAGTTATTTTTGGGACTTTTGTCTCTGTTTTTGAGTCTCCTGGTGTATCGGGATGCCCGTTTTAAGTCTTGTGTGGCTTGTCCCCGCATGATGTCAGTGACGGACCAGCACCGTGAGTGTCTCTACTGCTTGGTGCGCGACCACGACTCCGAGTGGTTCCCCGATTGCCAGGCCATCACTCCGAAAACTTGCTGAAGGCCTGGGTGTCGGCGCCGCAAGGTTCAAGGTCCTGTCAGAGGTCGAGGGACTGGTCGCAAAACGCGGCCACCACCACCATCGTTTGTCGAAGTCATCGCACTCGGAGTCAAGTAAGGCGAAGCACAAGAAGTCGAAGAAGCGTGACATGGCTGCCGGTGCGGTTGGTGCTGCCTTTGTTGCTCCAGCAAAGCCTGCGCAGTTGCCGATGGCCTTCGGGTCCTTTGGCAACTCCGGCCCAGCTGCAGGACTTCCTGTCAGCCGTGGCCTGCCTTTTTGGCCCATCAGGCCCTGCCGGAACGCCTTCAGGCCCCGCGGGTCCAATGGGCGTCCTCGCTCTTCGTCGGCAGCTCCGGTCCGACATCGTCGGCAGCTCCTGCCTCGGCGCCGCAAGAAAGCCATGGATCCCATACGATGTCTGGTGGCCTCGTACGACCACAGTCTTAAAATTGAATCCCTTTGGGAAAAGATCATACCACACATATCAATGCTAATTACCACTGAATTTTATACCACCACACAAACCTGCGATGGCAAATAAATAAAAAATATAAATGTTTATTTCTTTTCAATAAAACATTAAAATCATGCTGGAAGCTATTCGCTCTGATAAAATCAGAATAAATCAATACAATATGTCACAATGTTCTTATCAAGTTAATTGCAAATGCTCTTTACTGACAGCAATACAAAAGATGGTAAAGTGCAACAAGGACAAATCATTTTCTCACATTATATGGGAGATATTCCATTATACAGAAACATATACATAAAAACAGAATTTAGATCAAAATTGACCAAGAAGCGACGCGTTTCGGTGGCAATAGCGGTCCAACCACCTTCTTCAGGCACAATAATCACAATTTTAAAAGAGTCCCAACACTTTCAATCTATTTAAAAAAAGGGGAGATGTGTTTATACATTCGAATATCATATCATTGTACACATTTCGTAATACATCTAGACAATAATAAACAAATACAATTAAGATTGTTGGCCATACACACTCTCTCAACCAGTGGTTTACGACGAGCCATTTTCAATTTGCCCTTCAAATGTAACCCCATTTACAGCGTGGGTCACAACCATATTATCTGCTGTTTTTTCTTCATGCAAATCGCACTGTGAGCAACCAATACCACACATTCTTTCACTCTAAACAGGGCACCCACCTCCGCTGATTTTTATTGTGCTTGGTAACTCCGGGATATAACCTCCTTTTGTGTGTTTCTGAATCCTCACAGGCTTAGATAAATATACGATTAATGTGGTACATTTTTCACCTACTTCATATCTTTCTAATCTCACTTGCACACCTGTTCATTCGTTCTTACAACCAAACGAGACACCTAATATCTGGTGTATCAATACCCACCTTCTATTAAATTATTATAAGTGCGTAGGAAGATGCTAATACAACAATCAGGGCCTCAACTCCATATCGTTGTCATCTATAAAGGAAAAATACAGCATGGGTAATCTACTTGGCCATACAAATAGAACTGTTCCGTTCTGATGGTTCATTTAACCTACCTAATAGCGACGCAGATGGTGAATTTCTATCCCTTTATCCATCCGCCTCCCTCTTTTCCGCCTGCCCGGCAGGTTGGGGAGGACGTGGAGGGCTGGCTGGTGTCTGTGGACTCTCTTGCAGCCTAGTGCGGGTTACACCTGGATGGGGAAGAGGATTTGGAGGATGCAGGTGAAATGGATTTTACTCCAGAACCTGGTTCACTGTCTCCTACCATCACTACGGAGGAGGGTGGCACATATTCTGTGGTGTTTTGTAGTGCATCCGAGGCGCTCCACTTCGAGCTCCCTACGGTGACCGTCAGGACTAACCTGACAAAAGTGCTCCGGCCTGCGCTTCCTCTAAGGAGCTGCTGCTGCCCTTAAATGACGCACTTTCAGACGTTGTTTTGGGCACCTGGTCCAGGCCCAACACAGGGGCTCCTGTGGATAAGAACGGGGCCCGATGTCATCACCCGGCCCTGGGCTACCCCATTTTCCTCTCCCAACACCCGACCCCTGAGAGCTTGGTTGTCCAAGCCTCTGCGTCCCCAAGCGTATTCCCTTCCGCACCTCCGGATAGGGAATCCAAGGAACTGGAACAGTTTGGAAAGAAACTGTTTACTTCTGCCAGTTCAGGGCTGCGGACTTTGAACACCGCATGCCTCTTGGGCTGTTATTGCCGAGTCGCTGGGCAGGGCGATTTCCACGATAGTGGCGCTATGTCGCCACAACTGGCTGAACACTCTGATGGACATGCCCCTTGATGGCACTAGGGAGTCAGTGCATTGGAGAGTTTTAAGGACTCATGGGATAGGTCCAAGTCCTTAGGCCTTTCGGCCACGCACACTCCTTCCGCTTCTGCTTTTCGCTCCTTTCGTGGCCAAGGAAGGGGCGCACAAACACTTTAGTTTCAGAGCCACAGGCCTGCGCAGCAACAGTCTCAGTGCAGCCGCGGATGTGGGACCTGGCGAGGTGGGTCACGGGGCCGGCGGGGGGGTTAGTCCATCACCTTCCCTGCCGCCACTGCCTCCAAACCTTCCTAGTCTGGTGTTTCAGGCCCACTAAATGCCAGTGGGTGGCAGGATTCGCCATTACATCCCCCACGGGCGCACCATCACTTCGGACAGGTGAGTTTTACTGATAGTCAGAAGGGTCCACTCCCTCCCCTTCGTTACTACACCTCCAGCCATGCCAACTCAGTCTGACCGCATGTCAGGCTATCACTTGGCACTTCACCAGGAAGTTACGCCCCTCTTGGCCAAGGGGGCCATCAAGCTTGTTCGGGTGCTAGAAGTAGGTTGTGGTTGTAACTCCCACTACTTCCTGGTTCCAAAGAAGGACAAGGGCCTGCGTCCTATCTTAGACCTTCAGAACGTCAATTGCTTCCTCCGGAAGGAGAAGAAGTTCAAGATGCTCACATTTGTTGGTAGCATTGGACTTGCAGGACGCTTATTTTCATATTCCTGTCCTGCTGGCCCACCTGTGTTACCAGTGGTTCACGGTAGGCCATGGGCATTTTCAGTTCACTCTGCTCCCTTTTGGCCTTACCAGCGCCCCTCGGGTGTTCTTGAAGGTGATGGCAGTGGTCCCAGCTCATATGCGCAGATCAGGTGTTTCAGTCTTTCCCTACCTTGACGACTGGCTGTTGAAGGCGGGTTCGCCCCAGGCAGTTGTCTCCCACCTCCAGACTACAGCCGACCTTTTGCTGGGGTTCTCATCAACGTGCCAAAGTCACACCTGATTCTGTCTCAGAAGCTCCTTTTCATCAGAGCAGTTCTGGACACAGCGCAGTTTTGGGTTTATCCTCCTGAACAGCGATTCCAGGACATTCGGGCTATGATTCCGATCTTTCGGCCCTTGTCCTGGGTTTCGTTCAGGATGACCTTGAGGCTGCTGGGCCTCCTGCATCCTGCTTACCTATCATGCCAGATGGCATATGCAGGCTCTGAAGTGGGACCTGAAGTTCCAGTAGGTGCAGCATCAAGGGGACCTGTGATTACGTCCAGATCTCGGAGGGCACTGCGCAACAGTTGCAGTGGTGGCTCACAAACCAACGTTGGGTCAGCGGCAGATCCCTCTCCCTTCCCCAACCGGAGCACACAGTGGTGACTGATGCATCCCTCCTGGGATGGGGCAGCCACATGGGAGAGGTGGAGATCAGAGGCCTCTGGTCTCCGGCGGAGTCCAGGCGCGATATCAACCTTCTGATCTCCGGGCGATCCTACTTGCACTGAGAGCATTCCTTCCCTCTTTCAAAGGGAGAGTAGTGCAGGTGTTCACAGACAACACTGCCATGTGGTATTGCAACAAGCATGGTGGGGTGGGGGCGTGGACCTTATGTCAGGAGGCTCTGCGTCTCTGGACATGGCTGGAACGTCAAGGCATTTCCTTGACTGTTCAACACTTGGCAGGTTCTTTGAACGCCAGGGTGGACCAACTCAACTGCAGGTGCATGATGGATCACAAATGGCATTTTCACTCGGAGGTGGCGCTAGGTCTCTTTCAGCAGTGGGGAGAGTTTTGGTTAGATCTATTCACCACCGAAGAGAATGCGCAATGTCATCACTTCTGCGTGTTGGAATTTCCAAGGCGGCACTCGCTCGGCGATGCTTTTAGTCACGAGTGGAGCTGCGGTCTATTGTACGCCTTTCCGCCTATACCACTTCTACCCAGAGTGCTGAAGATCATCAGGCGTGACTGGGCCCAAGTAATTCTTGTGGCCCCGGACTGGGCTCTAAGAGTTTGATATCCCGAGCCACTCAGTATGAGCATGGATCCCTCGATCCGACTGCCTCTTCGGGAAGATCTTCAGTTGCAGCAACAGGGGACGGTCCTCCACCCAAACCTGTCCAGCATCCACCTACATGCGTGGAGATAGAGCCACAACAATTGATTACTTTTGACTTGCCTCCTGAAGTCTGTGATGTCTTTCTGGCAGCCAGGCGTCCTTCCACTAAATCGGTATACGCCTGCAGGTGAAACAAATTTGTGGCATGGTGACCGCAAAGGCTGTGGATCCCCTTTCTGCCCCTCTTTCAGAAGTCCTTTAGTTCCTTCTTTCTCTGGCACAGCAGGGCTGCTCTGGGCACTATTAAGGGCTATCTTTCTGCATTGTCGGCCTTTCTCAGGCTCCCTGATCAGCCCTCTCTTTTCAAGTCCCCTGTTGTGAATAGATTTTTCAAAGGTATTACTCACCTTTTCCCTCCTATTCCGTTTGTGATGCCGCAGTGGGACTTGAATCTGGTTCTTACCTATTTGATGTGTGCTCCCTTTGAGCCGCTTCACAACTGTCCTCTTCGTTTACTGACTTTGAAGAATGCTTTCCATCATCTCTGCTAGGCGCAAGAGTGAGCTCCACGCTCTTTCCTGTAAGCCTCCTTTTCTGCCTGCTTCTTATTCATTGCCTTGTCTTTTCTATTGTCTCTTTCGCCTGGAGCGTTGCTAGTTCACTTGTCGCTTCATGTCTCACTTTTAAGGAGCTACTTTTTTATTTTTGTTTTAAACGCTCCATGATAGTGCACGCGTTAGTAGGGGGGTAATTGATATTCACCCACAATTTACTCCTTCCCAACCATGTCCCTTAATCTGTAAATTAATGTCCTGGAATATTTCATGTCTAGGGTGCAAAAAAGTATGACGAGCAGTGGCTCAACATAAAAAGGTCTGGTCATATTGTTTCACTACAAGAAACCTGGGATATGTCCGAATAGTTTGTTTTGGGTGGTTTTGCGTCTTTTTATAAAGCTCCTTCCCCTTCCTCTATAGGACGTGCTGAGGGAAGCCTGCTCACTTTGATATCACTTACAATGAGGAGCCTGTCTAGTCCATCCCCTCACTTGTTAGCAGTTGAACAAACTTTTCCTAAGCGTCTCACCTTGGTGGTAATCAATTTTTATAATTCCTTTTGTAGAAAACATGACACTGAGCACATAGCCGCATTGGGAGATTATAGCAGGTTAGGGAGGATAGTTGCTCCTATTTTTAATGTACATCGCTGCTCCTCGATCTGCACATTAGATAGGGGTTTTACGAATAGTTTGTCCCGCCAGCCCATTTCAAACACTCGGCCCAAGGCCACCTGCTAGAGAGCTTACTTGCTATTAATAACCTACATTGTCTTGAGCATACGAACGAGATAGATTCTGTACCTTCCTTTATTGGTAGGGGATGTGGCTCAATCCTAGATTATATTGTGATTTCTGCCCCTGTGCTCTTAAATATATTAAAAGTAAGCTCATTTTGGAGCAGCTATAGTGATCACAATCTAGTAATAACTGGGGTGCTGGTCTTGTGTGGAGGTGAGCTAAAGAGCGAGCCTCTCGAATATTGATTTTAATCCAACAGATCAGGGGCAAAATTAGGTGGGGAAGATAATGCCGAAGGTCTTTCTAAACCAGCGATACACAGGGGTGAAGAATACATCAAGCAGTGCCTTGACAATCGCACCGAGCCTGGTGTGGTAATAGAGGCCTTTGACAAGCTAGCACAGCGGATTGCAAAAAATCCCACAGGACGAGGAAGAGCTTGTGCCTTTAAGGGGGGAGGAAATGTTTTTGATGTAGATTTTTGTAAAACACACAAGGCGCTCTTAGTTGCATTAAAACACAAACCCAGGGAGGCAGAAACGATTAAAGCATGCAGAAAAGCATATAAACTGGCATTAAATAAAAGGAAAGATAAGATACAGGAACAGGCATGGGAGGATTTAAAACAGGCTAGTGTTCTGGCCAATAGCTCAACATTTTGGAAAATAGTAAATAATCCCTTTTTCCTTGACAATAATAACTCTTCGAGAATAGATTGTGTTATTCCCGCCGATAGATGGGTCTGCCATTTTGAGCTGACCTACAAAGGAGTGGACTCGGGAAAATATGGTACCCCTTGGAAATCCAGTGTTTTCGTATGTTTTGGGGTAGATGAAGTCAGAAAGCGATCATGGCCACTTCAGCTCGAAAAACCCTGGGTCCTAATGGGGATACCTTGCGATCTTTAAAAGGCTGATCCAGGGACAGGGGCAAAGATCCTAGTGAGGGTTTTTAATGCTGCAACAACGGTTGGCCCACCCCTCTCAGTCAACGGCGGTGATCCTACCTATTTTTAAAAAGAGTGCTAGGGACGATCCTGCTTGTTATCACCCAATCCCTTTACTAGATTTGGCAGCTAAAATTATGGGGAAGGTGATTTTAGATCGCCTAAGAACTTGGCTAGATGCTAGCAATGTGATATCAGTTCTGCAATATGGTTTTAGAAAAGGCATGGGGACAGTGGACCAGTATATGGACCTACTCATGATGATTAGCAAATACACGCTGGCCAAAAAGGGACATATGTACATGGCATTCATTCCCTGGTTAGGTTATATTTCTCAGCAGTTAGCTAATCTGGGGCGCCCAAGCTTTTAGGGCATCCCAGACAGTTGCATTGCAGAGAGCTGAAGGGTATTAATAGTTAATTTCTAACTAGGAGGAGGATGAAAAGGGAAAACAGTAAACTTACTGACCCCATGATCCGACAATATATGATATTAAGCCCTGGGATTTTAGATCAACCCTTCTGTTTTTTTATTAAAAACCCGCATCCTAGTTTTCTTTTAACTAGATTTAGGTTTAATTCTATTCATTGGTGTGTCTTAGTCCCTAAAGCCTTGCTTGTGTGATGACTTCTCGGACAAAGACTTATTGCACTTTGTTTTTCTGTGGTTTTTATAATGATCTCCGGACAAAATATATCCTGCCACCTTTAAAAAACTGCCATTTTGCACAAGTGAGACATGCTTTGATATATCTGCAAATGCTGTCCTCACCCTTGATATGTTATGGGGTTGCGAGTTGCATAGCAGGGGCTGTACGTCGAAGGAAAAACTTTGACTAGCCACCGAATCGGTATGAGAAATGAAAGTTTGTTTTAAGTGTTTTTTAATTTCGTGTTAGTACTGTATAAAATACACTTTATGTAGGTCTATGCTGGTACTTTTAAAATTGCTATTTTTGCACATTTGAGACCTGCTTTGATATATCTGTGAATGCTGTCCTCACACTCGACGTGTTATGGAGTTGTGAGTTTCTTAGCAGGGGACTCGTGCTGAAGGAAAACTTTGATTAGCCACTAAACTGGGACTAGTAATGTATTGTACAAAATGCATTTTATCTAGGATTTTGCTGGTGCTGTAGTCTTGCCATGATAAACCAAATGCACTTAAGGGCGAAGAAATTGTTTTATAGCATCTGTACATTTTTCTGTTTGTAAATGTGCTTTTATGGCCATAATGCACAAGTTACTACTTGTGTAACGATATATCTGTAAGAGACATTAGTTAGTGATAGATTCCTTACCTTAGAATATCCCCAGCTGTCAGACTGGATCCGGAAATTTTTGCGTAGCAATACTCTTGCGCGTCGGTAGGCGTCTTCTTCGGCTCCGCGTCCGTCGTGGGCGCCGTGATGACGTCGTCGGAGTACTTAGACGCCGCCTCCGCGTGCTGACGTCAGTTCTTAGACACAGCTTTTCCGCACCAGAAGCGCTGAGCCATGTTAAACACCAACACTGGTGCCATTGAAACTAGGGCCCTGAAAGGGGATGACCTTAACCCTAGATATCGGTTCGCCGAACGGGGAGGATGGGTGGGTCGGTAAGGAATCTATCACTAACTAATGTCTCTTACAGATATATTGTTACACAAGTAGTAACTTGTGCATCTGAAAGAGACACGTTAGTGATAGATTCCTTACCTTAGAAAAGATACCCCAGCAATACCAACCCCGGTGGTGGGTCTGCGAACCAATAATCACACCAGAAAGTCCTGGAGGACAGAACGGCCAAAGAAGCCATCCCTCCGGACTTGACTGTCCAGGCAATAGTGTCTTGCAAACGTGTGCAGCGAGGCCCACATAGCTGCCTGGCAAATGTCCTGCAAGGGCACGCCCAGGGCAGTGGTAGTCGCCGTGGCCCGAGTGGAATGAGCCCGTAATCCAACAGGGGGCTCATTTTAGCCAATGAGTAACATGCCTGGATACACAAGATGATCCACCGAGAGATGGTCCGCTTGTGCACCGCCTTTCCCTTCTTAGCGCCCACGTAACCAACAAAGAGTTGGTCATCCACCCGGAACTGGCGTGTGCGATCCAGATAGAAAGTGAGCGCACGTTTTGGGTCCAGATGGTGGAGCCGCTCTTCCTCTTTAGAGGGATGCGGTGGCGGAAAGAAGGTAGGCAAGGTGATAGACTGCCCGATGTGGAAGGCCGTGACAACCGTGGGCAGGAAAGATGGCCTAGTCCGCAACACAACCTTGTCCGGATGGACAGAAAGGAAAGGGTGTTTAGATGAAAGAGCCTGGAGCTCACTCACTCTCCTGGCAGAGGTGATGGCAACCAGTAAAGCAGTCTTCAGAGTAAGAAGGCGGAGAGGGCAGTTGTGAAGTGGCTCAAAGGGAGCGCACATCAGAAATGTAAGAACAAGGTTCAAGTCCCACTGAGGCATCACAAACGGAACAGGAGGGAACGTGTGTGTGATGCCCTTCAAAAACCTATTTACAATTGGAGACTTGAACAAAGAAGGTTGATCAGGCAGCCTCAGAAAGGCTGAAATGGCAGAAAGGTAGCCCTTGATAGTGCCCAGAGCAGAGCCCTGCTGGGCGAGAGAAAGAAGGAAGAGAAGAACCTCAGAGTGGATCCACAGCCTTTGCTGTGCACCATGCCACAAACTTATTCCACCTGCAGGCGTATACCTATTTTGTGGAGGGACGCCTGGCTGCCAGAATGACATTACAGACTTCAGGAGGCAAGTCAAATGGCCTCAACTGTCGCCGCTCAATCTCCAAGCATGGAGGTGGAGACTGGACAGGTTCGGCTGGAGGACCGTCCCCTGCTGCTGCGACAGAAGGTCCTCCTGAAGAGGCAGGCGAACCGGGGGATCGGCTGACATACTGAGTAGCTCGGGATACCAGTACCTTCGTGCCCAGTCCGGAGCCACAAGGATGACTTGTGCCCGGTCGCGCTTGATCTTCTTCACCACTCTGGGCAGAAGAGGTATAGGCGGAAAGGCGTACAACAGACCGCAACTCCACTCGCGACGAAAAGCGTCGCCGAGCGAGTGCCGCCTTGGAAATTCCAACGCGCAGAACTGATGATATTGCGCGTTCTCTTCGGTGGCGAATAGATCTAACCAAGGCTCTCCCCACTGCCGAAAGAGGCCTTGCGCCACGTCCGAGTTCAGACGCCATTCGTGATCCATCATGCACCGACGGCTGAGTTTGTCCGCCCTGGCGTTCAGAGAACCTGCCAGGTGTTGAACCACCAGGGTCACGCCCTGATGTTCCAGCCACTGCCAGAGCCTCCTGGCAAAGGGTCCACGACCCCACCCCGCCCTGTTTGTTGCAGTACCACATGGCCGTGGTGTTGTCCGTGAACACCTGCACTACACTCCCCCGGACAGAGGGGAGGAATGCCTTCAGTGCTAGACGAATCGCCCGCAGCTCCAAAAGGTTGATATGGAGCCGGGACTCCGCCGGAGACCAGAGGCCTCTGATCTCTGCCTCTCCCATGTGGCCTCCCCAGCCCTGGAGGGATGCGTCCGTCACAACTACGTGCTCCGGTTGGGGAAGGGAGAGGGATATGCCGCTGACCCAATCGCGGTCCTTGAGCCACCACTGCAGCTGTCTCGCAGTGCCCTCCGAGATAAGGACATGGTCGGAAAGGTTGCCCTGATGCTGGGCCCACTGAAACTTCAGGTCCCACTGCAGAGCCCGCATCCGCCATAGGGCGTGATACACCAGAAGGATGCAGGAGGCCATCAGCCCCAGAAGCCCCAGCATCAACCTGACCGAGACCCGGGATAAAGGCTGAAAGAGTGGAATCAGAGCCTGAATATCCCGAACCCGCTGCTCGGGAGGATAAGCCCGAAACTGCGCAGAGTCGAGAACCGCTCCGATGAAGAGGAGCTTCTGAGAGGGGCACAGGTGTGACTTCGGCACATTGATGGAGAACCCCAGCTGGTAAAGGAGGTCTGGCGTCGTCTGGAGGTGGCTGACGACTGTCTGGGGCGAGCCCGCCTTCAACAACCAGTCATCGAGGTAGGGGAAGACTGAAACCCCTAACCTGCGCAGATGAGCTGCGACCACCGCCATCACCTTTGTGAACACCCGTGGGGCGCTGGTAAGGCCGAAGGGGAGCACGGTAAACTGAAAGTGCTCGTGGCCAACCGTGAACCTCAGGTAGCGCCGGTGGGCCGGCAGGACGGGGATGTGGAAATAAGCGTCCTGCAAGTCCAACGCTACCATCCAGTCTTCTGGGTCCAGGGCAGCTAGGACCTGAGCCAGTGTCAGCATTTTGAACTTCTCCTTCCAGAGGAAGCCGTTGACGTTCCGTAGGTCCAAGATAGGGCGTAGGCCCCCTTTGCCCCTCTTGGGTACCAGAAAGTAGTGGGAGTAACAACCACACCCTACTTCTGGCCCAGGAACGCGCTCGATGGCCCCCTTGGCCAAGAGGGCCGTAACTTCCTCCTGCAGAAGCCGCAAATGATCCCCCGATACGCGATGGTATTGCGGTGGGCATGGCTGGAGGGGTCGTCTCGAAGGGGAGGAGTAGCCCCTTCGGACGATTTGCAGCACCCACCTGTCCGAAGTGACAATGCGCCAGTGGAGGAGGTGATGGCGAACCCTGCCCCCCACTGGCGACACATGGGCCTGAAAGCACGGACTAGGAGGGCTTTGAGGCGGATGCTGCGGGGGAAGGTGTGGACTGACCTCGCCGTTGTCCCCTACCGCCGCCACGGCGGTTTCCACGGCCGCCACCGCGTTGGGTATTACCCTGCGGTGCGTGGCTTGCAGCACGTGTGGGAACACCCCTTCCGTGGCCACGAAAGGAGTGAAAGGCAGCCGATTGCTGGCACGGGGCCGAGAGGCCCAAGGACTTGTCCGTAGCCCTGGAGTCCTTAAAGCGCTCAAACGCATGGTCTGCCTTGTCGCCAAAAAGGCGACGGCCATCAAACGGCATGTCGATGAGTGTATTCTGGACATCAGCCGAGAAGTTGGCGGATCTCAACCAGGCGTGGCGACGAATCGCCACCGTCGTTGCCATCGCTCTGCCCAGTGAGTCGGTGGTATCCAGTCCACACCGAATAGAATAACGTGCCGCATCTCAGCCTTCCACTAGGGCTTGGCCGAGTTTAACCCGTACCTCCAACGGGCATTCTGGCAGCACGTCCGCGACCGTATCCCACAGGGAGTGGGTGTAGCGGCCCAAGAGGCATGCGGTGTTGGAAAACTGCAGTCCCAAACTTAGGGAGGAGAATACCTTCTTGCCGTATTGCTCATACCTCTTGGATTCCCTGTCAGGCGGAGCCGACGGGAATGCGGTCTGGGAATTGGAGGCCTGGATCACCAGGCTCTCAAAGGTGGGGTGGTTGGACAGGAAACAAGGGTCGCCCAGGGCCGGGCTGTGGTGTCTGGCCACGTTCCTATCTACAGGCGAACCTGTAGCGGTCCTGGACCAAGTGCCCAAAAGAACGTCGGTCAAGGCCTCATTAAACGGCAGCAGAGGCTCAGCCGAGCTTGACTGCGGTTTAAGGACCTCAGTGAGGAGGTTAGTCCTCACGGCCGAGACGGGGAGTTCAAGGCCCAAGGCCTTGGCCGCCCGTGTCAGCACCACACTATAGGTAGCCCCCTCCTCCGTAGCAACGGTAGGAGGGGAGACCAAGCCAGTGTCTGGTGATGTGTCCAGACCACTGGCATCCCCAAGTCCACCTGTCCAGTCCTCCTGGGACTGACACTCCCGTGTCAGAGTGTCCTCAGACCCCTCCCAATCCTCCTCATCACCCATCTCCTGGTATCCAGGGGTGTCAAATGATGGGGCCGGCTCATGAAAGGTGAACTCTCCGAACGGCGTCTGAAGCGGCGCCGCGCCGGAGCGAGGGAGGCCTCGGGGACGGCGCCGCCCGAAGACGGCGCCGGGGATGACACCTGAGGGACCGGCGCAGGGGAGGTCGTTAGGTCCACCAGCGACGATCCGGAACCGGATCCAGTGGGGCCCTGCAGCGCCGGGACCGAAGGCGCCGAGGCCGAAGCACTTGGCGTCGGGGCCGGAGCCCCCGACCCGCTAGGGCCCCCAGACTGGTCCGCTGGGCCTGAACGCGCCGCGGAGCCCGTCGGAGAAGAGAGAGACCTCATGGCCATGAGAAACCACTCGATCTCCTCCGGCGTCGCGCGCGGCTGAGGGACCGGAGGGTATGGGGCTGGACGCGACGCCTGCGACACCGACGGAGCCACGTGGGCAGTGTCACCCGAACCCCCGGCCGTGACGAGCGAGCGTCGGGGGGAGTCAGAAGAGCGATGACGTCTCTTCGACTTCTTGTGCTTACCTGATGACTTCGACCCAGAGGAGTGATGTCGACTCCCGGAGCTACGATGGCTCCGCTCCCGCGTCCGGTCCCTCGACCTCCGTCCGGACCAGGACCTCTCTCGGCGCGGGGCCGACTGCCGGAGTTCGAGACGCTTGCGGGACCGCTCCCGCCTAGCATTCGAAGTCGGGGCCCGGCAGTCGGAACAGGTCTTGTCGTCGTGGTCCACGCCGAGACAGTGGAGACACCGACGGTGAGGGTCTGTGACCGACATCAGTCGGTCGCAATCCTCACAGGGCTTAAAACCTGGCATCCCTACCGACACCGTTCGGAGTCGAAGACTCGATAAAGAATGATCCAAAGAGATAAAAAAGTTTAGTCAAAAAACACTAAGGTACCACTTTTTCTGGATATGCGCTGCTGGCGCGAAAAAAGAAGAACTGACGTCAGCACGCGGAGGCGGCATCTAAGTACTCCGACGACGTCATCACGGCGCCGACGACTGACGTGGAGCCGTAGACGACGCCTACCGACACGCAAGGGTACTGCTACGCAAAAATTTCCGGATCCAGTGACGCCTGGGGATATTCTAAGGTAAGGAATCTATCACTAACGTGTCTCTTTAGATATGGCTGAATAAAGTTTTGACTAATGGTGCATGTGTTTTGTAGCTATATCCCTAATGTGCTTCTCTTCTCCCGTCCATGCTCTGTGTTGCTCGTTCTCATCTTTGTGCTTCTCCCCCTTCCCTCTGAGATGCTTTTGGCCTCGTGTGCCTCTGCCCCCACAGTGCTTTTGCACCTGTATGCTTTTTCTTCAACTTCCCCCAGCTCCATGTTACACTCTCTCACGTCTTTTGCTTCAACCCTACCCTTGCGCCTCTGTATTGCCTTTCCCCACTCTCATCCTCTGTTTTACTTCACCCACCTGCGCTCCGTATTGCCTCCACTCCTGCCCCTGTTATGTTCATTTCCTACCCCCCTCCCCATCACCCACCCACCCCTCTGATCTCTTGTTCCCATCCGGTTAAAAAAATGAAAAAACAATAGCACATGTTTTTTCTTTTCTGATCCAACTCAGATTGGTAAACAAAAAAGAAAAGCTCCCACGTCATGTTGTAGGCATTTAGGTAAATAACCCGCTTGACTAAAAAATTATGTGAGTGCTCACATCATGGTTTTGTTTATTCTTCTTTAGCAGTGTTGCACAGAATCTGTAAAGCATTGCTAAAAACGATTGGCAAAGCCAATAGGTGCAAAAGGCGAGACTTCTTGGGCATTGCTTGTTTTGTGTTTTCTTCTGTCTTTGAAGTGGAAGGACTTTGGATTGGTTGCATATTTCGAAGTTCAGTTTGAAATTGAGACTTTAATTTCTTGGTAATCCTCATTATCCTTTTGCTTAGTCCTGCTTGTCACTCTTTACTAGTGAGGCTTCTTTTCCATCAGACAGTTCTCACTATTCAGTGTTTCTTTTATTTTGCTCCCTGAAAGCAACTTATAGCCCCTCCTACCTCCTACACTTCCTGCTTCTATCACAGCTGTTATCAGTGAGATGCAGGTTTTTCTCCTTTTTGTGTGCTTTTTTTTGGTCCTTGATATAAAAGGAAGGAACAAGATTAACGAGAAAAGTACTTGGTCTAAGAGGAATGAAAATTACCAGTAAGTAATACATTCTTTGCCCCTACGTTAGATTGCTCCCTCCTTGTCAGTCTTCACTGGTGAGGATAAAACAACACTCCAAAAATACAAAGACACTAAATAAATTTGCTTTCAAAACATGCCTTAACATTAAGCTATTACTTCATTATTGATTTCAGGGCTGAGCACTGAGAACAAAAGTTCAGCACTATTAGAAAATAAGTCCACTTTTGTAATGCAAAAGAAAAGGGCTTAAGGTAGAGATTCAGTTAGATGGAATAGGGGTGGGAACCACTAGATCCCTCTTTCTAAAACCCATTGAAAGCTTCACTGCTAAGGTAATATTGATACTGAATATAGAGTTCTCTGATCAATTAGATTGCTGCCTATTGGGCTGTGAGATTCAAAGGTGCTAAACTCTTCACAAACCTTCCCACACCCACAGAAACTCTAGTCTCTTGAAAGCATCACGCTCAATCAGACCCAAGGCATCTAACAGTTTCGAACAACTGGACCCTTTCAGTGGTAGAAGAGGGGTATGTGATAACATTGACTCCCCTCAAAACTTCTCTCCCGAAGTTCTCAGTCAGAAGACAAGCAATTAAGGTGGGGTTAAATACCTTGTTAAATAAAGGGGACAATAATCCCTGTACAATTTCAATGTTTCCATTCTTAATTCTTCCTGGTGTCAAAAGGGAACACCACATTGCACACAGTTTTGGACTTCAAGCAAGTCAACAAGTAAGGACGATACAATTCTACATCTTCAAATCGTGATCCTGTCAATATCAAAGAAAAACTTTGAGAACCCTCAATTTGCAAGATGCATGTTTCCATGTGCCGTTTCAAGTGGATTCACAAAAGTACCTGAGGTTTTCAGTGCAATGAGCAACTCTCACTACCAATTCAAGGTTATGCCATTCGGCCTCCCATTGCCTCAGAGAGTCTTTAAAAGTTAATGACTCCGGTGGCGGTATGCTTACAGATACAAGGAGTACAACTAGTTCTCTTCCAGGGGATCCTTATCAATAGTCCTAAGCACTGATTAGTCCCACCCACATGCGGGGACCCAGGAGCATATACAAAATACATATATGTTCGAGGCATGTGTGCTGTAGATACACATGCTTTTCAAAATCCTGCCATCTAGTGTTGGGTCTGGATGTTTACAAGTTGTTTTTCTTCGAAGAAGTCTTTCCTAGTCACGTGGCAAGGTGACTATTGTTTCAGTAATAGTGCGCATGAGCATCAACTCCATTGTTAGATTGTTTTCTTTCCGCCATCTGGTTCGGACGTGTATTGCTGCGCTCCAGTTCAAAACAGTCCTTCGGGTTCCCCTCGGTGATCAATCCACTGTACCCTCAACAGTGTTCTTATATGCATTTCCCTCTCTAAGTGTATCGATTCAATCAGGGTGGATTCCATCTTCAGTCGAAAACATTGTGGGCGGCCTTTGGGCCTAGCCGCATCGGTCCAGCCATCTGCCGATGGAACGGACTACGTTTCAATTCTATGCTCTGTGTCACTTGAAGTACCCTCGCGCTGATCTATACCAAGTCTTCAGCGCGTGCCCTCACCGGAGCACAAGGAAGAACATTGTGAGGCTTCTCAGTTGTTTCGAGTAAGAAAGATCCTTCAGGCTCGACGACGAGAAATGCAGCACCAAAGCACTCCACAGACTCTGGATATCTTCTGAGAAGAATCTGAACCAGAATAAGCGACAGTTGCGGAAGAACAGGGGGCCTTATTGTTTGCAGAATCGGATTCCGACTTAGAAATCAAATTGATGTCAGACGATGTTCCAGCGGGACAGGGTGCCATGAGTACTAATGCCCCCTTACCACATAAACTCTCTTCCACTCAACATAAGGCTTCAGCACCACGACGATGTTTCTGACGCCCCACTTTCTGGCCCAGGACTAAAACAAATCATCTGAAAGAGACTGTAAGTTATAAATTCCTTACCTTAGAGTTACCTCCAGGCATCAGACTGTACCCGGAGATTTTTCTTTAGCAGTACCCCTCCGCGTTGGTAGGTGATGTCGGTCGACTCTGCATTAGTCGTGGTCGCCGGAATGACGTTGCGGTGGCTACTTGGATGCTGTCCCTACGTGCTGACGTCCGTCTGCACCAGCCTTGCGCAGATTCAGAGAGAGCTACCCCTTTAGTAATTTTTTACTAAGGTTTTTCTCGACGACTTTATTCAGTCTTCCGACTCCTGATGTCCCATTGATGCACCAGGTTAAAGCCGTGCGAGGCCTGGAACCGCCCGATGTCGGGTACAGACCCCCACCTCGTGTGCCTTTGGTGTCTGGAGCGCGACCACGACCCGAAGTTGTGATCCGACTGCTGAGCAACGGATCCGAAGTCTTTGCGGGAGCGGTCCTGAAAGGTTTTTAGAGGCCCGGCAGTCAGCTCCGTGCCGTTCGAGGTCCAGGTCGAGCGGAAGGTCTCTGGACCGGTCACGGAGCCATCATTCATCATCCATCATCCTAGTCTTTGAGGTCTTCGGGTAAGTCGAAGAACAAGAAGGCGGCGAAGAAGCAGCTTCGCTCTTCACCTTCTTCCCAGTCTGTCATCCAACGGGACGCAGGATCCGGAGTGTCGTCGCTCTGCAGCTCCGTCTTCGGTGCTTGATCCTGGGACGGCTCCGCGCTTCCCTCCTTTTCACTGTACCGGAGCGTCCCCTGCCCAGCTTCGAGCTTTCTACAAAGTGCTTCACAGCATCTTGGGCAACCTGACTCCGCCGACAAACATTCGGGCCCTGCGGACTCAGTTGGGGGCCCTGGGATTTCAATGCCAGAGGCCCCGAGGATCCTGCCCTGGATCCTGATCAACGCCGGTTGACCTCTTGGTACTTTCCCCGGCGCTGATCCCAATGACGACGCCCCTGGTGCCAGTCGTGCCCCCGACATTTGCCGACCCCAGCCTCACCCCCTACTTGAACCAGGTGCCCGACCGACATCTGCACCAGAGGGCACTTTTGTGCCACTGTTAATCTCTAGTGTACCTTTTAGGCCTGAGTGTGGACCAGAGGAGGGTGAGGAGAACTGGCAGGGGTCTTTGGACCCTTTAGCCGACCAACTTGATGTTCCAGACTGGCGAGAGGACCTGGGTGACACCAGTTGTCAGGATTCCTCCCTAGATCTTTGCATGCTTTCTCCCCCTACAGTCACTACAGAGGAGGGAACATCCTATGCAGTGATGTTGCGTAGGGCAGCTGAGGCCTTGGGCCTGGAGCTTCCTACAGTGGCAGTCAGGACTAACCTCCTTCAATGAAGCCCTCATGGACGTCCTTCTGGGCACTTGGTCCAAGCCCAGCACAGGGGCTCCTGTGGACAGAAAGATTGCCTGACTCCACCGCCTGGCCCTGGGCGACCCACTTTTCCTCTCCCAGCACCCAATCATCCCCCCCAACCATAACGCTAGAGCTCGGTGAACCAAGCCTCGTTCTCTAAGGGTGCATTCCCTACTGCTCCCCCAGATAGGGAATCCAAGAAGCTGGACCATCTTGGGTAGATTTTTTCTTCCGCCAGCCTAGCACTGCGCTCTGTGAATACCGCATGCCTCTTGGGCCGTTCTACCCATACAGTCTGGAATACGGTTACACAAGTGCTGCCACAGTGCCTGGTGGAGGCCCAGGCCGTTCTCACCCGCGCAGTGGCAGAGGTTAGAGACACAGCCAAATTCACAATCAGATGTGGGCTCGATACTGACGAATCACTGGGCAGAACGGTTTCCACGTCAGTAGCCCTGAGGCGGTACACCTGGTTGAGGAGGTTTGCTTTTTCTGGGGATACCCAATCCACCTTACTGGACATGCCCTTTGATGGCTGTCGCCTTTACAATGATAAGGCAGACTCTGGCTTGAGCGCTTTAAAGATTCTAGGGCTAGGGCCAGATCCTTGGGCCTCGCGGCGACCTCTCTCCCCACGCAGTCTGCTTTTCACCCCTTTCGTGGCTACGGAAGGGGTGCCCCACCACGCTCAGCCCAGTCTAGCCAGCAGTTCACGCAAGCTACCCAGCCTGTGGGTGGCAGGTCTGGGTCCAGCGGGCAGGCCAGTCCACCCATAACCCCCCTGCAGCAGTCTCCAAACCCTCCTAGTCTGACCTTTCAGGGCCAACATATGCCAGTGGGTCGCAGGAATTGCCATCACCTCCCTCACTGGCACACCATCACGTTGGACAGGTGGGTTTTGCACATAGTCTGAAGGGTCTGCTCCCTCCCCTTCAAGACTACCCCTTCCTCCATGCCACCATCCTTGCATCGCATGTCGGAGGTTCACTTGGCCCTTCTCCACCAGGAAGTTGCAGCTTTCTTGTCCAAAGGAGCTATTGTAGGGGTCCCTGTGCCAGAAGTAGGTTGTGGCTGCTACTCCCTCTACTTTCTGGTACCCAAGAACGACAAAGGCCAGCATCCTATCTTAAACCTCAGGGTCCTCAACCGCTTCCTCCGGAAGGAGAAGTTCAAGATAATCACGTTGGCTCTGGTATGGTTAGACCTCGACCCCGAAGACTGAATGGTAGCGTTGGACTTGCAGGACCAATTTCACCGTCCTGCCAGTCCACATGCTTTACCTACGGTTCACGGTAGGCCGCAAGCATTTCGAGTCCACCGTGCTCTCCTTTGGCCTTACCAGTGACCCTCGGGTGTTCACAAAAGTGATGGCGGTGGTCCCAGCTCATCTGCGCAGATTAGGGGCTCCAGTCTCCCTATCTCTGCGACTAGATGTTTAAGGTAAGCTCACCCCAGGCTGTTGTCTCCCACCTCCAAATTACGGCGGACCTCCTGCTGGGGTTCACTATCAACATTCCAAAGTCACACTAGGCTCCCTCTCAGAAGCTCCTTTTTATTTGAGCAGTTTCAGGCTTATCCTCACGAACAGCGAGTCCGGGATATTCGGGTTTTGATACTGATGTTTCAGCCTCTATCCCGGATTTCGTTGAGAGCGACCCTGAGGCTTCTGGGCCTCATGGCTTCTTACATCTTGCTGATGGATTATGCCAGGTGGCATATATCGGGGCTCTGCAGTGGGACTTGAAGTTCCAGTGAGCGCAGCATCAGGGCAATCTTTCTGACGTCGTCCAGATCTCGATGGGAACTGCACTTCAATTGCATGGTGGTTAGCGAAACAAGATTGGGTCAGCGGTAGATCCCCCTCCCTTTCCCACCCAGAGCTGAGAGTGATGACTGATGCGTCGCTCCTGGGATGGGGCGGCCACCTGGGAGAGGCGGAGATCCGAGGACACTGGTCTCCGGCGGAGTACGCCCTCCTCATCAACCTTGTGGAGCTCCGTGTGATTGGTCTGGCACTGAAGGCATTCTTCGCCTCATATCAAAGGAAGAGTAGTGCAGGTGTTCAGACAACATCACCACCTTTTGGTACTACAACAAGAAGGGCGGGTTGAGGTCGTGGACCCCATGTCAAGAGGCTCTCCGCCTTTGGATATGGCTGGAACATCAGGGCATGTCCCTGATGGTTCAACACTTGGCAGGTTCTTTGAACGCCAGGCCAGATGAGCTCAGCTGTCGGTGCATGATGGATCATGAATGGTATCTTCATTCGTAGCTGTTGCAGGTATCTTCCAGTAGTGGGGAGAGCCTTTGTTGGATCTGTTCGCCACCAAAGAGAGCGTGCAGTGTCAGCAGTTCTGCACCTTAAAAGTTCCAAGGCGGTACTCGCTCTGCGTCGCTTTTCATCGCAAGTGGAGCTGCGGCTTCCTGTATGCCTTTCCACCCATAACGCTTCTGGCCCAAGTGCTGAAGAAGATCAACACGACCTGGCCCAAGTCATTCTTGTGGCTCCGGACTGGGCACGAAGAGTCTGGTACCACAGGCTCTTGAGCATGGCCATCGATCCTCTGATCAGACTGCCTCTTCGGGAGATTAATCTGTCGAGCAGCAGGGGACGGTCCTTCACTCGAACCTGTCCAGCCTCCACCTCCTTGCCTGGAGATTTGAGCGGTAGCATTTCACCGCTTTTGACCTTCCACCCGAAGTCTGTAATGTCATCTTGGCAGCCAGGCGTCCCTCAACCAAGTCTGTATATGCATGTAGATGGAACAAGTTTGTGGCATGGTGTAAAGCAAAGGCTGTGGATCCCCTTTCTTCGCCTTTTTCGGAGGTACTCTTGTTCATCCTTTCTTTAGCACAGCAGGGCTCTGCCCTGGGCACTCTTACAGGCTACCTTTCGGCCATATCTGCTTCCTCAGACTTCCTGATCAGCCTTTTCTTTTCAAGTCCCCTGTTGTAAATAGATTTCGAAAGGGCATTACTTATCTCTTTCCTCCTTCTCCTTTCACAATGCCCCAGTGGGATTTGAATCTTGTCTTGACTTACCTTACGTGTGCTCCCTACGAGCCTCTACATAACTGCCCTATCAGACTTCAAGCTTTGTCCTCAAAACCTCCTTTTCTTGCTGTTCATCCGGACAAAGTAGTCCTTCGCACAAGACCCTCCTTTCTCCCCAAAGAGTTTACCTCTTTCCACATAGGACAGACCATCACTTTGCCCACCTTCTTCCCACCTCTGCACCCTTCCAAGGAGGAGGAGGGACTCCACCGTCTGGACACAGAACGTGTGCTGTCTTTCTATCTAGACCGCACAAAAGATTTACGGGTGGACGATCAACTCTTAGCTGGCTATGTGGGTGCCAAGAAAGGTTGAGCTGTGCAAAAACACACATCTCTCGATGTGTTGTCCTATGCATTAACATCTGCTATTCCTTAGCGAAAAAGGAAGCTCCAGTGGGACTGCGTTCCCACACCCCCGGGGCTATGGCAGCTACTACTGCCTTGGGAAGTGGTGTCCCACTCGTTGACATCGGTCAGGCGGCCACGTGGGCATCCCTGCACACGTTCACCAAACATTATTAACTAGAGAGCCAGGTCCGGAGAGACGGCTATTTTGGCTGTTCTGTTCTCCAGGACTTTCTGGTCTGAACTTAGTTCGCAGACCCACCTCTGGGGTTGGCATTGCTGGGGTATCTATTCTAAAGTAAGGAATCTATAACTAACAGTCTCTTTCAGATGAACACGTTACTTACCTTCGGTAACCATGTATCTGTAAGAGACATATGTTAGTTATAGATTCCTTACCGCCCCACGCATTCTCCCCTTTCTGCGAATTGACTTCTAGGGATAGGGACACCCATCCAGGACACTAGTTATGTACACCAGTGGTCAGTGCCTTGCATGACTGCGCTTCTGGGGTGGAAAGTCGTATCCGCACTGACATCCGCATCTAAGTAGACACCGCAGCATCATTCTGATGACCACAACGCCAACAACGGTTGCGGAGTCGTCCAACGGCACCTGCCGATGCGCAGGGGTACTGCGAAAGAAAAATCTCTGAATCCAGTCTGACGCCTGGGGTTAATTCTAAGGTAAGGAATCTATAACTAACATATGTCTCTTACAGATACATCGTTACTGAAGGTAAGTGACTTGTTCGTCAAGCCTTCCGGCTCTGGATCAATTTGAGATAAATCGTCTTTGTATCCAAAACATTCGACTCGCAAAGACTAATCTGGTTCAGAGCCGAAATCTTGTGCTTCCAAGCACAAGTCTGCTTCGGAACCAAAACCTTCCGCAGAAAAAGCTATACATCAACCCATCTACTGGACACATTTTAGCTAAAACTCCTTTAAAAAGGAAAGTTAATTCAGAGGACACTGGGTATAAGATTCCTCTTAAGAAGACAAGGAACACCTCTTTGGCCCAGCAGTTGACACTTCGCTGGAAAAAATGAAAAAAAGACACCGAGGTCGCCAAATCCATGGGGGGCTTTGCAGTTACCTGCAAATAGGGGATCCTTTTGTCGCTCCCTTTACAGGGGAGGCTCCAAGAATATATCCACAGAGACTCGCTCCTCCTCTTATAAGGGCAACAACCAATCGCGCTCATTAAGAAGCTATTTTAGAGGTGGGTTTTGCGGAAACAACGGTAAGGGAAGAGGCAACTCAACACACACTTCCCCCACAAACACCAAGCATTTACTTCCTTCCGCTACCCCTCGATCATTCCGTTCCTGCCTGAGGACTTCTCTCCCAATTTCTACCTGTCTGGAATACTATCACCTCAGACAAATGGATTCTACAAATTATCCAGTATGGTTACTGCCTGGAACTTACAGACACTCCACCAAACATTCTTCCAAGATCACATGCAATGTCACTGGAATATCTTACCCTTTAAAAAAAAAAGAAGTTCTCTCCCTGTTAGAAAAAGGAGCAATAGAACCAGTCCCATTAAAACATCAAGGGACCGGGGTATACTCCCTGTGCTTCTTAATTCCCAAAGAAGGACGGCTCTCTCATGCCTAAACTAGACCTCAGAACTAAATCTATACATTGGTCACTCTCTAGCAAGGGCTTCCGCTCCTTCAACAAGGCGACTTTATGTCCATTCTGGACTTAAAGGATGCCTATTTCCATATCCCAATACACCCTGATCATCGCAAATACAGAAGGTTCGTAGTAGCAGGACAGCATAATCAGTTCAAGGTGCTCCCATTCGGAGTCACTACCGCACCCAGAGTTTTCACCAAGTGTTTAGCAGTAGTCGCAGCTCATCTTCGAAGACAACACATTCATGTCTTCCCATATCTGGACGACTGGCTCATAAAGGCCAGCTCACAAGAAAGCTGTCTCCATCACACTCACAAGACAGTGCAATTGATCCACGATCTGGGATTCACAGTGAACCTGTCCAAGTCTCATCTACAGCCATCCAACACACAGGTGTATTTGGGCGCCACAATAGATCCACAAAAGGCTTTGGCCTATTCCAGTCCGGCCAGAATCTGCAACATTCAGACTTCTCTGCCAGTTCTAGCCTCAACAGTAATTGCCAGCTCGAGTGTTCATGCAGTTACTAGAGATGATGGCGTCTTGCATACTAATAGTACCTTATGCAAGACTTAGCACCTCAGTGGAACCAGGCTCAGGGTCTGTTATAAGATCTAGTGTTGGTGGACGGCCGCACCCATGGCTCTCTGCAGTGGTGGAATACCCAAAACCTTTCAAAAGGCAGACTTCATCAACCCGGTTCCACAGATAGTGCTAACAGCAGACGCATCGCTCACTGGTTAGGGACCTCATCTCCAGACGCATACAATTCAGGGCATGTGAAGCCTGCAGCAAAAGCAGCTTCACATAAATCATCTAGAGATGGTAGCAATTTTTCTAGCGCTCAAAGTGTTTTAGCTTCATCTAGTAGGCAAAGCTGTCCTGATCCGTACAGACAACATGACAGAAATGTACCGCATACAAAAACAAGGGAGGGAAACACACTCTCCAGCTATCGCAGCTAGCACAGAACACCTGGAAATGGGCCATACATTGGAACTGAGCTGGAAGGATGCAATTGTAACAGTGGCATAGTTTGGTAGTAGAGATGAGGGCAGTAAGAGGATATTTCAGAGGCGGTATCAAGGTGGTTGTAAAGGAATATAAATTAAAGGAAGACGCACAAGTGGAAGAAGCTATAAGAAAATGAAGCAGACTGAAGGATTGAATGAATGGAGACACATATTAAAAGAGCGTGACATCAATGAGATTGAAGCAGCTGGATGTTTTTAATTAAGCAAGGTGAGAGTGGTTCAAGCCAATGAGCAGCATTGTAAGAGGACAGTGACAAAGTGAATAAGGAATACATAAAAGGAAAAGAGGAGTTACAGGAAAAATGGTTAAGCAAAAGGGGCAATAGGAATAAAGGAGTAAGGGTTTGAAGGAGGCAAGCAGTCATCTAAAGGAGTGCTGTGATAGGTCTGGTCTCAAGACAGAACTGTTTTACCATCTTCATGTTTAAAAAAAAAAATCATGGTAAAATCACACTCTTGTATAGGTATAGGCATTTGCTTTCGGTCAGGCCTCTTAATCTGTTACCACATTTTGCTCTCTAGCCACCAACCATGAAATCAGCCCACTTCATCTATTACACTGTTAGTGAGAGCATTGTTTCTGTTCACTTGCAAATCCACCTTAAAAGGCGTGCACTTGAATGACGTGGTTGGTATGCCTGAACTGCTTAGGCGCTCTTTATTTTTATATTTTTTGTGTTTCTCATAATTTTGTCAAATAATCATAATTCCACTATGTTTTAAAGGGTGAAGACAAGTTAGAAACATGGTTCCATTTGTTCTCCAATTAAGTACCTCTGAATTCTTAATATTACTACTTTACATTTGCCAGTTGGTGTGCCACAGCATTATAAAATGTTTGTTTCTAGATTTTCTATACAAAGTCGGCAGACTCTCTCATACTTAAAATTACCTGCCAAACATTAGTGATGACTGATCAAATACCTATAGAAAATGCATTTTCTTACTCCTCTCACAAAGACCTTAAGTTAGTAAGTTGTTGCCTATGAGGTGCAACAGATAGCACCGCTTAACGATTTTTGTATAAGAGCATTGGGGATGTGTGGGGCCGGCAACAAAGAGTTTGATTGGGTTTCTAGGAGCATTGGATTGAGGTGTAGTTATCTAGCTCCATTAGCATTTGCAGCTCAATAGCACTATACGGAGAGCTGTAAATGTTAAATGGCTGAGATCAGTGTAAAATTTGTTTCAGCCCTGTAAAAATATGGACCTCCAAGAGTAGTCTGGTGAATAGGCAAGCATGTGTTTTAAAGACTGTGCTATAGGCTTAAAAGGTACTGAGATGTGTTGATCATGGTTGGCAGGCTAATTTCATTATTAAGGAGTACTAACGCAGTTTTATAGTATTTTGCTAGTAGAGTTTGTTTGAAGTGTTCTCAGTGAGTTGAGAATATATCTGACTGTACATCAGTAAAACCTTTGTTTATAAATATAAATTTAGTTTGTCGCATAGCTGCTTAGGGGTTGGGTGTGTGCCATTATATTACAGTTGAATTTGTTATATTTATCTCATTAAAGAAGTCTGAATTGTGCCTTCATCAGTTATGAAAATTCATTGTGATCTCCATTTTGAATTTGCTCTGTTATCAGTAAATTAGCATTCTCCAGAGCCGTAGTAGGGTTTAATGTAATTAATAGCAAGATACCATTTGTTTACAGAACCAAGACAGTTAAAACAGCAATATATAGAGTAGAAATCTGGGGTTCCATGCTGCAGAAAATTGAGAACCGGTTCCTGAGAGCAATATTGCTGTTGGATCCGGACATGCCTTAGGCTGTGCTATTCTTGGATTTTTTTTATTTTATAGAGTTTTATATAGCACGAACTAGACCCGAGACATCGGGTATCAGAGTGCTTTACATGAGGACCAGTTTCATTACATGAAGTCACATTCATATTTTTGTAGGCACGTGGTAATTAAGTGATTTGCCCAGAATCACAGGATGTTGAGCGTCGTTCCGAAACTCGAACCCGGTTCCCCATCTTCGAGGTCGACCCATCTAGCCGCAAGGCTACATCCTCTCCCCATTAACCTATTTCCGATCTCATTGCCTAAGCACCAATAATTTATTGGGTTCTCATGCATTAAAACAGACTAGCGGGCATTTATTTGGATGCCATAAAGGAGGTAGCCCATTATCTGGGACTGCCCATGATGCCTTGGTGGAATCATGTTTGTAGCATAATGTAGCTGAAACTCAGTTTTATTTGTGAGTATCCCACTGTGATTAATGGGTAAACGATAACCATAATTAAGGAGGCATGTTTGCAGTATCAAAAAAATACAAAAGCTATATGAGTCTAGTAAGAGTGGGACCGAGGCACATGGATTTATCAAGCACAAAACTGATATTGGCGTTGAACCTTATTTGGACAACATTTACCTTGGGTACTGCGCTCATTATATGTAAAGTTCCACTTGGGGACCCTTCCAGTGAATGGCTATGATGTCATATGAAGCAATGCTGTGGAGCAAAATTAATTGTGTGATTGTGGTAGCGGGGAAGTTTCAAATATTATTCCTTTTATGTTCTGTCCTATTGCAGTGAACGTGCGCATGAAATGAATTACACCCTTATTAAACACCTACAATGTTTCCAATGAGACAGAGACCGTAGCTCTCTGTTATAGGACAGACCATCCAGAGATCTATCGTGCAGTTTCTATGTATTTCTGTAGTGCCTAGATCATGAGTGGGAAGTGGAAAAATGACAGATTTTCAACTTGTACCGTTTTAGCAGCTGTTATTTTGTTTTAAAAATTCTTATACTGTCTTGCTAGCTGAAAAAGTGTGGTTTCTCTGGCCGGGCTTTTTACACTGCTGCTAGTTTTGAAGAGTATTTTAATGATGTGAATTGGTATGCCTTTGTTCGAGGCATGTGGGCTGCTAAATTCATATCTTAGCATTAGATCGCCGCCTAGTGTTGGGCTCGGATGATTGCACATTGTTGTCCTGGAAGAGTCTTCGAAGTATCCTGAGATAGGTGGCTCCTCCCCTGGACTACAGTGCGCATGGGCATCGGCTCCATCCCCAGATTGTTTTTTTCCGCCATTGGGTTCGGATGTGGTTTCGACGTCTTACTGTCGGAACCAAGTAAAACTATCTTTTACCGGCCAAAAGGCCTCGATTTTCTTGCGTCGGTATTGTCTGCGCTCGGTCTCGAGTCTTCCGTCTCTTGAAGCCGGAATAAGCGGAGTTTTCTTCGCTTTCTAAACTTTGAGGCCTTCTCATCGCGACACGACAGCAAGCCTTTACGGACATGGAGCGGAGCCCGTTCAAGTACTGCCCGCTCTGTGGGTCTAAGTACCCACACATCGATCTACACCCTGTGTGTAACAAGTGCCTTTCACCGGACCACGACGACGGCAAGTGCAAGGCCTGTGCACAGTTCCGCTCCAAGAAAACTCTCAAGCTTCGGCGCGCGGTGCGCTTGGAAGCTAGGCAAGCGGCCCCGGATCCGGAGAACATCTTCGGCGACCCGGAAGAAGAGGTCCAGGGTCACCTTCTACAAATCTCCCCCTCACAGTCGGAGGTCGAGGCGGATCCGGGTGACGACGACGGAGTCGCGGGTCCGGTCCTCGAGTACGTCGAAGAGGTAGGAGACGACGATGAAATTTATGGGGCCGCGGCGGACAGCTCTGCGGACGAGCTCTGCCCCGAAAGTTTCGAGGACGACCGGGACACGGGATCGCCTGTCGGCCTTACCCTGGACCCGTTGCCGCAAGCCACAGCCCCGCCTTCAGGCCCGGCTTCGGACTCACTTGCTGGGCACGATGTTTCGAAACCGAAACTGAAACCGTCGGGGTCGTCAACACCTAAAATGGCCGACCCGAAATCGAAACTGAAACCAAAGGACTCGAGTGTTCCTAAGATGGCTGCCGTGCCTGTGAAGAAGTCGGTGCCCGTCACCCCGTCGGCTCCGTCGACCTCCGGTCCGCAGAAGCCGAGGAAGTCGGTCGATTCCGACGCTCCGAAATCGAAGCCGACGCCCGATGAAGGGGCCCCCAAGAAAGATAGTCGGCTCGGATCAACGGCTCCGGCGCCGTCCAAGCCCGCCAAGGTCGGCTCCAAAGAGGCTACGCCCAAGAAGTCTGCGCCCCGGCCTCAAGATTCGGAGGACCCGAAGAAGGTTTCCGCGCCCAAACCGCACAAGGCCCGCGAGGGCGTCGGATCCGAGGGACCGCTCAAAGCATCCTTGTCGGCGACAAAACCAACTGGCAGTGTACCGTCCCCTATTGCGGAGTCACTGCAGAGAATCAGGGAGAAGGCCCTTGCTCCATCGGCTCCGATGCCATCACCGCAGCCGCAAAAGGACGCTCCGGCTAAGCCTTCGGGGAAACTCCTTTTTCTCTTGCCACCTAAGGAGGCGCCGAAAGCGTTTTCGACGAAATCGGCTCCGAAGCAGGTTTCCTCACTGCCAGACCCTCTTCCACGTCGTGTACTCGAATCGGTGGACGATTCAGAGCATTTCATCGATGCTGCCACCGGCAAGCTGACCCTCTATAAACGGAAGATCACTTCGGAGCCGGTGGACCCCTACGTCATCCCGTTGAAGAAGAAGAGGGTGCCCCTTGACGCCGTAGGCCTCACGGAGCCGATTCAGCCTCCTCCAAGACGGAGCCCTACTCCCTCCCCAGAACACTCTGTGGGTGAGGAAGATGATGAGGATGAACAGTACAATTTCCCCATCGATGACCCTGATGTACAACCAGATTCATACGACGACTCTGGTGACCAAAACACCCAGGGGGCGGGCCAAGACCCGCAGACCTTTAATGCACGTGCATCCCCGACTGAGGACTCAGCAGGATTTCATGCACTAATTGAACGGGCGGCGGCCAATCATGATGTGGACATGCATGCCGACCCGGTTGAGGAAGACTTCCTTTTTGACACCTTTGCCATATCTGAGAGGACAGTAAAAACACTTCCTATGCTGAAAGGTGTT
The DNA here is from genome assembly GCF_964261635.1 of Lissotriton helveticus. Taxonomy (NCBI): domain Eukaryota; kingdom Metazoa; phylum Chordata; class Amphibia; order Caudata; family Salamandridae; genus Lissotriton; species Lissotriton helveticus. The sequence goes on from NC_136070.1 coordinate 832,136,949, forward strand.
CTCAAACATGCTGGAGACATTTTTAAGGAGCCTACGAGGGCTAGAGTGGTCAACCCTCGCATTGAAAAGAAGTACAGGCCTGCTCCTGCGGACCCCGTCTACATCCGGGGACAGTTGCCACTGGACTCTCTTGTGGTTGCCAATGCCAGGAAACGTGCCAACTCCCAGACAACGGGTGAAGCTCCTCCCCCGGACAAGGAGTCCAAAGTGCTTGAGGCAGGAGGCAAAAGAGTGGCTGCACAGGCGGCAAACTTTTGGCGCATCGCAAATACACAGGCGCTCCTGGCGCGTTATGATAGGGCGCACTACGACACCCTAGAACAAATTATACAACACCTGCCCCCACAGTTCCAAGAAGGCACCAAGATGCTTATTGAGGAAGGGAAACTAATATCACACGCAGCCATCAAGTGTGCACTTGACGCTGCGGACACAGCTGCTAGGGCTATCAACACTAGCGTTATGCTGAGAAGACAAGCCTGGCTCCGCATCTCAGGGTTCAAGCAGGATATTCAGACGACAATCCTGAATCAGCCGGTCAATCCTGATAGTCTGTTTGGTCCGGATGTTGACACCACCTTAGAGAAGATAAAGAAGGACACGGAAACTGCTAAATCTATGGGGGCTCTGCAGTCCCAACAGTTTCGTGGCGGCAATTTTCGTCGCTCAGGTGCACGTGGAGTCACCAGAGGACAGATGGGTCAACAATCCCAGTTCTCCAAAGGTGGGGCGCAAGCCTCGTTCACTAAGCAGACCAAGGGAGGTTATAGGAACAACAGCAACAGAGGTCGCGGCAGAGGAAACAACAGCTCCCGCACCTCTACTCCGAGCAAACAGTGACTCTCTGTCACTGCCCCCCGACCACCTAACACCTGTCGGGGGGAGACTGCAGCAGTTCCTGCCCGTCTGGAGAAGCATCACCACAGACAGGTGGGTGCGACAATTAGTTCAGTATGGTTATTGCCTAGAGTTGAAGTCCACTCCACCCAACATCCCACCAAGGCAAAGGCCTATGTCCGCAGAGCACTTGCACTTATTGCAGCAGGAAGTAGTGGCGATGCTGCAAAAAGGCGCAATCGAGCTCGTGCCGGTGGGGGAAGAAGGCACAGGGGTATATTCCCTGTACTTCCTTATTCCAAAGAAGGACGGTTCTCTCAGGCCCATTCTCGATCTACGTCCCCTCAACCTGTACATACTATCGGAACATTTCCACATGCTTACACTGCAGCAGATTCTTCCCTTGCTAAACCAGGGAGACTTCTTAGCAACCTTAGATCTCAAGGATGCTTATTTCCATATTCCACTACACCCGTCACACAGGAAATATCTCAGGTTCACTATTCAAGGCAGGCACTACCAGTTCAAAGTCCTACCCTTCGGAGTCACAACAGCCCCGAGGGTGTTCACCAAGTGTCTAGCGACAGTGGCGGCGCACCTCAGGAGGCAGAATATCCATGTCTACCCCTACCTAGACGACTGGCTCGTACAAGCCAAGTCGGAGCAACAGTGCGCCGCAGACATGTCGACTACAATTCGCCTGCTTCACGATCTGGGTTTCTCCCTGAACTACCCAAAATCGCATCTCCAGCCGGCACGTGTCCGGCAGTTCCTGGGTGCTACGATCAACACCCTGACAGCCATGGCTCAGCCAAACCAAGTCAGAATCGACAGCATTCAGTCGCTGATCCAACGATTCAGACCACAACACTCCCTGCCAGCGAGAGTGTTCATGCAGTTGATAGGCATGATGGCCTCCTGCATCTTCATAGTCCCTCACGCACGGTTGCATATGCGCCCGCTCCAGGAGTGCTTAGCGAATCAGTGGACACAGGCTCGTGGGCAATTGACAGACCTAGTGTTGGTTACCAGTCGGGCATACGACTCTCTGCATTGGTGGACTCCACACAACCTTTGCAAGGGCCGACTGTTCCAAGAGCCTGTGCCGCAGATTATCCTGACAACGGACGCATCTCTCCAGGGATGGGGAGCTCATGTGCTCACTTACACAGTGCAGGGACTATGGACGACGCAGCAACAGAAGATGCACATCAACTATCTGGAACTGATGGCAATCTTCATGGCGCTCAAGTCCTTCATTGTACATCTGAGCAACAAGGTCGTGCTAGTCCGGACGGACAACATGACCGCGATGTACTACATTCAAAAGCAGGGAGGCACCCACTCGCCACAGCTGTCTCATCTGGCTCAGAGCATGTGGAAGTGGGCCATTCAGAGGAACATCTTCCTCATGGCAGAACACCTCCCGGGCAAGGACAATCAGATGGCGGATCTGCTCAGCAGATACAGCCATCAGATGCACGAGTGGGAGATACACCCTTCTGTTCTCCACCCGTTCTTCCAAAAGTGGGGTCATCCGGAGATAGACCTGTTCGCAACAAAGGAGAACGCAAAATGCCGACTCTTTGCCGCCAGGTTCCCTCACCCACAGTCGCAGGGGAATGCGATATGGATGAACTGGTCAGGCAAATTTGCATACGCTTTTCCGCCAGCCCCTCTAATACCGCTGGTCGCACGAAAGCTAAGGCAGCACTCCATGACTCTCGTCCTGGTTGCTCCAACGTGGGCGCGCCAAGCTTGGTACACCACGTTCCTCGAACTCTCGGTGGTGCCGCATCAAAGCCTGCGCCTCACACCCAGTCTTTTGACGCAGAACCATGGAGACATTCAGCATCCAGATCCACGACAGCTCAACCTGGCGATCTGGCTCCTGAAGTCCTAGAGTTTGGATACCTTAACCTACCTCCAGAATGCATGAGTATCATCAAGGAGGCGAGGAAACCTACTACTAGAGCATGCTATGCTGCTAAGTGGAAGCGTTTTGTCATCTACTGTACGTCCAATGACATCAACCCGCTAGATGCATCTATTCCCAACATCATCTGTTATCTGTTACATCTCTACAAGTGCAATCTGGCGTACACTTCCATTAGGATACATCTCTCGGCCATAGCGGCTTATCTTCAGAACAGGCAGCACCTCTCTGTCTTCAGGGTGCCCGCCATTAAAGCCTTCCTTGAAGGTCTGAAGAGAGTCATTCCCCCAAGAACTCCACCAGCTCCGGTGTGGAACCTCAACGTCGTTCTCACCAGACTGATGGGGCCACCATTTGAGCCACTGCACTCGTGTGAGCTCCAATTCCTTACGTGGAAAGTGGCCTTTCTGATAGCTATTACGTCTCTGAGGCGTGTCAGTGAGCTGCAAGCGCTCACCATACAAGAGCCGTTCATTCAAATTCACCCAAATAGGGTGGTGCTACGCACTAACCCTAAATTCCTTCCTAAGGTGGTGTCACAGTTTCATCTTAATCAAACTATTGACTTGCCAGCATTCTTTCAAAACCCGCAAACGGTGGCGGAAAGAATGCTCCATACCTTAGATGTACGGAGGGCGTTGATGTACTACATAGACAGAACACAACCCTTTAGAAAGACAAAACAACTCTTTGTTGCCTTCGCACCACAACACAAAGGCAACCCAATTTCTAAAGCAGGGATAGCCAGGTGGATTGTTAAGTGCATCCAGATATGTTATCAGAAAGCCAAGCGCACTTTAACAATACCCCCCAGAGCGCACTCCACGCGCAAACTGGGGGCATCCATGGCTTTCCTAGGGAACATTCCTTTAGAGGATATTTGCAGAGCAGCCACGTGGGTCACACCACATACCTTCACAAAACACTACTGTGTTGATGTGCATTCCAAGCAGCAAGCAGCTGTAGGACAGGCTGTTCTCAAGACACTTTTTCAGGTTTCTGCAGCTGGCACGGGCAACCGCCGCTGATGGAGGGACTGCTATGTATTCTATGCTAAGATATGAATTTAGCAGCCCACATGCCTCGAACTGAATATGCTACTTACCAGTATGCATCTGTTCTTGGCATGTAGGGCTGCTAACATTCATATCGCCCGCCCTCCTCCCCGGTGCCTGTCGCAGCTGCAGATATACTATTGTATTTATTCATTAGCATGGACATCCTTTACACTTTCACTCCATCTCCTGCCACAATGGCGAAAAACAATCTGGGGATGGAGCCGATGCCCATGCGCACTGTAGTCCAGGGGAGGAGCCACCTATCTCAGGATACTTCGAAGACTCTTCCAGGACAACAATGTGCAATCATCCGAGCCCAACACTAGGCGGCGATCTAATGCTAAGATATGAATGTTAGCAGCCCTACATGCCAAGAACAGATGCATACTGGTAAGTAGCATATTCATTATCATGTTTGTATGTCTCAAAATGTATTTTGTTATGGCAAATGCTGAGGACAATAAAATATAAGAGCAAGATATAGGATAGTTTTAATCTTCAGAGTACTCTTTATTAAGTACAATTTATCTTTAGCACGTACAGGTCCAGATTTCGAATTTAACTCGACCTCTACATCAATTCTTCTTGATGAATGTCTTGTAAAGTACTTATAAGCCGTGCCCCCTCAACTTTCCTTGATTCTTCTGCATTTGGCATTCCTCCAGCTCAGATGTTAATGTCTCACATTCCTATATTTTCCTGCACATTAGTTCTTAACCTGGAAAGCTATTTCTTTGATGGTGTTGCAGACTCTACACACAACACTCATCAACTGGCTCTTGCTGTCTTATTGCTTTGCTGATCTTAAGACTGAATTGTGACTATCCTGTACTATAGGTATCCTCACTGAAGGTATATATCGGGTTAGCGGAAATAGAAGCGAAATGGAGAGCCTACAGCGACAGTTTGATCAAGGTAAGTGTTCTCGTAAATTTACATTGTTGCATTTATGTAGAGAGGTATTAAATAACCAGAGTCGCTAGCTGCACTTTTGCAGGCCAGACCATTAAATTTGTTGGATGTTCATCTTTCTTTTCTAGAAACATTTTCACTATAGTAGTTAAGGCCAAATCGCAAAATAAAATGGTAATATTATACACCTATTTTAAAGCCAGAATTGTTCATGTTTTTCGTTAGAATACATTGTTGCTTCCATTGAGACCCTTTATAACGACAATCGTAGGTAAATACTCTTATTAAGAACAGTGAGATATCCCTGTGTGCATATAGCTGCAGTATCTTTTTAAATGATAGTACACAGAAACACACTAGTTTGACGTTGCTATTAAACACTTTTTCAAGACGATTGATTGTAAATGTTCTCTTATTTTAAGATCACAATCTAGACTTCGTGGAGAAGGATTTCACAGTGAATGCAGTGGCCGGAGCCATGAAAAGCTTCTTCTCCGAGCTCCCAGAACCTCTTGTTCCTTACAACATGCAGGCTGAACTGGTGGAGGCACAAAGTAAGTATCAAATGGCATAGGCAGCAGGTTGATATATATATATATATATATATATATATATATATATATATATATATATATATATATATATATATATATATATATATATATATATATTTACACATTACACTCAGACCAGGCACCACCCGGTGTTAAATAAGATGAATTTCCTAGCAAAAAAAAGGATTTGTGTATTTATCCAATAACCATTGGCAGTATGCACATGTGACTAAATTGGGGCCTTCTACAGCCATATAGCCTGTCATGGATAAAGATAGATCAATTGCTAACAAAATGGGTCACATGCATGTAATAGGTAACAGCATTTACTTGAGAGGCTAGTTTTGGGAAAACAAACTACATGGTTGTGTGCAAAATGTAATGGATTTGTGTATTGTTTTTTAAATTAAGCTTTCATTTCATTACATAATAAAGCTAAGGAGATCATCATATCTACTTTTTTTGAAGATTGAGGATTACTATACATCTCATTAAGGGGACGTCTTTTGATTTTTTTTTTCAATTTGCAAGAAAGCACAAAATATTGTATCTTTCTTTAAGGTTTTGGAGTTAAAGACCATATGAGTGGCACAAGAACATTTTATCCATTAGACCTTCTAGCTCAAAATGTTACTTGCAAGTCTCATGGGTACACCAGTATAAAACGATAATGCTGTTGCTAGCCATAGCATCAGTTATGCGAGGGGCTTTGTTACGGGTACCACCAGTAAAGGACCCTTTCTTAGTTTCATAAGGAGAATGTTGTGCCTGAGACCCAGCTTAGAATTGTAATTAGGATTATCGACATTTCACATTCATCAAGTTATGGACTTACAAGTCTTTTTGTGGAATTTCAACGGAGGGAACAATTGTTCATTACATATGAGTAGTCTGTCAAAGATATTTCCATTGCTAATGCAGTAATGTACAAGTGGTTAGTACTTCATATGTATTTGTTACAAAATTCACTGTTATGACCTCTATTCAGATACCTATGTAGATCAGACAGCGTTTCCTCAGGATCTTCTAGTAAGCAATTAGCAGCAGCTGTCTGTGGCTGGCACAATAGGAATGCCCTTTTTAGGTCTCCCCAAGGCAGCGCGCGTGTGCTGCACTAGGAGGTGACATTTAGAAATTGGTCAGCCAGCTCTTGTCAAGCACTCATGCTTGTACTGGCATTCACCTTGCGGAAGCAAGCAGCAGCGCGCCAACAATATGTTTTCAATTGGCATGGCCGCACCTGCCGCTCCTCGCTCCTGCAAGCACAAGTGCTTGAAAACCGCTTACCCTCCCCCCAGATGTCAGCCGGCGGGCACACACTACTGCCAATCGGCAATAATTTGATTTGTCTAAAGGAAACGTGTTGATGTGCTCGTAAAAATTGTTCTGTGGCACATATGAGCCGATTATGTAAACTACCCGGCTGGAGTAGGCTGCACCCAGTGCTCTTTTCAGTCTATAACCGCTAAACTTGGTTACAATAACACCTGCCATTTACAGCGCTCAGAAGTGTGGAATGAAGCACTATATAAAACAAGTTCTTATTATACTGTATAATAAAAACTTGTTTTATATAGCGCTTTAAATGGGCCAGTACTGTCTGGTACTGAGTACCAGCACTTTTGTATTCTGCGAGAGAGTACCAGCACTTCTCAAGAGACCGCCGAACTAAACACTGTTTTATAGTGCCAAACCCATGATAATCCATGAGAAGGGAGAGCCACAAGGCGAGAACAGCAAAATCACCCCTAGAATTCCTCACAGAACCACATAAACTAAAGTGATGCAGAGAAGCACAACGTATGCTGGTGTAAATAAGCGCAAACAATGTGCATGTGTCAGCATGAATGACATACATTATTTTTCCAGGCATGATATGTGTACCTTTTGATGAAGTTACATTTTTATTTTTGAGCCACCCTATGGCTTTGGATTATATTCTAGGGTTTTCTTTTTGATGACAGATGTAACACAAGAAAGCACTAGATCACGGCCTGTGCACCCTGGCCTCGTGCTAAATCGGGCTTTTTGTGGTTGCATTCTCCTTTCTTTTCCCATACTCTTAATCTATTCCAATATTCTCCTTCTCTGTGTCCTTTCTGCCCTCTTTCCTTTCTTCTTTTCTTTCTTATTTCCAATCCAATCCAAAAATTCTTGATTTCGGCCATTTGAGACCATAAAAGATTCAGTTATACATTTAAAAGACATAAAACATACAGTAAAAACTGGGCGGGGTGCACCATACATCGTGGTCATTTTCCTGACAATCTTGGACGTGAATAAAAGGTTAACTATGGTTCATTTACATTTCATTGCACATATAGCGTAACATTAGCTCTTTAGCATTTTCCCCCTTATCTGCCACAAAGCCATTAGATATTTAGCAACTGCAAAAACTATGTGATCCAGAGTACTTGTCTTCAGGATTCTGAGTGAGTGCAAGTAGTTTCTAATGCCCAAATTCCTACATAGTGGTAAAAGCCAATATTTTCTCGGTCTCATGTAGGCAGGGCAGAAAAATAACACATGTGGTTCGTCCTCCTCATACTCACTACACCCAGGGCAGATTTTATCATTCAGCGTCGACCATTTGCTAGTGAAAGTTTTAAGGGGCAAGGTACCCAGCCTCCATTGGATAAACAGTTTCCTTGCCTTAAGAGGGTAGATAATGTCCATAAAACCTTCAAAATGAAATGAATTTTTGGTGTCCAAAAATTTATCAGTTAGGGGGCCAACTGTGGATGCACACACGAGCGAGGCTAGTCTTTTGTCCTTGTAGATCTTGACAAGCCTTTTACGAGCCATCCCAAGGGAGCTTCTTTCAGGATCCTCCCACATCTCAGGCAGACCCAGGCGGTAGAATTCTCGTTTGACATAAGCCAGCCAAGGAATTCTATCAGAATAGGTAAGGTTCAGAACATGCCTAAGATCTTGCCTGTAGTGGGAAAGTTCACCAGTAGACTAAAGCCTGTGCCAGAAACTCAGTGGTTTTAATGCCAATTCCTCCCCTATTGAAGGGAGCCCTAGATCTAGTCTCAAGGGTAACAAGGGTGTGCCTTGGGGAAGGGCCAACAGGCGTCTAAGGAAGTTGTTTTCTACCTTAACAAGATCTGGCCCAGCCTTGTGGCCCCACAGCTCACCACCATAAGAGGAGGCAGGTCTGGCATGTGTTTTGTACATTTCTAAGGCTGGGCTGATAGGCTTAAAGGTTGATGAGTTTGTTACCTTTAGAATTGCTCCCGCCATCTGGGATAACTTTGAGCGGGATCTGGCTATCTGTGGCCCCCAGGATAGATTTTCGTCTAAAGTTACCCCAGATACTGAAACGTTCTGACCCTTTCAAGCCTCTCGGATCCCAGGGTTGGGTTGGGCCTTGTTGTGGAGGTATTAAACACCATGAATTTGTTTTTTTCTGCATTAATCTCCAGGCCATGAGTCCTGCAGAAATCCCCAAACCCATCTAGTATTCGTTGGATCCCCATCGGGGATTTGGAAAGCAGGAGGGTATCATCGGCAAACATAATAGCCGGAACCCTCCTGCCTGCCAACCTAGGTGCATCGTTGTCCCTAGCACTGTCAAGATGGGATATGACGCCGTTAACAAAGAGGCAAAACAGGGTCGGCGCAAGAACGCAACCCTGTCTTACCCCCCTGAGAACCGGAAACCTAGAGGACAACACTCCATCCCTCCCGCACCTAACCTGGGCAAAATTGCCATCATGGAGCCTAATTATGGCCTGGAGCAGTTGTGGAGGTACACCCAAGTCCTTTAAAACCACCCAGAGCTTCTTTCGGGGCACCAAATCAAAGGCGGACCTCAGATCCACAAACACCATGTACAGACTCCCCCCCCCCCCCCGATCCCCACTGTTTTCCAGTAGAGAAGAACGAGGCGGAAAATCTGATCCATTGTGGACGTGTTTTTTCTGAAGCCCGCCTGAAGGGGGATGAGGATCGCGTTGTCCTCCATCCAATCAAGGAGATGATCCAGGAGAAGGCGAGCGAAAAGCTTTTGGGCTACGTCTATGAGACTGATCGTCCTGTAGTTGGCTGGGAGCAGAGGAGAGCCCTTTTTGAAAATCGGTACTATCTCTGCCCCCAGCCAAGTACAAGGGATCTCCATCCCTCCCAGGATAGAATTGAATATAATTAAAAAATACGAGCCCCAAATCTCAGAGTGGAATCGTAACAAATCTCCTGGAATTTTGTCGAGACCAGGGGCCTTCCCCAGCGCCAGCCTCTCCATTGCATTCAGTACTTCCCCCAGTGTAAAATCTAGTTTATCAACAGGCTCAGGTGGGGTGGCAAGGACTGGCTCATTGGCGAATTCAGTGGTATCTTGGTACAGTTTACTAAAGTGTGATTCCCAAACAGTGGCAGCGATTTTTGGCTCGACTGCTGCTTTGGGTTCACCTGTACCTGTGGTGACAAGGGCCCAGAATTTTCTTAGATCCCTGGTTTCCAATGCCAGAGATAGGTCTTGCCATCTCTCCCAGTCCCATTCAGATTTTGCCTGGGCAATTGCTTCCCTATATTTACGTCTCACAACGGCTACATTGTCCCTGCTGGTACCAGACTTTATCATAGAAATCAGCTCGGTTTTCAACTTTTTACAAATACCATTGTACCAAGCTGAAGTAACTGTCCTCTTCTTTTTGGTCACCACCTCAGGGAAAAGGACATCTCTTAAGCTCCCCACTAGGTCTGCGTTAATTTGGGCGAGTTTCTGGTTAAAGTCAGTGGTTATGGGTTTACTGATTAGTTCGTCCACTTCGACAAACTTTGGGAGTACCAGCTCATACATTTTTGCAATAGACTCAGTTGAGCTTACTAGTTTCCCCCATCTCACCCTGCGTCTGTTATTGGTTAGAACCAAGTCCCCTGTCTCATCACTTTGAGCTGCAATTGCCAACCGTTCTTCGGTGGCAGGATGTACCATATCTAGGCAGAGGGCATTATGGTCACTATCTGACCTTTTGATTACCCTGAAGTCCTGAACCTTGGACCACAAGCTTGTATCTACAAAAATGTAGTCCAGGTGCGATTCGTGGCCCTTCCTATTAAAGGTGCACAACGAGGGAGTATCGGATGGAGTACGCCCATTACAGGCCCTCAGAGCAAAATTCAGGGTCAGAGACATAATCTGGACTGCTAAAGGCAACCAAGATTTTGGATTGGGGGTTTGACAGGACGCATTGAATGTCCTCCAAGAGAGTTGGTATTTTCTCTGCTCTACAGCCAATGTGGCTAGCCACCCAGATCGCGAGTCCGCCAGAGGGCCTCCCTTTCCCATTCTACCAAGCATGGATGTAAAAGGTTGCGTATCCTACCCAGGGGAGCGGTTCCCTAGCCCAAGTCTCCTGGAAAAGACAGATATCATTTTTTACGACTAGAGAACACCATTCATTGGAATCTATTTTGTTGGCGATGCCAGCAACATTCCAGGAAAGGACTTTCCTGGATCTTAGGGGTGGCTTGGGTTCCATACTCCTTATCCTCTCAACACTGCTGTCTGTGGGTAGTGATGTCGGCCTATCTGATGTTATTCGCTCCACTGAAAACCCCAGGTCGGTTGAGGCTTGAGATGTTAGACCTCCTAGGGATGACATCGGGGGAGAATTGGCGGGAGGGGCCAAGGTATTGGTGGTAAATAGACTCTTCAGTGGTGGTACAGGAGCTATTTTATTAGCCATGCCCGCGAGGTTCCATGATAGTACCTTCATCCTTTTTGGCCCGGAGCTTGGTGGATTTCCCTTAGCACTCGTTCGACCCAGATCTTGATGGGTGACTAATGCCCCTTCCACAGATGTTGGTCCCACCCGAGGCTCGGTATCTATTGTTTCTGGGGGTGGCGTGATTGGTGATAGATTCCTGGTACATCAGTGCCAACCGACGTGGTGGCAAGATATGTACGATCTGTGTGGACAACCGCCCCCTCCCCAGGAGATTCAACCCGTGAAAGTCAGTCAACCTGATCGAGGCAGATATACCTATTGACATGGGTAAAGTTGCTCTGCATTATTGTTTCCTGACGTCGGGGCCTATATCTTGTACCGTCAATGGCAAAGCCCACCCTAGTCCAGCCGTCATTCCCTCCCAAATGCGGGTTGCTGTTTCTTGGGTAGAAAAAGGACAGCGGTACTAGCTGTATGGATGAATTTTCTGGGCTCCCCAGCCAATTGCAAATGTGAGAAACAATGTTAGGGTTCTTAAAACTTACCAAAACACAATCGCCCCCAATTTTCTTTACAGTATGTCCTACCCAGGGAACCCTCCTGACCATCAATATTTCCCCTCTCATGTTAGGTGGGAGTGGCCTATGAATGTTCAGCCAGCTGGTGACTTTGTTTCTAAGTGAATCAAAGGGTTCCTGTACAGTCGGGAAGCTCAGGGACCCTAATCAAGGTCACGGTATGAGCTGCCGCCTCTGGAGGTAAGTTAACTATATTTGGGCGCTTTGAACTATTAGCTACCCGTCGCGGGCGATCGTCCACCCTAATGGGCGTCTTTTCTTTCCTCTGGGTGGGCGCTGTAATAGGCAACTTTGACTTCCGCACTAAAGGCACGGGAGGGAGTTGCCTTTGTGGGGGTGTTGGATTGGAATTGGGTGTAGTCACCATAGATACACTGTCACTGGAGGGGGCCGTGGTCTTCCTCACTATTGGAGTACTAGAAGCACTAAGGGAGGAAAGAGACCCCATGCTCATCACGGTTGTACCTTGGGCGCTTGTCAGAGTCCTTAGCTGATCCTCCATCCCCCCGGTCGCTACTTCTAGAGCTTGTAGTCTAATGTCAATATAATCAAGCCTGGCCAACAGGGGATCTAGAAGTTTCTTAACAGCATCTATAATAAAATCAATAGACTGTGCCCTTGCGCCACCGGACCCTTCACCCAATATAAATGGGCCAGCCGATGCGTTCGTCTGCGCATCAACAGGGTGCATTAAGCTTGCCGTTTCAGGAACCATCACGGTAGCAGGATGATCCGTCGTTTCAGGCCCAGTGCCAATAAGATTAGGGCTTTGATCCAGTTTTGTCCTTTTTTTGCCCTGCGGCTGTCTAGTTCTTTTTCTCTTTGGAACTGCACCCTCCCGAAGTCCCCGTGAATGTGCTGCATTTAAGTCACTGCCCTCATCCACGGTGGTGGCTGGGTTGGGTGTTAGAGAAATGTAGACCTCACATGGTATAGAACAGGAATCTCTACGTGGGTTCGAAGGGGTCCGCAGCTGCTGTAGAACAGATTCTATAGTTTGGTCTATACTATCCAAAAGAGAAAAATGGGGGGTGCTCTCAGTGTCTGGAGTTTTGACAATCATAGTTAGACATGGTGATAAGTCAGACCCTTCCACAGACTGATCTTCTGGGGATGTCATGCTATTATTTACTGCTGTATTGAGCTTAATGAAAAAAACATCCAATGTACCTGTAGCCTTGGTAGATAATACTAGTGGTTTGTTTCTGGTCTCCCTTGTTGCCATGTTCATGGAAAACTGTCTTATTCCCGCCCAAGCATTCACGATCAGTCACAGGGGGACCAAGAGAGGTGGCCCGGTCCGGTCTCTTCCGGGCTCGAACGGGCTACAGCGGGCCCGCCCTTGGCCCGGGCTTCGCCCGGCGCCGACCCGCGCGCGTCCCGCGTGCGCAATGTAGGGAGGAACTATATAGGAGTAGGCGGGGCGGGAAGAGTCTCCAGGTGCGGCCGGTTGGGTGCCGCACTGTCCACTGGGACTCGCAGTCCCGCCTTCTGCAGTGGCCGTAGTTAATCTCCCCCAAAGCGCCGTTCAGGTATCCTCACAATGCCAGGGAAACTGTGTCACACCTCTGCCCTCTCGCCTCGACTGCGAGCGGCTCCCGCAGAGCGGGGGCCGCGAGTCGTGAAGAGGGCTCTGGAGGCGGGGCGGGAAGAGTCTCCAGGTGGGGCCGGTTGGGTGCCGCACTGTCCACTGGGACTCGCAGTCCCGCCTTCTGCAGTGGCCGTTTCTTATTTGCTTCTATTCCTTCCCCTCTTCTTTTAATCCTTCCTTTATGCATCGCCGCCATTTCTACGTCCTTTTTTCACTAACACCCCTTCCTTCCTGTTTCTTTCTTCCATTTCATCCATTGCTCTCCTTTCCCTGGGTCCTGCCCTACTTGCTGCCTTTCTAACTTGTTTGCTTTCTTCTTTCATTCTTTGCTTCTATTACTTGCTACCATACATTTATCTTGGGTTACTTTATTTACTTACATCATTTTTTTCGTGCCTCCATACCCATCCATTTATTTTTTCTGTCTCGTTATTCATGGTTCTTTCCGATCTTTTTTTTCTTTTCCATTTACATATAAGCCATTTCAGCCATTCCTTCATGGTTTCTTTCCCAGTACGTCTCAATTTCTCAAATAAACAAGCATTGGCATACCCAATGGGTCTCGCCTTTAGGACCTTATAAGTGAACAGATCGGAAGGGAGAGGGGACAGCGGTTGTGTGCAGACACACTATGGTAAGCACTACTTAGAAGCTGAAAGATTGTGGTCTCATTGAAGGTCTTGCTTTTTCTATTATGTTGAATCCGGCTTTATCCTGGCTAGCATTAATATAAAAACCTCCTAACCACTCCACTGAGTTCCTTCGTCTGCTTTCAGACCTGCTTGGCCAACTTTATATACTGCATTCTCATTTCTTGGTCTTGGGTAATTTTAATCTGCACATTGATGACCCGAGTTACCCTACTCCTAAGCAGTTTGTGAGCACGCTGTAGGACTTCAATCTGGACAATGTGTAAACTGCCGCACTCATAGGGCTGGTCATACATTGGACCTTATTTCTTTGCATTCATTGAATGTTCTCATGAGGTCGGCTTTTTTTGTTTGTGTTTATTTATTACTCCCTTGCGCCCCCTCCCGATGCCCCCTCGGCAGGTCGTTATACCGCAGAGTGCACGTCCGGCTTCCTCTGCCTGCCACAGACCCTGGGCTGCCTGTAGCTCATGGTATCTGCCTTTCTCTGAGTGATACAGGCTCTCGGCACTGGCTACCGGCTCTTTTCCAACCCCTTCCCTACTCTCCGCGTTGGGACACCGTTTGCACCGTTGCCCACCCCCTCCTGCAACTTCCTGCACTCATTCACCCTGGCATGTTACTGTTGTTATAATTCCCATCTCCCTCGCTACTCCCTACATCATTAGCAATAAGTGTTCCCAGGGCACACGGATCGCATACTGCATGTGTGATCTGCTACCACAGCTTGTATAGGACAACTGTTGTAACATCGCGAATAAGCCCTGGAACTGCGGTTGTACAGGCCTCTACAATAATCGAAAAATCACCACGTTTGGTTTATTACTCCCTACCCGCTTTACTTAAAACACACAAGGGCTTATTTACAAGGCCCTTGCGCTACCGGTACGTCACTTTTGCACATATAAAATCAGAAGCACCAGTAGCACAAGGGGCTAGTTAATAAACTCTATGGTTTACTGCCTTGTAAATAAACACCATGGTTGCTACCATAGTTATTACAGTAAATATATAAGAACACATTGCTCTATAACATACCTTAAAAACATTGCCAATACCTCTCGCTAAACACTTATAACGTCCCAAAGGCGAGACCTATTGGCTCTGCTAATGCTTGTTAGGTTTTGGCAATACAGGGATAAGTGCTTTATTGGATGTGAAGCATGGTGAACTTCTGTTTCACTTTCCTTGCAGACGTCCACCGCCTGTGTTCTGCTCAACTTGTATAACACATTCCTTAAGTCAAAATTTATTATACAATAAGTGACTGATGGCAGAGGTGATTTCCTTTTAGGTGGACCATTTCATCATCTGAGAGAGTAGTCATCACCAGACTGGATAGAAATTCAATTTCTTTGGACATTATGCATGGGCCGTTAGTTATAGATTTTTATATTTTAAAGAAGCCGTCTTCTTTGATGTGTTCTGTGGTTGTGTTGTACAACTCATTGGCTATCATGTATGGCTGGCATCGCTGATTAGTCTCTTTTTCAGTTGTGCCACTCGAAACCTCCCATCTCCTCCCTCTGCTCATTATAGAGCCCCCTCAAAGGAATGAGTGTTTATTCAACTTTAGAGGTAAAGAGTTAAAGCAATTCCACCTTTTGAAGTGCAGTTCTGTTTTTTTGCAGTACAGTGTACTGTTATCAAACATATATGCCCACAGTCTTCTAGAAGTGTTTTTGAGGCATCCTATATTTGGAGGCATTCATTCACTATCATCTAGCTTTTGGAGTTGACAGACCTCCACAAGACAGGGTCAAGTACATTGATGAGCGATATGATACTTAAGTCTTGAAGATCCCATTATCTGGTGTGTTTCGCAGCACGAATCCTTAACTCCTCGGCCGCGGCGGTAATTCCGCCGCGGGCGGCGGGGGAGGGAGGGTCGCGCGGCGCCGCCATGCTGGTGACGGAACCACTCCGTCACGAGCCACGGGCGGGCTGTGCTTATGACTGAGTGGTTCCGTCACGACTCCTCCCACTCGTGAATTTGCCCGCACAGGTGGGGAATCAGTGCCGCGTGGGGGGAGCTGCCGCGGCATGACGGAACCACTCCGTCATGAGCACACGCCACCCGTGGCTCGTGACTGAGTGGTTCTGTCACAAGCATGGAAGGGGTTAAACAAGGATGTAGTCTATTTTGGATCATGTGCTCTGTGCACACTTTAGGAAGGTATCGTTTTTCTTGGTCACTTTAATACTCTCCCAACATTGACATGCATGTGGTCTGTCACCACCTCATGAAGGACTGCCTTCCCTTTAGGGTTGTTGAAGTCCATTTTGCTGGACCTGTCTAGGGAGGGATCTGTGGCCCAGATAGCAGTCCTCAAGATCTACTATTTTATTGAAAACACATTTTGCAGGGTCTTACAAAAGATGAGAACGATGTGTTCCATGACAATTTGGCTGCATAGACCGATCAATCCATCGTATAGTGGCAATTTTGTGAACACAAACCCCTCTTTATGGGTTTGTTCGAGGTTCACTGCAGTATGTTAAGTAGGGATTACCTCCCTAGTATAACCACCCCATGCTTCTTGGAGCAGACAAAGACAAGGGCACAGGAACATGAGCAGTCGCCTCTCCCCACTACCTAATAACTTCGCTTATTGAAGATTGTTTTAATTTCCAAGTCATGCTAGGTGATAGGCGAATCTCCGGCGGTAGGACTGTGTCCAGTTTTTAAGAAGCAAGATAGAGGATTTATTTTCTATTAATATTGCAGTACGTTCCGTTTACATTTAGGGAGATTATGATGAGAGGTTTAGGTTTATGTTTGAGTGTTGGGTTGGGCATGGAGTTGTGACTTATAGCTCATGTTGGATCTCAGCCTTATCAGTGGGTCAGGCTGATTTTGTCCGGAATCCAATGAGAGTTAAGTGTCTTTCAAAGAGGCTGAGAAGTATGAGTTGGCTCAAAGAGTCATGAGTAGAGAATGTGGGTTCTCTGCTTTATTCAGGGTGGGCAGTGATTGATGAAAAGCGGTGGTGTGGGGGAGGGAGTATAACTGAACCTCTATAGGGTTTGTTCATTAGACAGTGGGCTACATGTCCTAGTTAAACAATGACTTGGAAGTCCACAGATACCTGTGGTAGTGGTGCTTGTTGTAGTGATGCTTGGGGATGTAGATCGGAGTATTAACATATAGTAAAAAGTAATTGGCAGGCATTGTCTGTCTTTCCAGAGCAAAACCTTGGAGGTGTGTTGCCATTCCAAAAGTGCCAGCGAAAAAAACGCCTCAGAGAAGATGACGATTGATATGGGCACATGTACTCCTAGGAGGGGCATTTGCAAGGGTTCTCTCATTTCATGCTTTTTGGTTATCGGCAGACTATTGCTGTTAGATTAGCAGTTCCTAAGTGTCATTGGTGTGCTTCTTTGTTTCTGGGTTGGTTATTTAATAGGGGAGGTGTGGTAGGGAGTTGTATGTGTAGGCTGGTTCCTAGCAGTCACTTGAATTGGTGCCTAAATTCAGATGGTCTGCCACAGTATCTGTGGTGTCATGAAAGCTCTCAATGTCTTTAGGTTTCTGAATATTCAATGAATTTGTTATTAATAGTAAACCACATTGTGGGGGGCCACACATCCCGTAATCCACATCTTGTCTGTGGAGATTTGGGTGCAGCTCAAGAAAAGCTTTATGGTTCATGTTTGATTCAAATGAAAAATCATTGGAGATGTTCACAGTGTGACCAACCACAGAGAAGGGTCCATGTTTCCAAGCTGGATGTGTGACGTGTTATTCCTGTTCAAGTTTTAAAAAGCAAGCAGTTATGAGAGCTGGTCATGGATTCTTCACCATATGTCTTGGTGTAATACTGTGCACCAGATGAAACTCTAACAGTGGGGCAAACTTAAAATTAAAAAGCCCAGATTTCATGTGGCACTGGAAACTCTCATGTCGTCCTTTTTTTCTTTTCTTTTTGTGGATGCCATAAAAAGCACATTGTTGCAATGTGACATGTCCTCCAAGTCCACAAGTTGTTTGAGAATCTGCCACGTATCTTGTCCAAGTCTGGCACAGTGTTGAGGCAATGTTCTAGATCTTTAGTGTGTTTTTCCACTGTAGAGCACCAGAAGGCAGTGGCAGTTCTGACTGATTTAATTTCTAAGGACATTTGTTCAAATGTTAGTGTTTGCAGCCCCATTTTGGGTTATGCTTGGGTAGCTCCCTGTTTGTTCTTGGATGTCGAGGAGGGTTGTGTCTTGGTACCCCAACTAAATGCCTTTGAGAATACTAGCTGCTTTGAAGGTTTTTTGCAGGGGTGGGCGGAATGTTTAATTCCACCTGCGGGATAGACAGACTTGGTTGCTTTGTGGCCAAATTCCAGACTGGTAGGTTTTGCAGATCTTTTATTTATAAACAAAAACATTCACCCATGAGGGCTTGCAATGGAGGACAGTGGCCATGTGCGTTTCCTACATTGGTTGGAAGCACATCGTGTTTCTTAAATACCCCTCACACACCAAAAGAGCCCTTGGTGTCATGCTTCATTATTGGGGTCTTTGCGTCCCTCTGGAACGTGGCGTGCTACTACCAGCGAAAACGGAGGAGCACTGAGGTTATTTCCCACAATGTGTGGTGTGAGATAGAGTGAGTGGTAGTGTCAGGAGTGAGTGATTAGTGAATGTTAAAAAATACCTAGCGCCTGTGGAGTAGTAGACTTTAATATTCATTGGTGCCGGTATTATTAAAAAGTGTGAGGCGGAGGTATGTTGTGTTAATGTACAAGACCTGTCTGTGTCAACATGTTAGAAGCATGCTGCTTCTTCTTCAGGACGGGTACACAGATCCCTACCCTTACACATATGAAATATAAAAAATTTGTGAATGCTACACTATGGTCTCAGAATGGTTTGCGATAAGAAATTTCCTTAAATACAATCTGAAAAAGAAACAAAATCTTTAAAAACTATCAGGTATACAGACCACACCAGATGTAACAATGATGACCTGCAAAGTGAGTGGTGTTGTTTCCTGTAAAAAAGACTAATACAAGATGCACAAACATTTAACATAAAACGCACACACTACTCAAAATATGCCCAAAGATAGTCTTGGTTTGACTGTGGATTTAAGTAATTCAATTGTGAAAGTCTAAAAAATAATGTCATGAGCGATTATATACTTGCTGGAATGAAGGCAGTGGCCTCATGAGCATAAAATCGAGGGGGATCCGGTGCTAATCGCACTCTGTAGACCAAGAATAATGCATTAGGTAGGTTGTCGTTGTCTTACCAACGAGAAAACACAGAATGGCCTCTTCGATGCGGCTATGCCGTACTTACATGTACCAGGGTACTACCATGTTATAGCGTCCCACCTCGCGGCTCCGTAGATGTGGTCTTGCCGGGAGGGGCTCTTATTTATATTATACTTAATTGCCTCGGTTTCCCGCCACTGGGTAATGAGTACGTGTGCTCCGGAAGCGTTTGTTTCATACTGATCGACAATGACTTTTCTGAGTATCTCATGCTTCAGAAGTGATGATGGTTTAGTGGCTGCAAGAACGGGCTTCCATAGTTGACCCAGAAGAGGATTAACGCGAAGCGTCTCAGCTAGAGCGCACACTGGAGATGTACTCTTCACTGAGAGTAAAAGCGCTGTCCCGATTGTTTTTTCTGGAGCGCTCCTGTTCGTGGCTCTATTGGCTTACGCGGCTCTGCACTCAGATGCATTACGGGGGTCGTTTAACAGGGAAGGAAAGGGTGGAAGGCATCGTGTGATGTAGTGTTGGTGAATTTTAGAAAGTTGTTTTGCTGGTTGAGCCATCTCATGAACTCCTCGGTCGACAGAACGTCGCCTTCCCATATGACCAGCACATCGTCAATATACCTCCTCCAAGTCTTGATGTTATGGCGGAAAGGGTTGTCATCATGGAGGATTTTGCTGGTCTCTAGATGGTGTACGTAGAGACCAGCCAGGCTGGGAGTGAAAGTACTCCCCATGCTGGTCCCATGTTTCCGTAGGTAGAGTGTGTCCTCGTATAAAAAGATATTCTTAGTAAGGGCCAAGGAAATGCACTCCATTACAAGGTTCCATGGTGTTTTGAAAGCCCAGGAGGTCAAGAAAAGAATCTCCTCAATGATGAGTGTTTCATCGTGGGGTAAACTCGTGTACAAACTTTCCACATTGAGCCCTAGTAGTAGTTGATTCTCAGGGTAAAAAGTTATATCCTGCAGCAACTGGAGTACAGCTTTTGTGTTTTCCAAATAGGTATTGGTTATCTGAATTAGTGGGCGGAGGAAAGCATCAGCACATTTTGATAGGGGCTCTAGTATAGAGCCTATGCTCGAAACTATCGGGCGGCCTGGTGGTTGTTTCAGGTTTTGTGTATCTTAGGGATGGTGTAGAAATACGGTATCCTCAGTGATTTTTGGGTAAAAAAACCTGCTTCCTTTTTAGACACCCAGTTCTCCAGTATTGGGGTGTCTTTCATAGATTCACATGCTTCAATATTCCCCGTCGTCAAAGTGGGAGTCCCACAGTACATAACAGAAAAATGTAGCTATATATATATATGTATATATATATATATATATATATGTATATATATATATATATATATATATGTATATATATATATATATATATATATATATATATATATATATAGCATATATATATATAGCATATATATATATATATATAGCATATATAGCATATATATATATATATATAGCATATATAGCATATATACATAAAGAAAGCAAAAAAACATAGTTTTCCCTAGATAGACAACATAACACTTCTATGATATATCAGTCATTATGTTTTGGTCCAAATTCCGGCCAACCAGGCGTCAGCACCCTCTTAGAATGTTCTCCTCAGAGGCTCAGGCCCTCTGATTTTCTACTGCAAGTCGTGTGAAGGGAATCTCCCTGAGCTCTGCTCAATGTTCTTCTCATTTCGTTTCAGAAATCCAATTTTATGATGTCTACTACCAAGAAGTCACTCTTCAGACCATGTGGAACCTGTGGAAAACAGACTTCATTCTGAAGATCCTCATAAAAAGTGCATATATTGCCTATATCCTGAACACCAAGTTAAGGATTGTAAGATATGTAGAACCTTCTCTCAGAAGACCCTGAAAGACAGAGAAGGGTGTCTCCTTCTGTGGCTACAGAAGTTGAAGACTTCAGAGAGCCCTCTCTCAGATGTGGAGAGTATGTCGTCCGTCAAGACTTCTTAATTTTTGAAGAGAACCAGTGACCATCAAAAGGTGTCTCCAAAACCTAAAGTGGTGAAGAAACATCACATGGGTCAACCTTCAACTTGAAGAGGGGTGAGTTTTCCCCCTCAGAGTCTTGCCACACCTGTTACGCCCTCGAGATCTGACTTCTGACTCTTAGGCGTCAAATACTCCATCTACGCAGTTTTTAACCTCAAACTGCTCATCTCATCGACGAGCTCGTCGTCGCTTCCCCCGTCGTCGCGTCTACGTCAATGTCTTCAACATCTTCATCTATGAAGCCGGCTATGATCCTGTCATCGGCATCTTTACCGTTTACGTTAGTATCTATTAAGGTGAGGCCTATTTCGTCTACGGTGCCTTTGACCTTGTCGATGGTGTCAACGCATTCTTCGTTGTCGACGGTGGCTTCGACGAAGGTGACCTCGACGACGACTGCTTCCAAGGATTTAGTACCATTGAAATCTTCAAGTTCTCTACTTCAGCGGCGACACTCTTCTTTGGATACACTAATTCAAACTCCTTCTCAACCTCCAGCTGAGTTTTCTTCATATGATGAAGATTCTGAAGATGATGATAGATTCCGGGCTGCTCGCAGTCCCTCTGAACTTCTCATAAAATGTCAGGACTCTGAGGATAAAGACCCAGAGGAAGAAGATTATTCTACTTATGGCATGCAACCTGAGCCAGAACCTCTCATGGCACAGATGCCATTTATACTCATTTCAAATCAACAATTCATGCTGGATTACTACCGCCGTTCTCCGAGTTCAGTACAGGCCTCTCCAGCACCTCAAACACCTATTCAGCCTCTTCCTACTAAAGACCCATTAATCACACCTTCTGCGTCGAGGGCCAAGACTCTGCTTCAAGATACTCCTCGGGTCATAGAGGAGGACAATGACTATGTTAATGATGATGACAATGACCGAGATGAGGGTGAGCTGGACGACAGATCCATTCTTTCTGAATGGGACAACTACCAAATTCAAACGCCATCTCCTACTCCAGCTCCTCTGGATTCTCCACCAGTAGACATAGGTGGTTTTCATTTACTCATGGAAAGAGCGGCAAAAATATTCCAACTTCCTATGACAACAACAGAAGAAGATTGTGTCTTATATGATTTTAAAGAACAGCCTCAAAAACAAGTGTGTTCTATTCCCATCATCGATTTTATCTGGCAAAGACTTAAAATCATGCAGAACCCCAATTCAATCCTAAATCATACAAGGCACCTACAAATACACCTGCTTGTCTAATTTCTCAAACAAAGCCTGATTCCATTATTACTCAGGCAGCACAACGCCGGTCTAGAAATCCTTCATCTCTGATATCTGCACCACCTGACCGAGAAAGTAGACGCCTTGATGCTATAGGCAAAAAGCTTTCTACTATGGCGGCAACTACAATTCGTGCGGCCAATTCAATGGCTATCCTTGCTCATTACGACCGGCAAATGTGGTTGAACATTTCCTCTCTAGTAGAAGTAATACCAGAATCTTCTAAAGCAGAGGCATTGAAAATTCTTCATGAAGGAGAGAAGATTTCTTCTGAAATGATTGATTGTTTTATAGATGTGTATTCCACTGGTTTCCGCCTTTTGGCTGGTGCTGCAGTTCTCAGGAGACAGGGCTGGCTAAAGGCCACGTCTTTTCGTCAAGAGGTGCAGACGAAAATATTCAGGAGGTCTTCCTTTGCTATCTCAAGGAGAGTATATGACGACTTTGGATCTCCAAGATACATATTTTCATCTTCCAATTCTGTGGAGAGACAGAAGATTTCTTTGATTCAGAGTAGCCGGGAAGGACTTCCAATTCAAAGTTCTTCCATTCGGCCTCTGTTCCGCCCCATGTGTTCACCAAAGTCCTCGCACCGGTGGCAGCTTACCTTCGCCTGTAAGGAGTGCAAATCTTCCCATACCTAGACGACTGCCTGCTGAAGGCACGGTCATTCTAACAGGCTTCCAAATGCACTCAAATCTGCAGGTCCCTCTTTCAGTCCCTGGGTCTTACAGTCTCATTTTCTCCATGCTGAAAACAGACTGCTCTTAGGAGCCACTCTAGATACCAAGCTAGCAAAAGCTTTTGTGTCGCACGAAAGACGTCTGTGTCTTCGCAACTTAGCAGCCTCCCTCCTATTAAGAGTCCGCTTCTGTCCGACAGTTGAAATCTTTCCCAGGGATGTTGTCCTCTTGCTACCCTCTTGTCCCTCACAGCCGTAAAGACGAGACCTATTCAGGAGGAGTTGGACAAACAATGGGCTCAAGTTTCCAGAACCTTCAACGATCTAGTCAGTCACATCTCGAATGAAAAAAGGTCTCTTGTGGTGGACTCTCGAGAAGAACGTCTCTTCAGGCCGTCCATTCCTAATGGACGCTCCAAGTTTCACTCTCACAACAGATGCTTCTCTAGAAGGCTGGGGTGCACATCTTCAGGAGCTAACAGTAAAGGGAAAGTGAAACATTCAGCAAAAGACCTGGCACATCAATCTACTAGAGTTGTTAGCCATTTTTCTAGCACTAAAAGCTTTCCATTCCATCATACAGGGAGCATCAGTGTTGGTTCGAGCGGACAACACAACATGCATGCACTACATAAACAAACAAGGAGGCACAAGATCCATCCTACTGTCCCATCAGGCTCAGCAGATTTGGGATTGGGCGATTCAACATCAGGTCGTCCTTTCAGCAGTGCACGTTCCGGGAGCGCCAAACAATCTTGCAAATTCACTGAGCAGGTCTTCCACAATCAACGACAAGTGGGAATTACATCAACCCACACTGAATCAGATTTTTCAAGTATGGGGTCATCTGGATCTGTTCGCAACACATCTGAACCGCAAATGCCTGTTCTGTGCAAGTTGGCTTCCCCAACCAGAGCCATGCGGAAATGTCTTTTTGATGAATTGGTTGAAAAGATATGCCTACTCTTTTCCACCAATACCTCTAGTTCCCAGAGTTCTTTGAAAAATGAGGAAGGAACCCTGTCACGTTATTCTAGTAGCTCCCAGATGGCCTCGACAAGTCTGGTTCACGGAACTCCTGCTTCTGTCACAGTGCGACCCAATCATTCTTCACCCTCTTCCGAATCTTCTAACCATGGATCAGGGCCAAGTTTGTCATCCCGACCCAGCATCTCTATGCTTGGCGGCTTGGAACCTGAGCACTATGAATTTCTGAATTTGGAAATTCCTTCAGATTGTAGAGAGGTCCTGGCAAACGCAAGAGCAGCTTCAACTGTGAAGACCTACAAACTCAAATGGAAAAGATTCTGCCTATGGTGCAATGATGCCCAAGTACATCCTATATATTCCACGGCAGAGCAACTTTTGCCTTTCTTTTTTCACTTGGCAAAGTCGGGCCTTTCGTTTGCTACCATAGAAGTCTTTCTAGCAGCAATCTCACAGTTCTGTCAAGAAGGCTCTAACTCTTTACTCTTCCAGAGTCATTAAACAATTTTTTAGAGGTTTTTTTCAGATGTTGCCACCAATTCGTCGACCACCTCCTCCCTGGCATTTGAACATTGTATTGGCACAACTAATGAAACACCCGTTTGAGCCAATTCATAAAGTCGATCTTAAATACATTACTTGGAAGACTTCTCTACTTCTGGCTCTCACTTCCTCTCGGCGAGTCAGTGACATACAGGCGTTTACTACTAAACCGCCTTTTCTTCAGTTTATCAAGGACTTGGTCTTGCTCCGCACCAATCCAGCCTTTATCCCCAAAGTGCCATCGGACTTCCACCTCAATGTGAACCGGTTGTTTTAAGGTCATTTTTTCATAATCCTCAAAAACCAGCAGAACGAGCACCTCATTCTTTAGATATTAAGAGGTGTCTAAAATGCTACCTTCAAAGGACGGCTACTATCCGTAAGTCTGACCAGCTTTTTGTGGCCTACGGGCAGATGCGAAAAAGACATCCAGTCACCAAACAAACAATTGCACGCTGGATATCTACTGCGATAGCTTTTTGCCATCAGCAAGCTGGAAAACCACTTACTGCAGCTGTTCGAGCGCATTCTACTAGAAAGGTTTCCCCTTCTACAGCACTGTTTGCTGGTGTGCCTCTTCATCACATCTGCAGAGCTGCAACATGGTCCAGCAGGCACACCTTTACGAGACATTACTGTCTGGATGCTGCGGACAACGCTGACTCAGCTGTGGGACAGGCAGTCCTACGAAATCTTTTTAAATAAGGTGAGCCTCTGTTGCTTCCCTACTCCTGTATACAAGGTACTTGTTTTCTTTGATATATATATATACTCCAGTCTTTTCACACTGTGCATTATTATGATTATTATTATTATTTTGAATGATAAGTACCTTGTATTATTCTAACTCCACTGCTCACTATTCTTATTCAAGCATGTGAATCTATGAAAGACACCCCAATAATGGAGAAGAACAAAAGTTACTTACCTGTAAACTGTGGTTCTCCGGTATTGATGTCTTTCATAGATTCACATGCGACCCACCCTCCTCCCCTCAGAGGCTCTCTCTTTATCTCTTGACTCCATATTATTCTTGTGCTACGAAAATCTGAGGGCCTAAGCCTCTGAGGAGAACATTCTAAGAGGGTGCTGACGCCTGATTGGCCGGAATTTGGATCAAAACATAATGACTATGATATATCATAGAAGTGATATGTTGTCTGTCTAGGGAAAACTATGTTTTTTTTACTTTCTTTATGTATATATGCTTGTGTTATGGCTACATTGCTATGTATGTACCGTGGGACTCCCACTTCGACGACGGGGGATATTCAAGCATGTTAATCTATGAAAGACACCAATACTGGAGAACAACAGGTTACAGGTAAGTAACTTTTGTTTTTATGTGCCAAAGCTTCTTTCACCATCCCTGTGATCCGGATCCGTAAGGATTCTGTGGGGTCCTCTCGTAGGATTTCGTAGTTCCTCCTGTCTCCCAATAGTTTCCTACATTCATTATCGTAGGCCGCTGTTGTCTGGATCATTGTCGCCCCACCTTTATCGGCTGGCTTGATAATGATTTCTTTGTTGGTTGATAGTTGCTGAATCGCTTCTTTTTTCCACTCTGGAGGTGTTCTGGAAATGGGTCTGGGGGT
Organism: Lissotriton helveticus; assembly: GCF_964261635.1. Lineage (NCBI taxonomy): Eukaryota > Metazoa > Chordata > Amphibia > Caudata > Salamandridae > Lissotriton > Lissotriton helveticus. The sequence goes on from NC_136070.1 coordinate 832,163,026, forward strand.
CTGGTAATCTGTCCTAGATCTTCCATGACCGCTTTCTCAAAAGTCAGTAGTTAGACTGGTAGTGTTGAGTCTGGTGGGTTGAAAGTTGATTTTGGCCGTAAGCCTGTGTCGGATGATTCTGCCATTGTGGTATCTTTTTCTTTGAAAAAAGCCTGTAGCTTCAATTTCCGTATGAAATCTTGCATTTCTGCATTGATCTTGAACTTGTTCATTCTATTGGTTGGTACAAAACCCAGTACCTTTTCTAGGACTCCTTTTTGAATCTCTGTGAGTTTGCACTCTGTTAGGTTCACCACTAGTTGCCCCTTTTGCTGGTGGACGCGTGGTTGTTCCAGCGAGCCCGTCATGCTCCTCGTCGAGACACGTGGGTTCTCTACTTCTTCCGTGCTTCAATGTACATTGTTGCCTCTCCTGTTCCTGCCCCTTCGTGGTCCAGGGCGTGATCCTAAAAATGGCAGTGGTCCGTAGTAGTTATAATCCGGTGCCCATTGTTGGTTTGAGGCCCCCATCGGTGGTGGACCATATGGATATGGTGGGTAGGAAGGAGGTCCTTGATAGTTGCCCCATCCTCTCCGTCTGGGATTATAAGGTCTTAAATATTGTTGCCCCCCCTCTCTGATTCCTGTATGAGTTCTGACTGCCAGTGTTGGAACTGTTGGTTCTGTAGTTCGGGATCTCTGTGTATAAGTCATAATCTAGTGAATAGTCCCGCCCATGTGCGTGGACCCCGGAGCAATCAAAAATAATCTCTTAAAATGTCCTCTTTGCAGTCCTGCATAGACACTTAAGAGAAAATTAAGACAGATAATGCAGCCTAACATATACAAGGCTACAAAGGCCACCACTTCATCTAAACCATGAAAAGGATAGCCTACCATGTCCGGTTTGACACTATTTACCAAGTTTTCCTCACAGGGGAAACTCCCCTACACCAAAATCCTTGAAATGATAGAGAGGAAGGGTTGGACAGACAAGCCCCCATAGGCTGCCATTATGTGTCTTGAACAGGGATACCGTGCCTTTAAGGAACTCTCCAGAGACCCTCGTTATCCCAGGATGCACAGCCAAAGTCCTTTTACTTTCAGTTCTTTTATCCGCCTCCTGCTAGCAGGACCCTGGAGTATTGAGCTCTCCCTTTTTGGGTTTTTTTCTTCAATTTTTGCACTTTTAAAGTGTTTAGAGTGTTTCACTCGACGTCTGGGATCTGACTCTTCCTTCTGCTGTGGTTTTTAGTTAGTTTTGCACACTCTTTCTATCGAATATGCCTGCTTTTTCGATAAGTGTCCTGAGTGTGCCAGGAATAAGGCCAAATCGGACCCACATAGAGTTTACATACTCTGTCTGCCTTCTTCCCACGTCCCAGAGGCCTGTGAGATTTGTCAAACCTTCTCCAGGACGACCCTGCGTGACAGGGAGAACATTCGGCTCCAAGAACTGGAGCAGAGGAAACATCAGGAACAAGGTGGGTCTGGGCATGGAGGAATCTCGTCCTCTGCCTGTGCCTCGGCCTCTGGGGGGCTTCCCAGTCAAGATAAGGCAAGGAAAAGCCACAGATCTCCGTCGGCGTCAATAGCCTTGACGTCTGCGTCGAGAGGGATGACCACCATATGCTCCCCGTCGACCCAGGGCTCTGGGGCGAAGAGACGTCGCCGTTCGACGTCGAGGGGACTGACTAGGGCTTAATCAACGTCGAATCTACGTCGAGATGAGTCCAGGAGGCACTGGCGCTCTCCGTTGAGGCGACACCGCCGTTCGCCGTTGAGAAGAAGAAAGTCGACGTCAAGGGATGTATCGGCGTCGAGGCATTCGACGTTGAGGAAAAGGTCGACGTCGAGGAAGGAGAAATTGACGTCCAGGAGGCGATCACGGGCCAGGACTGTGTCCTCTGCTTTAGTGGTCAGCCTGTCTTCTGTATCCATGAGCCCCGGTCGCGGCAGCGCCGGCGCTCGTCTGGAAAGAGGTCGGCTCGAACACCCTTGTCAAGGCCTGCGCAGAAGAAGAGGAGACTGGTTAGGTCTTCGGACTCTGAATATTCTCAGACCTACTCGCCTTCTAGGCCCAGGACGCCTATGCCTCCTCCATTACCTAAGGAGAATCCGCCTCCTACTCCTCGTCCTCCACTTCCTCCTCGTCCTCCACCTCCTCATCTTCCTCCTTCTCCTCCACCGCGGCCTCCTCCACGGTCTATATCTCTGCCGCGCTTCCCATCGCCTCTGAAGGGGACTCCGCAGCCTAGGACCCCGGGTCTGCCTCCGCAGATTCCGCCTCCTGTTCGGCCAGTGAAGCGCCCAAGGCCTAGGAAGTCTAGGTCACGGTCCAGACGGAGGCACCGATCAAGGAGTACCCGTCTGTCTTCTACTCGGTCCAGACAGTCATCGGAGGGGCATGTCCAGGTCCCGTCATACGGACTCCTCCAGTGCCCGGGGATATTCGCCTACCCTATCAGATTCCCCCCATACGAGAGTGTCACCGGTGGATGCCATTGTATCGTTTTAGGAGGTGTTATTGGGAGGGGCTGCAAAGCTGGGTATAACTCTAACGGTTCCCACACCTTCTCCATCAGTGATTTTCGAGACCTTGCATAAGATGCAGTTGTCTCGACCCTTATTGCCCTTAGTGCCAGGGCTGGAGGAACCGGCTATGGAGCTCTTCCTGACTCCGGCATCAGCTAAATCCGCCCCTTCCCGGCTGCAGAATAAGTAGAGGCCCCCTGACTCCGATCCGGCGATCCTTCGATCAGACCCGGTGCCTGATTTAGTGATCGTCACGGCGGCCAGGAAGCAGCACGCGACTACCCCGTCTTCTACGGTGCCTCCGGATAAGGAGAGCCGTCAGACGGACTCTGCGGGACGGAAAGTATGCGGTACGGCTGCTATGTCCATGAAAGCCGCTAGTGCCGCGGCTCTCTTGGGTCGGTATGACCGGTCTTTGTGGAAGTCCCTGCAGCAGTTTCTAGAGCACCTTCCTAGGGACAAGAGGGAAGACTTCCAGGAACTTATCAATGAGGGCATGATGTATATTGATATGTTTTCAATACGTTATTGTTATCCTATTATGTTAGTGACTATTATACTGCTCCCATTATCTCTGTTCATTCCTGCTGCCCCTACCCCTGTCTCTGTGAAGCGCTCTGATATCTGTAAGGATCTTGTTCGCGCTATATAAAACTTTGAATAAATAAATAAATGATGGTATCGAATCAGGTGATCAGCTCAGCTGTGTATTACTCTCTCCTGGCGGCTCATGGATACTGCCATGGGATTAATCTTAGACGCCATGCCTGGTTGCGCCTGACATCGCTGAAGCCAGAGGCGCAGCAGAGAGTCGTCAACTTGCCGTTCTCTGGGGCGACGCTCTTTGGTAAACATGCGGCTGATGAGATGGCCCGCATGAAGTCGGAGGCAGAAACCCTGACGGCGGTCGGGTTAGAGAAGCCTAAAGAGCAGGAAAAGACCTTCCGGCTCTTCCAGAGACGTTTCGTTGTCCAGGGAAGAGGGCAAGGTCGTCAAGCTGGCCAGCAGCACCAACAGCAGCAGCAGTACCAGCGGCGGCCATTCCAGAAGCGCCAGAGGGGCAGAGGCGGTCAACAGTCCTCCTCGACGCCCAAAGGCCCGGCCGGGTCTAGGCCCTGAGGGGTTACTTCCTCCTCGTCCGTTACCTGCTCCGGTGGGGGGAAGCATACAACATTACTTGGCAGAAAAATTACTCAGGACAAGTGGGTGCTGAATATTGTTTGCAATGGATACAGTCTTCGTTTCGTCAGCCTGCCTCCAGCGATTCCACCGGTTTGCTCGCAGTTCCAACTGCGCGAGCTTCAGGCGGAGGCCGATAGCCTGTTAAGAAAAAGGGCGATAGAAGACGTCCCTCTGTCTCAAAGGGGAAAGGGTCTTTACTCACGGTTCTTTCTGGTACGCAAGAAGGACAAGAACGAGTTCAGGCCCATTCTGGATTTGCGACAAGCAAACAAATGGATTCGCAGGGAAAAGTTTTGCATGCTGTCTTTGCACCAGATTTATCCTCAGCTGCAAAGGGGAGACTGGCTTTGTGCTTTGTGCAATAGATCTGCAAGATGCGTACTTCCATGTGCCCATTGCACGGAAACACCGGAAATTCCTGCACTTTCTAGTCGGCACCCATCACTAGAAGTACACCGTACTACCGTTTGGACTGAAGTCTGCACCCAGGACTTTTTCGAAATGCATGGCAGTGGTGGCAGCGCACCTGCGAAAGAACAAGTTGTTTGTCTACCCGTACCTGGACGACTGGTTGATCAAAGCCTCCACCTTCCAGGAAGCGCAACTGCACTTCAACAGGACGGCCGTTCTGTTGAACCAGCTGGGGTTGCACATAAACATGTCCAAGACCGTTCCTACGCCTGTCCAGTGCCTGCAGTACTTGGGAGCCTCCATCGATACTCTTTCAGCAAGCGTGTCTCCTTCGGAGAAGAGACGCTTGTCGATCCTTCGGAATGCTCAGGCTCTCATAGCTGTTACATCTACAACAGTGAGAACGTGTCTTCTCTACTGGGGTCGATGGCCTCTTGCATCTTCCTCACGCCACACCCGCGCCTACATACAAGGCCGTTGCAGGAATGTCTGGAGGATCAGTGGGACCAGAAGCGGGGGAGCTGGGACGACAGGATCAAGCTGTCCCTCCATGCTCAACAGACCCTGAGATGGTGGTGCTCTGCAGAGAATCTCCTCAAGGGGGTTCCATTCCACAAGGACATTCCCATTCAGACTGTCGTCACGGATGCTTCTCTCCACGGCTGGGGAGAGCATTCAGACCATCTACAGATCCAGGGAACGTGGTCCCCGGCGAAATCCACGTATCACATCAATTTCCTGGAACTCAGAGCTGTTCACTTGGCACTGAAGGCCTTTCATCCGTCCTTCCAGACCAACTCCTTGCTTGTGAAAGTCCATAGGTCGCACTCTACTCCACCCACCAGCGGGTATACTCCAAGAGCATCATGGTAAATGCAGTTCTTTGAAGCGTGTGCGCTTTTCGTAGATTCTGAAGTGTAAAGGCAAAGTTGCAGGCCAACTCTGGACACCGGTGTTTCAGAATTATTGTCCTTCATCAGCAGAGTATAGGCAGTTTTTCGGGGTTTGCTGTGCAGGCTGCCAAGTATTTTCGGGTCTGGTACCTCTCACGGTGCGTAGGTGCGTAACCTGAGTTCGTCTTGCTTGTGCAGACGGACAATACGACCACAATGTATTACCTTAAAAAGCAGGAGGGCTCGAGATCGCGCACACTGTCACAGGATGCGCAGGCGATCTGGCACTAGCTGCTAGCCAGGGAACTGACGATAACGGCTACCCATCTGCCGGGTGTGCAGAATGTTCAGGCGGACGCTCTCAGCAGGCTGCTGCAAGAAAACCACGAGTGGGTTGCAAACAACGAAGTGCTAGGAGACATCTTCGACAGATGGGGCACTCCGGACATGGATCTGTTCACCACCGCTGAAAACTGAAAATGCCGAGACTTCGCCTCCAGGTATTACCAACCGGAGACTCTGGGGAACGCGCTATGGATCAGCTGGTCGAACAGCTTTCTGTACGCTTTTCCACCCATTCCCCTGATTCCGGCGGTACTCATCAAGCTGTCTCAATCCAGAGCACAGATGATCCTCATTGCTCCGGAGTTACCCCGACAGTGGTGGTTCACGGACCTGCTTCACCGGTCTCTCCTACCCCACATGCGGCTGCCGTGTCGACCGGACCTTCTCACGAAGTTCGGGGGGCAGATGGTGCACCCCAACCTCTCCATCATTGAGTTTGGCGGCATGGCTCCTGAGATAGTGCAATATGGGCACTTGAATCTTCCTGAAGATTGCATGACTATACTTAAGGAAGCTATGAGACCTTTCACAAGGACTTCCGATGCCTACAAGTGGAAGAGGTTCTGCATCTGGTGTACTTCCAAGAACTATGATTCTACGACCTGCAAGGAAGATGTCATTCTTCCATACCTTTTGCATTTGGCTCAGTCTGGCCTTAATTTTCATTCTATTAAGGTTCACCTCGCAGCGTTGACTGCGTATAGGAAATGCCCTTCACAGACATCCTTCTTCCAGATCCCTTTGATTAAAGAGAGGGAGAGGAGCTGGCCTAACGGCTAAGGCGCTGGACCTGGGGATCTGGGTTCTAGCCTCGGTAACGACGCCAAAACCTCCTGTGATTCTGGGCAAATCACTTAATCTCCCCGTGCCTAAAAAAGAAAAAATGAAAATGTGTCCTCATGTAAAAAACTTAACTTGTGCTATGTAAAGCGCTCTGATACCTGATTCGGTTCGTGTCTAGTTCGCGCTATATAAAATTCCACAAAAAAAAAAAAAAAGATTTTTGGGAAGGATTGAAGAAAGTGTTTCCTCCTGTTCGGCGTCCGCCAGCATGGGAGCTGAATGTGGTGCTGTCCAGGTTGATGAAAGAGCCTTTTGAACCCATCCATAAGGCTTCTCTGCAGCACTTGTCTTGGAAGGCGGCCTTTCTTGTGGCCATTACGTCGGCCCGCAGGGTGAGTGAAATTCAGGCTTTGTGTTGTCAAGAACCTTATACTGTATTTCATGCTGCTAAGGTTGTGATGCATACTCACCCTAAGTTCCTTCCTAAGGTAATTTCTGATTTCCATGTCAATCAGACCATAACTTTACCTACGTTTTTCCAGAATCCTTCCACTCCAGCGGAGAGACCTCTCCATTCCCTGGATGTCAGAAGAGTGTTGAAATTCTACTTGGATAAGACCAAGGACATTCGTAGGTCAGACCAATTGTTTGTTAACTATGGATTGGTCAGGACTTTTCTTGCCACCTCTAAACAGTCCATCTCTAGGTGGATTGTGTCCTGTATCCAGTTATGTTACCAGAAGGCTAACGACCTTAGGAGGTAAGCCCAAGGCTCATTCTACCAGGGGCAAAGCAGCTACAACAGCTTTGCTTCGTAATTTTCCCATTACAGAGATCTGCAGGGCTACCACTTGGAAGTCGGTCCTCACCTTTGCTAAACATTAATGTCTGGATTCTTATGTCAGAGCAGATGCTCAGGTTGGGCAGGCTTCATTGAGAAATCTGTTTGCACAGTAGTGGTGTAGTCTGTTTTTCCCCACCGCCGGGTTGGTGTTTTGGGATGGGCTTGCCATTCTATTCACTAGATTATGACTATTCACAGAGATCCCCTACTACAGAAGGAGTAGTTTCTTACCTGTAACTCCAGTTCTGTAGTAGGGGTATATCTGTTATAGTCATAAGCGCCCGCCCTCCTCCCCGGTGGAGAAAATGGTACTGTACTGTATGCTACAGGCCTTGCTTTATACACATTCAAAAAGAACTGAAAGTAAAAGGACTTTGGCTGTGCATCCTGGGATACCGAGGGTCTCTGGAGAGTTCCTTAAAGGCACGGTATCCCTTTTCGAGACACATAATGGCAGCCTATGGGGGCTTGTCTGTCCAACCCTTCCTCTCTTTCATTTCAAGGATTTTGGTGAAGGGGAGTTTTCCCTGTGAGGAAAACTTGGTAAATAGTGTTAAACCGGACATGGTAGGCTATCCTTTTCATGGTTTGGATGAAGTGGTGGCCTTTGTAGCCTTGTATATGTTAGGCTGCATTATCTGTCTTAATTTTCTCTTAGGTGTCTATGCAGGACTGCAAAGAGGACAGCTTAAGAGATTATTTTTGATTGCTCCGGGGTCCACGCACATGGGCGGGACTATTCACTAGATTGTGACTATTACAGAATCAAAACGGTTATCCCCACTGCCCCATGGTTTTCAAATGCTCTTCGAGAACACAAGAGTCAGTGTAAAAAATTGGAGCGCAAATGGAGACTGGCTTATTGTGAAAATTCAAAAGTAAACTATAAAGAAGCTTTAAAAACTTTTCACAAGGAGGTAAAATCAGCTAGACGTCATTATATTGCGTCAAGCATCCGAAATGCGAAGCAGTCAAGCAGTGAGATCTTCAAGGTAGTCCAATCCTTTGTTAAACCCAGGGCACTGGAGTTAGAAGTAACCTCTTCCCGAGCCCTATGCGACAAGATCGCAAATTATTTTAATGATAAAATCATAAGGGTCTATGATTCATTTCGGGCCCCTGAGGCCACGGTAAAAGAGGACAAATCCTCACCCCGAGAGGAGAGACCCAGACTTACCAAATTCTCCCCTATCTTGTCACAGGAGGCCTTAATAGAAATTCAGAGATGTCACTCTGGAGCCCCAGATGACCCATGCCCCTCCAAACTCTGGAAGGTGGTAGCACCAGTACTGGTGGATGGGCTGTCACATATTTGGAATACCTCCCTGATAACTGGCATTTTTCCAGACAAATGGAAGCATGCAACGCTACTCCCACGGGAAAAAAAGCAAAATGGAGATCCGGGCCATTAAAAAAAATCTACGCCCTATCTCACTTCTACCTGCCCCTGGCAAAATTCCAGAAAAATTGGTCCAACGTCAACTGACGAGTTACATTGAACTAAATGGGATCCTGCATGATACTCAATCAGGTTTCCGAGCAGGATTTAGTACAGAGTCTGCCCTATTGGAGGTGGCTGAGTCGATTAGATGGTCATTGGATTCAGGGGCACCGGCGTTGCAGGTGCTCCTGGATCTGTCAGCCGCGTTTGATACGGTTGACCACACTATCCTGGCTGTTCGCCTAAAAGAAGTCGGAGTGGAAGGAACTGCTTTCACATGGCTGACCTCCTACCTGAGTGGACGCACTCAGAAAGTCGCCCTTATGCCACATGAATCTCAAGCGAAACCACTTTGGTGCGGGGTACCCCAGGGCTCAGCACTAAGCCCTCTACTTTTCAACATCTACCTAGCTCCTCTGTTTTCTTTGACTGCCACCTGGGGAGTGAAGGCTATTTCTTATGCTGACGACACCCAGCTGGTTTTCTCCTTCAAAGAGCAGACAGTGGATGGATTCAGAAACTTTAAGGGGTGCCTACGCGATATAGCCATATGGATGAACACCAATAAACTAAAGTTAAATGCGGATAAAACAGAGGTGCTGTTTTTCGGGCAAGGAAATGTGCCTAAATCAGACTTGTGGTGGCCAGCAGAAATGGGATCCCCACCATCCCCTGCTACCTCGATTCGTAACCTAGGAGTATAATGGGAAGCAAATCTGACTTTTTTGGCTCAAATCCAACAAGTCTCTGCGACCTGTTTTTGCAAGCTAAAAAATCTTCGAAAATGTTTGTACTTTCTGCCGGATGACTGCCGAAAAACAGTGGTTCATGCGACAGTTACATCAAGGCTAGAGCTAGACTATGCCAACGCGCTGTACCTCGGCCTTCCTCAATATGCAATAAATCTCCTCCAGATGATTCAAAATGCGGCGGCCAGACTGGTCTGTAAGACGCCGTTTAGACAACATATCTCCCCGCATTTGCGAAAGCTTCATTGGCTTCCAGTGGAGAGAAGAATCCTGTTTAAGGCCTTGACTTTAGCCTATCGGGCCTTAAATGGTAATTGCCCGGTGTATTTGAAAGAGAGACTTCGCCCGTACAAACAAAATCGGGCGTTACGCTCCAACTTCCTCAATCTGCTGCAGACCCCGCGCTTTCAGAGAGCACGGTTGGAAGGTCGAGCCTTCACGGTAAAAAGCGCAGCACTGTGGAACTCCCTCCCAGCATCGCTGCGAAACACCAAATCGGAAGCATGTTTTAAAAAGGACTTGAAGACAAGGCTCTTCAAGACAGTAGCATCCTAGTTCGAAGAAAACATCCGCCACTACGGACGCATCTACCTGGGTTGGGGGTAGCTGTCGCACTCAATAAATGACAGTATTATTATTATTGTTATTATTATTATTATTAACAACAGAGATACCCCTACTACGGAACTGGAGTTACAGGTAAGAAACTACTCCAACTCGTGTCGGAGCCGTCGCTATCTTGGTCACTATTATCTTTTGCTTACATAGTCATCTATTGTGTAAGGGTAGACTCTCTCGTGGCTGAAGCGTGCTGTCCTTTTTTAGTTTGTTGAACATGCTTTGTTTCAGTGTAACCTCAAACTGTCATTTGCTGGTTCAGTTCCACCAAGCGTTTCCTCAGTACATTAGCTGGTTGATAGGTCTTTAGTTAGACCTCCAGTTTTTGGATGTCTATCTTCAGCATAGCCGCATCGAAGGGGGCCATTCTGTGTTTTTTCTTTGGTAAGACAAGAACAACCTACCTAATGCATTAATCTTTGTCTATAGAGTGTGATTAGCACATGATCCTCCTCGTTTTTAGGCTCATGAGGCCACTGCCTTCATTCCAGCAAGTATGTAAATGCTCATGACATTATTTTTCAGACTTCCACAATTGAATTACTTAAATCCGCAGTCATAGCCAAGACTATCTTTGGGCATATTTTGTGTAGTGTGTGTGTTTTACGTTAAATGTTTGTGCGTCTTGTATTAGTCTGTTTTACAGGACACAGCACCAGTACGAGAAGTTCACTTTTTTACTCCATATTAAGCACTGTATATATCACTTTGCAGGTCCCCATTGTTACATCTTAAGTGGTCTGTATACCTGATGGTTTTTAAATATTGTGTTTCTTTTTCAGATTGTATTTAAGGAAATTCCTTATCGCAAACCATTCTGAGACCATTGTGTCGCATGTGTTACATTCACACATTTTTTATATTTAGCACATAACCATTGGTGACGTAACACATTTCATGTGAGTACATACCTCCGCCTCACACTTTTTAATAATACCGGCACTAAGGAATATCCTTTTATACAAACAAATTGGTCAGAGTTCAGTCTTTGAGTGTGTGATATCATTTATTGCCTGAGTGTGTGCAATAAATGCTTAATACTACCCTCTGATAAAGCCTTACCGCTTGCCCACAGTACCACAAATAGAGAGTAAGGTATTAACTATCTTTACCTCTGCCTACATTTGTGGTTCCACTGGACTTTGTGCACACTATACCTTGCTTTGGTATAGGATATACAGACTACAACACCCCCGAAGAGGAGCAAGGGTCAAAGGGAAATGTTTAGAGACCTAACCAGATTCAATCCCCAGATCCAAACTTATTCAACACATAGAAAAAACTGGTGGTCTAATAGAAGATAAAATACTACAGAGGCTGAAAGGAAGAAAGTCAAATCAGATCACTCGTCACACCAAAAGACCATGATCGCTACAATTGCTGACACATGCGTAACTATGTGACAGAAGAAAACCCTGAGGAGGGGAGAAAGCAATAAGGATTTCCATCAACTGCCCATCGTGGCCAGTGTCATCATTTGGAACTCCCTGAGTGCCCCTGTCACCTCAGTTCTTCTGGCAACAAGCCAAACACTGGTGGACTGGGCGTAAGGAGGAACCAGTGAAAAAAGCAATTGACCAAATCAATCGATTAATGCAGTGCAGAAATAAACAATATGCGAAAGTGAAGTTAAAAAAGTCTCGGCAGCATACCAGAAAGCTTTATTAGTGATTGCTGATGAGCTTATTAAAAACAGTATCTCGGCAATATACAAATCTGCCGGGTATAGTGGTCTACTAGTTTCTAGTCTACTTCACTATATTTTCACAACTTGTCAAATGATAGACGAGTTTACCCATCATTCTTCCTTTTTGTGACCTGTGCTCATCTGTTATAATTTCCTTTCATTTGTTAAGTATAGTTTTGATTATTTGATTTACATTTGATACAGTAACTGATTGCAAAATAAAGATCATTTACTAAATGTTAGCATACTGATGCTCAGTTTATCCATGTCGCCTGTAAGCATTGTCATTTCACTCACTTCCTTTAGGTTTTTTATAGTTTATATCCAATTGTAATATCAAATAGACTACCTCACTTCATCATAAAATGGTCATGGTCATAATACATATTCACCATCAGTGGAGGATTTTGCAACAGATTAGCAAGGATTTACATAAAGGAAGAACTCTCGAGTAATATTGGAAATTGATGAGATAGTGATATAAAAGGTAAATTAAATATGAATGAAAACTCTGTAATTTGTGTAGCCACAATCTATTTACTGTAATATTGTATTTGTATTTTGATTTTAGAGCCAAATTGAACATTATCGGCCTAGAGGAAACCATTTCAAATATTGCACGTGTTGACAAGGACAGACATAGTATCATTTATTTTTTTGTTATAAAATAACTCCTCAATCTCAACAAACTTTGTGAGAGTGCTATTCTGAAATCTTAAACTGCCTGGTCCCTATTTTTAAAAAGAAAGGTGCATTCCGTGATTGTGGAAAGGAGTCTTTTCTTTTTTATTATCCTTAAAAGCGTTCTTTTAAACTGTTCTGGCTCTCTTTGTTTTTTGACTTTCACAGAAATCAACGACCGTGATCAAAAACTACATGCATTGAAGGAGGTGCTAAAGAAATTCCCAAAGGAGAACTTTGAACTCTGCAAATATGTAATTTCTCATTTAAGCAGGTCAGTCAGTCTAAGATTTGTATAGACACCCGATGTTTGGCTGCAATAAGGTTTAGCAACTTTTGTTCCACAGTGAACTAGATTGAGTAAATACATCTTTATAGGGGTGTTTTTTCACAAACATGATCTGCCTTCTGACTGGACATATATGGCGTAAATCTGCGATTCTGCAAGAATATGTTGGCATTTTGGTTTGAGCCATGTTGAGTGACGGAAAGGTTTGTTTCACCTTCACAATAGTGTGAAAATGTAATGTGATATAATTCAGACTTGGCACTGGTAAACTGCGGAAATTTTGCACATTTACTGTCACCCTAGAGTCTTTAACCCCTTCCGTGCGGGGGTAATTCCCCCGCTGTGCTGGGGGGCGTGCACGGCGCTCGTGTGCTCATGACGAGCTCAGCTCGTCATGACCACACCCGTTCCGATGGAACGCTCAGCAGGGAAATTATCCCTGCGTGTGAGCGTTCCACGGCTCATGACGAGCTGAGCTAGTCATGAGCGCCGTGCCTCATGATGAGCTCAGCTTGTCATGAGCATGAGAGGTTAAACAGGAGATGCTACGCCTAGAAAAGCATGGTATACGTGGCCCCGTTGAAAATTTGTGTATCAAAACTAAGACCTGATGGATTGGGCGATTGAACACATTTAACGGTTACGTTACTAGGCAGGACCCAGCTCTATTATAAGAATGTAATGAAACTTGCATTGAGCAGATAATTCATTAAACGCAAACGAAGATGTTCTGCTCAGAATTACAGTACAATTTGGTCTCCTATCAAAACCTAGATAGAACTTTCATTTACATAACTGATAGAGACTTCTATCCACAGATTCCTTACCTTAGAAAAATCCCCAGGCTGCAGACTAAATCTGGAAACTTGATGAGCAGCACTCCTGCGTGCTGGTAGGTGGTGACGTTGTTCGGCTCCACTTAGGGTCAGTGTTGTCATCCACACCGGAAGTCGCGCACAGTGCCTGTTTAGGTGCCACCCCAGCAGGATGAGGTCTTATAGAGACTTCTTGCCGCAAATTCCTTACTTTAGAAGTATCCCCAGGCGTCAGACTGGATCTGGACTTTTTTTGTGAGCACTACCCCTGCGCACTGGTAGGTGGCATTTTGCAGCTCTGAATGGCATTTTTGGCGTCGTCCGCACTAGAAATTATGTTCGGGGTGACTATATAGGCGCCACCCAGGTGCTCTGACATCCATCATTTTCTTTCCCCCCCAGCCAGCACAGACCTGGGAAGATCTACTTCCCCTTAGTTCCTTTTGACTAGTCTCTTTCGACGCTTTATCAAAGTATTTTTTGAGTTTTACCTCGTGGTGTGGCAAAAATGTCATTGAAGAATGCCAGCTTCAAGCTCTGCAGCACCTTTCACCGACAGATGTCAGTGACAGACCCGCAACTTGTATGCCTCAGGTGCCTGGGGCGGGCCCATAACTCGAAGGCCTGCCCGGACTGCCTTGTCATGCACCCAAAGGCCTTGAGGGAGAGATCCCTCAAGCTTCTGACGGCTGGATGTGCAGTGCCAATACGGTCGAGGTCCCAGTCGAGAGGAAGATACTGGGAGTGTTCACGGAGCCCTTGGTCATCGTCACACTTCAAGTCATCGAGCCATTCGTGTAAGCTGAAGTCTCAGAAGAAGAAAAATGTCAAAGCATGCTTTGACTTCACCTGGTCTGTCAGCCAACGAGACGAGGCAATGCCACCACTCAAGGCCTGGCTCCACGCCTCTCCGACTTTCCCAGGAGCCAGAGCGACCCCCGCCCAATTGAAAGAATTTTATTTTGGTGGCCCACTCACTCCGGTGCACCTTTGAGTTCTGAAGAGGCCCCTACTGGACACACGTTGGGGGCTCCAGCACCATTCGGGCCCCAGGGATCCACTGATGTAACTGGATCAGGACTGGTCATACGACCTCAACCTTCGCTGACGCCGATCCGGAGTCTGATGCTCCCAGCACCATCCCCATTCTCATCCCTGACTCTAACACTGATCCGTAGGGCGTCGTCAGATGCCGGCTTTGGCGCCATGCCTTCCAGTCCGGAGCCTGAGCACTATTGTTATGGACTAGGACTCGGGCAGGAATGGGAGGGGTCGCTGGTACCCTGATGAGTACCAGCCTTATAAAGAACAAATGGACTAGTGTGAGGATTTGGGTAAAGTCAGTGGACTGGATATTTCTCCAGTTATTGGTTTGCATTTTCCCCCTACCATGGCTACAGAGGAGGGAGCTTGCTCCGCAATGGTGGCGGCGAGGGCAGTTGAGGTACTGGACCTTAGCTTGCACTCTGTGGCAGTCAAGGTTAATGTCTTAGCAGAAGTGCTTAAGCTGGGAGTATCCTCTTCAGAACCGCTTTTCCTTTTCAATGAGGCACTTGTCGACTTCCTGCTTGGGACTTAGTCCAAGCCCAACACAGGGGCTCCTGTGAACAGGACGTTTTCCCGCTGCCACCGCCGCTTCAAGAGACTCACATTTCTCACCCTACCCCAGAGAGCTTGGTGGTCAGAGTCAATGCCCCTTGTAAATTCTGGTGCATTCCCAACCACACCCCCAGACAGGGAATCCAAGAGCCTGGCGAATCTTGGGAAGAAGTTGTTTTCTTCTGCCAGCCTTGCACTGCGATGTGTGAACACTGCGTGCCTTTTGAGCTGCTATTCCAACACCCTTTAGGATACTGTTGTGCAGGTGCTGCCAAAGGAGACCCAGGCCGTGCTCTCCCAGGCTTTTGCCGGTGGGAGGGATGCAGCGAAGTTCACCATTTGCTGTGGGCTAGACACAACCCACTCAGGGGCAGAGCGATTTCTTTAACAGTGGCGCTCTGATGCCATGACTGGGTTTTCTGGGGATGTGCTCACTCATGAACATACCCTTTGATGGCTCCTATCATTTGTAGACCAGGTGGATTCGTCGCTGGAGCGCTTTAAGGACAGCAGTGCTATGGCCAGGTCCTTGGGCCTTTCTCTGGCCCCTTGTCCCCCTCAATCCTCCTTTGGCGGCCACGAAAGGGTGTACAACCGCGTCTTTACCCGCTCTGCCAGCGTGACATGCAAGCTTTCCAGCCTCGTACAACGTTCCTGCTGGCCCTGTGGGTCGGGTGACCATCAGTCTGGTCAGCCCACAAATCCCCCAGCAGCTGCAGCCTCTAATCCCTCCTAGTCCTAGCACTGTTTACCATCATGGGCATCCGGTGGGCAGCAGTATTTGCCATCACTTTTCCCGCTGGCCATCCATAACATCGGACAACAAGGTGGGTTTTGTAGATTGTCCGGAGGAACTACTCCCTTCCCTTTCAAGATTACCCCTTCCTCTGTGCCACCTACTCACGACAGGCCGACGTAGGACAACCTACTTCTTCTCCGCCAGGAAATGATGGCTGTTTTGCCAAAGAAGTCTTGGAGAGTGTGCCAACTCCAGAAGTAGGTTGTGGTTGCTATTTCCGCTACTTTCTCGTGCCCAAGAAGGATGGAGGCCTTTGTCTTATTCTCGACCTGCGCTCTCTCAATTTCTTCTTCAAGAAGGAAAACTTGAAGGTGCTCACTCTTGCTCAGGTCCTGTCTGCCCTGGAGACTGGATGGTGGTGTTGGACTTGCAGAATGCATACCTCCTCCTTCCTGTTCTGCCTGCCTACAAGTGTGACCTACGGTTTACGGTGGGCCACGAGCATTTTTAGTTTGTTGTGCTCCTATTTGGCCTCACCAGTGCCCCTTGGGTGTTCACCGAGGTGATGCCGGTGATTCGCTATTGACATGCGAAGTCACACCTGACTCATTTAATGACGCTCCATTTCATCGGAGCTGTTCTGGACACGGTGCAGTTTCAGGCCTATCATCCTGAGCAACAAGTCTAGGACATTCAGGCTGATGCCGATGTTTCAACCCCCTGTCCTGGATTTCAGTGAGACGGACTCTGAGGCTGCTGGCCCTCATGCCCTCCTTCATCCTGTTTGTGATGCATGCCCGTTGGAAAATGCTGGCTCTGTAGTGGGGCCTGAAGTTCCAGTGGAGACAGCATCAGGAGAATCTCTCCCACATGGTCCATATCTCGGTGGGAACTGCAAAGGACCTGCAATGGTAGCTGGTCAACCGTGATTGGGTCAGAGACAGACACCTCTCCCTTCCCCAACCAGATCTCACCGGGAGAGGTGGAGATCAGAGGACTCTGGTCTCTGGTGGAATCCAGACTCCACATCAACATGCCGGAGCTCTTTGCCATCTGACTGGCATTGAAAGCCTTTCTACCCTTCATCAAGGAAAGGTTAGTGCAGATGTACATGGACAACACCACAGCCATGTGGTACTGCAACAAACAGGGCAGGGTGAGGTCTTGGACCCTTTCTCAAGAAGCCCTGCGTCTCTGGACATGGCTGGAACAGCAGGACATATCCCTGATGGTTCAACACATGGCAAGTTCCCTGACTGCCAGGGTAAACCAACTCAGCTGTCGATGCTTAGCGGATCCCGAATGGCATCTCCACTGAGGGTAGTTCAAGGTCTCTTTCAGTATTGAGGTGGGCCTTAGTTAGATCTGTTCACCTCTGCCAAGAACGCACAATGTCAACAGTTTTGTGCACTGTAGTTTCCAAGGCGGCTCTCGCTCGGAGATGCTTTTCACCTTGAGTGGAGCTCAGTCCTCCTGTACACCTTTCCTCCCATACGACTCCTGCCCAGAGTCCTCAAGAAGATCAGGAATGACCACATCCTAGCCATTCTTGAGGCTCTAGACTGGGCACACAGGGTCTGGTATCACGAGCTACTGAGCATGGCCATCGATCCTCCGATCAGACTGCCCTTTCGGGAGGATCTTCTGTCGCGGCATCAAGGGTGGGTCCTATACTCAAACCTGTCCGCTCTGCCTTCTTGCGTGGAGATTGAGCGGCGATAGTTGACTGTTTTCGACCTTCTTCCTAAAATCTATAATGTTGTTCTTGCATCCCTTAACCAAGACGGTGTACAGTGGTTGTTATGGCTTGGTTTACGTATAAATCGTACATACACGTTAATACTCTGCCTGCACTCTTTCCCAAGTTCTTCTGTCAATTCTTTCCTTGGCCCAGCAGAGCTCTGTTTAGGGCATGTTAAAAGGTTATATTTCTGCCATCTCAACATTTCTGCGGTTGCCAGACCAGCCATCCCTTTTCAAATCCCCTATTGTACATAGGTTCCTTAAAGGTCTCCAGCACATGTTCCCACCAGTGCCTGTTATTATACCCCCAATGGGACCTCAGCCTGGTTCTTAAATTTCTGATGCACGCTCCCATTGAAACGCTCAACAACTTCCTATTCAGACTTTTAACCATCCAAACAGGCTTACTAGTGGCAATATCTGAGTCAGTGAGTTACAGGCACTGTCTGCAAATACTCTGTACCTTACCTTCAACCCAGACAAGCTGGTCCTTTGAACTTGAGCATCCATCTTACTGAAGATAGCAACTCCTTTCCATGTAGGCCAGTGCATTACTCTTAATAAAAATAACAATCGTCAGGTCACGTCGACGGTGTCTCAAAATATCTTACAGTGCATAATATAAGCACAAATTATACAACAAGTATTCCAATTCTTTTTTATTTTTCTTTATCCTGTTGGTCTTCAGACAGCCGATAAGTGTTTTGTCGCTTACAGGGGAAATTGTCCTGCAACTTTCTCAAGGCTATGTCCTCTCAGTAGAAACTTTTTATTTGTGGTGATAATTCCAACCCACAAAGGGATTCAGTATCACACAACGTCCAAATACATCCGTTCCTAAATCCAGGGATCCTGCTATGTCCCAATATCACGAGCGTGAATCAGACTTCATTCAACAGGATGTCGCTCTCCGTGTATTGGCGAGTACGTACTCTGGACAATTTCCCCTGTAAGTGATGAAACAACAAAGAAAAAGAAAGAAAGAATCTGATTTCTTGTTGTATAATTCTCCGCTATTTTAGTGTCGCAGCAGCATTATCATTGGGTCTTTTCCTTTGTATATTATGCTGGCCTCCACATGGAGGAAGACCGACTGGATTCACAGTAGTGGTCAGAGATAAAGAGGGTGTGTTGGTGTTCAGGTGAGTGTAGTTTAAAATCCCATCTACCCAGTCTCTTGAGGTTTTTATTCTGGCGAGCATAGGTTTAGGAAGGTAAAAGCAATGGTGTGCGTGTTAAGGCCTAGTTACTAGCCTCCCGCACTCGTGAGAAAGGTCAACATGTTTCAGCCTCCTGGCATCTCTAGAGGCTTTCGTCAGGACCAAGGTGCTTAAGAGTAAATATTGGCTCTTAAAGGACAAAGTGGTGCAGTAACCACTTTAATTTTTAGATAATTTATCTTAATTCATTATTACTGGGCTTGCATCGAGGGGTCGGGTCAGTGCGGCAAACCTTTTGTGGCATTTCCGTATCAAGCGACTTGTTCTGACTCCGGTCCTCGTGTTTGTTATTTGTATTTAGTTGGCCCTGGCCACAATTTTGGGGAGGTTGGTGGTTTTCCTCCCCTTAAAGCACAATCACTGAGATAAGAAATTCTAAGATAGTTACATGTGCTGTTACATGTGCTGTTCTCCTGAGTGGCGCCAGTAAACCTAAATAGCATACCACTCTTAGGTAATTCTCACTTAGTCCATTACTCTGCCTACCTTTTACGCTCCACCTCACTCCTCTAAAGAAGAGGAGAATCTCCACTGGTTGGACCCAAAAAGAGCATTGTCCTTCTACCTTGATCACACTTGTGAGTTTGGGTGGACGATCAACTCTTCACTGTGTACCTCTGAACCAAGAAAGGGGGGGCAGTGCAGAAGCGGACCATCTTGTGAAGGATAGTTCTCTGCAACGCATTGGCCAGAAAACAATCCCGAAGGGTCTGCACGCTCACTCTGTTAGCCAGTGCTGCGACCGCTGTGTTAGCTTGTAAAGCCCCTATCCTGAGTGCAGTATTGCATGTGAAATTGGGTATCATGGTCTTTTGTTTGGCCGTAGCATCATCCTAATCCAGCATGCACACAGAGGACTGAGCCTGTCCCTGGTATTATGAGTTTCAGAGTCCATTCTGTGACCTGCAGTTTTCCACAAACAGTGTCCTCATTGTCGGTATAGGACTACTGTATATACCTTGGGACAATAACATAAAGCTGTGGTGGCAGCATGCCAAGTTTTGGTGAGTCATTACTATGAACTCTATTTGTCAAGCAGAGGGTAGTCTACTGACCCGTCACATATAAAGTACCACTGAACTGCTGGTGTACGCTGCATTTTCCCAGGTTAAAAAAAAAAGTATTTTACTGATCCCTTCAATCTTGGCAATTTCAGGCCTATATTACTTTCAGTACCAATAAAAATGCTGGAAAAATGATAAACATATTTCTGATTACCTGGATAACAGGGTCTACACTGCTGGAAGTAGCAGAATTTATCAAGATGGTCTTGGAACTAGGGCAAGCTGCTGTTCTAGCATTATTAGATCTGTCAGTAGCCTTTGACTCTGCTCATCCTATTCTCCTGGAGTATCTACAAAGCATGTGAATTGGAGGATCGGCACAGTGTTTACAGACTTTTCTGACGGACAGCTACAGACAGTTCGGCCATCTCCATTTACTTCCACATCAAAGTCTCTGAGGAATGGAGTTCCTTAGAGCTCATCGCTCAATCCTGCTTTATTCACCATATATATGGACAATTTTGCCTCTATTATTGAATATGATGGCTTCAATTTGATATTGTATGCGGATGAGACACAGCTCATATTTTCTTTCCAAAGAACTAATGAGATCATAAAGGCATTTTGGGACTGCCTTAGTTCTGTGGCAGAGTGGATAAAAAGTAGCTATTTGAAGCTCAATTCCAAAATGGCTTACATTCTGTACTTTAGCGGACCTTCTGCCTGTTCCAATACTTGGTGACCCGAGGAGTTAGAAGCACCGTCTACCCAACTTCCACTGCTAGAAATTTTGTGTTTACATTTGACAAAGACCTGTTTTTCTTTCCTCAAGTCTTGGCTGTCACTGCTTCTTGTTTTGGATCAGCTGATGCTTTTGAAGAAAATCTTAAAACTCTGAAACCTTTTGTCCATGTGCTAATTGAAGAAAGTTTGAACTAACAAAATCCTGTCTCTCGCTCTCCCGGCTACTATGATCCTGCATCTATCTGTTCCCCAGAATGCATCCGCCAGATTAATCTTCAATATCCACAGAAGGCTATCCATTATCCAATGCCTAATGTTCGCACACAGAGCCTACTACAGTGGGGGTCCGCAAATCTGAGGGATATTCTGATATACTCCCTCCCTGGGAGAGCATTGCATTCTTCAAGCTTCCTTCTGCTGAAAGTACCCAATATAAGTCAGCCTGGAAAAGGTGGAATTTTTTATGTTCCTGGCTCCAAAACATTGTAATGACCTACACACTGCACGTAGTGCAACCTCTCCAGGAGCTAGTTTAAAAAATGTTTCAAAATATTTCTTACAACTAGGAATGGCCAGAAGGTAAAGACGACCTGCTTTATTGCAAGCGCTGACTACCAAATTACATCTTTTCCTAAATGCTTACAAAATTAGTTAACATCTTTTGTTTGGACAATCTTGTCCATTCATGTTTTGATGTCCATTGTGGTATCTATCTTTCGTAATATGAGTCTGAAATCTTTTTAAATTTAGGAACTGCAGTGATCATTCCTGCAGCAGGTATATAATGCATTGTTTCCCAATAAAAATCACCCAGTAAAGATTTGTCCAAGCATCAAATTTCCAGATTCCAGCATGAAAATAAATAATTACCTGCTCCCTCGATCGATTAGATCGAGGGATCAGATAATTATTTATTAATATGCTGGAAGCTTTATTCGGCACAAGGCCATAAAAGAATAAATATCATACATACACATTTTTAAAATAGATAACATATTGCAGTGTAATCTCTGGCCAAGCACAATTCATGGTGATTAAACATAACATTAATAAATAAAAGAAGTCACAGACTTCCTGATTTTGAGTGCTTTATGGATAAAGGCAAAAACTGCTGCACAACAAAATTCAGATTCTAATTAGAGATGAATCTAATAGAAAAGGAACTAGAACCAAAAGAGCGCAGTAATAGACATAAACACCCTGGGTCTGGAATGAAAAAACTGCAAAAAACATAAAATGAGCCAGATTGCTTAGAAAACTCATCACAAGGACAGGGAGTTAAAAAAAGAGAACCACGTGCCCTGCTTAGGATGGGCCAATCTAAAACGAGTCCGATTAAAATCTGCTTTCCAAGTTTGTAATCCAGGTAAGGTACTCAGTCTGCTCAGATCTCAATAACAAGCAACTGAGGTCACTGACTGGTGTTTTACAAGCCTGCAATGTGATCTATAGGAAGTGAAAGAGGATTTAGCAAATTGTTTCAAGCTTCCATTGTTTTTTTGAAGTTTGTAAAATAACCCTGATAGTCCTATAATTGTGAGAGTTTATTGGACATAATTGAGCATGGGATTGCACTTGCAAGGATCATTTGACTGAATGCTGTATGGGGCAAGTGCCAGAACTTTAACCACACCAAGAGTGGGGCAACCTGAACTAGGTCCTCCAGAAATGCTAATTCAACTTCCAGGTGAGTGATACAAGTTGCTCTGCTCCTCGGCACGGCAAGTAACCTGCAGAGGAATTGGTTTTCCATTGTTTGGATGTTGTTCACCCTAGAGTGGCTGCAGACACTAGCCCCATAATTATTTTTAAGAACCTAAAAATTGTCAATTGCCCCTTCAAATTTACCTGCTCTCTTGGACAAAAGCTTACCCCAACTAAAATCCGGAGATATCAAAACCCCAACTAATTAAAATTGGTTACTTTCGCTATGGAGTCCCTGTGATGTGATGGGGAGTGTGTGTTCTTTGGATCACATGTCATGTTAAGATTTCTTATGATTAATTTACAGATTGTCTCCTCCCCAATAAAATCATTAAAAATATCCAGCAAAAACTGGAGGCTATTTGCTGTACAGGCAATTAAAACTGCATTGTCCGCATATAATAAAACCAGGACGACGCAAGGACAAAATCTGGGGAGGTCTTTTCCTCTTGCAACTAACTCCTTTTCAAGGGTGTTAATATAAAAAAGGGGGCATTTAATATGCAGCCCTGCCTTACACCTTTTTTGGAGCTAAACGCACAGGTGCAATCTCCGTTTACATTATAACGCACCCACACTGTAGTGCCCCAATGCAAGCGTTTTAGTAGGTCAACCAGGCAGAGTTAGTCACGGACTTCATCATCATCCATCACTTGCTCCTGACCACTAGGTCGAAGGCATTGCCAGGTCCAGAAAGGCCATGTGGAGTGCCCCGCACTGGCCTCAACATATTTACACCTGATTATTAGTAGATTGAGTGTTTGTTCAATGGTTCCCATTCCTGGGCAGAAACCATACTGAGCCTCAGAAAAAAACTTGTTATCCAGGGCCCAATCCTGTAGGAGTTGAAAAATGACCCGCCCTAAGATCTTAATAGAGAAATTGAAGAAAGAAATGGGCCTGTAACAGGAGGGTTGATTCCTACTCTCTTTCTTAAAAATAGGTATGAATATCTAATCCTTCCAAGTGCTTGGCAGATCTCCACCTACTGCTTTTTTGTAAACGTTAGTCAACAGGGGCATCCACAGTAAAGGGTTCTGTCTGAAAGTGTCCGCAGGGACCCCTTCTGATCCTGGCACCTTCCCTGAAGGTTATTTTTAAATGGCTCTGGAAACTGCATTGGTATCAATAGCGTTGCTTAAAGCGAGCATATCTGTACTAGATGGAGTTCAGGCTGCTTTTGTGTGTTGAAAAATATCCTCATCACTGAAGATTTTAGAAACATGTGCAGCCTATTCATCAGGATGGATGAAACATTCTAATTTAGGTGGACTATCATCAGAAAAGAAAGGTCTATTAAGTTCCCAGAATGCCCTTGAGTCCCTAATGGCGGCTGCTTCTTTTTCGCTAGAAACCAAGTCATCAATAGGTGTTGAGATCCCCTGCGTTATCCACACTACTTCACTTCATATTACCCTTCTCAAAATCCTGAAATTGAATGAGTCAATTATTGGCATTCAAATTTGATAGCATCCACATCTGTAACCAGTCATTTACCTCGGATGCTCGACACCTGGTAATTTTGGACCCTCTTGGACAGTTTTGTGTAGGGCATCTTGAACATGACTTATTTCCGAGTCTGTACTTCCATTAACAGACCTTATGAAGAATAATCAGCCGGAACCTTTGGACACAAGCATCAAAGCTGACTGAGATATTGGCATTACGGTGGTTTTATTGAAAAACCCAAGGGCAACATTTAATGATAAAATCCAAATGAATGTCATGGTAGCTGTCGATGCGAAGTTAGTTACAGCAGGGGTACCAAAAGTAAAAACAGTGCAATCACCTTGAAGGGATTTAGTAATCGAGCCAGACAAGGGGACCTGCTTAGCCATTAAACAGTCTGAATGTCCTAGTGTGATGGGTCGAACATTTACTTCATCCAATATATGCATTTATTAATCATTATGGGAATATCCTCAAAATAAGTAAATGTGTACATTCGTCATAATGAGGACATGAAGTGTTGTCCAGTGAGGGAGGTGTAGCAGTGAAATGTTGCCTCTCAATGAATTAGAAGGAACAGTTGCCTGAGGTCCATGATGGTCTCAAGGGGTTATAAGCTTTAACATAATCTGCTGAATCTCTGTCCTTCTCATACTCGTGGGGGTAGTATTCTTTTTCGTTTACGCTCCTGCGGCTAATTGGAGACCAGGTGGGGGGTGCAGAATAAGAGGAATGAGCCAACCGTGACCACGTTAGTGGTCCACTGGTCTGGAAATTGCATCCCACTTCAAGATCTTGGTTTCCAGCTCCACTTACAAGTGCTCCAAATATTCCTTTTTCTCATCTGGAGATATGAAGGAGAGGAATTTGCCATATGGCTTATGCTTTCTCAAGTAAAACTGTGCGGCTGTTGGACAACATAAACGTACAAACTGTGCAAGACAGATTCTGAACACATCATCAAGATATGTTGGCCTTTGTCCTGCTAGCCTACAATGCACCTTGTACCCCAAACCTGAGAAGGTAACAAATGGCATGTGCAACCTCAAAACATTACACCCCTGACTCCCCCCAAAAATTGTATAAACCGAACTAGAACCTTTGTTCAGTTACTCATGCATACCCAAAGAGCTACACAAAATGCAGTTTCAATATTTATCGAAGTTTTGTGTTTTTTGAGTAAAATGTGTACTGCAATAATCAGTAGAACGAAACAGAATAACATTATTAGCGTTCTGAGAACGGTGAAGAAGATAAACAGTTCAACAATTTGGCTGTTGAAAAATATATTCTCGAATATTAGTACTGCAATATATTGTAGTCCTACCTAACACTGCCCTTCCTAGTGTGCCTAAGGTGGGTGAATAACATTTCCTAGCTATCACGAAGGAAAGTTTCAATTCTATTAAGGACGAGGAGGCACGGATTATGCTAAACTCTTCCTTATTTTATTGCTCAGCAGCCTTAAGAAAAAACATGTAACTGCAAAAGACTTCATATCCCATGAGAGTTTTGTTATAGTTCAGAAAACCACCATAGAGGCAGTCACATATAAAAAACATCAAAGAACGGCACTTCATCTTTTTTCAGGCGAAACACCTGATCCCGCTTTTCCATTAATAATGTTTTTAAGACACTGAAAAGACAAGGAGTCGGCATCAGAAAATTGATAAACATCTGGTATCCCTGTAACAGTGCTTTAAAGAAACAGGTTAATCAACAATCATAAATTCACAAAATATAGTTAACCCCAAGTAGGCATTACCCCGTTACCCTCCGGAGTTATAATACTTAGCTATCTAATAGAGACTACTAGCCTCAGATTCCTTAACGTAGAATTATCCCCAGGCGTGAGCCTGGATTCGGAAAACTTTTTTTGCCACAGCATCCCTGCGTGCCGCACGGACGGCATCATGTGACTCTGCCCTGACTTCGTCCGTGTTCGTGACGTCAGCGAGGATACACAAGTCTCACCCCGGTGCGCCTATGTCAGTTTTTTCTCTTTTCCGCGTGCAAAGCTGATACGTATTGTGTCCTGGCCTGTTTTCAGGCCTTCCATTCTTTTCACTCTTTGGCGTTAGTGGAACAGTGTGCGAATGCCTTCTGGCTTGAAGACGTGTACCTCTTGTGCACGTCTCATGTCCACGACAGACCCTCACCCGATCTGCATGTGGTGCCAGGGTGAGCACCAAGACTTGACGGATTGCGACGCCTGTCAGCACCTTAAGCCTAAATTGCTGTTGTCGCGCTTGTCCAGGTCGGCGTCATCCCAGCGTCCGGCTCCTACCTCTGAAGCAAGGAGCCGCCGGTTTCGTCTGCGACATCGTCCTTCGCCATGGCCCCAAGGGTGTGGTTCGCTGGCTGGTAGGTCCTTTAGCTTGTCTCCAAGGCCCTGTCCTCCTTCAGCGGTGGGCGCCGGCTCCCCTCTGGACATGTGCCCCCGCCTGTCACCTTCTCACCCGCGGTTTCCCGGCATTTGTGGCGACTAGGACCCAAATGACCGTCTACGCTGTGGCTCTGCAGGCTTCATTGGGGCCTCTTCCGCTTCCTGAGATGTCCGCGGATCCCATGCCTCGCGCGGGGACTTCCGCAGAGTCGCTGGCGGCTCCGGCGCCGAAGGTTTCGGATTCAGATCGTAGGAGGGTGGTGTCGTCGAGGTGTGGTCCTTCGGGGCTTCCCTCTTCGGCACCTGGCGTCCCTGCCTCACCGCAACTCCCTACGGGGCTCCCTGTGGCGCCGCAGGAGATGGCCGGGACTCTGGGCTTGCCCCGAAGTCCCCCTCGGCCCTCTACACAGGCGCTGCCTCGACTAAGACCGAGCCAGCGCTGCTTCAGCGCTGGGAGCCTTCCTACCAGGCTCCGGTGGAGTCATGGGTGGAAGCTGGGACCTGGGGTGCTTTTCCGAGTCCCTCTCGGTCCTTGACGCGGACGGATGCCCCGTCTGATGCCAAGCCGGCGCCTCTTTTGTGCGCCGCTCCTTCACCGTACCGTCGTCGACCCCGCCCAGGTCTCCTGGGGAGCACATGGTGGCGGAGGTCGACCCGGCGCCACAAGTGCCCACTCCGGCGCCGACCGACGTCGGTCAGGCGCCGGTGGCGGACTCCACGGAGCTGCACCGGGTTCTTGATTCGTCTCCCAAGGTTCCTTCCTCTCCGGAGGTCTGTCATCTGTTGGTGTCTTCCTACCCGGAGACGGGGCGCCGTGTTGTTGCTTTTTTGCTGGCATCTTCCAGGGAGGGCTTCTCGTCGTCCCCACGGCCTAAATCCTCGAATCCTTCTTTCCGTGGCTCGGGGCTGGCTTTTCTACCGGCCTATCCACCTTCCCCTGGAGCTCCACGGGTTCCCCATTCTTAATTGGATCCCCACTATTCCGGGGCTGGCTGCTTCCTCCTACAGCTTGACTTGGGGGCTCTGGTGGACAGGAGTTGTTCCTTCCTTTTGAAGCATCACTCCATTATTCTCTTATGGGGGCTTGGGGGTGCCCTGCCACAGGCGATCCGGTGCCTCAGGCGCTCCTGCATCGCCACCGTGGTACTCCGCACAACACCGTCTGCCTTTCTATCCACCCTTCTACTCAAGGCGCTCTTCTGAGGAATGCCTTTCCGTGCTTGCCTGTGGTATTGTTTCCTCCGTCTTGGGAGGCCTGGTGGTTAGATTCATGAGGGTGTAATGTCTTGGCTTCTTCCAGTGCTGCCTTGCGAGCGCTTAACACATTGTGTGTGTTGACCAGGGCTACTTCCAGCCTGTGGGACTCTGTGGATTCCCTTCTTTCCCATGTCTCCCATGAGGGTGCCCCTGCTGATCTGCGGGGCCATGTGTTGGATGGTAGGGAGTTGGCCACGTTTATTCTTCGTGCAGCTTTGGTTGTTTGCGATGCTCTCGGACGTGCTATGGCCACGTCTGTGGCTCTCCGTCGCCATGCGTGGCTACGTGATGCTGTTTTTCCTGAAAATATTAGGGAGCGTCTGGTTGACCTGCCCTTTGATGGGGTCCTTCTGTTTAACACTCATGCGGACTCTGCCATTCAGCGTCTTCTTGCGGGGCTCCGACCGCCTCCTCCTCAGTAGGTGGGTTTGTTGATCCTCCGGGACTTGGTGCGAGGTGTTATCCCACTTGCTCCTGGTGTTTGGTGTTTGGAGTGGCTGTTGCACTTCCTGTGTGGGTTGCTGTGCCCTCTGTGTCCTCTGGTTGGCCCCTCTTCAGTTGACTGCTGGTTCAGGCCCCCCCTTTTTTGACTAGGATTACCTTTTGGCTAATTTCTAAGCCTTCTGTGGTTTCTGCCACAGGTTTATAGTTTTGTTCTCTCTTGCAGGATTTTTCTTCCTTAAGAGTGGTACCCATACTTTCTTTGGACGTGTCCTCCCTATTTGGGGTACTGGTAGCTATTGTATAGCCCTGTCTTACGCTGGGAAAGTGTTGACTCCTCTTTGCGGGTTCCTCGCCCTTCCTGGTGTCGCTGTATGCCGCTGGTGCGGTTTCTTGGCCAACTACGGCCTTGTGCTGCAGTGTTTTTGCCCTTTGTCTGCCGTTCGGCCTGGTGTTCCTGAGGGGTTATTTTCCTGTGTTGACGACTTGGTTCGTTTTACTTGTTTCTCCTCTTATCTTCCGGCTGGTTGCTTGTTGGTGCCCAGCTGCGCCCGCTTGGACGATGTGGTCTGGACGTTTAGTTTTGTGGCACTTGTCAGCGTCCAGCTGCGCTCGCCTGCTCTTCTAGTCTATGGCCAGGGTCCTTGGAGTGGGGCCCGGCGCCCCTGCTTCTGGTTTTGCGGGAGCCTTGTGGTACTGTTTTCTTCTCCCACCTTCCTTATTGCTGAGGCGCTGTTCTGTTTGCTCTGTTGACTTCCAGCTGTGATGGATTTGGCTGCCCTCTTCACTGGGTATGTTCCCGGTAGAGGGCTCTTGTCTTAGTTTCTACCCCGTCTCCTTGGAGTCTCTGGGTTGCTCTTCTTCCTCTGTACTCCTCTGCGTTGCCTGTACCTCTGGGGCTTCCGGTGGTGGTCCCTGGTACATTGACTGCTGGCCTCCTTTCGTATTGCCCTTGCTTTCTCCTGCTTGGTGAGGGCTGGGTTGCCTCTTTTGTTATAACACATACCCTGTGGCGCCGGTGTTCTTCCACGATGTTGAGATTCTCTTCTGCTTGGGGGGGGGGGGGTGGGGGGAGACTGGGCTCTATCCCCTGTCCCTGTGACTCATCCCCTGTTAGGGAGGACTGGGCAATTTTCCCTGTCCCTGTGATTTGTACCTTGTTGGGGTCTTGTGTTCGCCTGAGCTGGAGAGGTCCTCTCGCAGCCCCTCCTTCCCCTTGGGTAAGACTAGGGTATCTATTCTACGTTAAAGAATCTGCACCTAGTAGTCTCTATCAGATGTACGAGTTACTTACCTTTGGTAACGATTGTATCTGGTAGAGACGATTCTACCCCCAGATTCCTTCACGACCCGCCCTTCCTCCCCATTCTGCGAGGGCCCTTCTTTGGTCTTCTGCACTCGCCTTCCTCCGGGTGGTTGTCTTCTGTGAGCGCCTTTTCTTACTGCTCCCTAGGGGGATGCTAGTCTTCTTGGTTGTTACATTTCTTCCCTTCTGGGTATTGGTTGATGATTTCATGGGTGCTTCTGCGCCCCTGTACCCTGGTCTCCAGTGTGGGGTCTGCTCCTGCTCTTCTTCCTTTCACTGATTGCACTTATGACTCCTCTGCAGTCCTTGGGGTTGAGGTCTCTTGGCTGGATCTCAACCCTTATCTCTTTTCAGGAGATCTCTCCCTGTTGGTAAACTGTTCCTCTTCCGTTCTGGCCTTGATGCCCTTCCTGTTCTGGGCTGTGGTTGCAGACTTCTTCGTCTGCTGTGCAATTTTTCACATGCTTTCTGCCCCCAGGGAGGCTGTCATATTTGTTTGCAGGATTGCTTGCAGTAGCTGTGCTCTGTTCTTTCCTTCCATGACTTTTGGTGCCATAGTGCCTGGCACTATTCTGGATGGTTCTGTTCCTCACCATTCGTTTCTTCCCTTTCTGTTTAGCTGTTTTTTTCGCACACTGATCCAGTATTCTCAAAGTTTTTGTTTGCGATGGCTCCGCGTTGTGGCACGAAAAAGTTCTCAGAAGAAACCTGACGTAGGCATGCTGGGGTGGAACTTGGGTATTCGCGCTGACATCACGAACGTGGATGACGTCAGGGCGAAGTCACGTGTTGCTGTACCCCCCGACGCGCAGGGATGCTGTGGCAAAACAAGTTGTCCGGATCCAGTCTCACGTCTGGGGATAATTCTACGTTAAGGAATCTGCTGCTAGAATCTTCTCTACCAGATACATCGTTACCGAAGGTAAGTAACTCGTACAACGTGTAGATTGCAACTTCGAGGGAGGGTAAGAATATCGATTCCACTGGGTGGGATAATACTCGCCCTTAATAGAATTTAATCTTTCCCTCACAGTAGCTAGGAAATGTTATATTCTATGTCCGGATCGGAGGCTCAGATTAGGCTAGTTCAAAGCTGGTCGACCACCAGAGAAGCCATGCCCAAAATGGGTTTAAAGTAGAAGACCTTAAAGGTGGAGTCCTAGGACTGATTCGCACCAATGAGGATGTCCTCTGTGGCCCCCGGCCCAACCCCCCTAGGGCAAAGGCTTTCAAAGCCATGGCCCCCCTTGCTGAGTGGGCCACGAAGGCCTATATCAATGCAGCTTCCTGGAGCACCCATCTCACACAGCGGGCAACCGTGGCGGTTGTCACTGCTTTGAAAGGTTTCTTGAGAAAGATAAAAAGTTGTGAAATCCTGGAGGCCTTTATTCTTCCGTTATCATTTTGTATGTCCTGAGACAACGTACAACACACTACTTCGGGTGACCCGGGAAGGCTGGATAGTGAACCACTCTAGTGTTAGACTTTGTACGTTGAGCAACTGTGAACTACACCCCGTCCGGTGTGAACACCAGTGATGTAACCTCCAAGGCACGGATATCCGATACCTGTTTACATTAGAAAAGACAAAGGAGCCTCGCTAGCTTACCTGTCAACGCCTTACGGGAAAAATAATAGTTATCCTGCCAAAGTTGCAGAAGACGTAGCACTGTATTAACGTTCCACAAGTAGGAATACCTTGGGAGAGGCAAAAATGACAGGTGTATGCCTCTCAGCAATCTACATACCAGAGGATACTCTCTCTCAGGAACCTCCTGAATGGGCATGTGGCCTTCAGATATTGTCGACCTACTTGTGTTAATTGAACGATAGGCCAAACCCTTGTCTACTAATTCCGACAAGTAGTTGACTACAAGGACTACATCGGCCCCCATGGTATCCCAACCCAGTCGCATAGACCAGTGTGACCACTTTCTCCAAAAAGACCTATACTGCTTGACTGTAGATTCTGCCCATGTCTTCCTGATAAGGGAGGAAGCTGTTGCAGAAAGTCCCTGAACTTCCCAACGTCCCCTGTAATCCTCCAACCCATAAGGTTGAGGCTGCCCTCCTGAATCAGAGGGTGCTAGTTGCCCCGGAGTCCGTCATCAGAAGAGAAG
Organism: Lissotriton helveticus; assembly: GCF_964261635.1. NCBI lineage: Eukaryota > Metazoa > Chordata > Amphibia > Caudata > Salamandridae > Lissotriton > Lissotriton helveticus. Next base: position 832,193,989 of record NC_136070.1, read on the forward strand.
TCAGGGGAAGTTGGATTGGAAAATCCATAGAAGGTTCCAGAACTTGAGATTTCAAATGTGGTGTCACCGGTATGACGTCTGCCTCTGGACCAGTGCTGTGAGCCTGGGTATCATGGCAGATGGGGAAACGCATAATCCCGGAACAGACACCAGTCTTGCAGGAAGGCATCCGTTGGCTCTGCCAGAGGGTCCGGACGCCAGCTGAAAAATCGGGGAATCTGGCAATTGGGTCATGACGTGAAAAGGTCCACTTGACATGGACCCCATTGAGTCATCTGGCTCTGAAAGATAGCCGGATACAGCACCCAGGCACTGTAATCCTGTAGAATTCTGGAGTGCCAGTCCGCCATCCGATTTAGTGATCCTGGAACGTACTCCAATGTGACCGATCATTTGTGTGTCAGGCAGTAACTCCAGAATTCCTTGGCCAAATCTGCCAGAAGCCTGGACCCTGTGCCTCCTAACCAGTTGATATATCACTACATTTTCAATATGATGGTGCAGGAGATCTTGTCGGCCGACAGACTTCGAATTGCAAAGGATCTGGCCACAAGCTCTAAGCAGTTGCTGTGTAGTGATTGCTCATGATCGGACCAATACCCACATGTAGTAACGTCTTCCACAGAGGGCGCCCCAACCCTGTCGACTGGCATCTGATTCAATCCCCAGATCTGGGGCAGATCCGAAAATGGCCCTTCCATTCCAGGCCTGTATATGCTCGAGCCAGCAATGAAGCTTGTACTTGCTTCCTGCGAAAGGGATATCTCGTGTGTACGTGTAGCCATGATGCAAGTGTGCGTCTTTATATGCTGTAGAGCCCGGTAATGCAAAGACCCCGGAAAGATCGCCTATATCAAAGATAACAGACTGACAATCCGAGCTAAGCGGCGTATCGAGAAGTTCTTTCGCCAGGGTATGCCTCAGTTCCCAGCGAATCTGGCGCATCTGCTGCTGGGGCAGTCTGAGGCACTGCTGTACCGTGTCGACCTTGAAGCCTAAGAAGGTCATTTGTTGCACATAAACCGATTTCTGGTCATTCAGGATGAAACCCAGATTCTCTAGAAGGTTCTGAATCAGTTGGAGCTGAGAGAGCAAGGTGAGTTCCACCTGGTGCATCAAAAGAATGTCGTCCAGGTATGCTATGAGGCGCACGCCTCGAGCCCGGAGCCATTCCATAGTGGTGCTTCACCAAGGAGCGAACGACAGCCCGAACGGCAGACAAGCGAACTCCTATATGAGCTCGCCCCATTGGGACCGTAAGGTAGGTGTCTTTTAGGTTGATACGAACCAACCAATCGTTTGGCAGCAACACATCTCTGGGAAGGTGAATGCCTTCCATTTTGAAGTGGCGATACACCACCCATTGGTTGAAGTCTCTGAGGTTGATCACCGGCCTGAACCCCTTGTCCTTCTTGTTGACAAGGAATAAATTGCTCAGGAAACCTTCGGTATGCAGGGTTGTGCGCACAATGGCCCCTTTGCTTAGAAGATCTTGTATTGCCGTGTCTACTACCTGCTCACTCTCGTGTTAGACAACAAGAGGTCTCTGACAAGAGAGTTGATGGGGAGTCCTATGGAACTCGATATGGAAGCCCATCACAGTTTGCAAAACACAAGCATCCCCTGTAATTGCTGCCGACTTGTGTCGGAACCACTGCAATCTTCCCTCACCTCTGGTAGTAAAAAAGGGGTAGTCCTTACCGGTGGGTCCACCAGGTGCATTGTTGGCTCCTCTGTGGTTGCCTCTTCCCTCACTCCCTCTGACGCGGCTTCTCGAGGGATAAAACCCTCCGAATTTCAATTAGTCCTGCCATTGCATGCATCGGTTGGTGTGGAGCTTGTGGGGGTTAGAGTTAGAAAGACGGACGGAGGAGCGCCCCCTACCTCTCCCGGCCCCCCAAAAATGTGCTGGCTGAACACTTTCTTTATTGACTGTTGTGTCTTGTCCAGGGAGTAAAAGGTGATAACAAAGCGAGACAATTCTTTAATAAACGGGTCTCCAAAGAGACCTCGGTTTTTCACGGGTCCGGCCTCCGTAGAGGCCAGCTTGCCATGTCTGGGCTCAATTTTGATCAATAGAGAGCGTCTACGCTCTGTTGATGATGTTCAATTCGCGAGAGGATCACTGGATCTATCAAGTGGCCTGCATCTTTGGCATCCTCTGCCACGTCTAATATCTTAGAAAGTGGCCCCAGCACATCCAAGACCTTGTCTTGGCAGGACCACCAGGAACGGTCGAGACCCTTCTTACGATCTTTGATGAACTTGCTGATAAAGGTGGTCATTCTGGCGTCAATCTCTGGGGTACTCGCCACTTTATCCGCAGGGATGGCCGGGGACATTCTGCCCTAGGCGGCCACAGATGTCCTGGGCCATCGACTTCCGATGCCACATAGAACGCCACGATGGGTGTCAGTACCCAGTCAGCAGAGCGGGATGATATATGCCTTCCGGGTTAAGCATAGCCACGATATCTGCCGAGTCCAGGGTTTGAGGTGCATCCAGCCGGGCCTTTATGGCGCCTCCTTCCGGCTGCCAGGGTCTGCTTGGACCAGGCTCTTCGTCTGAGTCCCCGTCTGGGATATCCATGTCTTCCCCGGTACCGTCATCTTCCCCTCCTTGAGGGCAGGAATCCTCTTGGGGGAGGGAGGGGGGGGGGGCGGGAACTGACAGCCCACTTCTGAAAGGAAACTGTCTTACGCGCCGTCCGACGGGAGCGGAGGAACGCCAAGAATGCAGAGGCGAATGTCACCCTCACACCTCCTACTTGTGTGCATGTACCGCGCTCTCTATCGAGGCAGTCTGTGCACTAAGATGTGCTCGGTAAGCAGCACCGCAGGGGAAAGCCCCGCCACTAGACTCGAGTGGTCGTCAAACTCAAGCATGATCAAAGCGTCTGTCACTTAAACACGAACACAATCAAATAGCTTAACTAAGAGCAAGATGCTGAGCGTCTGACACGCTCGTCGTCATGGCAACAACCCCCTGGAGAGCTCTCCAGTCACAAAGTCGGCATCAGCTGACAAAGATGCTCGCCGTGTGGCAAATGACGAATTATACAAGAAAGCAAACCACACTTGAAGCATTACAGTTTCCCCAAAGGAATAAACAAGATCAAGGAAAGGTACTTATCTGGCTGCTGAGCAGCTAAGAAATCGGAAGTGCTGTTCCTTTGTTGTTTATATGGGACTGCTTCTATGGTTATCTTCTGAATTATACAAAGACTCCTGGGATTTGTAGTCTTATGTTACATGTTTTCCTAAGGCTGCTGAGCAATAAATTGAGGAAGAGTTGAGTATAATCTGAGCCTCCGGTCCTGACAAAATCTGCCAAATCCCTGTAGGGCAGTGGTTTTCAAACTGTGTGGCGTGGAGTCTTGTTAAGGTGGGCGCAGCTTCACACCCACAGCAGTGCACGAGTCCCACAAGAAAGAAGCTAGCAGTTTTTTCACAACATTTTATATCCTATTCTCCTCGTTTTATGTTTTGTGGCCTTATTTTTAAAGATGGTTCGTCTTCTACAGCAAATGCTTTTTTTAGACGTAAACCTGTGAGAAAGTGCCATCTTTCTTGCATGGTATCCCCCACTTTTTGCTGAATTGCTGACGTGCTTTGACTGAGTGTGCCCTGGGCTCATGCCAATCAGGTGCCCCGGGCCTGTGCTCCTTCCCTAAAACTGTGTTTAAACTAAAACCCAATTGGCATCTCTGCCCACATGCCACCTGTTAAATGGTACCCAGGGCATTGTGACCAGAGAAGACCCTTAAGGGCTGCAGCACTTAATTGTGACACCCTTAGGGGCCCTGTACCCTGACACACACACACTTCCTTTGAGTGTCTTGGGGCAGAACTAAACAAAATCGACATGGCACACATCCCTGTGTGCCATGCCCACAAACACACTGCCCTGGCATCCATCAGTCACCCCTCTAGCTGGGTGCACTATGCCAGTGGTGTGGGCACAGATGCATGAGCCCTGTGCCCCTACAGTACCCAGGGCCATTCCTGGGCACTGTAAGTGCAGTGCTGCCATTAAGAGTATATGGTGCTGGGAGGTTGTCATCACGAATTCCACAGCACCATGATGGCTTCACTGACGACTGAGAAGTTTGATATCAAACTTCTCAGCACATTAAACCCGCACTGATGCCAGTGTGGGATTTAATGTAAAATGCAAGACAGAGGGCATCTTAGAGATGCCCCCTGAAACCTAACCAACTTGCAATGTCCTGACTGTGTGGCTACCGAGGCTGCAACCACCAGACATGTTTCTGGACCCCTGGGTCGAGAGCAGGCCGCGCTCGGGGGGCCTGAAACAAGGCACATCCTCAGCAACTGGCCCCCACCGGTTCTGACCCGCACTCTGGCGGGAAGAACGGCAGGAAACCCTAAGTGAGGAAACTTGGTGTGCCGGCCTATGCCAACTCCACCCCTCAGGTGGGAGAGGCGGGGTGACGCACAACTCTGGGCTCCGGTCATCTTGAGGATGGGGAGCCCTGCCCAATCAGTGATAGGCTCCTGCCCCCCTCCCACAGGATAGGAGCAGGCTAGGGGATGTACTCGCCCCAGGACAGGGACCCATTGGTCCCTGCCCTAGCCCTACCTGTAACGCCCCTAAATTTAGTATTTAAGGGCACCCTGAACCTTCCTTCCTCAAATTCCGATTGCAACAAGAACAAGAAACCAGAAGACCTGCTGTGCAGCTGCTAATAAGAGGACGACACAAACTGACTTGGCCCCAGGACCCTACAGGCCAGTTGATCCTTGAACCTGCTCCTGCGAAACCCCGGCGTCTCCTGCGGACAGCAACCTCGAAAACCCTGGAGGACCTGCTTGCCTTGAACCTCTAAAAAGACTGGGACTCCCACGAGCAGTGGTTCTGCTCAAACAGCAATACCCGTGGTGCCAGCCAGGAACCACAAATCCAGCCCACTCTGCACCCGCCGAGCCAGGCCTGTGCCTGAGTGAACCAAGACCACAAGGACGCCCCCACTGTGACTGATCCGGAGTCCAGTGCCCAAAGACCCTCCTCGACGAACCAGACGACGCCTGCAGCCTCAGCACTACGGACCCATCTAACCGCGACCAGCTGTGGGTAAGATTTCCCGACACCAAAAGACACCCCTGTACCTTCCTTTGGGATACCTACCTCTTCTCCAAGATCCCAACTTACCTCTCGAAGTGGTGGTCGCACCTGAAGAATCTCCGACCCAGAGTCTGCAGCCTTTGTTCACTTTTTAACTCTCTCGTTGATTAACATTGAGCGCCCGATGGCTCAAAAGCACCCTGCACCCAGCCGCCCCAGTGCCGCTGGAAGTGCAGCAACTATTCTACACTACTTCCCCACTTGCCCTGTGTAAGTGACCAGGAGCTCAGCTCCCACAGCTTGCTTGCAGCCACCAACGGAAGGCCCCCTACCCTCCATAAGATTGCATTGGGCCTACTCTCTCTGCACCCGGCTGCCCCTGTGCTGCTTTGGGTGCAACAACTGTACCTTTCCGACCCTGGTAGACCCCTGAGTCTATGCCTGGAACCTTAACTCTACCAGTCGAGTACTTACCTAAAAGCTGATAACTCATTTTCCTTCCATAGGTTAACATTAACTGGTTTCACTTGGAAATTGTTTTAAGTGTGGAGTTTTGAAACTTTAAAATATTCATTTAAAATCAGCCGAATAACGAATTCCGATTTACTCACCTGGGATCAGGAGAGAAGCCAGTGCTGTACTTTTCAGCCTAGCACTGAACCGAAAAAGTAATTAAAACTGTACTTGCCCGTAACTTGAATTTCCTCCCATAGGATAACATTACTTGGTTTTCACTGAATAGTTTCTAAGTGTCAACTTTGAAAATACAATTATATTCTTTAAAATTCACCGCTGTCACCAATGTAAGAACGTGTATATACTGGACCAAAGTAAGGTACCGTGTGCACAGAGCCACTTTCTTACAAAACTCATTCTAGGAACCCTGAAAACTCGGTAACCAGGGCCAGACTGGGTTCTCAAAGCAGCCAGGGTCAAATGTTGAAACAGCCCCTGCTACCTTTCTGTCTGTTTCCAAATTCTAGCTTCCTTGTTTTGTTCCTTTTGTGTATACTGCCTTAAACCTGGGAACTGGCGACATAGGCTATGGCTCCGACCTCCATGGAACCCCCCCCACCCCCCCCTCGGGGTAAGGAACTAAATGCCCCGTAGAATAAATAGGTATTCAGGCCCAGGCTATAGGGCTGTTGCAAGAATCTAGTGCTGAGGATAAAACCTCAAAGGAAACTTGAGGCTTACACACACAAGTGGGGGCAGTCAAGATAACTCTGCTTCTAAGGATGTGTTAAATGGTATTCTTTTTCACACGTTAATGTTTTTTTTTTTTTTAGATCTTTAGAATTAAACATGCATCATTCAACTTAAACAGTTACACCCATTTTTTAGTGGCTTGTAAGTGTTCCTGTTATATGAAATTGCAGTTTAATATGATTTTTGAAAAATTATTTTCTGAAAACGCTGACGAGCGAATTGTAGAATAGGACAATATCTACCAGACAAAAAAGTATCTTACTTAATGGCAAGTACAGCAAACCCCAAACCGTTTTGCTTTCATTCACATGCCTCTTGTTCATCACATTGAGCCATCCTACTGTAACACGACACCACCGCACCCAGACCTTGCCTCTGCTTTTTCTAATCTTCACCCCCCCCCCTCCGCCGACCCCGCCCCTACAATGTTTTCTCCTCCATCATCTTGACACTGGGCAAGGATATTCCTGCCCCTCAAATATCTCACGCACAAGTTGCTGGGGCAGGGCACTGTGAAGCAAACATGCGAAAAAGGGTGCTCCTTCTTTCAGCTCTGCCATAGGACTCTCAGCTCAGTCTACATGGTAACAGCTCCTCACAACTAGAGTAAGCTCAGCTTGGTCCAGAGATACTGTTCTGCAACACAAACTATAAAATTATCCCTGTTTAATAACGTGTCTACTCTTGTCTCACTATACCCCTTTCAAGGTTTATGGGGGGCCTGACTCCAAAACATTTTTGCTCAGTGGGGCCAGTGTAAGTTTGAAGACCATTGATGTAGGGTGATCTATCTCACCCAGTTACCTGTGGGTGTCATCAGGGTGCCTTTCTTGATGGAGAGCTGGGCAGCATCCCTCACTAGAGGTAAATGGAAATCAGCTGGGCTGGAATTTCAGCATGGGGTGACCTCTCAGTTCCAGCAAAATGTTCCTCTAAACAAGGCAGCAATGCCGTTTATAAAATACTCTTCACCCATGTTGCCATGCTGAAGTCCCAGTCAGGCGCTGTTGTTGATTGTATTGTGATAGCTCTGTCGCTAAATAGACCATAACCAACATTTTGCTAGGTGACCGTAGCCCTTGTACAGAATGTTCGTGGTATTGTAGTAATATGCCTCTGAAGTGGAAATATAAGCAATGCGGTTTCAGACAATATTATCCTGCACATGCAAATGTGTTCATGATCTGATAGAGACGTCTAGCCACAGATTCCTTAACTTAGAATATCCCAAGGCATCAGACTGGATCCGGAAAACTTTCTGCAGCAGCACCTCTGCGCACCGGGGGGCGTACAACACGACTCCGCCCTGACGTCGTTCACGGACATGACGTCAGCGGAGCCATATATGCCCCTCCTGGCACGCTGATGTCCGTTTTTCCCTTTTCCGCATCCCAACGCGGATCCTGGAAAACCAGCTGTTCCTTGGCCTTGTTTTTAGGCCTTTTCGATGCCTTTGGTGTCGCCGGAGAGTGTGCAATGCCTTTGGGTTTTAAAGCTTGTGAAGCCTGTGTGCGTCAGATGTATGGCACTGACCCGGACCTCATCTGTATGTGGTGCCTCAGCGTGCACCACGACTCCAAAGAGTGCGACGCCTGTCAGAGAATGAAGCCAAAGTCCCTGAGAGAGCGCCGTATGAAACTGCTGGCCGCACGGCTGTCCGGTCCAGCACTTTTGCGGCGCCGCTCTCCCCCTCCGGATTAGGCTTGTTCCAGAAGTCGTTCCTGCAAATGTCGCTCGAAGGCAGGTAAGCCCAAACGGCAAGCACGGAGGTCTTCCTCCCATTCGCGTACTGCCGGCGCCCGCTCCTTTCACGCTATGCCAGGTAAGGGTGCCCGGCAGTCGTTTTCTCCATACCCAACCTTTCCGGGTGTTGGAGCGATGCGTGCCCAAATGGAAGCGTATTCTATGGCACTCCAGTCGTACTTTGGGTCCCCACCTGACCCTGGAGCGCCTTCGGGTCCCAAACAGGTGGAGGTCACTCATGTCGGGTCCTCGCCGGTGGATTCTTCCTCTGCGCCGGCTGTGTGCATCGACTCCGGTTCCGGAGACGAGACGCCGCTGACGGGACACGGCCCAGTGGGTCTTCCCAGTCGTCCGGGTCAAGGGCCCATGATGCAAGTGCCTTGTGTTGCCTGGCCTTCGGGTCAGTCTCCGGCTTCTCCACTTTTGTTGTTGAGTGGACGGCTTCGTCTCCAACCGTCTCCTACAGACGTTTTATTTTCGCCTAACCGGATAACTTCAGCTGGTGCTGCTTACGCACGTGCCATTCACTGGGCGGCTGCTATTCTTCGTTTTCAACCTCCTGTGGTCCCTCTGCTTTCAGGTCCTTTACTAGATTTGCTCCATATGGAGCGTATAAATGGGGACCCTTTGCTGCCATTTACGGCTCTTTATTTGACATTTTGCGTTGTACATGGGCAAGCCCCTCTTCTGGTGACCCTATTGATCGGGCTATTGCTCATAGGCACCATCATACTCCGGGTGATCCACTCTTCCTGTCCACTCACCCTACGGCTCAGGGACTTGTGGTTCAGGCAGCCTTTGCCTTACAGTCTACATCTGCATTGCCATTATTGCCTCCCACTAGAGAGTCTAGGTGGCTGGACTCGTGTGCTCGCCAGCTTTTTGCTTCTACCCGTGCTAGTATCCGCGCTTTAAATACTGGTGTGTGTACGTGCGTGCATCCTCGACCCTCTGGGACTTGGTCAAGAACCTTCTCCCTTCTGTTCCAGAGGAGCCACGGTCTCCGCTGCTTGGGCTTCTGCTTGATGGTAGGGGAATAGCGCAATTTTCGCTCCGTTCTTCCCTTAATGCTACTGACTCTGTGGAGCGATCTCTTGCTCGGTCTGTGGCTTTGCAGCGCCATGCATGGCTGTGTGACAGTTGTTTCCCGGATAATGTTCAAGATGCCCTCAGAGGTCTACTGTTTAATGGTGTGGACCTTTTTGACCGCCATGCGGATTCAGCAGTCTCCCGGCTGTTGTCCGGGTTGCCATAACTTTTGCACAAATCTCTGCCATATTTCACTACACCTCTATAACGCACGTGTATAGTAGGTTCCACGGTTGATGTCTCAGGCTGTTAGGTCTTCTCTCATTTGTTAAAAGTTCAGCCGTATGGCTGGTTTGGTCTTCTTTTCAGTCCTCTGACTGTGTTTTGCCCAAGAGGATCCCCTTACCCGGGGTTGACACTTAACCTATGTGGGGTATATGCTGGTACTAGGCGACTGCCTTTGCCTTAGTGAGCTCCTATGAAGTATTCCTCGCGGACATTCGTCGGGGAGTACCTCTGTCTTTTCTCCTGCGATCCTATTGTTAGCATCGCTCTTTCGCATTTAGGGTGCCTTTGGTCCTGCTTGTCTGTAGTGCTTCTATCCTTGCTTTATGGCTCACACCTTCGCCGCCACTGTGAAGCAATGCTTAGTGCTATTAGTACTGACTTGGGCACGTAGTCGTTATTGAGCTCGTCCTCCAAGGTACAAGATTAGCATTTATATCTCTGCTGTATGTGGCCTCTTTTTCTTACTGCTTCTCATACAGTGTTTTTTTCGACATTCCCTCCTGCCCCGCACAGGTGTTTCGACACTTCTTCCTGAATCTTACTGGGATCTTTCATGGGGCGTATTTCTTCGAGTACTTGCTTCTTGTGGTCTAGGGCACTTGGTTCTCTCCCACCTAGCTTGCAGGGGGCAGTGGTACCACCCGGGCGAGGGGCGGAAGTTGCTTATTACCTTATCTAGTTTTTCCTTCTCTTCTGAATCTGCTCTGTCTTGCACAGAGGTTGCATGCGGGTTCTTTCCTTCATGCGGTGTCTGTGGTCACTGACCCGGTTGGCTTGTGCCACCACCGCTATGTGGTGCCCGGCTGCCTGGTGTCTCTTTTGGGCTGTTGCCCTCTTCATGTCGTGCGCATCTGAGCTGCTACTGTTGCCCTGCAGAAGGTCTTTTCTTTTCTTCGTGTGGTTCCAACGTCCACACGATGTGCTTAGATGCATTCTGGTATGCTTAGATATCTTACAGTGACGCTCCTACTTTGACGCTAGGCTGTGTGCCTTTGGCCTTTTGCCGGTTGTAACAGACCGCCTATGTCTTGGCGGGTCTTCCTTTACCACCGGCCTTCTGGCCATTGATTGGTCGCCTGCCAGTGTTGTCATATGCGTCTAGTTGCTGAAGCCTGAACAGTGTTTTTTTCACTATTCTACATACTGGGATGCACTATCTGTCATAACGGTTGCCATCCCTCTGGGTTTAGCTTCCAGCGATGCATTGCATTTGGTTGATCTTTCAAACCCTAGGTCCAGTACCACTTCTGGCGGTGTCATGAGATTCCTTTTAACTCCAGCATATCTAGTATGCCTTTTCTTGTCCCTTACCGGCACTTGCACCATGTATCTTGCAGGTGCATGTTCAACAGTGTTTTTTCCACTGTTTTGCCTGTTTGCCGGAAATCGCCTTTTGCTTTCTATTGACACCTTGGATCCTGCGGATCCCTCAGGCCCTAGGCTTGGTTCATCTTCCCCTTCAAAGTTGTGAACTCTTGCTCCAGTACGCGCATTCTGGCTCTGGGCTTTCCCTCTCTCAACCCGATATACACAAAAAGGGTTTTGTGCTGTTCTTGTCGGCTTGTGGTACTTTGCCTTTCATTGTTCTCCGCTCTCTTAAGAGCTTCATGGTCTAGAAGTTAGCTGCGCTGACATTACTCCCCCCTCTGTGCTTCAACACATACTTGACGGCACTTTTTTTGTCACATTATTGATGGCTAAGTTCTCTTTGGAACTTAGTGGGGTTCAGTATCAGACCCGCCTCCTCTCCGGGTATGGCTTTAGTATCTATTCTAAGTTAAGGAATCTGCGGCTAGACGTCTCTATCAGATGAACAAGTTACTTACCTTCGGTAACGATGTACCTGGTAGAGACATAGTCTATCCGCAGATTCCTTAATGCCTGCCCATCCTCCCCATTCTGTGAGGACCTTTTCAGGATGGGCTTTCTATACTCACCCCTCTAGGTGGCTTGCCCTTCGGCAGGGTGACATTTCTTATCATTTCGACACAGAATGCTTCATCTATTTTCATTGCTACTCAGCCCATTCTCGGGATTGGGCTGTATGCTCATATGTCATGTGATCTTTCCAGCCCTCGGCCTAAGTGGTGTGGTGTGAAATCTTTAATGTTTTTCCGCCCCACCCCGCTCTCCCCTTCCCCTTCGCCTTGTCTTTTACCACCCTGGTGACCCATTGGTTCAAGTCTATTGGCTCTGCCACATTCTATGGGTCTCTTATTGGGGTTACTGCGCCTCTCTTGTGACATCTTATGGGGTGTTATCCTTAACCCTGTGTTCCTGACTTGTTGTCCTTCGCGGTTATACATTATGGACGTGAACTTTGTCGTCTGCCAGACTGTTTTTTCACATCCTCCTCTCCCTCTATAGGTGATTTGGCCTTCACTTGTAGGGTTGTTTTTCAGAGCGGTGCTCTGCTCTTCCTTTTTTCTACTTTTCATCATCCAGTGCCTGGCACTGTCTTTTATGGTGCTGTTTTTGACCTTCAATTTCGTTTTCATCCTTTTTGCACACTGTTCCCATATTCTCACAGTTTTTGGTGGTGGCTCCGCGTTGTGACGCAGAAAAGTTACTCCGAAAAAAACTGACGTCAGCGCTCCGGGAGGGGCATATATGGCTCCGCTTACGTCATGTGTGTGGACGATGTCAGCGCAGAGTTGTGCGGCGGCACCCCCAGGCGCGCAGAGGTGCTGCTGCGGAAAGTTTTCTGGATCCAGTGTGACACCTGGGGATATTCTAAGTTAAGGAATCTGCGGCTAGACTACGTCTCTACCAGATACATTGTTACCGAAGGTAAGTAACTCGTTCTTTAAGAAAAGAAGGCAACTAAAATACATGAGCATTTAAAATGGTAGCATTTCTATATGGGTCTCAAATTTGACCACATGACGGTTGGTGGGAAGATTCACTGGATCTGACAGATTGCAAAAAGAGCAGCGGGAATCCAGAAGCTTGCACACAATTTCAGAGGCTAAGCCCTGTCCCTATGAAAGTATTCGTAGATCGTGGCTTTATCAAAGTTGATAATGTTTGTATTAAATAGTTGCAGCTAAGGAACCTTTTTGTACATCTAAGTTGGGAACATTGATAAATGTGGCAGATTTTGAAGGGTATTTTCCTATGTGCTTGAGGCTCTGTATTGAGTGTGTTTATAGGAAATTTGTTGGTTAAATAATTATACTGTATATAGCATATGATGTATTTTTGTATTGTAAATAGGGTGTTGCTGAACTTGGAATAATCAAACGCATATTAATTTTTAATATATTTTTATCTGTTTTTAGGATGTATGTGTTTCTATTGCTCTTTTATGATTTTAATTAATCGAAATAAAGAATCTTTGACTGAGTGTGTTTATAAATCTGGTTTCTGTTCGGTTTTCCTGTCTCTTCCATAGTTAGGGACTTGCCTCTGTCCAAATTTTTGTGTCCCTGTGGTGTGCACGTTCAGATATAGCAAATTGGTTGGGGGTCTGAAAATGTTTTTTTTTCATGGTTGATTTGGACAATATTTTTTATGCCTTTTGATGTGCTTGCTTGTGTTTTTCAGGGTCAGTCAACATAACAAGGTGAACCTGATGACAAGTGAAAATCTGTCCATATGTTTCTGGCCTACCCTCATGCGACCGGACTTCACCACCATGGATGCCCTAACGGCTACACGTACCTACCAGACAATCATAGAGCTCTTCATCCAGCAGTGCCCTTTCTTCTTTTATAACCGGCCATACACAGAGCTACCGGGTGTCATATCAACTTGTCCCTCCCCCATTGCTTCAAAACTCCCTTTTTCTGCAGCAATAGCAGTGACAACACAGCCGTCCCCACCACAGTCTCCACCACCAACACCACAATCCCCAATGCAGCCAACTCTACCACCATAGTTTCAAGCTGAACAGCATACACTGTGAACTTTGTGTAGGGGGATGAATAAGGTCTTCTTGAATTTAACTGATAGACTGGTGAATGGAATTCCCACCCCAGCATTTTAACACTACCTTTCTGCCAGCAGCATTCCACCCTTGATAAAAAAAACAGTAAGTGGAAGGCAGACAGGTGGGATGACCTGTGAGGTCTGAAATGAAGAGGCTTGTCCTGAGATGTGAACTTACCGTGTGTTGTGAGCAGGGGAAGCAGCTTTTGGATTCTTGCCTCCATTGGGACACCCATCCCTAACTGAGCAGAGCATTGGTGCAAAATGCAGAAATTCCTGTGGACACTAACAAGCTTTGCTCTGGTCAGGGTCGCTACATTCTAAATAAAGATTTCATCCAGCGAAAGCACCCTGTGGAGTCAGCCCTGAGAGGATTGGTGAAAAACATGCTGACTTGGACCTTTAAATTGTTCCATCAATACTTTTAAATAATTCCACAAATCTAGGGACCATTACCTCTGCAAGACCAATCTCACGGAGCTGCAAGCTCCTTCAGCAACATGTACAGGAAGCTCAGCATGAGCTTTTAGAAAGCTATGCTCGAAAACGCCTGTGACTGACATGATTCTCAAATGTTCTGTGACTTGTGGTTTTCTGCTTGGGGAGAGGGCTACTGAGGATTAGCAGAGTAAGCATTTTCTTTCCTTAACAGAAGTATAGCAACATGAATAGGAAACTTGAGCGCAAAAGATGCAGCTCTGACCAGGCATATCTTCTTTATTGGAGTCTTTGCATGTGTCCTCCAGCACATATCCAGCATTAGAACTTACAAGAAGACTTCAGATTGGAGGTAGAAGTGAAAGAAGAGTTACATTGTGACTTTCTAATTATTCAAACCCTGTTTAAATTTGCTCTATAAATTTGTGCTGGGATGGCAGGAGAAAATCTGTATCACTACAAATTCAACACTACAGTAGAAGGAGCTGATTGTTTTGCACTCAGTGTATTGAGTGGTTAATACAGAATACTCTGGTTCCTCAGACAGCTTTGTCTGGAGAATGAGAATTTGCCTAGCCTTAGTGCTGGTAAGTTCCAAATCTATTAAGGACTCGGAGGCTAGGATTATGCCTTCTTCCTTCACTTTATTTTTCACAGCAGCAAGAAAAAACACGCAAAAAACTACTTTTCCCATGAACATTTGGGACACAGAAGAAATCAAACATCAGTCCTTCTTTAGTCTTCGCACTCCGGCAGCACCCATCATACTCCGCTGCTGCTTCCTCTTCCTCTTTCTTCAAGCGAAGCCAAAGTTCCGACCATATTACGCATCTTGCTTGGGACCATCATTCCCTGCAAAAAAACATACTGTCAAAATCCGGTCGACTCTGCAGTATATCTCGCAGTTCATGGAAGTACAAGCCTGAGCAGAGCAACAGTAAACATGGCAATAAACATCATGAACGAATTACTTACATTCCGTACCGAGAGGGTCCACTTCTCGGAAGTCATTGGGGGGGATAATCCTCGCCTACAAGTCCTTAATAGAATTGGAACTTACCAGCACTAAGGCTAGGCAAATTCTCATTCTATGTCAGGACCGGAGGCTTTGGATTATGCCAGTTCAAAGCTTGTCGACAACCAGCCGAGCTACTTCTAACACTGGCTTAAAGTAAAACCTCTTGAAAGTGGAATCTGAGGACCAATCGGCCGCCCTCATCAGATCCTCTAAGCTAGCCTCCAAGGGCAAAAGCTTTGGAAGCCATAGCACCTCTGGCCGAATGAGCTCCAAATTGTTTAGTGTCAATCCCCGCCTCCTGCATCACCCAACGCACCCATCTGGCTATGGTTGGGGACGAAACAGCCTTGTACGGTTTCCGTAGGACAATGAGTAGTTGTCGTTCGCCCAGAGGGCGAGAATCATCAGTCATATCTTCATAAGCACGGAGGCACTGCACAACCCACAG
Source organism: Lissotriton helveticus (assembly GCF_964261635.1). Classification (NCBI taxonomy): domain Eukaryota; kingdom Metazoa; phylum Chordata; class Amphibia; order Caudata; family Salamandridae; genus Lissotriton; species Lissotriton helveticus. The sequence continues at coordinate 832,209,177 of NC_136070.1, forward strand.
TTTTGGGGAATCCGAAAAAGCAGGGTATGAGATGACCCGCGTGAGGGTCTTGGTCCCCCTGCTCACGGTGAAAGACGCCCCATCCGGGGAGAACACTCTGACCGTGATGTCAAGGGCTCGAACATCAGATACTCTCCTGCAAGACACCAGGCACAACAACATCGCCAACTTGGCAGAAAGTTCCTTCCGAGAAAGAAATCTGTTCGGTTGCCATGATAAAACCAAATTCAGTACCCTATTCACGTCCCAGAGGATGGAGTAACGTGGCTCAGGGGGCAGCAAGAGGTGAATCCTCCTCAAAAGCCTGCACACCAAAGGGTGCTCACCGACCGGTAAACCCTGCAACAGGTCGTGACCGGCCGAGATCGCCGATCGGAAGGCATTGATTGAGCGATAAGCCAAGCCTTCTTCCGCCAAATCTGCCAGGAAGTTAAGGACATGGACTACATCAGCCCCCACGGGATCGAAACCCCGTCACCCACACCAGCGACGCCACCTAAGCCATGCTGATCTATATCGTTTGGTTGTGCCAACTGCCCAGGCCTTAGAGAGCAGAGACTCTGCCTGTCCCGAAAGGCCTGGGAGTGTCCAGCGACGCCGGAGATTCGCCAGGCCATCAGTCTCGGAGAACCTTCCTGGACTAGACGGTGGGGAAGTCCGTCCGGGCTGAGAAGAATATGAGGACATTGGGGGAGTAGGATTGGAGAATCCCAAGAAAGTTCCAGAAGAACTGGAAACCACACTTGAGACCTCCACCATGGTGTAATCAGCACCACCTGCGCTGACTGGCGACGCAGCAACGCAGACACTCGCGTTATCATCGAAAACGGGGGAAAAGCATACCCCTGCTCGCCCGACCAGTCTTGAAGGAACGCATCCGTTGCCTCCGCCGAGGGGTCCGGGCGCCAGCTGAAATACCTTGGAAGCTGATGGTCCAGGCGGGACGCAAACAGGTCCACAGAGAAGGGACCCCACCGGTCCATCAGCCGAGAGAACACAAGGGGGTCCAGTTTCCATACGCTGGCATCCAAGAGGTGTCTGGAGTGCCAATCGGCCACCTCGTTCTGCCGACCCGGCAGGTACTCCGCCGTGACGGACACCTGATGGTCCAGGCAAAAATTCCCAAAATCTCTTACAAGATCTGCTAACATTTTGGATCTGGTACCACCTAGTGGTTGATGTACCGGACCGCCGAAACATTGTCCATCCGAAGGAGGACACAGGATTTGACCCGGTCCTTGGTCCAACATTGGACCGCAAAGGAACCCGCTAGCAACTCCAAGCAGTTTATATGGAAGGATTGCTCGAGGGCGGACCTAGCGCCCCCCCCCCGTGGAGAAATCTCCGCATCTGGCTCCCCAGCCCGAACGACTGGCGTCCGATTCTATCACTATGTCCGGGGCCGAGCCGAAAATCGCACTGCCATTCCAGGCCTCCATGTGCGACAGCCACCATTGCATTTCGCCCTTCACCTCGTCTGACAATGGAATCAGCTGCGAGTAAGTGAGGCCTCTCCTGAGATGGTAAGCCTTCAGGCGCTGCATAGCCCGATAGTGTAAGGGGCCTGGAAAAATGGTCTGAATCGAAGATGACAACAGGCCCACCAACCGTGCCAGATGACACAAAGATATCAGTGATTTCGACAGAATCTGGCGCAACTCGTGCCTGATCTTCGCCATCTTCCTGGCGGGAAGACTCAGGGTGGAAGACACCGAGTCTATGCTGAACCCGAGAAAGGTGGCACACTGGGAAGGGCTCAGAAGGGACTTCTTCTCGTTGATGACAAAACCCAAACCTTGAAGCAGGTTGACCGCAAACTGCAGTTGGGATGCCAAACGTACTGGGCTCTAGTCCATGAACAACATGTCGTCTAGATACACTATCATCCTGATACCTCGAGCCCGCAAAGCCTCTACCGCACGGCGTAACACCTTTGTGAAGCACCATGGTGCCGAGGATAGCCCGAAAGGTAGCGTGGTGCTCGTAGACCTGACCGTCCCACCTGAACTGCAGGAAACGACGGTGCGGAGGGAAAATCGGGACCGCCAAGTAGGCGTCTTTTAAGTCGAGCCTGGCCATCCAATCTGATGGGCGCAACACATCCCTCAGGAGGTGGATGCCCTCCATCTTGAAATGGCGGTACACCAGCCATTCGTTAAACTCCTTCAAATTTATAACCGGGCGGCGGCCTCCATCTACCTTGTCTAACAAAAAGAGGTTGCTGAGGAAACCGCCCGGATGTACGCATGCGCAACAAATAGCCCCTTTGTAAAGGAGGGCGGCAACCTCTTCGCGCACCAAGTCTGCATCTCGCTGAGAGAAAGTAATGGGGCGGGGGCGCTGTGGCTGACGCGGACGGCCATGGAACACCAACCGAAAGCCCTGAACCGTCTGCAGCACCCAAGCATCGCTCGTAAGGGAAACCCAAGCTGGGGGAAGAGCGCAAGGCGCCCCCCCTACCCGCAGACTCGCAGAGGGAAGCACACTCACCTCCTCCACCTTGTTGCTGGCTTCTCTGGCCTCCGCGACCACGGAACTTCTGTCCTCTCGTGGGGTAGAAATTATTGAACCCTCCATTATCCTGGAACTGTCCTCGTCCGGAGACTTGCCCCCTGTCGGAGCTGACGCCTCGACCGAACGAGCGGCCCCTGCCACGTCCGGCCTTGTCAAAAACCAGTGAGGCAAAAACCTTCTTAATATTGGACTGTGCCCGGTCCAAAGAAGTAAAGGTGGCCACAAACTTGCCCAGTTCCTTGATGAACGGATCACCAAACAGACCACCCTGAGCCACTGCGCCGGCCTCCGAGGAGGCGAGGTCACCTAACTTTGGATCTATTTTTATCAATAGAGACCTCCTTCTCTCAGTAGAGAGGGCACAATTGGCGTTTCCAAGAAAAATAATGGCGCGCTGGCCAAGTTGGAAAGAACCTCCGGAGAAATTAGGTCCCCCGACACCTTGGCCTCCTCGGCCATGTCAAGCAGTTTGTCCTGGCAAGTGCGCCAGGACCTATCAATACCCTTACGAGGGTCCTTGACAAACTTAGCCAGGAAAGTTGCCATCTAATGGTCGAAGTCCGGGGTCAACGCCACCTTCCCCTCCAAGGTAGGGCGGGGCAACTCTGCCCTAAGGCGACTGCGTGCATCTTTATCCACCGGTTTCCGAAGGCGGTTAGCCACATACTGGGCCACTTTCTCTCCAGGGACCCATTCCGAGGACCGGGGGATGGACAATATCGTCCGGATCCAACATGTCCGAAGGGCCTGCGGACGTGGAGGGCTGTGACTGGAGCCAAGACCTGGAAGAGCAAGCCTCCTCATCTGTATCTGGAGAATCGTCATCTTGTTGGTGCTCCGGGGACATAGTACGCGGGGTAGGAGGTGGAATCACCGCCGGAAGAACTGGAGCTGGTTGAGGTTCCTCGTGCGCCATAAACGCGCTTCTGACCCTAGCAAAAGCCTCGGGGTCCACACCCTCGGTAGAGGGTTTCTTATTAGGAGGAGGGGAAGGAGACTGGGCAGAGCCCGGGACCGGGGCCGGAGCCGACGGAGGGATTAGGGACGCCAACTTTGAGTAGGCCTCGTCCAAGCGAGCCGAAAGGCGCTGCTCCAGGGGAACCATAGCCTGGTCTACAGCCCTGTAAATTGAATCGTCCACCGCCTGATAAAAGTCATAGTCCCAAGGAACGTAATTTAGAGGGTCCTCCTCAGTGTACTGGCCTGGCTCCCCCTGCATGACGAGGTAAATTGGGCTCTGCGGCCAAGGAAGCAACGGCACATCGCTTTGCCAGAGCCCTCACGGGTGCAAAATGTAATCCGGGAGCGAGCCCAGCAAATATGGGGGCACAAGGCACACAATTAAGGGACTAGCCCATGGGAACGCTGCAGCCCACAAGCTCTCAGGGCACCACCCGGTAAAGCGTTCCCACGCGCCACTCACCGGCGCAATTACGACCCCTCTGGGTGTCAAATAAAAGTATACAACCCACACAGGGTGTCAAGACAACGGGAAACCTAATTGCGACCCCACAGGGTGTCAAACTGGGTAGACAGGGACAGGTTCACAACTTGCAGCCAACGCGCCAAAACGCTTCTAGAAGGTTCTGCAGTGCATCGCCAAGATGGCCACCTGCCCCCTTAGCGGTGAAAGGGCACACCGTGCTCTACTGGGACAAAAAGCGCGTGAGCGCAAAAGCGTCCCACGATTACCAGGGAATCTGTAAAAAAGGGCGAAAACCCACCAGCGCTTGACAATACCCAAACGCCAAACTCACAGACCCCAACTCCCAAGAGAGATAACAAAACACACTTAACTTGCTGCTGAGCAGCGAAGGAAGAGGAAGCAGTAGCGGAGCATGATGGGTGCTGCCGGAGTGCGAAGACTAACAAAGGACTGATGTTTGATTTCTTCTGTTTCCCAAATGTTCATGGGAAAAGTAGTTTTTTGTGTTTTTTCTTGCTGCTGTGAAAAATAAAGTGAAGGAAGAAGGCATAATCCGAAGCCTCTGGTCCTGACATACAATTACCCAGCATCCTGTGCAATGCGCATAAACACGTTTCAGGCTCCTGGGTAAGGCAGGATTCTACACTATGGAGCACGCTTTCAGAATATGCTTTTGGGCAGTTTTTTTGCTGGAATTCATGTTGTCATATCTGTAAGCATTAGTTTGGCTGTATGGTTTGGGGGTGTATTTGAATGTATTGACTGTCTCTGAAAGTTTTATCTATGGTTCTGACTGGGTGTTTCCATGTGTGCTTGATCTGGTTGTTTTCCTGGATGTTGCAACAAGATCATTATGCATTTGGTTTTACTATTCCATTGCTTCTAACTTCTTGCCAAGCCACATCAGATGAGGACTTTTCCAGTTGCTGTGGCTGACTGGGTGAGAGCACGGTGTGTATGCACATGAAAGAATGTGAAGCTAGTGAATTATCTGCATGCATGTTAGTAGATGCAATTCTGACCATCACTTAAAAGTTTGCATATTTTGACCTACCAGATGGCCTACCATTCAACCTACAGTGTAGCATGAGTAGGTTTAAGAATTAACCCCACAGGGACACACAGTTAGTAACTAGTATTGCAGTGCCATCGCAGGATGCATTTATGGTTCCCTACGCTACCTCGGGTTTAAATTTTGGTACAACCCTGCTATGGCATTTTACAGAGTTGAGAGCAAATTGGAGAGAGCAACCTGATCTGTGATTACACCTGGGAAAGTATCATCAATTGTCTGTGGTACTAATAAGAGCAGTCTGACATGTTTGCCACAATCTCATTTTTTCGCACTTTAAGGTAGCCGATGAGGGTTGGATGTATGCTTTTTTAACATTTTTATATCCTGTTCCTGTGTAGTGTGTATGGTGATTTGAAAGCGGTGATTAAACTCCTTCATTCAAGTTTTAAACATGTGCAACTATATTTCGTAAATTCATTAGATCTATAAAATTTTTACTCATGCACACATTTGAATTAAACATACTTTTTCCGGAGGCATTCGTTAACTCGTGGCAGCGTTCTATACTTTTGTCTAAAAATCCTGACTGAGTTCTGTAGTCTGCTATTAGCAATATTTGCAAGATATAATTTCTCTGTGTTCAGGAGAGAAAATAGACCAACCCATAGGTAACAGGAAATGCCTACAAATATTGAAGTTGTCAGATAATCAGCTGAAATGAAGCATCAAGGAAAGGCAAGAAAAGAGTGGTATAGGGAGGAACAGCTGATGATATGTGGAAATTGGCAAGCTGTGAGTACTTAATGATTAGTTGGAAAGATGTAGGACTGTTAGTACATTATGTAGGTTGAGTGTCTCAATGTGAGACAAAGCAGCTGTGCTGCAGAGGATTGGGCAGGAAGCATTGAGTTTTTAGTGATTCTGCTAGAGGCATTTAATAGTAGAGTGTCTTTGTATGTAAGCTAGAAGAAACATGATTTTCTTTAGGCACTGCATGACTACGGTGAGGATGTATACTATGGATATGTTCCTGGATCATTAGGCAGACGAGGTAATAGGGCAGGCATCTGGTGCGCTAAAAAGGCACAACACGGTGTGAGATCAGTGTCGCTCACCCTAATTAATGAAATGCAGTTCTGTGCTCTGGATTTGTGTATGGACCTTTGACGGGGTGACATATTTCACTGGCATTTGGCTTTTACAAGCGATCCATCTAAGCCCTACATAAAGGGAAGACCATGTACTAGGGCAGACATCTGGTGTGTTAAACCTGCACAACATTGACTGGGTGACATACATTTCCCACTAAGCAAAGACATGTAATATTGTGCCCTGGATTTGGGTAGAGGCTTTGAAGAATGACATAGAGCATTGGTAATAGGCTTTCAGAAGACCTACATAAAGGTTCTAGGCCAAGTCACTGCAGATGATGTATTCTTCTTGAGAAATTAGTGTTTAGAGCGTGTGTCTGACTCTTCAAGTGGGACATGCTGTTGTTGTTATAAATTCGTGGTAGAGAAAAATGGGTATTACAGAAATTAATTTGTTTTTTTTCTGACCATAACACAAGTCTTGCAGCATTGTAATCATGAATGTAGAAGTAGCAAAGAATCCAGATCATATTTTTAGTGCGCTGTGGGGACCATATGCCATCTTTGGAATAAACTTCTAAATATCTCTGTGAAAAAATCTTATACACTGTAGGGGTCTTTGAGCCCCGTCCTGAACAACACAGCTGGATTAAAGGAATAGCATTGTTCCATTCAGCAGACAGTGTTGAGGTGGTGTGTTTTAAATATTCCTGTAGATGAGGTGATGGTCTAATTTCAGTAGTGGGTGGTATTCACTCTACCCCCTAGAAAGTAAGTTACATTTAATAATGCTTATTGTTGTCACTCCTCTCCTTAGCACATCTCAGCACGCTTCTTGGGGCTTTACTGCCTTTCTCGTCTTGCTACGGTGCTATTCCACCAAGCCCTCTTCCACCAATTTTGCTTCCACAATAATGAACCTTGGTTGAAGAGCTGTTTTGTGTTCTTTCCTACTCTTACAGCAGCCCTCTCTCCCTAACAAGTCCTCTTCCACCAATTTTGCTTCCACAATAATGAACCTTGGTTAAAGAGCTGTTTTGTGTTCTTTCCTACTCTTACAGCAGCCCTCTCTCCTTAACTAGATGCTCCACTGTTTTTCGATAAAGTGTTGCCTTGTTCTTCATCTCCACTTCCAGTACATTACATTGTCATGCAGTTATTTAATTTTGTTAGCAACAGACTCCCTGCGAATGAACCAGGTAATAGTTCCTGTTATTAGTGCCCGATGTTTCCACTACCGTTCACTCTGCTTTTAGCACCAAAGCATTAGATGGTGACGGATGGTTCTGCACAGTAATGTGGGTCAGGAGTTGCATGCTTTGTGATGCATGACTGGTAGTGGTTTTATTTACAGGACGGCACCTATTCTTCTGGAATTGTTGGTAAATATAGCAGCAATGTAATGTTGAATGTCCTGCCTTCTAATTGTGGTTTGAAAGTTTTATCCGGATTGATGCTACTGTTCAGCAAGCTTCTGCTTCAGTCATGTTCTACTTCTTATGCTGGAAGAGAGTACCTGTCATGCTTACTAATTAATCTGCTGCAATTATTCCAGACTTAATGTTTCTAAAGTCACCCCTGCCCAGGCATCTTAAAGCTGCCAGCACTAGTTTGGAACCGTCCAATTAAAAGCGGATGATTGTTTGTATCGCAAACACTGTAGGTTATTTTTCATACTAGAGTTGCATCTTGCAAGAGGAGGGTAGGGTTGTGTGTATTTATAAAATGCCATGGGAAATGCTGGATCCTAGATGGCTCGCAAAGATTGAAACCCTGTCCCCCGAAGTGGTCATGGATTAACACCTTGAGTTTTCTCGATACCATAACTAAAACGCTCCTTCCCCATGCACTGCTCCCAAATCACCACCTGCTCCATAATTTTCTAAGTACACTAAGGTGTCTAGTGTATCTGAAGTACTCAAAGGAAACACTAGGCAACTGAACAGCTTTACAACCGATAACTGAGAATTGTACCCGCATGCCATGTTGTCTAATTTTTTACATATCGAATTGGTTTTGGAGTAGTTTCTGATATGGCTCTGGATTATAAGCCTTGTTCTGACTGCTCTTTTGTGTTGAATTCACTCTCCTTTAGAATGTCTTGGCTTTTTCTTAACACTATGCTCATTCCATAATACTTTGGACCAGAGCTTTTATCTTACTTAATACCTCTAATCGAGAGAGCATTGGAAATCATTCAAGAGTTCCGTGTATAGTCATTGGAATTGCAGTCTTGGTAGCCCATTTATTAAAGTTTAGAGCTGACATCCTTCCATCTCCAGTAGTCCTTTTCCTCTCTTGGCGATTCTACTACATATTGGTTTTGATCACAGCTGCCTGTAGTCTTAGCATTTCGCATCTAGTTCAGAGGGGAAAAAAGTTCTGTTGTGAAACTAAAAACATGTATTGTAAATGTAGTTCTGGCCAGGCATAAGTTATTGTTTAAAAATAATAGTAAGCAAAGGAAAACATGAGATTTTCCTATGTACATTTTAAGCGGGTTCTTCTGCCATCTGCAGCTAAACTCCTTTGTGGAAGGTATGTCCACATTGACTCCCTGAGACTTGTAGTCTCTGTGTATGTTGATTAACTAATAACTTGATTCCAAGAACCATATTAACTGTATTTAATTGAGTGGGCCCTCTGGGTGCGACAGCATTCTGTAACAAGCAAAGAAATCTGCATAAAGCAATTTGTTTTTTCTGTTTTAGGGGCCTGACCTATTCACCCCTTAGCAATTGGTGATAGACTGTAATTCCTTTTACACTTATTTTAAGAGGATTTTAACAATTCATGTTTTTTCAGGGCCAATCCATTTAGTGCATGACAGTGTGAGACTCGACCCAAGAGCCTTTTCCACTGGCTTAAGAGAATCATGTATTTGCTGCCAAGTATTGTAATTGTCTCAATGGGAATGATGTAAAAACTAAGGCCTTAATGTGACATGTATCATAGTTAATAAAAATCAATCTTGTAAAAAATGTTTTTTTAAATCATGTGTGCTTATCTTAATGCTGGGGACAAAGGGGGTTTACGGCTACTCTTGAGTGTCTTCAGTGTTTATGGGCATAAGTTGTGGAAAAGTCTCCATTTAGATCTTATAAAAAGTGCAAAAGCAAGTTTGTACAAATTGACAGGTTTGCAGCTCATGCCTTTCTAAAAGACCATAGGTCAGATGGCTGTAAGACCTGATGAAACTTTGAAACAGAGAGAATAATAGCTCTGGCCACAAATAGCATTGAGCACAATATACCATGGGACAGACAAAACAAAATCCGTGAACGATCGGACTTTCAAATGATGAGTCCAGATATGATGGAGGAAACTGAAGCGTTCCCCGGGAAGCAGCAAGGGTTCAATATTGAGGACATGTCGCCGGTCGCTGTAGGTATTGAAGAGCTACCAGAAAAGATGATAGAAAACCATGACACAGAAAACATGTGCACTCTGGAACAGATTTCGTTTGAACCAATGCAAACTGAATCGAAGACTAGCATGAGGCTGGTAATGTCTTAACACTTGGCAGTAGAAACAGCATTGAAATGTTAAGAGCCCGATGGATCGAAAACTGAAAAGACCATATTGGACAAGTCTTTATAATTTCTCTGTGTCTCAAAAGCTGATTAAGGTTGGAGGAAGGATAAAGAAAGGGAACCCAAAAGGGAATACAGCATCACCTTGTAAAAAAGTTTTTTGTTGTTTTTTTTTTAAGCTTCTGACAGTTACAAACATAGCAATATCAATTGAAACAGTAAGCATCTAGCAGACAGTTTAGTTTACAGTACAGCTTAAGAAGTGCTGATAAGGTATTTCAAGTGTATACAAACCAACTTTCACTGGCAAGTATCAAATAAAGGGCAAAGATTAAATGGTACATATAGATCGATAACACATTGGCAACTCATTATTCACACATAATCGTTCCCTATGTCAAGTTGCTCTGAGGGGTCTGCTGTGCTGAATCCCGAAAACGACCAAAACATCATGCCACTTCAGCAACACTGAATATGACTGAAGAAGCCCCCAAAAGTATTTTGATTTTCTTGTTGGGGTAATGTGGAAAAGTATGTGTCATGTTGCTCACTACAGTATACCATATCCAATGTCCACACCTTAACCATTGGGATGCACTTCTCCACCAAACACAGGCTACCTGTTTCTTGGCTAGTAGTAATGCAGTGGAGACAAATCGGAACACGTTCAATGGGAACTGTACAGTACAACCAAACAGTCCAGTCCTAGGCGATTGAGGAGCAGTCCTCTCCACCATTAATGAGAGTTGGTTAAAAACTGCACCACTATTGGTAAATATGAGGGTAACTTAATGCCAGTGTACAAAATAGGCATCTGAACTCTACAATGTTTGCAATGAAAATCAGTGGATAGTTTATAGGAGTGCCGTAAGTCTGGGTAGGAATTTGAAATGCAGTAATCTTAGCCGACCATAAGGTGACTGCAAACCTATTTGGGCAGAACAGAACACCAATTCCTTCCCTGATATAGAAGTGCTGAGATATTGTTCCCATATTCTCAACAACAAGGGAACCCAAAAAGGTAAGAAAGGACCTTGGGTAGCAGCTATGTATCCGGAACAATGGTCCTTACATTAGCCAATATATAAGAGAAATAAATATAGACTAAAATTAGTGCTATATTTTAAATGCCCAGCCGGACAAGAAGTTTAATATTTCATTAAATTATTGATAAACATACATGCAGCACAACAATAATAAGGGACACAATCCTGTATCCGACATAAAAAATACAATACATATACATATAAAACAAAAACTTTTCAGGCAAAACAGCAAAGGGCTTGTACACTGTAGAATATTAAGACAAGCTTCAAAAAAACAGTAATAACACTTCTTTTATCAGTCAGTCAAAATATCTTTATTCGATTTAGTTAAAAATCATACAAAGAGATAAAACATTTCATACGATGTTAAAACTATTTACAATATCATACAGGTCAGAGCATACATGGGATTTATAAAAAGGCAAAATAAATTCATTTTCTATTAAGCAAAATGTAAATACATTGATTAGGTACAGTGTTAAAAAAAAACGTTATTCTAATGTGTTTTTTTTAGTTCTAACTGCTGCCACTAAAAAGTTGGCCATACAGAATGTAATGCGTATGCTGTTCAAAGATTGTAGGTATAGCAGGGCTGGCCTCACTTGTGTGAAACCAGCCTCCTTCAAAACAGGTAACAGATATTTTTTCCTGGGCTCTAAATAAAACCCACAAAACATGACAAAATGCATGGTATCTTGAACGGAGAAATGATCACAACAACAGGGGGGGGGGCTAAATCAGGTTTTTCCCAAGTTTTAAAATTGCCCAAATAAAAATGTAACAAATTAAACCTAAACTTAGTTAGGAGGAACCTGTGGAATGGGATCGTGACCAAGGTAAGGTGCTAGTGCAAATGAATTTACAAGCAAGTAATGCCTCCTCACTGCCGGTTTCACAAGTTCCTTTTCCTCACGGGATGCTCTTGCCCTACCCATAAATTGCTTCTTGATCAGGTCTATATCTTGTTTTTTAATGTCCCGGGGGGATGTAAAAAGTTCTGGTCGTCCCAGGTCTGAAAACTCCTTCATCAAATAGGCCAGCCATGGCACCCTTTTAAAGTGGTCCAAAGACATGACATCAGCCATGATCATATGGTTAAGAGGCAGCTCCTCGTTGAGCCATGTCTTCAACCAGAAGATCAAGGGTGCCATGTTCAGCCCATCCGTGACGAAGTCCAGGCCCACCTCCATATGTATTGAAAAAGTTGGTGTGGACTGTGGGACAGACAGGAGGGTCCGAATGAATCTGTTTTCCGCCTTCTGAATTGGTTCCAAGTTTACATAACCCCAAAGGGGTGAACCATATGAAGCCAGAGCGACTGATTTGCTTTTATAAATCTTCAGAATGGCTTCCTTCGGCCTAGCACCCAACCTACCCGCAAATCTCATAATAGCTGCTGAAGATCTAGTCACCGCCAGCCTTTTTGCCCTGACCTGGGGTCCCCAGGATCCCCTCTGATCAAAAATAACCCCCAGGTATGGGAACGTGGAGACACTGGTGACGATCTCTCCCTTACATTTGAAGATTTTGGATTTCTTTTATCAATGTGATTGATGTGTATGACTGTTAACTGTAGTCGACGTTTCGATCCATTAGCGGGATAACTGGATCATCACCAGGACTTTAGAATGCAAGCCTGAATAAGTATAGGCAAAGGCCTGTAGAAAATAAATAAAATATAAGAACAAAGAAAAAGAAAACCATACAGTTGCCAATACAATTATCAGCTGGAGCACCACTAACTGCCCTCACAGTCTAGAGATGTTATTACCAAAAGGGACAAGTTGTGATCATGTCTATAGATAGTCTAGTAGCCAGCAAAGAAAAGATTTGAAAAATGAAACCATGCAATAGTAACAGCATCCAAAAAAGATTGAGAAAAATATGGAAATTAGACCACAGGTTGCGGTACCTAAATCATACCAATAAATAACTGATGTGCAGAACAAGAATAGAGACCCTTAATCACCAAAAAAACAGAACCATGTGTTAAAAGCCTGCGGGCTTTACGAGATTCTTTGCCATATTCTCAGTTCCTAAGAATCCCATGTAGTTGCTTTTCAAAAGTTGACTATTTTCGGGAGGCCACGATTTTGTCAACCAAGCTTAAAGCACGTGGGTACCCAAAATGTTTAGTGTGCAGATCACAAAAGAGGGCTTGGTATTGCCCTAGAGAGGCTCTGCTTTTGCCCAAACCGAAGCCTGTCACTAACAGGTTGGTGTGTGTGACTACTTTAAACCCCATTCGTAAATCTATACTGAGTCTTTGGCCAGCAATGAATGCTGGCAACCTTGAGATTGATCGCGATAGTGGGAGGCTTTTCCATTTACGAATCAGGTCATCGGTTTTGGAAATCATCACACCAGAATTCTCAGAAATGGCCAGCCTGACTTCCTGGCTGATCCAAACTCTGATATTTAAGAGACCAGGTACACCAGGGCAGGGGGTAACTCCATCCCAGTGGCATAAGTACCTGGGGGTCGGCAGAATTTGTTCCAATTGATACTGATCCCGGATAGCGATATATAGAGCAAAACTTCTCTGAAAGGGTTAAAGTTCTGGATGGGGTTTCGTAGATACTACGTGGCCGCGTACAGAGAGATAATGGTATTGAGGGAGGTGAAAAGTAAGCCATTGTTGCTGTGAAGCTCTCTGATCAGACAGGACAGCAGCTGTCACTTTGTAGGAGTACAGGGGACAACCCTGACGGGTACCTCTACATATAGGAATCTGTTCCTAGAGAAGGCCATTCCGTGGAATGCGTGTAAAGGGGGCTGTTTAAAGCAAATCCACTTTCTATAGCTGGACAGACTTCCTATTCGGTTCAATGCTGCAGACAAGAATGGCCACTTCAGGGACTCTAATGTCTTAGCAGTGTCTAAAAACATAATCACAGCCTCCATCTCAGGGCTCAGTTGATGGGTTAAAGCAAACTGTGTTCTTAGATTACGAGTAGTGGATCGACCTTGAACGAGACCCTTATGATATGGCACGACAAGGTCAGGAAGTAACTACCAATTTGTTTAACTCTTTGGCCAAAACATTCAAATCAGTATTAATAATAGGCACTGGTCTGTAAGCCTCACACTATTCTGGTGGTTTGTCTGGCTTAAAAAGTGTGATGAGCAGGGTCTTTCAGAAGGATGCTCGGAGAACACCGTCTTGTGCCTCATTACAAACCTGCAGGAATTTAGGCACAAGAGTCTGGAACTGCTTTATAAAACTCCACAGTAAGACAGTCGCCTCCTGGAGGACAACAAATCGGTGATTATGTCAATGAACTTATCTAGCGTAAGTGGGGTGTCTAGGAACTGCCTACGCGCATCATTGATCCAGACCAAGAGGATGCGTTCAAAATATACTGTGTAATCCGCCTAAGCCAAAGGCATCTGATAAAGACATTTGAACTTCCCAGGCGTCAGACTGGATCTGGAAGATTTTTCTTGAGCAGTACCCTTGCATGCCAGTAGGTGGCGTCGGTAGATGCCGCGTGACATTGTAGGTGGTATCTCCATCATCGTGACGCCTGCGTCGTCTATATAGGCACCACCTCTGCGCGCTGATGGTAGGAGGCGTCAGAGGCTGCGCATCCCTAGTATAATCTACGAGCACACTCCTTTTATAGCCCATATGCATCGAGGGGGCCCCCCTCTAGAGCTCGAGAGCATGCTCTGTAACCTACTTCCCGTCCCAGATATTGCTCCAGTCTCTGCATCAAGTGACCACGCGCAGGCTAGTATTCCAGATACACCTGGCCACTCCCCTATAAAGAGAAAACACCCCACACATCTCATTGTCTCCTCAGGATCACCTTTCAACACCCTCTGGTAGGGTGCTGAAGATTGTATCATGAATGTGGTGGACATAAGGGGGAAACCCGACTTCCCCCACTGGCTTGAGCTTATTAACCATCATGAGATTTGTTTACTGCAGGAAACATGGAGTCTGACCCCCACATTTATACCTGGGTTCATGACCTTTTATAGTCCAGCCATTCCATCCAAACCTGGCCGGCCATCCGGTTGGTTGCTCACCCTAATTAACATATCACTTAATTGTGACTTTAACCCCTTCCTGGCTGATGACGAGCTCAGCTCGTCATGAGCGTAACCTGCCGTGCGCTGATGACGAGCTGAGCTCGTCATGTAACGCGGTAATTTTAAAATTGCCGCGTACAGCGGGAAAAGCCGCCGCATCGATGCAGTTAAGGAACTGGACACTAACAGCCCTGACATTCCAGAGGTAAGGCTAAATAATGTCAAGGGCAAGTCCATTTATATTTTTAACGTGTATGCCAGCAGTACCAGAGGAGGTAGCTCTCCAACTCTGCATGCCCTGGATCAACTTTTGGAAGCAAGAAATGATGGTTACTCCCTAATAGTCGGTGGTGGTTTTAATGTGACATTAGAACCACTAGACTGGGTAGAGTCCCCATGATGTGAGGGAGGAGGACAAAGCATGGATGGTGCCACCTCTGGAGCTTAGCCCCATTAAAAAATGGTTGAAAGCTTCATTACAGATGAATGCCATCACCCTAGAACATGGGCTAAGAGCCGCAAATGGGAGAACCTGCTCCGACAAAGGAGGGGGAATGACCTTTAGTGGACCAAAAATGGCGAGCAGGATAGACTATCTCCGAGTAGACTTTACTTTATGGCCCCTGGTACGGAATATGGTTATCATCCCATCCTGTGACCGCGACCATAATCCCCTTAGCCTGACTGTCGAACACACATGTGGCGAAGGTCGGATTGATTCCACTGAGTACCAAGGAGGTAATCCTCTCCAATAACAAACGTCGGCTCAAATGCCCTGCCGTTATGGCAGACGAAACCAAGACTAGATTGATCATAAACAATCTAGAAAAGCACCTAGAGACTGTGCTGGGTCTGACGATTCTCCCAAAACATTTGCTTGCAGCAGCTTACATAGAGACTTCTTTGACCACCTGACCAGTTTCTTTCTTGTCCATAGCCCCAAGACCGGGCCAAAGAAGGGTAGACCATTGGGTTCCAATATATGGTTTAATAGGGAATGTAGTGCCGAGAGGGAAACTGTCAATAGCCATTAGAAATAGAGACGCACCAAGCATTCGCGAAGCCAGGAAGGAATACAAACAGGCAGAAGACAAAGCGAAGAGAGAATGGGATGAGGGGCGGTGGGAAGATCTTGGGTAGTGCAAAAACAACAATTGATGGACAGAATGCAGAACAATGTCATGCATTCACCCCAGTACAGAGATGTGGGCCGAAATCCATCGTTTTTTTGCTCCCCATGCCATTCCAGTTTGGACCCAGCCATATGCAAATTTGTTTTGACCCTGCGCCCAATGGAATCAGTCTAGCCCAAACTGCATCCTCGGACCAGTTTCGGGCTTTCAGCCCTCATCAGCCAGGATAGCTTGACTTCAGTGGCATGGAAAGCACGGGACCCACGTCTGGGCATACCCGTCCCACTCGGGGTGACAAATGCAAAAACAACAATTTGTTTGCTGTAACACAGATCTTGGGGAGGCCATTTGTCATCCATATAGCAGGAAGTTCTGGACCCTTTCGTCCTAGGGCAACTTTGAGAGGTCGCCCCCTTTGTCTAATAACATGCCAACTGTAGAGTGGCGTAAACACTTTTGCGACCTCTATTCTTTCATTGAAACACATGATTGAAATCAGTTGTTCCAGGATCTAGGTTACCCAGTGCGTACCCTTTCATTCTCTAGAGAGGACATTTTGTCCTTTTTGGACCCAATTGTACCTGCAAAAGCCCCAGGCCCGAATGGCATTCCAGGTGACCTTTTTCGTGCAGACAGGGAAAACTGGGCTACATATTTTATGACATTGGCCAATGACATAACTGGCGGAGGGAGGATCCCCAATTCGTGGAAAAGGGCTGAAGTAGTAGCCATATCTAAGAAAGGGGTCCGGTCGAGGCCTTCCAACTACCGTCCGATCAGCTTGATCGATTGTGCCCAAACAGTCTTCTGTCGATCTGTCCTAGTTAAAATCCAGGACTGGATGGATGAGAATGACATCTTTTCTCCTCTCCAAGCATGATTCCGTGGGAAGACCGGCACAATGGATCAAGTATTTCGCTTAGTTACGCTATACTGGAAGGTTGTTGTCTTGGGCAAGGGAAGTCTATACCTTGCCTTTATTGATTTAAAAACCACATTCGACCTTGTGTGCAGGGATTCATTATGGCGGGTCCTTAGGTATATGGGAATGCCTTTGGAGATCCTGGAAATGTTAATTAGGTTGCATGATGGAAACTACGCCAGGGTGAGGTGGGGAGACCAGGAACAACTTATCGAGCCCATCACGATCCAGCGGGGGTCCGCCAGGGATGTGTTTTAGCTCCAACTCTCACTACCAGCTGACGCACCATCTATGGCGAACCAAAAAATTGCCACACTGTTATTTGCTGGTGATACCCTACTGGTTTAAAAAACTCCCTTGGGTCTCCAAAAACTTTTAAACCATTTCCAGGCATTTTGCGAGGCGAGGGGCTTTGTCATTAACACCACCAAAACCAAGCTAATGATGATCAACCCCGCAAATCCTTTAGGGGAAACTTAGTCCTGGATAATGTCTCGCTTGAGAGGGTTTAGTTCCTTCGACTACTTGGGCATTAAATTATCGGAGGGAATAACTTGGAAGAGACATCTGGAGAGGGTCTCCTTGAAATTCACTCTGCTTACTGGGGCTTTGAGGAAGGAGCATTTTTTGACGTATACCAGGCTCGTAGCTCCTGCTCTTAAGTTATACAACTGCAAGGCCGTGACTAGTGCCCTTTATTGGGCGGAGCTGTGTGGCACAGCACCCTCAAATGAGATCGCAGCTGTGGAAAACAAGTTCCTTAGGAACCTGATATCCCTTCCCCTAAGTACACCCCTTCTCCCTCTCAAGCTTGATCTGGGTATTTGGTCTATCAACGATCTTGCGAGGCTCCGCCCATTGTTGTTTTGGCATAATTGGCCTCTACCCCTGATTTGGCACTTTATGCAGCTGCTCTTTGTGAGGTCTCTAATCTGGACACTGCAAACAAAATTGGCTGGATTACACAAATGTACGCCCTTTGGTCTAGTATTGGTTTGCCAATTCAGGCTATCAGCCACTCACCTTCATATTCAAGAAGCCAAGTAAAACCTCTGTATTGGGCTTGGGTCGAGGAGAACAACCTTCGGAAAAGCCACCTTGGCAGCTTAACAGACACTTTCACAGATCTGAAATCTAATTGCCACCTAGATTTCGATATCATCAAGGTGCCTGCCAACAGGAAATTGTACACAGTTCTGACACAGCAGCCTACCAATTAATGCTTTTACCAACTCCTGGCAGAATAACAAACTCCAACCTAAGGGCTGTCCTTCATCTCCATGTCCACACAAATCAATTGGGCTTGTATTCTGCCTATAAAGCATATGCAAAGCCAAGAAGCTAATGGTTAGCTCCTGTGTGTAGACAACTAGGGTCCCGAAGCTCTAAAGACGCCCTACGGATATTAAAATCAGATGCCAGACCTCTTTTGGCTGTGCCACTGCGAAATTTTTAAGCCATTTCTGGGCGATTAGAAGGAGGGCACAGTAATAGTGTCGACTGGTGCGGATAGATGAAAAAGAGACTGTACTGGGTTTGCAGCCATTATCCCGCATTTTTATCCCGCGGACTTTCAGGCCGCATACCATTTACCCGCAAGGACAATGACCTCGCATACCATCATGCCACATTTTTTCACAACGCATGTGCATTTATCACGCATGCCTTTACAACGAATTACGTTGTAAAGGCATGTATGGTAAATGCATTTGCGTTTTGAAAACCACGATGACGAGAGAGGTAAGGGGGTTTGGGTTAATTTTTTAGGGGTGGGGGTTGTGCTGGGGTAGTTATTGTGTAGTGTAGAGTTGTGGTGGTTGTTTAGTGTAGGGTCGTCCTGGGGGAAGTGTTATAGGGGTTAGGGTAGTGTAGTGTTTGTGTAGTGTAGGGTCATGCTGGGGGTAGTGTTTTAGGGTTTAGGGTAGTGTTGTAGTGTTTGTGTATTGTAGGGTTATGCTGGGGGTAGTGTTTTAGGGTTTAGGGAAGTGTTGTAGTGTTTGTGTAGTGTAGGGTCATGTTGGGGTTAGTGTTTTAGGGTAGTGTTGTGTTTGTGTAGTGTAGGGTTATGCTGGGGGTAGTGTTTTAGGGTTTTGGGTAGTGTTGTAGTGTAGGGTCATGCTGGGGGAAGTGTTTTTGGGTTTAGGGTAGTGTGTGTAGTGTAGGGTCATGCTGGAGGTAGTGTTTTAGGGTTTAGGGTAGTGTTGTAGTTTTTGTGTAGTGTAGGGTCATGTAGGGGTAGTGTTTTACAGTTTAGGGTAGTGTTGTAGTGTTGGGTCATGCTGGGGTGTAGTGTTTTAGGGTAGTGTTGTAGTGTATGTGTAGAGAAGTAAAGTGCTTTCTGGTAGTGTTGGGGGGTCGTGCTGGGTTGTGTAAATGTAGGAAAAGGACTGTGTGTCAAGGGTGGGTGGTGCAGGGGTACTACATTACAGTGTAGTGTAGGGTTGGGTAGGGTACTCTTACTTAACTACTTTAACAACGAGTATACCTTTAATATGCATGCCTTTTCGTTGTAAGGGCATGCGTGTTATAGGCATATTCGTTTTAAAAGTATTTGTTCTTTTTATTTGTGGCCTAATAGTACTTGCGGGATCAAATTTGCGGTATGATGGTATGCGGGATGTTTGTCTGCGGTCTGACATCATATATTCACTGTACTGACCAATCAAGAGTGGCTTAATCTCGAATACTGCTATTTTTTTATATTCTTAAATAATTGCTTTTATGGTTGTATTTTATTCTGTCTATTGTGACTAGCGCTAGGGCCTTGTTCTTAGATTAGAGGCAATCATTTATTTACTGCTCAATGTGCGGGCCATTAATCTGGGAACGGATTTGCACCAATGTTGATGATGCATTTGCACTTAAACCCCATAATCAGGTGAAAGAGACCTAAATTAGGAATTGTGAGGAATTGCTTTATTTATATTATGTCAATGTTTTTATTATGTCAACCTGAGCGCTTTTTAATCCTCATGCACACTAGTCTTCTGAAACGCTCTTTTAGTCTAAAATGATACACTCATGATCTGTGCGGTTGCTTCTTTTATGGTGTGTCAAACTGAAATAAAGAAATATAATTTATGAGCCACAAGCACTTTCAGTTTACCATGCTCACCTTCGGCCTCACCAGTGCTCCTCAAGTTTTCACCAAGGTGATGGCAGTGGTCACAGCTTATCTGTGGAGATCAGGGGTTCCAGTCTTCCACTATCTCAACGACTGGCTGTTCTCGCCCCGGAGGTTGTCTCCCCCTCCAGACTACGGTGAACCTCCTGCATTTGCTAGGGTTCACTATCAACGTGCCGAAGTCACACCGGACTCCATCCCAGACTCTCCCTTTCATCAGAGCTGTTCAGAACACGGTGCAGTTTCAGGCCCATCCTTCCTAACGGTGGGTCCAGGATATTCAGGCTATGATACCGATGTTTCAGCCTCTGTCCTCTATTTCGGTGAGACTGACACTGAGGCTGTTAGCCTCATGGCCTTTTGCATCCTGCTAGTGAATCATGCCAGGTGGCACATGCTGGCTTAGCAGTGGGATCTGAAGTTCCAGTGGGTGCAGCCTCTGGGGAATCTCACTGATCTAGTCCAGATCCTGAGGGGGAACTGCATAAGATCTGCAGTGGTAGCTGACAAACCGCAAATGGGTCACAGGCAGACCCCTCTCCCTTCCCCACCCAGCTCTCACAGTGGTGACAGATGTGTCACTCCTGGGATGGGGCCCCCATCTGGGGGGGGGAGGTTGATATCAGAGGACTCTAGCTTTGTGGATCCAATTGACACTGAAAACCTTCTTACCATCTCTCAAGGGAAGGCTGGTTCAGGTGTTCATGGACAACACCACCACCATGTCGTACTGCAACCAACTAGGCGGGGTAGGGTTGTGGACCCGTTGTCAGGAGGCCCTACATCTCTGGACTTGGCTGAAATACAGGGCATATCCCTGGTGGTTCAACACGTGGCCGGTTCCCTGAACACCAAGGCGGACTAACTCAGCCATCTGTGCCTAGCAATTCACGAATGGCATATCTCTCTGGAGGAGGCGCAATTACTCTTTCAGCGGTGGGGAGAGCCTTGTTTAGATCTGTTCGCCTCTGAAGAGAACGTGCAATATCAGCAGTTGTGGGTGTTGAGGTTTCCAAGGCAGTTCTTGCTCAGTGACACTTAGTCTGGAGTGGAGCTCAAGCCTCCTATATGCGTTTCTGCACATACTACTCCTGTCCAGGGTGCTCAAGACCGGGCCCAAGTCACTCTTGTGGCTCCAGACTGGGCATGGAGAGTTTGGTATCCTGAGCTTCTCCAGATGAGCATCGATCCCACAATCAAGCTGCCCCTTCGGGAAGATCTTCTGTCGCAGCAGCAAGGGGAGGGACCTCCATCCAAACCTGTCAACCCACCGCATCGTTGCTTGGAGATTGAGCGGCAACAGTTGATAGCCATTGACCTTCTTCCTGAAGTATGTGGAGTTATTCAGCCAGGCGTCCCTCCACTAAGTCGATATATGACTGCTGATGACGAAAACAATTGTACAGAACGTTCTATTGACCCTCTGTCTGTCTGCCTCCCTATCAGATATCCTCCTTTTATCCTATCTCTTGCCAAGCAGGCCTCTGCTCTTGGCACTCTAAAGGGCTACCTTTCGACCCTTTCTGCCTTCCTACGGTTGCCAGACCAACCTTCACTATTCAAGACTCCTATTGTAAATAGATATCTGAAGGGGATTACACATTCGCTCTCCCCTCACCTTTCATGCCCCAAAGGGAACTTAACTTGGTCCTCACTTATCTCATGTGTGCACCTTCTAAGCCACTGCACAATTGCCCCCTCTGGCGGCTCATCATCATGACAGTGTTTTTAGTGGCAATAACTTCTTCGAGGAAGGTGAGTGAGTTGCAGGCACTTTCTATCAGCCTCATTTCTTGACTATCTTCCCTAAAAAGGGAGTGCTCTGCACTAGGGTTTCCTTTTTGACTAAGGTAGTCACATCTTTCCATCTAGGACAATCTGTCACCATTTCCACCTTCTACGCTCTTCCGCATCCGTCTAAGGAAGAAGAACCTCTCCATGTTCAACCTTAACCACACTAAAGAGTTCTGGGTGGATGGCCAACTCTTTCTGGGGTACTTCGGAGCAAAGAAGGGACGTGCTGTGCAGAATAGGACCATCTCTTGATGGGATATTCTCTGCATTTACACCTTTAGCACTCTGGCAAAGAAACAGCCTCCTGAAGGCCTCAGAGCTCATTCTACCAGAGATAAGGCAGCCACCACGGCTCTCCAGTGTGGTGTCCCGGTCCTAGACATCTGCCAGGCGGCTGTGTGGGCATCCCTGCACTCGTTTGCCAAGCATTAGTGTCTGGATAATCAGGTCCGTAAGGAAAGCCTCTTTGGCCGTTCGATCTTATAGGACTTTCTGGTTTAAACTTTTCTGCAGTGCCTCTACTGGGGATGTTATTGCTTGGGTTCGAAGGTAAGAAGCCTGCAGCTAGATGTATCAGATGGACAAGTTTCTTACCTTCAGAAACGGTGTATCTGGTAGAGAAATGATCTAGCCACAGATACCTTACCAACCCACCAATCCTCTCTGCACTGCAGATCAGTTCTTAATGTCAGCTCTTTCCCTGTCGGGGCCCTAACTTTCTAAATACACAATTGTCAGTCAACTTTATGGCTCCGCGCTTCTGGCGTGGTAAGTCGTGAAAAGTACTGATGTCAGTGCACCAAGGTGGTGCCTCTTTAAACAATGCAGACATCACGATGATAGAGACTACTCCTACAACGTCACGCAGAGTTGACCGATACCGCCTTCCTGTGCGCAGGAGTACTGCTCAAGAGAAATCTTCTGGATCCATTCTGACGTCTGGGAAGTTTAAAGGTAAGGAATCTGCAGCTAGATCTTGTCTCTACCAGATAAGGCTTTACCAAATGTAATTAACTTGTCAGACTGTGTGGAAAACATGTGTAATACCTTGTAAATTCAGTTAAAATGTGCTCAGTTCATACAGATCTGTCTCGTCTACACTTCTGATTCTCTCGATGGATTGTGACATCCATGGACAGCAATCCAACGCCGTCAGAGTTCTGAACGGTTTCTGCCCTCTCCACATACCCTCCCCACATACCCTCCCCTTTGCATGTTTATGTAGGTGCATGACCCTCCTGCTCTGCCAATTTGTAAACTTGGCCTGGGAGGTCTTTATGCTTGCCAATGTATTTGCAGAGTGGTGTCACACAAATTCAACCTCTGACTTATTTCCTTTTCAAGACGAGCTGGACAATCTTGGAGCGATCTACGCAGATCATGCTGTTTAGCTATGCCTAGTCCATGTATGTAGGCCTTTAAGGGCTTCCAGAGTGTAAACCCCAAACTCACTGAGGATTTAATTATTTGAAAGTAGATCTCAATTTCTGACCTAACATCTTCCAGAAACCGAGTTTAAAGAGCGTAGAGTAGCAATCTCCAGGTAAAGGTGTCATGGGGCTGGCTGTTCAATCACGAGTTTACCTGGCTAGGGGTGAGAGAAGGTGCATGGTATGTGTTCTATCGGGGTTGCCCATGTACACATCACATGCCCAATCAGTAGTCCAGGAGCTGTGGGCTGATCATACATGTGTACCCTCTTAGTTCTAGGTATCTGCTTCTCCATATATCTTCTGGTCCACACTTGTGGACTGTGTTTGTTGCAGCATCGTGATTACAAGTAGTGCCAGTGGAGCATATTTCTGAATTCATCTAGCACAATATTAAAGCCCCCTCCTCTAGTCTGAGGTGACATAGATGCACACTTGCACCATGTTGATTGTATTAGGGATGTGTCTTGAGTATTAGGGCTGTAGGCATTGACAAGTGTGCTATGTTTACCATGAAGCATCTCCTGCAGGGGGCGTGGTTTGGGCGCCGATGGAGCGGGCGCCGTGAGCCGATAGCTCCGCGCTCGATCCCTCAGTAATCCTGAGAACCGGGGTCCTTAGTGGCTGCTAATGTCCGAAGCTGGGACCGAACAACTGGTCCACACTCCGCGCCTGAACTTGCCTCGAGGAAGGGCTGGGGGACCGAGTATTACCCCGCGGACCTGGACCGTGTGAGCGGAAGACGGAGCATACAAAATGGCGGCGCTCACGGACTGACTGGGACGCGCTGTCTGCTGCGATCCCGGGCGGAACGGACGAGTTGTCTCAGGAGGGGTGCTGCGGTGACCGAGCGCCCGGGCTCGGGAGGCTCTACGGAGTGCGCCGGAAGGAGAGCCGCGGACCGGCGGCTGGCGGAACCCACCGAGTGGCACAAAATGGCGGCGTCGGAAAGGGACAAGGAGAAGAAACGGCGTAACCGGCTTCACGGCCAGGGCTCAGTAAGGTGGGAGCCAGGGCGCTTGCAGAGCGGTGCCTGGGCGCGGCGCCCTGCAGCGAGTGACGAGGCAGACCCTGGGGCTCCCGGCGGAGGTGACGCGGCGGCGCCTGGGATACTGCTGACGGCGGGACCTCAGCGAAGGGGCTGGAAGTCGCCATAGTGGTGGGTGCTCAGAGGGCCCTTACCCGATATTACAGTGTGGAGACTGCTTTGGGTGCACTGTCCAGGGGGCGAACACAGAGGCACCACCACGGCGACGTAAGTGCGGTCCCCCTGCTGCTGCGATACCCGATCGACTGGGGCTAGTATGTGGCTGCACTACATGACCGCCTCACCGGGCACATTTCGGAGGGAGCACTGAGGAAAGCACTGGAGACCTGTGGCCCACCGAGACAAGCTGGGACTCACATTTGTAGCCGTCTGCAGAGACGGCGGAGGGCCGCGGCGTACTTTGCCCGGAAGCCGGGACTTGGAGGGGCGACACCTGGTACCGGGGGCAGTATAGCGCCTGTGACCGGAGGTCCGCTTTAAGCCACGGGGCAGGGTCTGGGACCATCGAGAACATAGTGCTGCCCCGGATGTGACCCGGATGGGCTGCCCATGATGGAGCTGGATGAGGCCGCAGTGGCCACAGTCGACGGAGCCCATGCCTAGCACGGCAGCCCGCAGAGTGATTCGGAGGTGCTATTCCTGAGACCGCAGCAGTGCCGATTCTGCACCAATGGAAGGATAGCAGCCCTGCTGGTGCGAAGCGTGATCTGGTTTGGCGACCCTTTCCTAGCGTGGGACGGAGAGACCGGTGCCGCCCAACCATAAAGGATCGCGGCAGAAGGTATCTACGGGCGGATCTGTAGGGGGAATTCCCACCAAGTTGAAACCAAGGACGTGGACGGCGCGGCACAGAGCACTGCTCCGGAGGGTGGCGAACTGATGGAGGGCTCGGAGACAGAAAAGCGGCAGAACAAGCGCCTGGATCAGATCCTAGAGGCCATCACGATAACCAAAGACTCCCTACATAACGACATTGCTCAAGTCGCGACGGGGCTGGGCCTCCTGAAAGCTGATCATTCAAAGCTGGTAGACAGGGTGAAAGATACTGAATTGGTCGTGCAGGATCTGAAA
Source organism: Lissotriton helveticus (assembly GCF_964261635.1). Taxonomy (NCBI): domain Eukaryota; kingdom Metazoa; phylum Chordata; class Amphibia; order Caudata; family Salamandridae; genus Lissotriton; species Lissotriton helveticus. The sequence goes on from NC_136070.1 coordinate 832,234,362, forward strand.
CCAGCGGTAGTGACTATTGAACGGAAACTGGAGGATGCGCTACAAAGACTGACAACGCTGGAGAAGAGGGCGGAGGATGCAGAAAGTAGGAATCGGCGCAACAATGTCAGGGTAGTTGGCCTGCCGGAGAAAATTGAGGGGAAGGATATGATTTCCTACCTGGAGAACTGGTTCAGATCACAGGTGGCCCCGGAGGGGCTATCCTCCTTCTTTACTCTTGAGCGGGCGCATAGAGTCCCGGCCGCGCCGCCACTGCTGGGACGTCCACCTCGACCTGTGGTGGCGCGTGTCCTTCACTACAAGGATAGGGACTTATTGATCCAAAATGCGCGCTCCAAGGGGCCTTTCAAGGTGGAGAACAGTTCGGTCACTATATTCCCGGACTACACACAGGATATTCAGCGTCGTAGGGCCTCGTACCTAGCGGTGAAAAAGGAACTTAGATCAGAGGGGATCCAATATTCACTGCTGTTTCCGGCCAAGCTGCGAATTATCCTGGATGGCACAACACAGTTCTTTTCATCACCTGACGACGCTTGGTCTTGGCTTGAGTCCTATCGGGGGGGGGAACTGACCGAAGGGGCAAGAATGCGGACGGTAGGCCCAAACAAGTGAGGGTGCGCCAATCGCAACGCATCCGCAAGAGGCATAGAACACAACAGGCCCTACTGCTGGCGCAATTGGCGGCGGACAAACAGGGAGCGCTAGCAGCAACGGCAGCAATCACTGGGTCGCAGGTGGAAGACCTGACCGGAAGATCGGCATCAGAAGACGAAAAAGGACAATCTGGGACTGAACTGTCTGATGTAGATAGTACTGTGGGACCGGAGGTGACACCTCGCACTGCGGACGATCTGTGATTGGCGGGGCCCTTGAGGTGCACTGTGGCCTGGAGTCGTTTATTGACGGGGCAGGAGTGTATGGTAACCTTTTGATTGCTGTTGTTGTCACATGCCACTGGGCGGGATCATGGAGCGGGGGGCGGAGGCGGGAGCTGCCGCCTATCGGCGCGTCACCACGTTCCTATTGCCCTTAAGGCAACCTGTGGTGGCTACTGCAGGGTAGATTTGTTTATATGCGTATTGAGGTTTGGATGGGGACTGATGTGCGAGTATTGGTTCCTGTTCTGGGGGTTGGGGCGTTGGGAGTTTTGTGGGGTGTTGGGAGGGTGGGTACATTTGCAGCTGGTGTGGGCTGGAGAGACGTGCTGGAGGTGGCGTTGAGGGGAGATAACAATGGGGATTTTACCTGAACTGAAGTGCATCACTTGGAATGTCCGTGGGCTGCATACTATGTCCCGACGCTATAAGGTACATGCATATTTGGTGAGAGGTGGGATTCAGATTGCAATGCTCCAGGAGACCCATCTTACCAAATCGGAATGCGCGGCGCTGCAGCGACGCTGGAGGGGGCAGGTATTTGGTACAGCGTACTCGGCGTATGCGAGGGGGGTGCTGATTTGGGTGAGGGCTGGAACTCCATTTCAGGCTACAGCTCAAATAATTGATCCGGAGGGTAGATATGTAGGAGTGCGGGGGAGACTGTATGGCAGAGAGGTGGTGCTTTGCTGCATTTACGCGCCAAATGTGGAACAACCTCGATTTTTTGATGCCCTATCAGGTGTACTAGCACATTATTTAGCGGGTCCGATAATACTGGGAGGCGATTTTAACTCCATTACAGATACCACCTTGGACAGGTCCCATCCACCGCTGGCTGAGTCTTTGGTACGTAGGGTGGCACGGCGGAGAGCGGAATGGCAGACTGAATGGGGGCTGATAGATGTGTGGCGAGAGCAGCACCCCGAGGGCAGGGATTATTCCTTCTTCTCCGTGCTTCATGAACTGCATGTCCGGATAGATACGATCCTCTGTGATCCTGCTATCGCTAACTTAGCATCCAGTACTGAATACTTAGCTAGGACCATTTCTGATCATAATCCCCAGTTGCTCTCCCTCCAATGGCAGCAAGCGAGAACAGCGATTCCCAATTGGCGATTGAACCCGGACACACTGGAAGATCAGGTATTCCGGACTGAGGTGCAAGAGGGAGTGGAGACGTACTTTGCAGTTAATGAGGGGTCAGCATCTTCTAGAGGCCTTGAACGGGACGCATTTAAAGTGGTGGCGAGAGGCCTGTGTATTGGTAAGCATAGCGGGGTCAGGAAAGTGATCTTGGGAGAGGTCATGAAGGCAGAGGAGGAACTGAGGAAAATAGAGCAGCAAAGACCAGAGCAGGGCGCGGTGCAGGCACAGCTTATAGAGGCTAAAGAGTTAGTGGCAACGGAAACTGAAAGGTTACGCTGCTATGACTATAAGCAGTATAATCGAGGGTCCATGGTGAAGGTGACAAAATGGGAACGCTGCTGGCGAGGCTGGCGAACCCGGAACAGAGGGGGTGCTCGATTCTGAGCATGAGGACGGAATCGGGGGACACGGTCTATTCTCAGATGGCGATCCTCACGTGCTTTGCGGAGTATTATGAGACCCTGTACCGGAGTCGATTGAAGGCGGGAGCTGAGGATATAGAGGGTTACCTGGCGGATATTCGGTTTCCGCAGTTAGAGGAAGAAGACGCTAAGACCCTGGGCGCAGCGATTACGCTGGCTGAGATTAGGGGAGCTATTAAACAGATGGCGAGGAGGAAGACTCCTGGGGTGGATGGCTTCCCCATAGAATTTTATGCCGAGTATGCTGATACCTTGGCACCCCGGTTGCTGGTAGTCTATAATGAAGCACTAGAGCGAGGCTGCTTGCCCGGTTCTATGCGGGAGGCTTTGGTAGTGCCCCTGCTGAAGCCGGGTAAGGATGGCATGGACGTGACTGCGTACAGGCCGTTGTCCATGTTGACGGTGGATTATAAAATCTTGAGCCGTATCTTGGCTACCAGATTGCTACCATATATGACGACGCTGATTCACGAGGACCAGGCTGGTTTTATCCCCACCAGGAACACTTCGGCTAATATCCGCCGCTTGATACGTGTCTTGAGGAGCGATTTGGAACCGGATGAATGGCCGGCAGTATTGTCTATTGATATAGAGAAGGCATTTTGATAGCTTGGAATGGGCCTATCTGGATAACGTACTAGAGAGGTTCGGCATGGGCGCGAGTTTCGGCGCTGGACAAGGGTGTTATATGCCTCGGCCACTGCTAGGGTGCGACTGGGTTCAGTGATATCGGCTGCATACCCGGTACAGCGGGGTACGCGTCAGGGATGTTCCCTATCGCCTCTGTTGTTTGCGCTGGCGATCGAGCCCTTGGCGATTCGCGCTCGGACGGGAGCGGCGTATAGAGGGATCGCTTGCCGAGGTGAGCATCATTGTATCTCGCTTTATGCGGATGATCTCTTGATGTTCCTGGAGGACACGGCGGGGGCATTGAAGAATGCAGTGGATATGCTAGATGCATTTGGAGCCGTGTCAGGCCTCGGGGTGAACTGGCGCAAAACTTGTGTTTTCCCACTGAGAGCAGACACGCCCCAGCCACCACTGTCGGCGGATGTGGTTTGGGAAGGATCCTGCTTTACCTACCTAGGAGTGAGGATCTACCATGGGGATGAAGACTTATTGGAGAGCAACATTGGACGCTGCATTAGAGCCCTGAGGGGCTCGGTGGCTTTTTGGGCCACACTCCCGTGGTCGGCAGAGTGGCACTACTCAAGATGGTGGCTTTGCCGCGCCTTTTGTATTATTTCAGGACGTTGCCGGTGTGAGTTCCACCCCGGTTCTTTGAGGTCCTACGAACCCTTACTATCGGGTTCATCTGGGGGAGCGGGAGGAGAAGGGTGGCGTTGGACACCCTGCATCGGCCGAAATCAGATGGGGGAATGGCAGTGCCGGATTTCGAATTATATTATTTGGCGGCGCAGCTGCAGGTCCTTACGCAACACGTAGCTAGGGAATTCAGGGGCCCTGACCTGCGCCGAGGAACAGGGATACAGAGGCATGTATTGTCTTATATTGTCCTGCAACAACACCTTGATGCAGGAGGCCTGACGCTCGAGGAAAAAACTTTGAGGTTGTGCTGGAATAGGAGTCAAAAGCGAGCGGGAGTGGTGCATCCGTATGCCCCGGAAATACCTCTGGGCATGCTGACGGCATTACCACATGGAGGGGATTGGTCGCCCCTCATGGAATGGGAAGAGACGGGGCTCCACATGGTGGGTGACCTGTACGCTGACGGCGAGTTGCTTCCATTCCGAGCGGTGCAGGACCAGTTTGGGATCCCGGCTGGGAGTTTCCTATTATACATGGCAGTGACTACGGCGATTAAAAAACATTGGCTCTTCTCTTTCTCCCCTCCTATTCAATCTCTATATCTTTCCTTTGATTTTTGCCCTTCAACAGCTGGAGGTCACTGTGTTTAACTACGCAGATGACCTCCAGCTTATCTTCAACCTTTCCTCTTCTCCTCATTCTATTTCTAACTTTCAGTCTACTATGATTTTTATCAGGGACTGGATGAACCACAATCATCTGAAGTTGAATCCTGATAAAACAGAGTTGGTCCTTACAGGTGGTTCATCCAGTCCCTGGAACTCCCTCTTCTGGCCCTCCCCTTTGGGACCCCCTCCTACACCCTCTTCCTCAGTTAAAACCCTGGGTATCAAATCAAACTCAATAACCATCTCAACCTCCACTCACAAATCAGTTCTGTTGTATCTTCTTGCTTTCTTGTTCTCCGCACCATCCGCTCTGTCTCCCGTTTCTTCTCTCCTTCTGCCCTCAGGTTAATCATGTCCGCCCTGGTTGTTTCCCGGCTGGACTACGCCAATGCCCTTTACAACGGCATCCCGGCTTACAGTCTCCAGAAGCTCCAGCTGGTTCAAAACCAGGCGGCCAGATTGATCCACGGACTTTCTCGTTTCCATCATTCCACCCCCCTGCTGAAAGCACTGCACTGGCTGCCTGTAAAGGAGCGAACCTTATTTAAGACTGGCTGCATGGTCTTCCAGGCACGCCAAGGGACTGCTCCGGCCTTCATTTCTTCTTTACTCAAAGAATACACCCCTGTTCGCGAGTTGCGGTCATCTACCCAATCACTCCTACAAGTCCCCAGATACAGACGTAAGAAATGGGGTGGATCCAATTTTTCTGTTTTGGCACCCTCCTTTTGGAACTCCCTTCCTGACCATTTACGTTCGGCTACTCACTACCCTGCCTTCCGAAAAGAGCTCAAGACTTTTCTTCTTACCCAAGCTTTCCCAATGTAATTCCTTCCCCTCCCTGTCATCTCTAGTCTTGTTTGTGTCACTGCTAAAGTTTGCCTCCATAGCGCCAAGAAACCGCATGGTGAACGTTGCGCTTAACAAATACTTTTTAAATTAAATTAAATTAAATTGGAGGGTGGGGCTCTCGGAGCCAACGACCACGATGGCGTGCCAATATGTGGTAATGTCGGCGGGGACGTTTAAAGCGGTGACGTGTTTGCATTCCCGAATGCTTCATGAAGGCCTAACCCCCCTGACGGCGTTGAAAATGAAATGGGAGGAGAGTGTAGGGAAACCCATACCGGATGCTGCATGGGGACAGATCCTGAGGAGGGCGTGGAAGGGTTGTAGGAATGCCTGCTTCCAACAAGTACACTACTTTGTAATACATAGGGCCTACTTAACACCTGGCAAGATACAAAGGCATTTCCATGCGCAGGGGGCGGTGTGCCCGAGGTGCTTCTTAGCAGGGGCGGAGCTAGATCATATGCTGTGGGATTGACCGAAGCTGGGCTTGTATTGGACAGAAGTAGGTGAACTATTGACAGGGGTGACAGATAGACAGCTGACGTTTGATAAGGCAGTCTGCCTGCTACTTTGGTTCCCGCACACGAAGAAAACGAAGATAACCAGTAAATTCATGGACCTAGGACTTATTTTAGCCCAGAGAGAGTTCACCTGGCGCTGGAAGTCATCGGAGGGCCCGTCCAGCAGGCGCTGGGCAACGGAATTGGAAAAGTGGGCTAGAAGTGAAAGTATGGTCCGGCTTAGACAGGCGACCCGCACAGATAATGAACAGGGTTTGGAGGCAGCAAGGATGTGGGAATGGTCTAGTGGTGGCCCTGCATGAGTACCGATCACGGGAGGCAGACCGGGAAGAGGAGGGCTAATAGGGAACTCCGGGTGATGCACGATTGTATGAGTGTTGTTTCATCGGCTCCTGATTGCCGAGATTAAATCCTGAATTTGGCTCACACCAGCGAAAAACCAGGGGGTGGGTGGCAAGGGGGGGTTGGAAGGCCACTACCGGAAGAGTGACTGACAGCAGAGTGAGTCAAGAGCTAGTGGTAGAATGATGGGCTCGCTGGCTAGGTCCCACCAGGTGGGGCGGAGGATATGGGACCTGCTCACTGCTCTTTATTGTGACTGGGGGAAACAAGTTATTTGTTGGGGTTAGGGGTAGGGTAGGTAGGGAAAAAGCGGATCTATTAAACAAAGCCTAATTATACTGATGTCAAGTGAATATTGTTGCTGTGGTATTGTCACCTGGTCTCTGTACGGATTCTTGGCTGTCGCCGCCCTACCTCTGGGATGTGGGCTAAATGGCTGTGTACAATACTGTTCATGACTGACAACCGGCAATAAGTGGAGACGGGCGGGATTGTCCAAACTATTGTACATTTTTGATTCTGCAATAAAAATTGTTTTCCAAAAAAAATGAAGCATCTCCTGCACTACACTGCCCCTGTGGGTGGTTTGGTTCCTGAATAAGTCTGAACTAGACCCCTTTTATTTTAATCAAGATAGCCATGCCTCTAGTGAATTAACGGAATGTGACAAATGTACAACAGACTTCGCATTCTGATGCCACCTTGGAGATGGTAGAGTGGGTTAAATGCATCTCTTGAAGTCCCGCCACATCAAGTTTGTGCTAATCTAAATATGATAACATGTGCCTAACTTTTTGGGGCTTATTAAGCCCTCTTACCTTCAATGTAAACAAGCAGAGATAAAGTTTACCCGCAAACGTGTGAAGATAGAGCACCCTATACAGTGGTGATGGATGTATAGGCTCCCGACAAGAGTACATGCACAAAATAGGCGTAACGTTGGATCATATAAAGCTGTCATCTTGCTTCTGCTCACGTGTAACCCCTCGTTAACCACTCTACCACCCTCCCACACTAGCCACCCCAACGACAAGTGAAACAAATCTCCAAATTACCCCCCAAAAAGTAAAATCAGCATAACCTACAGAAGCAATACAAAAACTAAGTAGGTAAACTGGGGAGCTCCAAGGGGTGCCATAATAGTTGACAATTCAACAGCCTGTGACAAAAGGTGGGGGGGTGTTTGCTGTGAAAGGATCCTCAGAATGCTGTAACAAAAAGTATTTGCGTGGACAGTCTAGGATACACATGCAGCCCGCCTTCTTCGCTACACTACATGTGCCATGTTGTGACCACACAACTGCATGGTCTCATTCCACATCAGAGTCCTTTGTTAGATTCCTATGTCTTTAAAGTATCTATGTTAGATTTAGCAAGAATCTGCTTGATGAATCGAGAAGCACTCTGTGGTCTCAAGAAAATGAGCTTTATTGCAGTGCAGAATATTCATTTTGCAGGGTACCGTTTGGTGTAGAATACTCCTGCTTGCTGTTTTAGTTTGTGAGGGTGCCATTCCCATCAGGCTTCCTGCACCGCCACAGTGAAATCCAGAAACATAGAAATTCATACCATCATACATCAGGGATTGTTTCTCTCTAGCCAATCTATGGATAGTGTCATGGTCCTGAAGTTGAAAAGCCTGGCTCAGATCGGACAGGAGTTTGCCCCGTGTGGCGGTCTACAAACCAGAGTGGTGTGCTCTCTCAACTTCAAACAGCAGTGAAAAATCTCAAAACCGGTCTTTGAGCACAGTTCAACATAGTCCGCCATGTTGTTGGTGGACTTGTGGATTCCAACCAAGCGGATATTGTTGCGTCTTGACCGAGCCTCCAAGTCCTCATTTTTTACTTATATGATTTCAAGAACTTAAATCATCCCAAGGCGTTTCATCTTCTAAGGACGAGCCTCTGAATTCTGCAGGGGACAGACTTATTCCCTGCTTATTTAGCATAGTGGATAACCGGTCTAATTGCCGTAGGCAAGTACGGTTTGCCATCAATTGAGCTGAGGCTCTTCTGCGTATGCAAGAGGAGTGTCTTCATGCGCGGTTCATTATTGCTCATTGAGATTTCTTATGCCGCACCAGTCTCCTCCGGTGATGAGGACCTCGGAGTACGCTTGGCATCAAATGTAAGTTTAGGTTGTTTGAGGTTGTTTCCCCATCTCCACTTAAGCTAGCAGATGCAGGTGTAATGCAAGATGCAGAATAATGGGCCTTCAATAGGGCTGTATGTTTTGTGAGACCTGTGACTCAGGAGCAGAAGAGTGAAGCAACTGGACAGAGGCTTTGTCCATAACTGTTGGGTTCAACACTATAGAGAACCCAGTCCTGGCAAGGGTGCCCAGGGCTCCTATCCGGAGTCACCCTTCAAGTCCTCGTTCACTGTGTAGTGTGCTACCGACCATGCCCAGTCAATGTGGTACCCTTAACTCGCCTGGTCTCCAGGGTTCTCCCATCAGCAGGAATCCACTACAACCGCACACCTAATCTCACCAACTCTCTGGGTGGCAGCTTAGAAGGGGTGATTGGATTCTACATATCCAATCCTCCACACGCCAGGTCCAATGGGGCCACCTCACTGGCAGATTGGTGCCACACCACCACCTATCTCCACGAGTTGCTGGCTCCAGCGGCATACCCTCTGATGTAACCTCGGGGAGGGTATGCTTTCCCAGTGGATTGCCTCCGGATCAGTCTGTAGCTCCATACACACCTATTAAATTTCACAGGTGCAAGCCACCATTGTATGCAGCGTCTAGCCTCCAGTCTGTGATCTTCATCTGCAGCTGCAGGATCAAATCTGCACCAAATATGGGCTTCAATCTGATCCCCAACATCAGCTAAATCTGTGTTCTTCCATGGTGGTGTTGGGGGGGTTAGAAGTTGTTACAGCCAGGATTGTGACAGATAGTGTTACCGACACAAGGAGCCTCACTCAAGGTCGGCTGTTTTGGAGCCAGGAACTCCGGCACCCCTTATTTTTAAGATCAGGGAGAAGGTTATCGATGCCAGAGGGAAGAACCGGCGTCTAAAGGTTGGAATTGCAGCACTGTAGCTGGAAAAAAAGAAATTCAATGAAAGGTTAACAGCCTTTCACCTGTTCCGGGTTTAAGTGACTTGCATAAATCCAAACATGTTTTAGTAGGCAGAATACCATGCAAATATTAACCCGTTTGTTTCTTGCGTCGGCCAACGGCTGTCGCGAGCACTACCTCCGTAGTGATGCACACGTCTGTTGGCCGACTCGGCCTCGCCCACGCACGGAAATGTCCACACCGTGGCTGATTCTACGTCGCGCTAAAGGTGTTAAAGTATGGATACAAAAATCATGAATTCTAATGGATACTTGTACTGGCAGACTCCTCGCCTCTAGAACCATCCTAGACGTCAGACTGGATTCGGACAGGAGGTGCTGTCTTTGCATCGACATCGGAAGTCATTTCTGGTGATATTAAAGCTGTATGATGCCTGATAACTATCAGGTTGTTTTTTTTTCCACACCTGTTCCACGCGAATCCAGAGCAAACGCTTTCTCTGAGATTTTTAACTCACAAATTTATAAAAGGCAGTACTTTATCACCGCCTAAAAAAATCTGGCTTTAAACCCTGTGGGGACTGCAAGGGACTGTCATGTAGGTCCTATAGATCTATATAGGATCTGCGCGTTTAGACAACATAAGCTGTGGGATTGGTATCCAGACTGATTCCAGACACCCCCACCGGATATGTTCTCCTGTATACCAGCTAGCTCAAAGTGCCACTATGAACCCCTCATAACAAGGAGAGAATAGTTTCTGGCAATTATCGAACATGACAACCCTGTCACCTCAGGGATCGTGTAAACAGTACAGTACTTTTCGCTCAGTCACTTGTGCTCTCTTTGTCTCAGACAAATACACAGAATAAACAATGGGGATGTTTTCAATAAACATTTATTGAACCAGTGTCATTCTTGAGTAAAATACTTGTGCTGCAACAGCCATAAGACAGAAACAGATATATATGGTTATGAGCACCAACAGAGTAAATACATGGTAGAATTCTACCATAGTGCTAAACCAATGGATATATTCAGGCATATAGATACATGACCGTAATCATGTGTACTCCTACGATGCTAACCCTAACTAGATGTACCTAAATCTACCTAGCATGTGTTTAGGTGTATAGCCAAGAATCCCCTTAGGATAGAGCCAACCCCATTACCTGAAGTGAGAGAATAAAAGACCCTGTCATGGTCTCGAGATTGACCCCGCAAGGGATGTCGGACAGCTGCCTGCTCAAGTGTCTGCGTGCAGGGACCTCAGCGTCTCATGTCAGCATGAAAGTCTTTCTCCTCTGCCTGCCCCAGCAAATATATGGTGCTTATATATCCAAAAGTTACCCTCGGGGGTTCTTTCTTGCTGTGTCAATTTGGCCGAGGATGACGATAGTGATTAACCATATACATAGTTATTATGCAGAATATGGTAATCCTGCTGTGATTCTGAGATTTCTTCTGCATAATAAATGAAGCTAGTTTTTGGGGGACACCGCATAACATTTATGCAGACCCTAACTAGGTAAAAAATCAGCACCAAAACCGTTATGTAGTACAATGGCAGTGTGAATGTAGGTGAAAGGTTAGGTGATTACCCAGGCCTATATTGGGGTACATTGCAAATCATACCAGGACAGATATCCATCGTGGACCCCCACACTGTTTGCCTCTAGTGCCTGGGGGTCAGACACAACTCTTGGGCTTGTTCCTCTTGTTGCAGCATGCACCCAAGACCTTTAAGGGGCATGCATCAAAGTGTTTTATGGCCTTAGGCAAAGAGGACAAGCACAGTAGGACGCTTTGGATGTATCACTTCAGTTCACCATCTTTTTTGTCTAGAAGCAAAGGGAAGAAGCATACAAAGACGAAGAAACATTCCAACGATAAGTCTCCCAGTTGCTGTCCTACTCCCACAGGAAATTCAACCTCGGATCTGGAGTTAGTTGACTTGCTCCAGGTGGCTCCCCCTTAGAATGGCCCAGCTCCGGTAACTCCATTGGACCTGACCCTGGACTGGCCTCAAACTTCACTGGATCCTTCTGTGCCTTCCAGTCCAATGCTGGTGCCAGCTTTCCCAGAGTTGCCAACTCCAGGGTCTTAAATGCCATTTGTGGCATTACTACTTTGGGAACTGTTCTCTGGTAGGTGCAGAGACAGACTCCTGACCCTTACTGGGCAGAAGCAGAATCTTCAGAACTCATGAAGGGCACCCTGATTGAAGGATTTAGACTTACTACTGAGGAGTACAGAATTAAATTCAGGTGGGCTCAGAAATCCCAGTCAGTCCTGGGTGGAAATTGTAGACTACTCCGTGAAAACGCTAGTTGACTGGAAGCAAATTGTAGAATTATGAAGAACTTTACAATTTGTTTATGAAGGAACACATTTTAAGTAACTGCATCAATGAAAAGTTGCATCAGTATGTGGTAGACCTAGGTCCAATTTCTCCCCAAGAATTGGGGAAAAAAGGCAGACCACAGGGTCAAGACGAGTGACCAAGACTACCACTGGGGGATGATCAAAAGGGGTTACAAAGCCTCCCCAGGGTAAAGAGGGTGAGAAACCCAAAGATAGAACACAACTAAAGGCCCCCAAAATCCTGTCCGGGGGGTGGAGAGGGGGCAGGTACTCTTCCCAGCCTACTGGTGGGTATGAGGGGAAAAACATAGATCCACTGTAACAAGAAGGGACACTGAACTGGAGATCCTACCTGTCTCAACAAAGCAACCCCTAGTCCCCCTGCAGTTTCTACTAATGTGGCAAATCTCCAGATGGGATCAATAGTGTTCCCAGAGCTAATCAGGGTCCACACTGAGGCTGTTTTAGTCTCTGAAGGGGAGGGAGGGTTAGCTACTTTGGCTGCCTGGCCCCCTAATTAAAAGAAATACGTGTAGTACCCCTTAGTGAATGGGACTAAGATATAAGCCCTGAGGGGTACAAATGCAATACCTGACTGGAAAGACTTATCCAGTTACCAGTACGGACAGTGTCACCACTAACCATGCCTTGACTATGGTGACATTAGACCTCAGGTAGAAAGAAAAATTCATGCAGCAAATCCCTGAGACTGTGTATGTGTGTGGAAATATGAGCACAATGCCTAGCACAGCTTGAACAAGGAGGATTGGAGCCTGAAATGATGACCCAACTTCCCAAGAGGAAATGTAGGAAGACTCGAGACAGATTCCACACAGCTCAAGGATCAGGACCCCTCGCCTCAGGGAGAAGACTTGTCTGCTCTAGAGGGAACTGATCCTCTGGAGCTTGAAGCTTAGGAGGTAGAGCTCCTGGGCCCAGGGGGACCCTCTAGTAAACAGCTGTGTTTTGGGCAGCAGGTCTGTCCCACTCTTGAAGGCGTGAGGCAGTCTATTGGGAGGAAGGGCTCCCATACACTGAGGCTACAGACCCCAAAACTGGTGCCACTAGGAGAGTGGTAGTGCCTCAGTTGTATAGAGGGTTTCTATTCACATTAACCCATGACATCCCCCTCGCTGGATATCTGGGCCAAACAAAAACCTGGGAAAGACTTGTCACCCACATCTGTTGGCCAAAGATGTCCAAAAAAGTGAAGGACTTTTAAGCTTCTGTGTCACCTGTCAAGCCAGTGGTAAGAGAGGAGTACACCCAAAGGCCCCTTTAATTCCACTACCAGTGGTTGGTGTTCCCTTTGAGAGAGTAGGTGTGGATATAGTGGGTCCACTTGAACCTTCCACCACCTCAGGAAACAAATTCATACTGGTGATAGTGGATCATGCTACCAGGTATCTTAAAGCCATTCCCCTTCGGTGTTCTACAGCCCTTGTAGTAGCCAAGGCCCTCATTTGTGTCTTCACCAGGGTAGGGTTTCCTAAGGAGGTAGTATCAGACTGAGGTTCCAACTTCATGTGTGAATACTTCACACATGTGGGATGAGTGTGGAGTGATCTATAAGTTCACAACACCTTAACACCCACAAGCCAATGGCCTTGTTGAGAGATTCAACAAGACATTGAAAGGCATGATAATGGGACTCCCTAAAAAGCTCAAAGAGATGGAATGTTCCATTACCATGCCTTCTTTTTCCCTACAGAGAGGTGCCTCAGAAGGGAGTGGGGTTTTTACCCTTTGAACTTCTGTTTGGCCACCCATAGGGGGACCACTCTCTCTTGTGAGGGAAGGATGGGAGAAACCCTATAGGCCTTTGTTCCAGGATGGCAGACTACATGCAGAAAGCATCCAAACAACTTGAGGCCAGCCAGGAGCTCCAGTAACTCTGGTATAGCCAGAAAGCTGCAGTGGTAGAGTTCCAACCAGGACTACAGGTGTGGGGTTTGGAGCCTGTGGCACCAAGGGCCCTCCAGGACCAATGGAGTGGTACTTACCCTATCCTAGAGAAAAAGAGATAGGTCACCTTCTTGGTACACCTTCGCACTAGCAGGTCCCCCAAAAGGGTGATACATGTGAACCGCCTGAAACTCCATAGTGACAGGGCTGATGTGACTATGCTGATGGTTACTGATGAGGATAAGGAGACGAGAGTGAACCTGTCCCTGACCCCCTCTCCCACAGCCCCCAAGATGGGTCAGTGTATGGAGTTGTCTATTCAAACACCCTATGTGTCCAATAGCGGGGCGATTGCAGACAAGTTCTGCAACATTACGCACAGCTCTTTTCTTTAACCTCTGGTCAGACTCCCTGGTGTACCCATGATGTGGACACTGGGGACCGCTTGCCAGCCAAAACCAAAATCGATCACCAGTTGGACCAAGTTAAGTAAAGCATCAAAGCTGAGGTCAGCAAGATGCTGGTGTTGCAGGTCATTGAGCCTTCGGAGAGTGCTTGGACTAGCCCAGTGGTCCTAGTCCCCAAACCACATCCACTGGGTGGAAGGAGAGAAATTAGGTTTTGTGTGGACTACAGCGGCCTCAATTCTGTCACCAAGACAGATGCACACCCCATCCCATCCCCACAGCTGATGAATTGATAGATAAGATAGGGGCTGTCAAATACCCAAGCACCTTTTGACTTCACTGCAGGGTACTGGCACATTGCCATGGCCGCGTAAGCAAAAGAAAATACAGCATTTTCCACATCTGATGGGCAGTTCCAGTTCACTGTGATGCCCTCTGGTCTAAAGAATGCCCCTACCACCTTCCAAAGGTTGCTGAATCAAGCCATTGCTGGGTTGGAAGGCTTAAGTGCAGCCTATCTTGATGATATTGTTGGGATTAGTTCTTTCTGGCAGCATCACCTGGTCCACCTGGGAAGGTTTGACAGGCCCTGAAAACTGCAGGCCTAACTATCAAGGTATCCAAGTACCAGATAGGGCATGTAACCATTGTATACTTGGTCCACCTTGTAGGTGGAGGCCAAGTTCAACAACTACAGCCCAAAATCCAGACAATTCTGGTTTGTGGAGCTCCAACCACCCACACCCAATTTGGGACACTCCTTGGCTTGACTGGGTATTACAGGAGGTTTGTAAAGGGGTATAGGTCCATTGAGTCACCCCTCACAGAACTCACCTCCAACAAGATGCCCAAGACATTGAACTGGACAGTTGGCAGCCAAAAGGCTTTTGACACCCTTAAAGAGGCAATGTGCTCAGCACCTATTCTCAAGACTCCCGATTACTCCAAGCAGTTTATTGTGCAGACTGATGCCTCTGAGCTAGGGATAGGATCGGTCCTATTCCAGACCAATGATGATGGAGAAGACCAACCTGTTGCGTTCATAAGCAGAATGCTACTCTCCTTGGAGCAGAGTTGGTGTGCCATTGAGAGGGAGGCCTTTGCTGTTATTTGGTCCCTGAAGAAGCTGAGACCTGTTTGGTACTCACTTCCTAGTTCAAAATGACCACAGACCCCTCCGATGGCTCATGTAGATGAAAGAGGAAAATCAAAAACTTTTGAGGTCGTCCATCTCCCTACAGGAAAGGGACTTCACAGTGGAACATAGACCTGGGATTACCCATGCCAATGCAGTTGGCCATTCCAGATGTTTCCACTTAGACAATGAAGACTCTCTTGGGAAAGGTTATTCTCATCCTCTTTCGTGTGTGTGTGGTGTGTGTGTGTGTGTGTGTGTGTGTGTGTGTGTGTGTGTGTGTGTGTGTGTGGGTGGGTGGGTGGGGGTGTGTGTGTGTGTGTGTGTGGGGGGGGGGGGGGGAGTGCCAATATTTGCATGGTTACCCCAAATTGTTTTCATGACACAAGATACACTTTGACTTTGGTGTGCCCTGGGTCTCTGCCAATCAGGTTCCCGGGGTATGTGTTTTTCCCAAAGCTGTATCTTTGTGCCCAAAATTGGCAAATCTGTGGCCACAGGTAAGCCCCTTGTAAAAGGTACCAAGGGTACAGTGACCAGGGAAGGCCTCAAAGGGCTGCAGCACCTATTGTGCCATCCTTAGGGGCCTTGTACCTTAACACCCACACACTGCCATTGCAGGCTGCATCTTTTGACGCAGAGAAAAGTGAAGAGTCGACATGGCACACAATGTTGTGTTCCATGCTTGCAATCCACTGCCTGTCGCCTAGGTACTCAACCCCTCCAGCAGGGTACACTATACCACAGGTGAAGGCACACAGTTGAGCACTGTACCCCTACAGTGTTTAAGTCCATTCTTAGACATTGTAAGTGCAGTAAAGCCATAAAGCGTATATGATCTGGAAGTCTGTCATTACGAACTCCAGAACGGCTTTACTGAACACTGGGACGTTTGGTAGCAAACTTCTCAGTACGTTAAACACACACTGATATGTTAATTTTAATTTGTAAGGCGCAACAGCTACCAAAAAGGGTTTCCCGGCGCCAAATACAAAGGATCTGAAGGAAGGGACGATTATTGGTTAAACAGCCAAGTTTTTAAGCTTTTACGGAAATTCTCATATGCAATTTCATTGCGAAGCGACGCAGGGAGAGAGTTCCACAACGTGGGGCCTAAGTAGGCAAAGGATCGACCACCCATGCGTGACAGTCTAATTCTAGGAACAGAGAACTTAGCCTGAGTGGCAGAGCGGAGTGTACGTGTAGGTGACCCAGAACTTGCAGGTATTGAGGGGCCACTCCAGATTTGATTTTGAACATATAGCTCAGGGCTTTGAACTTAATTTGGCTCCCCACCCTGAGCCAATGATGGTCACACAGAGAGCCAGAGATAGAGGCAGTTCTAGGAACCTGACAAATCAGTCTGGTGGCGGAGTTCTGGACCAACTGTAGCTTGCTTGTCATATCCTTATTTGCCCCTAGACAGACGATGTAACCGTCGTCCAGTCTCTAGGTAACAAGAGCCTGGACCACGGTTCTCCGGGTAGAGCTGGGCAACATCCAGATAATCTTTTTAAGCCATTTCAGTATGGTAAAGCAAGTTGCAGCCACTTTCACTACTTCGTTTTTCATGGATTATAAATCCTCTATGATGAAGCCTAGATTGCGAATATGGCGAAGGTTGAGGAAAAGCACCCATTTCAGTAGGCCAATGTTGGGGGCCCCATAGCTCTTTGGCCTTCCCCAGGATCAAGACCTCCCAATTGAGTTTAAGAAAATTAGCCTGCTTCCAAGATGCAATATTACGCAGCCCTAGCTGTAGAGCAGATGTCACAGATGCTCTCTCAGCAGAGAGGGAGAAGATAATCTGGGTGTCATCCGCATTGGAGAACATGGACAACCCAGCCTCTTCTGCAATGTTGGCTGAAGGTCTGACATACACATTAAACAATAAAGGGCTTAAAATGGAGCCCTAAGGTACCCCATAGGGGGAAACATGATTATTTGAATATAGAAGGCATTGGCCTTCTTCAGAAGAGGAAGCACAATGTGTGCTTCCACTCTGGGGGAACTGTTGCTTCCTGTAAGGAGGCATTCAGAAGTTCCATGATTATCAGGAGTGAAGGCGGATCAAACTGCTGAAACACCGAGATTGGAAGAGGATCACAGGGTGAACCAGATTTAATGCTATCTAAAATCCGTTTGAAAGAGTTCATATCTAATGGGGACCAGGATTCTAGTTTGACTGTATATACGGGTACCTCTTTCTCGGTAAGAGGTGGTTCTGGCTGAAAGAGAAAATGGAGGTATTTGCTGAAGGAGATTATCAGGTTTCCTGTCTTTCATTTCAGAATAGATTTTCTCCACTTTATGGAGAAATAATTTAGCCAGGTCTTCACATTGCTGGCCATTCAGGGCAGGAGGCAAGGATTGGGTTTCAGAGCCCGACAGCTCTTTGACCATTTTAAATAGTGTCTTGGAGCAATTCAGTGCACTAGAAATGGTCGAAGTGACATATTTTGCACATGCTGATTTATAGAGAGTGTGGTAATCTTTTTTTGCCTTTTTATATGCAAGTTTGGTATCAGACGCATAGTACCTCCTCCAGCGTCTTTCCAAAACTTTGCATTATGTTTTCTCCATTTTTAAGTTCTAAGTGAACCAGGGTGCAGGGGGACGATGGTTGTTCACCTTCTTAATAGAGAGGGGGATACAGGTATCAATGGCCTTTAGAAGTGTGGGATTTAATGTAAAATGCACACAGAGGGCAGCTTGGAGATGTCCCCTGAAAAAAGAACAGCCCTGGTGTGGTTCCTGAATGGCTGCCCACCATTTTCCACCACCAGACTGGTTTCTGTACCTCTGGGTAGAGAGCCTCAGCTTTCTGGGTCAAGAAGCAAAGACAGAGGTGTCATGCTTCCTCTCCTAGGATGGGCTGGATCCACGAAGGGGAACCTTCAAAGGCCTGCCGCCTTTGTAAGCTGTCCCTGCCATTTCCTGTTGCCAGCAACTGGCTCCCACCAGTTCTGTCTCCCACCTTGGGCAGGAGAATCGGTGGGAAAATAGTTAGGAGGAGAGGTGTGCCCACCTTTGCCAAAAGCACCCCTCAGACGGGGGAGGCGAGGTGAAGCACACATCTCAGTCTACTACATCTTAAAGATTATGGGAAGTAGCCAATTAGGAAGAGGCTCATGCCTCCCTACCACTGGAGGGTGGCATAATAAGGAGTTTACTTATCCCAAGGAAGGCACCCATTGGCCTGATATGCACACCCCTGTAAACGCCCCTAAATTTAGTATTTGTTATGTTATGTTACTTGGGTATTTATTTAAGCGCACGTACACCAGCAGGTTTTTTGGAGCTGAGGTTCCGAACAGATGCTTGCCAGACAAAGGAGCCACTAGTTATAAGCCAAAGTAAACAGCCATGTTTTGAGCTGTTTTCTGAACTGCATGTAATCCACCTCAAGTCTCAATGAAATGGGCAAAGAGTTCCAGAGCCTCGGACCCAAAAAGGAGAACCGAGTCCCACAGATGCGTTTGAATCTGGGAACCTCCAGAAGATTTAAGTGCATTGATCTCAAAGTACGCAGGGGAGAGTACTTACTGATTTGTGAAGAGATAAAATTAGGCCCTGTTCCCTGAATAGCTCTAAAGAGAATGCAGACAGTTTTAAACATAGCTTTGTTTCACTGGAAACCAGTGGAGATCTTTTAAGAGTGGGCTAACATGACATTGTCTGTCCTGAAGATGGATGATTCTAGCTGCTTGATTTTGAATCACCTGAAAATGATGTTTCTGCTTTTGTGAGAGGTCAAGATAAAGCGCATTACTGTAGTCAATCTTTGATAAGTGCAATCACTACTTGAGTAAAGGCCTCTTTGCTGGAAAAAACATCTAATCTTGCGCAGCCCAATCTGGGCAGTCCTAGAGAGACCCAAGTCAATGTGAAATCCCAGACTTGTTATCACTGGTTTAGGGAGTGGTATCGCCCCTAGTTCCGGAGGCCAATGAGAGGGTGTCCAGTAGCTGAACTTATTACTGGGTATGATTATCTCAGTCTTGTCAGAGTTTAGTTTTAAGTGATTACTGTCCATCCAGTTTTTTATGTACTGCATAGAATTCTTGACTAAATCTTTGGATTAATCGGAGTTCTCCAGGGGGAAAATTAGCTGCATGTCATCAGTATAGTTAAAAATCTTTACCCCCATCTGCCGAAGACTGGAGATCAAAGGCTGTAGATATATATATACTCCATCCCACTCCGGCACCGAAGAAGGCACGTACTCGAAGAAGTAAGGTATGGCTTTCTTTATTATATCAGGTCTCACATGACCCCATGGCTAGAGAGACACGTTTCGGCTTCGCAGAAGCCTTTTTCAATCTAATTGGCACCCTACACCTGTAGGTATATATAGCCCTTCCCCATCAAGGTATTTAATAAACATCAAGGAAATACTCTTGCCCTTTAAAACACGCATAATATATAACATTATTGCAAATATGAAAAAATGCTTCTTTATGGAACGCATAGTGCAGCTAGTTCAGCATGTTTTAGCATTTCAAGAATGATAAATGCGTGTAAGAACAATTGTCCGAGATAATCTCATCAGTAACCTCTCGTGAGAAAATATATATTTTTGATATATTTGTACTATGGCACCAATCACTCTAGAAAACAAAGACCTTGAAATAACACATACATTCAGTTTAAATGCATATAGACGTGCAGTAACTATTTAAAAAATGTAAACGTAGAGGCATCTTAAAGCCCGACATGTTGCTTCTACTAACCCGGAGGCCAACAGTGTTTGGAGAAATGAAAGCTGCACTGCAGAATTAGATATTTTCTGCGCCCACATGAACTTGCCGTAATCTGACATTTTAAGCAAATGAGGCTGGGAGCCTTAGTGATAACAGTTGCAGAACACGGTTTTAAAAGAAGCACACAGTATATATATATATATATATATATATATATATATATATATTAGAGAATTTGTAAAAGAGCGGAACCCTGCGGGATACTACAGCTCATTTCTACCATGTTGGATTTGAAAGGGAGAGCCACACAGACTGTTACGATCCTCTAAAAAGGATCTAAACCAATCCAAAGCTGGTCCCCTTAGATCTGCTGCGGCTATACGATTCACAGAATTTTTTGGTTCACGGTGTCAAATGCTGCAGATAGGTCGAGGAGGGCCAGGGCCTGAGAACAGTCAATGTCCGCATGTCTTTTGAGGTCATCCATGACTGACAGAATCACAGATTCAGTGGAATGCCCGGGGCAAAAGCCCATCTGGTGGGTATCCAGAAACATGGTTGCTTCTAAGAAAGTACTGAGACAAGTAGCTACATGGGCGACCCTGAACCTTGCTGCCTCAGATTCAAGGAAGAAAGATGAAGGACCTTGGGGCACAGGAAGAAGAGGACTCCAACTGTTTTGGCCCCAGCCCTACCAGCCTATCCTAATTCTGACCTGCCTACATCACAACCCACGCATGTCCAGCAGCCCCCCCAGACCCCGGAGTACCTTCCCTGTATCCATCTTGAAGACTGTCTCCTGTGAGCGCCAGTTTTCCTCAACAAAGACTCACCTACAGAATCTGGATACTGGTGGCTCCGCAATTTTGCACCACTCTGCACCCACGGCCCAAGTCTGAGTGGCCCAACACCACGAGGAGGTCTCCCCAGCGATTCTGAGCTGGGGTCTAGTGATCCTCGACCTCCCTCAAGCTTTAAGCCGCACCTGCAGCCTCAACCTGAAGGGTCCCCCCACCAGAGCTAGTAAGAAGACCCGCGCCAAAAGACAACCCTGCTCCCGACACCCACAGACTAGGGTGGGACACCCACAACTTTTCTCTCCAGCCTGTGGTCGCCTTCAGGAAGCCTCCCTGACTGAGTCTGCAGCATCTTTTCCTAACCTGAGAGCTCCACAGGGTTCCCGATGCCTCCCTGGCACTTTGCACCCAGCCACCCATGTGCCACTGGTAGTGCAGCTCCTGTGCTGATTGTTGGCCCCTGCAGTGCTGTTCCCAACTGTTGGAAAGTGGATTATTGGTAGGGGCAAATGTAGGTCTGCCATTGACAATAAGGCCACTAACAGAGTATAGGGCTCAGAATAGGTCTTAGAAACGTATTCCTATGCTCAACCCTTGGTAACGTGGCTGCAAGCAGGTGGGCTTAAATTCAAAGACAGGTATGTAAAGCATTTAAAAACACCAATTTAGTAAGTAATTAAGACACAACACAAAATAAAAATCTAACCCCAATTTATAAACATCGGAAATAAATGTATCTTTTAAATGACATCAAAATGAAAAATATCCACTGTAGGGAACCATAGATATGGATTTTTAAAGAAAGTCACTTTCAACTGCTTAGAAACCACAGTGCCCCTTTCAGTCATATTGTTTGCTCTGACAGAGACACATTCACCTTTAGCAATTGTTCTGGAGGCTCTCTCACCACTCTTGTGCAGCCTCTGCCAGCAGGCTGGGTCCAGTTAGAACTCCTTCATGAAGTTCTTCTTGCGGGTCCCACAGTATGCAAAACACAATCGAAGGTTCTGGAATCTCCAAGAGGGTCCTTGAAAGTGTGAGACTTCAATTTCTGCAATCCACTTGAACAAAACCCTTAAAAATCCACTGGTAGAACTTCATGCTGGGGATTTTTTGTGGTGATGTCCAGGTGAGCTCTGTTAAGTTATAGCTTGCAGGGAGTCCACTCTTTAGTCCTTTTGAAGCAGGTTTGATCCACAGGGCTGTAGTTTCAATTTGTGAAAAAAGGCGCAATCTTCAGAGTTCAGGGCTTTAGAAATGCACATCAAAGTCTTCAGTGCAGACCCTTCTGATTCTCTTAAGTTTCAAGCAGCAGATCTGAGGGGGCACCGCCCCTCTCAGATACTTATTCAGTGTTCTCTGGGGTCAAGCAGGAGGGCGCTCCGGTCCAATGAGCTGCAGGTTTCCACCCAAAACTCTGACCACTTCCTGCATAGTGTGGCAAAATGCTAACCCAGAAACCACTATTCTTCCAAAATTCAATATGTCAGAATTCTCAGCAGGGAGAGAAGACCTGGTTAGACAAACCCCTAGGATGTCTATTCTCCATAGTCCCTCCCCTTGCATCCGCTCATTCCTTCCTTAATCTTAGCATCTGGCTAGAGGTGAACAGGGCTCCTCCCCTCCGCTTGAAGTTCATGGTTTACGACTCCTCCCCCGCTCTGGCATTCCTATGCCCTGGAACCTCTTCTCCCCGTGAGTCTTCCTAACCCCAGGGGTCATTTATCACCTCTTCAAAACAGCCAGGCTCACCCACTTATCTCTGCCAATCAGATCAGAGCAGTACAGGGTTGAATTTGGCCTTACAGACAAAAAAGGCTTATAACTTCTTGTCTATACTGTAGTGTAGTTCCTATATTCCCAATAGGCTCTGCGCATTGGAATAATATACACTATAGATTTGACATAGGACTGAGCTCAATATGTCCCTATCAAGTATAATAAACTTAATTGTGTTTGTGCCAGGTAACTCGGAGGTCACTAGAAACTTTCTCGAATAAACAAGAAAGGATTAGTTTGACAACTGCATAAACATGACAACTTTGTTTCCCCTAGAATCGAAACATATCTTCAGAGTCGTGGAAACAATAGATAACTAGTTCACTCAGCCAATCGCGCATGCTTCGTTTCTACAGAGTTGCATACAAAATAGAGAGACCGGCGTTTCAATAAAAGGGGTTTATTGAACAGTCTTATTTCTCATGCAAGAGATATGAACTGCTACAATCGTTAGACCGAATGCAAAGTATAATGCGTACAGCGAGAACAGTAATATAAAATACTGTAATAGCATTGTCTGTTGCTATGACATGTAAAAATACATACATACATAACACAGGCTAAAATACTCAACCAGTGCTTCTAAAATACGCCTACCCCAGTGTACCTAACCTAGGGCTAGTACCAGGGAAGAAGTAGGTGTTTGTCTTTTAGCATAGGTTTAGTTTTGCCAAGAATTGCCAAAGGTTTCTCTAGGTTCTAATCAGCTCCATACCTTAGAATGAGAGAGGTTGGTATCTCTTTCACAGGACTCGATTTCTCAACACCCCGCAAGGGGAGTCAGAAACACTAGAGCTAGATTTTCGGCAGGAGGATGACCGCTTCTGGTCAGTGCGTCAGCTGGGGAGTTGGCTTCCTTCGGCACTTGCTGTAGCGTGCTGCGTCGTGCGAGTAGGTAGTGGAACTGGACCGAACTACACCCTGCTTTGCAATAGCAAGTGAAGGTATATTTATACCTTGAAGGTGTTTAGGAATGCCAGTATTGACGTAAAAGTCGGGCATATGAACGTCATGGATGAACCCCTAAGGAATAGTTGTTCATTCATAATGAGTTTCTTGGAGAAATCAATATCCAGGCTAGGGGAAGTCCCTTCTGCTTAAGAGTCTGGTTTTCCAAGAAATCGTTGTGACTTAGATGAACGGATGGAAGTAGCCATGCCTGTATTTGGGTAGCATGGGCTATGCCTAAATAAGGACTGGATTTCTATGCCTATATAAGGGCATGAATCGGGAAATTAATTTGGAATCTAAATAGACATACAACAGTACATTTTACAATAAATTAAACACTACCTTCTTGTTGGATTTATCATTACCATTCTACTGAGTTCTTTAATCCTTGTGTTATGGCTTTTCTTTCTCCAGTTATTAACTAATAACCTTTACCCATTAATCTATGGCATGAGATTTGCAATGGGAGAAATTACTTGTGCCATTTTTCCAGCACCAGGGCTTATAAAAACATATTTTATAAGTACGCTACATATATCTACAGGACCCCCCCTTCGGAACACCTAGGTGAGACTTTAGGGGTTCTGAATATGTAAAAATATTGCAGATCCTCCCTCCACAGTGCTCCTACCACCAAGTCGATTTTGGGCAGCACTTTATCACAATGTGGGGAGTGAAATGTTCAATTTCACTGTACCCAGGGCATATAGAACTCATTTTTATAAGGGTCTACCTTATAGATACCTGATCCCCCCCACCTCTGGCACACCTAGGGGAGACCCTGGGGGTACCTAACATGCCTAAACATTGTAGTTTAACCATTTGTAAGTGCCCCAAACACAAAAGTCGAGTTTAGGCACAATTTACCTTTTAAAAAGAGTCCTGCCACACAGAGCCACTTTTAAAAATACCTCAGGCTTCAGCAGTGCACAAATGCAAGTGCAGAAAGGTCTGCTGGCCTCTAAATTGCCATGCCCTATTATATACTAGGGACTGATATGTACTTTCAATCCCCCTGCCCTAATATGTACTAGGGCCCTATGGGGTAGGTCATGCCAAATAGGGGTGGGCGTAGTTCGCGAAGTAGCACTACACAAAGTGCACTCCGCACTACGCGAACTGCATAGTAGCATGTGCGCACTGTGTAAGATGTCATTTTCAATGATTGCACAGTGCGGACAAGCATCCGGCACTGTGCAATCAATGAAAACAGCATCTTGCACAGTGCGAGCTGTTCTTTTCTGCCGCTCGAGTAGATTTTTACTCGAGCTGCAGCTTTCTCAACGTGGACTGGTAGTTTCTCATTGCGAGTGGTCGTGAGCATGCGGGACCACTCGCAATGAGAAACCTGACCTCCCCGCGTTGAGAATCTCGCCAGGAGGTGTATTTTCCATGCTTGCGATCGGCAACTTGATGTTGCTGATCACAAACAAGGAAAAAGTCTTGCGAGGATGTCCTTTTGCTTACTCGCGGTCGCCAAGTTGATGTTGAGGACCGCGAGCAAGCAAAAAATGACCGCTGCATTACGCTGCGCAACGCATGTTTGCACTGTGCTACGTGCAGTTTGCGTAGTGCGCAAACTACGCGAGCGTAGCGTAGTGCTTCGCCCAGGGATAATGCCAATCACAGGGGTACTCCAACCCTTAGTGTACCCAAGTGTATGTAAGTATCACTGTATTCAAGTGTTATCAGCATAGCATTGGCCCTGGTTCTGGTTAGGCAGAGCCCAGGGTAAGTCAGAGACTGTTAACACCAGTACCAGTCACCAAAAAGTTGGGGGTGCCCAGGACCCAGGATGACTTTGCAACCTCAACCCCATGAGCTTTGCTTCCACAGCCAAGTAGCCTGCTCACAACCAGTCCCTGACCAAAGGCCCCCTTAGCCCCATTGGCAAACTTTGGGCCCTTGCACTGTGCAACCGGCCACCCCAGTGCCGCTGGTGGTGCAATGTGAGTGCCTAACTGGACCATGGGGAACCTTGGTCCTAACCCCCAAAACTCCTACTCATAATTTGTTTACTTACCTAGAACTGTTACCCCTTTTTCCCATAGTAACCAATGTTACGAGTATTCTATTCCTAAAAATGTGTTGACCTGTGTTTTGTATGAGAGAAAAAGTAACTTTCTTAAACCTGAAAAGTTCTTACTTAACTTGTATTGCAGGATCCAGGGTGTGATATCTAGGTATATCATCCCAAGTAGGCGATGATCTCCAAAAGTAGTTGAAAGTAATTTTACTGTATTTTAAACTGTTTTAAAAGTAATACAAACCTGTAAACAATTGGAATACAAGTCACCATTGCATTTCTGTGTACAGCTTTGCATTTGAAAGTATTGCTTACTTGCCTATGCCAAGTCTTGCTTGGTTCTACAAAATAAAATATAAGTATACCTTTTTATACTTACCTAAGTGGTCTGGTTTCAGTCTGAGTGTGTGCCATCAGGCTTGATTGAGTGAATACAATAAATGCTTAACACACCCTCCAGATCAGTCTAACTGTTCGCCCACACTACCGCAAAGAGAGCTGTTAGTACTTGTCTAATTTAGTCTCTGCTATACCTCTGGGAACTCCCTGGACTCTGTACACACTATGCCTTACTTTGGTATAGTACATACAGAACCAGCTTCCTACATGGTCCTATTGCACAAATTAGGAGTCAGCCACAATTGTGAGCATGTGAAGATTGCTATAATGACTTCACATGACTAAATATATATATATCTCTGCTCCAACCTCCGTGTTAATCCTTGTACACAAAGAAATCACTCTTGGGGGCGAGACCAAAGCGTTTATTTTATCACCTTCGACGTTACTGACGGAACCGTTCCGTCACGCCCCTCGGGTGGGCTGTGCTCATGACGGAACGGTTCCGTCACGGCCCGGCCGCCGCGCCTGCGCGGCGTTGATTTCGCGCCTGCGCGGCGGGTTTCATTAAGCGGGCGGAGCCGTGACGGAACCGTTCCGTCATGAGCACAGCTCACCCGCGAGCCGTGACGGAACGGTTCTGTCACCAGCGCAGGTGAGCTGCGCGCCTGCCCGCGACCGTTAGCGCTGCGGCGGAATAGCCGCCGCAGCGAAGAAGTTATGGACTCCCGGTAACCAGACGCGTTTCGGCAAACGCCTTTATAAATGGTAACTTGGGGCCCCTGAAACGGCCCTCTTTTTTGTCAATCACATTTTAATCAACACTGAGAAAGGCATTGCTGCCAACAATGGCAAACATCTTGTAATGTACATGAAACGCTTCTCATGGTTTTCACCGCAAAATTACCCAAATGAATAAATATGCCTGCATAGACACACCACACATTATTGTGTCGTGATTGACTCAAATACCTCCCACAGATGGGCCAACATTAAGTCATAAACGCATCTGTGCAACATTCGATAAATATCAAATCTGACAACCGCGCATTTCATCCTCAATCTTGCCCTGAATGGGCTTTCTAACCAATAATTATATCATAATTCATTACAAGATGTTTTCTCAGTGTGCCCATCATTCATTAAAACATTAATCTTGCATAATCATATCTCAATACAAAACATTATCTGAAATTTCATGAGGTTAAAAATCAAGCCCTAATACAGATTACTCCATGGCCATAGAATAACACACCTATTCTCCCAAATGCACAGCCAATTCCTCATGGGAATTGAGACCGCCAGGTACTTTTGTCTGAAGGTCAATGATGTACCTTGATTCTAATCTTCTTAGACTACTTACCCGATCTCCTCCTCTGGGATTTAACGGTACATAATCAAATGCAAAAAAAGTTAAGAGATCTGTCACAATTGTGTCTATCTTTCAAATGGCAAAAAAGCACCCGCAAGAAGGAGGTGGAACTAGGAGCAGATATTTATATATTCACTGAAAAAAAAACATAGGTTTCAGACAAGTTATAGTTCGGAATTACCATTTAAAAAACCTTAGAAATTCACTGAAAAAAACCATAGGTTTTAGGGGTGTTATAGTTAGTTGGACATTTCACTCGTACAAAACCATTGAAATTCCCACGTTATAGTTAGTTGTACTAACTATTAACTCGTGCGCCCGCAATCCACTGCTGATGATGTCACATATTACATAATTCATGACATGGTCAGTGATGACATCACTGATGACATCTCAAATGACATCACTGATGACATCATCCAGTGAATGTGGTTTGCTTCGATATTTAAATAAGTATTATATATATATAGCAATCTGCCTTGAAGAGTGAGTGGATGTATAAGTGTCTGAATGGAGGATTTAGTAGCAATGTGATTGTGTAAGTGACAAACTGTCTCATTAAATATATGGGATAGTGATTAAACTGTGTGAATACCTGTATCACTCTATCTCTTGCTGTGTAAACTACTACGTAAGTTGGTTACTAGCTATGTGAAAGTCTATATTAGTTATTAATTAGTTAAGTGAGTATTTATATGGGATAGTGAATGAATGTGTGTGTGGTTGGGTGGAAGGTGTGTGACTGTCCAAAGATGTGTAAATGGTTGATTTAGTAGGTACATGAGGTTAAGACTGTATGTGGAAACAGTTGTTTGGGTGAGTGAATCTCTTTATGGGTGTGGTGATGAGTATATATATTTCTCAATGATACATGTTCAACAAACTAGAAATATAAAAGGCAGTGTATGTGACAGTTGTATATAAATAAATAAGTATACCCAAGACTCAGTGATTGTATGAGTGACTGTATGGATAACTGTATACTTGTAATAGTGATTTTATAACACACTAAGTATGACTTTCTAACTATATGAATAATTAAAGTGGTGTTTGTGTAAGTATGTAGCTTAGTAAATGTAAGTATGATCAATTATTTGCATAAGTGAGTGAGTAGGATGACTGCATACGTGAATAGGATGTGTGCTAGTGTGTAACGTCAATGTAGGTGTATAAGTATATTTAATAGTGTTCTATTGATCTTTGTTAGCATGTATGAGTGAATATATAGGTAAGTGTTTAGATGTGTGTGTAGATGTAGGACTCACTAAGTGGGTTTTTAGAAACTTGTATTACTGTGTCAATGGTTTCAAACATAATACTTCATATTTTATAATGTGTTGAAAGGTTATACTAGTGTATGATAAGATGTATCAGATTGTCACATGGATGATGTCATCAGTGATGTCATTTGAGATGCCATCAGTGATGTCACTGACCATGTCATGAATGATGTAATATGTGACATCATCAGCAGTGGATTGCGGGCGCGCAAGTTATAGTTAGTACAACTAACTATAACGTGGGAATTTCAATGGTTTTGTACGAGTGAAATGTCCACCTAACTATAACACCTCTAAAACCTATAGTTTTTTCTGTGAATTTCTAAGGTTTTTTTAAATGGTAATTCCTAACTATAACTTGTCTGAAACCTATGGTTTTTTCAGGGAATTTCAAAGGTTTTTTTGAATGCTAATTCCTAACTATAACCTGCCTGAAACCTATGGTTTTTTTCAATGAATTTCGAAGGTTTTTTAAATGACAATTCCTACTTATAATGTTGACCACCTTCCCATATTTTCAACAAGTAACCAAATCTGCAATGCTACCTAAAAATCAGGCAATAGTTCCACTTACCACTAACAAATTAACATCAACATTTAAGTACTGCAAGAACGTTGAATATGTACTGCGTGAATTACATTCAACTTACACCCATGTTTAAAGAGCAATATGTGATAGAGTTTCTAATTATACACTTCCCACACCCAACAAAATCTAAATACCCAGCGCCGCGATCACCACAACCATACCGACGGTCCCCTCCCCCTACTACATTCGAGGCAGCGCAAAACAGTACTATGGACCTTTCCAAAATAATATATCTCCTCAACAGTACACTAGCTCAATCTATAGAGATGTGGCAACCAAGTATGTATAAGGGAAAGAACTCGAACATCAACAATAATGTACACAACGCTAAGCCTACCAGTGAAATACTATACACAATTCACTATAGAAATCAAAAACTTTTCAGTGTGTACATATACCATTGATACGTGTAGTGTACTGAATAGTGGACGCAACCATATTATCTTAGACACTGGGGAATATTACTGTCATGTACCTGTGTTCATCCCCCTCCTTTGAAACAAAAGCGGAGTGGGCTAGTCCAACGTAAACAACGTCAACGTAAGACTATAAATAATTAGGCTACGCCTTGGGTGTGGTTCACTTCTGCAAAGAGAAGATACTGTGCCACAGCGAAGGTCCCAACCCTGCCACGTGGCTGTCGCCATGACAGCGTGCTTGCTCGATACAGGCCAACTGCGAACTCAGCGCCACATCACTGCCGACTTATGTCTGTATCGACTAGTGGTTTCCATCGACACTGAGGACAGCAGAGTTCACAACTTGAATTCCACTTTGGATCTAAATTTGTCTTCAGTATCTGTGCTGAGAACTGCCTTCAATCTATTCTGCGGGCAGTAGAGTTGACAACTTGATACCAGTTGCGCACCAGCACTACAGAAAACATTGAATTCAGTCTTGATTTATTTAAAACAGAGACAATTGCACTATGTCCTCAGATTTTATTAAAGTTTGAACAGTGGGAAATTCAGCCTTCATTGATTTAATACAGAGACAATTATGGACAGCAAGCAAGTTAGCCTTGATTTATGAAAGTAAGAGTCAATTTCATTAGTGGATGCCACAAAACATTTTCATCTATGTCTGTACTAAGTACTACCTTCAAATGTACACTGCGATCAACAGTTTACCACTTGATACCAGAAGCGCTGAAGCACTACAATCAACATTGAATTCATTCTCGATTTATTGAAGACCGAGACATTTCTACTGTGTCATCAGATTTTGTTAACGTATGTGTCAAAAAAGCATCCGTCGATGTTTCTGTGGACTATTGCCAAAATTTACTCTGCCGACAGCAAGGTTCACAACTTGAATTCAACTTTCCATCTACTCTACGAACAGTAGGTAATTCAGCCTTGCTTTATGTAATGTAGAGACAATTCTACTGTATATGTTCAGATCTTTTTTTACATAAGTCACAAAAATCATTCGTCTATCTGTGCTGACAACTGCCTTCGATCTACATTGTGAGGGCTCACGATTCAGGTGGAATGGCGATTGCACATGACGCATTCCAATAGCCAAGAGACATTGTACCAGTGCGACCCACCCAAATCACGAATCATTGCAGGGTGCGCACACGATGAGTTCTTCAGGTACCACTAACTCACTGCACCACAAGTCATCTCCACGTGGCCTTATTAAGACAGAATTCACTAGGCAAAAAACATTGCTCCCAGTGCGGCCTGCCCGGACTACGCATCATCGCAGGTTACGTATACGCTCAGTCCCAAATGTTCTTCTAACTCAGTGCACCATAATTCATCGCCACATGGCTGTAATCAAGCAGAATTCAATAGAGAAAAGACATTGGTCAGAATGCGCCCCCCCCTTTACCACTCATTATCGCAGGGTACGTACAAGCTCAGCGCCAAAGATACTATTAACACAGTGCACCATAAATCATCGCAAAGAAGAGTGAACAGTTTTATGTCACAGTGAGGCATACTGTCACTTTTAAATGGAATTCTTGCAGAATTCAATCGACAAAAGACATTACTGCAATTACTGTGCCCCCCCCCCCGACCACGCATCATCGCAGGGTACATACAAGCTCAGCACCAAAGGTACTGCTAACTCAGTGCACCAGAAATCGCCATTTGACCGTATTGAATGAGATGACTTATTTAGAAGAAGATATATCATAGTTTTTGGACATATACTTCAATTTACTTCTGTGAATGGACAACCAATATTTATTAGAAAACTTGATTTTAAAGACTTTGCTACCAGCGCGTCCTGCTTGGACCCGCATCATCCACAGAACTTTGTTGCTTCAGCTGCCACTAACTCTTTCCACCACTTATCATCGCTGCGTGCACACACACTAAATTACCAATACTGTGCAGCTCTAATCAGTCACGTAGTCGTGGGTTCTTGCTAACCGCTGCCTCCTGCCTACACTGCGGTCATCAGAGCTTACAATTAATTACACTGTTGATTTATTATTTGCAGACTACAATATCAAACTAAGTATAACATTTATCAAAACCTATACAATATCCCTTTATTATGCTTCCTTTAACAACTTTTTTTATATCACATATAGATTTTCTTGAATAATAAATTTCACTCTGCAAGTGCAAAGGTACACTTAATGATAGTCTACACTGTGGATAGTATAGGTCACAATTTGAACCTCACTTTTTCTTCAATTGAAACCTGAATTTCTTTTTTGGAGACAAAAATGTCTACACCACTGGAAGAATTATCTGATTCTGATAACTTTGTTGCTAAAGAATTCATAACCATCTATGGCACTTTTTGCCCCCCTCAAAGTACATACAGTCCAGTATGCAACAGTCAATGTTTTGAGAGCAGCCCGTTCAGACCACACGTCATCGCAGGGTGAGCACACGCTAAACACCAGATGTACCACTAACTCAGTACACCATAAATAATCACCACGAGGCTTTATTAAGACAACATTCTGTAGTCCAAAAACATAATCCCCAGTGTAGCCTATCCGGACCATGCATCATCGCAGGTTACATACACGCTCAGTTCCAAAGGTACTACTAACCTAGTGCACCATAATTCATTGCGACATGGCCGTATTCAGGCAGAATTTAACTGATTCTTCATTCATTATGTATAAAGTGCAGTACCAAATAAAGTAACGTCCCTCAAACCTACACAAAATCACCACTTGGCCTTACTAAGCCAGAATTCACAAGACAAAAAGCATTACAATCAGTATGGCCTGCCCAGTCCACACATCATTGCAGGCTCCACAGAACCTTGTTGTTTCAGGTACCACTAACTCAGTGGAAACTAAACTAAGTATAACACCTATCACACCCTACACAATATCCCTATAGTATGCTTCCCTAAAAAAAAATGTTTATATCACTTATAGATTTAGTTGAATATTAAAACTGCATACATGTTCGATCTTCCACTTCCACTATAATTGCAGTTGATGCACTCCACCCTAAGATGTACACTGCGGCCAGCAGGGTTTACAACTTGAATTTACCTTTGCATCTACACTATAGACAGTAGGGAATTCACCTTGATTTATTTAATGCAGACACAATTATACTGCATGTATTTAGATTTTGTTAAAATAAGTGAAAAAAAGCATTGTTCTATAACTGTACTGACTACTAGCTTCCATGTACACTGTGCACAGTAGGGTTCACAACTTGAATTTACCTTTTCATCTACACTACAGACAGCATTACATTCAGCCTCGATGTATATAAAGCAGAGAAAAAAATAGTGCGGTTGCACTGCTAGTATGCGCAAGAACCTTTAATCGTTGCATCCTGTGAACTATGATAACAAAGAATTTAGAAGATTGTACCAAAATGTACCTCCACCACCGGCAATACTAAGTACCTCTGGTATATCACCTTCAACATCGCCACCACACATACGTCCCCAATTTGTGAAAGTTAGAATGCACGGCATGAAGTGTAATCATTTAATTTGTTATGGGGGGCAATCAGTACACGTAGTTTGCACAGCAATTGATAACCATCGATGGTAGTTTCCCCCCCCCCCTCAAAGTTCATATAGTCCAGTATGCAACAGTGAATGATTTCAGTACAACCCGCTCAGACCACGCATCATCGCAGGGTGAGCACATGATAAACACCAGACGTACCACTAACTCAGTACACCGTAAATAATCGCCAAGTGCCCTTGTTAAGGCACAATTCAATAGTCCAAACACATTTTTACCAGTGCCATCTGCCTGGACCACGCATCATTGCAGGCTCCACACAAACCGCCCCTACCTCAGTGCACCACAACTCATGAACTCTTTACGATAGAATCTTCTGTGTATTATTTCACATACAATGCTCCTACCTATGTACAGAAGAAGTCATAAACTGTTTGATTAAATATCTGTATATGATATCATGATTACTATTCTACGTAATAAAATGGAGTCGAGCACACGTGCCTGTACCCACTTCAACTATCTATCTGTGTCTGTGTATTTATTATGTTTGGAAAATTCTGCTCCTGTGCCCTACCACATTATATTGTACTATAAATAGCGTATGCAACCATCTTACCTGTGACAGTAAGTGTAGGCTATTCCTCCTTTTGTTTTTTTTTTCAAACATATTTATATAGCGGAAAATCAACCCAAAACTATATCAGCTATTTACATGAGCACCATATTTACAATACATTTTCAGGCACACGTACATTACGTCATTACTCTACAATAACAGGATATGGACCCAACTCCGAGACTCGAACACTGATTTCCAGCACCAAGTTCTACAGTGTACCTGAATAACCACATACGTATATATATTAGCTGCCCTTCATGTGCCAAAAACTACAACTTAAACCTTTCACAGCCCTGTATTACTACAGCTACAACACTCCACTGAATGTCCAATAAACATTCATAATCACAGAAATGCGTCATGTCCACCGTCTTTTATGTGTGAAACTATGAACAAATATAGAGTCAGTGATACACCGTACCTTCCATGTTGACTAAGTTGTGGGACTTTACAGGTATAATGACACATTTGTTTTTAAGACCCGGGTGACGTTAGCACTACAAAATGGACACCCGAATCACTTGATTTCTCATATAGTTCATGACGGGACCACGCCCATAGCTCCGGAATCATGGTTCAGAGCCTTGCGCAGCACTGGCATACGTCAGGCCA
The DNA here is from genome assembly GCF_964261635.1 of Lissotriton helveticus. Taxonomy (NCBI): domain Eukaryota; kingdom Metazoa; phylum Chordata; class Amphibia; order Caudata; family Salamandridae; genus Lissotriton; species Lissotriton helveticus. Next base: position 832,268,292 of record NC_136070.1, read on the forward strand.
GCCCACTCCACTTACGCTTCCAGGAAAACACAACGAAACAGTGCCCAGATTTAATTGCAGTGATTTCTTAGTTCCAGGTCTAGTTGTCAGAACGGCACACACACACCACACCCATCCAGAGCATCTGTCACTACACATGTGACCGTACCAATAAAAAAGACGGGGCGCACGTGCTCTACACCATTTTAGAGTTGCTCCCAACCCAAGCGCTGTGGTGGCCCATCCTAGTGGATCAAACGCCTCATGTAGGCCCGAACCACCGAGTAGGGGGGCCCACCACTACGTGTGTGGCCTCTTTGGTCACTGAGTTAGTGGTATCAGAAGCACTGAGCGGGTGAGGAACCTGCGATGATGATGAGAGCACAAGTATGTCGTTAGCCATACCGATATCAAGACTCTGCACCATATATGAGACTTCTTAGTGGCAGATCGGGACTACATGATTCAGAAGGTGTCCTGTCCGCGAAAAGGTGAGCAGTGAGGCCTGGGTGCGCATCGGAGGGAGTCGAAGGGCTGTAGCAGACTGGATACAAAAAGGAGATGCAGCGATTTAGACAAACGCAGTCCTATATAGTGTATCAAATTACATGTACATTTTTTTTTCCAATAGCAGGAACGTTTTTATAATCGCTCAAATGTCCGGAATATAAATTATACAAATAGTTCTTTTAAATGTGAGAGGGAACGTGTGTGAAAGGCCGATGTTATTCAACTCCACATTAAGATAGTAACAATTACCAAGTATAAGATCTTTCTCTTACTATCTTTTAGATGTAGAGCTTCAGGGTGCATTATGTCCCAGCACGTGGTGAAAAACACACTGGTGACAGAAAGTTGAGCTGCGAATATTCTTTGCAGTCACTCTCTCACTTCCTTTCTCCTTTGATAAAAAAATTACACACACTGTTAACTTCCTATTTATCCTACAGGTTGTGTTTCACAAATTGGCCTTCCTTCCCCCCCCCACACCTCTAAAACTCAACGTTCGAGGATTCTGAGATGATGCGTGGCCATCGTAACAACGCTTGAGAAGGCTGCTACGACACGTGGTGCACCCTCTTTGAATCACGCCAATGGCACAAGATGAGCAAAAATGCTTCTTTCCGAAACAACAAGTCATCTGTGAAAGGAGAGAGTGGGTAGTGTGTAGCAGCTTCACTGCGTAGGAATGTACAATTACCTCCGAGCAGTGACAATAGATGGAATACAACAATCTGAGAGGCAAATCTACAAGCCCCTTACGCCACTTTTGTATGTACTATACTATGACTAACTCTATATACTATGTTTCAGATCACTAAACAGGAGGGTGCACTATGAACAAGCACGTTAACCACATTCAGGAAACAAGAGATTTATCCTGAGCTAAATGAACACATCAATAAACATATTCCAAAAGATGAATATTCTTCATATCTTCTTTTATTATTGTTGTTCTTCAAAAAGCATGACACTAGCCATCGCCAACACGTGTTTCGTCTTGGTATGAATAACCATAGACTTCTTCAGGGCTATAGCTAGATTTCGTAACGGGATCACGCAATACTCTACATAAATGGTGAGAGCAGTGAGAAAGTAATTAGTTCTCCGGACGCTCCTAATTCAATGTACACATCAAAATTCCAATCTTCCTGTATTCAGCCCCCGGTATCCTCAAAAAGTGCAAAGTAGAGACGTAAGTCGTAACCAGTCCGTGGCGTGTAGCCATTGACTGGTTACGACTTACGTCTCTACTCTACGAGCGCCATGCCTCATGACGAGCTGAGCTCGTCATGAGCATGCGGGTGCCGTGCGCGCCCCCCTCCCCCCCAGCACAGCGGGAAATTAACCCCCGCAGCGAAGGGGTTAACCCTGGATCCTCTACAAGACCAAAAAGGAAAGCAAAGTAAAACAAAACACTTTGTACCAGATTTACAACCCCCGTGCACCACTTTCGCGTCCATGGCCCCCCCCTAAAAAATTAGAAGTGTGTGGGCCTCAACGACCCCCCTCAAGCCCCGGGAACCACACCCTCGGATATTTGTCTATTGTGAGAGACAGACTGCGTGACCCTATGCCTAGAGGCCTCGAGAGTCCTGGATAACCGCAACGCCCGACGGCTGGCTCATGCAGTGTCCCGGGTGCCTACCCCCGGGACACTGCTGTTTGCTTTGAGAGGGCGGGAGTCTCATGGCTCCCGCCCTCCCATAGCAAACTTAGTTTGCATTTTGAAAGACCGAGCAGAGAGATCTGTTCTCACTTTCTAAATAAAAAGCAGATTGCATTTACACATACAAGTTAGGATCTCCCCTTGCGGAAAAGCAATTCCGACTCCCAAAGAACGCGGGAAGCCGGCGGGATCGTGGGGGCATTGTAGCTCCCCTCACGGTCCCCAACATTTTTAAAAGACCCGGGGGATAGGGTCCCCGGAGATATTAGAAATTACTGATAGGGGCTATTTTTTTACGGAACAATTACAAGTCGCGTACCTAGCGCAGCGCTTAGTGCTGCCCCCTGGTGTGCATGTGCTGGATGCACGACTCATAATCTGTAGGGAGCGCGACTCCAGTGCCTTTGATGCACAACTTCTACGCGTTTGGGAGTCGGCATTACTTTTCGACATCACAAGCTACTAATATACAACTCCCCATGTGGATAAGCAATCTGATTTTGATTTTGAAGGAGAGAACAGATTTCCTTGCTATGGGAGGGTGGGATGGACACCCCGGAACACTGCAGGAAGCGGCCCTCCCACAATACATAAAGCCCCGGGCAGTGGTGGTCCCTGGGTCTTTGGAGACCTTACAGCCCCCCTCCCTAGCCATACTTTTTTTTTTGTAGCCCGGTGGGTAACGGGGGCCTCGAGTGCTCCAGGAGGGGAGCCACGTAGTCACCCTCCCACAATACATAAACCACTGAAGGGTGATGGTCCCGCCGCTTTCAGGACCCCTCCCCCTACCATTTTTTTTTCTTTTTAGCCCCGGGCGCTGACGATCCCCGAGGCTGAGGGGCCCCTCTGGGCTCCACATAAAATGTAATAATTTTGCTCCCGGTATTTAACCCCCCGGAGACAAATTATTTTAAAAAATCTCCTTTTTATTTATATTACGGCACAGTCCACGCACCCTACACGCATCCCGGTTTTAAAAAAAATGTGGGCCCTGGGGGTCCTTCTGGGACCCCCTAAGCAGGTCTAGAGGGTAAAATTATTTCTACCCTGCACCCTTTATCCGTTTTGAACATAGTCCACTGACTTCCTCAGCCTCGCTTCTACCGAGGCACAAAATGGCTGCCAACAGTTCCTGGTTTCGAATGTTTACAACCGCTTGACAGACAATTAGCACTGAGCGCATGATCGGGACGGTGCGCTTAAGCTACAATGCCAATCCTTGCACAATCCGCGGATCCACCGCGCCCATAGATATATATGTACTTTTAAATGTAATTTCCTCGGAAACTACTGAACAAATTTACACCAAATAAGCAAAAGGCACGAGTCTGAACTGAGGACTACTTCTCTGCCAAATTTGGTGTAATTCCGTTCAGCCGTTCGGGCTGTAGCCGTGGCTAAATGTCCTATGGGAAATTGCATGGGGAAAATATGTTTTGGGACCCCCCAACCAGCGCCAAAGTTATTCCAAATAGAATGTTGCGGATTTCCTATGCATAATAGGTCCTAACTATAACTATCTACTGGCAACCGCCAGTAGATTATATATATATATATATATATATATATATATATATATATATATATATATATTCACTGAAAAAACCATAGGTTATAGACCATATATAGTTAGGAATTAGCATTTACAAAACCTTATTTTACTCACACAAAACCATTGAAATTCCATATATAGTTAGTTGCACTAACTATATATCGCGCACCCGCAATCCACTGCTGATGATGTCACATATTACATCATTCATGACATGGTCAGTGACATCACTGATGACATCACTGACGACATCTCAAATGACATCACTGATAACATCTCAAATGACATCACTGATGACATCACTGATGACATCTCAAATGACATAACTGATGACATCACTGATGACATCATCCAGTGACTGTGTGTTTCTGTAAAGTTAAAATGTGTCTTACATATTGAAGAATGAGTGGAAGTATAAGTGTCTGGACAAAGGATTTAGTAGGTGCATGACTGAATGTATGAGTGAGTGATTAAATGTGTCTCACTGAGTGCATGGGTTAGTGACTAAACTATCTTAATTTGAGCATCATTATGTCTGTTGTTCTGTAAACTGCTGCATGTGTTGATCAGTAGCTATATGATTAACTATATGGGTTACTGATTGATTGTCCAAGTATTTGTATGGGAGACTGAGTGTGTGTGTGGCTGGCTGGCTGGGAGGTGTGTGACTCTGTGCAGATCAATGTGTACTTGTATCAATGATTCTATAAGAAGGTAAGTATGTGTTAGTATATGTTTGAAAATGTAAGGTGCTCTATGTTTAACTGTATAGACAAGAAAATGGAAGTGTCATTGATTCTTTAACAGGACTGACTACGTGTGTGAGTAACTCCATGGATGAGTGGCAGACTGTGAGTGTCTGTATAGGTGTATGAGTGCATATGATAGTGTTGTAAAGATGAGTGATTGTATGTATGAATGATTGTATGGGTGAATGAGTGAATGTGTGTGTAGACATAGGAATCAGTGAGTGCGTATGTAGTAACTAGTATTGGTGTGTCAATGGTTTCAAAAATTATACTCTGTATTTAACACTGGGTTAAACAGAGGTAATATTAAAATGTGAGGAGATGCATTGTATTGTCACATGAATGATATCATCAGTGATGTGGTCATTGATGTCAAATCAGATGTCATCAGTGATGTCATCAGTGATGTCATTTGAGATGTCATCAGTGATGTCATCAGTGATGTCACTGACCATGTCATGAATGATGTAATATGTGACATCATCAGCAGTGGATTGCGGGTGCGCGATATATAGTTAGTGCAACTAACTATATCTGGAATTTCAATGGTTTTGTGTGAGTAAAATAAGGTTTTGTAAATGCTAATTCCTAACTATATATGGTCTATAACCTATGGTTTTTTCAGTGAATTTTCAAGGTTTTGTAAATGCTAATTCCTAACTATATACGGTCTATAACCTATGGTTTTTTCAGTGAATTTCATTGGTTTTTTAACAGCTAATATCTGTAGCTGTAAAATGTATTCTTCTTTAAATCCAAAAATATATTTTATATGTTTATGAATAATTTTTTTTTTAAATATATTTTTTTCTTCGTTCCCGCTTCGCGAATCGGGAAGCTTCCCGTTAGCTGACCTTGATGCCGCGAAATAGACCGCGAGCCGGTAAACGTTTCTTTACCGCAACTGCCGCGTTAGAAAACAACATCGTGACGCCTCCCGTCCGCATGACGTTTCACGTTGTCGCGTGATACGTCATATGACGTGCTACGTTAGCGAACTGGTACGCGAAGCGAGTCGCAAAGCGCAGGTTTCTGGAAGCAAACCGGGAGGCCCTGCAAAGCGCTTAACGTAAACACAGCAGGTCATGTGACTTGGTAATAACACTTTTCATTGGTTCATTTCACTTTTGGTTTCCTAATGATGTAAGACTAGGTCATATAATCTAAAATGAACACTTTTCATTGGTTGAGAACTCTTGTTTTTCCCAAATGATGAAAATCCCTCCTTCTTTCCTCACTCTGACTTTCATCATTGTGAGAGAAAGACCCTTTGTGATCACTGAGCAATGGCTTCTTTAGTAGCTTCAGCTGGTGCTTCCCCACCACCTCCACCACATCCAAGGAAGAGTGGACCACCTGCTCAAGTTATAATTCAACAAGAAGAGGAAGAAGAGGAACAGAACGACGAGCACGAAGAGAGGCAGTTTTTGCCTGAGGAGCCCAGGACGTCTCACCGGAAAGAAAACTTCATTTGGCAATTTTTTAAAATTCCCAAAGGTCAGAAAAAAGTAAATGCAAGATACGTAACTTGCCTTATATGTCAAGATAGACTGTCCAGAGGAACCGAGAAAAAATACAGTTTCGGAAACTACACAATGCATCGCCATATGACTAGGTGGCATCCTAACAACTACAGTGCTGCACAGTTTCGGAACGACCTAGATAATCTCCCTATTATGGCCAGAAGATCTGTTGTACCGGAAGTAACGGGACCAGAGGGCAGGGAGATGGTGCCAAATATACAAATGAGATTTGGTGAAGTAAAACACATCTGCGTATATTGCGATGGATTCATTTGCTACGGAGAAAGAAGCATCACTCTGATCAACAGAGCTATTGACTATCATATGCAAGTTTGTACGAAACGCCCAAAATAATAAATACTTTTTTTTTGTTTTGTTGCTCCTGTTGAGCCCTTTACAATGAATCGTTTTCATTGCCCCCTCCAAGAAAAACCCCAAAAAATATAAAACTGTTCAGAAAAATTCAAAAAAAGTAAAAAAATGTTCCGAAAAATAATAAAAAAATATAAAACAACAAAAACAATAAAAAAAAAAGTTCTTTTCAGAACTACCTCCCCGTTATTAAAAAATTGGTACAATATTTGGAACTGTGCCAACCTCTATTTCTCTTAGTTCGCTTCCCAGTTCGCTCGCCGGTACGCGAACCGGAAGCGAACCAAAAACAGTAAGTATAAGGGAAGGAAACAGACACTTATGTTAAAAGAAAGACAGCTATAGGGGAGTAAACTAGAGATACTATTACCCGTAATCCACTGCTGATGATGTCACATATTACATCATTCATGACATGCTCAGTGACATCATCAGCAGAGGATTGCGGGTTTTTTGGCAACGTGCCTTATCCACGGTTTAATAACGCTGCCTTTTGCTTTATATAAGTTTTCAAATTGTATGAAATATATACCAATAGGTCGTTATGAACCTTTAGGTAGTGCTTTTCTTCATGAGGTCTGGTCCCTTCCATACACATACAGATGTTTCAAAGATGATCAAGAAGTTTATCTGAATGGAGAGGAATGCACTGAGACGCCAGATCATTCACTAATGTGTAGGCACATACAGTTACACGGTTCATGCAACAAACACCGACCAAATATGGCTTGCGTGTTGCAAGGCACGCCAGTTCCTGCTATCATCCCCACGTTCAAGTTGTTGGAAAATGGTAGTTATTTGATGCTCAATAATGAAGATTGTTCTGGGTTAATTAAAAGTATTCCTTTTATCGTAACAGTAAGTGAACGGGTTATTTGCTGCAGAAATGTTCTATTTCCTCCCACACATGAACATAGGGAGTTTTCAATCTCGCCACAAATACCAACCTTGGGAGCAGATTTCAACGGCATGGCAAGAATAAGAGCTCTTTTGTCTCAGAGAGAGGTGGCCTTGAGTTCGGCCCGTGAAACTTTCGTGCTTCACATAGCGAACACCCGTACAGAGGTGCAGACCCTTTTCAATTCAGATTTGCCTTTCCATTTCAGCAAGATGGTTCGGACTATCTTTAACGCATCCTCCACAAAGGCCCTGGCGCACTTTTTTAAAGTTGTTACCAGTGGTCTCGTGACTTCATTTGAGAAAATCTTTGGAGTCATCCCTGCTTTCTTTCATTCTATTTTTTCCACTCTGCTTCGTGGATTGCCATTTTTACTTGCATTACCAGCGGACGCTCTTGTGCTTTTTTACATTTTTAAATATGGATGTCCCTCCTATGCAACCTCCCGCCCTGCAGCTGCTGACACTGTTCCGCAATTGCATGCTAGAATATTATGGCACAATGCCGTTGGCGATATTAAGCACGGCATATGGATTATCTTTTCGATTCTCCTACTTCACCTGTGTCCAGCCTGTATTTCACTGCCTGACCTGTGATTTCGATTGGGCCATTGATTTGTGTCTCTGCGGACCGGTTTCTCCTGACGTCGACTTTAATCAGCTGATGACTCCTATCATTACTCACGAGTTGGTTTGTCCTGGCGAAAGGATTATGGCTGTGGCATTGATGCATGGACTAATTGGTCCCTGGAATTTACTGGCGGCAACACAGTCTTTCTTGGAACAGAGCTTTCTTGAAAACCCACCGAGCTGTCCTCTGATGGTGATAGAGGATCCGGTGCTGGGAGAGCACGTATGTTCTTTTCCGCTTTTAAATTGGATGGCTGAACTCTTTTCGGATGAAGACGGTGACTTCCTATTGGAGGCTGTTGCAGCTTATTTTGCATACACAGTTATGTCATAGACCTTTTTCATTTTTGATATGCTGAGTACTAGCATTTCATTGACAATTCATTGACTTATTTGTCAAGTTTTTATTATTTAGCTTGCCTATTGGCTTAAGACTCGATAAAGTACTTGGCTGTTTTATTTTTCTTTAGCATTAAATTTTCCTAGTTTTTAATATTTTACCTTGCGGACCGTCCACATATAAAGTTGCAATCTGCTCTCATGAGATGGCACTTCTATTATCTTATTCAGTTCGTTTCCGGATCATGGGGAGGTGTCATCTAGGTCCTGGATATCTTTACACCGTGTTAAGTTAGCATGGGCTCATTACCGGTTTAAACGCCATTTTTCCTTTTTTGCAACTTCTGCACACGACACTTAGTTGTTGCTTTAGCTTTCAACCTAATAGTTCATCGTGATTTACATGAGAATAATATGTTATTGCTCTACTATCTGCTTTACTGTACAGCGAGTGCTGAAGTTTCAAGAACAACACGATACAGAATTGTTATGAGGTCTGATCTCCACGACTTCATACTCATAACATAAGTGCAGCTTCTGCCAATTCTGGGCATGAGGCGGGTTTTATATTGCTTTGCCGAACACACATACACAACACTTGATGCGGTTCACATGAAGAGAGAGCTGGTGTATGCTGATGTGATTCCTTCAAATCTAAGACACTAAAGTATGGGCACGCCCTAAACCAACACAAAGAGACCTTCTTAGCAAATAATATAATATGTGTATTAGGGAGGGTGAGATATAAGCAGCCGCGGGCCGTGGAGGGAGTTACGATGGGGCAGGGAGGCAGGGAGGGGGAGGGGCAGGGTGGAGCCCTCTCCACCCTGCCCCTCCCCCTCCCCGCCTCCCTGCCCCACCGTAACTCCCTCCACGGACCGTGGCTGCTTATAAGTGTTGATAACTCTTATTCATTTACAGCATGTTAACATACTGTCACCATTCGCTTTTTATGTACTAGTAACTATGCTGGTAATTTTGCTACTGATAATATGTGTACTTGTATTATCTAAGATACTACGCCTGAGAAGACGGCATTAGTAAATAAACATTTCAAATACACATGTGTTCTTCTTAACTCCATGTTCTGGTTTCTAAGAAATATATAACGACCGACTGTTCATGAGTTCCACGTATCCTGAGGTACTATAAGTTCATATTCTGGATTGTCTAAACATTGAGAGTTTGTTATATCCAATGTGACACTGTACCTAGCTTGCTAAGGGGTTTTTGAGTACTAAGGTGAGTTTTGGGGCACCCTAATTCGCCGAGGTTCCAATCCTCTGTCCACAGTTCTGTGTGAGAACAGAAACCCTGCGACAGGGGCACCCCCGACCCTTCCTGGAGCTTCATCACACTTGCGATACAACTCCAGCAATGCGCCACCTTTACGGCACAGTTACATCACGCATCTGTGCTGTTTTTGCCCCATGATGCGCCGCATTGTAAATGCAGCACACCATAGGTGACGGAACAGCGGCACAAAATGACTAACACATCCCTGGTGATGCGCCTGTCATCATAAATCTATCCCTATGCTTCTTATCTTGTTCGAGATGAACCGCCATATGTATCATCAAAGATTTTTGCATTTCCTAAATAGCGAACTTTAAGGAATAAATAGCGATTCTTTACCATTCCTAGTTTGCGATTAGCTATTTGCTAATTACAAATTACCCATTCATTTCCTTCATTTCCATAGGGCGGTTGGACTCACTTTTAGCTCGAACGGCTGAATGGATTTCCACGAAACTTGGCAAAATTGTAGGGACTGGTAGCCCGATGTGCCTTTGCTATGTCTCAAGATATATGCTCCAGTGGTTTTTAAGAAAATTAACTTTGAAAAATATATATTGGGCTACATTGGCCTATATATATGTTGGAGCCCAAATGTAGCCCAATGTAGCCCAATGTAGCCCAAAGATGGCCGCCAGAGACAAAAAAAACAAATGTAGCCCAAATATCAGCCAGATGTAGCCCAACTATAGCCCAGTGACAGAATGACCAATCAGCTTCGCAAACCTCCGTTACGCGAAGCGGAGCGCTGTTACAGATATATATCTTTTTTTGAACATTAATTTCTCAAAATCCACTAGAGCACATATATTGAGACCTAGCAAAGGCACATCGGGCTACCAGTCCCTAATATTTTACCAAGTTTCGTGCACATCCATTCAGCCGTTCGATTATTATTATTATTTTTTTTTTTGCCCCGCGGGGCCCTTTTAAAACCTCCACATCAAACCTAGGGGGTCAGCAAGGATCTACTATTCCCCCTTATGGTCATTTGCCCCTTCGCTTTGGCCTCCTCTTGTCGCTCGATCCTACCGAGAGACAAGATGGCGGCCGCTACGGACTGTTTGGAATGTTGACAGACGCCGGAGAACCAATCAGCTTCGCTTCACAAAGCTCCGTTGCGCGAAAAGTACGCGTCCTGGAGCGCTGCCCGGTCCGCTGTTACAGATATATATCTTTTTTTAAACGTTAATTTCTCAAAATCCACTGTAGCACATATATTGAGACCTACAAAAGGCACATCGGGCTACCAGTCCCTACAATTTTGCCAAGTTTCGTGCAAATCCATTCAGCCGTTCGGGCTAAAAGTGAGGCCAACCGCCCTATGGAAAACTCAATGTTAAAAACACGTTTTGGGACCCCCCTTTTTTCTCGGCCCCCCCTTGACGAACCCCCCCAAATTTTCAAGGGCTGCTCAGAAACAAAATGTGCCATTTTCCTGAAAATTTCAGCCAATTCCGTCCACAATCTCCAAAGTTATTAGACATAGAATTTTCAAAAATCCCATAGAGAAAAAATCCTAACTATATATACCTACTGGCGACCGCCAGTAGGTAATATATTACCTACTGGCGGTCGCCAGTAGGTATATATAGTTAGGATTTTTTCTCTATGGGATTTTTGAAAATTCTATGTCGAATAACTTTGGCGTTTGAGGATGGAATTGGCTGAAATTTTCAGGAAAATGGAACATTTTGTTTCTGAGCAGCCCCCGAAAATGTGGGGGGGGTTCGTCAAGGGGGGGCCGAGAAAAAAGGGGGGCCCCAAAACGCGTTTTCCCATGCAATTTTCCATAGGGCGGTTGGACTCACTTTTATCTCGAACGGCTGAATGGATTTACACGAAACTTGGCAAAATTGTAGATATTGTTTGGCCGATGTGCCTTTGCTAGGTCTCAATATATGTGCTCCAGTGGATTTTGATAAATTAACGTTAAAAAAAATATATATATCTGTAACAGCGCTCCGGTTAGCGCCCCGGTTCGCGTACCTGACGCGTAACGGAACTTCGCGAAGCTGATTGGCTCTCCGGTGTCTGTCAACATTCTAAACAGTCCGGAGCGGCCGCCATCTTGTCTCTCGGTAGGATCGAGAGACAAGAGGTGAAGAAAAACGAAGGGGGAAATTAATGAAAGGGGGCAAGGTAGACCCCTCCTGACCCCCTAGGATTGATGAGGGGGTTATTAAAGGGTCCTGCGGGGCAGAAAATAAAAAAAAAATGTTTTCGTTTTTTCACGGTAGAGGCGCTACCCGGTACGCGAACCGGGTAGCTAACCGGTAGCGTAACGGGAGTCCGCCATCTTGTGTTTTGGTGAAATTTAATCACAAGATGGAGGAAAAACAATGTGGGAAATGGGTATAAGGGGGCACGGGAGACGTATCCTGACCCCCTAGGTTTTCTGAGGGTGGCTGAGGAGGCCCATATGTGCGAAAAAAAACCCACATTTTTTAAAAGATTTTCGCGCGGTTAGCGTCCGGTGCGCGAACCGGGTAGCGTTCCGGAAAGCGTAAATCGTGAAAATTAGTTAAAAAAAAAAGTTACATTTAAAATTTGTTTAGAGTGATCATAGTTAGGGTAGCTCTGAGAAGAGCTTTTGGGTATGTGGTAGATTTAGGTACTTATAAGTAGGTACCAATACATAGTCTTAAATTCAGGATGAAAACTCTGTTCCCCTCATCTGAGAAGTGAATTCCATCTCCTCTGTAGATATCTTGCATGTAGTAACGCAAGTTACTGTTGTAGATGGAGCCCATTCCATGGTCTCTCATGTAAGCTGAAACAGACTTATTTACATGCTTCCTCGATTTCTCAATTTGTGGACAAAATTGGTTGGACCACCTCCATTTCTGTCTTTGGCATATATTTGAATATACCAAGGCAGTTTGCAGAAAAAGTGCCATCAATTGCTCAAAGGTGTCCTTTAAAAGCATTTCCAGACCTACCCCAGTCAAAGTGCCCAAGTCATTTCCTCCACAGTGCACAATTAACAGGTCAGGTTTTGGCAAATGCAAAAAGGTTTTCACCAATGGTATCAATTGGTGACATCTTAATCCTCTGTGGCCAATCCAGTTGATTTCCACATTTTGTAAATTGAGGTTGTGTAAATTTCTGTTATCAGCATACCTTTGAGCCCAGTGGATGTAACTATGTCCAACAATCCAGACAGAAAACATGGTGAGAGGAGGTTATGCTGCAGTCAGATGAAGTGTGGGTATGAAATGGCAGTTGAAACAGTAGGAGTTTATAATGAAAAAAACTGTGGAGTTTCTGTGCTAATGATTCAGTAGCAGTGATTGGTGGATTTTGATTGCTGAAAACAGAAAGTTAGGGTGCATGGATGAGTTCTTTGAAAGATGTAATTGGAATGGTCAAGAAAAAATCATTTTATGAAAGATTGCACTGGATATGCAGGTGTACTGAGAGTTCAGAGTTCAATTGAAACATTGTTGTGTGAACTTGTAAACATGAGAGGTCTTTCAGGAGGTGGCTGCTATGGAAAAAAGGCAGAAAGGGCAGAGGGGGGAAGGGTGTTGATTTGAAAAAAGTGAGGGAAGAGTTTTGATTGGGTGACATGAGAGATATGTGTGATGAATTACAGCATTTCTGTGCCATTGTTGGTTGCAGCCTCTGGAGTGCATACCCTTTGCTCTGCTAAAGAAAAATTGGTGTGTGTCTGAGACTGTTTTGAAACTCAAAAAGTATTTGCTAAGGTGAGAAAAGATTCATTTAATTTAGATAGAGAATAGTATGCTTTAGGGAGAAAATTATGAAGAAAGTTGTGTATTTAAAATGTTGCTTTGTGTCAAGTGTTTTACAAATAGATTTTGTTTCTTTGAGTTACATAGCCATGTTAAAAGTGACGCAAAAATGGTGCAAGGGCCTTAAAAATACGCGTTCATGTGTGTTAGGGCATTTTAAGTCACTTCCCCATGAATGTGGGTGAATAATTGGTTTACTTGATGTGTTTAAAAACGTTTCTTGAAGTCAATTGGGTTTCTTGATATGTACTGCTAGAGTTTCATAGGCTGCTTGGGGCATATTTACAAGGCCTTTGAGTCACTTTGATGTTATTTTCCCCATTTTAATTTAAGTCATTTCCCCGTGGTGCAAGGTCCTTGTAAATACGCCCCCATGTGTGCTTGGCAAATTTAGATTTTGTTTCTTTGAGTTACATAGCCATGTTAAAAGTGACGCAAAAATGGTGCAAGGGCCTTAAAAATACGCTTTCATGTGTGTTAGGGCATTTTAAGTCACTTCCCCATGAATGTGGGTGAATAATTGGTTTACTTGATGTGTTTAAAAACGTTTCTTGAAGTCAATTAGGTTTCTTGATATGTACTGCTAGAGTTTCATAGGCTGCTTGGGGCATATTTACAAGGCCTTTGAGTCACTTTGACGTTATTTTCCCCATTTTAATTTAAGTCATTTCCCCGTGGTGCAAGGTCCTTGTAAATACGCCCCCATGTGTGCTTGGCAAATTTAGATTTTGTTTCTTTGAGTTACATAGCCATGTTAAAAGTGACGCAAAAATGGTGCAAGGGCCTTAAAAATACGCTTTCATGTGTGTTAGGGCATTTTAAGTCACTTTCCCATGAATGTGGGTGAATAATTGGTTTACTTGATGTGTTTAAAAACGTTTCTTGAAGTCAATTAGGTTTCTTGATATGTACTGCTGGAGTTTCATAGGCTGCTTGGGGCATATTTACAAGGCCTTTGAGTCACTTTGACGTTATTTTCCCCATTTTAATTTAAGTCATTTCCCCGTGGTGCAAGGTCCATGTAAATACGCCCCCATGTGTGCTTGGCAAATTTAGATTTTGTTTCTTTGAGTTACATAGCCATGTTAAAAGTGACGCAAAAATGGTGCAAGGGCCTTAAAAATACGCTTTCATGTGTGTTAGGGCATTTTAAGTCACTTTCCCATAAATGTGGGTGAATAATTGGTTTACTTGATGTGTTTAAAAACGTTTCTTGAAGTCAATTAGGTTTCTTGATATGTACTGCTAGAGCTTCATAGGCTGCTTGGGGCATATTTACAAGGCATTTGAGTCACTTTGACGTTATTTTCCCCATTTTAATTTAAGTCATTTCCCCGTGGTGCAAGGTCCTTGTAAATACGCCCCCATGTGTGCTTGGCAAATTTAAGTACTGACAGGGTGTGCTTCTACATAGGAGCTGTGTTGTGTTTTCAAATTATGACCAGAAAATCGTTTTTTTTTAAAAAGAAATGCTTTTCACATTTATGAGAAGGTCATAATGTTGTCTGCTTCTTTAAATAAATATTTTTACTTTCCACCATGAATATGTGAGAATTATTTTCCTTGTTTGCCGGTTTAAAAACACGTTTCTTGAAGTCATTAAGGTTTCACAATATGTTCTGCAAGAGTTTCATAGTCACTATGATGATAATGATATACATTTAGAACTGTATAGGAGGCATGGAGAAACTGAGGCTTCTGTAAGTGTCAAGGGAGGTGAGTAATGTACATTGCTCTGTTGCATACAGTCCTCATCTTCTGCGTACTCTTGGATATGCTAGACTACATCTGCACAATGAGATACCTAAGCTGAGGAAACACAGGTGATGTGATTGTGAATTGAGCATAAATATTTGCACGTTTTTCAATTATATCACCTGTGTTTCCTAACATTACGAATCACATTGTGCAGATGAGGTTTAGGTCTGTCCAGGGAGACAGAGGAGGTCTGGCCTTTGTTCAAGAGTGCAGTGGACATGACTCACTTCATTGGTAGGCCTGCACATGTATTATCTCCTCTGTACTCTTCAACAAGCCTAAGTTTCATCTGCAACCCTGAGTAGGCCTCACCTCAAACAAACCTCTGGATAGGCCACACCTTATCGTCATCCTGAATCAATCATTTAAAGTGTTAGGAGCAGATTTATGATGGCCGTGCGCCTCTTTTGCGCCGCTGTTGCGTCACTTTTGTGACGCAACAGTGGTGCAAAAGATGCACCATGTTGCAAGATAGGCCTCACTTCATCTGCAACAAGATACCGTCAGTTTAAACTGTATACATTTAGGACTGTGTAGGGGCATGGAGAAGCTGAATCTTCTGTAAGTGTCAAAATTGTTGCATACAGTGCTCACCTTCTGCGTACTCTTTGATATGCTAGACTACATCTGCACAATGAGATACCTAAGCAAAGGAAACACAAGTGATGTGATTGTGAAATGAGCAAAAGAAATTGCACGTTTTTCAATTACATCACCTGTGTTTCCTAACATTACGAATCACATTGTGCAGATGAGGTTTAGGCCTGTCCAGGGAGACAGAGGAGGTCTGGCCTTTGTTCAAGAGTGCAGTGGACATGACTCACTTAATTGGTAGGCCTGCACATGTACTATCTCCTCTGTACTCTTCAACAAGCCTAAATTTCATCTGTAACCCTGAGTAGGCCTCACCTCAAACAAACCTCTGGATAGGCCACACCTTATCGGCATCCTGAATCATTCATTTAAAATGTTAGGGGCAGATTTATGATGGCCGTGCATCTCTTTTGCGCCGCTGTTGCGTCACTTTTGTGACGCAGCAGTGGTGCAAAAGATGCACCATGTTGCAAGATAGGCCTCACTTCATCTGCAACAAGATACCGTCAGTTTAAACTGTATACATTTAGGACTGTGTAGGGGCATGGAGAAGCCGAGGTTTCTGTAAGTGTCAAAGTTGTTGCATACAGTGCTCACCTTCTACGTACTCTTTCATATGCTAGACTACATCTGCACAATGAGATACCTAAGCAAAGGAAACACAGGTGATGTGATTGTGAAATGAGCAAAAAAAATGTGCACGTTTTTCAATTACATCACCTGTGTTTCCTAACATTACGAATCACATTGTGCAGATCAGGTTTAGGCCTGTCCAGGGAGACAGAGGAGGTCTGGCCTTTGTTCAAGAGTGCAGTGGACATGACTCACTTCATTGGTAGGCCTGCACATGTACTATCTCCTCTGTACTCTTCAACAAGCCTAAATTTCATCTGTAACCCTGAGTAGGCCTCACCTCAAACAAACCCCTGGATAGGCCACACCTTATCGGCATCCTGAACCAATCATTTAAAATGTTTGGGGCAGATTTATGATGGCCGTGTGCCTCTTTTGCGCCGCTGTGCGTTACTTTTGTGACGCAGCGGCGGCGCAAAAGATGCGCTATGTTGCGACATATTTACAACTTGATGCATCTAGGCAGATGTGTCACGGTGTAAAGTCCTGTGCCACATGAAACCTGCGTCAGGTTTCATGTGGGAGTTTTGTTGCAGGGTGGGCATTCATTTGCATGAAAGCCCTGTAAAACTAACACAGTGAAATTTAGAAGATTTCACTGAGTCAGCTTTATGGCATTGCTGAATCAAATCCTTACGCCTGTTTGAAACAGGCATAAGGAGTGATGCACCATGCAATGTGTGGCTTGCCCCTGTGCATTGTAGTAGACATGTCACGCTTACGACGTGATTCCTGCAATGCGCCGCTTTTGCGGCACAGATGCGTGACGTATCTGTGCTGTTTTTGCTCAATGGTGCTCCACATTGTAAATGCAGCACATCATGGGTGGCAGAGCAGCGGCGCACGTTAACTGGTGCATCCCTGGGGATGCGCCAGTTAACATAAATCTTCCCCTTTACATTTAAGTATGAGCAGGGGACACAGAGTTGGTGAGGCTTATCCAAGGTTAAGAAGAGATGAGTCCTGTTCACTGAAAACTTGGACATAGGCCTCACCTCCTCAGCATCGCTGGACATGGTTAAATAATATCTGCAAAATGTTACTCTTGTTAAACAATTTTACTATTATAGTCTCTGAGATTTGTCTCTTACTCTGCAACATCTCATTGTTGTTCTCTTTCTTTAAAGATAACGACAACATCAAGCATGAGTGATAATGAGCAATCTGTTGATCTCGATCTTATCATTGAACTTGTCATTGAAACATCAGTGGAAGTAGATCCCTTGGATGATTTAAATCCTGTGGATGATGAAGAATATGATGAGGATGCCGATTTGTCAGAATTGTATGACATAGGGTGGGAAGCTGACCTGCTCGAGCCTATGGAACTATAAAGACTTATTTTTAAAAGTTACTGGAAATGAAAAGTAACCATGTTAACCGTTTCATTTAAAATTAAATACAACTTCAAAAACAGCTTGTGTGAAGTGTCTTTAATAAAATAGTGAAATATGTTAATAAAATTAGTTCAGATTCACATATAAAAGAGCACAGGTCAAATGTAGAAGCATTCCATTTCTTTGCTACTATTTGTGAGTTTTAAATTTGCCAATGCACTAAAAATTATTGTATGTAGAATTGATATGTAGTGTGTTAATTTTTTTGACGGCTGTTATTGATTTACTGTTCGGTAATAGTGGTTAATAACATTTTTTATTATATTTTACCACAGATTCAACTGCCGATCATTTCAAAATTACACAATGCCTTCGAAGCAAAGAAGGAGAAAGGCTACAAAACGTCAAACACAGCAGCTTACTACATGCTTGCAGCAGTCCTCTACAATAAAAACTTGTCAAGTCACCAAAAAAGCTCCGGGTAAGAGAACGAAATCTTTCCTAAGAAACATTTCCAGAAAAAAAAGTATCACTACAGAACATGTTTTAGTCCAGAAAAAGAGAGCCAATTTAAACGGAAAGGAAAGGCCACTCAAAAATGTTACTGCTAGAGCAGGAGATAACTCTGTGCATGGTAGTAGAAAGAAAAATCATTTAGGGACATTCGTAGACGAATGTTCCGCAACAGGATAATTGGCAATTTGTTAAAAAATATTAAGAAACGTCAACAGAAAGTGGCTTTTTATAAGAGAAAGAGAAACATTGAGAAAATTATTGATCAGGCATTCGAAATTAAGCGAAAGTTATTTATTTTGATAATCAATAGAATTAGGAAACTAAACAAGGTAATTTATGATTTCAAAACAAATAGTAGATGGAAGAGAACAGTTAATCGTAGTAATTTTTGTGAAGTTTTTTCAGGAGAATGGATGCATAGTTCAAGTTGTGAGGCATTTTTTAATGAGGAGAGTTATTTCCAGGATAATGATTTGGTGCATGCAGTTGACGCCAGTGGTCGAGCATATGAGGTGAAAGATGGTTGTCCGGTTGAAAAAGAAAAACTTGTGTCAACAGAGGCAGAAGAGTTGTTAGGTAATGAGGTTTTAGGAAGACGTCCTAAGGGACCAGTGTACACCTGGAAGTGTAGTAGTATTTGCAGTGTGCGACAGGATTCCATCAATTTGCTTTGTGATTTTGTACGGACATTTAATAAGAAAACTTTAAAACAGAAAATGAAGTTGTTGCAAGAATTAGATCCTTGCAGAGTGAGAGAAGTGACAGGTTTGCATGGTCATTCACTGGCTTGTCTTTCCAGGAGAGTATGCCAGAGTGTTTTTCATCATTTCAGGATGCTAGCAGTGCATCATAATAAAGTGAGGAAATTAGTTAGAATGTTGTATTATGCTAAGAGTCCAGCAATTATGCTTAAACAATTATGCACTGCTCTTTTGCATGGTTTTGAAGTAGATGTTAAGAATATTTGTGAAGAAATTGAGTTTTGTTACTTTGCAAGTAAAGAGAAGAATGTTGAAATTGACCCAGAAGAAGAAGGTAATGTGGAAGAGAGTGTACAGGTTTCCAGTACAGATAATTTTCAGAAGGAAATTGCCACGTTTCAGGTGAAATCAAGTGAGAGGCCTAATTTCACTTGTGTGTGTTGTCGACGCACTTATTATAAGAATCAGACTAAGTTAGTGGATTTATATGCAAAAAGTGAAAGGGAAAATAATAGTGAATGGAAGGATTTCGCAACATACTTGATGGTAGAAAATTGTTTTGATTTGGGATCGGATCAACGTGTGTGTACTTATTGTTGTAACAAATTAAATCAAAACCAGATGCCTGCTAGAGCGGTTCATAATAATCTGGAATTGGTTGACATTCCTTCTGAATTGAAGGATTTAAATACTTATGAATCTATTTTGATTCAAAGTGTCCATCCCTTTCAGGCTATTGTACGAATGGAGCCAAAGACAGGGAAATTGCCTCCATCAGATTTACAGAGAGGATTAAAGGGAAGAGTTGTTTATTTGCCTCTAGATTTGAAGAAAAACATTAATACAATTGGAGTAGAGAAAGTGGAAGAGGAACCTCTGGTTATCTTAGTTAATGGGGTTCCGACAAAGAGTAAGAAAATCTGGCAAGATTTAGTGGATATTAGGAAAGTCAAAAAGGCAACATTGTATTTGATGAAAAACAATGAGTACTACAAGAATGTATGTGTTGCAGAAGAGGAAGTAAGTGAAGAAGAGGACAGAGTATTTCCCAAACCAAACGGTGTTCTTACCATAACACTTGACGTCATGGAAAAATAACTGCACTTTGAATGAGTTCTGAAAAACTGTTTCTTTTAATAAGCTAATTCAAGCAGCCAATAAAAACATGGAGTAGAGGTAATGTCTGCAAGGCTGTCAACATTATTTGTACAAACTTTTGGTTATAATGTCATTTTAAAATTCCAACTATATAAACCTGATGAAAGTAAGTTTTCAACTTTAATTACAAATGTTGTGGCTACACAGTCGTTGATTTTAGGAAGGACATTTGTAACTGCAGCTATTATATGACATAATGGTCCTTTGACAACATCCGCTTATTACACAGCTTATTTAAAATGTAAAAAAAGATGATGTTTCGGAAATGATTCACATTTGACTATGAAACAATGTTGCCTTTTGACTTAAAAATATTCTTACTTTCTGTTTTCAGAAGAGAGAATTTTGGGTAGGTAACTGGCCTATAATGATTCTAGGAGTTGATATAATTTTATGTACTGTTTTAAATTGCTTTGTGATTAAAAGTGATGTAGAGAATTAAATAATTGTAGTAGTCATAGAGGTAGTGTAAGTGTGCCTCATAGTAAGCAGTATCAGTGTCATAGGAAATGTGGAACATGAGTGAGCAAGAAGGGTGAGATATTACTAGTACAGGATTGTGAAAATGATCTTGAACGTTTTCTTTCTGAAAGTTGCGGAAAATGACGGGATTTGCTTAGAAGAATTCCAAGAGTTATAAATGGCTCTTACACGATTTGGCCTTGAGGAGAAGTGCGGTAGAGAGCGAGAAGTCATTTATTGTATGTAACATATTTGTCAAAACGATGGAGCTTTTCTTTCAGAAAGTGGCGGGCTGAAAATAATAACAGCACAACAGAGTATAAGCTGTTCATAGGACATCCTTCGACGTCATGGAAAGTAAGTTACTTTTAAGGAGTTCTGATTTCTGATTGGTTATGTTATATGGGTTTTTTAAACACAATCATTTTGATTGTGTTTTTTTTTCCCGCTGTTATATGATGAATACCTTCAACTCACTGTTTTTAGTGAAATTTGATATATTCTGAGAACAGCAAAAATAAACCATTTAACATGTATAATCAATTCTGTACTTTGTATAGTGAATTTTAATTTGTACTCGTCTTCTCATGCTCACTCATCTTTTACTACCTTCTATCAATCCTCCTTACATACTCACATTGCCTTTTGTTTTATTCTCTTTCACCCTTGCTGTCTAACTCCACTTATCTTTCAACCTTTGTTTCCCTAATCCAACTCTGCTTTTTTTCTTTTCTCCTTTGCACCATTTTTCAGCTTTTAGACCTTCTGCTTTGCTTGTCTTTTCCATCTTTCCTCCCTTTGTTTTCTAAATTAAATATTTTTGGGTTCTCCTTTTTTGGTGCAATCAGTTAGTATAACTCACCCTCACTCATTTATCTTTCTTTGTTGCTTCACTCAGTCTGTATCTGACACTCTTTCCTTCACTTCCTCTGTCTCCTCTCTCCCTCACTCTCTTTTCCTTATTCACCCTTTCCTTATATAGTTTACCTTACTCACTTTCTTTTAGTAGCTTACACAACTTCAATTTAGTTTTCTCTTTTATCCTTCTTTTCTGTCACTGAAAGTATCTTCCTTTTTTTTCTCTTAGTAATTTACTCTATTACAATTTCTTTTTGTCTCTGACTGTCTATCACCGTTTCTTTCTCTTTTTTTCTGCATGTTTATCTCTAACTTTATTTCTTTGTAAAATTGGATGATTTTCAATCTTTTCCCTTGTCTTTTCTAATTTTTAAATACATGTTTTAATATTTTTCTAATTTTTGTTCTTTCTTTCACAGATTGAAAGTATAAAAATAACAAGTGACTAAGTTAACGACAATTATAAGGTAAGTGTTTTGTACTCTTTTCGTTACATTTCTATCACATTTAACTTCTATTAGTTCCACTGCTTCATTTCTTTAACCCTCAGTTTCCTGCCTTTGCTACTTCCCTCATTCCTTTCTCTATTACTTACTTACTCTACTCCTTCCACTCCTTTTCTCAGTCCCTCTGTTCTCATAGTTCCTCACTCCTGTTCACTCACTCCGTCTCTACTACTCTTACTGTCTCTGACTGATCACTCTTTCACTACTTGTTCATTATGCTTTCTCCCTGTAGTTCAAGCACACTGTTATTTACATTTCTTTGCTGTTTCAATTATTCCTTTTCTCTCACTTCTTCTTTTCTGCTTTCTGTTTTTTCTCTCTGTTATTCCACATGTTTTAACCTTAGTCACTGTCATACATCTTGTTTTATTCCTATTTACTTTCACTCACTCTTTTCTTAACACTTTCCCTCAGGGTTGTTCTTTTAGTCCGGTTCTATCCCTACCTCTCATTCCACATCCTTTACTGTTTTTCTTCTTAATTTGAACATTCACTCATATTCTCCAAGAAACTCTTGTTTATTATTCGTCTACTCTCCTTTTTTTCTTTCACTTCCTTATCTATTTTGTGTTTCTCAATTATACCCTCTTACATCTTTTCTTTGGTAAATAGATGTATTAAACAGTATCTCTGTGTTACTCCCTCTAGCTGTCTTTCTTTTAACATTACTCTCTGTTTCCTTCCCTTATACTCACTCTTCCTTTTTTTTTTTTATTATTTTTTTGTTTCGCTTCCGGTTCGCGTACCGGCGCGCGAACCGGGAAGCGAATCAAAAGAAATAGAGGTTGCCAGAGTGCTAAACATTCTAGCAATTTTTTATAAAGGGGAGGTAGTTCTGAAAATAACTTTTTTTTATTGTTTTTGTTGTTTTATATTTTTTTAATTATTTTTCTGAACATTTTTTTACTTTTTTTGTATTTTTTGAACGGTTTTATATTTTTTTGTTTTTTTTGGGGGGGGAAACGAAAATCATTGATTATAACGGGCTCAACAGGAGCAACAAAAAAAAAAGATAATTTACTTTCTGGGGCGTTTTGGACATTTATGATTTTCAATTGCTACGTTGATCAAATTTATGCTACTCTCCCTGTAGCAAATTAATTTGCCGCAATAAATGCACACTTGCTTCACTTCCCCGAACTTCAACTGGATGTTGGGGACTGTCTCCCTCGCCTCTGGTCCCGTCACTGCCTCTCCAGATGATGTACTGGCCAAAGGAGGGGGTTTTTCCTGCAGGTGACGTACCTGCGCAGCACTATAATTTATAGGGTGCCACCTCTCCATATGCCGATGCATGGTGTAATTGCCATAGTGTACTTCTTATCAGTCCCTCTGGACAGATTTTTTTTACTGATGAGACAGGTAACGTAGCGGGCATTAACTTTTTTTTGGCCCCGGGGAAATGAGTAAAATTGCCAGATGTAATCTTCTTTTACATGGGACCTCCTTGGTTCTTCAGGCAAAAACTGCCTCCTCTCTTGCTCCTCTTCCTCTTCTTCCTCTTCTTCCTCCTCTTGATTGAGGATTACCTGAGGAGGTGGTCCTCTCTTCCTAGGAGGTGGTGGTGGTGGTGGGGATGCACCAGCTGCAGCTACTAATGAAGCCATTGCTTATTAGTCAAAATAGGTCTTCCTCTCACAAAGTTGAAAGTCAGAGTGAGAAAAAAGGTAGGGGCTTTCATCATTTGGGAAAACAAAATGTTCTAAACCAATGAAAAGTGTTATTTTTAGGTCACATGACCTAGCCTTACATCATTAGGAAACCAAAAGTGAAATGAACCAATGAAAAGTTTTATTAACAAGTCACATGACCTGTTACGCTTATGTTACGCGCTTCGCGCCGCGCCCCGGATCGCTTCCGGGGAGCTGCGCTTCGCACCTCGGTTCGCGCTCCGGAGCACTTCCGGGTGTGCTAACGCGGCGTGTCATAAGACGCATTACGCGAGAACGCCATACGTCGCGCTTACGGGACGCGTCACGATGTTGTTTTCTAACGCGGCAGTTGCGCAAACGGAACGTTTACCGGTTCGCGGACCGGGTCGCGGCACCAAATTGAGCTAACGGGAAGCTACCCGGTTCGCGGACCGGGAGCGAAACAAAAAAAAATAATAAAAAAAAAATACATAAAAAAATTGTATTAAAAACATATAAAATATATTTTTCGATTTAAAGAAGAATACATTTTAAAGCTTTTGATATTTGCTATTAAAAAACCATTGAAATTCACTGAAAAAACCATAGGTTATAGACCATATATAGTTAGGAATTAGCATTTACAAAACCTTATTTTACTCACACAAAACCATTGAAATTCGCATATATAGTTAGTTGTACTAACTATATATCGCGCACCCGCAATCCACTGCTGATCATGTCACATATTACATCATTCATGACATGGTCAGTGACTTCACTGATGACATCACTGATGACATCTCAAATGACATCACTGATGACATCTCAAATGACATCACTGATGACATCACTGATGACAACATCCAGTGACTGTATTTCTGTAAAGTTAAAATATGTCTTACATATTGAAGAATGAGTGGATGTATAAGTGTCTGGATGAAAGATTTAGTAGGTGCATGACTGACTGTATGAGTGAGTGATTAAATGTGTCTCACTGAGTGCATGGGTTAGTGACTAAACTGTCTTAATTTGTGCATCATTATGTCTGTTGTTCTGTAAACTGCTGCATGTGTTGATCAGTAGCTATATGAGTAACTATATGGGTTATTGATTGGTTGCCCAAGTATTTGTATGGGAGACTGAGTGTGTGTGTGGGTGGCTGGGAGGTGTATGACTCTGTGCATAGATGTGTGAGCAGTTGATTCACTAGATGTATGGGTTCAAAAGTGCATGTGGAAACAGCTGTATGGGCGGTTGACTGTGTGCATGAGTGTATTGGTGAGTGAATGGATATCTCAGTGCTACATGTCAAAGTAAGTACATATGTAAAACACAGTACATGTGAGAGTTGACATATATAAATAACTGTGCATAAAGAGCTAGTGAATGTGTGAGTGGCTGTATGGATCATTGTGAACTTGTATCAGGGATTGTATAAGAGAGTAAATATGTGTTAGTATATGTTTGAATAAGTAAGGTGTGTATAACTGTATAGTTGAGAAAATGGAGGTGTGATTGATTCTTTGCATGACTGAGTAGGTGTGTGAGTAACTCCATGGATGAGTGACAGTCTGTGAGTGTCTGTTTACACTGAGTGTATCTAAGGTTATATTAGAGTCTGAAGAGGTTCATCGTATTATCACATGAATAATGTCATCAGTGATGTGCTCAGTAATGTCATCAGTGATGTCATCAGTGATGTCATTTGAGATGTCATCAGTGATGTCATCAGTGATGTCATTTGAGATGTCATCAGTGATGTCATCAGTGATGTCACTGACCATGTCATGAATGATGTAATATGTGACATGATCAGCAGTGGATTGCGGGTGCGCGATATATAGTTAGTACAACTAACTATATATGCGAATTTCAATGGTTTTGTGTGAGTAAAATAAGGTTTTGTAAATGCTAATTCCTAACTATATATGGTCTATAACCTATGGTTTTTTCAGTGAATATATATATATATATATAAAACTTGTTTCTGTCAGTTACGGTAGGCCCACTGACACACGTGCTACACTATATTTAGAAGCTATGGCAGGCTCAGGATCCCAGTCTTCAAACCTAGGATATCTGTGGTACAGACAACTGTAATCAATACGTCCTTTGTGGTTGTTGACAAATCATTGTAAGAAATGAAGGACCCCCAAGGACCATGGAAACTTCACAAGTGAGGCAGATCCTTTAAAATGTCTGCATGTAACAGAGGTCTAGAACGTGCACCCTTGCAACAATTTCAAAGTAGTTTGGAGTCAGACTTGCATGTCATGAACATGCAGTGGACATGGGAGACTTTTCTTTCTAGCTAAAGTAAAAGGAAGATGTCAAACCCCAAGGAGCTCCAGCCAATCAACTAAATGAGTCTTACATCATCTGCCTCCAACAGCAAGGTTTTCTACAATAATTGGAATGGGTAACCTCTAATCAGTGTGTACTAAAGGGTATACAACACCAATATTGCTTAGAGTTGGAGAACACACCTTCATACTGCAGCAGAAATGTTGCCGTGCTGAACAGACCACCTCAAACGTTTGAAACAAGAAGTCAAAAATCTCATAAAGGAGGGAGCCATTGTGAAAATTCTGAGGAAGGAGGACAGCTAATTGATTTGTTTAGTTTATTCAAAATAAGACCTCTATGGTCTATAATGGACTTCAGTTTCCTGAAAAAGTTTACAAAGGCATACACTTTAAAGATAACACCACAAGCGCAAGTGATCTAAATGATAGAATAGGTGACTATAGATCTAAAATGTGTCTATTAAGCAGTAGGGACCACAGTCGTATGTCCATGAGCAGAATCTTGCTGCAAACTGGTCACACTAGGCCGCCTTCTGGTAATGGTCCACAGATCCAGTCTGATCACAGGGTTCATGTGGTCCTGACCATGCCAACACTGATTTACACCAGAGGCATGGGTGCCTGATCCAGTCCCAATGGCAATCTGAGGTCCCAAGCAGACCTATATTTTGAAAATATGTTTATTGAGCATAAATGATAAAATGGTACATATTGTCACATAATGCCATCATATATATATACTATAATCGGGTCAGTACATTGCCAGCTAATTACATACATCGCATATTTCTCATTTAACCTACGTACATTTTCAAAACTCCCCATTCCCCTCTCCCCCGTGCACTTTACAGATCGTACTGTTTAGTCCCTCATCAGCAATGTCCCATATCCAGTTCTCAGCATAATGTTCTTGCCATACATCCGTCACCCCTCCTATGCATAAGTGCAGTGTAACACATCATCCTGTTCCGCAATCCTTTTTTGTGAGCGTGCCATTAGTGTCGTATCCTAAGCAAGACTGAGATTGTGCATTGTGCTGCACTCAAGCGCCCCTGCATCACAATACCCGTCTCACCGTAGTCCTACTCCATATGTTCTTTAGCGCTTGTTTCGAACTCCCCTAGAATTGAGTTTCAGTCCAGTGAAATGTATGTTTTCCTAAGGCCCCTGCGCTCCTCCCTTTGCAGTTCTATCCCTTCCGCTTTCCCCCATCTCACCACCTCTTTGTACCAGACCTCAATATCTGGCGGCCTGGCTGACTTCCATTTCATTGCTATTGATCGTTTCGCCAACAACAGTGCCAGGTCTACAAACCGAGTAGCAACGCTCCGTTTCTTTTCTACATGACCAACTCCTAACATGCCGTACAGTGGCACTGCATAGGGTGTGCCCGGGGCAACCATCGTTAAAATCTCATGTATCGTCACCCAGAAGTGTCCTATATTGGGGCAGTCCCAGAACGTATGCAAGAGTCCAGCATCCTCTGAGTGACATCTGGGGCATGTGTTCACCGCTTCTGGGAACATTGCATGTAGGTGGTGGGGAGGTCACAGAGAAACTTAAGGCAACTTTTGTCAAGGTTATTCAGGATGGGCACGACACAGCAAACTATGTTCTACATCCTGGCATTTACTCAACCTGTCGAGGTTGTGCCATGGGCACCAGTATAGTGCTTAGACTTCACACCTGCAAGCATGCAACTGGATTTTCAGGACATATCCAGCTATTCCTGTTGGACATGCCCTTTGATGGCTTTAGTGTCTTTGGGAAGAAAGATGAATTGTCATTAGAAAGAGTTAAGGACAGTAATGTTAAGGCCCGATCCCTTGGGTTGCTTTCGCCAGCCTATCCATTGCACCAACAATGCAGAAAGTTTAAGGACTATTTGTGTGACTTACACATGGACAGAAACAGACCTCTCAGCGAGCTCAGAGCTTTTGTGGCTCCAGGGGAGCAGTTTAAAAAAAAAACTTTTAGGAAAGATGGCACATAGTACAATAAAGAGAACTATTTTCAATTCATAGTAGCACGTATTAGGAAAAACAATTGTCAAGCAGCCATTCAAGTGGTAAATAGCTGTTCCTCTTAAAGTACATTTAAGGCTTTTGTGATTGAAACAATAAAACAGGATCCCATTTTTAACCTAAGTGGTTCAGATTATATAGACTAGAGTTTTAGAAACTCGAACTATCAATCACATTGTGTGTGCAGATTATTAAGCCAGAGTCCTACAATACGAAGTCTACCTGCAACTATTGCTGCAAGGATATGTCCTTCAAATTTCATAGTTATATGTGGATATACTCCAAGCATTATTACCTTAGTACATACCTGAAGCTGAACATTAGTCCACTCAGTTCCTGAAATACCAGTATCCAAAAGTCCCTGATTTTCAGGCACTGAATAAATATATGAATGGTGTCTGCCCCAGAGTACCCATGCCTAAACCAAGAGTCCGACCTAGAGCCTCACATGTGAAGTCTATCTGGCGTGTTATATATGAGCTGTAGCATCTTATAATGCTGTGATTTGAGTCATGCCACATTGTGTGCATTATATCCTAATACAAAACCTTTAATAATCTCCTCTTTGGTAATAGGCCATTCTACTTTGTCCAACTATGTATTCACTAAAAAAGCGCATATGTACTTATACTTGTTCTGTAAGAAAAGTTTATGTTCTACCAATAAGGTTCTTATTTTTTGTAGCTTGGAGGTCAACATAGGGGAAAATGTAAGTTTTATCTTGAACTCTAAAGTGCTTATGAAAAACTCCCACTTTGGCAGATACTTAAAAAAATAATTCTCTTGATAGGACTAAGTGTTAATGCTGATCAATAAGCAAATTAAAGGATTGAAAAAATAAACTATCTAACAGTTGACCCACGTGCTTAAGTGTAGAACTAGACCATACATAAACAAAAGCTTTATTTGAGAAGATCAAAAATAAAGTATTCTATGAAAGAGAAGTACACTAATTCATTTTGGATATATCAAGACATTGTGTTATTGTGAACCATATATGTAGGAATACACGTACAGGGACTTAAACTTTTTTCCATTTGAAAAAGGATTGATCAAAAAAGCCACTATACGATAATAGATCATTGCAGAGTCCTATTATTGGGGTATGATTTCTTTCAAAGCCCAACAGTTGTGTGAACATAGATGAGAAAGCTGACCAATAATATTTTAAGCAAGGAAAGGCCTTTCTTCTCGGAGAAAGAGGAATCTAGCAGCTAGAGGTTTCGTCTTCTGACATATAAAGCGAGAAAGAACAGAATCAATTATTTTGAAGAAAGTCAAGGGTAATGCTCTGAATACAATAAACAAATGTAGGCATTATCGTAATTTTAGAAATATTGCATCTTCCAATAATCCCTAAATGGAGCCTGTTCCAGTTTTTTTTTAAAGAGGCTATGGTATTAGTTAATAGGGATTCATAATTACATTTATACATCTTGACAATATAAAATGATAATTTAATTAGCAAAATGTAGCCTTCTTGACGTATCATAATTCTGAATTGGGAAATATTTGGGTCTTATTCTGGCTAAAAAAAAAATCCGGAAAGTTATCCAAATCTATATGCCTCATATTTGGTGTCAGATAGGGCTGTAACTGGATTGGTAGCAAATATTGCTACACCATGGGCACAAAGCAGATAGCTTGATTTCTGTTCTATTAATTCCCAGAGCTTCAATATATGTTTGTTTATTAAAAATGTGTTTGAAATATGAGTCGCGATAGAAGGCAACTAGATATGGATAAAAGGGTCATCCTTGGCACTTTCCCTTTTTACCTAAAAATCTGGCAGATATAATTCCCACACTTGACATTTGCTTGCTTAAAGGAGCACAAGTCTACGTGTCCATAATGAACCAAGCCCAAAGTGACGAAGAGTTTGCCATAAAATGTGCTGGGAGACCCTCTCAAAGGCCTTATTGGCATCAAGCGTTATCCTTGCAGTGAGATTACCTATTACCAGAACGGCATTCAGAATTGATGTGGCCCAATTTGTGTGATCTGTCACGTCCTGTAATGTAACAAAAACATGTTGCATGAGCAACCAACCCTTCAATCCAAGATGTAATTCTGTTTGCCAAGATTTTCATGAAACTCTTGGAATCACAATTTACGAGAGAAATTGGCATGTATAAGCTACAACCTTTAGTCTTTATCCTTTTCCAAGAATACAGTGGGAAGAGGTAAGGTTCCTATATCAAAAGAGGTAAATGCGGTTAGCAAAAGAGGTGCTATGACTTTAGACAGGCGCTTGTAAAAATCGGATGAAATAGAGTCCAACCTGGAGCCTTGCCATATGCTAAACTATTGCTAATACCGCCTACTATGTAGTGATTGGACTGTCCAGCATTTTCTATTGGATCTCTGTTAATTTAGAAAGGTTATAGTGGTTAAGGTATAACTGTGTCTGATTGCGATTTGGTGTTATAGCTTAATGGTACAGTTGTATGTAAAACTCTTTAAAAGTAGCACCAATATCACTTGGTCTATGAAATACTTGACCAAGTGAGTCCATGCTCCTTTCAATAATGTTCGTGATAGGCTGTTCCTTGGTCTTAAGAGCCAAAATCTTCCCCATCGTATTTTCAAAATATTATGTGCGTTTTCAAACAGATCTTATGTCAACTTTCTCCAGATCTTTTTCTTCAGGAATATTTTGGTTGCAATCAGTTTATCATAGATTTTTTTTACTCTGTCGCAGCTTGATAAATCATTTTGAACCAGAAAAGCCTGCTTTAACTCCAGATTTAAACTTTTGATTCTTAAATGGTCTATATCAGATTTACCCTTATTTACCCTTTCTGGCTCTAGAAATGGTAAATGATGATGTAGCTCCCCTTATGACACATTTCAGACAATCCTACACCATATTAATGTAGGTGGAGCTAAAGTTAATTTCCCATTAGTCCATAATTATTTTAGAAATATTTGTGATAATTTACATCTGAAATACGTTTCCTGTTAAATGCCCATTTTCTTAAGATGTTTGATATTTGAAGGGGATTCCCATGTATTATTAATACTATGATCTGATATCACTCTGGAAATAGATGACTGTACAGCTACATTTTGTGTAACTGGAAAAGGATCAATTTTAGAATGAGTTATGTGGAGGAGAATACAATGTAGAGCTGGGCCTATTTGGGTATTGATATAGCCGCACGTTAATAAGAACATAAGGGGTCATGATGTGTTGCAGTGCTGCAGGAGAAAGGTGTATGTTCTTACCATGTTCTACATTTCCAGACTGTCTTAAGGTTTGAATAAAAGGTCCATGCCACTGAGAGCTCAATCAAAAGTTGCTGGAATACTGATGGATCGTCATTGTTTGTGGCATGTTACTGCAAATTGTTATGGCACATCATTGTTTCTTAAGTTTAGCAATTACCCAGCCATCTTAATTATCATTCTGCACTCTGCAGCACTCCCACTTACTGAGTTTAACCATTGGAGTGACTCCTCTTATAGGAGTTTCCTGAGTGGATACCCATATAACTTTGAATCCCAAGTTCTGGCAATTTTCCTGTGACATTTTGTTAATGAGATGTTTCTTGGAAACCTATAATTTCTGGGGCTGTGTCCCATATTTCCTCTCATGTACTCACTTTTTTCTGTCCCTACCTATTTACATTGAGGATATGTATATATTGATTAATGATTAAATCGCTCCCATCCTGTTGTGTGGCCATTAACTTGTAAATTAAAAAAATCGAGAATCTTAACGCTGCCAGAAAACTTTTAACATTTGTTTTTTTTGCATATTGTATCAGAAAGAAGCTTCTACCCTCAGACTCATTACTGTAGAATATTCCCCAGGTGCGAGCCTGGATCCAAAAATCTTTGGTGAGCAGTACCCTGTGTGCAAGTAGGTGGCGCTGTTCGGCTCTATGTGGTGTTGTATGCATTATCTGCACTGGAAGTGACGTGCGCGGTTCATCTATAGGCACCACCCCAGCACGCTGACGTTGGGTATTTTCTTTCCACGACTGTCAATGCAGATCTGGAGAGAGCTACCCCCTGTCATCTTTTGAATGACCCTTTTTCTGCCTTTTGTCGAAGATTTTTTGAGACTTTGTCTCATGGAGGATTCCACCCGCAAGGCAGGTTTTAAACCATGTGGCGCCTGTCAGCGACAGATGTCAGTGACGGACCTGCATTTGGTTTGTCTTTGGTGTCTGGAGTGAGATCCATGCTAGGATTGCCACGGCATGCATCCTAAAGCGCTGAGGGAGCGATCGATAAAGCTCCTCGCCACCTGAGATCGACCAACTCCACAACGCCTCCGATCTCAGTCTCAAGAAAAGTTCTGAGATCGATCGCTCGTAAAGTAATACCCGGTGATAGTCGTCCCACTCCAGGTCGTCGGGTAAGTTCTACAAAAAGTAATAGTAGTCGAAGAGGTCTCCAACTTCACCGCACAAGTCTTCGGACGAGTGGTTGGGCCGTCGGCACTCAAAACCTAGCTCTGTGGTGGAGCCTTCACCTGGGCTGTATTGGCAGCTCAATGAATTTCTGAGAGCTGGGGCAACCTCCACCCAACTTAGAGTTCTACAAGGCCATGCACCTTATCTTTGGCCAGCTTGACCCCACTGGAGCGACCTCGGGCCCCATGGGTCTGGAAGTGGCTCCTACTGGTCTTTTTCCAGCGGGTTCACCCTCTGTGCCAGTTGGGCCCTAGATATCCATTGACTGATCCAGAGCCTCATCAGTTGAGTGACCTCGACCTTCTCTGACACCTGCTCCAGTGCAGACACTCCTGGTGCCACAGACGCCCCGCAGTCATCATTCCTGACTCTGGTGCAAAGCGAGACGTTCATCATCCGACGGCGACCAGGGTCAGAATCCCCTTATCAGAGCCAGCGCCTTATTACTATGACAGGCCTGGATTGGGTGATGAGTGGGAGGGGTCGGCATACCCATATGGTTATCTAACATTGGAAGATCCCAAGGACACTTGGTATGAGGATCTGGCGGATGCCAGTTTACTGGACACCACCACAGACACTGACCTTGTCTCTCCTACGACTGTGGCTAAGGAGGAGGGTGCCTCATTCGCTATGGTGGTGCAGAGAGCAGCTGAGGTCCTGGACCCTACGTTACCCTCAGTGGCTGTCAAGAAAAACATTCTTGACGGGGGTGCTTTAGCAGCGAGTTGCCCCCCAAAACCATTACTCCTGTTTCATGAACCACTTACCAAAGTCCTACTATAGGCCTGGTCCAAGCCCTGCACAGGGGATGCCTGTCCATAGGACACTTGCCCACCGCCATCGCTCCTCCCAGGGATCACAATATCCTCACCCAGCACATCCCCATGGGGAGCTTGCTGGTCCAGGTTTTTACTTCCAAAATCAGTCCTGGAGCATTCCCTACCACTAAACCAGATGGGGAATCCAAAAGCTGGATACCTTGGGGAAGAAGATGTTTTTGTCTGCCAGCCTGGCACTGCGGTCAGTGAACTCTGCATGTCTCTTGGACTGATACTCCCATATGATCTGGGACTTGGTTGCGCAGGTGCTGCCTATGGTCTCGGAGGAGGCCTGGGCTTAACTCTCTCAAGCAATTGCTGATGTGAGGGATGCAACGAAGTTCACCATAAGATATTGACTGTTTGTATAACTGTCAACTCTTCTGTATTGTACTTGATGTGTGGCAATTGTTTTATTGTTGCCACTCTCGGTGGCTTGAAACCAATAAATATTTGTTTATCAAAAAAGGTGTGGGCTGAACATGACAGACTCATTGGGCATAGTGATTTCATTATCTGTGACCCTTAGGTGCCACGCCTAGTTTAGAACTACTGGCTTTTTTTGGGATGTTCAAGCTATGCTCATAAAAATATCCTTTGATGGCTCTTGTTTGTTGAGAGAAGGTGGGCTCAGTGCTGGCGCGCTTTAAAGAAAGATTGTTTATGGCCAGGTCTTTGGCCCTTTCCATGGCCCCTCAATAAACCCCAGTCCACTTCTTTTGTGGCCATGAAAGAAGCTTTCAACCACATCTCTATACAACCAGTCACTGTGGCCAGTAAATCGCTCAAGATGATTTTCAGGCTTATCCTCTAAGTGGCGAGTCAAGGATATTCACTATATGATGCAGATGTTTCAGCCTTTAGATTTTGGTTTAGACTGACTATGATGCTGCTGGGCCTTATGGCCTCTTGCATCCTGCTAGTGACACATGCCCGTTGGCATATGTGGGCTGTGCAGTGGGACTTGAAGTTTCAGTGGGCACATCATCGGGGAATCTCTCTGAGATGGTCCAGATCTTGGAGGAAACTGTAAATGACCTGCAGTGTTTCTAACAAACCACCATTGGGTCAAAGGCAGACCCTTCTCCCTTCCCCAACCAGAGCTGACTGTACAGAAGGATGCGTCTCTCCTGGGCTGGGGTGGTCATCTGGGAGAGGTAGAGATCAGAGACCTTGGTCACTGCCAGAATCAGGACTCTACATCAATCTGTAGGAGCTTCTGGTGATCTGATTGGCATTGTTCTGCCTGGCTCAGGCCAGAATCACTACCGGAGGAG
Organism: Lissotriton helveticus; assembly: GCF_964261635.1. Classification (NCBI taxonomy): domain Eukaryota; kingdom Metazoa; phylum Chordata; class Amphibia; order Caudata; family Salamandridae; genus Lissotriton; species Lissotriton helveticus. Next base: position 832,302,566 of record NC_136070.1, read on the forward strand.
CTTTGTAGAAGGCAGCCACAGTCCATTCATGTACTAGCAACAACTTCTTCCACTACTCTTAATGCAGTCCGGTCTATTCAGCCTGACTATGAGCCACCCATGAAAGGTAGGACACACCTCAACCTCCCCTTTAGTCTGTCTAGTGTGAATGCACATCCCCAGCTCCTGTCTGTAGGAGGATGGATATCTGACTATGGTTACCCCAGATTTTTTGCCTTATGTTTAGCTGGTTTTCGACTTAGTTGGCCTGGGATCCTGCTAATCAGGACCACAAGCTATCTGCTCTCACTGTAAAATGGACTCCATGTACTCTAGGTACATCTCCAATTGGTATTTGGGTCACCTAATCAGCCCCTGTATAGTGTGCCATAGGCACCCAGGGGATAGGTGCATCCAAGGCCTACCAGGGGCTGCAGCATATCTTTTGCCACCCCTGGCTGGCCTTCCAATTCGACCCAACTGGCTGATCACTCAGCTGGGGCAAGGTGGTGTAATCACCCCTCGCTTAGATATAGTATTCCTATATCTACCTTTACATATAGACACATATGCACCTATAAGTCACTCCCATGGCAGGCCTTAACAATCCTGAAGGCAGAGTGCTTGGTTTTATGTGAGATGGTGCTCTAGCATGAGCTGAGCCTGTCTACAGCTTTCGGAACCATCTCCTTATAGCTGTTCTATGATATTGCCATACCATATACTCTTAAATGCATTATAATCCTCGCAGTTATTTCTAACTTTGGTTTGGCTTTATCGAAACATGTCATGTAAGGTGTCATACGCTTTGGAATACTACCCCTTCGCCAGTTCTGGCGACGGGGGTAGCATTCCACCCTTCTAGAGGGAGAAGACATGTTACTTTCCTTAAACGCAGTTAAAATCAACCAGAGCCCCAGCATCACAAAATGGATGCTGCTGCCACAGACACAAGTCTGACCTCCTGCTGCTGGGAGCCCTTCCAGCACAGGAGGCTTGGACAATAGGTTTCCTGTCACAGGGAGGTGCTAGCACCACCCCAGACAGGAGATAGTGGATTGGGGCAGAGAGGGATGAAAGAAACGAGACATGCCTGGGGCGCACCATGCATAGGCCAGTTCAAACCGGTGCTGGGGCACACCAGCCCCAGCTCTGGTGCAAAACTGGACAAAGGGAAAGGGGTGTAACCACCCCCTTCCCTGGTCCCACCCATAGGAGGGACCTAGTAGATAATCCAGCCCCTTGATTTGGAATAAAGGTAGGAGCTGCGTCCTAAGACATCAGATTATCCTGACTGAAACTTTGATACATAACTCTGGACCTTCTACCATCTACTTTACAAGAAGATACTGAAGAATCTCCCTTGTGGCCAAGGAGTGGCCATCCTGCGCCAGCAGGCACCATCAGGCGCTCAACAACTTGCTTTGTCCGACGCTCCCGCCGGAGCCCGACTGCAGAGCCTGACAAGACCCGGACTTCCAGACTTCCTTCAGCCCGATCCACAGCCACAGCAAAGCTGAGACCAGTGGAGGCGACGTGAGACGTGGGACCGGCCATCTTGAAAAGACTGCAAGACGCTTCCTGTGCAGGTCCCGAGGCACTCTCGAAGCTGTGTATTGGGGATTGAGAAGCCCCAGCCCCGAGCATCAACTGCACCGAAGATCACCCCTCCACACTCTCCAAGCGCTGCGTGGGGCCCTTTTGCATTTTCCTGCTTGACGCGTCTCTCCGGTCACTTGCCCGTTGGCTAGTGGCCTCTGTGACAATGGAACCTGAAATCTACACTACTGGTCTGGTTGCTCCAGACTGGCCCTTGCTTCCCTGCGAAGGAGAAGCCCCTCAGTCCTTGCTGACCTGAGTAAGAAGCCCTCTTCAGTTCCTGCATGGGTTGCCTTTGCCAAGGCTTGTTGACTCCAATCCGGAAGCCGACACCGCCGACAGCGAGAGCCTTTGTGGGACAGTTAATACCCAGCTCCTGGTCATCGGCGATACCTCCTGGTCCAGGTGGCAGCAGAGACAAGCTTCGTGACAACCACCTGATTGCGCCCGACATCGCCTGGTTCCTTCCTGGTTCCACTCTGGTCACTGGCTAGTGACCCAGACTCTGTCCCCTCTGCTTCCAGGTACTCTACATATTCGATCCACCCTTGGATCCAACCGGACTCTTCTCTCCTGGTCGCCTGCATCATCTTTGTTCCAAGGCTCCACAGAACTGCACGACGAAACCCGACACACTTTGAGACATGTGCACCCGCTTCCTGTGGGTTAGGTAACGCAAGTACTACGGTCCTCTTGTGTAGATTTACTCTCCTAGTATCCTAGTTTCAAGTGGTTTAGTTCTAGTCCAGTCGAAAGTCTCCAAACTCTTAACTTTCTAAACTTTTACGCACCATTGACTTCTATGTGTGCACGCATGTGCATTTAGACCTTGCACGCGCAGCTCGTGGGCCTCCTGCTTCCTAACAACTGTTATTCCAGTGTAGGCCCAGCGATTCCCAAGGCCCTAGGCCTTACCATTGTTCGTGACGTGGTTCTTATAGCACTTATTTAGTATATGGTTTTACGGGCCACCCGGCCTTATTCAAAATTGTGCAGCTTATTGTATGATATTAAGTTCTTTGTTTAAACGCTTGTGCTTCTGCCCTCATAAAGAGTACAGAGGATTATTCTAGTAATAAATACATATATTTTATAATATATAACTTGTGTGGTGTCCTTTCATTTGGTATTAAAGGGATTGCATATGGTAAAACAGCTGGCTTCACCAACCCTCTCGAGTTTAGCCTAAGACTGCTTTTGTCCATGCTACCACTAGGATAGCTTTTCTATAAGGTTGACTTACAACCAATCACCATAAGGGTTGTTTGGACTGGTGCAAGGTGCTCACTAGAATAGTGAACATCATATACCAGGCCAACTTCTCACACTGTCACTCCAATCCCAGACGGTGTACACACAAATGGCAGAGGCACACAGGATGGTTGAACAAGAAAATGCCCACTTCCAAAAAGTGGCATTTTCAAACATACAATATAAAAATCATCTTTACTAAAAGGTGTATTTTTAAATTCTGAGTTCAGGAAGCCTAAACTCCATTTCTCTATCTTGTCCCAATTGAAAGTTACGCTTGTAAAATGTTACAAGGCAGCTCCTATGTTAACCTATAAGACAGACAGCCTGGCAATAGTGAAAAAGAACATGTGCAGTATTTCACTATCAGTACATGGAACACACACCAGTCCATGTCCTACCTTTCACACATATTACACCCTGGCAATAACCATATGTTGATGTGTCAAAATAAATTGCTAAAAGATAAACTGAAGATATACCAGACACAACAAAAGCGAGAAGCCGGGTGTGTGACGCAGTATAAATTACCAGACTTTACAGAGTAACGTTGTCCACGCACAGTCAGTGCTCCAACGAAAGCTACAAGTTAATTCACAATACCCACAGGAGATTTTGATGAATTCTCTAGAGGACTTTACTCATCAAGTGATTAATGGCATTTTAGACAGATTTCAACAGAAACCAGGGGATGCTTTGCGAACATAGATTGTACGTTTGTTTGATTTAAGAGCCTCTGAAGTGATCTTAAACCGAGGAAAGACTGCAAAGTTTTGTTCACTTAGCACTGACCCCACTATATTGGAACATTTTAGGAAATATAGAGAATATATTCAAATTAGCGGTTGATGGGTGCAACCACAAGTATCCTACAGAGTCAGACTGGCCAGTGAATGAGAAACCTTGGTTTACATTGAGGGGTGTTATGAAGAGACTTGAGGAAGAAATTATGAAAAATGCTATATTTATAAGAACGCTACATATTGACGAAACATCACTAACAGTAGACTTTATTCCATACACTGTCTGGAAAAGGGTTATCAACAAGCAGGTTAGACAAATTTCCTACCAGATGGAGATTCGGGTCCTAAAAACATCAATTATCCTGCTCCCCTTGAACGACTCATACCTCCCTGGGGTACCTCAACCTTACCTTCTTGATAGTCTGAACGCAGCGACCCGCAAAAATATAATGTTCATGCATCTCCTAGGTCTGCGCTCTGCTGACTTCAACCGATGGGCTCCAACCAGTGAGGAGGGGCATGCAGACTGTGCAATTATAGGTCTGAATCATGGCTGCATCTTCTATGCTGTTGTACTGCCCTTGACGCTCCCAGAAGACTTCTCTTAAAGCCCTTATATCTAAAAAGGGGCATCAGTACATGTTGAGAGACATCTGCTCTCTGCTTTACTTCCCCAGATATTCAAGTGCTTGCATGGTCCGGAAAATATGTGAGACTCTTGGACAATCTGCTTTCTCCCTCTTCTGCCCCCGCCCTCCCAGCTCCTCCTCCCCAAAAACTTATCACAGACTATTTTTGCTCTTTGCCCTAGTGTCTCTGCACCAAATCATTTTATCCTTGGTATTTTTAAGCCTGTCACGTGAGTACAACAGTAACTACAAGACTGCCTCGTCAGTAATATGTGTATGAATTGAAACTTGATGGTTTGCTTCACTTTGCCTTTAATGTGCTAATATGACATTTTATTGCAATGGTTTTAATTAACTGTGCTAATTTAATAAACTAAACTATATTTAAACATGATTCTGATTGGGGAGAGCAGCAGCAATATGCTGTTGACTTGACAAAGGAGGCTATACAATATTTTTTAGATGTGTGGCCAATACAGTAAGGAGTCATTAAGTTACATGCCACAGTCCAGGAGCAGTATGCCAATTGGAGTATGTGGCAGATGCGAGAGGAGAGGGTACTCCTTGGATTTTGAACTATAACATGCTGGGGAGTGGTATATGTCCTTTGAAAAACAGTTGCTGGTGTATTACTGTGCTTGTCTAGACACTGAGGAGATAACAATAGGGCTTAATGTCAGAGACTTGAAATTCCTTTAATGCAATGGGTGATGAGTTCCCCCAAGTCACACAGAATAGGGCATGCATAAGAAGTACATGTGATCAATTGGAAGTGGTACATACAGGCAGAAACTGCACTGTTGCATGAGCAGGTGATGCAGTTCCAAGTGGAAGAGACCGAAGTCTTACAGGATGTGTCTGAGATACAGAAGTCCCCTGTGAAGATGGGTAAGGAATTGTGGCAAAACATCTGGGAAATGTTACTGCAAAGCATAGTTACTTGTAGACGCTCACTGTTCGACTACTTACTAGACCGATGGTTTAATTCCTTTACTGATGAATAGGGTAAACTCTCAGAGGCCAAGGTGGTGAGGCAGGATTCTGATTTGGTGGGAATGGCTAAGTGGGCACACAAAAAATATGGACACCTCGGAGAGGAAGCTACTAACAGGTGGGCAGAGAATAAAGGGAAGCAGATTCCCCTAGATTTGATTAGAACTGTGATTCCTATTTGTCAGCATACACAGCACAGACCAGTCCCATAGGTAGTTAGGGGCCAGTTGGAGAGAGGACAATTACCGGCATAGATGTGGCAGAATGATTGCATTGGGCCTATGGCAATTAGTCAAGGGTGTACTTATTCAGTAGTGTATGGAGGGATAGTTAGAAAGGGGACTGCTCCAGCCCTTCTTTCTGTGCGAGGGGAAGGAGGGGTGCGCTCCATTAACAAGAACCCAAAGGCCAAAGTGTGGGTAGAATCATCAAATCATCCCCCAGAACCAGCAGAGATCATTGCAGATGGAAAAGACAATACTTTGTCATCAGATCAAAGACAGAAAAAGGAGAACAGGTGCTTTCTGAAAAATATTATTTGCAAGAATAGTCACACTTGTTTCTTTCCTAGATCATACTGCTGATGTTGATGTGTTGGATGTCCCACCCTGAGTGTGGTTTGGTGTGTCTTGGTGATTCCAAGCATACTTTTGAATGACAAATGTGAAAGGATATTGTTGCAAATATAACAGGAGGGCTGTGTACATTCACACGTTTAGGACTGATGATGTTTCCATTAAATCCAGCAATGCTTACCCAGACTATAAGAGAAACAGTTTAGCTTGATGAAGATTGTGTTTTATTAATCTGAGATTCTTTTATTGTTTAAAACAGAATATATTAGCTTAGGAGCTTCTTTGGCGAAGTTCCAGGATTAGCCATTTATAACACTAGGAGCATTACTAAGTTAACATGTTTAATGGTTTGAGCATTCATCACACATTTATTTCTGTAGCTGAGTTATTAGATATACAAGAGTTATTTTAAATGGAATAATCATCTTTTTCTTTATGGTCTTTCTTTTCTTTTTTTTTTATACAGGGCTGTAGGGGGCAGGGCGCTCTGATGCTGTCTCTCTGTTAGGGCTGCCCTTCCAGCGGCAGCAAGGCTCAAGGGGGTGGTTTCCCTCAGGGACAATTTGGAAGGGGGTTGGGGGCTCGGTAGTGGGCCAAGGGGGGTAGGGTTCGGGGTGGGGTTCAATGACTGTGGGGTTAAAAATGTACAAATTTCAGCGCAAGATTCAGAAATGCTAGAAATGTCAAAAAAGACTATTAAAATCATTTACACTATCAATTATACAGAGAAGACCATGTATTTTCCCCTAAGTTATGTATTTTTTAGGTGTCTTACCTGGAACGTAGCTGGTTTGAATAATAAGACTAAGAGGAGGTTGGTTCAGGAAGAAATTGACATGTACAAACCCCATTTTGTATTACTTTCTGAAACCCATATCAAATTTCAAGATAAGAAAATATTAGGCCAATTCGGTTATGAACTTATTGTATGCTCTTCTTTAAATGCTTCTATTAGGGGAGTAGCAATACTGAAGCAGAAATATTTAAATATTAAAATAAATCGTACCGCTGCCGATAAGACGGGTCGATGGGCAATAGCACAAGTAGAAGTAAAATCTTGTAAATTGGTACCATGTGTTGTATACGGACCCAATATCGACGAACCATTAATCTATGATCAGCTAAATATTGAACTATTAGACTGGGAAGGAGAGATACTAGTCATGGGCGATTTCAATTGTATCATGAACTATGATATAGATACTACTAGACGCGGTGCTTTCCAGCGAATGCATAAAACTCGTGCTGCGATATTAGAACTTAGCCGTTTGCATAATTTAAAAGATGCTTGGCGCACTATACATCCTAATCTTGCCGGGTTTACTTATTACTCTGCACCACACAAACTATGTTCTAGAATAGACTTGGTATGGGCTACAGAGAATATTTTGAATTCTAGTACTGCTGAACTTTGCCCGAGAGTAACATCAGATCACAACCCTATTCTCCTAGAATTTAGTCTTTCTACCAAGAAACAGGACTTCAGGCAGTTTACGTTTCCAAGACATCTATTATCTGATGCAGCTTTTATCTCTCAACTCAAGCCTCATATTTCTGAGTTTATAGAGATTAATTTAAACTCGGCTGCAATAACAACGGTGTGGGACGCGTGCAAGGCTAGCATAAGAGGTTTCACCCAACAATTTGTCCTAAGAAAAAACTCAGAACAAAGGAAAGAAATGAAGCTTATAACTTCAACAGCTTTGTCTTTGGAAACTAAACTGGCAGAAGCACTTCAAAATGGTGGATCAAACGCTGCTAATTTAAAAATGGAATTAGTGAATCTCCGGACTGCTAATAAAAAAATCTTAATCTTAATCTTTACCACCATTGTCCAAGCACACTTCAACCAGAGCCATGTTTTCGCTCACTATCTTATGAAAGAGTTGAGCTTGGTCAATAGCTCTCCATTTCAGTCTTAGGCCACCGGTATTTCTTGATAGGCTAGCGGCTTTACACTCCACACTTAAAGAATCCTTAATTGAGTGGGTAGATATTACCTGCAGTGGGTTATGATCCCCATAGGTAGAAGCCATCACTTTCCCCGAAAACAGGAGATCAACCAGATTAGGTGTTAGAAAAAATAATCTATTGTGGAGGGGCAGCTTCTTCCACCTATATTTAAGTATCACTTGTTCGCCAACACGGGCGTTGTCCATTGCATTACATGAATTATGGGATGGGACTCCTGGAGATTCTTTAATTCTGCTCCTCTAGTATCAATGCCAGACATACTTCTGTTTAACTTTCCTCTTTCTCTGTGCTACAAGTAGCTGTGGAGATGATGCCTGAGCCTAGTCTTGCATTAAAATCTGCTGTCAGGCCTAACCCCAGTGATAGGCCATTAATTGCAAGAACATCATGCCATTCCACTAAGTACTCAAATACGTGCTTACATTTTGTATTAAGAATGTTAAAAAAAATCATTAATATAAAAATTACTAAAATACAAGAACGTGTTTCTTTAATTTTAGCACTTGAAAATTGTCATGAGCTATGATAGCCTTGCTATACAAATTCTGCCATACAGTACAATGCTCTAAAATGACCACATATGGCATGTTTTGGCTAATTTCACCCATACAGCCAGTCCACCACAGCTAATTTCACCCATACAGCCAGTCCACCAGCAGTATTCCCCGAACGGGACGGTGTTGCTGGTACATAATAACATTCAAAACCGTCAACTGAGACATCCCTCACTAACCATGTTTCCTGTTGTAATAAAAGCACATCAAATTGTTTTGTAAACGATAGCCAATCTGGTAACATTAATTTTGATGTAGGACCGACCACATTCCAACTTAAAGTGCACAACTTTAAGCACTCCTCACCCCCGATGGGCTTAATGAAGGGGGAAGCAGAAGGGATACCTGAACATGGTGGCTGGGAATGAGACCCTGATAGATCATTTACAGGGCATAGTGGTTGTTGGATACAAACTGAGGCCTAGAAGATTTGGGGTAGCGCAGTCAAAGGGGATTCTATGACTGATAGACTTATACAAAAAAAGCCTAACGGGAGGGCCCCTATATTAGTGTGAATCAGGTTCCTGGCTTCCTTCATAACCAGCAAATTCCTTACTATAATTGGTCACTGAAAATGTATAACAATACAATTCCCTGTGATGTCCTTCATGGAATGACACCCAACTCTACCCTTCTGCCCATCAGGATTTCATAAAATGGAAGCTATTGAAGCGTTTATGCTTCTGTAACCAATCAAAACACTTACTGAGCAACTTTGGCCCTGACTCTTTTTGGGGGTCCTTGATGTGGGTGGGGGGTCACCTGCAAGTATTAGAACATATGGGCAGGAAGCCAGGAGCAAATTACGTTTAACCTTATTTGGGAGAACCGAGGAAGGGTTCTGATTAAACTCAGCTAAGTTATTAGCTAACTGGACAGGGGTTTGCTTATTCGGATGGGCTGTAGAAGTGGGTCCACATGAGGAGGCTTCTGTTGGGTCTTTGCCTCGTTTCTTTACCATCCCGACCATCGCTTTGCAACTGATGGCCGGAAGTCTCCCCCTCTGAAGGGCCTCATGGTAGACTTTTAGCAGCCTGTTGGTGACAATGTCCGTGTAGCGGTGATACAATTCCACGGGGAAGCTGTCACTCCAAGGAGTTTTCAGCTATTTCAACCTCCGTATCATCACAGGAATCTCCTCTCTAGAAATTGGCATGTCCATATAATCGTGGTCACTCTCCAAAGGGAAAAAACTGAATCCCGGTGAGGTTTTCCTCACTCCGTCCACTCATTCTATTTGGCCATGCTGCATGCGTTCTACACAGGTGGGACTGGAACATCCCATAAAGGCTAACTGCAAGCTAACCAGGAACCCCCTGCTGTCACAGATCGTCCTGCCGAGCCAATCTGGCAAGCACCGTCCCCGCTCTGTCACCCTCCACGCGTAGCCGCTGCCAGTGTGCTGCATAGGTGTATTTCTCCAGTCCACGTCAGTCATCTAACAGTTCCTTATGATATTGTTGCCACTTGCCACTCCTAGAGTCTATCAGGTTTTATAGGCAGATCCCTCTCTTTGGCACCTAGGCGCTCCCAGTTTTTGTCCGAATCACATTCCAACTTGTGTCTGATGCTGTAAGTAGTCCTGAGTGCTATGCAAACAAATGATCGATGGAATGCTGAATACATCATACCTTCACCCCCAGTCAAGAGATCTGGGTTAAATCCATTGTTCCTTTTGCTCCCCATGCCACCCCAGTTTAGATCCAGCCGTGTGCAAATCAGTCTTGACCCTGTGCCTCATGGGAACAGTCCAGACCGAACTGCCAAGCCAGGTTCTCCCTGGACCGGAAACAAGCATCCTGGGACCGGTTTCTGGGTATTACCCTTCATCAGCCAGGCTAGGTTGAATCTAGTGGCACCGTGAGCAAGGTACCCACGTCTGGGCATACCCATCCCACTTAGGGTGAAAAGTGCAACGCAAACAAATGATGGACGGAATGTTGAATAAATCATACATTCACCCCCAGTCAGGAGATCTGGGTTAAATCCATTGTTCTTTTGCTCACCATGCCACCCCAGTTTAGACCCAGCCATATGCAAATCAGTCTTGACCCTGTGCCTCATGGGAACAGTCCAGACCGAACTGCCAAGCCAGGTCCTCCCTGGACCGAATACAAGCATCCTGGGACTGGTTTCTGGGTATTACCCTTCATCCACCAGGTTAGCTTGAATCTAGAGGCACAGTGTGCACGGGACCCACATCTGGGCATACCCATCCCACTTAGGGTGAAAAGTGCTATCCTGGCTGATGAGGGCTGAAAGCACAAAACCGGTCCTGGGATGCTTGTTTCCAGTCCAAGGAGGACCTGGCCTGGCAGTTCGGGCGGACTGTTCCCATTAGGCGCAGGGTCAAGACTGATTTGCATATGGCTGGGTCCAAACTGGAATGGCATGTGAGCAAAAAACCAACGGATTGAGGCCCAGATCTCTGTACTGGGGTGAATGTATGACATTGTTCTGCATTCTGTCCATCAATTGTCCTTTTTGCATTTGTAAGTAGTCTTGAGGCACAAGCCACTGAGAAGGGCCTTCATTTCAACCTGTTCACAGACCTGCTGCCCGCACTGCCCTAGTTCTCGTCAAAGTAGTGTGTCAGAGTTTCGCCCACCACCTCTGCGAGTGCTGGGTCTGTCAACGACTCCGCCCGAATCCTCCACAGCTGGACCACAGGCACCTGCGCTCCCTACCAAAGCCCATCAATACAGGGGAGAGGTCTGTAAGGTAGTGGGCCGAATAGGATATCGCAGTCAACCCTTGTGCTATACCAGCTGACGCAAAGCAGTAGTCTAATTGGCTGTATGTCCCTGCAGGAGACGTTTAGCAAGAGTATACTTTCTCTGCCAGGTGTCTTTCCCACCAGATATTGATCAAGCCAAAGCCCCGTAGTGTGTCGTGTAATGCCTCTGTCATTAACCGTTTGGTGTGGAGCTTGGGTGGATCGCGATCAACTGCCCATCCGAGATACAATTACAGTCACCCGCCAAAATAATGTCACTTGCTAGGTATACTAAGGCATCTGCTACCACCCTGGTAAAATATCTGGACAATCATTGTTAGGTGCCTAAACATTTAACATGCATACCTCTCTACCATCCATTGCACCAAACAGGATCACATACCTCCCTTCTGGGTTAAGCACATGCCCTTGTGTTGGAAGGGTACCCCAAGGGTCACGCAGATCAATGCTCCCCAAGTATACCCAGAGTAAGAGGTGGCATACAGTTGTCCCCTCCACGTCTTCCATAGACTATGGACTCAATCCCCCAGACATGAGTTTCCTGCAGAAAGGCAATGGACACTCCATTACATTTTAGGTAGGTGTACACTCTTGTTGTTTCCCTAAATTGGCCAGACCTCTGACTTTCCACGTCATAAGTTTGATCAAGTCATGAAATGAAAACACTCCACCTTTAGCAAGAGTTTTTGCTTCGCTAGAGTGCAGAGCCCAGAGGGAGTTGAGAGGCCACTGCGCTCAAGGTCCTCCTCATGTCTAAACACTAAACACCTCTCCCCTTTCCCTCCCGCCAGCATGTTAAACTATTGAGGGAGCATAATCACAGTGCGCATCAGTAAGGCCACCCCACACATATCCCAGGAGCAATGCAACCATCACACCCAGCACCTGGAAGTGCTCTATCCAAGAAGCATCGGGTCAAGCCCACAGCACAGCCAGTAGGATGGCAACAACTGCTCCCCCAATTCTTTGCCTAATAGTTAGTGTCAGTACGCGCTGCAAGGGGGGGTGCACGGTTCAGGATGGCCCAATTTTCAAACTGTCGCTGCCTGTTCCTGGATCACTCCACCACCTCTGAAACGATTCCCTTGAGTTTGGCACAATTTCCGTGTTTGAAGATGCTATCTGGGCGGATCACGATCCGCCTGTGTCATCCAGAATATCGTAGGTGGGCAGAATGGATGTGAATGCCTCTCCCCACAGCTCCTTGGTAAGGGGCCTCTGTCCGAGTGTCCCATCAGTTGCTTCTCTCCTCCTGTGTAAAAAAGAACAGCACCTTTCCGCCATGCAGAACACGGAGTTTTGCAGTGTAGATCAGGCTATATTTTAGGTGGAGGGCCCTCATCTGCTTCTATGACAAACAGGAAAGTTTTTTGTTGGTCCTGTACCTTCTTTGTGTAATCCGGGAAGACAGAGATCGGTTTCTCCTCGACCTTCGAGGGGCCATGCACTCGGACATGCTGCAGGATGGTGTTACAGTCTCGAAAATTAAACAAGCCTGCAATAGAGCTCTCAGCAGCACTGTAGGCCATGGCAAGGGAGCCAATCATGTACTTCAACAGCTTCTTGGGAAGCAGGGTATTAGTAATCTAGTCCTATATAAACAGTTCCGCCGATTGCCCCTCCACCTTCTCCTTGAACCCAATAAATCTCCAATTATTTCGCATAGTCCTCTATCCTTTCATCTAGCTGGGCGGTCAGGTTTTGTAGGGTTGACACAGAAACCTGTAGAGTGTGTACGTACTGTTGCAAGCCCACCACGTTTTCCTCAGCTGTGGTGATATTGTCCATCACTTTTCACAAGTCCACTAGTAGAAGATTGACCTCAACCGTAAGCAAGTCTATCTTGGTGACCAATTAGTCCTGATAGCCTTGTATCACCGTTATCAGAACGGCAAGGGTGTCAGAGTCCTCCGGTGCCCCACACTGACCCCCCAGGACTTTTGCCACATCTTCTCTAGCCATGTACTCCGGGTGTAATTGACAATTTTATTGGCTGGACTGGCTTGGCAGCCTTCTCCTTCCCCATGGCGGTAACTGGCTCAGGCAACAATCGCAGTATGAGGCCCCAATCATGCCACAGATGCACCTTTTCTCCCCGGTGACCGGAAAGATCAGGGGACCCACCAGGCTAAAGAAGCCTGGCTCGGCATCTCAGGATCACCACAGCGGACCAGGGAACACTGTTCCCAGAGAGTCCCCCCCACAAGGTCTGTTCAGGTTTTTTCAAGCACCTTCCGACTCAGCGTCTCATGCCCCATGCGCTCTCAGCTTTCACCTAGGGGTCAACTCAGCCGTAGGTGGCAGCAAAGTGGCCTCATTCAGTGTCTCCCCCAACAGTCCATGCCGTTCTCAGGCCTCACCTTGTGGGCTTACCTCAGTTCCTGCAGGACCCGGCGGAGCCGCTCTTCACAAGCATCCTGCAGGCACCTCGCAGCTCCCCTCACAGACCAGGAGCCGGCACGCAGAGATGCTCCAGTCACCACTTGGGGGCTGACACAGCCTCTCTCACCACTAAATAGGCCCGCTGGGGAGTGCAGCAATCATGCTCTCAAATCAAATCAAATCAAAATAAGCTTTATTCGGTTTCTTTTGTTTAAACCATAAAAGCAGCAAGTAAAAAAATACATACATGTATAAATGACTCAGCAAAACATATACAAAGAAAAAGAAGGATCCAACTATTAAAAACAACTAAAATCAATATGACAATGTACGTGCAAAATCAAAAAGGGTAGATGGTTAGTGGTACACAATTCTTAGAGACCACTTTCACCAAGAATTGTGGTTCAATGTCAATTGCATATTTGGCAGATTGAGTCGGGGGCCAGGATAGAAATCATATAGGCCCCAGATGCAAATGGGGCCATCTCCCTCTTTGGGCAAAGAAGATTGCAAATAGAGGACAATGTTCACACTCTTGAATTTAATCAAAATCAAGTCGCCCGGGATGTCTTTTGGCGACGTGCCTAGCCACCCCACCCTCCTGACACTCAGGATTCCACCATCTAAAGCAGATGGCAATGGTCTGTTTTGTTGTAGCCAGGAAATGGTTTTGTGTAACAAGTCTTGGTGAGTTTCAAGTTTACTCTGCCTAGGTGCAGGGACCCCAGAGAGAACAGCCACATAGGGGGCGGCTTCTGGAGGTAAGTTAATCCGGAATGAGGTCCTAGGAACTCTATGGGGTACAGGTACAGAGTTAAAAGTAATATTCCGGCTTCTTAGGTTGGGTATAGACATAAGGGGTTCAAGAGTTTGAGCTTTCGTACTTGTCGTAGGCTTATGCTTTTCATTTTTGCTGAAAAAAACGGGGTGGATGGGTGTAGCAGATTTTTCAGTTGGAGTATAGCTCCTTAGTATTGTTTTTTCAATAATGGTCAGCCTGTCTCCCAGGGCGTCGATTTTTGTGACCAGGGGTGATAAAGCAGATACTAACAGTTGCTCTATCTGGGCCAGTAAGGTCAATTGAAGTGGTGATACAGGGTCAGGTGTTGTGTTCACGGACTCAATCGATAATAATAGAGGTGGATTGGAAGGAGATAATGAGGGGCTAGTGCACGTTATATCGGCATTAAGTGAATTCCCGGTGTCATTGTCTTTTTCCGCATCAGGATCTCTACTCACTATAGGGGGGTAGACACATCCTGGGCGTAGTTCGTCCCACACAAGGCATTCAACTCCTCCCAGATGGACATGTTGAGAGGAAAACAAAGAAAGGGTGCAATGTGAGTTCGAAAACAAGGAGTAATGAAAACAACCCGATACCTCCTCCTTCGTTGGAGCCAAAAGGGGGAGGCCCGTCCCGGCCTCCTCGTGCCTCTGAGGGCCACAGAGGGCCCGCCCTTTGCCCGGACTTAGCCCGCGCGCGGTCCCGCGACGCGGGAGTTGTGACCCTTTTTGTGCGCCTCCTGGCGCGGAAATGACGTGCTGCGGCTTCCGGTGCCGCTAGGGCGTCTGGGTGTAGTAGTCCGTAATGCCCCCCCCTCCGCACTGCGGCCGCTGGTGACTGTGGACTGCGGCGGCGGGAGGGAGGAAGACAGGAGCAAGTTCGGCGGTGGCTGGCGCAAGAAGGGCCCCGGACAAAGTTCACCCCCACGCTGCAGGTAAGTCCCCCCTAAATAGGCCCGCTGGGGAGTGCAGCAATCGTGCTCTCAACTTCAGCTCCCCCGATCAGAGCAGGATTGCCAGGTCCCAGAACGGTGTCCATCTTGTCTCAGGCCACGGGGCCACAATACATTTATCCGGCATGGCCTGTCAGATATGCATGGACCCATTTCCCCCGCAACTCTTGGGAGGCACGCAGTGACCACAGGCATAGTCACGCCCTCCTGCTTCAGCAGCTCCAGTTTCCAGACCCCCAGTGAGGATCTGCCTGCTCGATGCAGCGCCAGCCCACCCCGAGCACATTGGAGCCATGGCGCTCGCAGGCTGGTCTTGTTCCCTCATGCCTCACAGTCTGCACCAGCCAAGTGGGCTTGATGCTATCCAGCTCCATGAGTATCCCCAAAAGTTTTCAGTGTCCTGGAGGGCTGCTCCGCACAGGAAATGGGGCAGGTGAGGGCTTCCTCAACTCCCGATGGCACCAGGTTCAAACAGGATTTTATTTTTGCTGCTGGAGCTCTGCAAGGAGTGCCTAGTCAGCCATTTTACTTGGCCACTCCTTCGTAGCCTAACAAGGTTACAATGTTGCATGCTATTGTAACACTGTAAGTGTATGTATGACTCTTACCCTTAGGAGAAGCAGGAGCTTTTGAAGTGTCAATATTGCTAAGGTCAGCTACAGTTTCTGGCTCCAGGGTGGATTCTATCATTTTCTCAAGAGGAATTGGTGGTTGCTGAGTTGGAGGTCCTCCTCCTGTTGCAAGGGCCCCATTTCCGTGGGTTGCCAATTTCACTTTGGTCGTGGCTCATAGATTGAACCACCTTTTGCGGATCTCTTCTATTGATCTCTGTGTGACCCTCACAGAGGTAATGCACTCCTGAATGTTGAGCCATATTTCTTTCTTCTGTGACTAGCAAAGAGAGGGATGTTTTGGGATACACACTCTTCAGTTGGTATCTCTAACTCTTTCTCAGAGAATTTTAATTTTCTCTTTCTCCCTCCAAGGGACTTCTCCTGCTCAGGGTTCCGCCGCTACATTTTACTGCGTTCCAAGGGTGGATGAATGAGATTGGTGCTGATCCCAATTGGATTGAAATGGCAATCACCAGTCTCAATGCCCTCCAGTGTTCTTATAGCCTGGGACTACTCTACTTCCTGTTTGCTAGATCATCACTCACTGCCAGGTACAGATTTGGTATTTGGGTCTGGATACGCTTTTTACCGAATCGCTAATTCCTTAAATTGCAAATGTGACTCGTACCAAATCGCTAATGGGCAGTGGAACACATTTGTGCATACCTAATATCGATTTGTAAATTGTTATTCAGTAACAATCGTAATTTACAAATCGGTATACATTTGCTTCGTACATCTAGCCCTTAGACTCTATTCATTAATAAGATTCCAAGATTAGGAATTTTCACACTGGTTAAAGCCAATTTGCTGTTGAGGTTCTGTGGCTGGCTCTTCAAAAGCAACTGAAGTTATTGGGCAGAAGTGGCTCATATATAGGCTCTGCACGTCCTTTTCGGACCGCATTGCGCCACTTACAGGCACGTAGGGGTACTGATGAAAAGTTTCTGGAACCAGTCTGATCCCGGTAGAATATTCAAAAGGTGCAGTATCTGCTGTTAGATAGTATCAACCAGAAAAAGCGTTACCAAAGGTAAGCAACTTATTCTACATCACCACCTTTTCTGACAAATTGGTGATAAGGTCGCAGCTGCCTTCATGATGTTGCTTGCGGCTGTTTCACCCTTCCATATGGGTCTGTACATCACTTTTTCTGTGTTTTAATTTCTGCCTGACCAAGAAGGAGGACCCGCGAGCGTTTATGGGCCCATTCCACCAGGGCTAATGCTGCCACGTTAGCTAGGGATATTCCCTTCCTGGACATGTCAGGCTGCTCATATTCACAAAGCACTACAGCCTTGACAGAGAGGTCTGCAGAGAGGGCCAAATTCTGGGCAGAACTTTTGGTTTGAGTCCAATACTCAGACCCTCTGCCTTATAGGAGATTCTGATTGGTAGCTGTTCCAGATGTGAGGAATCTGTGGTTAGAGGTATCCATCAAGAGAACTGGTTACTTACATTTATATGGAGTGTCCTCTTTTACCATTTGCTGCCATTGTACTACGTTGGTACCAACATAATTTAGTGCTCTGGGTCTGAGGGTACAGAAGGGGTTAAGCAAGAAACTAATGGTGGCACTTCAGGGGTGGCATTATATGCATCTGTGCTCTATCACTTCTGGACACAACAAAGTCTACTCAAAGTTGCACTGCTCCACCTATCAGCCCATGTGAGCACTTCTATGGAACGTTTCTGGATCCAGTCTAGTGGAGTATTCTAAAGGTGATAACTCCCTGGTTAGAAAAAGTATTCACCAGAAAGAGCATTATCAAAGGTAAGTAACTTGTTCTTTTGTTTTTTTAAATCTTTTCCAGGTTTACATGCAACCCTCCCACCTCCTTGATGGAGTGGGTTTGAAACAAGAAGGGAATAAAAGCGTTGGTTAAGGCAGGAGAAAATAGGAAGCATCACATGAAAAAAGAAATCTAAACATTGCGACCACGTGGGCATTGTGGGCTTATATTTGATGTTATCAGGGTTGTAAGTAAATGTCTCTTGTTGTATGGTCACGTTAATTTTTTCCAGCCTGATGATGCTGTTTTTTTTAATCTGCGCACTAGGACTCTGTTAAATTGGCCCCAGTGCATATGCACTGACCCCTAAAACATGTAAAAATTGGCTACACTCAAAATTGGTGTATTTAACTTACCTGTAAGTCCCTAGTATATCATGCAAAAGTATACCCAAGGCGGCCCTGTAAGTTAAATGTCTCTAGTGAATTTCACCACATATTGTGCCACCACTAAATTGACAATTTAAAGCATGTGTTCAAACCTGCCATGCAGCCAAAGGATGCAGTTTTATAATTGCAAATTTGATTTAGCAAAATAAACCTTTTCTCTGGCTCTAACATTCCTTTTTGATACTTTTAAGTCACCACTAGCGTAGACCTTTAACCCGTTGGCCGCGGGGGTAATTCCCCCGCTGTGCTGGGGGGCGGGGGCATGCACAGCGCCCCATGCTCGTGACGAGCTCAGCTCGTCATGAGCCACGGGGGCCGTGTGCTCATGACGAACTGAGCTCGTTGCGGCCACACCCGTTTCTTAGGAACGTTCAGCACAGCGGGGGAATTAGCCCCGCGTACGAGCGTTCGGACCGTTATGACGAGCTCAGCTCGTCATGAGCACACGAGCACCGTGGCTCATGACGAGCTGAGCTCGTCAGGAGCGTCCAACGGGTTAATACCTGTAGGCAGGGTGCATGGTATTTAAAAAGTTTTGACATGTATATTTAATGTTTTAAATATCCTGGAAGTGAAAAAACGTTCAAAGACTTTTTTCACCATGGCAAGGCGGAGTCTCCCATAGGAAAGCACTGGGTTTCAGTATGACTCCTTATAATGCTTAACTTCAGTTTGAGACTGGCTAGAAAAATTATCCAAGATATCATTTAAGTAGTAATTTGAAATCCATCTTAATCAGCAATTTGGACTTAATATGACTATTTTGAAAAGGGCAGTTTTAGACAGTTATTTTTCCACATGAGCCAAAGTGCCTTTCTACCAGTGTTCCCTGTCATTCAGGAGCTGAATGGCTCTTTGATTAGGGGTGAAGTGTCTCTGCTATGAGAGCCAAAAGAAGAGGGGTTGACCTTCCCTCACCGGTCTCTTTGCGGCTGAGGAGTGTGGTGGAATCGCTGTCCCAGGAGTGCTGTGGCCTAAGCAGGAGGGGCCAGAATCCTGCTCTGTGTGCACAAAAGTGCCTGTTGCCTCCTGCGCCATGGGACACGCGCGGGACAAGGGCGGGCCCGTCCGCACCTGTCCGAGATCGGAGGAGGCCGTGCCCTCCCTCTTGGTTCTCTGACCTTTGGGGCCTAGCTTCATCTTGTGGCCCCTAGCCTATGACCTACTAGGAGCTGGAGTACTTCCAAGTCTACCGGGCCTGGCAGCTTTCGGACTCTGCAAGTGTCTCTCGTCTCTTGCCCAGGTAGGAGGACCCCACCGTTTACCCTCATGCTCGAACTGTCAAGTGTGACCTGCCCCCCTTTTGTTCAACATTGAGGCCCTAGTCCTTGGGCTTGTTTGCAGGCTGCATGTGTTTTGTCTGTACTAATGTACAGCGTTAGCAGTGGCTTTCACGTTTTCCCTATTGGCTATCTTCCCTGGTTATCCACACCTTCCCCTTTTAAGTGGTGTTATTGACCTGCACCGCAGCTCAGACCATCTTCTTTTGGAAAACGTGTCTAGCCTGTATGATATATCTGAGGTTATATCTCCTAGGAAAACTCTTGGCTCGCCACAATGGGGAAACGCAGGCCCATCACCAAGGAACCGGTGAAGGCTGTGTCAACCATGGACACCTTCATGCAGCATGTGTTCTGAACAAGAAAATTGAGCTGCCGACTCGTTGTCTCTCTCGATCCCCCATGCTTCACCCCTCCCAAAACGCCCTCGTGCTTTCATGTCTGGTTACGCCCAAACAAGTTCCCACCCCTGAGCTTGTGATTTTGATACAGAACAAAGACGGGCCCTATGTTTATGCTCTACGAACTTCAAACCTCAGGAGGGTGTGTGCTCAGTGGACATCCAGACAAAGCCAGTAGCTCCCAGTGTGGGCCCTGGAAAGGAGAAAGGTGTCAGAGCAAAAAGGAAAGGCCCCTCAATTGGGAACCTTGCCAAGCGTAGGAAGAGTACTGGCTTGCACCCCAGCCCTCCAGATTCTACAGTGGTGCTCAGTCCAGACCTTGCGACCTTGTTTGACACCTTCACGGCATCGCTGTTGGCAGCTTTGGATCATAAATTAGAACCTATCCTTCATCGCTTATCAGCTATTGATAAGGACTTGAATAAATTGACACCGCCCTCACAATATGACCCCTCAGCATTGCCCATTGTTTCTCTGGGCCTAAATGCACCATCTGCTAGCGCTAGGCTGGACGCGCAGGATCTTGGCACAAAGGGCCAGATGTAGGTCGCCAAATACCGGTCGTATCAGCCGATTTCGGCCGTTACCGACCGGTATTTGGTGTTTGACATGTAGGGGGCCTTATATTCACAGAATCAGTATATTTACCGATTCGGTAAATTTACTGATTCTGTGAAATACCGAATCGGTAAATTTACCGAATCAGTAAACACAGATGTAGGTGGCACTTCAAACAGTGCCACAGGCCATTACCAATTTGTTATTTACCATGTAATGCTATTGCATGGTAAATAACGAATTCCAGTGTACATGCACATCTGTGCATGTACACCTGTGCAATGTGGCACACATATATGCCCTAAGGGCATGTATGTGTGTCACATGGCACACAAGCCAGAAACAGGGGTGCAACAGGGTGTCAAAGTGACACTCTGTCCCCCTTGGCAATTCGGTAATTTTACCGATTCGGTAATTACCGAATCGGTATTTGCCATTGATTCCTATGGGCTTCAAGGCCCATAGGAATCAATGACAAATACCGATTCGATAATTCCCGAATCGGTAAATACCGAATCCTACCGATTCGGTATTTTTTACTGAATAATTACCTACATTAGATTTACCGATTCATGAATACCGAATCGGTAAAATTTGGTATTTATGAATCGGTAAATCTAATTTACCTACATCTAGCCCAAAGTGCTTTGAATCCCAGCCCTTTTCTAAGTCTATACCTGAGAGTGAATCCCAGCGTTCCCGCCCAGACCGGCTTGCCCATCATCATCATACCAGACATTATTTACTAACATGACGCCATCGTCTGCACCAAGGTCCAAAGATGGTGCTTCTTCACAGCCCAGGCTGAACCTGCCTTCTGGCCCTGTAGCAAGTATGCCCCCAAACCCAGGAACAGTTGCAAGCAGGCCCATCGGGATGTCGGGTGGAGCTAGAGATGGCACTCGAACTGGGGCTTCCACTAATCTCCCCCAGAGCCCTTGTACTTTACGTCTGCCACCTGATTCAGCCCCCTTTTTAGTGATCTTAGCAAATGTACCTCGACGTTCCTTGAGTGCAAAGGAAGACTATGCCCAAGTAAAGAACAAAGCTGTGCATTGGTTGAACTCTAACATTGCAACAGGTCTGCGGATAGAAAGCCATATTATGGTACAAAGGACATCTTGGGTGGGCAGAGTGAAGAAGAATTGGGATGGGGATTGTGTTACCATTAACTTTAATAACCCCCACGCAGTGGAGAGAATTGTGACATGCGTTCTTATTTTAATCCTGCTGGTTTTAACATGACTATCATGGCTCTCCCCCTTGGCTGCTTTTACAGGCCCCAGATTCACCCACGTTTTCCATCTAGAAGGATTCAGGTGCGTCCTCTAGATCTGGATCAGGGGAGTAAGCAGTAGGGAATCCCAGGAATAGTTACATCCAACAGATTTGTGTCACTTAATTCACCAGCGTGCTGTGATTGACTGGGCGCTGCTCCTTTCGAGTAGAACGTTCTTCCAGCACAGCACCCTGTTGGGCTGTTGGGATTGGCCCAATCAGATCAGAATGGGTGGAATTTCATTTCCTGGAATATTGCCGGCCTGAACAGTAAATGTAATGATCCAGAATGGGTACTTTAAAAAAAAAAGATTAATGTGATCAGCCTTCAGGAGAAGTGGTCTACGGAAAGCTGTTAACGTTTGGAAGAATGCAAACCCTTTGTGCCAGCCACCCCTACTAACGCGGGAAGAGCCAAGGGGGGGGTGCTTGGTTAGCTTCATCTCTACAGCAGTCCATGCCAGTTCCGTCATGCTGTCACCAGACTTTCCTACCCTACAGGCTATTTTGCTATCGACTGGGACAAATAGGTTAATGCTTTAAATGTTTTATAATGCAGTAGCGTGCCTGCCTGAAGTATGTAACATTTCACGGTTGGGTTCCTTTTTGAGAAATAGGATTTGGAACAAACAGTATTGCCCCTACATTCTTATCGCAGGAGATTTTATTGTCCATCTGTGTTGGGACCCTTAGACTTGAGGGGATTAAAGATGTGGGATGTGCTCGCCTTTCTGCTTTGCCCATGGAACATACCTACCAGAGCTGCATATTTAATGCTATTATGAATGAGTTTGACTTAACTTTCACCGTGAATAAATTGCCACCGGATAAGAAGGCTATTGCTCCAACCTTCACCGGGAGAGGGTGCTAGTTCTTCATAGATTTAATGTTTTGCCTCTACACCGTTGTTTCCCCCAACATCAGTGACTTTACTATCCAGGAGAGTTTGTATAGTGACCACAATCCTGTATGTGGCTTGACCGACTGGCCCTGGGATTGACCGATTAGGACTGGAGACAAGGGGTCCCTGAACATTGTGGAAGGGGAAGGAGTCTAAAGTGGGCCCAGATCATTCTTGACAAGTTTTATGAGTTTCTGTTTGCCCAGTGTGACAAGGAGTTTGTCATTTGCTTAGACAGCAGGACAAACCCATCAGTCATTTTGGAGGCCTTTTGTAGCATGTCAGGAGTTACAGATAATCTACTACAGACCCCGGGTAAGCGTTTGTCATATAGGCCATAGATGGTTTGACTCTGAGTTTTCTCACGCCTCTAGGAGACTGAGAAAAGCTCTGAGCATCAAGGCCAAGGGATCTAGCATCCTGAATAGCTCCAAGTTTTGTATCATCATTAATGAACCATCCCTGGGATTCCCACATTACAGAGGAAGAGTGGGGGTGCCACTTTGAGGGTTTGTTTCAGATGGACCTTAGTTCTGGGGAAGCCCAGGATATTGTTGAGGGTCAATCCGAGATTATGTTTACTGCACAGTAAGTAAGAGCTGGCATATCTCAGTTGACCAAAAACAAGGCCCCAGGACCTGATGGGATTCCTTCAGAACTTTATGTCTCTAAATTAGATACCTGGGTTCCTGCCCTTGCTTGCATAATCACCGTCGTGGTTATGATCAGCCATCCGGATTCCTGAGCACTATCCATCATTGCCCCAGTTTTCAAAAAAGGAGATCGGGACAGTACTCACTGTTATAGGCCCATCTCCCTCTTGAACTCGGTGGTTAAGGTGGTGGGACGTATGGTATCAGACAGGCTTTTGAGCTGGGCAGATGGTAAAAATATTCTTGCCGACGTCCAATATGGTTTTTGCCCCGGTTGTTCCACTGTGGACCAGACTCTAAATCTTAAAACGATTGTGAATAAGTACACTGTCATGCGATCTGGCACTATCTACCTAGCCTTTATGGACTTATCATACCCATTTGACTGCGTAAACAGATCTAAGCTCTGGCAGATGATGCTCTCCATTGGTGTTGACAAAGACATTGTCCTGTTTTTAAGGGATTTGTACAGAGACTTGAAAGCAGTCGTTCGATATTCCAAAGATCTTAAAGTTACACTTGAGTTCTCTATCAAGAGAGGGGTCTACAACTTTTGTTGGATTCCTTTGTTTGTTTTATGGAGGACTTGGACCTACTGGTCAATGATACTACATCTTTCGTAATGCAGGTGGGCGCACGCCCAGCTAAGTCCTACACATTCTTGGTAGGAGACATGCCAGTCCCTAGAACCTATGTTTTTTCTTACCTTGGGGTAGTGTTTGACGCAGCTTGAAATAAGGCCCTCTGATCAGTCGCAAGAATCTATCTTCAATGGTTCAAAAGCACCCACAATAATTTTCTATTGACCAGATTTAGGGGGTCATTAGGATTGTGGTTTTTCCGCATCCTCCGGGCCGGCGGAATTGTCCGCCAGCCCGGAGGATGCGGAAAAACTGCTGCGGAGCCTTCAAAGAACCCCCGCAAGATTAGGATGGCTGGGGGGGTCAGGAAGACTGTCCGCCACTTTTCCGCCGTGGTCGCCTTACGACCGCGGCGGAAAAGCTCTAATATGAAGGCGGTGTCTAACAGACACAGCCAGCCATATTAGGATGGGGTAAACAGATGCCTTTCCGCGGCGGCTTCTCCGCCGTGGAAAGGCATACGTTGATTTCTTTGGGGGCCCGTTGCGGGCCCCCAGGGTGACGGGGGGGTGGGGGTTGCACATGGGGGGTACCTATGGTACCCCCCTCCATTTGCGTGAACGAAGCGGCAGGCACCGCACGGTGCCTGCCGCTTTGTGCATGCAAATGCGAAGCAAGCATATTTCACCTTGCGGCGGGTGCTGCTTCAAGCAGCACCCGCCGCAATGTTAAATATTGAGGATGTGACCGCCAGGGTGGCGGTCACATCCTAATTGCACTGGAGGGACCGCCGCTGCCCCTGCGGACGGTCCCTCCTCCTCTGGGGTGGCAGACGGACGCAGGTCCGGCCGCCATCCTAATGAGCACCTTAGTTTGGATCTTTTTCACTACCTTTTGACCCACCCTTGTGCGGTACATAAAGGGCAGTACCTCCCACCCTGTGGCTGTGACGGGATGTCTCTACAGGACATGATGCATTTTTTAAAAATGTTTTGTAGTTTTTATGAGACACCAAGAAAGTCTTTTATTATTCCTATTCTTAAAAAAGCAAGTTTAGGCAGGTCAGACTCGATTTTCTTTTTTTACAAATACTTTCAAACAATACTGTAATACATGTTTTGAGCTTTATAAGGGCTGTATTTAGGCTTCGGGTCAGCTGTGATTAATTTTATATGGACAATTCCGGGGCACTGCGTTGGCCAGGATGGAGCGTATTATGGCAACGTGATAGCGTATTCTGGCAACATGATATCTCATATTTATTTATTTCACATTTTATGGGTCCATGGTGGAGGGTTTTATCTCTCAGACTGTGTTCAACATAGTTCCTGTAATTCAACTTGTATGTTATGGGCCCTAAATGAATGGTCTAACTGTGTCTGATACAATAGTGTGTTCATTTTGCACCTTTTGGGGCTGTGATGATGTCATTTTATTTCTGGATTCGCTCACGTTGGGGACATGATGGATACACATATTGCCTCTTTTTTTGCCCATGATATTGATTTTCAACTGTTTGCCTGACTTTTATAATTTTCTTTGTAAAAACCAAATAAAGATTGTTGTTGACATTATTTCTTGGAGTGGACTACCATGATCCCCCCCCAACTAATATTCCACTTTCCCACAGGGGGTCGTTATGACTCCTCCTCTGGATGATTTCCTGGAGAGAAAAAACAGGGAAGATTCTGCTCCCAACCAGTAGATGGTGGAGTAATGCACAACATCTCAATGTAGAAAATCTTCAAGCTGCAAAACTATTGTTACAGGTAAGTAAGTATCTTGTTTCCTATTCACACTCTGTGCACAATCCTGCCTTCTGATGTTGTATTTGGAAACATGTTACAAGCACTGTCAATTTCCAAAGAATAACTCCACCTTATTGGCCTGCAACCCACAGTCTTTCAGACGCAATCTCCGGTTGAAGATTATTGTTTTCTTTCACTTTTGGCCATGGAAGAGAAGCTGTTTCCAGATGTCGTACCTGACAAATATATTCGTTTTCATCAAGATAAACAAACTGAAAGACAATCTGAGACACCCATAGACAATGCACCACTTAAACACAAGCAGTAGATTTATTGGGCCATTCTTTTTAGCAACGCCAGAGGTCATCCAAATTGAACAAATGTGTATTTTGGCTGCACAAATTAGGGAAATAGCCCAGTTAAATTGTGCATAGAAGTTTGACCGAAAGAACCATCATTGGATCTGCAGCTAGTGTTTGCTTAGGGATCTGTCTGCTCTCAAATGCCAAGAATGCACATTCTTGTCTAAACAGACCTGTTCTTTGGAAGCATAGACACTGGGCATACTGTACTATGTCAACAATAGGATCAGCTGTTTCTACTGAGGCCATTCTGGAAACCGCAAAGAAATCATGGGGCGAATTACTCTGGGCACAATGTTAAGAGCACTTAGTAACTCCACTGGTACTTGATGAAGAATAGGATCCTGACAATTTTTGAAAAAAAATGAGCTACAGATCTACAAACAGTCCCGTCCGATCGCTTTCACCCTAGAATCTAGACTGAACTTCACGATAAATCCAATGAACCCCAGACACGGAACAGCAAAACATGTAATCGGTAAACAACAATGCCATGTCAACATAATCTGACTTCGATAGAATCAGTCTCAAAAATGCCTATCTTGTCCTCCACTAATTAATTGATGCATTCCTAGGAGAGGCCTTCAGTCAAAGGGTGGCTTTTATGAATGTCATTGTCAAGCTTGAGTAGCTGAATCTATGCACACTTGTCTACGAAAAGTTTGGCATCAATGATTTTAGCACCAAAAACATTAAAAAATGATTTTTTGGGAAGCTGTGTCACAACCGCTTTAAAACATAGGCACATAGTCAGTTCAAGACATTAAAACGCCATTCATTAAAGAGAAATTACATCATCAGACAGAGTGTGCATATTTTATGTTATTAAGCCCAGATCCTTGTGACTGGGGTTGAATGTCTGCATTGTTCAGCAGTCCTTCCATCATTTGTTTCTTTTGCATTTGTCGTCCTAAGTGGGAAGGGTATGCCCAGATGTGGGTCCCATGCTTTCTGTGCCACTGGATTCAAGCTAGCCTGGCTGACGACGGGTGATGCCCAGAAACCTGTCCCAGAATGCTTGTTTCCGGTCCAGGGAGGACCTGGCTTGGCATTTCGGGTTGCCTGTTCCCATGAGGAACAGTGTCAATATTGATTTGCGTATAACTGGGTCCAAACTGGGGTGGCATGGTGAGCAAAAAAACAATGGATTAAACCCAGGCCCTCGAGACTGAGGGTGAATGTTTATATTGTTCAGCATTCCGTCTATCATTAGTTTCCTTTGGAAAATTACTTCCAGCAACTATGAAAAAAATAGTGATCCAACATTTTTAAGGCTCCAATCAAAAAAGCATAAAGAAGCAGGGGCGGCTCCTCCATTAGGGTGGAGGAGCATTGCCCCATTGCTTTCTCCCAGTGCGCTCAGCAGAAACATAAAATGGTATTTTCAATACTATTTTATGTTTCTGCTTCTTGTGTGGCGAGAAAGCAGAAGGCAGGGTATGCCTGGTCGGGGCGGTTCGGAGGGTATGCCTGGTTGGGGGAAGGCCCTCTGGGGCCAACCAAACCAGTCATGCGAACTCTACATTTTCTCTATGTAGGCTGCATGCAGCCTACATAGAGAAAATGGCCTTCCTACAGGCGCCCAGCTGGGCGCTGTCCCCACCATTCACAACGCTGCCATTGCAGTGTTCTGATTGACTTAGGGAAGAGGAGGTAGGATGCCTGTTCCTGCTCCTGTAAAGCAGCAGGAAAATGTAAACGCAGGACCCGGCCACAAGCGGAGGTGGCGCGGGATCGGTCAGGTAAGTTTTTTTTTCTTTTCACCTTTTCACTTCCCCTCCTGCGCGACCCTCCACTTGGCCCCCCAACCCGCGAGTCAGGCGACCTGCGATTGTAAATGATACACAGTTTTCACTGCATTTCAACTGCAAAGTTGTTTCATTCAGTCATTAGCCTCTTGGGCACCACTGTGGACGTGAATTCAAAGTACATCGTTTTCACAACCAGGTGTTATGTACGTAGAGGCTACATCCAAGCACCAGATGTTGTGTGCTGCTTCAGTGTCCCTCTGTCAGACTCTCCCGCCCCGGCCCAGGGGAATATGGCAGTTCTGCAAATGGTTGTGTCAGTGTCTTCCAGGTTTCCCTAGGAGTGTAGAGGGGGCAGACAAGAGCCCCATTTTCTGTGCTCTCAGGGAATTGTGCATAAAGGGAGGTATTGCGGGAAAGCTGTGGGATGTGATTGTCTGGTGCTCACACTAGGCACCAGGGATTTTCTATGTTGAGGGACCACACATTTTCTCAATCTTTCTGTTCCCCCTGGGAGCTTGTTGGGGGTATTTACACCCAATCTGCCTTCCCACGGGACACCAGGAAAAAGTAGGCAATAAAAAAGGAGTTCAGGTGGCACACCATGCATAGGGCCACCCCCCACCCCTGCCACCACCACAAAAGGGGACAATACAGTTTTCTGTCCTTGGGGGGCAGAAGGGTTTGGGGCTTTGGTCCAATCTGCACCCCAGTGGGTCGAAAGGCTGCTAGACGCATAGGACAAATTTACAAAAAAATACATAAATGTATTTTGGTGGTCCACAAAGGCATAGGCCCATGCCATGCCCCCACCCCAAAGGGGGGCATTTCGGTCTTTATGTGCCCTATGCCAAGTAGATTGAGAGAGATTCCCCCCAATCTTCTTTAAGTGCCCTATGCCAAGTAGATTGAGAGAGTTTCCCCCCGATCTGCTTCCAGGGTGAAGAAAACCTACCAAATGCCAGAGATTATACTTAGTGAAAATGTGGTGGCCATGGTATAGGGCCATGCTTCCTCCAGAACAGGTGGAAATTTAGTTTCTACTTTTCCCAGTAGGCAAATTGGGTGGGGGGGTTGCCTCCCCCAACCCACCGGGAGACAAACTCCACTAGACACCAGAGATTTTTACACTTGGGTAAAGAAGAGATGTGTGGGCCTCCCACCTCAAAAGGGGGCACACCAGTATTTTTGCCCACTAGAGGGCTTGCCCCCTTGACAGCTGAAGGTCCACTGGATGCCACTAGAATATTTTTTTAGAATGAAAAAATGGGGTGGAGTCTGACCCTTCTAGAAATCAGGGCCCACCCACACTCCTAAATCCTCAAAAGTGAGGGAAATTTAGACCCTATGGGCGTTTATTATATATATATATATGGGCTTGCAGAGTGGGGTTAAATTCTAATGACCTCCTGCTTGCCATGCTGAATGACTGCACTACTGGTGCGCTGGGTCAACCACAACCCTAGGAAACTTACTAAACCTAGATATTTCTGAAAACTAGACACAGATTCCAGGGTGAAGGGCCTTTCTTGGATCCCACAAATTTGTCTTACCCACATTGGCTTGCAAACCTCAACCTTTGCCTAAAATCACTCACTTTATTCACAGTTCTATGATCTAAACTTCCAGGTACTGCAGAGAGTCACAAAAATCCTACCACCCAGCGTTTCCACACTTTTCCAATAAAAACATTACCCAACATGTGTGGCTCGGCCTAGCTCCTGCAACACATGCAGAGATACAAGCTGTAGTATAGCTGCAGTATTCAGGCCCAAACGCAGCCACCACCTAGGGAAACCCAGACATTTGTGCATAGAAGACACCTGGGAAAGTTGGGTTGTTGTGCCTCGCATGGATTTCATGATGCTTTCTTACCAACAATACCATGTTGACCTCCTTTTTCTTGAATTTCTTTGATAGAAACTTGAATCTACCTGGATCCCAAAAAATACTATTTAACTACGAGGAGGAAATCGGTCTATTTGGTGTGACAGGAAGGCCTCCAATGCACAGAAATACCCAGTTCACCAGTTATACATAGCTTGTCCAATACCTGGCTTGAGACAGGTTTCCATCACGCCACCCATTTGGCGGAACTTCGTCATCTGGAAAGCTAAGAGAGAAAGGTCACACGTAGCCAATGTTGCTCAAAGGCTAACATACATGGGTACTAGGCCCCATACTCTCAGAAAATCTCAGCCATTGTGGTTGTTCAAGGTATGTGGAAACTGATGGAGTGCAGTGCAGGTGATAAGGAGTGTGTGAGAGATAAAAATGACTAGAAGGACAAAAAATATGTTTATTAGGGATTGTCCTAATGCCATCTAATAAAAACCGCCTGATAGTTTGGGATAATTTTACTATCTATTGGCAACAAGTGAGGTCGACATGTTTCAGCCGTATAGCTTACTGGCTCGGCTTTCTTCAGGACCTTGTGAAAATACTGTGCTACTGCAAAAAAAAATTTTTATTAATGAGAATCATCTAATTTATTCATCGGAAGAAAAATAGATCAGTGGTATATTACCACCCTACCAGACATGTCTCCCATGTGTATGTTGTTTGAGAGCTATTTCTTCATTCCTGGAAGAAAAGGAATTGTTGTCAAAAAAAGAGAAATCAAGCTTGTAGTGGTGAACAAAACATATGATCTAAGCATGGAGGTAAAACAAGTCACTAGGTCGATAATACACTGTATTCGACTTTAACCCATTCAATACATGATTATGATTGGGAAATTGAATTTTGAGATTTAATAAATACTCACACAGCTTTCTGTGGGAGTAAGCCTCACCTCACCCGGCAACTGCTCGGTGGCTGAGGCCCCCCTCTATTGGTAAGAGAGAACAACGGGACAAGGGGTAATCACATCATCCATCTCATGTACCCCTGTTGTTCTCTCAAAATAAATCAATAAAACCTAAATCAACAGCGACCATTGACTATGAAATTCAACACCAGTGGCGGGTGCAGACTGACATCAACGACAGTAATTACTTCATATTAAATGAAGATTTACCCAGGGTCTCATCTAGATTGCTATTGCAATCTGTTATGCCCATTTATCCCTATAAACATGATCAGGTTTCTAGGAAAAACTTGCCTTTGTTGGAGTATTCCTTCACAATTAATTTATTCAAAAGTATAGTGAAGGGTGAGCCATGTTGTTATATTCAAATTATTATTAAATCCATCGCTAGAATATTTTTGCTATGCCTGGTTTAGTGATTCTAAGCACTGGCACAAGAACCCATGAAACAAGTTATTACAATATGATCATGATGAGCATTCTCCTATCAAGGAGATATCAAAACCACCACTAGAGAGTGTCCAAGGGCAAGTTTAACGACCCAAACTAGATATGTACCCCAACATAAAGTACCATAACAATAATTATATCTAGGAGTCAAAACAAGAATAGAACTCACTGTGAAAACAGAACCTCAACGCGGAAAGACAATAAAATAGAAGTGGAGACCCAAATGTGCAACCAAGTGTGACAGAAAAAATGTGAGCAAGCTCAAGGGCATGGGTGAATTTTCCCATCAGTAGCCGCTCTGTACCGCCCTTTTTGACATCATATGGGTTCTCCTTGCCCAGGAGACAAAGGACACGGCCTACTGTTGTAATCGAGGCTGTGTTGTAACCTTTTACGTGATGTATTCTAAAAAATGGGTGGTATAAATAGTGTGTAAATATAAGTGGCGACTGAGTAAGCAGTGCAAGAGAAATGTGTTAAGTGAAAAGAATTTAAAATTGGATAAGACTGAGTAGATACGTAACTTTAATATTATCTCTCAGTTTTTCCAAATCTACATAATGTGAAGTTTATTTTAAAAGTGCCTCCCCAGACAGCACAGTAGCCAGTCCGGAGACATTGACGGTCTGAGCGGTGCTCCTCTATACCTGAGCTGGAGCCAGGTTGGGTGAAGCGCCATCACCACAACTAATGGTCTGTGGTGGAAATACGTGACCTGGAATCTGCAGGTGACATTTCTTTTGAAACAGAAACTTCACTTTTAAAATAAACTTCACATTATATAGCAGTAGCTAACAACGGGTCCTGAAGAAAGCATTGGCACACTGCCATTAAATGCTGAAACATGTCGACCATCATTGCTCACAGATATTATGTTAAATCTGTCTTTGCACATTATTTTTAGATTTGGAAAAACTGAGAGATAATATTAAAGTTAAGTATCTACTCAGTCTTATCCGATATTAAATTCTTTTCACTTAACACATTTCTCTTGCACTGCTTACTCAGTCGCCACTTATATTTACACACTATTTATACCACCCATTTTTTAGAATACATCACGTAAAAGGTTACAACACAGCCTCGATAACAACAGTAGGCTGTGTCCTTTGTCTCCTGGGCAAGGAGAACCCATATGATGTCAAAAAGGGCGGTACAGAGCGGCTACTGATGGGAAAATTCACCTATGCCCTTGAGCTTGCTCACATTTTTTCTGTCACACTTTGCACATTTGGGTCTCCACTTCTATTTTATTGTCTTTCCGCGTTGAGGTTCTGTTTTCACAGTGAGTTCTATTCTTGTTTTGACTCCTAGATATAATTATTGTTATGGTCCTATCAAGGAGAACCTTAAAAAAAGAGCAGACAAATGAAGTTGAAACCAACAAAACACAACCAGCTAGCTTGTATCAACTTACCTATCCGTCGGTACCCCTTCGCAGTCTGCGAGCAGAGTGGGAGGTTCCGAGGATAGTTCCTGATCTCTTTTTATAGTGGAGCTGATTGGCCTAATAGGATTTAATTAGCTAATTAGCCAAACAGGATGCGCGCTGTTATATTTAAGCGCCGACCTGTCTGTAACACGCTCTGCCATTGGAGCCAAAGCGTGCCTCGCGTCACCCTCAGACGCTATCTTAGTTGTATTGGTATAGGCTCTAAACGCGCATGCGCCCACCTGACACAGCGATCTTCACGGATGCCGGGCTTGTAACTTCCCGCGTCCTGTCCAGACGCTGCATTTAGCGCGCATGCGCGTTTGCAGTCCCCATCGGCTGGCGCGCGTGTGTGTGTGTGTGTGTGTCTAAAGCCACGGAATGGCAGCGGCAGAACAACTCACAATTCATGCGACGTACATCAGAGGTCTCTGGAAGAGGGTTATTGCTTGATAAATCTTTAACCCTTCTTCTAATAAAAATGATCAGAGGTACCTTAGTAGCTGACCTAATATGTATCATACCACACCCTGTTTCATTTAGTAAATAAAATTACAGTAATGCGGTGCGAAGTTTACAACAGTTCCGTCATTTCTAATTAAAAACTGTAGGTTGTAGACACTAGGTACAGATTGCAAATGTATCTTAGTAGCTGGCCTAATATGTATCATACCACACCCTGCTTCATTTAGTAGATAAAATTGCAGTAATGCGGTGCGTAATTTACAACAGTTCCGTAGTTTCTTAATAAGAAGCTGTAGGTTAAAGACACTAGGTACAGATTACAAATGTATCTAGATGTGTTATACTTCTGGCAAAGTGAATGTGGGTTTCAAGCAAGTTTACTACAGCTAATTCAGAATTGTTGTTATTAGTGTGGCAACTGATTCATATGTCATAAATGGGTCAAACCTGGACCCACGGAACGGTGTCGTTCAGACCCTCTGTATCTGTTCTCAGTTTGAAAATCCACCTTTGCTCCCTAATGAACAGAAACCTGGAGATATCGGTCACATGCTGGGGAATCCTAGGACGTTCAAGGATCACCCATCTCATGTCGTCTGCTGGATGTTTGACACTTAAAAAATGATTGGTTAGACGTGTAGATTGCTTATTACAGCGTATGGTGCTTTTGTGCTCACTGAGTCATTGCTTAATTTTGCGTATGGTATGGCCCACGTGCCTCAGTGAACACGGGCATGTGATCAAGTAGATCACACGATCTGTGTTGCAATTTGTATGATTTCGCAAAATCCATGGACTATCAGTCCCAATATCTACAGATTCGTTTTCATAGTCTGGGTGCAAAAACTACACAAACCACAAGGGTAGTGGCCGCGTCCCGGGGGAAGCCCCCAGAGAGTATTAGAGTCTTGTTTTGGGCTGTAGCCTGGGTCGGGTATGTACAAGGCTGTCTCGCAGGCTTGGGCCTCTCTTAAACGCAAACAGCGGTGGCGGAATCTTCTCTGTGGCAATGTTTAAAATGTGCCAATGTCTGCGTACCGTCTTTTGAACTTTGTTGGACAGTGTACAAAAGGTGTTGACAAACGTCAGTCTATTAGTCGCAGGTTTGGTCATACTGTGGTCAAGTAAAGCCTCTCAATTGATATTAGAAGCTCTTTTCCATGCTCTTTGTACTAAATGTTTGGGAAACTCTCGGGCCTGAAGTTGTAGTGAGAGATCTTTGGCATGTTTGTCAAAGAGTGCTGATGTTGAGCAGTTCCTACGCACCCTTAGAAACTGTCCCACAGGAAGGTTTTCGCGCAGAGCTCTCGGGTGGTGGCTGTCAAATGTAAGTAAAGAATTTCTTGACATAGGTTTTTTGAAAAGTTCACATTGTAGCTGCCCATTCGCTGCAAAAATGGAAATGTCTAGGAATGACAGCCGAGATTTGCTATGCTCGATGGTGAATCTCAAAAAAGAGTTCTGTTTAGCCAGATGTGAAAGGCATTGATCTCGTCGGCAGTGCCTCGCCAAACCACCAGAACATCATCGATGTACCTCTTCCACATGAACACCTGATGGAAAAACGGGTTGCTGTGGTTGAGGACACTTTTCTGTTAAAAAAGATGGACGTACAGGTTGGCGAGGCTAGGCGCAAAAACGCTGCCCATCGTGGTGCCTGAGACTTGGAGAAAGATCTGGTTTTCGAACCGGAAGTAATTTTCCATCATGGCTATCCTTGCCCATTCCATGATGAAGCTAACTGGAGTGATGCTTTCCAGGTCCTGTGTTTCGTGTAAACTTCTGATGGAATCGAGAGTCTCTTGTTGCGGGATACATGTATACAATGACTCGACGTCAAAACTTGCTATTAGGTCAGTAGAAACGTCGAACTCGATGTCTGGAAGGATTCGGAGTAGATCTGCAGTATCTTTCAAATAAGTAGGCATCTCTGTCACCAATGGTCGTAGGAAAAAATCAACGAAGGTTGATAAAGGCTCTAAAAGTGAGCCAATCCCAGATATGATGGGACGTCATGGGGGCGGTCGTTGGGCCTTATGTATTTTTGGCAAGCAATAAAAATAAGGCATTACAGGGTGCATGATGGTCAGATACTTAGCCTCATGAGGTGTAATCCAGCGCTCAGCATCTGCTTCCTCAACCAGTTGTTTGATCTCCAAACTTAGCCTGGAGGTAGGATCTGAGTCCAGTAATCAATAGGACTTAGTGTCTGACAGCTGTCTTAAACATTCCGCACAATATGTTTCCAAGTCCTGCACAACGGTGGCTCCCCCTTTGTCTGCTGGTTTAAAGATGATCGAGTCATCTTGTATGAGACCTTGAAGTGTCAGTCTCTCTGCATTGGAAAAATTATGGTAGTCATTGCTCCGTGTATTACATAATGCCATCACGCCATGAGTCACTGCTTTCTCAAAAGTTGTCACTTGAGATGGGACTTGATGTGCTAGTGGAGTGAAGTTAGATTTTGGACGTAGGCCGGTGTTGTTTGTCCCTATTTCTTGTGTAGTAATATCATTTTCTTTGTTTTTAAAGAAAAAGTGCAACCGGATTTTCCTGAAGAAACCCTCAAGCTCACACCTGAGTTTGAAAGGATCTCCTGTGTGTGTAGGGACATATCCTAGTCCTTTGTTGTGAACTCTGTTTTCATTCTCTGTCAGAATGCGGGAACTGAGATTAACCACTAAGTCTGTCGTTCCGCAGTCTGGTTGGTTGTTTGCTGTAAGCCTCCCCTGCTCCTCGTGTTGGGGAAGGATGGATCTGCTTCCCAATGGACCGTTGGCATTCCTCTTCTTCTGCCTCGATTGCGGCCTCTGCCCTGACCTAAAAAAGACTGGTCTGGAAAAAATTGTTCTGGAGGATATGGTTGCATGTGTGGCATAAAAGGAGGTGGTTGATAACCCCAGGGACCTCGTGGCCACCATTGGCCTTGGTTCTGATAGTAGCCCTGCATGCCACGTCTCCTGTTCGATCTACATGACATTCCTCTGCCCCTCGTGTGGGGTGCCCCAGAGTTGGATGAATCTGAGTCACTAGATTCTTGGTCTGGGCCTGATGTTGAATAATTAGATCCATAACGCCTCCCAATGTTGTTGTATTCAGGCGCTACATAGTTGTCACTCGTGTAGGAGTACATTTTGACCAGCGAAAACTTGGCTAGATCTTTTTTGAATTTATCTATCTTATTTAGTAGGATGTTTTCCCTGTATTCCCTGTTAGTTTTGTTGGTTTCCTCCATTTGTTTCTTGTAGACAGTCCCCTTGATGATGGTGTTAATTTGTCCCTCAAGGACCTGTATTTCTATGAGGATAGTGTCTGCCTGGCGTTTGGCCGTGCTTATTATGAGGATCAACCAATCGCGAGTGCATCGCCATGCGATTTGTGACCAATCTCGCAAGAAGATCTTATCAGTAAGGAAGAGTCTTGGTGTATTTGTTACGATCAGGCCAGTAGGAGTGCTTTTGCCCCGTAAATATTCAGTCATGATCACTCCACGAACCGATGTTCGTGAATGGGATTTCTTCAGGTTCAATAGAGTGAGCCAGTCATCTTTGGTGCCAGTTGTTATTTCAGGTAGGGAGTCCAAAATACTCGGATTGCTGGACAGAATAGTATAGAGGACTTCATCGTCGAATGTCAAGCCTGCAAAGTCCGCCATGGTGGAAAGACCTGATCGTGGTCAATGAAAAAGGTGAGCGTACAATATAGGCTTATAATTATGTATTAAGCCTCTAATAAGACCCGCAGCCTAGGCTGCTCTAAGAACTGAAATCAAAGTTGTGAGGGAGGGTCTAGGGGACAATATTTAGAGACCAGATTTACTCCACACCCCTGAGCACAAACCTATTTAACTACGGGCAAGAAATCGGTCTATTTGGTGTGACAGGAAGGCCTCCAATGCTAAGAAATACCCAGTTCACCAGTTATACATAGCTTGTCCAATACCTGGCTTGAGACAGGTTTCCATCAGCCCTCCCATTTGGCGGAACTTCGTCATCTGGAAAGCTAAGAGAGAAAGGTCACACGTAGCCAATGTTGCTCAAAGGCTAACATACATGGGTACTAGGCCCCATACTCTCAGAAAATCTCAGCCATTGTGGTTTTTTTAAGGTATGTGGAAACTGATGGAGTGCAGTGCAGGTGATAAGGAGTGTGTGAGAGATAAAAATGTCTAGACGGACAAAAAATATGTTTATTAGGGATTGTCCTAATGCCATCTAATAAAAACCGCCTGATAGTTTGGCATAATTTTACTATCTATTGGCAACTGAGGTCGACATGTTTCAGCCTTATAGCGTACTGGCTCGGCTTTCTTCAGGACCTTGTGAAAATACTGTGCTACTGCAAAAAGAAATTTTTATTAATGAGAATCATCCAATTTATTCATCAGAAGAAAAATAGATCAGTGGTATATTACCACCCTACCAGACATGTATCCCATGTGCATGTAGTTTGAGAGCTGATTCTTCATTCCTGGAAGAAAAGGAATTGTTGTCAAAAAAAGAGAAATCAAGCTTGTAGTGGTGAACAAAACATATGCTCTAAGCATGGAGGTAAAACAAGTCACTAGGTCCATAATACACTGTATTCAACTTTAACCCTTTCAATACATGATTATGATTGGGAAATTGAATTTTGACATTTAATAAATACTCACACAGCTTTCTGTGGGAGTAAGCCTCACCTCACCCGGCAACTGCTTGGTGGCTGAGGCCCGCTCTATTGGTAAGAGAGAACAACGGGACAAGGGGTAATCACTTCATCCATCTCATGTACCCCTGTTGTACTCTCAAAATAAATCAATAAAACCTAAATCAACAGCGACCATTGACCATGAAATTCAACACCAGTGGCGGGTGCAGACTGACATCAACTACAGTAATTACTTCATATTAAATGAAGATTTACCCAGGGTCTCATCTAGTTTGCTATTGCAAAAAATACTGCCACCTAGCACTCTCTTAAATTTCGCTATAACAACTCTACCCCACTGAGGTTAGTGCCTGTGACAGAAGCAGATCAAACCAGGGTTTGATCCTTTCCTTTAACGGGCACTAGGCCTAGCCACGCAAGTGGGGTAGCTTTTTTAAGTTTTGTTGATCCTTTCCTGTCACAGCCACAAAGTAGAATAGTGTTCTTTTGGCGATTTGATCCGTTCCTGTAGCGAGCACTAGGCTAAGCCACACAAGTGGGGGTTGCGAGCTTATTGCAACTGGTGCGGGAACGCTGGGTGGTAGGACATTTGTGGATCTCTGGAGATTCTAAACCTTTCCCTCACATAAATGTGAGGGCAATATGTTTTTTAGCCAAAGTTTGCCGTTTGTAAGGGCCCTGGGTAAGAACGCGTTATGAGATTCACTAATGTCAAACCACGTGGACCGGTGTGTCTAGTTTAAAAAAAAAATTCTGGGTGCGATTGGTCGCTCTGGGTGGTGGCCTATCCAAAGCCCAATATCTGCAGCTATTCACATTGTAAAAAAGGCTGGTTTTGAATGAAAAATAATTATCTGTCCAAGTTGCATTTTGGGGCCTGTCACAGGCGCTGGGCTCACCCACACAAGTGTGGTATTGTTTTTGTCAAGTGACATGGGAAATTTCTAAGTCTGTGCCGATTCCCGAATGTTCCCTCAAAATGACAATGAAATGTGTGTTTTTAGCTAAAGGTTGAGATTTGCAAGTGCATCTAGGTCGAAAAACCTAATGAGATCCAAGCAGGTCATGCCATCCTCAAATTTTCTATCCTCTGCCCCCTGGGTGTCCAATTTTCTGAAATCTCAGTTTGGTAACATTTCCTGTATGCCAGCTGAACTAAATCCTCAGTTACTTCCCACATTGAAAAAAAAGTGTTGGTATTAAGTGGAAATTTTGATCTGTCCATTCTGTGTTCAGAACCCTTTCCTGTCATGGGTGTTATGCCCACCCGCACATGTGGGGTACAGTTTTTTGGGGAAAGATGTGTAGGAACATTACGTGATAGGAACTCTTTTGATCTCCACAGATTCCAGGAGCTTCCCTTAAATAAATGTGCGGAAAATGTGTGTTTAGCTAAAGTTTGAGGTTTGTAATGGCTCCTGGGTATAAATAACTCATGAGATCCACACAAGTCACATCACCTGGGACTCTCCAGAAAGTCTAGTTTTCAGAAATGTCTGGCTCTGGTAGGGTTACCTGGGTGGCGGCTGAACTGGAGTCCCAAATTTGCAGCTACTCACATCGTTAAAAAAAAATCTTTTATTTTGCTGGGCGAAATGTGATGTGCCCAGGGCGTGTTCACCATTTCCATTAGGAGACTTGTGGAAACACATAATAGTATAACATTTATTATTAATTGACTTTCTATGCATTTGTTGCTACCAAATATAAGCCAGTAAGCAAGAAAAAATATTTCTGCAAAATGCCCTCTTAATCACATGATAGTATGAGTAACCACAAGGTCAGAGGGGAACAAACATACCTGATGTTCCTAAATCCAGTATCTTGTGTACATTTCAGAAATTCATTGTTTATTATATTTTACCATATGAATTTCTGTTTAGTCGGTACTCAATGAAAAATCATTATAAGATGCAGCTCAGTT
Organism: Lissotriton helveticus; assembly: GCF_964261635.1. Taxonomy (NCBI): domain Eukaryota; kingdom Metazoa; phylum Chordata; class Amphibia; order Caudata; family Salamandridae; genus Lissotriton; species Lissotriton helveticus. The sequence continues at coordinate 832,341,754 of NC_136070.1, forward strand.
GTTGGCTCTGGTTACCATGCATTTCTGGTGCGGTTACAAATATTATATATCCCAGCGACCAGAATAGTCTATAGATTGTAACCGTAAATTGCTTTTGTAAATTGGTCATTGTGACAAAAAAGTTACAGATGATAACTGTGTCCCAAATGTCTTTTTTTCCTACTTATTTTCATTACTTTTTCTTTCAACGATTTTGTTTCTTTGGGAAAATGCTCAGGGATCTACAAAAAGGACTCATTGCAGAATTTAGAACTGTCTACATTTCAGAAATATAAAACTTTTTTGAGATCACCCAATTCATTTCCCGCCGATTTCCACTGTAAAGTTGGAGCCACAAAAATGAGGAAAAATGGACTACCTCTTAGAAAAATGCTCTGCTTATTCTTTAAATGTGGCAAGGTGTGACCCTAGTGCAGCAAACATTCTGTTGATACAATGTTTAGAAATAAAAAAACACTTTCTTGCACAGCACTTTCCCCCCCCACAAAAAACAGAATGTATCAATATTTTGGTTATTTTCTTGTATTCCTCCAGAGAATCTACAAAACCTGGGTGCCTTTAGAATCCTTTGGATGTTAATTTTGCAAGAATTTCTTCGGTTTAAGCACAAGCTATACCATATATCCAAAAAGGGCTTAGGACCGGGGGAGGAGAGGAAGCCCTAGCAGTAAAGTGGTAAACAAATTCCAGAAAATCTAAGGCAGTAATGCAGTGATATTTGTGTGATCCACCCTGAAAACAGGTGTGATTCACTGATTAAAATGTTTTAAAAGAAAAGAAATAGAACTAACTTTTTTCATTTGAGAATACAAAGCAGTGATGGAGCGAGGTGGTAAAAACAACATTTTGTGTACCCCTCTCAAAGTCAATGTTCCATGACGTTAACATTTACTAATGGAATGTTTTGTGAACTAATCAACCATAGTATAAGATGCATACATTTATTATACACGGGAGTACTAATTTTGCCTGCATGTTGCGATAAAATGAACTAATATGTATTGTTACCGTGTTGTGAATTAATGCACTGCCTAGATATAAACAAACGCAGCTTAAATGTGCTTATTGTACACGTTTTGTGCTAAGAAGTGGTCGAATATGTAAGTATAAAACACATTTGTGTGGCTTATTTGCTAGGTAACAACTAATGGGGAAACATTAGTATGGTGGGAGGTAAACAGAAGGGCTTTAGTTCTATATTTAACATGAATTTCTGTTTGTTTCTATGATATTTCCAAAAAGTGGCCTCTGAGGCCTGTACGAAAGATGGCTGCCCGGGAAAACTGTGAGCAAAAGCTGGACAACGCAGGCGCGCAAAAAGCCTGCAAGTCAGAGTGAACTGCCTGTGCTCGGTGAGGTTCAAGGCTACCTTCCCCGGAACCTAGGATGGGTGCCAGACATGGATGCTTGAATGTTGTGATCATGGGAAAAGGTCTTCATGTTGCCACTCAAGGAAATAACTAGGCCATGGACTTTCCTAAAACAAAGCCCCTTTATTTTTCTCCTGAATCGTTGAGAAAATGATGTTGTAATGGTGAGGAGATCCTCACCCACCCCGAATTTGTCCAATCAGAATCCAAATAAGTAATGGTAGATACATTTTAGATAGATTAAGTTAGGAAATTAGTGTATAAAAACCCCTAGTTTCGTCTAGAGGGGGTCGCTCTTTCGATTTCTACACAAAGTGCTGCCAGACTGAAGATTGACTCCTGGATGTAAGAACTTTTCTTTGTGAGCTTTATTTGTTTGCTTTGCAGGACTGAAGCATAAGATGAGGGTGTTATTTAGGGATGTTAGGAGAGAATGAATTTGGAACTATCTGTTCTTTGCTAAACTTTTAACTGATTTTCTAAAATAAGCGATTTTTCCTGAGCTCTAAATAAAATGATCATTTTGAAATAAAGTTTAAGATTTTACTGAATAAAGAATTAAAATAATGCATAAATGTCAGACATAATAAAGTTTTGCTTTTAATAAAATTGGGAAAATGGAATTTTAAAAGCTGGTCTTGTGATTTTCCGACGCCTAATTTTCTTTCTAGCAGATCCATTGCCACTATGGTGGTGCGTCTGAATAACTAAATGTTTGAATAAACCATGGTAAAGTGTAATAATCTGTAGGTCTAAATCATAACTGATTTAGATAGGTTTTAGACACTCCACCAAATGTTACAGCATTTCTCCATTGAGATTCACCAAAACCCTGAAGCCAAGTGTAAGTGAACAGAGTAAACGTGCAGTGTTATGGGCCCCACTGACGAATATTTGTGTATTTAAAAGGTTTCAGGGAAAGGGTGAATATTGATTAGAAATGATTTTTGGAGCCGCCCTGTAGCAGTTATATCTTGGTAGCAGAGTAGTCGTTGCTAAGGAAATTAGCTAGGGTTATGTATAAGGTATTATATATAATTTGATGTATAGATTTATGACTAACATCTTTTGAGTTCGTATTACATTATATGTAGTTTTGAAAAGGCTTCCAAGTGTTGCATGAAGCTAGTGCAGGCAGAGTAAGTGTGGCAAGTAAAGTCGCACAGTGCATTTGGTCTGTTTCAAAAAAGGAGTATTGTCGAATACTGCGGTGGTATTGTCGCATATCACTGTTTAGGGACATTAGGTGTGAAAGGATAAATGTATAGTGAGGACAGTCTATGAAATCTTAGCCTTCAAGCACAGGGATCATTGCGTATCCTGATTAAACTTACTGCTTGGAGAATAGTAGGACTTAACCCGAACTTGAAAGAAGGGTAAAGGGAGTGGCGTCTCTCTTTTGCTAACAATAGAGGAATTCTGTGGTGGGTTTGATGGAAGCGCTGCCTACTATTGATACAGAGTTCATGCGTATATGAATAGGGTTTTCCGTATGAACGTGTGTAAATGAAATTGCAATACGCGTTCTGGTGAAACTCTGGGATTGTCTCTAAGGAGGTGAAAAAGATCTCTGTATTTGCTTTCCTGGAGAAACGAGTTCGTTATTGCCTGATAGAAGGGTAAAATAGGGTAGTGCTATTTTATCAACGCGTCTAAAAATTCTGAGGAGATAAGCGTCGTCTACTCCGGTTACAGAATACTTGTGTGATTGAGAAATCTATCACTTTATTAGCGAAACAGGCAAATGGTATTGTTTTGTGCAAGTTACTAACGGATTTTGTAAAATACTTTGTAAATACGGCTTCTTGAAAAAACCCTGAAAAGGAGGGGTCAGTCGGCGCTGCATAAGCCGGAGCGCTGGTGACGTCAAAAGTGTCGCGCTGGGATTGGTCCACATGACCGAGACAGAGTAGGAGCTGATTGGTTCATCACAAAAAGCAGCAAAAGCTATTGGTCAAGCACTATAGTGACGTATCGTGTTCTAATTGGTACATTTGTGCGAACCGCGCTGTGATAGGTTGGTGTTACGGGGCAGCAACAGAAGAGTGCGCAATCTTTTGAAAGCAGGAAATGTATTGAAAAATGTCGTACTATTATTATGATGATGACAAGAAGAAACCTTCATGGTTTAAAAGGCGGAAGAACATGTTTGTAAAAGACAAAGAGGTAGTTACGAGAGAGGGAAAAATACTTCCTTCACCGAAAACACCTGCTTCTTATATGATAACAAAATATGGTTACCATACGTGTGTTTGGTTGGAGAATTGGGTACAGTATACCAAGGATGATGGTGTGTTGTCCTTTCCAGAAGGAGGTTCATTTGATTTGGCAATTTTAAGAAATTTGAGAGACAAAATGATGAAACTTGAACCGAGACCTAGACCAACTCAGTTTGAAGCATTGGTTGAGTGGGAAGATGAGATGCATGAAATGGAAAGTGAGAGGTTGAGCAGGCATATCAGACCAAGAGGTAGAGGTCAATATTTATGGGGAGAAACACATGGGACTAGAATGCGGAGATGGAGGAATGGAAGTATGTGTGATGGCATGTATCCAGTTAAGATTGGTAGAAGAATGAGGGACAAAAATGCACAGAAAAGAAAAAGATTGTTGAGTCAAGGAATCAAGGTTATGGTGAAAGCGAATCAGAGGATGCTGTATTAGAAGAAATATTAAATAGGAGACCGCCACCATATCAACCAAGTTCTTTATGGACTACCCCGAATGCTCCAATAGCAGAAGAAAGAGTCAATGAGACGCCAAGACAACCATCAAATTTCCAAGATTTCCCTGAGTAGAAATAAGATATGTCCCGAGTACACCGATAGGAGAAGCTAGAATTACAGGTACTCCTGTACAGAGTAATGACTCACATAAAATTGTGTCAAGCGCTGAAAGACGAAATTATGTGCAGCCAAATATGTCTGATTATGAACGTTCTGCGCATGAACTGATTCAAAACCTTATTAAAAATATGGAAGCTGTTAACTGTCCTAGTAACGATAGGACCTGTAATACCAGTGTTTGAAAATCAAAGAATAAAGGAGCCGAGTTTAACAATTCCATTACAACAAGGTCTGCAGAAAGCAAAAGGGAGTATATCCTGATTTGTCAGAAATAAGGCGGAATACAAATGTAAATCCACCAGAATTGACCTTTAATCAAAGTTTGTCATGCAGATATCCGACAGGAGCAGAATCGGACTCTGCAACCCCAGAGAGAAATATAGACAAAATAGATCTAACGCAAACACATGTAGGACCATCAGATAAAGAATTGAGTGAATGGATTAAAACTTTAAAGTTAAAAGAGCAGGAATCAAAAGTGCTGGATGTGGCAAAATTAAAAGTAGATATGGAAGAATTAATAATTGGAACGATTGGGACAGACAGATTAAAACATACCAGAATGATGAGCTCATGTTTTTATGTAAAAGCATAACATGGAGAGCTAAGACAATGCATGATGAGCTAGAAGAGGTGGCAAGTGAATGTGGAATAGAATTTTCAAAAATAAAATCATTGCAGAAGACTTATCGAGTAGATTTTGCAGAAAGAGACATTGAAAACATGAATACTGCTGGAAGACTAGTTCAGATAAAAGATCTGATTGTGCTGTTGCGCAAATGGGGTGACGTAGGTAAATGGAGGGTCAAGTGGGCAAAGAAGAAAGAAGAAACTAGTGATAAATCTACATTAGCTTTTCCAATCAGAGAAAAAGAAACAGTGGCAACTGAATTCCCTATGAGAGAAATTCCTGGAGGAGGATATGTACATGTTCCTTGGAGTAGACAAGATATATTGTCATTTACAAATGAATTCCCCAGATTGAGAGAGAAACCAGTAGTGTGGTATCGACAAGTAGACAGATTTGTAAAAGTGTCAAAAGTATTATGGATCGATTTGGATGGGTTGTTTGACATAGTGGTGCCAACAGATTTATGGACAGAATGTAAAATATCTGTGGATTGGCCCAGGGAAGAGTATCCTAGAGATAAGATAACAGGAGCTCCATCACCAGATGTGATGAGAAAATATGAACAAGTGATAGTGTGGTTGAAAAATAAAATACCTCCAAAAGAAACTGATTGGGTAAAGATAGACAGGACCACACAAGAGCCAAAAGAAACGGTACACTCATTTTATGAAAGATTATTGTTACTTTTCAAACAGTATAGTGGTTATGAGGAACTGAATGAAAAGGATATGAGCCATTTTGTGTATGGGTTTGTATATGGATTAAGACCGGAAATTTCAGACATGATTAGACACAGCATGATGGATTGGCAGTCGAGCTCAGTAGATAAGGTACTGAGACAGGCAAAATACTGCAGTGAAGAAATTGATGCTAAACAGAAAAAGCTGAAAGAAAAAGCCATGTGGGCACAAGTAAAAGTAGCAGAACAACAGGTAGCACAAATGGAGAGTAAAAATGCAGGGGATCAAATTAGTTTTAAAGGCAAACCTAAATTAGTAGGGAATATTGACGAATTGAATAAGAATTTGCCATGTTTCAATTGCGGCAAGGTAGGGCATTGGAAACGAGAGTGTAAATGTCCGCCTAGACTTAATGGGGAACATGCGTCATTGAATCCGCAGGTGCAGTTTGAGGTAAATCAGCAGCAACCGCAACAACAGCAGATAGCAAATCAGCAAAGTCAGGTGCCGCAACCGCCCCTGCCATGCAGTGGGAATCAGCAGAGATACAGTGCAGAGACAGGATTCAGCGGAGGTGAGCAGGTAAAAAGACCGCAAAGAGTAAATGTGTGTCCTCCATATTGGTTGCAAGAGGAGAATGGCAGTGAGCCAGATGAAAGTTTCTGACGGTGCCTGAGGGAGGAAGAAGAGTGTATGCTTGGAGCCACTCTTGAGGTAGATCAGTCAGGTCCATTTGTGAGCGGAAAAGTGAATGATGTGGAAATAACTTTCCTAGTGGACACTGGTGCTACCCGTTCTACTGTTAGATCAGTGGAAATTCAAAATCTTCCTCTCTCGGGTGAGACAATCCAGGTTGTAGGTGTAGCAAATAGACAAATAAATACTCCTTTGACAAAACCAGTTGAAATAGAAATTGGGACATACAAAGATATGCATCGATTTGTGGTGTGAGATAGCAGTCCTGTTAATTTGCTAGGCAGAGATATACTGTGTAAGATGAACTATGCCATATATTGTTCACCAGATGGCATAGAATTGCAGATTCCAGATGAAGATAGTTTGTATAAACTGACAATGCTCATGATTGAAGCAGAGCAGGATAAACTGTTTCCTGTTTTTGACAAAGAGAAAATTCCTGCTGAATTGAAAGAGGCAGTGAAAGAAAAAGTGTGGGATTTCACTGGTAAAGATATAGGGTTGATGAAAGGGGTTGATCCTGTGAAAGTTACAGTAAAAGAAGGTGCAAGTTACCCAAATATACCTCAGTATAAAATGACTGCAGAAGTAATTGAAGGAATAACTCCAGTAATTGATAAAATGATTGAGCAGGGAATTTTAAGAGAAATTGAGAGCAGTCCTTGCAATTCACCGATTATGGGATTGAAAAAGCCAAACGGAACATTTAGAATTGTGCAGGACCTGAGAAAGGTTAATAAAATTGTTGTCCCATGTTGTCCAATTGTTCCGAATCCAGCAGTGATTTTGTTCCAAATACCTCATGATGCAGAATGGTACACTGTGATTGATCTGTGCAATGCGTTCTTTACTGTTCCGTTGCATCCAGAAAGCCAACCAATTTTTGCGTTCCGTTTTCAAAATCGTATCCTGGCATGGTGTTGAATTCCGCAAGGGTACACTGAAAGTCCATCGATTTTTAATCAGTTGCTAAAGAAATCACTAGAAAATTTGAGCAAGCCTGGAGAGTCTGTGTTAGTACAGTGCATTGATGATCTTTTGGTTGCATCAAAAACAAAGGATGCATGTGTAACTGATACTGTGGCATTGTTAAATCATTTGGCTAAGGAGGGACATAAAGTGTCTCCATCAAAATTACAGTTTTGTCAAAAAGGAATACAATGCTTAGGTCACAAGATTGCTAAGGGAATCAGACAGGTCACAATTGAGAGAATTAAAATGATACAAGGAATGCAGCCACCTAAAACTCAAAGACAGGTAAGAATGTTTCTGGGAATGGTAGGTTATTGCAGACAGTGGATACGTGGATTTTCATTGATTGCAAAACCATTGCAGAGATTGACAAAAGCAGATATCGGAGACCCAATTGTTCTGACCAAAACAGAGATGGAAGCATTTGAGCAGCTAAAAACTAAATTGTATGAAGCACCAGCTTTAGGAATGCCTGATTCTGAGAAAGAATTTGAACTGTACTGTAGTGAGCGAGAAGAATGGGCTTCGTCAGTATTGATTCAAAGACATGGAAGAATGAGAAAACCAATTGCGTATTTCTCAGCTGTTTTGGACCCTGTTGCATAAGCTCTGCCAGGTTGTCTGAAAGCAGTAGCAGCAACCAGTATAAGTCTGGAACAAAGTGAAGGAATTGTAATGGGATTTCCTGTGAGGGTGTATGTACCTCATTCTGTGGAGATTCTCCTTGCTAGAGCAAAGACACAGTACATGACTAACAGCAGAATGACCCGTTATGAGAAAATAATTTTGGGAGCAGAGAATGTGACTGTTGCCAGATGTGTGAATGTCAACCCATCGACATTGCTACCTGATACCATTGAGGCAGAAGTGAAAGGTGAGCTTGATCACAAGTGTTTGGATGTTTTGGAGTATTGCACAAAGCCTCGTCCAGACATTAAAGATGAACCTTTACTTGAATCAGATTTTGTAATGTTCGTGGATGGATAATGCTTGAGAACGGAGAGTGGTGTTTTAAGTGCTGCATATGCTGTCTGTACGGTAGCAGAAGTGTTGGAACCATCTTGTCTGAAAGGAATTCATTCTGCTCAAATAGCGGAATTGATTGCTTTGATACGAGCATGTGAATTTGGAAAAGAGGTGAAAGTAACCATAGTGACTGATAGTCAATATGGTTATGGAGTTGTTCATGATTATGGACAGCTTTGGTCCCAAAGAGGCTATTTGACCTCTGCAGGAACACCTATTCGGAATGCTGAATTTGTGAAAACTCTAATAGATGTGATTCAATTACCTGAAAAATTGGCTGTGGTGAAATGTTCTGCACATAAAAAGGGTGAAGATTATATCACTTGTGGAAACAGCTATGCAGATGCAATTGCGAAACACTGTGCAAAGAATCAAATTTCAATCAATCGAGAAAAAATCGAAGAACATGTTCCGAGTCCTTTAATGCTAACCACCGTAGTTGAGACTTGGCAGGAAGTGAAACAGATGCAGGAAGAGGCAGAAGCAGAGGAAAAATGATATCTGGTTAACATCAGGATGCAGACAAAGAAAGAAAGATGACATTTGGGTTTATAAAGATGAAAGACCAGTAATTCCCAATAGCATGATCTCCGATATGGCCCGAATGTACCATGGTCAGGCCCACATTGGTAGAGATTCTATGATTCGTCTCTTTAGACAGACTTGGTATAATCCAAAATTCAGAATAATTGCTGAAAGTCGGTGTCAAAGATCCTTAGTCTGCCAACAATTTAATCCAAACAGAAGAACTGTTGTAAGTTTGGGAACCATAGGGCGGGAGGGTGGTCCATTCACAAGAGTTCAGATGGATTTTGTTGAGCTGCCTCCATGCAACAGACTCAGATATGTTCTTGTGATAATCTGTTTTTTTCTCTCGATGGGTGGAAGCTTTCCCCACGTGAAGAAATGATGGATTAACTGTTGCTAAATTGTTCTTGCGTGAGATAATACCACGGTTCGGGTTTCCGGTGACGATTGAGTCGGACCAAGGCCCCCATTTTCAAAATGAACTCATGCAGATGATCTGTGAAGCTCTGGATATTCGCCAGAAGCTGCATTGTGCTTACAGACCTGAGGCTTCAGGAGTAGTAGAGCAGGTGAATGGAACAATTAAAAACAGAATTGCAAAAATGTGTTTAGCAACAAGACTAAAGTGGCCTAATGCCTTGCCACTTGTCTTAATGACACTGAGAAGCATACCTGACAGGAAAACTGGATTAAGTCCGCATGAGATTTTGATGCGCAGGGTGATGAGACAGGCCATGTACCAGTTGATAAGTTGTTGACAATTAATGATGACATCATACTGGATTACTGCAAAAATCTGTCTGATGTGGTAACTTCTGTACTCCACCAGGTGGGAACTGAATCAAATTCCAAAGAGAAAAATCCAGCTCATGATCTAGGCCCTGGGGACTGGGTACGAGGGAAAGTCCACCGCAGAAGGAATTGCTTGGTACCAAGGTGGCAGAGACCACGTCAAGTTATCTTGGTTAGTACTACTGCAGTTAAGTGTGCTGGACTGAAAAGGTGGGTTCATGCTAGTCATACCATCCGTGTGCCTGAACCTGAATATCCATACGACGGTGAAAGTACAACTGACTCTGATTCTGAACCTGAACCGGAAAAGAATCCAGATACTGAGGATCGACAGGAACGTCGACATCTGGAAGTATCAGAAGCCAGTTCTGCGTCTGAAGGTGTAGGTAAAAGGGAGATTGTGGAAATACCAGATTCAGAAGATCAACCTGAAAATCGAGAATCAGTAAAGACAGACACCAGTAAAGACGCAAAAGAAAGTGAAGAGAAAGCTGTTGAAAAAGAGAATACTGAAAAGCAAACTGAAAACTCTGAAAGCAGGAACGGAAATCCTGAGACTGGGGAAGAGGAAGTAACTCACGATAAGGATGAGATTCCAAGTAGAAGTTATGAAGGTGTTCCTAACAGAGTAACAGAAGAGAAAGCTAAATCTGATGAAGACAAAGACATTGTGAAAATCATAATCAATGATACAGTTGAAGATACTGAAAGTGAAACTGATGACAGTGCAGACGAAACTCCATTAAGAAAAAGCCCAAGAAAAAGAGCTTGGAGAGTGGAGCATAACACAGTAGAGCCAAAGACTAAGAAAGTCTGCAAACGAGACAATTGGCCTAAAGGAACTGGTGGATTGAGATTCAAAATAGTGAACAAAACAAAAAAAACAGAAGAGCAAATAAACAAAATTACTAGCCAGAAAGAAACATTTGGAAAGAAGATAGAAACTATTCAAAGGCCAAAAAGAGTAAAACGTCCAAATCAGAGGTACAAATCACCTGAGTGGACATATATTGTTCTACCACCAATTGTTAAGGTTAACAGCAGTCAAGAAAATCTGTACAACCCAAAACCAATGGGAAAAAGTGAGTAAAGAAGTCAACTAAGAAATAGAAGATAGGTGCTCAAAGTATATGATATTATAGTAAAAAGTCTGAAGTCCTGTGAGACGGATATTGTAAATATATGAGAGGTCGGAGTTGACAAAAGGTCGAAGAAAACCTGTTAGAAAAATCTAATTATAGTATAATCTAGAATAGAATTGACACAAGGACGAAGAAAACTTGTTAGTATACTGAGTGGTGTGTAACTTGTAAGTGACATAAGGTCGAAGAAACGGTGTTAGGGAAAAATGACAATGAATAACCATAAAATTAAATGTTCTATTTGTAGAAAATGGTGTAGATGTTTTACAATATATATGGGATTATTGATAATATTATGGGTAATTTTAGCTATTGTAATTCTTTTCCAAAACAATTTAACGAAATTAAAACAGAATGTGAGTTCAAATAAGCCAAGTGAGAAAGGAAAAGTTCATGAGACTCATGTGTACAAACCAGAGTTGCATCAAGATAGGTCGATCAGTGATTTTACTAAAAACACCTTTTCAAAGTTGTTACTTGAGTACATTAAAACTGTGAATGTTGATGACTGTTATGTTTGTGTAAAATTACCAGCATCAGTGTCAGAAGGGGTGACATATCACCACCTTCCTCTTACATATGGAGTAACTTGTAGTGTAATTGCAAGTTTGTTTTATAAGACTGGGAAATCGGAATATCATTATTCCAATGTAGATGAAATATTTGCAAAACTAAAAATTGATAGTACGTTGAATAAAAGGAAACCTGCAAAAGAAATGGGAGAGTATTTCTTAGAATTAGATAAATTGACACATGAATATGCTTTTAATAATAACTTGACATGTAAAATGAGAATTGAGGAGAAGGCTTTTCTAAACATGGTTGAGGAAAGAAGGATTGCTTACAAACGAAATGAGAAAATGAAACATGCAAAATCTAAATATTTTACATTTGATGATGAGAATATTGAGGATAAGAATGTAAATGTAACCATTAATACAGATACTCCAATGTTAGGGAAATTTTGTATTAGAAGAGACAATTCAATGTATGACAATTATTTTGTGGCTGCAAGTCAATGTCAAGACACCTATAGAATTATAGGGGGTTGGGGATTTAAAGGAGAAGATGATCCTGTTTTTCCTGGAATTTATTTTATTTGTGGGAATAGAGCTTATTATAGGTTACCAGAACATTGGTACGGGACATGTTATGTGGGTTTGGTCTTTCCAAAATATTTTCAAGTAGATAGAAGCACTAATGGAAAGCATGAGATAGGTAAAGTTCTAAGTCGGAAAAGAAGAGAGAGTGTGTTAGAAATAATAGGTGATGTATTTGGAGCACTGATACCAGCAGTGGGAATTTCGTTTAATGCAAATAGAATCAGAAAATTGTCCACAATAGTTGATCGATTATCAACAGACACAGCAGGAGGATTCCTGATGGTAAATACTGAAATGGTTCCTATGAGAGCTATGGTTATGCAAAATCGACTTGCCCTTGATATAATTTTAGCAAAAGAGGGAGGAGTCTGTGGGATTTTGAAGGTGCAACATTGTTGTACTTATATCCCAGATAAAAGTCAGAATATTGAAAAGTATATTATAAATATTACAGATTTGCATAAGGAAATTGAACCACTGGAGGTTGAATGTGTCCTTGAATGGCTGGGTAAATGTTTCTCAGCAATTAAACATTGGTTCCAAGAAATAGGTAGTTCAATTATAGGTAAGATACTAATTCCAATAACAATTATAGAGATAGTGATTTTCTTGATAAAATTATGTTGTATATATATATAAAGGCAGGAGAAATTTTAGGCAAGCAATAAAGAAAAGAAATGAAGAAAAACTGGCAAGAATGAGAGAAAAGAATGAAATAGAAATGGAAGAAATAAGAGAAAAGATTTTCAAAAACTCAAAGGAGAAAAAAACAAAAGTATAGATAACATTAAACGAGAGAATTTGAAACATGTTCTGCTAAATTTTCCAAAATTTTGAGAGATATTTGGTGATAAAATCACCAGATGAGGGAATTGATGGAGCGAGGTGGTAAAAACAAAAAATTGTGTACCCCTCTCAAAGTCAATGTTCCATAACGTTAACATTTACTAATGGAATGTTTTGTGAACTAATCAACCATAGTATAAGATGCATACATTTATTATACACGGGAGTACTAATTTTGCCTGCATGTTGCGATAAAATTAACTAATATGTATTGTTATCATGTTGTGAATTAATGCACAGCCTAGATATAAACAAACGCAGCTTAAATGTGCTTATTGTACACGTTTTGTGCTAAGAAGTGGTCGAATATGTAAGTATAAAACGCCTTCGTGTGGCTTATTTGCTAGGTAATAACTAATGGGGAAACATTAGTATGGTGGGAGGTAAACAGAAGGGCTTTAGTTCTATATTTAACATGAATTTGTGTTTGTTTCTATGATAGTTCCAAAAAGTGGCCTCTGAGGCCTGTACGAAAGCCTGCAAGTCAGAGTGAACTGCCTGTGCTCGGGGAGGTTCAAGGCTACCTTGCCCGGAACCTAGGATGGGTGCCAGACATGGACGCTTGAATGTTGTGATCATGGGAAAAGGTCCTGATGTTGCCACACAAGGAAATAACTAGGCCATTGACTGTCCTAAAACAAAGCCCCTTTAAATTTCTCCTGAATCGTTAAGAAAATGATGTTGTAATGGTGAGGAGATGCTCACCCACCCCGAATTTGTCCAATCAGAATCCAAATAAGTAATGGTAGATACATTTTAGATAGATTAAGTTAGGAAATTAGTGTATAAAACCCCCTGGTTTCGTCTAGAGGGGGTCACTCTTTCGATTTCTACACAAAGTGCTGCCAGACTGAAGATTGACTCCTGGATGTAAGAACTTTTCTTTGTGAACTTTATTTGTTTGCTTTGCAGGACTGAAGGATAAGATGAGGGTGTTATTTAGGGATGTTAGGAGAGAATGAATTTGGAACTATCTGTTCTTTGCTAAACTTTTAACTGATTTTCTAAAATAAGCGATTTTTCCTGAGCTCTAAATAAAATGATCATTTTGAAATAAAGTTTAAGATTTTACTGAATAAAGAATTAAAATAATGCATAAATGTCAGATATAATAAAGTTTTGCTCTTAATAAAATTGGGAAAATGGAATTTTAAAAGCCGGTCTTGTGATTTTCCTACGCCTAATTTTTTTTCTAGCAGATCCATTGCCACTATGGTGGTGCGTCTGAATAATTAAATGTTTGAATAAACCATGGTGAAGTGTAATAATCTGTAGGTGTGAATAATAACTGATTTAGATAGGTTTCAGACACTCCACCAAATGTTACAGTATTTCTCCATTGAGATTCACCAAAACCCTGAAGCCAAGTGTAAGTGAACAGAGTAAACGTGCAGTGTTATGGGCCCCAGTGACGAATGTTTGTGTGTTTAAAAGGTTTCAGGGAAAGGGTGAGTATTGATTAGAAATGATTTTTGGAGCCGCGCTGTAGCAGCAGAACATCCTAGCCTGACACCTAACCTACATTCTAATCCAATAGCAAATGTTGCTGTCTTAAATTGTCTGTGTGTACACAAATATTGACATATGTTGAAGGTACGATATACTGTTTGACACCACAATGTTTTTACTTCAGGACATAGCACTAAGACATCTGTAATTGCATCATGGATTATATCAAAATAACTGTTGACCCAAATGGAGTAGAGGCCCTCCAACTTGACGTATCGCTGGCCTACTACATGGTTTACCATCCTGTACTCCAACAGAGGATTCCAGGCTTAGGACTGCTGGTAACCATTCTGAAGAGGGTTATATCATACCTCGCGGACAGGACAATTACCATACTACTTCACTCCTTCACCTGCAGACCATTAAACTTCTCAGCAGGTGTACCTAAGGGCTCAACCATTGCTTACCCATTCAGCATCTGCCTTATTCTACCACCTGCTTGCAATTCTCCTTTAATATCACCAGTGAGAAGTGTACCTTTGAACAAAACCATTTTAAAGGAAGAAACCTCATCTGATCTTGATTCCAGTACCACGGGGGAAATGCTTAAAGTAACCAACTAAGCACATCACCCTCAAAACTGAGATTCTTCCATATGTCAACTGAATGTTTGCTCTTATGAACTAGTATAACCATCACTGCACTTAAGCGAGGACCCAATGGGTGATCATTGACTCCAATGTAAATCTTATCCCACAAATAAATTAAGCGACTAAACACATATAATGTAACCAACGCAAGATCAAGCAACTTGAGAAAACTCTTGTTGCATCCTGCGTTCATGCCCGGAAATCATTCCCAAAATTCAGGTGGGGAAATATGGGTTTAACCAAATGTATTGTGAAAAAGTAACACAAAGGGGAGAACGGTATGTGAGATGGGTACAAAGCAGGATTTAAAATGTGCAAAATATAGCAGTGTTCACTAAGGCCCAAACATTACAAGCTGACGTTTTAAAAATTAGATGTACAGACATGTATGCCTTAATAGATGGAGAGAGGAGGAAATCACTAAGTTTCTTAGCTCATACATTTTCTGGAATTCTCTCCAGAACATGACCTGGGAGTGGATACTTAAAAAATTTTTTACGGGGCCAAAATTGCAGTATGGTTTTTTGCCAAGGACTGCACAGGTGGGCCTGCGGCAAGGTGGGCGGGGTAGGTGGGTGGCAGGATCAGTGGGGTGGGGATTCTGGGGTAAAAAAAATCACTCCTTTTCAAAACATTACTATACAATGCTATATTTCAAAATGCGCTATAGGTATGTATGTACCCCTAATAAATACGGTCAATGTTTTTATTTTTACTGGGGTTTGTGTTTCTGACCATACTTTGCCATCTTTGCCTTGTTTTGACAAGCACCCAGTTCCCTGCTTTTAGGCCCTCAGTTGCGCAGAGCGGATCTACCGCATGGTCATCAGCAATGAATCCTCTCTCTTACATTCACAAATTAACTTGATTGATGCACTCCTGCTACCTAGTGGGTTATTCTGTTCAGTAAATTCATGGCACTGAAGGAAATGTGAAAATGTGTAGTTTTGGTGAGAACGTGTAACTCAAATAACCAATTGTATACCTTCAACAAGGGGGCTTATCATAATTGGGGGAAATGTTGCATGTTTTATAGAAGGTCATATGTAAATGAGCACTAACTGAAGTTTGTTGGCCTTCTTATTATGGATGTTGCAAAGCCTTGCACAATGGAATCTTCATTTCTGCCATTACCCCTTCCACCTACCAAGGACAGAGCCTTAGGAAGTCTCGTTTAGTGACCTTCCATTTCTGGGGCTTTGAAGCAGTTTCAAGGTATTTCTAGAGCTTTTCCTAGCTCAAAATGGTGTAATTGCAAATACGTAAATTTCCCCATGGACTTCATTGCTTTGGTTTGCTTGCAAGGAAGTGTCACTGTAAGTGGCATACTTTTAGTTATTGAACATCACTCATAAGTACACTGAAATCTTGACAATGGCCCACACATGCAATCTGAACATGTTGCAGCTATGTCCTCATGGGCATCACTTCAATGACCACAAGTTATATTCCTTATGTGGAATTTTAAAACAGAACCAATCACCATTCACCTTATTTATGACCATTATAGGTTGTGTAAATCAGGAGAAACCTGCCAAGAAAAAACACTATTCTTTGGCAGGGCTGCCACGTTTTCAGTTAGCTTAAGTGTGATATTGCCATGTTGAGGTGGGCTTATGTGTGACATTGTTGCATCTTATGAGTGACATTATGAGTGACACTTATCACTTCCATCTACTAAATGTTATTGGACTAACCCTTCATTTGTCTCTCAGTAGAAGACACAACGTATACCCCTGTGCCTCTTAAAGTCGCTCCGAACAACCCCTTAGTAGCCCTGTTGGGAGATTACAATACCAAGCCCCAAGATCATCCCGTAAAATTCAGAAACCTAAATGCAAACTGCTTCCTGTTCTCTGTCCAGTCTGCTGCACACACCCCAGCTCATGAAACTTAACTCATGCATGTTACCCCAGACAATGCAAGCATCAGTGACAGCAGGCTGCCATATTCTTAATGGACCTAGACAGTACATGCATAAATGGTCCCATGCTGTAATGTGCATGTATGGACCCATACAATGCATGCAATAATTTACTCAGGCTGTAATACAAATTTGCAGTGGCACAATGACTGGCCTGATGGGCAAGAGACTTGCTGCCTTTTCCCAGTCAATGAGCTTACCCGACAATGTAGCAGAGGTATTGTAGTGTCATCTCCAAAATGACTAACATCTCAGGTAGGTGCATGTTATTTCATAATAATGCATGTATCAGGCAGACCGTACGTCTACTAATATTCTTCCCTGAGCCCCACAATCAATGACTCTGCTGTGATTCTAGGCTTTCACTCTGACCCTGCACTCTAACTCTTACCATACCTTTTAATTAACCAAATAAAGTACTTCTTGACTGACTGTTTCATACTTGCTATATTCCGCTACTTTACTCCCATCCTACCTCTACCCATCGCTTTGGCCTTAATAATTAACTTTTTTCCTGGCCCATCCCACAGCCTGGCACTCTGTCACAGCTTTACTCTTCTCCTATTGTTTTGCCTTTGATGTATACCACTCATTATACCTCTCCCCGCACCCTTGGTGCTACCTTAGCTCATGAATCCCTCTCACACTGTCCCTACCCCCACTTTCTATTACTATCATCTCAATCTGCTCCCAGTACCTCTTTGCTCAGCTCATAAGCTTCCTCTGTCTAACCCACTAACCTCATTATTCCGCCCCTCTTCACTCTGCTTATACTCATTTCCTGGCCCTTGTATTTCACTATGCTCATAGCCTGTCATTTTGCAACCTACTTTGGCCCCAACTTCTCCACACCTTGGCTTTTTAATGCTGCTTTCGTTCTCCCTCCGTCACCCTCTACCCCTATATGGTCCCACCCTTTTGGTGCCACACTTGTCTTCTGTATTCAGCATTATTTCTCTCACTGTTCTCATACCCTGTCAAACTGCTGTGTTTTCCAAGGGCCGCATGGAAAGGCCTGGAGGGCTGCAAGTGACGCGCGGGCCGTACTTTGAGTACCATCGCTCTAGAACCTCTGGCACCAGGACTTAGTCAATGTCTAACAACATGAGCCAGAGAACCTGGTATACTGCAACCTCCTGCAAACCACTGAGTATTACTTGAGTAGGATGTTATTAGGTAAATGATCAGTCCTGTGAGATGAATGTATGACAGTATTCCACATGCGTTTAGCATGCATGCCTTCCGAACACCATCGTTAGAATGAACATTTCTTTAGCACGCATTCGTTCAGCACGCATGTCGTTATAACCTTAGAGGGGCGTTGGATTTTGGAATAGTTTAATTTACTATTCCAACTCCAGTCTGCGCAACAGTAGGGAAGGTGTTTGACTTTAAATCCAACGCCATTCCACCAATGTGCCCCCCTAAAGCAAGTCATGCTGAAGACGGGTTCTTTCTATTGCCGGCGTTGTGAAGGCACAGCCTGATTCCGGCTTCGTCCTAAAGGACGTTTGTCCTGTGAGACTCGGAGAAATAGATAGTAGACTCCAAACCCTCTTTCATCATGAAAGGTCACACTGAAGAATTCACACAATGAATATGCCCTAACCTCTCATTGCACCCTAACACACCACTCTACCCTGTCCCTCTTGTCGTGCCATACTGCGTGACTCGACGCCTACCCACTTATTATGCTTGTACACCTTCGCTCTACTGAAGGTTTACTCTACTGATAAACCAGTCCCTCTGTCCTTCCTGCAGTTCTGGTTTACACCTTCACTTCACTGCTTCCCTTCAATCTGCTGCTAGCTCATAGCTGTTGCTTTCATTATTGTATCGTACCCCTCACTATTTCCTTGCACACGTCCCTGAATCAGCACTCACCTTCCATATATATTGCACAATATAGTCCTTATGTGTAAAGCAGCCCACTCTTCCTGTCCTTAAGCCGAGTCTGGTGGCTTAGTGGACTAAAGCGTCCACTGTAGGGTCTGTGTTTGACCTCATGGTCACAGGTTCAAATCCCAGCAAGTCCTTTCATCCTTCTGAGGTCGATAAAATGAGTACCATTGAGTTGGGTTACAATAAACATCTGTTATTCAGCTCCCAGATGCCCTACTGGGTGAACGTGCGCTTTACAAATAGACGCTATTTTATGTTCCTCTGCTCCTACCCGCTCACACTCCTCATAACCTGCAATGCCCTTACTCTGATCTCATATTTCATAATGCTCATACTCCCTCGCTCTCTTCTGTTAACCCTTTACCTTTCCATAACTCCCCACTGCACTTCTCATTCTGTTTTTATGCTTTACTCATACAGAGTCTGCCAGCACCTCTGTTTTTCCTTTCTCTGCCCCTGCCCCTTCCCTCTATGTATAACAACACGAGACAGAGAACCTGGTAGACTGCAACCTCGTGCAAACCACTGAGTATTACTTGAGTAGGATGTTATTAGGTAATGATCAGTCCTGTGAGACAAATGTATAACAGTATTCCACATGCGTTCAGCACGCATGCCCTCCGAATGCCATCATTAGAGCAAACGCGTCTTTAGCACGCATCAGTTCAGCACGCAAGTCGTTATAACGGCTTGCCCTAGTGGGGCGCTGGATTTTGGAATAGTTTCATTTGCTATTCCAACTCCAGTCTGCAGAACTTTAGGGAAGGTGTTGGACTTTAAATCCAACACCATTCCACCAATGCGCCCCCCTAAAGAAAATCGTCCTAAAAGACGTTTCCCCTGTGAGGAAGGACTCAGAGGAATAGATAGTAGACCCCAAACCCTCTTTTATCATGAATGGTCACACTGAAGAGCTCACACTAGAAATGTAGTTTTATGTTTGATTATTATCAAAAACATATCTTATTGCATACAATATGCATAGTAGTTACTGAGAAAATGAATCGGACAGTGGCAATGACATTTGTCACTAGCCAGAACAACTGAATATACTGTAACTTTATAACAGTAATTTACAATCTTTTTACATTGCTACCCTCATCCCCTATATTTCCCTGACTAACTAAGCTGATGTTAACACCAAAAAGAGACCTACTGTAAGTTTCTTTAGTGGCCTTCCCCACACCTGCATACCTTTTTTTACAGCAATTGAATAGGAGCAGTTTTCAGTAGGGAGACAACCTTTTCTGAACCTTTGGCAAGAGAAGGTGTTTACGGCTAAGGCTCTCGTCTGTGCGACCCTCAGCCTGCAATCCCTGGATCGAAGTTCCTATCTAACGAACGACATATCAATGCAGCTTGTATACTCTGCCTTGAACATTGTTGTAAATTCTAAAATAAACAATCAATATAGAAGACCCTCTAGCCTTTCACCTACCTATGTTCTGTGAAACATTGTTTACTGGTTGGAAACAATAACTGACAGATCAAGATATCAAAATTTATGAAACCTGTTTGACATTTGAATAAACAATACGTACAAAATCAAGGTATCATAAAACATTAAGCAATATATTTGAGCAAGCTAAATTATCACACTGTACTGGGACAAATATTTTAACAATATTGGCAACTGTGCATATATGTGTAAAGGCATACATATGAATAAATTAACATTTATATTGTAGAAATGGAGGTACCTAAATGGAAAATATGTGGAGATTATTTCAGTAATATCGAGATCTGTAAGTTTGTACGAATTATGCAATGGCTAGAGAAATACAAATATATTTATATAATTCCAAGGCTCCTTATTTAATACATTGGATTGAGAAATAACAAGTAAGTAAAATTAAACCACATAACACTAAGGTCTGACATGTTCTTGAATGAGTTCTAGAATACCCCTGTTTTCAGTGTATTACTCATTCTTTAAACTATATTAGACAGGAAGGCAAGGCATCACAATCTTTGAACTTAGCAGATATATCTCATGTTCTTCACCCCGGTAAAGATAAAGAACAGTGTGCTTCAAACCATCAGACCTCACTTCTTAGTGATGGTACTAAAAATATATGCAGCGGTTTTAACAATGTGACAAAAAGTAATATTATTTATTTATTTATTTATTTATTGTATTTATAAAGCGCTCTGCAACCCTACGGGCATCCTGGCCATACTATGTTGAGTTATAGGTGTGTAGCAACATGGCTTCTTGGCATATAAAGATATTCACTGTATGGCCTTGATGTAGTATCTACTTTTGATACCAATAGGTATAAAACTCCCCCATGCCGCTATCTTCTCAATGTATAATAGGCTTTCATTAAGGTTACCTAGAATTTCCTATGGGCAGTGATGTGGCATATGAGATGACCGCCATGTTTTATTCATTTGATCCAGATATTATACCAAAACCATAAAACATCTATCCTAAGTACTGAAAATATATTGCCAGAAAATGTAAAATCCACCAAAGTACGATGCCTCAGCAGCGCCTCACTGTTCATTATATATACACACTGAACCCCTAGCTTTAAAAATCTGTGGCAATTTGGAAATTATTAGAACTCACATAAACAACTTGGACATTGGACAACAGATTTGACATTTAGTCATGAGTTAGGGCTGTCATGCCTCTGGGAGAATCCGATGTTAAACCTACTGAATTTCAAAACCCTGCTGAATGGAATAAGGCATTTAAGACGGGATACCTTAATTGAGAAATATAGGCCAAATATATTATTTTGTAACTATAGAGGATGCACAGCTGACCCAGCTTCCTTACTTCCAATATCTGAGGATACATATGGTTGTAAAAGATAATACATTAATAACAATAATAAAGCATGTGAAACATATTTACATAAACATCTAATTGTACACCAAAAACACAGCACAGTATTACTGTCCAACTCAAACAGAGGAAAATGTGGAAACCAAAATAATATTGCCCTGTATTTTGTATGTAAACTTGGAAATACTGGAATATCGTCAGATGGGCATAATTGAATCGAACGAAAATGTCACTAAGGCCAAGACTAATCTTTTCTACCCTTTGATTATCAGTAAACAAAGTATTGAGATTTTCCTTCCGTATGAATTAACAGAAGGTGCCCAATCCTCAAACCCCTTAACATTCCAGATTGGAAAAACAATGGATATTACCAAAAGACACATTTTATGGAGTTGGAAACGGGGATATTAGCAAAGCTCGCATAAAGAGCACAAGAATACCTTACTGCTACCTAGTTTTTGGGGTTTTTGGGAAAGTTACTGAATACATTAACTAATTGTTTATTTCAATTATTTGCTGATGAACTCAAAGAATGAAAACTTCCTAAAATGAGGGGCAGAGGTACCGAATTCTTGTGTGACTGTATGAATGAGGGTGTCTATTTGTGTCAGATTTAGGAACACTGGCAATGTGGCAATTGTGCTGTTTGTTGGGTGGAGTTTCATCGTTGAATGGAGGAGAGGTGAGGAGCCATGTGGCTGACATCAAGGAAGACCGCAAGCCGCCATGTTTCCCTGTGTGGTGCATGGCACAGTGATTGCACAATTTGCCTGCCACTCACCAGAAAGGTTTTGGCAGAGGACGATCGACTGAGGAAGGGTAGGGCTGAGGGTGTGTGCACAGAGCCACAGAAGTGGCTGGCGGAGCACGTGCCATGGGCCTGTGGGGGGCAATCAGTAGGGGCGTAGCTAGGTCAGTGATATGGGGGGGATGAACTTCAGATTTCCCAATAATCACACTGGCGTAGTGTATGAAAATTAGTTATATGAGAAGCAGGGCATGTGTGTTAGGAGTACTTAAAACACAATATTTTTCAAACTAATCAAAATTTTATGAACTTCAAAACGGAGACAAGAAAGCGAGGGTGTGTGTGTTTTGTCGGTGAAATCCTCACTATACCCAACTTGAAGCACTTGTACCAAACTATTTACTACAAAATACATTGAAGCTGTGCCACTGGCAGTTGGCTCTTCACCTGGCTGGCGGTGACGCCTGGCTAACTGGCTGGATGACGGGAGTGATTGTTGGGATTAGAGGGGACGGGAGATGAGTTGGTCTGGCTCCGGTGCAACAACATGCCACCTGAGCACTCCTTTACCATCTCCATGCATGCTCCACTGGCGACCCCAGTTCTGCTGGCAGTAGCCCTGCTTTCTCTGCCCCCACCCCACTTCCCCTTGTTGACAACAGCTATACCAGCAGCAGTATATATATATATATATATTATATATATATCTCTCTCTCTCTCTCTCTCTCTCTCTCTCTCTCTCTCTCTCTCTCTCTCTCTCTCTCTCTCTCTCTCTCTCTCTCTCTCTCTCTCTCTCTCTCTCTCTCTCTCTCTCTCTCTCTCTCTCTCTCTCTCTCTCCCTCCCCCCCCCCCCCCCCCCAAATTGCCCTTAGGTAAGAATGAACCAGCAGCAGAGTAGCTTACACCACCAATTTATTTCCAACAGCTTGCTCAGTCCGGGGTTACAATTGGCATCCCAACGCGTTTCAAAGTCTTGTGACTCCTTCGGGGGAAAGCATTATGACCGGAACGACATTGCCCCAAGCCTTTAAACGCATGCGCTGATAATTACATGCCACACCCAGGTGGGCTCCATACAGGCATGCTGGTACTTGTAGTTCTAATAACGGGCTCATTATTCCCCCAGTGAGGTCGGTATTCATAATGCCACTAAAACAAATCCATAAAACTCCTGAGTGGGCCCCCAGGCTGTGACTCATGATGCTTTCCTTATTCAATCTGCTACGCCTTTACACCGACGTGAAGTTTCTTTCTGTTAGCAGGCCCCACCAAACAGGCAGTGACAAGTTCTCTGCAGCCGGACCACCGCAGAAGCGGATTACGAGTTCAGGACTTCTTTAACTTGATACTGGTGGGGTCCCTTCAGCGTGTTTGGAGTAAGGCACGATAGAGCGGAGTACTGTCCATCACCCACCCACTTGGGTTTTTATTTTACTTTATTGTGAACACTCGTTGAACTCACTTGGGAGCTATACGTTTAAACCACAATAACCATAATGCCCGGAGGCCAGTGGGTGGGGCTTACCTGTGAATAAAATGGTGGTTTTTGCAAACATCCAGCGAGTGATTCCAGTTGCCAGTGACCAAGGGATGAAAATCTTGAAACGCGTTTGGCTGTAAACAGGGGTTGTGTGCACTACCCTCTCTGCTGCCTACCGCGCTGCAATTGAGGACTTCTAACCCAGCAGTGAGGCTTTTTCCACAAGGTGCAACCTTTTTTGATGAAATTTAAGGGGTCTGCCCGGTCGCGGAAATTGCCCGCCGCAGAAGCGGATTACAAGTTCAGGACTTCTTTAACTTGATACTGGTGGGGTCCCTTCAGCGTGTTTGGAATAAGGCACCATAGAGCGGAGTACTGTCCATCACCCACCCACTTGGGTTTTTATTTTACTTTATTGTGAACGCTCGTTGAACTCACTTGGGAGCTATACGTTTAAACCACAATAACCATAATGCCCGGAGGCCAGTGGGCGGGGCTTTCCTGTGAATAAAATGGTGGTTTTTGCAAACATCCAGCGAGTGATTCCAGTTGCCAGTGACCAAGGGATGAACATCTTGAAACGCGTTTGGCTGTGAACAGGGGTTGTGTGCACTACCCTCTTTGCTGCCTACCGCACTGCAATTGGGACTTCTAACCCAGCTATGAGGCTTTTTGCACAGGGTGCAACCTTTTTTGATGAAATTTAAGTGGCCTGCCCGGTCGCGGAAATTGCCCGCCGCAGAAGCGGATTAAGAGTTCAGGACTTCTTTACCTCGATACTGGTGGGGTCCCTTCAGCGTGTTTGGAATAAGGCACCATAGAGTGGAGTACTGTCCATCACCCACCCACTTGGGTTTTTATTTTACTTTATTGTGAACACTCGTTGAACTCACTTGGGAGCTATAGTTTAAACCACAATAACCATAATGCCTGGAGGCCAGTGGGCGGGGCTTACCTGTGAATAAAATGGTGTTTTTGCAAACATCCAGCGAGTGATTCCAGTTGCCCGTGACCAAGGGATGAAGATCTTGAAACGCGTTTGGCTGTGAACAGGGGTTGTATACACTACCCTCTCTGCTGCCTACCGCGCTGTAATTGAGGACTTCTAACCCAGCAGTGAGGCTTTTTCGACAAGGTGCAACCTTTTTTGATGATGATATATATATATAGTCTTTATAGATATATTTACATCCTCTCTCTAACTATAATTTTTTCATCCCTCCCTGTTTAATTTCTCCTAGCTTTATAACCTGTTCTTTTTTGTAAACATACCATGGGTACTACACCCTTAATGAGCATTTTTTGTAACGTGACATTGTTTACTTGAAATGTTATGTTATCATTTACTATATATCTTTTCTTTTAAACCAAACATTTGGGAAAATGCATTAACTAAGATACTCTTCGAGTTTCTGTTTCTGCTGAGATAAAATGCATTGCTTTTAAAGGGATCTCCGTGTGATGTTTGTAAACATGGAGATCTTTCTTCCCTTTCCATGATAATACAACAGTATATATACATGAGTGAAAAAATACTGGTCATGTGACCAAGAGCCCGTGAGCTCGAAACGCGTCGTTTATGCCCAAATAAACAACCTTCTGAAGTACCTGATGGTGTGGCTTGTCATCCTTGATCGAAAACGAGAGGATTCTTTGGATATATATATATATATATCACACAAAAAAGAGTTACCCCCATAGAAGAGCCTCCAGGGACAGGTAAACGGCTCGCTTTTTAATGAAATGCTGCAGAATAGTTTCGTCAGGAAAGCAGGCTTTAAAACAAATCAAAGACCTTTAGCCAAACGCGTTTCAAGTTTCCATTTTTTCAATGGCATAGTCCAGCACTAGTACACAGGCAAAAATGGTGCTGCTACTTAAATTATTTTATTATATATATATATATATCCTCTTGTGTCAAAAGGGTGTCCTCTGTGAAGAATTCACCCACTGTTTGAACCCCCTCTCACTCCCCGGGAGCCAGTCTCCTGCTTGTTAATTTGCCTGAGGAGGTAGGGAGGCCCGCAAGGGTATATTAGGTGCATATGGTCCCGGGACTGATGCATATTTGAGCGTCATTTGTGAACACAGTTTTTTTCGTTTCAACTGAATCCCATTTGTTCATCAAATTCTGCATTTTAGTTTACCCTTGATGAAGTATGAGACATTATTTAATTCAGTATGTAAATACCTTGTCATGTAAATAAAAAAGTATGTTGTAATGCCCGTATAAATTAACACATTTTTATTTTCTTGCAGATTTCTGAAATTGTGAAAAGATTATCCGCTGTCAATGAGTAAAAATGACTACCAAAAGATGTGAATCTGTAAATATTGATAAAGAGTTTATATCTAGTTCCCAAAATGTTGGAACTGAGATTGATTGAGATCTGTGTGTATTGTGTCAACAGGGTTTACCAGAAATGTTAAGTTGTCCGGCTAATAGTAAACGTTTTGATAAAGGAATTGGGTACAAAAGTTTGCTTGATGATTTTCTAGCTTTTGACCAAATAAAAGGACCTCCATCAATCATCAAGACAAAATTGTAAAAAAACATGATGTAGTTGAACAACTATTAAATGAAAATTGTGGAAAATTCCATAAAACATGTAGAAACAAATTTGACAAACATAAACTTGCAAGGTTATCAAAAAACCTAAACTAGCTCAAGACAGTTTTCAAAAGAGTACTTTATATTGTACGCATGCTTCATTTATAGTTGGTGTATTGAAATATACATGTTTCTTCTGTGACAAAGAGTCCGGGGCAGAGCTTATAAATGTGCGAACACTTGAATTGAGTAATCGAGTTCAAGATGCTGCAGTTGCATTATGTGACTCAAAAGTACTCACCAAGTTAAGTAGTGGTGATATGGTTGTGATGGAAGAGACGTACCACAAAACGTGTCTTGTTAGGTTTTATAACTGGCTTCAGCAAATACAAAACAAAGAAAAAAGCGAAGACAACAAATGACATTAATCTATGGCATGGTATTAGGTGAAATTGTAAACTATCTCAATGATACACTTCAAAATTCTGAAGTATCGCCAGTATTTACTTTAGCATCAAATCACTTGTAGGTGGTCGCATGACAGAATTAGGCATAGAAAATGCAGACAAATAGGAACACAGCACACAATTAAAAGAAAGGATTCTTGATTTCATACCAGAACTTACAGCTGAACCAAAAGGTAGAGATATTCTTCTAATACGCAAAAACAATATAGGACAAAATATATTCAGTATCTGTAAACAAAATGCTCTTCAGGATGGTGTCTCCCTGGCCAATGGAGCTGCTATTATTCGAAAAGAAATGTTTCAACTTGAAGTAGATACATTTAGTGGACAGTTTGAGCAAAATTGCCAGGAAAAGTCGGTTGGGGCTGCTATGCTTAATCTAATATGAATGTTTATGGAAGGTTGTAATATTTCAAATGACAGCACAGTAAATGATTAGAGGAATGCAGCTTTGTCAGCCTCACAGCTTGTTCAGAATCATACGAATAAGTGTAAGAAGACAAACCCCTAAAGGAAACATCAGCCACAAAAAAGATAATGAAACTCCACTACCTCTTTATATTGGATTAATGGTGCATGTTAAAACTCGAAAAAGGGAATTTGTTGACAAACTGCACAAATTGGTCGTATGTGTGTCATATGAGCGTGTTCGAGAAGTGTCAGCAACAATAACTAACAAACAATATTAGCAATTCTGCAATGACAGGGTTGTGTGTTCAACTGGCCTTCAACTCTCCACTTTCACTTGTGCAGCAATAGACAATATTGATCACATCCCCTCATCATCTTCAACCACTCAGTCATTCCACGGAACAGCCATATCACTGATACAGGGAAAATCAGATCCACAGGGTATAGCATCCTTCTTAAAAATTGAAGATAATGAATGGACCAAGAAATGTACTTCATCCCTACCAGAGTGGTATTTGCAGTTACCATGTACAACAACAACAAAAAACAGCCACATGTACCTGTAAGTAATATCAGTGCCTCCCAGTCTCCTCAAATTCATAATGAACCAATATCAAACGAATAGCTGCATACAACTCAAACTCTTGATCTCCATAATCTAATGACAAAAAAGCAACTTTATTTAGGCTGCTTTCCACTCCAACAAAAGTGGTTCCGTCAAAAATAGCCATAGGTTATTGCTACAGTTATTAAATGAGTCAATAAATTCTAATTCTATGGTACGCCACTACTTTGATATACTAAAGTGTACACTGGTCACAATTAATCCTATTCAGACTCCTGTGGTGAAGTGATCAACCAGTCTATGCAACAGCTAAACAATTACAGTGGATACTTACAGAATTGTATGGGGAAGACAAAATGGTAGTCACGATGGGAGCATTACACTTTGAAATGTCATTCCTTTCAGTTTCAGGAGATTGGCTTGATGGTAGAGGTTGGGCCGATATTTTATTTGTAGCCATTGTTACCAGTGAGGGTAAGGTTGGACTATGTCTAAAAGGGTTTAACCACTTCAGCGCTAATGACAAGGGTAACTCGTCATGGACTTTCCATTGATTTCAATGGAAAGTCAATGGAAGCTCATCAGGTGCCTTAGCAGCCAAGTGGTTAATGTAAAACGATCCTGCTACATACATGAAGTTGGCGTTGCTTCATTGTATATACTTATGAAGAAGGCTTATGATGTATCTACTGATGGGCAACTATCCATGAAAGAATGGATTACACGAAGAGTTACAGAGTCTGTTTATTTCAAATATTGGTATATTACACTTTAACTCAAATTACTGTTATTCCATTTTCTTGATCCCATTCGATCAGCAAATTTTGAGAAGTTTATTGTAATACTGCAAATGGTCAGTCCTTGAATGTTTGCTATGGACCACACCACTATGCTACGTGGATGCCAGTGTTCATTAAAAAAACTGTTGAGCTGAACACAAGAATTCCAAATGTTTATGGAGGATTTTCAAATGGATATTTTGTTGCTTGTAAAAGTGGTAGACCTTATTCCTGCATATCTCATGATCAGATGCATGACCAGTGAAACAAGGACATAAAATCAGATGGCCGGGAAGTTGGTATTCTTGATAATCCTAGTGCACCGATGAAACAGATGGTGTCTGGAACTCTAATTGTCATTTGTATCAGTTTTGGCATTCCCGACCAGAAAAACATGTGAAATGATGTGATGGATGCCTAACATTAGATTCATAATCATTATCCAAAAATAGTGGCTGACATTTTCTTTTATGACGTTTTATGGGCAAAGTAGCCATACGATTTTGGGGTTCTATATCATCACTAATTTGTTACCTTATTTTTAAGCCCGGTGCAAAGTTTTATATTGGTATCACTGTAGGAGAGTAGGGTCTACTATCCTATGGTCACCCCAATTTTTGCTTTTTGCTTCACTGGTTTTCGACTTAATGTGGCTATGGGCATGCTAATCAGACCCACAGCCTGCTGTTCTCTCTCTAAATTCACAGACATGTACTATAGGTACATCACCAATTTTATGTGAGATGGTGCTCTAGCATGAGCTGAGCCTGTCTGCAGAGGTCGGAACCATTTCCTTACTGCTGTTCCAGGATATTGCCATACCATATACTCTTAAGTGCATTATAATCCTCACGGTTATTGCTAACTTTGGTTTGGCTTTATCAAAACATGTCGTGTTTGGTGTCATACACTTTGGAATACTACCCCCTTGCCAGTTCTGGCGACGGGGGTAGCATTCCACCCTTCTAGAGGGAGAAGACATGTTACTTTACTTAAAACGCGGTTAATCCTAACCAGAGCCTCAGCATCACAAAATGGATGCTGCTGCCCCGACACAAGTCTGACCTCCTGCTGCTGACCGAAACTTGGCAGGGGAGGCCTGGACAAAGGGTTTCCTGTCACAGGGAGGTGCTACACCACCCCAGACAGGAGATAGTGGATTGGAGCAGGGAGGGTTGAAAGAAACTAGACACTTCCTGGGGCACACAAGGTGTCCCATGCAAAATCCAGTCAAACCGGTTCTGGGGCACTCCAGCCCCAGCTCTGGCACGAAACTGGACGAAGGGAAAGGGGTGTAATCACCCCCTTCCTGGGTCCCACCCATAGGAGAGACCTAGCAGGTAATCCAGCCCCCAGATTTGGAATAAAGGTGGGAGCAGTGCCAATGCATATCAGATTATCCTGACTGAAACTTATGAAACGAAACTCTGGACCCTTCGACATCCTACTCAGCGTAGAAGACTGAAGAATCTCCCTTGTGGTCAAGGAGTGACCACCCTGTGCAAACAGGCACCATCCAGCGCCTCACCGTTTGCTTTTTTGCAGTTCCCGCTGGAACTCGAGCAACAGAGATCAACAAGACCCAGCTTTCCTGCCTTCCAACAGCCCGATCCACAGTCCCAGTGAATCTGCGACCCGTGGAGGCGACCTGAAACGTGGGGCTGGCCATCTTGGAAAAACTACAAAGTGCTGACCGTGCAACTCCCGAAAATTCCTCGATGTTGTGCATTGGGGTTTGAGAAGCCCCAGCCCGGAGCAGCTTTTGCACCGAAGCGCACCCCTCCACACTCACCGAGTGCTGCGTGGGGCCCTTTTGCATTTTCCTGCTCGACGCGTTGGTCCAGTCGCTTGCCCGTTAGCTAGTGGCCCCAGTACCGACGAACTTTTGAATTTGCTCTGCTAGTCTGGTTGCTCCAAACTGGCCCTCGCTCCCCTAAAAAGGAGCACCCGCTCTGGCCTTGCTGGTCCGAGTAAGAAATGATCTTGGAATCCTGCGTGGGTTGCCCTTGCCAAGGCTTGTTAACTCCGATCCGGAAGCCGACAGTGAGAGCCTTCGTGGGACAGCTCGTGATCTACTCCTGGACATCCTCGGTGCCCCAGAGTCCACGTGGCAGCGGAGACAAGCTTCACGACAACCACCTGATTGCGCCCGACATTGCCTGGTTCCTTCCTGGTCACTGGCTAGTGACCCAGACTCTGTCCCCTCTGCTTTCAGGTACTCTACATCTTCGATCCACCCTTGGATCACACCGGACTCTTCTCTTCTGGCCGCCTGCAGCATCTTCATCTCCAGGCTCCATAGATCTACACGACGAAACCTGACACGCTTTTGCACCTGTGCACCCGCTTCCTGTGGGTGAGGTAAATCTTGAACTCCGGTGCTCCTGTAGTGGTTTACACCTCTAGGGTCTAAGTCTAAAGTTTTGTCCTTCTAGTCCAGTCGGAAGACTCCTAAAACTGTAACTCGATAACTTTTACGCACCATTGACTTTGCATTGGTGCATGCATGTGCTTTTAGCGCTGCACCCGAATCCCGCGGGCTACTCCCATCCTAACTGCTGTTAGTCCAGTGTAGTCCCAGAGATTCCCAAGGCCCTAGGCCTTACCACTGATCGAATAGTGATACTTATACCACTTTTTTGATATATGGTTTGAGTGGCCACCGGCCTCATCCATAAACGTGCAACTTTCATATGCTATATTGTGCTTTTGTTTAAACGCTTGTGCTTCTATACTCATAAAGAGTACAGGGGATTATTCTGAGAATAAATACATATATTTTTATAATATATAACTTGTCTGGTGTCCTTTCATTTGATATTACAGGATTGCATATGGTAAAACAGCTGGCTTCACATGCCCTCTTGAGTTTAGCCTGAAGGCTGCTTAGCCCATGCTACCACTAGGATAGCTTATCTTTTTAAGGTTGACTTACAACTACCACCATAAGGGATTGTTTGGACTGATACAAGGTGCCCACAGAATTGTGGACATCATACATCAGGCCAACTTCTCACATTGGTGTGCAGCGGGTGGGATTTGAGCTTGCTGTTGTTTTACCATTGCAATCTTTTTATCAAATTGAAAGATCACATTAAGTACCTTAGGTACATATAAACAAAGCTTACATATTTAAGTTCTACTGAACTTAGTAGTTGTAGATCAAAGGGCTTAGCACACCCTGCCTACAACTCACTAGCAAGGTACAGTAGGAAAACACTTAGTGGAGGTAAGTGCACCACTTACACCTCACTAGAGTCATATCTGGCACAGGTGAGCAACCCCTTGCTCTGCCTGTGATAGGTGACCTTACCCAGGCACCTTCCAGCTATGACAAACTCAGCCATAGGGACTTGAGTGCCTTGTGCACTGCAAGGAAGCTGAAAAGGGTCACAACCCTACCATTCCCATCCTGATAGCCTTCCTGGAGAAGGATGATCTTGAGAAAATGAGTGTAGTTCCCTCAGGGTCAGGAGAAGGAGTGAATCCCCCAGATACTGAGAACACCACCCCAGAAGCAGAAGATGAGGAGGTGAACCCTGAATCAGAAGAGGAAGAGTCAGATCAGGATCAGAGGGATAACCAGGTACCAGTTGGGAGGCTTAGCCAAGTCAACTTGGACCTACATGGAAATGGAGAGGGCCAGCACCTCCCCAGAGTACATAACAGAATACTTCCAGGCAATAGAAGGGAGAGATCTCCTTCCAGGGGTTCCCACCTTTCTAGTGCCTCAAGGGAATCTCAAAGGGGAATGACTTCCCCCCAGAGAAAAGAGCATAAGGCCAGTATGAGAGCTGTCAAACTCCAGATAGAGAGGGAGGAGGTAGGCCTGGCTCAAGCTAAACTTGCTTTAGCAAGGGAACAAAAACTGTGTGGGGCGACACCCACTGGTGGCAGCATTATTCCTAGAGAGAAAGACAGGTCCTATGAAAATAGAAACCTGACAAAGATTAGGCCCCCCCTACAAGGAAGGGGATGACATCCACAAATGGATGACTGCTCTGGAGAGAGCCTGCATGGTACAGCAGGTTCCTCAAGAACAGTGGGCAGCAATCTTATGGTACTCCTTTTCCGAGAAAGGGAGAGACAAGCTCCTCACAGTTAGACCTGAGGATGCTAAAAACTACTCTGTCCTGAAGAATGCTCTTATTGTTGGGTTTGGCCTAACCACTGAGCAATACAGGTTGTTGTTCAGAGATACCCAAAAAGCTCAGACTTAGGACTGGACTGATTTTGTTGATTGTGCCACTAAGGCTCTGGAGGGTTGGTTGCAGGGAAGTAAAGTCTCAGACTATACAGGATTGTACAATCTTATAATGATAGAGCAGATCCTTAATAACTGTCCAAACCAGCTATTGCATCAACACCTTATAGACTCTGATCTGACCTCTCCCCAAGAATTGGGAAAGAAGGCAGACAAGTGGGTCAGAACAAGGGTTAAGCAGAAACCCCAGAACCAAGGAGGTGATCAAAAGAAGGCAGACCAGAAGGGTGGAGATAAGAAAGAAAAAGACCAGAAGTCTTCTTCAGCCCCCCCAAAATAATTCTAATAAGGAGGGCGGTTCCCAAAATGGAAACAAGAAGAAAAAGAATGATGGCCCAAAGAAACCTTGGTGCAATACTTGTAAGTCCACTTCCCACTGGGGTAGTGAATGCACCAAGAAAAATCCAGTCCCTACCACTGCAGCCCCTAAGGCACCTGCACCCCCTAGTACAGTCAGCAGTGGTGGTACACAACCCAAGGCTATAGTGGGGTTAACCATGGGTACTGAGATGGAGTCTGGCTTAGTCAGAATCCCTACTCAGGCAGTTCTGCTACATGATGTGGACATGTCTGTGTCCACTCCTATGAGTCCCAATACTTTGGGCAAATACAGACAGTAAGCATGGGCGTAAAATCCGCTCCGCTCGCGGATTTTTCGGATTTTCGGCAAATTCGCAATCCGCGAACTCTCGCGAATTTGTCGATAATCCGTGAATCTGCTCGCGGCGGATTTTTTGCTTGGTTGCGGCGCGCGGCGTGGTGCACGGCGTTCACTTTCCGTCATTAAGCGTTTGCCGAGTTGTTTTTCTCGATCATATTTTGCGAGTGCTGCGCCATTTTGGATCTTGCTGCGTGATCCCGCGGGAGTTTGGCGCCCGCGAATACGTAATCGCGGCTTGCCACCTTGCACAGCACACCTCGCGAGAGTTCGCAATTGCGAACACGTAGTTGCGGCGGAAAGGAACAATCTCGCACTCGCGAAATAGAGATTTTGCAATTCTGCACAAGAAATCCACCAGCAAACAGGATAAACCTTCAGAAAATGATGATTTTTATCAGAATCACTCCTCAGGTTGACATTTGCATGGCCTTTTTTTTTGCAAGGAGTCCATTTTTGGGGGGGGGGGGAGGGAAGGAAGTGCCCCACAGTCTCCAACTTCCTGTTCCTGTCCAGCAGGCTCCTACCAGTGCTTTGTCCATCTCCTGGTCACTTTCATTTGGATCTGGAGCTGGAAGGATTACTTTTTGTGGGTGCTGCTGGATATTTGGATTTGAGGCCTTTTTGACTTTCTTTGGATCACTTTTGGATTAGAAATCAACTTTCACAAGTAAGTTTGTTTGGGGCATTACAGTTGCTGCAACTACAATTTTGGAACTTTTTCAGAACATTAAATAAATTATATTGTGGGTAGCCTCAGTATCCAGTAGGACCAGGGTTGGTTATGGGTGCATGATACAACTGTTTTGTTGAATTTAAACACCATTGAGGCCAAGGATGGGCTGGAATTGTGCTGATTTTTGTTGTTTTTGTCGTTTTTTTGGGGCTGCTGGTGGGGCCCTTTGCCCAGGGGTGGTGAGTGTTGCATGGGCCTAGTCTTTCTGTGGGGTGTCTTCTTGAATTTAAACATCATTGAGGCCATGGATGGGCTGGGATTGTGCTTATTTTATTGTTTTTTGTCGTTTTTTTGGGGCTGCTGGTGTGGCCTTTTGCCCAGGGGTGGTGGTGCATGGACTGAGTGTGCCTGTGGTGTGGTCTCACTCTCTTTAATGTAAACATCATGGATGGCATTGGATTGTGGTGATTTTTGTCTGTTTGTCTGTTTTTTGGGGGTGTACTGTTGATGTGGACTGGCCATGTGGGTGGTGGTGGTGGCCATCTTGAGTGCTGGCTGGTACAGGCAACATGTGCTTGGGGTGCAAGGGGCCATTTTGAAGAGAGGCAGTGTCTGAGGCCTGCACTTATTTTGCCTACCTTTCATCCATTATGCCCAGGGGTAGTGAGTGTTGCATGGGCCTAGTCTTTCTGAGGGGTGTCTTCTTGAATGTAAACACCATTGAGGCCATGGATGGGCTGGGATTGTGCTGATTTTCTTGTTTTTTGTCGTTTTTTGGGGGCTGCTGGTGGGGCCCTTTGCCCAGGGGTGGTGAGTGTTGCATGGGCCTAGTCTTTCTGTGGGGTGTCCTCTTGAATTTAAACACCATTGAGGCCATGGATGGGCTGGGATTGTGCTGTTTTTGGTGTTTTTTGTCGTTTTTTGGGGGCTGCTGGTGTGGCCTTTTGCCCAGGGGTAGTGGTGCATGGACTGAGTGTGCCTGTAGTGTGGTCTCACTCTCTTTAATGTAAACATCCTGGATGGCATTGGATTGTGGTGATTTGTGGGTGTTTTTCTGTTTTTTTGGGGTGTACTGTTGATGTGGACTGGCCATGTGGGTGGTGGTGGTGGCCATCTTGAGTGCTGACTGGTACTAAAGATCTCCCGTGGCATCACTTGCTCCCCCCTCAAACGCCCGCACGGGAGCCGGGCACGGGGTGCGGAACCCTTCCCCTTCTCAGGGTGCTTCCCGGCTCCCTTTACCATGGTCTGGGCAGAAATGAGTTAAATAATAAAGAAGAAATAGAATAGGGAAGAAGAAAATAAAAGAGTTTAAAAAAGTAGTTTAAAATTAACAAAAAGTAGCAGAAAACACAAAAATATAGAGCTAGAAAAATAGAGGGATAGATATTAAGTAAAATAGATCAAATAAACTTCAAAAAAAGCAAAGGATGGCAGAGATTCAGAGAGGATACAGAAAGCATGCCCAGAACCATAGCAATGAATGAGAAACAAGATGGCCGCGCCCATTCACGACCGCGTGGGTAAGTTCGCGCGAGATTTTCCTCGCGAGCACGTGCGAAATTGTACTAGCGAGCAGCACACTTTGCGAGATTACACATAGCGGCCGGAAACGGAATTACGTCACGCAAACAAGATGGCTGCGCCCGTGTACGACCGCTAGGGTAACTTCGCAAACGTATAGCTACAAGCGCCTTGCGAACACGAAAAAAATCACGCGAACATACACGCCGCAAAAAAAAAAGTGTATTCGCTCGCATTCGCGGCTTCCGAAATCGATCTCGCACGGATTCGCGCCCCGCAAATCACGCGAAATTGCAGAAAAACGATTTTTGCTAAACTGAAAGCAATCAGCAGGTGCAAAAGTTCAAACTTAACATTAGTAACCATTCACTCTAGTGCTTCCTGAGGGGCCCCTCCAGAGTTCAGTTGCCTATTTGCAACTATTCCATGACCCTGCTATGACCCAAACAGCAGGCTCATAGAATAGCTACAAGTAGACCATAAAGGTCCTGTGAAAAAAAATTGCACTGCAACAGAAAGCAAATTACAGATAAGGAAGGAAGCAGGTGCCAGCCAGATTGGAAGTTTCAAAATTACTGACACATTAATCCCCCCCTAATTAATTCATGGCAGTTGAAGAAGGGCAGGTGTGCTTGCTTTCACTGCAACAGAAAGCAAATTACAGATAAGGAAGGAAGCAGGTGCCAGCCAGACTGGAAGTTTAAAAATAAGTGACACATTATTCAACCCCAAATTAATTCATGGCAGTTGAAGCAGGGCGGTGTGCTTGCTTTTTTTCACCCCCATAATCTACAGTGATAAACAAACCTAATGGGTGGCAGTCAGGATGTACCAGAGGGTGGCATGGGTGTACCAGAGGGTGGCAGTGGTGAAACAGAGGGTGCTGTGAACCTGTGATGATAAACCAGACGTAGAAACAACATAGTCGCGTCCGTTGCGCGCCGAAAAGTAAGTTCGCAATTGCGAAATGGTCCACAAATCCTCGCGAACGCTCGCCAACAAAAAAAACGGAAAAATCCGCTAATCCGCGAGAGTTCGCGGATTTTGCGGATTGCGAATCCGTAAATCCGCAAATTCGCGTACGCGAGATCCGCTAGATCCTCTAGATCCGCCCATGCTTAATAGACAGACGCCTTTAATCAATGAGAAACTGGCTCAGGCCTACAGGGACACATGTGCCAGTGTCACTATGGTGACACCTAACTTTGTGGACCCTGTACAAATCATACTAGGTGAGAACTACCTAGTGACCAATGCTAGCAATGCTAGCAATGCTACTACTACACATAGTGTGGCTGTTGTTAAATTCTCCTGGGGAGGGGTAACTGGCCACAAGAAAGTTGTTGTAAGTGCAGACCTCCCAGTAGACTGTCTTTTGGGCAATGATCTAGAGGAATCATTATGGTCAGAAGTGGAGTACAGGACTCATGCAGAAATGCTAGGGATTTCAGCACATGTCCTTGCTGTAACCAGGTCCCAGGCCAAGAAGTGCCTACCTGAACCTGTGGTGGATCTTGAAACAATAGACCAACCACAACCCAAGAGGAAGAGCAAGAGGGTTAAGGTAGTGCCTTCCCACTTGCCCCAGGTTGAGGATCAGACCTCACAGGAGGATGATTCTGTGATCCAAGAGGAGACTGTCCTTGAAGAACTTGAACCTGATCAGGTTGAGTTTCTGGGCACAGGGGGACCCTCAAGGGCAGACCTGGGGCAGGCTCAGTTAACTTGCCCTTCTCTTGAACCCCTCAGACAGCAGGCTGCTGCTGATGCTGCTGGGAATGCTCAAGGTACCCATAGAGTGTATTGGGATGATGGGCTCCTTTATTCAGAGGCTAGAGACCCCAAGCCTGGTGCTACCAGGAGGTTGGTTATACCTCTGCAATTTAGGGGCTTCCTTATCACCTTGGCCCGTGATATTCCCCTTGCAGGACACTTAGGCCAGACCAAGACTTGGGAAAGACTTGTCCCACACTTTCACCCTCACATGTCAAAGAATTACCAAGGAGTTTTGTCGCTCCTGTGAAACCTGCTAAGCCAGTGGCAAAGCAGGTGGAACCACAAAGGCCTCCCTGATACCACTACCTGTGGTGGGGGTGCCCGTTGAAAGAGTTGGGATAGATATTGTTGGTTCAATGGATCCCCCAACAGCATCTGGGCACAGATTTATCCTGG
The DNA here is from genome assembly GCF_964261635.1 of Lissotriton helveticus. Lineage (NCBI taxonomy): Eukaryota > Metazoa > Chordata > Amphibia > Caudata > Salamandridae > Lissotriton > Lissotriton helveticus. The sequence goes on from NC_136070.1 coordinate 832,379,403, forward strand.
TGGTAGTGGATAATGCCACCAGGTACCCAGAGGCAATCCCCCTGAGGACCACAACAGCTCCTGTTATGGCAAGGGCCCTACTTGGAGTATTCTCCAGAGTGGGCTTTCCAGAGGAGGTCCTTTCAGACAGAGGTACCAACTTTATGTCTGGATACTTAAAAGCAATGTGGAAAGAGTGTGGAGTGAACTATAAGTTTACCACACCCTACCATCCACAGTGCAATGGGCTTGTTGAAAGGTTCAACAAGACCCTAAAGGGAATGATAAAAGGGTTACCTGAAAAGCTTAGGCGAAGATGGGACATCCTTTTACCCTGCTTGCTCTTTGCTTACAGAGAGGTCCCACAGAAGGGGGTTGGCTACAGCCCTTTTGAACTTTTGTTTGGCCACCCTGTGAGGGGTCCATTGTGTCTGGTGAAGGAAGGATGGGAGTTACCTCTCAAAAAGCCTAAGCTTGATATTGTGGACTATGTACTTGGTCTCCGCTCCAGGATGGCTGAGTACATGGAGAGAGCATCCAAAAACCTGGAGGCCAGCCAAGAATTACAGAAAGCTTGGCATGACCAAAAGGCTGTTCTGACTGAGTACCAGCCAGGGCAGAAGGTGTGGGTGTTGAAGCCAGTGGCTCCAGCAGCTCTCCAAGACAAATGGTCTGGACCCCACATCATACTTGAGAAAAAGGGGGAGGTCACCTACTTGGTGGACCTTGGCACCCCTAGGAGTCCCCACAGGGTGCTCCGTGTAAACAGATTGAAACCATATGTGGACAGGGCAGACATGGGTTTACTCATGGCTACAGATGGGGAACAGGAGGAAGAGAGTGACCCTCTCTCAGACCTGCTTTCCCAAAACCCTGATGATGGCTCAGTGGAAGGTGTAGCCTTGGCAGGCATCCTCACTGACCAGCAGCAATGGGACTGCAGACAAGTGTTGCAGGCTCATAGACATATGTTTTCTCTTACACCCAGTCAAACTAACTGGTGCACCCATGAGGTGGACACTGGTGACAGTCTGCCTGTGAAGAATAAAATCTACAGGCAACCTGACCATGTCAGGGATTGTATAAAGGCTGAGGTGCAGAAAATGCTTGAACTTGGAGTGATTGAGCCATCAGAGAGCCCCTGGGCCAGCCCAGTAGTCCTTGTGCCAAAACCTCATACCAAAGATGGAAAGAGTGAAATTAGATTTTGTGTGGACTATAGAGGTCTCAATGCTGTCACTAGGACAGATGCTCATCCCATTCCAAGGCTTCTGCCAAATTTCTGAGCACATTTGATCTGACAGCTGGCTATTGGCAAATCAGGTTAGCTGAAGAGTCTAAAGCCAAAACAGCATTCTCTACCCCATGTGGACATTATCAGTTTGTGGTGATGCCCTTTGGTTTGAAGAATGCACCTGCCACCTTCCAAAGGTTGGTGAATCAAGTCCTTGCTGGGTTGGATGATGTTTGTGCAGCATATCTAGATGATATTGCTGTCTTCAGCTCAACCTGGGAGGATCACCTGATCCACATGAAGAAGGTTCTGGAGGCCCTGCAAAAGGCAGGCCTGACTATCAAGGCTACCAAGCGCTAGATAGGGAAGAGCAAGGTTGTGTACCTGGGCCACCTAGTAGGTGAGGGTCAGGTTCAACCATTGGAGAGCAAAATCCAGGCCATACAGGACTGGGCTCCTCCAACTACCCAGACACAAGTCACAGCCTCCTTGGGCCTGACTGGGTATTACAGGAAATTTGTAAATAATTATGGGTCCATTGTGACACCATTGAATGATCTGACATCCAAGAAGATGCCCAAAAAGGTTCAGTGGACAGTTAGCTGTCAGAAGGCATTTGATGACCTGAAGAAGGCCATGTGCTCTGCACCTATCCTGAAGAGTCCTGACTACTCCAAAAGATTCATTGTCCAAACAGATGCTTCTGAGTTGGGGGTGGGAGCTGTGCTTTCACAACTTAATGTAGATGGTCAAGACCAGCCCATTGCTTTTATTAGCAGAAGGCTGACCCCTAGAGAGAAACGTTGGTCAGCCATTGAGAGGGAGGCCTTTGCTGTGGTTTCGACCCTGAAGAAGTTGAGACCATACTTGTTTGGCACTCACTTCCTAATTCAGACAGACCATAAGCCCCTCTTGTGGCTTAATCAGATGAAGGGTGAAAATCCCAAACTGCTCAGGTGGTCCATTTCCCTACAGGGGATGGACTTTACAGTGGAGCACAGACCAGGGACGGACCATGGCAATGCAGATGGTCTCTCCAGGTATTTCCACTTAAACCATGAAGACTTATCTGGTCAAGGTTAAGTTTAATGTCCCTGCGTTTGGGGGGGGGGGGGTGTTGGAGAGTAGGGTCTGCTATCCTATGGTCACCCCAATTTTTGCTTTTTGCTTCACTGGTTTTCGACTTAATGTGGCTGTAGGCCTGCTAATCAGACCCACAGCCTGCTGTTCTCTCTCTAAATTCACAGACATGTACTATAGGTACATCACCAATTTGGTACTGGACACCTTGTCAGCCCCTGTACCATGCACTATAGGTGCTCAGGGCATAGGTGCATCCAAGGCCTACCAGGGGCTGCAGCATATCTTTTTGCCACCCCAGGCTGGTACTTAAATCAACACAACTGGCTGATCACTCAGCTGTGGCAAGGTGGTGTAATCACCCCTTGCTTAGATATAGTATACCTATATCTAAACCTATATCTGGACACATATATACCTATCAGTCACTCCTATGGCAGGCCTTAACAATCCTGGAGGCAGAGTGCTTGGTTTTATGTGAGATGGTGCTCTAGCATGAGCTGAGCCTGTCTGCAGAGGTCGGAACCATTTCCTTACTGCTGTTCCAGGATATTGCCATACCATATACTCTTAAATGCATTATAATCCTTGCGGTTATTGCTAACTTTGGTTTGGCTTTATCAAAACATGTCGTGTTTGGTGTCATACACTTTGGAATACTACCCCCTCGCCAGTTCTGGCGACGGGGGTAGCATTCCACCCTTCTAGAGGGAGAAGACATGTTACTTTACTTAAAACGCGGTTAATCCTAACCAGAGCCTCAGCATCACAAAATGGATGCTGCTGCCCCGACACAAGTCTGACCTCCTGCTGCTGACCGAAACTTGGCAGGGGAGGCCTGGACAAAGGGTTTCCTGTCACAGGGAGGTGCTACACCACCCCAGACAGGAGATAGTGGATTGGAGCAGGGAGGGTTGAAAGAAACTAGACACTGCCTGGGGCACACAAGGTGTCCCATGCAAAATCCAGTCAAACCGGTTCTGGGGCACTCCAGCCCCAGCTCTGGGGCGAAACTGGACAAAGGGAAAGGGGTGTAACCTCCCCCTTCCTGGGTCCCACCCATAGGAGAGACCTAGCAGGTAATCCAGCCCCCAGATTTGGAATAAAGGTGGGAGCAGTGCCAATGCACATCAGATTATCCTGACTGAAACTTATGAAACAAAACTCTGGACCCTTCGACATCCTACTCGACGTAGAAGACTGAAGAATCTCCCTTGTGGTCAAGGAGTGACCACCCTGTGCAAACAGGCACCATCCAGCGCCTCACCATTTGCTTTGTTGCAGTTCCTGCCAGAACTCGAGCAACAGAGATCAACAAGACCCAGCTTTCCTGCCTTTCAACAGCCCGATCTACTGTCCCAGCGAATCTGAGACCCATGGACGCGACCTGAAGCTTGGGGCTGGCCATCTTGGAAAAACTACAAAGTGCTGACCGTGCAGCTCCTGAGGCTTCCTTGATGTTGTGCATTGGGGTTTGAAAAGCCCTATCTCCAAGCAGCTTTTGCACCGAAGCTCACCCCTCCACACTCACCGAGTGCTGCGTGGGGCCCTTTTGCATTTTCCTGCTTGATGCATTGGTCCGGTCACTTGCCCGTTGGCTAGTGGCCCCAGTACCGACGAACCTTTGAATTTGCTCTGTTAGTCTGGTTGCTCCAGACTGGCCCTCGCTCCCCTGAAAAGGAGCACCCGCTCTGACCTTGCTGGTCCGAGTAAGAAGCGATCTTTGAATCCTGTGTGGGTTGCCCTTGCCAAGGCTTGTTAACTCCGATTTGGAAGCCGACACTGCCGACAGCGAGAGCTTTTGTAGGACAGTTAGTGATCCACTTCTGGACATCCTCGGTGCTCCAGAGTCCACGTGGCAGCAGAGACAAGCTTCATGACAACCACCTGATTGCACCCGACATTGCCTGGTTCCTTCCTGGTTCCTTCCTGGTCACTGGCTAGTGACCCAGACTCTGTCCCCTCTGCTTTCAGGTACTCTATATCTTCGATCCACCCTTGGATGACACCGGACTCTTCTCTTCTGGCCGCCTGCAACATCTTCATCTCCAGGCTCCATAGATCTACACGACGAAACCCGACACGCTTTTGCACCTGTGCACCCGCTTCCTGTGGGTGAGCTAACTCTTGAACACCGGTGCTCCTGTAGTGGTTTACACCTCTAGTGTCTAAGTTTAAAGTTTTGTCCTTCTAGTCCAGTCGGAAGACTCCTAAAACTGTAACTCGATAACTTTTGCGCACCATTGACTTTGCATTGGTGCATGCATGTGCTTTTAGCGCTGCACCCGAATCCCGCGGGCTACTCCCGTCCTAACTGCTGTTAGTCCAGTTTAGTCCCAGCGATTCCCAAGGCCCTAGGCCTCACCACTGATCGAATAGTGATACTTATACCACTTTTTTGATATATGGTTTGAGTGGCCACCGGCCTCATCCATAAACGTGCAACTCTCATATGTTATATTGTGCTTTTGTTTAAACGCTTGTGCTTCTATACTCATAAAGAGTGCAGGGGATTATTCTGAGAATAAATACATATATTTTTATAATATATAACTTGTGTGGTTTCCTTTCATTTGATATTACAGGATTGCATATGGTAAAACAGCTGGCTTCACATGCCCTCTTGAGTTTAGCCTGAAGGCTGCTTAGTCCATGCTACCACTAGGATAATTTGTCTTTTTAAGGTTGACTTACAACCACCACCATAAGGGATTGTTTGGACTGATACAAGGTGCCCACAGAATTGTGGACATCATACATCAGGCCAACTTCTCACAATCACATTTTGCACAATTCTAAGCTATCTCACTACAAGGGTTGAATTACCAGAATTGTTCAATCCAATTTTTAAAACAGCGCTGCTTCACAAAGTGAACTAAATCCCTGTTTCATTATACCATGAACTTATGAGGGGTGGCTCACAGACCTATATCTGGCCCCAGCACTGACTCTGATATTCTTATCTTTTCGCTCCATAATGCTGGATGTTTCTACCACACTCTGGTGCTCAAGGGCCTCACATTTCTGTTCCTGCCTGCACTGTGATGTCCTGCTCTCATACAGCAGCTTTCTCCCAAAGAGGGCTATCTTGGCATATCCAACCGGAATCATTTGGGCAGCCTGACTAGATTTATAGTGGAGGCTCCCATCATGCTAGCAGTACAGGTAATTATCAAATTATGTCTATAACAAGGGGAATTAAATGCTTTTATCGCTTACTTAGGCCCTGATTACAATATCAGGCTGTTGGACCGCACACTGCTACTGCGGCGGTCAGGAGACCAACTGACAAGCAGTCAACAGCCCGACTGCCCAATTATGATTGTACAAATGTGCTGGTGGTCGGAAAGTGCTCTTTAACACTGCAGCTTGTGTTGCGGCCCAGGAAAAGGCCTGCGGCACCAGCCACAGTGTTAAAGAGCACTTTGTGCACATCCATGCCAAATGGGCAAGATATTTCTAAAATACTGGAAAATGGAATCTGGTTTATTTTGTAAAAATTTTTATTCAAAAGGAACAAAGGAACTTGGTATGTGTTATTAGTTGAAAAAAACTTTGTACCATGACTGCTATGTTTGTTCTCCCAATGTGTTCTTTTCAGAAAAGACGTACAACACCAATATGTGACTTCTAATTAATGTCCATTGTAAAAGTGTCTGGTTTTCTGATTGTATTTACCAATGTGTATAAATCTGTATGGATTAGTTTTTGAATAGATTACCACTATTCATATGTAAATATTTTTATGTTTTGTATTTTTTTAATATAGCCCTGAAGAGGTCCGGTCACGGACGAAACGCGTTGGCTATTGGTTTTAAGCATCATTTTGAATAAAGAACTGTTTACTGAAGAATCTGACTTTGGAATTCTTGGGAGAACAACTGGAAAGCTGGTAGAACTATGTGTACATCATTATTGACACTGTATTATCATTATATTTTCTGCTGAAGTGTGCGGGGTCACCATGTGCAATCGGACTGCCATGAAAAGGCTGTCGGAAAGGGACATCTTAATCCCGACAGCGGTGCGTTCCACGGCACCACCGTCATTAGGGATTGCGATTCTGACCGATGCCCCCTCAGGATCATTAGATCCTGTTGGAGGTAACGGTCTGTCCCCCGTCTAACAAGGGTCCGCTCGCCTGCATCATAATGCGGCGGTCGGACCGAAGGGCTGACGGGGCAGATCTCCACCGACGGCCTGTCAGTGCGGTCCTACCCAACATCGTAATTAGGCCCTTATGTAGAAAGTAATAAATGCACAGTTTTATGGGTGATGGTTCCAAATGAAAATGTGGTTAAAACTAACAAAAATTCATAATTGCCACGAAATCATATTTTAAGGCACACAGTTAATGACACACAAAGAGAAATATATAAAATGTTGCCCTTAATTCTTTAGACGGTCAACCTTTCATTATGCTGATCCAGGCAGTGCTTGTAACATGGATACTTTACTTTTTAATTCTTAAATAAATCCCCACACGCAATTCCAATATAAATGACAGAACGGCTAAACTAAAATTTGGCTTTCTGGAGATAACCGGCACGTTTTACAGTGTGAACTCCGAGGGGTGGGGATGAGTCTCACATATTTTAAATTGGACCTTGAGTCCACAGAAGCTGATGACTGTTGAAATTATGTTATATAGAGAAGTCCTGTGACCTTTATAACATAATATGTAGAAGCACCCTCTTGTATACAGACAATGGCAACAACATTTCCTCACCTTTGTAATATATTTAATTTGTAAAAACCAGAATTTTGACATTACAAGCTACAACAAAAAATCCACATTACAGTAAAAAATTAAATTTTGTTTTAGCCTTCAACATCACCTTCCAATATTGCAATGTTCATGTACACAACAATTTGAAGACTAGTGTGACCTGCAGAATCACAATATGACCTTATTGGACTCTGATTAGTAAGGGATAAATGATTCCCATCTGGAAAGGAAATGTTGCCAGGTTTAGTGTTGAAGAAGCATGGTCATAAATAGGCTACAAGTTGCAAGGATTTGTAACATATGATTCTTTGAAGGCTACTGTGGCAGCAAACCTAGCATCTAACGGAGTTTAAAGAAGTGTCGATGTTGTAAAAACATTTTCAGGAACGTTAACCAGACTGCTCCCTGGGGTCGGTGTGCAGTTTTTCTCCATAACAATTGTACATAGTACTTAAGGTTAGTTTATTCTATGTTTAACATATATATATAGGTGACTGCATGAATAAGTAAATCTTTTATCATAACTATTTATCGACAATTGCTTCTCTATTGAATTACAAAAAAAATATAAAAACAAATAAATTAACTTAAAGTACAGCAACACTTGAAAGTCTGAGTTTATTAAATACAACTTAAATCTACATATATTGCCTTCCTTATACATATATACCTTCCATGTGCTTATGCATCTTTATATTTATTACCTTACTTCTAATTCAGCCTCTCCAGTGCACTACCCTATATCTTACCCTATACCAGTCTCAATATATCCTCTACCTTCACTCGCTGCCTCATCACAAAGCTCATTCTACTACTCTCTCAAAGGCATTATCCTATTTATCACTCTATACCTCTCTCAATATATCCCACACCTCCACTCTCTGACTCATCCCAAACCCCATTCTACTTCTATGATCCACAAAATAACCCTTTCTAGACTCTTCCCTCTTCTACCCCTCCTTGCACCACCTCATACCTCTTTTACGATTCATATCTCCCAAACAAGCTTTTCTAAACCTTTCCCTCTAACTCTTTCCCCCCTCCACCTTCCCTTCTTTTACTCATCCCAAACCTCCTCTTACTGCAATGAGCTCCAAAAAAAAAAAAAATCTATATCCCTCCCTCGCCTATCCTTTTCCATCCAACAGACTAACATGTGCACCACTAAAAATAATTTCACATTTCCCTATACTTATTCCCCATTATTCCTGTTTGGGTTCCGGACTAGCATGCTACCCGCCGAAAAGCACTTCGACACCTCATCAGGGGTAGCAAGCGCTATATAAATGCAAATCCTTCTCTCTTCTACCCATCCCCTATCCTTTTTCAATCCAAACAACAAACTCACAAGACACCGCTGAGATTATTTTAATATCCCCCTGTACAAATTCACCACTAATCCTTTTTAGGTGTTGGAGAAGCATGCTACTCGCCGCAAAATCAGTGCGATGCCTCATCAGGGGTAGTAGGTGCTATATAAATGCAATTACAATTAGAATTGCATAGTAAATCAGAAAAGTTGACCAGCAAATGCACCATCCTATCAGCTAAGTGCAGCACAGTCGAGTATGAATGCATGAGACCAGATGTCAACAACCAGATCGCCCAGGATTTTGTTGCCTGGGATGGCACATTTTGCGATCCCGAACCCCAAAATGTGCAGTATTTTGCTGCAGATAGAGCATGTGCTTGTCACAAAAATGCTGCTCCACCATTGCGGGAGACTCTAATTCACTTTCTGTGACCTGGGAGAGTGTCCATCAGCAATGCACTCCGGAACAAGAGGGTGTCTGCTGCCAGAGAGTGCATATCTAAATTTGAAAACTGTGCTCTCTGGCAGCCATTATTCCTAAAATGGGTACCCAGGGCAGCAGGGGGCAAATGGAGTGTCAGGGATCCTGGTGACTCGAGAATGGGAGCGCAATGAGAGTGAGGCGAGGGGGACCATGACTGGCCTGGTGTTGTTAGGCACAGGTATTTATCACTGTGGGTGACATTTTAGAGGAACAAAGGTTACCGACTTTGCAACTGGGGAACCAGGTTTTAGTCCTGGAGTTGGCTCAACATCCTGTGATTCTGGGCCAATTAGGAAACCTCACCGGCTCTGAAAAACGATTTATTTAATGTAAACGAAGCTCATGTAAATATACATGACAGCGACAAATAAAACAACAAACAATGGTTTCCGGTCAGCAGGTCCCAGGAAACAAAGGATGAGGGCCTGTCAGTACAGGAGGAGGGCCCTGTGCATTTTAAAGGCAGGCGACAGAGGTACTTAACACCTCTGCCTCCTGCTAACTTGCTGCTCACCCTCATTTTATTGGCTCAGCACAGAGCAGAACCAATAAAAGTAGGACCAGCATCAAATTATTTAGAGTGCCAATTTTTGGTAAAAATTGCGGGATTTTTACAAAAGTGCCGATTTCGTGATTTTTGGGCTAATCGCGAAATCGCAATATCCTCGGTGGGGGGTCTGAACAACACATGATGACGCACAACATAACATTCTTTAACTAAAGCTTGGCCGCACAAAGACGTGTTTGATAACTATTTGTTGTGTAATTCAAAAACAGTTGTCACAGACTATATAATGACTTCCATAAGATATTCCATAGGTCTATCTTTGTCTTCGCTGTCTTGCTACCCCTGGCCCTTTATCAAACAGCCCCATATAACCTGCAGGGAAAGGTTTGAAATCTTGGACTTTTTAACTCTGTCTTCACTGTATAGCTGAGCTCCACTGAGCATTATTAAACACTTACTAAGTGCCAAAATGTATTGTGTGCTATTTAAATGGTTAATATGAGTGTACACACACACCCACACACACACACACACACACGCACACACACACACACACACACACACACACACACACACTCACACTCACACTCACACTCACACTCACACTCACACTCACACTCACACTCTCTCTCTTTATCGCTCTCTCACCCCTACCTGATATTTTCACAGGGCATGCATAGCAGTGCTTAATTTGAGCCGGTGGTTTACATACATGCTGAAATTGAACTTGAAACTCTAAAACAACCCTACTGTCCAGTTTTTCTGTTGGCCATTTTTGCTGTGACATGGAGAGTGTTAGAGGCGGGCAAGCCCTTAAAAGCTCAAGTCTGGCTCCAGCCCGATGTCCGGCTCAGCTATGGGTCCTCATTGACCCTCGAGCCCGGCCACTCTCTCTCTCAATTATGAACTGGCTCACCAAACACGGATGCGTTGTCTCTTAGCATCTCTGACCAATACACACACTCTTATTGATTTGATCTTAGAGTTTTAACACAAAATTGTTTTTTACGTTCTGTGAAACCCAGAATTGTGTTAAAACCTTACAAACACCAACACGGAGGGGGAGAGAAACAGAGGGAAGGGAGGGAACATCAAAGAGTGCTTAACTCCCTAAATGATCTTGGTGGTTGGGAGGAGGGTTGCCGAAAGGACAGAGTTGTGGGCGGGGCCAGAAGGTTGGAGGGTGGGGGGTCAGGTCTCTGCCAGGGTAAGCATTACATACTGGGCTCCTATCACGGAGCCTAGAGACCAAGATCACACACCTATCAGCCCACACATATATGAACAGAGACTGTCTCCCAGTGCTGCACATTGCACAGGCAGTATCTCTCTTTGGGGCATATTATCAAGCAGGGCGTTAAAAATTATCGCCGGTTTAGCGGCAAAAAAGTGCCGCTAAAGCAGCGATAATGGGCTTGATAATACGGTCTTGTGAATTCCAATACAAACCCATGTTCTGGTGTGAACCTGGGCCTCTATTGGAATTCTCCAGGGCATATTATCGAGCCCATTATCGCCGCTTTAGCTGCAGTTTCCTGCTGCTAAAACTGCAATAAGTTTAACCCCCTGCTTGATAATATGCCCCTTTGTTCTTTTGCAATATCTGCTAGCTGAGAAAGGACCACTTTGGCAGTAAAGTGTCATAGTAATGGCCACATCACTCATGTATGCCTCCTATATTTACTGCAGCAAGTGCTCCTTCTGGTAGTGCACCACTGCCTGGAATGATTCAGCTGCAGTATGAAGTCAGCAAATTATCAGTACCGGCAGTGGCGCACACTGTACATTTACTGGCTTCATTAATAGAACTGAACTCCTGTCAAATCTTAATGAAGCACATTGCATCAAAAACTCACCTTTGGGCTGGGATTACCCCAGGCTTTTATCTGCGTTCACAGCTGCTGTGTGTCCTCGCAACAGAATCTGCTGTGTGCCCAAGATCTGCTTCAAGGTGGTGAACCGATGGGTCCTCTCCTGGATCTCAGGATCTTGAAAGCATTTATATCACATAGTGTAAGCCTCTGCATGCTACTGCTTGTGGACCCCAATCGCAATAGGTGGGGCTGCTATGGAGCTGGTCAGATAGGGCGCACGCCTTATATCCTTTGCATCACAAGTGCAAGTATGTTAGGAGAGTAACAATCTTGATGGAACTAGCAGACCTGGGTTTAAATATTGGCGCCACATGTCCTTCTACACATAGCAGTGTCACCCAGGGCACAAGTCCTAAGAAACAAAGTGGGGGACTCACCAAGTCAGGCAGGATGGGCGTGACATCACCACATCTGACATCAACACATCTGACATCACAGGAACTGACATCACAGGAAGTGACGCATGTTCAGTTGGTCTATCATGAGTGCACTTGAATATATTAGGAAGATTTAACAAGCATTATGCTGATCAGTACTTAAGCCTATGGCATACTAAACTTGGCACCAGCACAAAGTAGTTAACACATTGCAATAAAGATGAAAGAAACTGCAATTGTGAGCTATAAAATGTTTTAATCTACCCAAGATAGCACCATTGTATACACCAACAATTGCAAACACTCTGGTCATTATAAGAAAAAAATGCAGTTGCGGGCTGTATTTAATATTCTGAGCAAGGCGATCTGTGTTGTCTCCTGGGCGTGCATGAGACCCGACGTGGCCATGCTGTGTTGGAGGATGGACCATGGCAGGTGTGAGCAGGACAGAGAAATGGGGCTTCAGGCGAACACATAAGCAGGAAGCTATTTTTAATTATTGGGATTATTGTTATTGTGTAAATAATGGGGCAGCCAACACATCTGACATTCTTACAGTGTATGCATATCTCTTATATACAGGGAGACAAGGTCAAACGCATTTCTCTCTCCGGTACCTGTGACATGATTAGATGTGAGCCTTTGTTTCCCCTCCATTGAATCTAGGTGTGAGGCATCTGATAGCTCCGAGCCAAGATACTCCACCAAAAAGAAGCCTTTTTTTTTTACCACACTAAACCTTTATTTAAAACAATAGCGAAAATAGGTGCAGGTCACACACACAGCTACATTTAATAAGGTCTTGAGACAGTTTTTTTATTTAGTTTTTATTAGAGCCAGTACAGACAAGAGTCAAAACATATAATACATAATTGCAAAAGTTCAAAACATAATAGCACATTGTTACATAAGGATACTAAAAGAAAGATTGTTACAGGGTAGTACAAAGTATTGACATTGCCTAAATAATACGTTAATGATTACACACAACACTGTCGGTTTCAGCCTTTTTTTTTTTTGTGGCTCAGCTAGAGTTGCTAGTGCTGCGAGTTGAACTGATATCAGCTTTCCACTTCGTAACTGGAAGCCAGATTGCCTCCCCCATTTTCCTTGCTTTAAAACCCCTTGTGGCATATATGGCAGTTTCATAGCTAGAAACAGCCAAAAAACGAGCCACCCACATCTAGAAGCTAGGTGGGTCAGCATCCTTCCATTGTGTGGATAAAATAATTCTTAATACAGCTGTACCAATAAATACCATTCTTTCTTCACTTCTTGAAAGATTCAAAGAACTATCGTATCCCAATACAAAAAGTGTCTCAGACTCAGGGATTTTATGCCCGAACAACTCTTCCCAAAAGTCAGAAATCATACTTTTAATTACAACCAGCTCACTACAATTACTAAACATATGAATTATAGTAGCTGGTCCCTGTAGGCAACTGGGGCACAGATCATTCTCCCTTTTACCCCATGCATATAATTTGGCAGGAGTATAATATAGACTAAATATGGTTTTAAAGAGTTGTGCCTTAAGATTGCTTGACATGAGAAGGCGATGAGTCAGTTCTAAGCCTCTATCAATATCCACATTGGGGTTTCCTAGTTTAGCCGACCAGCTGATTTCAGTTTTTTCCAAATCATCTTGGACTCTAGTCATTAGGATATCATATAATATTCCAATTCTAATAGTTGATCTATTCATTGCATCAATAATTTCTATTCTTAGCAAGCAGATAGTTGATTCTTTTGCTTTAAGCTTGGCAAACACCTGTACAAATTTGAGATAATCTCCATTAGACAATTGATACTTCAATTTTAAATCTGAGAAAGTAGTTGCCAACCCTTTAAACAAAAAAAACATTAACTGTGTAATTCCTAGCATTTCCCATTTCCTAGATATAACATCATAATCGAGGCCCATTGTAGCCTTCGAGTGCCAAAGAGGTGTATACCTATTTATTTTCTCTATATGCATATGTTTAACAACTTTAGACCAAACCCTCCAGGCACTAGTTACAATTCCAAATTTGTGATTTCTTTTATAGTGTATCGTGTCTGTTTGCCTCAAGAAAAGACCCTTAGCTTCCTGCCCAAGTACAAGCTCATATATTGAAGGTATTAGGCTAGTAGTATTAGTTAAGTTATCTGAAGAACTAACCAATGGGGCCATTTGTTGAATAAATGAGGCCCAATAATATAAAGTGTTATTAGGAATGGCAAGCCCGCCTCTATTCTGCGGTAATGAAAGAAGTTTGTGGGATCTCCTGATCTTGCCTTGCTGCCATACAAATTTGGACATAATGGAGTTAAATGTTTTTAAAATCTTATCATCAATGGCGAGAGGGATCGCTCGGAATAGGTATAGAAACCTGGGTAGCACATTCATTTTCAAAAAATTGCTTCTACCTATGATCGATAGGTGGAGACTGTTTACACGATCCAGATCTTTTTTAATAATAGCCAAAAGTGGGTCAAAATTAAGATTAGGTATAAGTTTAATATTAGAACTAATAGTAACACCCAAATATGTGGCCCCATTGGCTCTCCTTTGATCCGAAAAAATAATATTATCAGTACATAATATAACTGTCTTCCCCTTATTCAGGGAGTATCCCGAGTGATTACCATACTCGAATGTCACATTCTCTATTTCATTCATAGCCTCAATTGGGTCAGATGTAATAATCGCAATATCATCGGCATATGCCAATACTTTCGTCTCAAATTGACCGCAGACAACCGGTTTAATTGCATGATTCTCCAAAAACTTTAGAATTAGAGGATTTATATATAATGCAAATAATAGGGGTGAAGAGGGGCACCCTTGCCTGGTGCCCCTGGAAATGTTGATGTAACCGGATTCTGAACCCATCATCTGCAGCTTTACCTTGGGGGATAAATACATAGATTTAATGGATTTAATTAATTTAGGGCCGAAATTGTTTCGTGCTAAGACCGCCCATAGGAATTTCCATGAGACACGGTCGAAAGCCTTTTCGGCGTCCAGTAGGATCATCGACATCCGGTCTCCCGTAACAGACATGGCATCAAATAAGGTAATAGCCCTACATGTGTGATCGGTGGTACCCTTGCCAGGGACAAATCCATGCTGCCACGGGGAGACCAGGTGCTCGATGACCCCACTGAGCCGAACGGCCATCACTTTAGCATATATTTTGGAGTACGAATTAATTAGTGAAATGGGGCGATAAGAAGTTAATTGCTCTGGGGATTTCCCTTTTTTAGGGAAGACAATTATATTAGTCTCGTTCAATGACTCGGGTGGGACCCCGTCCACCAAAAAGAAGCCTAATGCCCCCTTAACTTCAGCTTCTGCTATGGGTGAAGCTGGAATCATCCCGGATAGCACATTGCTGCTCGGAACAAAAGCAGACAGCGTGCAAGCACTGCTGAAAGTTTCCAGGTGTCAGAATATTACACATGGGTGAGTTAAGCATATTTCTGTGAATTCCAGGAAAAGTAGAAAAGGAATGTGGCACTGCGCTGAAAGAGACCAGCTTTGCAGCAGGGTAGACGGTTTCTAACCTCTGAAAATAGTGGGTATATGGCGTCTACCCATGTATACCCTCGACTCGAGCCCTGGGTTCACCTCATTTGAGAAATTTCAACCATGAATGGATTGGTGAATGGCTGTGTGGGTTAATGGCATCTCTGGCAAACCTTGAATTCATTGTCAGGTGGCACATATTTTTTGTTAGATAAGAAAGCTGGAAAGAAAATTGCCCAGGGACTCACATTTAGATCAAGTGGTCACACTGGGAAGGTGCACGCAAGTCCCCTGGACTGTTTGAAAATGGATGTAAATGACAACTTGCTTTTTGAAATCAATCAATCAATCAGAATCTTATAAAGCACGACTACTCACTGGGTGGGTGGCTGGGTCTGCGGTTCAGTCGAAGAGCTGGGTCTTGAGATCCTTCATGAATTATGGCAGCGATGGTGATTGTCTGAGGTCCAGGTCTTTGCAGCAAAGTAGGAGAAGAATCTTCCTCCAGCCATGGTGCTGTGGATCTGTGGGACTATGGGACCAGTTGGGCTGAGCAGAGATGTCTGTTGGGAGTGTAGGAGAGGTGGTGGTTGAGGTATGCTGGTCCAGCGTTGTCGGGGGCTTTGTAGGCATGTGAGAGAAACTTGAAGGTGATTCGCTTGTTGACGGGTAGCCAGTGAAGGTCTCTCAGGTGGCCGGTGATGTGGTTATGGCGTGGGATGTTCAGGGTGAGTCTGGCAGAGGCGTTCTGAATGGTCTGCAGTATTTTTCTTAGTTTCTGGGTGATGCCGTCGTCGAGTCTGCTGCTGACGAGCGCATGGGTGACCATTTTCCTGGACTCACAAAGGAGGCAGAGCGTGTGGAAGCAGAAGGACGAGACAGAGTTGATATGTTGACTCATTTGTAGTGTAGTTCCTATATTCCCAATAGGCTCTGCGCATTGGAATAACATAAACGATAGTTCAGACGTAGGACTGAGGTCGACTAGGTCTCTATTGAATATGTTAGACTTAATTAGGTATGCCAGTTAGCTCAGAGGTCACTAGAAACTTTCTCGAGTGAACAGGAAGGAGTTAACTTTCCTGAATAGACAAGAAGGGATTAGTTTCTGACAACCGCATAAACATGACAACTTTGCTCCCCCCAGAATAAGGAGTATATCTCCAGAGTCGTGGAAAACAATAGACCGCTATTTCACTGTCAATTGTGCATGCTTAGTTTCACCAGGAGTGCAGAGAAATAGAGAGACGGGCGTTTTCAATAAAAGTTGTTATTTATTGAGCAGTCCTATTTCTCGTGCAAGAGAAGTGAATTGCCCCAATTGCAATACTTTTCATAAAGTAAAGTGCGTACAGTAAAAGGAATATTATGAAATAATACTGTAAAAGCATGGTACAGTTTCTAAGCCATACCGTGTTTAAAATAGATAAAATATATACATACATAAAATCATTGACTAAACGTACTCAACTGGTGCTTCTAAGATAATCCTACCCGAGTGTACCTAACCTAAGCCTAGTACGTGGGAAGGAGTAAGCGAGCTGCAGTTTTAGTTAAGTTAGTTTTTGCCAAGAATCTGAATCAAGAATTCTCTGAGGATCTAATCAGCTCCGTACCTTGGTTTTAGATTGAAGGAGGTCTTGTATCTCGTTCTCAGGACTCGATCTCCCAGAAACCCGCAAGGGTGACTGGAAACACTGGAGCTGGGTTTCTCGGCAGGAGAAAAGACAGCGTCTCTCTCAGTGCGTCAATGGGAGGGTTTGCTTCCTTCGGCTCTCATTACAGCTGGGCTTCGGGTAAGTAGATAGCCGATCTGCTCCAAACCACCCTGTGTTTGTTAGGGCAGCTGTTGGTATATTTATACCTGGAAGGTGCCGGGTTTGACGTAAGGTTGGACATAAGACGTCACTAGAAACTTACAGTTCTTTCAGGACTCCAGGAGTTCTTGGACAAATCAAAGCAAAAGCAGGGGGAATTCCCGGGCTGCTGGAGGCTTGGTTTGTTTAAAGAACGCGTTGTACTTTCTAGGAGTCTTTGGGAGTAGCCTTGCCGTATTTGGACTGCATTGGCTATGACTAAATATGGATATGATTCTTATGCCTTTATAAGGATATGATTTGTTATAACCACATGAGTGCATAACTCGGGAATATTTAAATAGGGTCCTAGATACGTTCAACAACACATTGAGAGTGAGGAGTCCAGGATAATGCCAAGGTTTTGTGTGTGGTCCATGAAATTGGGAGGGATTACTATTGCTGTGGGCCACCAACAGTAATCCCAGGCAGAGAGAGAGGAACCCAGGTTGAAGACATTTGTCTTTTCTGAGTTCAGCTTGAGGCAGCTGTCCTTCGTCCAAGTGGCAACTGTCTTCTTCCCGTCTTGGAAGTTGCTGTTAGCTGCTGCGAGTGAGAGAATTAGCTACGTGTCTGCGGCGTAGGAGAAGATGTTGAGTTTGTGGCTTCTGATGATGGCTGCATGCGGGGCCATGCAGATGTTGAAGAGGGTGGGGCTCAGGGAGGATCCCTGAGGCACTCCACAGTTGATCCCTGTGCGTTCTGATCTGAACTGTGGAAGTCTGACTCTCTGCTTCTGGCCGGTGAGGAAGGAGCGGATCAATTCTTTGTCCCGGCTGACGGTGTCGTGGAGTCTTGCTCACGGGGTATGGCGGGATATGGTGTTGAAGGCGGCTGAGAGGCCCAGCTGGATGAGGGCTGCAGTCTCGCCTCAGTCGAGGAGGGTGCGGATGTCATCTGTAGCGGCGAGGAGAGCAGTCTCAGTGCTGTGGTTGCTTTTGAAGCCCAATCGGTAGAGTCCAGGATGTTGTTTGTTTCGACAATCTCGGAGAGTTGGGCGTTGATGGCTTTCTCTTTGACTTTGGCTGGGAAGGGGAGCAAAAAGATGATTCTGTAGTACTTGAAGTCCGTCAGGTTGGCAGAAAGTTTCTTCAGCTGGGGGTTGATCTCTGCTTGCTTCCAGTCTTCTGGGAAAGTTGCAGACTTGATGGAGCAGTTAATGGTGCAGCAGAGTTTGGTTGCGATGGAGGTGCCAGCTTCGTTGAAGATATGATGAAGGAAGGGATCAGAGGTTGCTCCTGAGTGGGGGCTCTTCATGATCCTGAAGGTGTTGTCAGAGGTGAGGGTAGTCCAGTTGGTGAAAGTCTTCTGGGGGAAGGAGTCATTGGGTGCAGTGATTGCGGTTTGGTTGGGTGAGTCTTGGGTTGCGACCCAAGGGGGCAACTCTAGGAAGCCAGTGTCAATGCAGAGGCCCTTCGAATTTTCAGTTACACACCCCCATCACCACCCTCCCAAGTGTGGACAGCGTGATAATTGTTGTAGTTCGGCCTCACTTAAGTAATCTGCAGACAAAGGAAATGCTGGCTTTTACATAGCACTTAGCTCAGCAGGAAACTTAAAGAGGGCGTAACAAGCAAGCCTCTCCCTTGGTTCCCATAGCATCACCAGCACATTCACAACCACTGAAAGTATGCATTTGTTAACCCTCCCAATAGTGCACCTCGAATGGGAGGGATGAGACGGAGGCGGGGAGCAAGGACTGGGATAAAGGTGCACTGAAATCTGGAGCGCTGTCAAAGCGGATTTTTATTTGCGAGCTAAGCTCGTACTTGGGCTTTTAGAGCCAAGCCGGACGCTTGGCTCTTCCTATAAATTTTCAGGCTTGCCCAATTGTTTAACCTCTTTGATGCATTGGACGGCCCCCGGTCGTCCGACGCAACGGTGGGCGTATGCGTCGGATGGCCGGGGGCTGTCTGTTTTGCTCACGCTTCAAATTCAGCCGCACTGTGGCGGAATTTGTGCTGCAGCGAAGAGGATAAAGTGTATCGTAGGTTAGTTCCCCTGCTGAGCAAGAATGAGCTCCAACTGCTCCTAGCCAATACACACTGCAGACAAAAAAAGCTGACTGGCAGTTAAGACGACTCTCCTGCTGGCACCGAATCTTTCTAGGGAGGTACCATCATTACCCTATTTGTGGCAGTGGTTAAAGGCTGTGGGCACCCCCACTCCTTTTTTTGCATCCAGAACTTATTTTTCATCATCAGACTTTAACCCAAAGCACAAGAGAGAAAGATAGTAGAACATTGAACAAAGGAGAAAGAGGGATGAAAAAAGCCTACAAGGGTGAGATATTGAGAGATAAAGCACAAATGGCAACAGACCAGATTCAGTTGGGCGACCCCAGATTTTTTAAGCTCAGAATAGCTTTATTTTAGCTGTCTCCCGTCACAATTCCCTTCCTCTTCAATGTAAGTAAATGTTAAAAATAATGTCCCTCATTTTTTCAAAATCTCCCTCCTAACACGTTTAAAATGTTGACAAGTATGATAAAGCGTCAGGCGGTGGTAGAGAAGGAAGTAACAACAGTGCTGAATTGCAGCTGGTGGTTGCTGGTGTGAACCACTATTTAATGGGGGGATCGGCACGTATTTTTCTGCAGCAGACTTAGAGTAAGAGAGCAGACTGAGAGTAAGAGAGAGAAAATCAAACAAAAGGGGAAAGATGGACGAAGAGAAAGACCGAGTAACAGTCATAAAACGAGAAAGCACCAACTTACAAGAGCAAAATAAGAGGCAGAGAGTGTCTACTAGTAGTGCATTGTAATCTTAAGAATTTTTTTGGGCCCCGGGTAAAGCATATTTCAGGTGCCTCTGTACAGAACAGGTTTGTATTTTATTACCCATTTTCTGCTAATTCAAGCCCCATGGTGCCAAGTAATCAGGGGCGGATTGGCACTGCGGGCACTCGGGCATGGGCCGAAGGGCCGGTGTCCCAGTGCACTCTGTGGGCCGGTTTTTCCCCCTTTACCAGTGAACAGAGATCACTGAAAGGGAGACTAAAGCAGCTCCGCCCGGTGTTCCGTCGTTTTAATCTCCACATCGGGATGATCTCCCCCTTCCCATAAGCCCCGTAGGGGGAGACCAAACCGATGGGGGAGAGCATCTAGTTAGCTTATATCTGTATTTGTAAGCTCCCCTTTGAGTAGGAGGAGACCAAGAATGGGGCCAGTTCAGTGATGATCAGCTGTGGCCTCTCCTTGACCCCCTGCCCTGCCAAGCAATCACGTTGATGGTGGGCTGGGGAGGGGTGATTGTGTGCCAGATTCGGCCTCCCAGGGGGCCAGGTGTTGCTCAGGCCTATGAGCCATTTTCACCTGGCCCCCTGGGGCCCATGCAGCCCAGGAACAGTGTTTACTTTAACACCTCACAGCCCTTCGTTCAGGGCATAGTGGGGAGGAAGAATGGTGTGGGGGCCAGGTGATGTGGGGAACTTGCCCCATCTTCACCTTAGCAGCCCCCCCAGCCCCATGGCCCAGAAGTTA
Source organism: Lissotriton helveticus (assembly GCF_964261635.1). Taxonomy (NCBI): domain Eukaryota; kingdom Metazoa; phylum Chordata; class Amphibia; order Caudata; family Salamandridae; genus Lissotriton; species Lissotriton helveticus. The sequence continues at coordinate 832,399,828 of NC_136070.1, forward strand.
CGTTTTTGCTTAGCCCCTCTCCAGCCACGCCATTGCCCTGAGGCAGTGAAGGGCTGGGGAGGGCAGAGTAATTTGCAAATAGCTGGGGCCTTGCTGTTTTCAGGTGCTTCTGCTGGAGAGCTGGGGAATAACATTTTAATAGAAAGGGGCCTTGCTATTTTCAGGTGCTCCTGCGCTGCGCTGGAGGGCTGGGGAATAACATTTTAATAGACAGGGGCCTTAGTATTTTCAGATGCTCCTGGCTGGAGGGCTGGGGAATCATTTTTTAAGAGAAAGGGACCTGCTGTTTTTCAGGTGCTCCTGCTTGGAGGGCTGAGGAATAATTTTGTAATAGTAAGGGGCCTCGCTGCTTTCAGATGCTCCTGTGCTGGAGGGCTGGGAATAATTTTTTAAGAGAAAGGGGCCTCTTGTTTTCAGATGCTCCTGCACTGAAGGGCTGGGGAATAATTTTTTAAGAGAAAGGGGCCTCGCTGTTTTCAAATGGTCCTGCGCTGTTTTCAGATGGTCCTGCGCTGGAGGGCTGGAGAATAATTTTTTAAGAGAAAGGGGCCTTTCTTTTTTCAGGTGCTCCTGCGCTGGAGTGTTGGGGAATACTTTTTTAAGGGCCACGCTGTTTTTCAGGTGCTTCTGCGCTGGAGGGCTGAGGAATAATTTTGTAATAGAAAGGGGCCTCAATGTTTTCAGATGCTCCTGTGCTGGAGGGTTGGGAATAATTTTTTAAGAGAAAGGGGCCTCGCTGTTTTTTTCAGGTGCTCCTGCGCTGGAGGGCTGAGGAATAATTTTGTAATAGAAAGGGGCCTCGCTGTTTTCAGATGCTCCTGCGCTGGAGGGGCTGGGAATAATTTGGTAATAGAAAGGGGCCTGTCTGATTTTCAGGTGCTCAGCTTGTAGGACATTGTCACCTTGGCCCTGTGTCCTTCCCAAGAACAATATCCTCCCACTTACATTCCTTGTGTGTTTCATGAAAGGGCATGGGCGCGAATGTGGGCCACGCCCCGCAAATGTGGGCCACGCCCCGCAAATGTGGGCCACGCCCCGCAAATGTGGGCCACTTTTTTCGTCAGTGCCCGGGAAAAATTGTGATCTCAATCCGACCCTGCAACTAATAATACATTAAAGGCTAACAGCCTGATTCATCAAGCCGAATTGCGCTCGCAAAGGGCCATATTCTGAGAATCTGGCCCTTTGCGAGCGCAATTTTTGCATTAGGGATTCTTCATCCCAAATGCAAAAATCCGTAATTGCTAATTCGCTAAATTGCGAGGAATTGCATTTAAGGAATCTCTATTTGAGATTCCTTAAATGCAATTCATGAAGCATTTTAAAATTGCGAAAATGCAATTGTGGGCCGCTATTTGCCGAGAGGTCAGACCTCTCGGTAAATAGCAAAAACTTAGAAAAATGCTTTTAAAAGCATTTTTCTAAGTTGCATGTTGCACACACACATGTCCTTTGGACATGTGTGTGCGCAACACCTGTTTCAATTTGCATTTAAGGGGTGCTACAGGGTGTCCTTTGGACACCCCTGGCACCCTTTAAATCGCTATCTTATTTGCGATTAGCTAATTGCTAATCGCAAATAAGGAATACTCCCCATTCATTCCTATGTGCCTTTTGGCCCATAGGAATGAATGGGGAGTTATTCCTTATTTGCGATTAGCAATTTGCTACTCGCAAATAAGGAATGTGTAGGAATCGCTATTTATTTAGCAATTCCTACATGAATACCGTTTTGCGAGTCCTTAATAGCGATTCGCTATGAATCGCTATTAGGGGCTCGCAAAACGGCCCGTTGATAAATAAGGCTGTAAGTTAGATGAACCAAGAGATGAGAGGCAGAGGGGAATTTCACTTTCTTAGGGGGGCTCTTGGAGGTGGGGGCCCAGGACAATTGCCCACTTTTCCATGCCTTAAAACGTCTCTTTAGCAGTGGATTAAAGAGGCAAGAGGAGGAATACATTCTACGCAGCCTTGGTATTGGACGCGCGAACTTGTAATTGCACCGCACGTGGGTTTCTGAGCAGACTTTTAGACTCTGCATATGATTGTCGCGCTGTAAAGAATAAACGCAGCATTCAGCAGCCTCGCTTCTAAGAAATGTTTGGCCTCTGCTCATATATATAAATGCATCATTAAAACTGGTTGGTGGATAAAAAGTAAACTGAGATGGAGGGTGGAGGGGATTGTTTTGATGTTATGTCTAGTGCTAGAAATGGCCACAAAAAGATGTAGAGGCTTGAATACAAAGCGATGATAGGCACTGTGAACCCAACTAATATTTTTTTTATTGCATCTGCACCGTTGCAAATTATTCACCCTTTACAAAAAAATCTGGGTATTGAAGAATAACACAAACAGCCCATCGTGAGACACTGACTTACTTAGATGAGTGGAAAACTTCCAGTCTAATTCGCTTGCCAATAAAAGTTTCTACAAGTATCCAGACCCGGTTTAGACCTTTATCGGGGCTCTTGTTGGTTTCAAGCGTCGCACTCTAAATGTAGTTTGAGCATTTGTCCGCTTTCCTTGAAACGTGTTTGTGTTCAAATGGGAGTTGATTTCAACGAATCACAATGATTTGTGGCGCTCTTCTGCCATCTGCTGGATTTAATAGGAATTTCAAAATCACTTATTATATTTAAAAAAAAAAACTACTATTAAGATGGAACTCGCTTTACTTTGTTTTATTTACCTCAGGTTCAGCAGGGCGAATGGGTTTAGTTAAATTACATTAATAAGCGTCTGTGTTTGACATTGGCTTTGTTTAAAATAGTTCAGGTTTCCTTGCCCATAACTACCCTGTTGAATAGAAAATTACAACCTCAGTTCAGCTGTAGGCATATTTAACTTTCTGATAGCTTCTAGCAATAAAAACCACTCAGCCTCGGCGGTCTTTGGTGTAGTGACCGGCTGGTCACGTTTTAGAAATGATGTGCCTCCCTGAGGGCTGGCTTACACCATTACCCTACTTCCATCCATCACAGGTGTCACAGGTCATGTGACCTTGCCAATAAAAGGGGCTGGGCGCACGTAACCTGGGCCAGTTCTAGATATGATACCACTGTGTCGGTGAAATTATTATCTTTGCATGGAGGCCTAGGGCCCAACCATTACATTTGGTAGCCTTAAGGAGCATAAGGTATTTTGGAGGAAGACCCTCTGCTCAAAATGTTGTCTTCCTTCTGGGAAGATATATTTTTCATAGTTTCTAGTCAGGTTCCTAACACTAATTGCTCTTCGATTTATTTAAGCCCTTGCTAATGTATGTGTGGAGCAAAAAAGAGTAAACACAGATTTTTAAAATTTTTGAAACCGCGGAAAAAATCATCAGAAATCACAACAAATAGAAACGGAAAACAAGAAAGCCTATATAAAGTTTATGTATACACAGTGTCTCCTCAACTCGAGTTATTTTATCTTATAGCAGCATATTTTTTAAGACAAATTCAGCCTGGCGTATGCAGACATGTTCCAAGGGTTATTAGGGCAACCCTGTTATAAATCAATGTCCACACCTAAATGTGTAGTACACTATACTTTATTTTAACAAAACAAAGCAACCACCCTGCTCGTCGCATGAGTAGAAACTCAGTTCAGTTAGAAATGTTCAGTTGAAGTGATTAAAATCTCAAGAGCAGAATAAACTATTAAATAAAATCAAGGCTGGAAATCCATGCCTCAATATCAAAGCTAAAATAGTATCAGTCACCGAATTTATCTGTACATAAAGCCGTTCATAACTTCTATTCTCTGAATAGCAACAACCGTGCATTGCACACATTTGTCAGTAGTAATGTTCGTTGTCCCACCCAAGCAATAGTTTATTGCTTGATTAAAATCTCTGCCTTACTCAAGCATATGCCTCAGAGATTGAAAGTCATAAACTATTGTTTTTTTTTTTTATTTATTTATTTATTTATTTTATTGCATTTATTACGCACAACAGCTACCCACAAAGGGTTTCCCGGCGCGAGGGAAAATAGCACAAACTGGACCCGAAGGTATCAGAGCGCTTTACATGAGCAACTGTTACGTTACGGTCAGACACTATCATTAAGTGATTTGCCCAGAATCACAGGACATTGAGGGTCCCTGCCGAGACTCTAACCTTGCTCCCCAGCTTCGAGGTTGACCGCTCTAGCCATTAGGCCACATCCTTTTTTGATGACGATCAGCCACATGCTTCTACAGCTATTAAATCTGTATAAGAGTCACCCGTATTATTGTGAGGATTCCTTAAAAATAAAATATGCTGTAGCTTATGTTGAATGAAAACTCATGTTTATGCTATTTTACCCCAACACATAACTATGAAAGTACTACGTTTGGCAAACATGACAACTGTTGAAAGCACTTTGCTACTCAGACGTGAAACATAACATATAATTATTAAGGACCTAAATGCTGGAGCGGACACTACCCAAAACACATCAAACTTAAATAGTCCTCCTATGTGAGAAATCCGGGTAGTTGGGGGGCTGCAAGTATAGGTGGGCAAGCCAACTTCCGGGCTTCACACTCAAGTCCTTCAGGGGACCAAAGGAGGGAACAAATGTGAGCCCAATAAAATCCTGAGAAACCTAGTTTAATGACGTGGCACGCCACAAGGCTCTCGGATGTGACCCCCCCATGACCAGTTGAATTGTGTCCAAATCAGTTGCTGTGTCTTTCTCTTCTACGATATAGATTCAGCAGGCCTTTTGGAACCACAGGGGTCAATCCCTCAAGTGGACGATATGTGTCTAATCCCCATAGCGCTCCTCTTTGGAGAACCCTTCTGTTTACTGTCATGGCTTTATGGGGGTAGGCCCACTGCTAACTGAACAAGAATTTGCAATGCAATCAGTCTCGCCTTTGGGACCTTATATGTATTTAGCTATGCAGCGCATTAGCCTGGGTCCTGAAACATCTACAGCTCTTTAACATGGAGGGAAAGTAAGCACCAAACAGCGTGACACATCAGGTATGGGAACACATGGAGAGAAATATTGACTTTCAGCAGGAAATGGTATAGTGCAAAGCTCTGTTTTTAATTTAAAATCAGGGCCTTCGGTGGTCATATCACTAAAAACACGAGATTTGAAAAAAATATTATTGTCTACGGGTGCTCGTGGAAGACAATTTCTATGGACTGGGATTTAGAGAATGCTAAAGTGATTCTAGTGTGATTCTGGTGACCTCTGCTGGTCGTTCTCTAGCAAGAAAGTTAAGTAGAGACAGTTGCGAGAAAAATAAAAAACAGTAAGTCCCTCAGCAGAAAGCAATTCTAGTACTTTACTGACCTCTACGGGTCTTTTTCTATCAAGACAGTTAAATAGAGGCAGTTGAACAAGTAGAAAGCTATTCTGGTATTTTACTGACCTCTACTGGTCGTTTTTCATCAAGACAGTTCAATAGAGGCAGTTGAACAGAATAAAAAGTCCCTAAGCGGAAGCGGACAAGTCCTAGGCCTGATCTCCAGAGCCCACAAAGTACACATACATATAAGTATATACTAAAGTATATCCAAGAGTTTTCAAATGCTGGACCTAATAAGCTCCTCTCAGCAAACTGGGCAAAGAATGTGCTCTTGCGGAGTCTCCTCAAAATGTCTCTGCACACACCATCAGCCTCAGCATAAACGCAGTCTCTCACCTGACTGATGGGGGCATTCTCAGATTAGTCACACACTTCCTATACTCCAGCGAGGAAACCAATGACAACCAACCCTGTTCATTCTTGCTATGGGAGAGCACATCTCTGCCTCTGAGTTCTATCTTACCAATGATGACTTGTCTGGGAAACATACTGAGCCCTAGTCCACTTTCCCACATAGCTCATTTTCTCACATGGTGGTTTCCAAATGCTCACCAAAACAAATATAGCTCCCTGGAGGACTAAAACGTCTGTATACATGCATCAAACTGTTACTTTCACACCTCCACCCCCCGCAGATTGCGTTTTAATTAAGTAAGCTCAGCCCTATAAAAGACATGCTTGCACTACCATTAGAATATCAATGGGGGACCAGTTTGATTCCTTTCCCAGTTTGACAGAGTTATGAAGCAGCTGTTTCCGTGAAAGAATCTTGTACTTTGTAAGTAGCAGCTACCTGATTGACACCTAATTCTAGATGAATAGTCTCTGTCCCTTTTGTAAATGCAGGAGTAATATTTATGGAGCCAAATCCCTTTGTGAACTGAGTGAAGATGTGAACACACATGGTGTGGAATTCTGCTGCACACTCCAAATGATTCTAAATATTTATAAAGCAGTAGCGTCTCGTTCCTCCAGTTTTCTCCCTTGCAACAGGTAGTGAAATTCCACTCACCCCACACACAAAATAATAGTCCCTCATCCCTCACCCACCATTGAGAGACAACTCCCCTTTCTAAAGCCTCTCCCAAAGCCTAGCAAGACCATCACCCACACACTCTTCACTTGATTTGCAGGATTTCCCATTCTCACCCAACACCCAATGTAACATTTCTTTGCCTCCTTACTCCCAGGAGTGTAACATAAGTGATATCCTCTCATGCTCCAGAGTGGGAGACCCAGCCCTAGAGCCCCTGTTCAGTAAAGGCAGCAAACTCAAGGAGGTTGATAACAATTTGGTATCTATTACTTTTATTTCATCCTCTAGTGCTCTAGTCCTCTTCTCCAGTGGAGGTTGGTGTCTACTAGGAAGGGTAACTATTCTTAGAATCTTTCCACTACTTGGACATTAATTTGAGTATGTCGCACTCTTCTGTATCCTGTGGCATGTATTTGAAATCATACCAACCTAGGATGTTGGACTATCTACACCTTGCCCTTGAATGTAGCTTAGGAAGTCTATAAAGTTACAGCTACCATGTTGTGTCATTTAAGTGCCCCTAGTCTATCAGTAAAACCTCAGAGTAGTTCAGTACCTTTAGTGATCATCTCTTTGCAATGCTCAGATTATTTTTTTCTCTATCATTTTCTATGCCAGAGCGCTTGTTTTTCTGGATAGGGACTCCAATTTTGCCTCTTGAGCCTTACTGTCTTAGAAAATATGACTGTGACTCTCATCAGCTCATGTCAGAAGTTCTTCTTCACACCCAGAGGGTTGCTCTTCGATTCCCACACTAACCTCTTCTTTTGAGTTTATATAGAACCCAATTTAATCAGTCAAGCATTGTTATTTTTTATTTTTTTCTATTATGGCCGCAGGTCCTCTATAAGAAGAGTCACTCCAATGACAGCCAATGTGTTTATGTTGTTATTACATATGTGGTGTGACTCACCTCATGGGTAACCAGGTGCTCACACATAACAGATGAGGAGGCGTGGGACAGGTTTGTTGGAGAAAATGACTTGGAACTGATGTTTTATTTAACTGTTTACTTTGTCTAAAAAGTTATTTCCAAGGCCAAAACAATCGGAAGATAATTCCATGTTTGTGACAAAGGAAAGATATAGAAGAATGTACAATGCACACCTCTGTTTGATCATCATTCATAGTGTGTGATCAAATGGTATCCATGTATTCTGTTTTAAAAATTTGTGGTAATTCTTTGACCTAGACTTTTCTGATTTGTATTAATTTATAAATTAATACTAATTTTTCTTTTGTGAGCAGGGGGAGCTTGGCAGACGACGAAATAGGTATTATTAAATAAATAAATAACACCTATTCCGTCGTCTGTCAGCTTTCCCCCATACCGCGACCTGCCCTGCCCTGCCCCAACGCCCCAAACGCCCCACCGTGCTTACCTGTGCTGGCCACCGCTGAAGATACGACAACGCATTTTCAAACATTTATTGAAATTATAGTATTCTTGTAAAGAAAGCGATAGCTGCGATTATTATAAAGATGAGACATTTTACTGTAATCAGCATTATTAGAATGGTAAACAATATGAACAATTCAACCATGCTGTTACTAATGTTTGCTTGCTCCTATCTATATCTAAAACTATACAAAAAAGAGCATTGTGGGGGTACCCGCTGCCAGATCAATTGGGATAGCCTAACCCCCATACTTTGGTCTCAGGTTCAGGAATCTGGCCGCACTGCACAGTTTATCTTCCTTAGCAGGGTTGAGGTCAGAGTCAACGGGACTGTATCTCAGTCACAGCTTGCAGCTGCTCCGTGATAATTTCAGCATAGAAATACTCCTCTCAAAGGGCTTTAGCATGGAAGTTGTTTATATAATAAAGTACTGTTCTTATCAAACTGCAACAGAGGTGCAGAGGAGCTCATTTGGTTCAGTCTAGCTAAAATGAAGTGTATCCTAATGAGCAAACAAAGAAAAGAAAGCAATGGCATTGTGTTCTTCAAGCACGACCCTGGAACTAACTGTACAGACTACAAGGCATCAGTGCCTACTAGAGATTCATATACAGCACATTCATGCATTAGCAGAAAATGTGGCAGAGGACACCACGAAACAGATGTCAATCTAATTAGTTGAATTTAAAATGGGGCCTACACGTGAGCCATGCAACACCCTCCCCTTGGTCGTAAAGGAGGCTTATTCACTAAAAGCTAGCCACTCTAAAAAGCATCTAAAATGCATAGTGTTCTACAATACAAAACTCGAATAATGTAAGCAATATAGAAAGCTAATATAAAATGGCAACTAGAAAATCCAGCAACCCTCTAAAAGAGCAATAAAATATCTTTTTTTTAAACCAAGATGCCGAAAAAAAAAAGTCTTTGAGGCGTCCGTACTACAGGATGGTAGCCTGGAAAGGTCCACCATGTCCAGAAAGTCATTTGGCTCTCAGAGGAAACTCATATCCACAGTCAACAGATCCACAGTAGCCTGAAAAACAAGTTCCAAAGAACAGACTTGCCCAGTACCAGGCTCATTAGCAGAAGCGAAGGTCAAAGGTGCCAGAAGTGTAGCCTCAGACAAGGAGCCAGATGCCATAGATCCTGGAGCAGATGCATCTATCCAGACTGGTGTGGGAACTTCATAATACACATCCAGCAGCAATGGTAGCCACGTAGGACTTCACTGGAGGTTCACCCTCACCAAATACACTAGCAGATCCATGTCCATTTTCTGTGCCAGTTGTGTTGCAAGGCATATGTCTAGTGCTGTTTTCTGAGGATGATGGAGCCCCGCTGATCTGCGGGCCGTTTGGCGTCTAATCAAAGCAGATGGCCCGCAGCTGTGGGTCCATCCTAATCAGGTGTATCCTACCTGCTTCATACCTCGTAACCACAGAATAGTGCCCGGCCTGGGCCTCCAACCAGCATAAAACCTACAGTCCGGTTCTCCCTCGGACTGTGTTGTAGCTCTTGACTGCTGAGACATTGTGAATTGACTTGAGTGCCGCTCGTGGTGTAAGGAGCATGGTATCATTGTGAGACTGCTGTAACTTGGGCGCATAGCCGGGAGAACTGCTGAATTGCCGACTTTGGGCGTGATAGACTCACCTACCTGCATCGGTCGGGACTACGAGGACCAGCGTGCTGTGCGGCGTTGGATTGGCCGCAGCTGGTCCTCTTCCCGCCTCCATCTCCCCGCAGTAGAAAAACTTCTCGCGGCCCCCGCTCCGCGGGAGCCGCTCGTGGTGTAAGGAGCGTGGTATCATTGTGAGACTGCTGTAACTTGGGCGCATAGCCGGGAGAACTGCTGAATTGCCGACTTTGGGCGTGATAGACTCATCTACCTACATCGGTCGGGACTGCGAGGACCAGCGTGCTGTGCGGCGTTGGATTGGCCGCAGCTGGTCCTCTTCCCGCCTCCATCTCCCCGCAGTAGAAAAACTTCTCGCGGCCCCCGCTCCGCGGGAGCCGTTTGTGGTGTAAGGAGCGTGGTATCATTGTGAGACTGCTGTAACTTGGGTGCATAGCCGGGAGAACTGCTGAATTGCCGACTTTGGGCGTGATAGACTCATCTACCTGCATCGGTCGGGACTGCGAGGACCAGCGTGCTGTGCGGCGTTGGATTGGCCACAGCTGGTCCTCTTCCCGCCTCTATCTCCCCGCAGTAGAAAAACTTATCGCGGCCCCCGCTCCGCGGGAGCCGCTCGTGGTGTAAGGAGCGTGGTATCATTGTGAGACTGCTGTAACTTGGGTGCATAGCCGGGAGAACTGCTGAATTGCCGACTTTGGGCGTGATAGACTCATCTACCTGCATCGGTCGGGACTGCAAGGACCAGCGTGCTGTGCGGCGTTGGATTGGCCGCAGCTGGTCCTCTTCCCGCCTCCATCTTCGCCTACTTTAGAACATTCACCCCCGCACTCGCGGGACACGTGCGGGCCTGCGCCGGGCGAAGCCCGGGCCAAGGGCGGGCCTGTTATAGCCCGTTCGAGCCCGCTCGAGACTGGACTGGGCCATCCCCCTAACCCCTGTATTTGTTGTCTGGCTAATTTGAGGGTCAACTGATATTGAAGTACGCAGATTGGTCGGTTGAACACTGGCCACACAATGCCTGCCTGAGAGAGACGGAATAAGACTGCTGAGGGGTCTTTGCTCCTGGGCACTTTAGATAACGTCATAACTAGAACTAATACAGTGATAGATCAGGGGATTATACTAATGGAAAGGAGGGTGTCGCAGGACCTAGCATTGGCGAAGAGGTCCTCTATGGGGTATCTAGCAAATGCACGCACACCCGAACCTAACAATAGAATAAATTCCACCGACATAGAGGTTCTTATCCATATTCCACCAAGCTCGCCTGGTTCCTTTTGCTCCCTTCCGGCTCCTAATACTCATATACCATTGGATGCGGTAGGAGACCCAGAGGTGGCAAGGGAGGTAGTAGAGGTAAGCTAGGATAGTCCTCAAAAGACGGGTAATACCAGACGGTTACGGGGGAGAAAGGAAGGTGCAATCCCTAAAAGGAAACAGCATGTGCCCGTTGCTGTAAGTAGCAATAAATCAAAACCCACTGAGGGCCTAGGTAAAAACTCAACACAATCTGACGAATATATGTGAGACGTTTTCTAACAGCTATAGGCCACCAGGAATATTTTGAAAATTCGCCTAGCATGGCAGCTGTCACCAGAAAGAAATTGAAGGACTTATGCCTTACATACCTGGAGGACTCCAGGTGGCAGCTGGAGGGAAACAAGCCATCGGTCATGCACAACCACTTGCTGCTGGCTGGCCCTGGCTTACAGAAATATCTATCACTTACTCCGAGTAGTTTTACCCGGATGTTGCCCACCCGTTTTAGGGGGGGGAGCTTTTTTAGACTTGTGACCTTCCCCGAGGTGAACACCTGGGTAGAACCATTGTCCCCTTGTTCCTGTGATGACATGTCTCAACAAACAACTATTCATTGCATAATGTTTTGCAAATTTTATTCCACAATTAGGAGAAGGTACCTACTTAATTTACTTAGAAAGTGGGGACTAAGACAGTGCACACCAGCCCTGTTAAGACTGCAAATGCTGGAGGACGAGTTTGCACTTCTTAGTGTTTCAGTATTTCTAAAAAGTTTGTTAAGATTCAGATTATCGATGAATTAAAGGTTTTTCTTTTTTAACTTAGAAATGGTAATAGTGGCACCTCGGTCTTTTTTAGGATTGTTATTAACATAAGGTTTAATAACTGATTTAATGTACATATGAAAACAAATAATAGTGACGAAATGTTGTTTTTGTATTTTGTATGCGCTTTTATGGATTTTTAAACTGAAACCGAATAAAGCTACTTCTGACTTGAATTCCCAGCTCCTCCCATACCTTGGATCCTAGTGCGGAGTCTCATCCCCTGCGTCTATCTCGCAATGTGCGATCCCGCTGGTGATCTGTTTCCTTATGTGTCCTGCCAGGCGCATCACTTTGTGTGTCTCCCACATGACCCATGCGCCCTGAAGAAGGTGTGACCCACCCGAAACATACGTCGGTGCTGGAGTTGATTTTAGTTTCCCTGTTCTCATCTACCCTCTTGAGAAGAAATTCGACGATGAACTGTATGACCAACTGATCATGGGATCCTCAGATACTGTTATGGACTCTACCTAATCATATCTTTGAATTTTTGTATCTCCCTATTTGGTGGGTGGGTTTTGTAATCATTTTTGATATTTATGTAATAATATTGTCGTGCTGTTGTATAGTGATTGTTGATATGGTAGTATGTTAGAGTTTGACTGGGTATGTGTCTTGATTATGATGACTGAGAGGTCATGTGTGTGTGTGACTTTGGATGTGCTTGGAACTTTGATACTCATCATGTTTCGTATCATTTTGATAAAACAAAATAAATACATGTGACTTGTTAGCACATTATGTTGTCCATATCATAATTTGGAAGGCCAATACTGCTGGACTGTCTCTATTTATCAGTGGCTGTGTTGCTCTATTTGTATCAGCATACAGGCAGAGGGTTTCCTCCTGTGATTATTTTGCCCAGTACCAGGCTCATTAGCAGAAGCAAAGGTGAAAGGTGCCAGAAGAGTAGCCTCAGACAAGGAGCCAGATGCCATAGATCCTGGAGCAGAAGCATCTATCCAGTCTTGGGTGGCAATTTCATAATACACATCCAGCAGCAATGGTAGTCACATAGGATTACACTGGAGGTGCACCCTCATCACATACCCTAGCAGATGTCCACAGTCTGTGCCATTTGTGTTGCAAGGCATATGCCTCCCAATTTTTTTTCAGGTGGATCAGGTGATCTTCCCAGGTGGAGGTAAAGACAGCAATATCATCAAGATAAGCTGCACAGTAGTCATCCAGACCTGTGAGGACTTTATTCACCAACCTTTGAAATGTGGCAGGTGCATTTTTCAGACCAAAGGGCATTACCACAAACTGATAATGTCCACTAGGGGTTGAAAATGCTGTCTTTGGCCTTGCATCATCAGCTAATCTGATCTGCCAGTAGCCAGCTGTCAGATCAAATGTGCTCAGAAATTTGGCAGATGCCAAATTATCTATGAGCTCATCTGCTCTGGGTATTGGATGGGCATCAGTCCTAGTGACTGCATTGAGACCTCTTTAGTCTACACAAAACCTCCTCTCTCTCTTACCACCCTGGGTGTGAGGTTTGGGTACTAGGACTACTGGACTGGCCCAAGGGCTCTCTGAAGGTTCAATAACTCCCAATTCCAACATTTTCTGGACTTCTGTCCTGATACAGTCCCTGACATGATCGGGTTGCCTGTAAATCTTATTTTTAACAGGCAGACTGTCTCCAGTGTCCACTTCATGAGTGCACCAGGTAGTCCGACTTGGAGTCAGGGAAAACATATGTCTTAACTGCTGCAGAACTTGTCTGCAGTAAGCCTGCTGTTGATCAGTGAGGCTGCCTGCCAAGGCTACACCATCTACTGATCCATCATCAGGGTTCTGAGAGTGCAGGTCTGGGAGAGGGTCAATCTCTTCCTCCTGTCCTTCATCCGTAGCCATGAGCAAGCCCATGTCTGCCCTGTCAACTAAGGCATATGTCTAGTGCACATTCAAAAGAGCACCAGAGATATTGAAACAGATGCTGTACACTCTAAAACCACATGGGCCTGAAAGAGAAAGACCAGTTGTCGTTCAATTCTAGTAACAAAGACATTTCAAAGTACTCCACCATACGTTCACAGCACAGATAGACGTGTGGCATTTCCATCACCATTTGTGCTTGTTCTGGAATATCCATTGTAGAGCAACACAAATTGGATCGATACAGCAATCAACAGGAATAACACCAATGGAATGCCTTAAAAATGCATGAAAATAGAGAGTGAAGACACTAGTCACATAGTCCGTGGGATATCCGACCACTCTCCGGTGGTGGCTGTATTGGAGGGGCCCAGTTGAGAGAATGGTGTGCCCCCACGGATTGACCCGTGGCTCCAAAGGGACTCCTAATTTAAGGATAGTGTTAGGGATTGCGCTGACCGTTTTTTAAAAGAGAACCAGTGTTCAGTTGCAGTAGCGGTCTGTGGTGGGAGTAGCTGCCGGGCGGTGACGTGGGGAGGGGGAGGGGCAGGGTGGGGGTTAGTAATCTATGGATTACAGAGGATTACAGGTAAGTAAACATATAAATAAATAAAACAAATTTTGTTGCGCGCACTGCATCCCCAAATGTGATGCAGTGCACACAACGAATTTCGTTGCGCGCACTGCATTCCCAAATGTGATGCAGTGCACACAACAACATTCATTTTATTTATTTGCTTACTTACCTGTAATCCTCTGTAATCCATAGATTACTACTCCCCACCCGGCCCCTCCCCTCGTCACCACCCAGCAGCTACTCCCACCACCGACCGCTACTGTTCAGTTGACTCCAGTGACAATGTGGGAAGCATTTAAAACAGTCCTCAGAGCCCAGGCGCAAATCGGGGCATCCAATAAGGAACAGAAACTAAAATGTGCGCAGCTTGATAAGGAGATCCTGGACTAGGAGACTAGGCTGATAGCGCAGGAAGGGCTGTTATGTGAGTTGAAGCACCACCACTACCTTAGGCAAAAAGAGCTGAGAGATTTGCTGGGAAGGGAAACTAGGGCCTGGGCGAAAGCCTCAAGATTCAGACTCTACGAAATAGGTGATAAGGACAGCAAATTGTTGGCCTGGCTCGAGCGATGTAAAACTTCAGTGAGGTGGGTTCCAGAAATCCTGGGCGATAGGGGGGATAGATTTGTAATGGGACGAGAAGTCGCAGAGGCGTTTGCCCCTTACTACGAAGATATATACTATTCCACAGTGAGACACATCAAGGCAGACTGCTTAGGCTTCCTTATGGATATCAGCCTGTCGAGCCTATCAATGGGGGACAAGGATAACTTACAAAAAGACCTGACAGTGTAGGAGATAACCCTGGCCGCCCACGCATTGTTCTCAGGGAAGGCCACCGGTTCAAACGGTCACCCGGTAGAATTGTCTAAATGTATGCTGGACAAGATGATGCCCTGCCTTCTATCAATATTTCAAGAAGCCGAACAGACAGGGAGGTTGCCCCTTGATCAGCGGACAGCAATGATAGTCGTCATACCCAAAGAGGGTAAGCCTCCAATGTGCTGTGGGTCATACGACCAATATCATTGCTCAACTTCGAAGTAAAGGTGCTAGCAAAGGTCCTGGTGATGCAGCTGAATGTGGTTCTAACATCTCGGGTGTACCCGGAACAGTCGGGCTTTATGCCACATAGGGACACTAGACTTAATCTCAGTAGATTATTTGAAATCCTTCATATAACGAACCGGCGGCACTCCTGTCCCTGGATGCCAGAATAGCATTTGATAGCGTGGAGTGGAGCTACTTGTGGGCGGTTCTGGAGTGCATACGATTTGGACCTAAGTTTATTGGTTGAATAAGACAGCTATAAAAACAACCGCTGGCCAGAATGAGGGTCAATGCAACAGTCTCCAGAGAATTCCCTCTAGCGAAAGGGACTAGGCAAAGTTCTCCTCCAGCCCCGATTTTACTTGCCCTGGCCCTTGAACCATTGGTGGCATGGATCCACCAAGACCTCTAATATGGGGTATCCCGATAGATGATGAGTCAGAAGACCGTATATCCCTGTATGCTGATGACATCCAGCTTCTTGTACAGCAACGGCTGCAATCAATAAACAGATTTCTGCAGATATTCTACCTTTTAGGAGATTTCTCAGGATATTGTATCAACTGAGATAATTACCTACTGTTTTCCGCTGGCTGTGGTGTCCCTAAACTAACCTCTAGATGCGAAGTCCAGGTGGAGCTAGTGGGGTTCAAGTACCTGGGGATGCATATAATGAGAAATCCACAAGATTTCTATGACCAGAACCTTTTGCCCCAGTTGACTAGATTTTGACAGGATGCCCAGAGATGGAAGACGTTACCGCTTACTTTGATGGGTCGAGCAACACTATTCTAAAACATGACACTCTCAAGGTTGTTATATGTTCTGCAGAATTTACCCTATTGGATTCCAATGAAATTCTTCAACTTAATAGAGGTGGAACTATGCTCACTGCTGTGGAATGGAGGGGCATCACGAATAGCGCTCCGTAAACTGCAAAGGGGCGTTTATGATAGGGTTTGGCGATCCCAGATTTGAAACTATACTACTGGGCATCTCAGCTGGTCATGGTGAGTAGCTGGGCGTTCAGTGACTTGTTGGTGCCAGTGTATAGTGCTGACAGATTATATATGGGAGGGGGACGTAGGTACACCGGAGGACTCGGATTGGGCAGAGGCCATGCAAAGCCCCAGGGAAGATGCAATAAGCCCCTAGTTCTGCCTAATTCAATTGAAGGTTCTCCACAGAGTATACTGCTCACAGGGACTGCTGAGCTGACTAGGCAAGGCAGACTCAGCCCTATGCCACAGGGGGTGCAGCCTAGAGGGCACATTCTATCATCTCATCTGGGAGTGTCATGAAACTCAGAAATATTGGGGCAGAGTAAGAGACATCATGTCACAAGTGACTGGGCTGTCGATCCCGTTGGTGCTGCAATGGTTCTTACTGGGTATAGTCGGAGAGGAGGACTGGCTTTGGGAGGTGTGGTGGCTAAGAGTAACCTGGCCAGATGCTGGAGGCCAAGGGCACTACCACAAGTCAGGGACTGGCAAACAGAAATGGACTGGTGCTGGCTTGCAGAATATACAATCTACAAAAGTAGGGGTTGTTCTAAAAAATGGGAGAAAATATTGGCTCACTGGGGGGGCATCCAAGGGCTGTGATGGGGTTCTGAACTTGTGTGCTGAGCACTGTATCTCTAATGTAATACCCTCTAAGATAACAAAAAGATAAGAATGTAAACACTGGTCAACATATCACTACTATAACCCGTATCACTGATGTACTGCTGGTTTTGTGTTGTTGCAATAAAAAGATTTTTTTTAAAAAAGAAAAAAAAGAAAATAGAGCATGTATAAAAGACCGAATCACTCCAAGTACAGTCTGAAATGCAGAAACGAATTCAGACTCAATTGTCTTAAAAAAGTGTGCAACACCAGCAGAATTTGAAGCATTTAAGATGCTTTGCCAAATTCGCCAAAATGTAGCAGCAAATTAGTGTGCATAAATGATTGTACTTCTGAGGAAGAATAGGCAACTTGGAGATCAAAAGTTTCTCAGGCAGATGTTAATACCACATCTTTTTTAAACAATAAGTCTTTCAGTCAGCTTAACTTCTCAAAGTTAATATTAGAAATAGGGACTTTGGGCCACAAGATAATTTCCCCAAACGTGTGTGTAGGCGGATATAATTAATTTCTACAGCAAATCACGACCTTGGAAACTGTTACAATAGATGGGACACATGGCTTCATTCCAAAGCAACCGCAGTCATTCAGAATCAAGTAACTTTCAATAGAAAGTAATGAAAAAACTGACGTAATCAAAGTTACGGGTTCTCTTCAAATAACATGCCAATGGGCCAAGGAGGCATTGCACATTCCATGCAGTGTTATCTCTTTACAAAGTAATGACTGGCTCAAGGAAACTGCATTCATTCCCACTAACAAAAACCTCTTGATTACCACTCACATATGTGTAATAGAAACGAAGAAACCAGGTCTCATGCACAGAATTTCCGCCCATCCGCTCACATCTGCCTACTTGAAAGTGTTTCAGGCGAGATGAGAAATGAAAAGTAGAGATTCTTAAAGAAATTAAACCATATATCTGAATGTGTTTCAGCTACAGTTTTAAGTTACATCCTTCTTTGTCATGACCTGCCGAATGCGTGACAAGTTATAAAGCAAAAAAATGCTGTTGCTACCAGATATTTCCATGGCAATTATTTGTTTTTAAAACCTGCATTATCCATCTCAATTACAAAATCGATCTTAATTGACTTTGACAAGGTAAAAGGGCAGACATGTCATTTTGTATGATATAAAAGGCAGATGACACAATATTATTCAATGAATAAATATGAGTAGGCAATGTAGTCGTGCCATTATCAACAGCATTTAATGCCTTTTTCATATTTTCCTTATCAGTTTGTTGCAACCTTTCATCAGCTTCTTGTTCTGAAATCTTCCAAATTCAATTCTACGTTTTAAAAAAATGTATTTATGTCATTAATCAACATAACACACATTAGATTTTAACATGTATCATTTCAGTACAACATGTTACAGCTTGCTTTGCACTACAGCGTTTCTTAATAGGCGTCTACTGTGTTTACCCCCTACTTCGAATTCTGTTAACCAACAAAAATATTTCCCTACCCATCATCCAGTGGACATCTACTTGTGCATGCAAATATTGAGTCACTGGGCTCCATATATCTTTCAGTCTTGAGGTCACAGGTAGCTCCTTTGCGTATGTTCCCAATTGCTCTTTACATTACACCATAACCAGCATTTTGTTCTTGGAGCATGTCTGCTACCCCAGTGCATAGCTATGCATCTTTTGGCCAACAACAGAACCACTGCAGTTCATCTGCGATGGGGCGGTCTCTGGGTCTTTACCAGGCCCACTAGACACACTTGTGGAGTACTGGGGTCTGTCTCAGACAACATAGTTCCTATTGCATCCGACACCTCCCTCCAATACTGCCAAACAGGGGGGCATGCCTAACCAATATGTAAAAGATCTGCTTGCTTATTCCCGCATCTGATAGTCAGCATTCCTCCACAGTCCGTATTTGTGCAGTTGTACTGTTGTATAATACATTTGTTGTAAAAAATTTAAATGAATAATATGCAGATTGCAGTTCGGTGTTAGCAGCTCTATGTGTGCAGAGCAAAACCACCACTCGTCTCTATACAGAGGTGTCTCTAGTACAGTGTTCCATCTCCCTAGTGCCTGCTCTATGGCTCTGTATTTCTCCTGTCGAGCTACATTGTAGAGTTTGGTTATTAGGCGCTCCCATAAGGGGCAGAGATCAGCATTTGTAATGACTGCAGTGTAGGTGGCTCTTGCGGAAAGGATGGATATCGAAATCTGGTTTTATATTTAATAGCTCAAGATGCACTAATCACTATTTGCTTTAACAGTTTGGGATAGGTTGCCTCAAATGTAATCAATCAATCAGTCCATTTGTAAAGCGCGCTACTTACCCGTGAGGGTCTCAAGACGCTTGGGCGGGGGGGGGGAGGGGGGATGCTGCTACAGGTCTTGAGGGCCATTTTATTAGTATTTATCCACATTTATTTTGAGTTTTTAAAAAAAAATGAAGTCGCAGCTTGTATATTTTATTTCCACATTTATTTAACTGATAAACGTTCACTCATAATTTGACGTCTGTCTGGTTTTAGCACATTACAAAGTCTAATAAAATAAAACAGTACCCCTACATGGAAATATTAGCATTATACCACTAACAAATGTTGATATATGGAGTTAATTTAGGAAATCTCCTCCTGCTTTTAAACTCTGTATGCTGCCAACCTGCACAGCTGTTAGCCCAGAATTCATGAATGAGAGCATGGGGAGTTACTCAAACAAAGATCAATTATTGTATTTTTCCACCTTCAAAAATAAATACAGACAAGGAAGAGACTTGTCTGTCTGCATTTATCTGTAAAAATCAGCAAAAAATGGAAAAACTGGGAGCCTTAAGTATAATATAATATTTTGGTAACATTGTGGAAACACAGGCATATCTTTCGGGCAACAGCTTAGCAATACTTGGTAATTGGTTGGGAACATGTATATCCAGAACACTTATTCTTGTTTAGCATCAATATCATGACACTTGAGGTTATAACACAGCTTGTGTCCCCATGCGTGCATCCTTAGCATCCAGATCTCACCTTTTGGTGCTATTCGGGCCAGCTGGGAGACTGGTACTCTTGTGACCTGTGTGACCAGAACAGTCGTGAGCTCACGAAAGGTCTCCATGTATGGGTTTGTTAGCTGTCTTCACTTACAGAATATACATCATAGTAGTTGTACCAGTGGCGAGTGCTGTTCCCTTAAAGAAGACTTTGGTAGAGAGTACAAGTAAAAGATGTATATCCGCCTAACTATTTTGAGACAAGCCATCAGCTCCAGTGTATTTCGCTATCCTCTGTATCACCTTTTTCCCCTCCCAAAACCTGTAAGTTGGATATTATATATCCCCCCTCTTACAGCTCTTCTTGTTTGATAGCGGTGGACTAACTTAAGAGTCTGTTCCTTTCTGTGAGGAAAGCAGTTTATTTTATGGTGTGGTTGTTTAACCTTACTGTGTAATGAACACACTTCCTGTACTGGGTCCAGCCAGATTTGGTTTGAAAGACCTTAGATCAACCCCCGGTAGCTGTGGCTCTGAGTGGTCAGGCTTTATCAATGGAACAAGTTTAAGGTATTGTTACAGGGATTCTGTGCAAACACAGAACTGTGCACAGAGACTTAGGACTTCAGTGAATTAGGGTGTACCAAAACTCACCTTAGTACCCAAAATCCCCTACCAGACTAGCAGTCAGGGTCACATTATCTCTTCGGCCTATAGCAAAGGCACCAATGATTAGACGACCTAGAACATGCGACTTAGGACTATCTCAGGAATGGTGGGAAGTGAGAACACTCTTTTGTTATACGTTCATACCAGTCCACAACAGGAGTAAAAGAGAGACACTGTAAGGTTAAAATGTTTATTTTAACGACGTGATCTTAAGCACAGTATTTTAATCAACATAAGCATACATATGATTAAGAAAAATACGGTTAGCCTGGTTACAATTCCATAAAATACAAAAGGAGGAATCATATTACAATGATAGTGCAAACAGGTGATAAAAAGCGCCTATTTTAAAGCACCCTCCCTATCTAGGAACTATGTATTATAAAACTATAGAAGGTCTCTGGAGTATTCTTTAGAGGGACCCCATTTACCTGTCCGCTCAGTAAGGGTAAATTACATCAGGATCGGTTGGTCTTTCTGCATGCCTGAAATCTTCCAAGTGTGTTCAATTCTGGCAAGTGTGCTATGATAAAGGCGCCAGAATCCTACTCGGCTTGCAGCTGCCAAATTTGTTGTGTCTAAAATGTGTTACACGGACACGCCGATAAACATGCTTGCACGTTATGATAACCTTGACAGCTCAGCACTCACTGTACAGACTGGGGACATGATGTATGTCTAGAGATGTCGAAAAACAAACCCTTTCTCATGTATAGATTTTCGTGAAAGCTAAATCAGCAAAAGCAGCTAAGCAGTGCTGTGTTCAAAAGCAGCAAAAAGGAAAAATGGTGTTTAAACCCATAATAAGCCATGCTAACTTAACAGGCACGCAAAAAGAGGCCCATACCCCACACTACACCCCCCCATGTTCGGGAAACACACAGTACTCAGGGCAAACATCATAGAACGCAGAGTTCAAGTTCGAGGGAGACAAAACCAAGTTCAGAAAGTTTGCCAAACTTGAAATTTAGGACTGAAAAGTCAAAAAACCAAATCAGTAAATACAAACACACGTGGCTATGGTGTGTAAACCGATCCCAAATATGTATTGAAAAAGCAAGACAAAAGTTTAAAAATATTCACGAGTCCAGCACGTGTCTATGAAGTAAAACATTTATCACTTCAGTCCAACAACGTGTAAGCACCAAATGTTGCAACTGCTTCCAACAAGAAGTCGTTGTTTTCATCCATGAACATTTCAGCCATCCAATTAAGCAAAAGGAAAGAACATACATGTTCCTCTATTGCCGGAGCCTCTAGCATCATCAGAGGACAACTCTGGCTTATTTCAAGATAACTGCGATCCAGAAAGTCATTGGCCGCAGTCCAAATGTTCCTATTGCCTAGAACCCCATGTGCCGCTGCGCAGGCCATAATCCCGGTACCAGAACAGTCTATTTCATGAGCAACTAAGGGACTCATTAGTAGATCAAAATCCAGATCAGGAGACACTGTGTTGCAGAGACACAAATCCAGGGCCCATTCGAAATCACAATCCAGGCAATGGAAAACAGGCTGCACGCAAGTGAAGAAAGAGAACCGGAAGGATAAACCATACGCCACACTTAGAGTCGCCAAAGGCAGCGCTCCATAGTATTCGAGCATCCGGTCACACAGGTGGAGCAGCCGGGACTGTACGTCGAGGGGCACATACTGTGCATCCATTTTGCAATAAATAAAACAAAAGCAGAATGCCGGTGCCCAAAGCCAGGAGCAAGGGGAAACCTCCAAAGACACTCGAAAAAATCGAATGAAAAAATGCAGGGATCATACCAAATGTAGTCTGAAACGAGGTAACAAGGCCAGAGCATCCTACTTTAAAAAAATGTGCCATGCCAGTAGTGGACGAGGAATTTAAGATTGTGTGGATCAAAGACCCGAAGTGCAAGGGCAGGTCCGTGTTTAATAAGGCATTTACTTCAGTACGAGTATTTGCAACATGAAGGACGAACGTCTCACGCGCATATGTAAGGGGAACTTCCTTCTGGGACAAAAGAGCTCTTATTCTGCTCGTCTTGTTGACCTCTGCTTTCAAGGTCGAAATCGAGGGCCATAAGGAAGCATCAAGTCTGCCATGCGGAGGAGGGAACAACACATCTTGCAGCAAGTTACACTCTGGGAAACGGTAACAAAGTAAGCAATACCGGCGTGCATCCTACAACACTCTTCATTATTTAATAATAAATAACTACCATTAGCAAGCAGTGTGAATGTAGGTGTAATGGCCGGGACTGGGATGCCTTTTAAAACACACGCTAAATTTGGTGCAAGCACATTACACGAGCCGTGCAACTGAAGATTTCTGCATGTTAATGAATGATCTGGTGTAGTAATGCAATCTTCGCCATTCAAAAATACTTCCTTACCATCCCTCAAACATCTGTAAGTGAATGGGAGATTCCAAACTTCATGAAGATATGCTCCACCCAGAGGCTCAAATCTGCCTATAGCATAGTGTTTCATGCAATTCTCGAACTTGAAAAGAGAGAAAGGTAAGGTTATTAACCTGTGGATAAGCCAAACAGCCGAATTCGCCTCTGCTACAGAAAAAGGCAATGGTTCCAATTTTTTAATATGCAACAGGCAAAACGTGGCATCTTTCATCGACATAAATTGCTGTTCCAAAGTCAAATTAAAAGGCAGAAATAACAAGCTTGTGTTCATGTAATGCCATGGAACGCGACCATTCTTTAATGTTTGCAAAGTCCAGGCAAACTGCATAACAGAACGCAATTGATTTTGCCCATTATATAACACCGCAACATCTTCTTGTACTATATCAACCACAGAGGACACAATATTATCTAAAGTGTAAATACGGGAAGAAAGGGTGTTAATGCTATTATCTACAACAGCAACCACTTTTTCTAAATTGGCTTGATCTATAGCTCTGAGCCTAGAAGCAGCTTCAATTTGAGATAGTTTCCAAACTTCATTGTAAGCAGCAAATATCCACCTTTTCGATCTGCCACCGCAGGGCCTTTCACAAAATCATTTAAATCGATAGTTTCCGTAAGTCTGGACAAATGCAACTTAACAGACGCTAAGGATGAATGTCTGAGCCAACTCTGGCATAACTTGCCTACAGAATAGGTGGTGACAGAATTGTGAGTCTGAAAACTGGGATCAACTCTAACCGCTGTAGAGCCAGGGGTCAGACCCAGAAAGCGGTGCTGGCAGGTATCTGTACTTTTTTGCCATAGCAACCAGCCTTCGGGATTAACGCTGGAAACATTAAAAGAGGAATTACTAAGCAGTGCCTGTATTTCACTCAGGGGTGTACTAGTAAAAATATTCCAATGGGGGAATTGAGCTAAATCAGGAAATGATGGAGCATTTAATTTTTTAAAAGTAGCCAATCCAAAGCATGTGGTTTGTGAAATAGTATCATTCAGAAACAACATATGGTTAGGGATCAGACATGCACGATGCAAAGCCCAAACAGATTTAAGTTCAATAGTATCTCTTCACAGTTCATAGCCCCCAACAGCCAACTGGTCAATAAAGGACTTCTAATAAAGTAATTTGGTGTGGGTAAGTCTAATCTTGGAAATTGACTCTCCAGTCAATTTAAAATAAAATGCATTAGGGTTGGACTGATCAAAATCAGTAAAATAAGAAAAGAAATTCAAAAATGTCCTGGAGCTGCCTTCCACTGGTGCGGGACAATGTTCCCACTGTGTGAAATTAACCATGCTTCTAAATGAGCTAGTCTTATGCAGAAAATGATTGCCAAAATGTTGGTAACAGTACAAATCACTATAATTCGCAGATTCTAAATATAAATCTTCAGCATCGAAGGCAGCGTAATATTTCAAATCAGTAAATAAAGCTTCAACTGCTTTAACATCCCAATCATCAGAGCAAATATTTTGTTTAACCACATCCATCATAGAAACACAGAGTGCATTGGAAACATTAATACCCTCTATGGGACCATGAATCTGGAACTTTACAGTATCCCATACAATCCCATCTAAAACGGGCCAAGCAGTTATATTCACAAAAGTCTAGTCCCTATTCATGATGTGCGAAGAGGAGTGGGGAGCCAAAATACCATCAATCACTCGTATGGACGTTCTTCCTTCAACATAGTGTCCATTGATAAAACGAAGAAAATATACCACAAATCCTATGGACATGAAAAAAAAATTGCCATCAGCAGTAGCCAAATGTAAATCCAAAGTGGGATCAAAAAATGTTTTTTAAACCAGGTAACAAAAATTGAAACTTTTGAAGGGGCCTCTGATGTGGATGAGCCAGCGTCAAATGAAAAACGGGATTGATTAGCCACACGGGTCTCCAAATCAGGCATAGACAAATCTGCTGGGTAAGTATATTCAGTGTCATTAAGAGGATCACCAGCAGGTAGATTCAATATAGGATTCGCAAGTGGACTCATTTCAATAGCAACATCAGGCCCGATCGCAAGATCCGGGGCCAAAACAGAGTGTCGCACCATTGCTGGACACGAAACCGCAGGCGTCATACTATACAGTATCGGCCACCCTCTGTGGTTTGACATGGTCAATTGAAAGTACCTGTTCCCCTTTCGCCCAGGAAGAGGAGGTAAAATGACTGTTCTTGTACCCTGCACACCAAGCACGGCAACTGGAGCTCGATAGGAAGGACCAAATTCTTTCTTGTTGTCGATCTTCTTTCGGACCAGTTCTCCAACCTGGGGTAGCCAGCCGACTACCGGAATCTGCAACGCAGCTTCAGGCGGGGAGGGCAAGTGTTCCTTTGCAAGACTGTCTCTGGTCTTTTGTAGGTTCTGCAAAACATTAGAATGTTCATCCACGTCAAAGGATGCGGCTCCTGCCGCCATGTCTAGACCGTCAAGATCCGGAACAAACATCTTGATGCCAAAGAGCATTTCGTATGGGGTCCGCCCACCCAGAGACCTTCTAGAGAGATTATTAAGTGCACATTGTACGCTATTCAGGTGGGTGAGCCATTCTCTGCCAGCACCTAACACCTTCGCTGTCAATGATTGCTTTAAATCACGGTTCATCTGCTCCACAACACTATTGCCATCAGGCCGGTATGGAGACGAAAATTTGACTTGGACACCCAATGAACCCATGGCATCCTTGTACGTCTTAGAGGCGAACACTGGACCCTGATCCGAATGGAAGGTGCCACATACAAAAATTCCCACAAAGACACGCAAATCTCTTATGACAGTTCTGGCATCAGCGCTCCTTTGAGGCCACACTCACACAAAGCGCGTGAAAGAGTCAATTGCTACTAAGATGTACTAATACGCAGTATCAGAGGAGAAAGGACCGCAGTGATCTAAATAAACACACGCAAGTGGCTTATTAGATATTTACAACTGAGTTTGGGGTTGGCGTGCAGCAGAAGAAGGCTTAATTTGCTGACAAATGCCACATTGAAGGACATAATCACGTGTCTGTTTGTACAAACCCTGCCACCAATACCGTTGCTGTAGGAGAGATACAGTAGCTGACACGACGGCATGCGCCGAAGCCATTCCAGTGTGGGCTGCTGTAATCAAAGCCTGTTTGCGGTCCGCATTGGGAATCAGTCTGTCACCAACGTCGTTAATTCTCACATAAGGAACTTTATCAGGACTTAAGGGCTAAGTGTACTTCGAAGGGAAACCCTTAGGATAATTACCTCCCTTCTCAGTTGCGGCAATTGCTGCCAAGATGTAATCATCAATCTTACTTTTGAAACGTGTAACCGCTGCCATTGCAAATGTTGCTACTGCTGTCTTCGCAGCCCTGTCCGCGACACAGTTGCCTACAGCGTGAACCCCAACGCGCTGATGATCCAGAGTATGAATTACAAAAACGAGTGGGAGCCGTTCTTTTAGCTCCACCACTAGAACCCAGATCATTTTATGTTTTATTGTGCGACCTTTGGAATAACGATAATCATTTTGAGTCCAAAAGGGCAGATTGTCGTTGAAAGACTGTACACAGTAGTAAGAATCGTTCACAATAAGAGTAGTCACACTGGGGTCTGCGTACTCCAGTGCAAGCATCAGAGCACGTAGTTCTGCTAACTGGGCGGTACAGTCCCCTAATGTCTGTGTATGCACACCATCAGACTTGAATTCACCATCCACCATCGTACCAACCACAATTGCACAGGCCGCAGAATACGCGTGTCTAGAACCCGTAGCCGCTTGCGTACTACCATCAGTGTAAATGATACAACGAAAATCCTCAATTGGGCGCATAGGAGTCAAAAATGAATGTTACATTCGGGGATGTCAAGGATGTAGCCCATTGTATCCACCAAGGGTGCAAAGCCTGGGAATTTGGTGCACTGGCCTTTGTCACTGCCTCCAAGGCAGGATCCGGAGTAACAACCACAATGCGTTTTCCCTTCGACAGTGCGCGTTTCTTAAGAATCGCCATTTGCACTGCTGTCAAAACTTTCTCCACAGTGGAAAACCGCAACTCAGCCGAAGTGTACAGGTGTGACTTGTAAGCAATAGGAACTGTGCCTCCCTTATTAAATGTGAGGTACGTAAAACCCACTGCCCCTGGTACGATTCTTATCACCAGGTTGGTGTGGTTATCACGAGTCGACAAGAATTTAGATTCAAGTAAGTCAGCCTGCAAAGATTGCAAGATAGCTGAATGTTCTAGCAACCAGCACGATTTGGAAAAAGAAGGTTGTATCAATGCATAAAGCGGTTTGATACACTGGGCATATTCCGGAATATATGTTCGTCCGAAATTTAAAAAGCCCAGTAAGGATTGTAGCTTTTTCAGAGTTGTAGGAGCGGGCAAAAGTGTGCATTTCTCCAAGAAGTGAGAGCCAAGCCTCTACCTTCATTGTTGAGCTCGTAGCCCAGGAACAACACTGTGTACTCTGCAATGTGTGATTTTGCAAAATTGAATTTATAGCCAAAGTCCGCAAAACGGCAAAATATACGGTCAACACGGCACAGATGCAGCCATAATTCGTCGTCTGTGAGATAAATGTCATCTACATACGAACAAGCATCTGCATCGAGCCTCTCATGAAGAGAGACTGTTCGGGCGGAAAAACGCCTGGACTATTCTTGTAGCCCATGGCCAATCGAAGGAATTGGTGCTGTTTGCCACCACAGGTAAAACTCATCCACTGACTACTAAGGGAGGACAAATTATGGGAATAGAACCCATTAGATATGTCTAGCGTGGTTTTGAACCTTTTTACGCACCAGACTATCCACAAGAGCAGAACTGTGAGTATTCTGCACCGCACACGTACGACAATGTGAGTTTAAGTGGCGGTAATCCAATACCAAACGGTACGAGCCATCTGGCTTGGTCACAGTAAAAAGTGGGTTATTCATCGGGGACACAGACGTTTCAATTACACCATGATATTCCAATTGTTCAAGGATTTCGGCAACAGAGGCTTTTGCCTCACGCCGTATGGGGTATTGGGGTTGAGGCTGTGGGATCGATCGCAAAGGATTGTCATGTCGAGGGTACAATTTGTCCCATCCACAGTGAGTACGGTACAACGCCGGCGCAAGTGCCTTAGCCCAATCTTCTGCAAACTGCAGAGCCTGCTCCTTTTGCACAGTGTGCACAAAAGCGGGGAGTATTA
Source organism: Lissotriton helveticus (assembly GCF_964261635.1). Classification (NCBI taxonomy): domain Eukaryota; kingdom Metazoa; phylum Chordata; class Amphibia; order Caudata; family Salamandridae; genus Lissotriton; species Lissotriton helveticus. The sequence continues at coordinate 832,427,643 of NC_136070.1, forward strand.
TCTCCTCCCCTTGTGGAGCGGCCAAGACAAAAGGTGGGGGCCTGTCGACCTCCGCCAACAAAATATCATACGTTGTCGTTAGATTTTCCCCAAAAAAACACTATTATGGTACGTTCTATGTCTCCTTCAATTACCAGGACAGTTTCATAAAGCCGTTTAGGGGGAGCCACTCTAGTGTCAGCTGTCTCCACTACCACGAAGGTGTCAGTCGCTGTTACCCTCAGTAGTGGACACAGCACCTCTCGAACAATGGTAATCTCCGCCGCGCTGTCCAGCAGTGTCAGCGCCCATGTCAGATTCCGAAGCTGCGTTCTCACTATCCATGGCATATCTCGCTGTTACAGCAGCAACTTTCTTCTTTTGAAATTGTGGTCTTGGACGGATGTCTTGTCCTGCTTGCCTTTTCCGTCAGCCTTACAAGGCTGCACACGTCTCTGTTGGGCACCTTGACCTCTACCGCCGCCTCCTCCACCGGTGGCCCTTACCGATGTTTCCTGCAAAGAGCGTGGAGAAAGAACCCTGTTCAGGAACCTGAAACCTATCAGGTGACTTAATAGTACTGAGGTCGCGCAAATCATATTACGCTCAACAGGGGCAGGTATAGGTGAATCCGGACGGGAACCCTGTTTCTGTTGCTGTTTCCCATGTTTCTTGTTCTTACCCCAATTCTGTTTCTGAACTTTCGGGCGGTCATCTTTATCAGATGACCCTTGTTGAGTTTGCTGTTGTTTCTCTTTCTTAGCGAAAGGCTTAACACCTAAACTATTACGGGCTACAGTCTTATAAGCCTCCGTAATAATTTTCGGTAACTGACGGGGTTTGTCGGCGTCAGGGACTTCGCGCAGAGCATTAGAGACTTGGAAACTTACCGTATCCCCATTGACATTTGCAAGGACGAGATTGCATACCATGTCAAACGTTCCCAAGAGACGCACTCCCAACTCCACACCCACCTCCGGTCCTTGTTCATCCTCAACACGCTTGATCACAGAGGGCAGTACAGTCATCAACGGGGTGCCAAAGCACCTAGTGTAGACAGCTTCAAAAATGAACCCCCAAGTTGTACACTCATTTACGTCAGGCACTAAGTCTTTCTGCAAACTAACTGTGAGGATCCTGTGTTTTTCAACAGGACTTGTATTAAGAAACACTGCTTCCAGTTGGTCAAATTTCTCGGCAAGCCAAAAAGGCATCTCTTCCTTATCCTGGGGACGCTTGCCCATGACCGCATTAACCACGACGGGACTAAGTTTGAGTCCACCACCGCCAACTGGATGCGCTGCACCACCCGGGGCCCCACCCGGGAGGTTGCGTGTAATGTAATGAACCAGACCCCTAATAACTGCAATTGCAGAGGCATACAGGGGTCTCAGTTGCTGAGCTGTTAACTGCCCCGCCAGAGGATGCGGGGTGTAGGCAGCTAAAACAGTCCAAGCAGCGCCTGGAATGGACAACGGCCCTTGTCTGACCGCTGTAATAACGTGTGGGAGGGCACCATTAAACCAAACGGCATGCTGCTAAGCAGAAATCGGAATTTCCACCGTTCGATATGGAGCGTACACTGCAGGAGCATCAGCAGGGGTATACGAGTGAAAAACACCAGAATTAGCTTCAGTTTATAAACTTTATTTCGGTTGTTAAAAAAGAACTATAAAAGTTAGGCTAAATATACAATTGACAGATAACGACAGCCAGCTTATTGATGATACAGACATAAAAAAACATACGTTTGACACCGGGAAACGACAATAATTTGATAATAAATAAGTTGCAAAAACCCTTAAAACCAGTCCACAACAAATTCATTAAAAATAAAATACGATAAAATCGTCTTCAATTTACAAAAGTACACGAGGTATAGATCACATATAAAATTAATCAATAAATTAATGGTTCACATGATATTATGAAATCAAGCACATACAATTTTTGTACATTTATTTCACATTTTTGCGTCTAAGCACGCATGCACATACATAGGAATGTAGCGGTTCCAACTACAATTGGGCCTTCAACAGAACATTTTAAAATTCTGAAGGCCTCAAGGCAAGATCTTGTACCCAAATTGGCACAAATAGGTTTGAGCCATTTTTTCCTGGGTGCAATATATGCTTGACAAACAAAAAAGACATGGGTCATTGTTTCTTTAACGTCAGGACAGAAGGGACAATCGCTATGCTTTGCAGTACACCATTTAGTGGTGAAAGAATGTAAAGGCAAGGTTCCGACCCTAAACTGATGAAAAAGTTTTCTGTCGCGAGTGGACGTGATGAGATCCCAGTATCCCTCCCATTTAGTTTCATGTTTTATATCAATAAAAGCCTTTGTCAGTGAACCATATGAACAAAGTGAAAACCGCTTCATGGTGATATAATTCCAATACGCTGCCTTCAGCTCCATTTTACTAGGGAAAATACTTCCCATAGGAGTGTCCCACAGGTGTTTCAGCTCTAGATCATTTAACAGGTTCTTTATGGTAATAAACCAAAGGATCTTGTGATTTGTATCCATATCCCTCACCCCTAGGACTGCCTGGGCATAATGCTCAAGTTCAGGAGTAACCCAGAGCAGTCTCCAGTAAGCTAACAACCTATATCTTGCCACATCTCTAATTGATTGACAGCCCAAATCCAAAAGGAGAGGAACTGTTGGTGTAGATTGGGGTAGACCAATGATGGACCTGAAAAATGTATTCTGGCCCAACACTAGTTTGTTCAGATTGGAATGGCCCCACAACTCTACTCCATATAAGATAGATGTGCCTATCTTGTTGTTATATATCTGTAGGGCTGGGGCTCTTGGTTTAGTATATGACCTTTTGTGCTCTCTGAGCAAAACACCAGAAAGTTGGGCGTGTTTTATAGTGAGACAATCTAATTGGGATTTCCAGTTAAATTTCCTATCTATTAAAACCCCTAGGTATGTAAATGTCTCCAGTTGTTCGAGAGACCCATCACTCTTCTTTACATCCCCGATGACATTCTTTGAGTGGTGCAGCACCATGTATTTGGTTTTGTCGACGTTAACTATTAAATCGTGGTCTGCACAAAACTCTTCAAACCTTGTGAGGGCTCGCTGAAGGCCCTGTCTAGTTTTTGATAATATCAGAGTATCGTCAGCGAACATTAAAAGAGGGGTCTTGTTGCTAGCTAAACACGGAGCATCTGTGGGATAATCTTTAAAATAGTTTACCACCCCATTTATATAAATGGAGAAGAGGGTTGGTGCAAGGACACATCCCTGCCTCACCCCCTTGTCCACCGGGAACTTTTCCGTAGTTCGACCTGCTGCATCATACCTGACCTGGGCATAATTCTTTGTATGCAGTTTGACCACAATGGCTAAAAACTCCAGTGGTAGGCCCAGTTTCAAAAGGGTTGACCAAAGCTTAGGACGAGGGACCAGGTCGAATGCTGACTTCCGATCAACAAAGGAAGCGTAAATCACCCCTTTCCCCAGTGTAACTGTTCGCCAATATATTAAAATAAATTTTAAGATCTGGTCCACAGTGCTAATTGATTGGCGGAACCCTGCTTGAAGATTGGAGATGATACTTGAATCCTCCAACCATTCCTGAATTCTACCTAAGACCACCCTGGCAATAACTTTTTGAACACAGTCAATCAGACTTATGGGCCTGTAATTGCTAGGATGCGAACGATCGCCTTTTTTAAAGACCGGTAAAATAACCGCACCTGCCCAGGAACTTGGGAGAGAAGCGCCTTGGGCAATAGCATTAAGAAGCAATTGGATATAAAGTGCCCAGGAGTCTACAGCATGTAAAAATACGTCAGCAGGGATACAATCAGGCCCCGGAGCTCTACCTCTGGGAACCTGAAGGAGAGCAGTTTCTACTTCTTTTTTGGTAAAAATTGCTATAGGGACATTATAAACGATCACAAAAGGTGCTAAATCTAATTGAATGACTGCAAACTGGCCCTTGTAATGGTCTATCCATAAATCAGGGGACACATTGTTTGATGATATATTGCTATGGTCCCTGTTACCCCACTTGACTATATGCCAGAAGGCAGTCTTGTCCCTTTCCTTGCAGGAATCTAGCAAGTCCTTCCAATGTTCTTCGTCCCATGCCCTCTGGGCTAATGATTGTACAACCTTATAGGCTGCCCTTTTCTCACTTATCAAAACACCATCCTTATTGTTTATTGCCAAGGCTAGTTGTGCATAGGCAGATCGGCAGGCAGAATTATACCAAACAGCTGCCTTTTGGACCATAGATGTTAGTCTTGGTTTTGAGTGGACACTAACATTTTTTTAAGATTACAAAAAAAAAATTCATGGACCTCCGTAGCTGTGGACATAGGGATACCCTGTAAATGGTCATCCTGTAGGGCGGCAATTGCTTCAGCCAGCATGCCATCCATCAGATCCAATTGGTCAGCCTTTCATGCCACAGTTGACCATTTAAGTCTACGTGAATCGTTTGTTAGAAGTACTTCTGGAGAGTCTACCTCTGGTTCCAGAATTAGCATCAACCACGGGAAACGTTACCCAGGAGTAATACAACTCGAACGGGTACCTCACTTCAGCTGAAAGCACAAAAACCACTGCCTGTCCCTCCATAGAAACGAGGTATTCCCGCAAATGATCACGCACAGATACACGACTGTGTGCTGGGATATCAACCGCAGCCATATCGAAACAGTAATAGTGAAGTACAATGCAATACAAAAAAGGCACAACTGGGTAGTTATTCAAACAGAATTTTTTTTTTTATTTGATCAAGCTTGAACAAACCTATGTAACTACAGGTAGGGCATTTATCCATCACTGCCGTCAACCGGAAACAATAGTGAGGGGGTTGTAGACTGATATAAGCACTACTCAAGTGTCTCACAATAAGACCACACTCGTTGGCAGCGCCATGTTACAGGTATTCTGTGCAAACACAGAACTGTGCACAGAGACTTAGGACCTCAGTGAATTAGGTGTGCCAAAACTCACCTTAGCACCCAAAATCCACTACCAGACTAGCAATCAGTGTCACATTAGCTCTTCGTCTTATAGCAAAGAAACCAATGATTAGACAACCTAGAAAATGCCACTTAAGACTATCTCAGGAATGGTGGGAAGTGAGAACACTCTTTTGTTATACGTTCATACCAGTCCACAACAGGAGTAAAATAGAGACACGGTAAGGTTAAAATGTTTATTTTAACGACGTGATCTCAAGCGCAGTATTTTAATCAACATAAGCATACATTATGATTAAGAATAATACGGTCAGCATGGTTACAATTCTATAAAATACAAAAGGAGGAATCATATTACAATGATAGTGCAAACAGGTGATAAAAAGCGCCTATTTTAAAGCACCCTCCCTTTCTAGGAACTATGGGGCATATTACCAACAACTAGCGATAATTATCGCTATGTTGGCTTAGCGGCTATAATTTTATCGCCGTGTAGCGACGATTTTTATCGCTTAGGAGCCTTGATATTATCAAGGTTTATCTCCTAAGTGATAAAAATCGGCCAAGTCAGCGATATTCATGCATTACCGAGCAAATGCTCTTAGCCATGTTATACACCTCCCATTGGATAACATGGCTAAAAACTGCTCAGGGCAGGTTTTAGCTTTTGGAGATATTCGCGCTTAGCGCGAATATCTCCAAAAGTTGGTAATAGGAGATAGCGATGTTAGTGACTGTTTCCAGTCGCTAACATCTTGGCACGCCCACTTTGCATGTCATTAGTGATAAATTTCTCTGACATGCAAAGCGGGGCCCAAGATGGTCGCTATCTCCTACTAGCTGTCGCTAACTGGTGTTAGCGACAGCTAGGTAATAGGGAGATAATTTTATCTCCGCTTTCTTGGCTTTTAAAGCCAAAAAAGCGGAGATAAATCACTTGATAATATGCCCCTATGTATTATAAAACTATAGAAGGTCTCTGGAGTATTCTTTAGGGGGACCCCATTTACCTGTCCGCTCAGTAAGGGTAAATTACATCAGGATCGGTTAGTCTCTCTGAATGCCTGGAATCTTCCAAGAGTGTTCAATTCTGGCAAGTGTGCTATGATAAAAGGCGACACAATCCTACTCGGCTTGCAGCTGACAAATTTGTTGTGTCTAAAATGTGTTACACGGACACGCCGATAAACATGCTCGCACGTTATGATAACCTTGACAGAGGCCACGCTCGCCAAACCCGACCTGCCGGTCTCCCTGTTATTAACTCCAGCTATTTTTGTGCTGTCGGCTGTGGTGCGGGTGCTCCCTCTCCGATCCTGGATTCTGTGATTTTTTTTGCATGCAGCGGCTAGATCCTGGCTGGCCCCTCTGGGCGGAGGTCCGCATTGCGGCAGCGATATTGGCGATGGAGAGATCCCGGTAAGCCTGAGCGAGTGCTGCAGAGTGAGCAGGCTGACCAGCTAAAGTACATTGAGCCTTAGCGCCTTGAACGTCGGATTTATTCCGCACAGGACCCGGACCTTGTTTGAAGCTGATTCCGCGGCCCCCCTTGGTGCAGTCCATTTGTTGCACATGGGTGCGCTTTGCCTCCTAGAGAACAGTGATCCTCGCACGTGATATACGTGATACGCTCCATATGTTTTATTTATTTAATACGATTTTCTATAGCGCGAACTTTACCCGAAGGTGTCAGAGCGCTTTTCATAAGAACCAGTTGCAAAACATAAGGACTTAGAATTACATGCGTTACATAAAAGATTCAAACAGAAAAAATTGCAAATGTACAAGATGTAAAGTCCCACAAGGAAGAGATACGAACAGAAAGAAAAATTGCAAATGTACAAGTAGTAAAGTCACTCAAGGAAGAGATACGAATGGATATACTCTAAGAGTCACATAGGAATGGTAGAGAGTACAAAGGTCTGGTGACACTGGAGGCTGGTGCTGCCGCAGCAGAGACCAGGTTGCCTACGGGGGGCCTATAGGGGCAGATCGGACTGCGGCTGTCTCTTGTATGAAAACAGCGGGCACAGCAGAGCAGCAACACAGCGTGCCCACCCCCTGCAAGGGAACTAGGAACCGAAAGGTAAGCAGAGCAGCAGCGCCTTGAAGCCTCTCCCCGTTCAGGGCACTGTGCGCCTGCCTGTTTCCGACACCAGTATGTGGTAGAAACTAGGAACAGTTTATTTGGGAGGCACGGCGGTGGAGTCATGCTGAGCGGGGATTAAAGAAAAAGGTGAAAGACCCGGACACTGGGGGAGAGCTAGCTGAAGGATAACTGAGTGATCGGCATGGTGAGAGGTGATATGGAGGCCACTGCGTAACCACCAACGAGGCGAGACATAAGTGAAAGAGACTGTGAGAGACCAGCAAGCCGCAAGAGCTTGGGGGATTGTAAAACAGACGGGGAAGACAGAGCTGCAAAGTCACTGCTACCTCGGATCAGCAAGCAACGGCTATCGAGCGGAAGGAGAAAAATGGCAATTTGTGCTACGGTGACATAGGGGGCGAGGAGGTTGAACCCCCAACAAGATACTCTGCAAGGACAAAGGGAAAATGGAGGTTTCTGAGCAAAAATGAAACCGTGCTCCAAAACAACAACAGCGGCCGTCATCTTTGGTCAGAGATCCAGTGTACAGTGGTTGGAGTCCAGGTGAGAGAGTGAAAACGGTTATATATTGCCCAGGAGGCGGGGGATCGACTGAGCCTGTGAAACGCTGAAAGGTGCACAAATAGGACGTTTTGCCACAGTGCAACGGGAGTGTGACGTCGGTGAGGCGGCTTCATAAAGGCACACCGGAGCGGACAATCTGTAAGCGGCCACACCCAACCAAATATTGGGCAGAGAGAACAAGGGCATGCTATGTGAGACATAAAAGGAGACCTGCAACAAGAAAAGCAGGGAGAGGCGACGACAAGAAGTGGCATAGAGCTCACATTGAGCTCCTCCTGTCTATCTGTGACATAGACACTGAGAAAGGACTGGTTTCACCTACACTAATTCGGCGGCCATCTTTGAAGGTAGCCACGATCACACCTTATATCACTTAACTTTCTTCTCACAACATGCTCCCTCATACCTCCTTATATCTTTTCTTACCATTCCTCACCTCATTTTTCACCTACTGTACCCCCCTCACCACCAGTTATCCTCACTACATATTATTTTATTTCTTTATTTTATTTCTACCCCCTTCCTGACTGAACTTTGATCTACACACTAAACTCTATAAGGACATTGTGTGCATTTTATTAATTTTCGTTTGGATTTGTTATTTCACTGTTGCTCTTTTTGATTTACACCACATATTTTTCATCCTCTTTAATTGTATGACTGTGTATTACGATATATCCTTCTTCCACTAGGTATCTGATTTTTTATCATGTGCTTTTAATTTATTTGTCAAACTTTTCAATTTTAATTCTTCAATTTGTTTTTGATGATATCTCCCTCTTTCTCTTTGCATTCTGTCTTATTATATATTATGTAGTTACCTGCTCCTCCCCATTCATGGTTCCTCTACTCTGCTTTCTTTATTAAATAACTATCTTCTTTCTACTTACTCCCCTTCTCTTTCTTTCTTTTTAATCCGCATTTTAGTTATTTTTCTCCTCTTTTATTTCATTTCATTTTATTTTACCTTTACCGCTTCCCTCAGTTATATCATTCATCCCATTGACTCTCTATTCTAGACTACCTTCTAATCCATACCCCCCTCTTTACCAATTATTATTTGCACTTTATTTTGTATCGTTTGGATGTGTTATTCTATTGTGGCGCTTTTTAACCTATTTCAACGTTAATTCGTGTATTCCTTGACTGTTCACTAAGGTATATTCTCTTTTTGTTATGTATTTTGTTATATTGTATATTTTGATGTTCCTCTGTTTAGACCACCCTCATTTCCTATCAGTGTAATTTATTTCTAGTTATTGTTCAGATTGCCCTCTTTGTTATATTCTTTTGTCACTATGCTTTTGTTTTCAATGTGTATCCTGATGTTACTATGTGTAGTTCTCCATTATGTCCTATGTTTATAATTTGTTCAGGCTATATTTAATTCCTTCCCCCGCTTTATAGCCTTATCTTCTTAATTCTCTTGGCTGCCCTCCCTTACATCGTGAAATGTAATTTATATGATTACGTCGCCTCCTTACCTATTGTGCTTATGTTTACATCCTTACATCGTGAAATTGTATTTCCTATGATTACGTTGCCCCATCACCTATTGTGCGTAAATGAAACCCCACCCACACCTCTCACCGTCTGAGTCTGCTTTGGATTCACTTAATCGACCCCGCTTCCCCCATCACCAACTTCTATCTTCACTTCGAGGACCAGTGCGTTCTAATCTACTGTGCTTCCTCTTTCTCCCCCTTCTTTTCTCCAAATCATGCCTCCACTCACTTTTCCACCATCCATCTCAACCCCACACATCTCTAAACTCGGCCCTAACTCTTGGACCATCCTCTACCCACCCCATCTCTCTAAACATGGTAAAAAAAAATTCAAACACAAACTTCTCTGTCTCCACTCTGAAACATTATTTGCTGACCACCATTACAGCCTTAACTCCCCAATTATCACCAACTTCATCTTCTTCACCAAACGACCATCTAAATGGAAAAGCTTATTTCTACGTCACCTCCTGATCTCCAATTCACGCAACATCCCATACGGTCTAAAACTCTCCACTACACCATCTTCTTCCTTCCCAGGCAAAATAGATATCTCCATCTTCAAATCTGGAACTATACTCATCCAAGCGTCTGAAAAACACCTCAACATCTTTGAACAACACTTTAGCGCTATATCCCAAACTCTCACAATATCTTCGAATCCTGCCCTCTCACCCCCTCTACCCCTAGACTTATCACCCCCTCTCATCCCCGATACCATTACCTTCTCTCTCTGACCTACCCCAACTTTTATTGCCTTCTTCTCCCTCCCCTCTATCTCCTCTTCCTGATTTTCCCCCTCCCTCTCCTACTCCCAATGAACAACACTTTAGCATTTTATCCCAAACCCTCGCACAATCCCCGAACCCTGACCTCTCACCCCCTCTACTCCTTGATTCATCACCCCCATATCACCCCGTCCCCCTTACCTCGTCTCTCTGACCTTCCCCAATTCTTATTGTCTTCATCTCCCTTCACTTCTCCCTCCTCCCTATGGCCTCTTCCTAATCTAATATGCTCTGGTACACGTGCCTCTCCTTTCAACCTCCTCTCCAACATCCCCCCTCCTTGCACCACATCATACATCCACACAATACCACCTGCATCCCCCAATTACCATATGATCTCCCCCGATTCCAAAAAAACACTCTACTCAACGCTCCTCCCTCCACTCAACTCCCTTCCCACTTCTCCCTCTGCCTCTTACCTCCTGGGACCCCTGTGTCCCATAAATACACTCTCTTCTATGCCCCTCCCTCCCCTTGACTCCCACATCCCTTACCCCTCTGCCACGTATCCCCAGATTCCCCCCTGTTCCAATAATACACTCCCTTATATACTCCTCCCTCCCCCTGAATCCCTTATCAATTCTCCCTCTGCCACTTACCCCATAGTACCCCCCCTTTACAACTACACACTCTCTTCTATGCTCCTCCCTCCCCTTGACTCCCTTACCCCATCTATCTCTGACTCAGTTTCCCACTCCCCCTTAACTGCCCCCACATATCCCCCACAATCACCCTCCAACACCTCCATGCTTTCTTCAACAACTCACAATCCAACAAATACAACACCACCTCCTACTTCCTCTATGCCACTTTCACCGAACTGTCTGTCCGAAATGAATACCTTTCCTACATCCTCCTCCTGTTCACCTCCGCTCTCCAAAAAGGATCCTCCCCCTCATTATAATCTCACCCTCCCTCCAGACTTTCCTCCTCATCGTCCACAAGTTATCCCCCCCTTAAACAACCCTAACTCGACCAACAACCCAATAAATACGGATCCACAGCACTCATCAACACACACACTGGCTTTCCCTACCATTGAACTTGTCCTTATGTCCCTCATCTTAGAACTCTCCTCACTCAGAAGCGATATCTCATTCCTTACTAAAACCATCTCCTCGCACAACAACACTCTCCTCAACACACCCACATATTGTCCGCCAAACTCTATCCCCAACAGAAACACTCCTCCTTCTAGCTACTACAACACCAGCACCTTACCCACTCAACCTTCCTCAATCGTCCCTCCCTACAATACTAACATACCCACACCACCACAACTTGGTACTCACCCAATAACCTCTGAAGCTAACAGTTCCACTAACTTAACTTCTAGCAACTACACAATCAGCACCTTACCCACTCAACCTTCCTTAAGCGTTCCTCCCCACACTACCAACATATCCTAACCGCCACAACTTGGTATTCGCCTGATAACCTCTGAAGCTAACAAGTCCACTAACTTAACTACCTCTCTCTCACCACCCTCGTCCACTATCCCCCCATCTCAACTGTCTACCATCCCAGTTCTCTTAGGAACTAGCAGACTCTCCCTTCCTCCGACTTCCCCCAGACCACCCCAACAACTTAGACCTATCCCCCCTTGTCCTCCCACTACTCATCCAATAACCTCTGAAGCTAACAGTTCCACTAACTTAACTTCTAGCAACTACATAACCAGCACCTTACCCACTCAACCCTCCTTAATCGTCACTCCCTACAATACCAACATACCCACACCGCCACAACTTGGTACTCGCCCATAAACCTCTGAAGCTAACAGTTCCACTAACTTAACTACCTCTCCCTCACCACCTTCGTCCACTAACCCCCCTACCCAACTGTCTACCATCCCAATTCTCTTAGGATTAAGCAGACTCCCCCTTCCTCCGACTTCCCCAAGACCACCCCAACAACTTAGACCTATCCCCCCTTGTCCCCCCTCCAAATCGCCCGACCCCATTCCCCTCTGTTGCATGCTGATTAATTGCAGATCCGCCTCCTGCCACGCTACTGAGATTGCTGAAACCATTCTTAGTGAAAATATTGACATTGCATTCCTAACTGAAACCTGGCTCACCTCCCATTCCACTCCCATCCTCGACTTGCTTATACCCCCTGGTTACTCTATCATTAGAAAAGATAGAATCGAACAAACAGGAGGAGGACTCGCCATAATTTTTAAAATTGAACTTAACATCTCGCTCGTTCATCTGCAAGACCCTTCATCCTTTGAATACCTCTGCGCTGATCTCATTATTCCCGACTCCCCCACCACCCGGTTGAACACTATCTACCATACCCCTGGAAATAACATCCCCTTTACGGAAGAGTTGACTGATCTTATCATACAATCATCGCTCTCACATTCTAAAAATCTCTTCCTCGGTGACTACAACATCCATTGGAACAAAAGTGATGAACCTACTGTCATCCTATTTAATGATACCATGGACATCACCAATATGACCCAACTCTGCCATTCTCCCACCCATAACAAAGGTGCCACCCTTGATGCTATTATGACTAACAACGACTTGGCCTCCCTCTCAAATATACTTCCAGTAGACTGGTCTGACCACTACCTTATCCTCTTCACCATAAATAGATCCATGATTCACCCAGCCCCCATCAGCTCTTTACCTAAGAAATCAACACGCAACCTTCACCTTATTCCTCCTGGCGAATTGGAAGCCACAATTAAGGCCCACTTACTTCTCCCCCCTCTCTCTCACAGCACCACCGACCTAACTAACCATTATAACAATTCTATTCTTGATGCCCTCGACCAAATTGCTCCAATCAAACTCAAACAACAAAAAAGCAACCCTCCTAAGTCTTGGTTCAATTCTGAACTTAACAACGAAAGACGGACCCTTAGACATTCTGAACGGGTTTGGAGGAATCATCCAACCGTTGACAATATGGCTCTCCTTAGAACTGCTAGAGCCCAGTACAAAAAACTTATCTTTAATGAGAAAGCCTCCTTTTTACAATCACAAATTGATCAAGCCAGAAACCGCCCTAGAGAACTCTTTAACATTGTTAAAAAACAAACCTCCACTGGCCCTCCTAAAATATTAGCCTCTATTGACAGATGTGAAGAAATTGCCAGTTTCTTTACGAACAAAATCAACAAGATCGAACTATCCTTCTCTTCCCTCCCACTCTCACTACAGCCTACCCCCACCCTATACACCCTCCCCAACACTCCTAACTCTCCTCCGTCCACTTTTTCCACACCTCTCGATCCCTCTCATCCGCTCCCTGCTCTCCCCCAACAAGATACCTTTCCGAAAATAAGCCCCCCCCGCTAAAAACAATGCCTCATGGAGTGATTTTAGTCCAGTCTCAGAATCTACGCTCACTAATATCATTTCCAAACTAAAACCCTCCTCCCACTCCAAAGATCCTCTACCCGCCCTTTTGGTTCAAGAACTTAAATTTATCATTGCCCCTATATGGACCAAAATCATCAACTCCTCTCTTTCCACTGGCTGTGTCCCCACCTCCCTTCAGCTTGGTCAAATCTCACCCATTCTCAAAAACACCACAGCTGACCCCAATGACCTTAACAACCTTCGCCCTATCTCTACCTTCCATTCCTCTCTAAAGCATGAAAAATGTGTCCTATTGCAATTAGAGAAACATATCGCCTCCTTCAACCTCCTTGATGTGTTTCAATCCGGCTTTAGAAAGGGATGCAGTACAGAAACTGCTATGCTAAATATCACTGACGACATTCATCGCTCCTTAGACAAAGGGGAATCCTCATTACTAATCCTCCTCGACCTCTCAGCTGCATTTGATACCGTCCACCACCCCACCCTTCTCAACACTCTCAAAGACCGGTTCGGATTAAATGGCAATGTATTCAAATGGTTCTCCTCATTCCTTCAAAACAGATCACAGCAAATCAAGCTCAGCCACTTTCTCTCTAAACCTCAACCTGTCTCACTCGGTGTCCCTCAAGGATCCATCCTCTCCCCAACCCTATTCAATCTGTTCATGGAACCACTCACCCTCATCCTCAAACAAGCTAATATCAATTACCACCTCTATGCCGATGACACCCAATTATATTACAAGATCAAATCCCACAAAGACATCCTCCACCTCAATGCGACCTTGACCAGAATTCAAACCTGGTTCCATCGGAACCATCTCAAACTGAACCCAAATAAAATGGAAATCCTCCTTTTCTCCCCCAAAAACAACTCCCTTCCCATTCAACTCTGGATAAAGGACATCAAAGCTCTTAACTGCCCACTCTCCACCTCTAATTCTGTCAAATCCCTAGGCATCAGTATCGACCAGAATCTAAATCTCATCCCCCACATTAAAAATGCATCCAAAAGTGCGCTTTTCACCCTTCTCCACCTCAAGAAACTTAAACCATTTATTCCAGCACTCGATTTCAAACTTGTTGTCCAATCGCTTGTCCTTTCCAGGATTGACCATGGCAACGGCACTTTGGCTGGCACCCCTAAAATCCATCTTGCACCGATTAAATCTGTCCTCAATCTAGCGGCGAGACTCATCTCTGATTGTAAAAAATTTGATCACATCTCCCCTGTCCTCAAAAATCTCAATTGGCTCCCAATAGAAGGAAGATCCACCTACAAGATTGCCTCCATCACTCACAAAGCTCTTCACCAAAACACCCCTTCTTACCTTACAACAAAACTACACAAAGCTGGTTGCTCCAGGTCCCTGAGGAGCACAAACTCCCTTCTCTTGATCCCACCCAGACTCAATTGTCAAAAGGCCCAATCCTGTGCATTCTCTGGTAACGCTCCAACAATTTGGAACTCTCTCCCTAAGGATCTTTGCTGCAACCCCTCTTACCCTCTCTTCAAAAAGGAACTCAAAGTACTTCTTCTCAAAAAATACTGGGGTATCTAATGTTGCTGACTCTGACCATGTTCACTCCTTTCTCTTCCCTTGTCTGCTCCTCTTCCCACCCCCTCTCAATCCCTTCATTTTCTCACTCCCCCTCTCTTCACCCCCTCTCTCTCCCAACTTTTAATATTCAATTTCCACTTAATTTTATCTCTCTGTTTCTTTGCCCCCTTATCCCTGTTGAATGCATTATCATACTGTAACTCTTTTTCGCTTAATTGTTAATTTTATCTCATTATGTTCACCATCCTTGTAAAGCGCTCTGATACTCTTGGGTCCAGTAGCGCTATATAAAACCTTTGAAATAAACCTTGGTGGCTCAGAACTCACTGTACAGACTGGGGACATGATTTATGTCTAGAGATGTCGAAAAACAAACCCGTTCTCATGCATAGACCTTTGTGAAAGCTAACTCAGTAAAAACAGCAAAGCAGTGCCGTGTGCAAAAGCAGCAAAAAGGAAAAATTGTGTTTAAACACCTAATAAGCCATGCTAACTTAACATGCACGCAAAAAGAGGCCCATAACTCACTCTACAGTATTTAGAAGTTTTAAAACAATATAATAGTGGACTCCTCATGGTAACTGGAAGCAGTAAGGACTAAGTTCAGAGTCTCGTCTGATGAGAGAGTGACATCAAATAATCTGTGCCCCACAAACATGCTGCCATTTCAAGTTTCACAGAACATCTTGCGAGCAGTGTCAGCAAAGTGAATGGCAGAAGAAAGGACATGTTGAGCCGGAGACAAACAACTGTAGTGTATAGATATAAAACAAACAGTGACATTGTGACATTCATCAGGGTAGTGCCCATGTAAGTACAGATCATGACACTGCCATTCTTTGTTAAAGGTGGTAGAGACCATGGGCACACCCACTTAGGCATGGGGGCGCAAGTGAGCACAGATCCGGCACAGTAAAAGATTAAGCCCTAGACTCCATCATCCCGCCTACATGTCCCACCGACAAGCCCCTGCGTCTGCCCCTGCAGGACGTCTACAAGATAGGAGGTATTGGCACAGTCCCAGTGGGCCGTGTGGAAACCGGTATCATTAAGGCTGGCATGGTGGTGACTTTTGCCCCCAGTAACGTAACCACTGAAGTAAAGTCTGTGGAGATGCACCACGAGGCGCTGGTGGAGGCTCTCCCCGGTGACAATGTTGGCTTCAACGTGAAGAACGTGTCTGTGAAAGATATCCGAAGAGGGAATGTAGCCGGTGACAGCATAAACGATCCCCCGATGGAGGCTGGGATGTTCACAGCCCAGGTCATTATTCTGAATCACCCTGGCCAGATCAGCCAGGGATACGCCCCTGTGTTGGATTGCCACACCGCTCACATTGCTTGCAAATTCGCTGAGCTGAAGAAAAAAATTGGCAGACGATCTGGCAAGAAGCTTGAAGATGCACCGAAGGCACTCAAATCAGGAGATGCAGCCATTGTGGACATGATTTCAGGCAAACCCATGTGTGTGGAGAGCTTCTCCAACTACCCTCCTCTTGGTCGTTTTGCTGTCTGCAACATGAGGCAGACGGTAGCTGTCGTAGTTATCAAGGCGGTAGAGAAGAAGGCTGCCAGTGCTGGCAAAGTCACCAAGGCCGCAATCAAGGCCGGTGGCAAGAAGTAGCGCCAACCACACCCAGCTGCCCTAATGGCACTGGGTACCCAGAATCCTCTGGTCTCGGATCGCCACCTGCACTCTATGATCAGGGACTGGTTACTGAGCATTAGGGTCCATCACAAGAGCCTCCGCAGGAAAGGGAGGATGGACTTGGCGCTTGTTCTGATGTTCTAATATTTTGTGACTTACATTCTGGTTATTCCCCGTCTGTGATTTCAGAATAAAATATTGGCACAAAAAAAAAAAAAAGATTAAGATTTGGGTGGTACTGCTCCAAGAAATGCAGGCAGGTATTGTCGCTGTACAGTGAATGTCTATCTCAGTGGATGACAGGTGACATAGCGGAATTCATTGAGCAGGATACAAAGATGGTAATTAAGAATGCTTACCGTAACACCTTGGGCTTGTTAAAAATTGATGATCAAGTAATATATCGCTTCGGTAAATTGCAGCACCAATTTTATTTATCATTTATTGCTCATACACAATGGCGTTTTTATTTAACAAGATTTCGACTTAATGTATTGCATTTTTTATTTGCTTTTCCGAAGCAAGGGGGCTGGTGTGAGAGGCTACCCCCTTGCCCATGTGATAACAAATCTCAACAATGTACCTTGCACCTTGTTCTTTTATGCTCTCTTTATAAAAACCCCAAAAAATCGGTTCAATAAACCTATTTTAATGGATATCCGACCCTGCAATTACAAGGAAGTATTTGAGTACTTAATATCGTTGCATACTGCTGCTATATGCAGTGCCATGCTTAGTTTCATTAGATTGGCACTTATTATTAGGAAACGATATTGAAAATATGACCCTGTTTGAAAGAAATTTGTTTGCTTTAGTGGGAACACTGAGAAAACACTTACTTAAAGAGTTCAGGGCAAAATAAGCTGGATAGCGTGAAAAGTTGAATTGGCTCATATATGTGATACCCAAATTCTTGAACTGCATAATGCACTTTACTATTGCACATTTTGTCCTTTTTGGATTTTAATGAATTTCTTAATCTGTTTTACATATGGATTGAAATTATTTTGGGTAATGTGTTGAAATGTGGTTGAAATTCACTGTATGATAATAATTAGAATTTATAGATTTGATAACCATTTGTAATTCATGTTTTAAAAATGTACACTTTTATGATTCTTCTTGTGAATCAAAATAAAGTTTTATGACTGACTGACTGCCTGACTGACTGACATAGTGGAGTTCAACCCATGGCACCCAACACTTGGTCCTTCTGGACAGTATCATACAGTAAGCTAGGCAAAAAGACTCGCAGTGATAAGAGCCAGCCATATCCACTGAGGGATCCAAGTATTGGAGGTCTTCCAGCTACTATGACCAGAGGTGGAATTGGTGGGAAGGAGCGCTGCATTCTGAAGTGGGCAAAGTCAATAGAGCTCGCCATTTTGGATCCCTTCTTGAGTCTTTGAACCTTGGTGGCCCAAGGAAATGGAGAATGATTGTGTAAAAGTAGCTTGTATCACAGGTGCATCAGATGCGGCCAGGATCAAATCTCAGGGTTCCGTAGCCTGCATACAATGGATCTACTCTAGCATCCCACAAGACATTTTACAGAAGCATTCGTTGTGAACAGGACTTGGAAGTGCCTATGCCACTGTAGACACAAAACAACCAAAGATGCCAATACTGATAACCAATACAGTAACTTTACCAGGCACAAAAGCTACTAGTCAAAATGTACCATACTTAAAAAGTTTTCTTTGTTTAAAGATTTCATTCTTTTTTCTTTTTTCACACTTTTTCCAAAAGAAAACAATGCCACAATTGACATAAAGAGTTAGAAAAATAGCAGATGAAAACAACAAATCTAATAATCGTAAATTGACCTATATACAAGGTAGTAACACACACCAACTCATCCCTTTAGGCAATTTCCTCAATCAAACCACACTTTTTCATTCATACTCAACATTCACACACAAAGTCATAGTCCCTTAAAATCAAAAATAGAGATTTTTCTTATGTATAGACGGACCAAGGGATATCATACAACAAACAATGCAATGCAGTAAAGAAGGCTTGGTTATGTAAAACTCAATCATAAACAACAGTAATACATTCAAATACCACTTATTTTAAATTGCCACTGTAGGGCAGACTTTTGCTGGTGGACATGAATTTGGACCATATCTCCGGTTTGCAAGCTGTAACAGTCTTCAGTCTGACAAACAGGAGGGTCAGCACAGACCTGAGGACGAAAGCTGTAGAGACAGTGAATCTGTTGTTTACAGTCCTGAAGAAGTTAATCATTATTTAAATGCAGGTCAAGGAAAGCTGAAGACACTGGAGAGTTAGATAGGAGCAGCGTGGAATGCCCCATGACAATTTCATAGGTACAGAGACTAGTTTTCTGAGTAGGAAAAGTGTGAATTGACCATCGTGCAAAGGGTACCTCACCCCGCCATTTTAGGTCACTATCAGAATAGGTTTTTGCCAGCTTATTTTTCAATGTACAATTAATATTTGTAATGTTAAGGATAACCAGCTGACATCCTCAACCCTACTCCTCTAGTGCTAAGGACGTCAACGGGTCATCATTCACAATGAACAAGTACATTTTTTTTGTAAGAATCAGAAGCATTTCCTTTTTGAAAATGAAATTTAGGATGCTAGGGGAGAGCTTCCCTAGCGTACAGAGTTGGAATGTTTGTTTTTGTTTTGCTGTAATGCCAGCACATACAATATGCTGATGTCACAGTAAAACAAAAGTGAAAGCAGATGGTGCTAATAGTGTGGTTTTCTTTCACTTTTGTTCGGTGCTGTGGGGGGGAAATAACTTTGCTATAGAGCATCGATCAACACAGGAGAGGCAGCATTGAAAAGGGGATCATGTCCCCTTTCCAGTGAGTGCTAACTCTCCCAACTGGATCTCTGCTTGGGGATCACACAAGGATAGCAATCCCAAGCAGGAATCCACTCCACTAGACACCAGGGGCATGCATTGCAGGGGCAATGGGCACCACGTGACATGACCCTATGCTTCCCCCTTGTTCATCAAACCCAGATCTTTTGACTGGGTGTGAGTGTTTGATTGGTTCAGATGCTCCGTCCATCACCACCCCCTTTTGTACTGCTTTGGCTGCCATAAGTGTGGCAGGGTATGCTCAGACGTGAGTCCCTTGCTCACTTTGCCACTGGATTCAAGCAAGCCGGGCTGAAGACGGCTGGAATGCCAGAAACCAGTCCTCGGAAGCTTGTTTCCGGTCCAGGGAAGGCATGGCTTGGCAGTTCGGGCTGGACTGTTCCCATGAGGCACAGGGTCAGACTGATTTGCATATAACCATGTCTGAACTGGGGTGGCAGAGTGGGCTAAAGAACGGTGATGGATCAAACCCAGATATTTTGACTGGGTGTGAGTGTTTGATTGGTTCAGATGCTCCATCCATCACCACCCCCTTTTGTATCCCCCTTGTTCTAGGCACAACAGTCGTTATACTCCTTCACAGAGTGACTAGGGGGGTCACTCAGTCAAGCGATACCAAAGGAGATGATGGACGGAGTGTTTGAGCAAATCAAACACTCACCCCCAGTCAACTGATCTGGGTTTAATCGCTTTTTTTGCCCTAAGTTTGCAGGGTATGCCCAGACGTGGGTCCCTTGCTCACTTTGCCACTGGATTCAAGCTAGCCTGGCTGATGACAGCTGATTAGCCAGAAACCGGTCCCAGGATGCTTGTTTCCGGTCCAGGGAAGACATGGCTTGGCAGTTCGGGCTGGACTGTTCCCATGAGGCACAGGGTCAGACTGATTTGCATATGGCCATGTCTGAACTGGGGTGGTGAAATGAGCTAAAGAATGATGATGTATTAAACCCAGATCAGATTACTGGGGGTGAGTGTTTAATTTGCTCCAACGCTCCGGCCATCATCACCTTTGGTAAACAATGAGGCTAGCAGCCACTCAAAGTGTTTTAATTTTTTTTTTTTTTTTAGTATTTTCAAAGACATACAATGTCCAAACCTGTGAACAACATACAGACCGTAGTACAACAACAACCATCATCCAGTATGTTACATCTTGACAATGTCACCTGAAAATAACACCTGTCACAGTATAACTACTATGCACAATCAATCAACGTTCTACGTTTGCAAATATTCGATCAAGTACTTACAGTAGACTCCGGGCTTGGAACCAGCGTGCAGCTCCTCCTCGTATGTTTGCAGAGCGTCTTTACAGTAAGTCATATGCTGAATCCACTGTTTGGCTTTTGGGATCTCTCTACTACCCCAGCATAACAATATTCTACGTTTAGCTAGGAGTAGAGCAATTATGCAGAATTTGCGCTTAGTAACGTGCATGCCTTGAACGAGGCCCAGTAAACAAGTTTGAATAGTGTATACAAAGTTAACACCCACCATACTACCTAGTACCTTTACAACTTTTACCCAATAATCATTCACTGCTGTGCAGTACCATGCAAGGTGTATAAAATCTGCTACTACGGCTTTGCAGCATTGACATCTAGCATCTGTAAGCAGACTGTATTTACAAAGCCTGGCTGGGGTGTAGTAGGTTTGGTGTAGATACTTATAATGCAACATACATAGATTTCCATTAGGCGTTAGCATACCAGTTAGAGAACAAGATATAGCCCATTCCTCCTCTGTAAGTGGGTCGTCTAGAAAATCATTTCATTTCCTTAATGCTTTATGCGTGGTGTCTGCTATGTCCTCCTGTAAATAGAGTTTTGATACCATGTGCGTGTCACGAGGTTCAGTAAAAAATCAGTTGTAACGCTGACAGCTGCTGTAGCTCCGCAGGGTAAGAGGGGCATAGCTTCTTGACCGCTCCCTGTAGTCTATAATATGTGAAACAAAACAGTAATGTCTGATATCTACTGTACGTAAGGTCATTGGGCGTCTTAAATGAGCCATTGTGGTACAGTTCCCCCATAGTATCAATGCCCACTTGTTTCAGCAGACCCATGCCTACCTCTTCCTGAGTGACTGAACGTTCTGGGTGATGATGTAGCGGCAGTGCAGGGGCATATATTGGGAGTTCATGCGCTAATCTACCCATTTTACGCCAGGCAGTGTTAGTCGTATCTATAGTATTTATATCTAGATCATGAAAGGGGGCCGGTGATGATTTATGACAGTGTTTAATGGTATTGGGAGCGCATCACCTTCTTCAATTGCCACATGAGTGAGGTAGGGGACAGGATGATACCAATAATGTGCATATTGCGCTTGTGCACATAAAAAATAAAGAAGAAAATCCGGGACTTTAAAACCCCCTCACCAGTAAGGTAGTGTAAGAGCACGCAACTCAATACGGGCCTGCTTGCCTGCCCATATCAGCCGAGTCACCATTGTAGATAATCTGCGAAAGACCGCTGCTGGGGGTGTAATAGGGATATTATCAAAAAGATATAAGAATTTGGGTAAAATGACCATCTTGACAATGGCTAGACGATCAGCCAATGTCAAAGGTAATTGAATCCACCACCCTATTTTGTCCTTCATGACACTAATCGCCGTGCCATAATTTATACGGATCACTACCTCTGGATCTCTGTGGTACCAAACACCTAAATATTTTAATGGGTCTGATTGCCATTTCAGCGGGAATTCTGTCGGGTGTGCGTGTGTTGTGTACGTTAAATGTATGATGAGAAATTTGGAACAGTTGATTTGTAGCCCAGATTGTCGTCCAAATTTAATATATTCCCTTAGAAGGGGGACAAATGATTCTCAGGATCTCGCACATATAGCATCATATCATCGGAATATAGAGAGATATGCAATGGGCTCTGTGAGAATAGATGTACCGCCTGCCGAATTTTACAAGCAAGCGGTTCAAGTGCTATCGCAAATAGTAAGGGGGACAGTGGGCATCCTTGCCTTGTTCCCCTCGCAATTGGAATGGCATCTGATATATTTTTGTTAACTTTGATACGCGCTGTAGGCGTAGTATATAGTATTTGCACCCATTGTAAGAAGATGGGTGCAAATCCCATTCTTCGTAAAACAGTGTGGAGATATGGCCATTCGATAGAATCAAGTGCTTTCCCAACATCTAAAAGAACTGCAGCTGCTTTTGTGCTGGGGATTAAATAATGCGAAAGTGTGAATTATGTTCTGGTGTTATGGGCCGTTGCTCTAGAGGGTATAAGCCCTGACTGATCTGGTAATATGAGATTAGTCATCAGTGGCTGTAGTCTAATGGCAAGAATTTTGGCCAATATCTTTGTATCTACGTTAATTAGGGACAATGGTCTATATGAGTCACAACATTCTGGGTCTTTATTCGGTTTTAAAAGGGCAATTAACATGGATTCTCTCAATGTAGGCAGTAGAATCTGCTTGTCATGGGCATCACCGTACATTTCAACCAAATGGGGTGCTAACTGATCTACAAAAGTCTTATAGAATTCACAGGTGAAGCCATCTGGGCCCGACGCTTTACCGTTTGGGAGTGATTTGATGATTTCAGTTACCTCCTCCATTGTTACTGGCAAGGGCAAATATTCTCTTTGCATCACCGACAGCCACGCTATCGCCACATCTTCTAAGTATTCCATGATTTCAGAGGGTGAGGCAGTGGGATGTGACGCATACAGTTCACCATACGTTCTCATATAATCACGCAATATCCCCTGTGCATCACGTTGTAGCTCCCCATTGATATCCCTGACAGCCAGGACTGTTTGTGGTGCACAACCAGTACAAATTTTGGATGCTAGTACCCTACCTGGTCTACCCCCTTCACCGTAGGATCGTGCCGTCTGACGTTTTGAGACATATTTAAGGTCATCTTCTGCGTAGGACTGATATTCCGACATTACAACCCTTATGTCACCTAATGTCTTTGCATTTTGTGTGCGCTCGTACTCGCGCACCAGTGTGTTTAGCGTGGCCTCCCGCATGCTGAGTTGCCTACGTATGTCCTTCATGATACCCGCGTTGGCACTTATACAGACTCCCCTAATGGTACCTTTAAAAGCTTCCCATAGTAAGCCAGGATCCTAATTGGTGGGCTTATTTAACTCAAAGTAGTCAGTGATAGCCTGGCTAATGGTTTCAGTATACATTGAATCTAATAACTCTTTTGCATTAAATCTCCAGACATAAGGTGCCGGCACATAGTGTGGTATAGTTATGGACAGCAACACCAGATTATGATCCGATAATATTCTGGATAGGTGACATATATTCCATGTCCAGATCACTTAGGGCCAGATGTAGGTAGCCAAATACCGGTCGGTAACGCCCGAAAATACCGGTTTTCGGCCGTTACCGACCGGTATTTGGATACTGAGATGTAAAAATACAGATTCGGTAATTTTACCGAATCGGTAATTTTACCAAATCGGTAAATTTACAGATTCGGTAAAATTACAGAATCTGTATTTTGACATGTAGGTAGCACTTTAAACAGTGCTACAGGGCTTTATGGATTCGTTATTTACCACCAACTATTAGTTGGTGGTAAATAACGAATCACTATGTAAATGCAAATATGTGCATTTACACCTGTGCCATGTGTGCCACATGGCACACAAGCACTAATCAGGGGTGCAACAGGGTGTCAAAGTGACACCCTGCCACCCTTGAATTTTTCGGTAATTACCGAATCGGAATTTACCGATTCGGTGATTGACATTCATTCCTATGGGCCTCAAGGCCCATAGGAATGAATGGCAATTACCGAATCGGTAAATACCGATTCGGTAATTACCGAATCTTACCGATTCAGTAAAAAATACCGAAAATTTACCTACATCAGATTTACCGATTCTAAAATACCAAATTGGTAAAATTCGGTATTTTAGAATCGGTAAAAATTATTTACCTACATCTAGCCCTAAATCTTAGGTACCCAACCAGTAGTCTATACGAGATCAACTGGCATGCACTGCTGAAGTATGTGTGGCCTCCATACATCCCGGATTTCGGGTTCTCCAAATGTCATTGAGGTGTGTTTCAGTCATAATATCCTGTAACATTCCCACTGCCCTTCGGTGTGGCTCTTTCGAAGCGCCTGACCTGTCCAAGTTGCCATTCAGAGCAATATTAAAATCACCCCCCGGAATAATGTTGTGTCAGACAACTTGTCAATTTTATGCCAGATCGTGTGATAGAAGTCTGGGTCATCTATGTTGGCGCCATAGATATTGATTAATGCTAGTCGCTGTCCCCTGAGTCGCCCCGTGATAATAACGTATCGCCCTAGGTCATCTGTTACAGTGTTTTCTACACTAAATTGCGTCCCTTTTTTAACCAGAATTAGTACCCCCCTAGAGTATGAAGAGTATGACAAACTGTGTATCTTCTCTGCCCATTTAAGCCCAATGTGACTGTTGTAATTAGGTGCAAGGTGTGTTTCCGGAAGGAGGGCAATATCAATATGAAGCCTAACGAAATATGCAAATATTTGACAGATTTGTTTTGGGTTATTAAGCCCCCTAATGTTCCAAGTAATCAAATTTAAGTGCGCTGGATGTAGTGTAGTAGTAGTCATCTCTAGGTATTAACACATATTGTAATATATTGCAATCTACGCAGCATGTGCATCCAATGTTACTTAGTAAAAGCCCGGTAACAACAATCATAATGGAATCAACCTGGATATCCGCGATGTTTCTCAAGTACCACAGTCTGCATAACATTTCCCATCCACATCCCTTCCACCCCCACCCACTTCAGCATCCCAACAATGCCAAAGACAGACCCCTAGCTGAATAACAACATAACAAAACACTTCTTGGATGAACACCCACCTGCGGGGGTCCGCCAAGTGCACACAACTCCATCCATCATAGTGGATGAGGTCAGGAGTACATTATTAATGCAGATCTAACATTACATAAAACATATCAATTACCACAAAAACCGCCCAGTTCCTATGCATGTCTGAGTATTATATGCAGTAAGGAAGCGCCTTTCCCCCCGCACGTACAGTTCAATCTACAAGATCGCTCAATTTGGAGGTCCAAACTACACTATATCACACTCCTCAAAATAGTAGATATAGTCACAGCCCCAATGAACTGCATAGCACTCCCCCAGCCTCCCTATGTCGATACATGTCTACCCTCTTCGAGTGCCTTGACTCTTAGTGCGTCTTGAATCAACAGTTAATTGTCCAGTGTCCCCAGAGTACATTAACAAATTTATAAACAAAATACCTCTAACACCATTGATCGCACTATTTCTTTTTGTCCTCAGAAGTCCTTTTTATTGACTTAGGGCATCAATTCATTTTAATTGTTTAATTCATACACTTTTTAAAAATGTTTGTGAGTTTCCTTCATCGGATATATTTACACATCTCCTACACATGATAACATTTTTATACAAAAACACTTATATATAAAACATATACACAATTGTACTGTTTTAAACCCACTCAAAAATAGTTAGGTACAAACATATATACAAGATATTTGACAAGACACAATGGACAGTTGTATTTGAGGGGAATTTTTAGTTCAGAAACTGAATCATCATTTCCTTTTTTATTGTCCTATACTTTTGGAAACATAGTGTCCTGGGACCAAATATATCTAGGTCCTCAGAATATCCTGACTTGGGCGTCCTGAATAGGGTCGGAGACTTTTTCCACAAACTAGTATGGGGGAACACATTGATTACCACTGGACTGCCCAGAAAGGATCAGTCTCACTTTTTTCTAGTTTGCTACGAACCACTATCTGGTCAGAGTCTCCCACCCTGTACAGGACCCCCAAGTCAGGATATTCTGAGGACCTATATATATTTATAAACACAATACCTCTAACACCATTAATCACACTATTTCTTTTTGGCCTCAGAAGTCCTTTTCATTGACTTAGGGCATCAATTCATTTTAATTATTTACTTCATACACTTTTTTACATTTTTTGAGAGTTTTCTTCATCGGATATATTTACACATCTCCTACACATGCCCTGATGTGGGCCCCTTGCTCACTGTGTCACTGGATTTAAACTATCCTGGCTGAAGTAAGGTGACATACCCTGAAACCGGCCCCAGGATGCTTGTTTCCAGTCCAGGGAGGACCTGGCCTGGTAGTTCGGTCTGGACTGTTCCCATGGGGCACAGGGTCAAGACTGATTTGCATATGGCTGGGTCCAAACTGGGGTGCGTAGTGGGCAAAAGAACCATGGATTTAACCCAGATCTTTTGACTGGGAGAGAATGTTTGCATTGTCAGCATTCCGTCCATCATTTGTTCGCTGTAACACTTTTCGCTCGAAGTGGGATGGGTATGCCCAGACGTTGGTCCCTTGCTCACTGTGCCACTGGATTCAAGTTAGCCTGGCTGAAGAAGGGTGGCATGCCCTGACACCGGTCCCAGGATCCTTGTTTCCGGTCCAGGGATGACCTGGACTGGCAGTTCAGTCTGGACTGTTCCCATGGGGCACAGGGTCAAGACTGATATGCATATGGCTGGGTCCAAACTGGGGTGGTGTAGTGGGCAAAAGAACAATGGATTTAACCAAAATCTTTTGACGGGGGAGAATGTTTGCATTGTCAGCATTCCATCCATAATTTGTTTGCTGTAAAACTTTTCGCTCTAAGTGGGATGGGTATGGCCAGACATGGGTCCCTTGCTCACTGTGCCACTGGTTTCAAGCTAGCCTGGCTGAAGAAGGGTGATATACCCTAAAAACCGGTCCCAGGATGCTTGTTTCCAGTCCTGTGAGGACCTGGCCTGGCTGTTCGGTCTGGACTATTCCCATGGGGCACAGGGTCAAGACTGATTTACATATGGTTGGGTCCAAAATGGGGTGGTGTAGTGGGCAAAAGAACGATGGATTTAACCCAGATCTTTTGACTGGGGGAGAATGTTTGCATTGTCAGCATTCCGTCCATCATTTGTTTGCTGTAACACTTTTCGCCCTAAGTGGGTTGGGTATGCCCAGACGTGGGTCCCTTGCTCACTGTGCCACTGGATTCAAGCTAACCTGGCTGAAGAAGGGTGACATACCCTGAAACCGGTCCCAGGATGTTTGTTTCTGGTATACAACGTTTACAACGCAATTTTTACAACGCACTACCATTACAACGAAACTTTTACAACGCAACATCCATTACAACGCATACATTTACAACGCAGTCATTACAACGCATGACACTACAACGCACACCACTACAACGCATACCATTACAACGCAGTCATTACAACGCATACTATTACAACGCAAAACTTACCATCCAACACTTACCCTACTGTTGCACCCCCTGGAGTTAGAATAGTAATTTTAACCCCTACACTATCCAAAACTTTCCCTACTGTTGCACCCCCTGG
Source organism: Lissotriton helveticus (assembly GCF_964261635.1). NCBI lineage: Eukaryota > Metazoa > Chordata > Amphibia > Caudata > Salamandridae > Lissotriton > Lissotriton helveticus. The sequence goes on from NC_136070.1 coordinate 832,455,353, forward strand.
AGTTAGAATAGTAATTTTAACCCCTACACTATCCAACACTTACCTTATATGCAAGGTAATGTAATGCGTTGTAATGGTATGCGTTGTAAATGTAGTATGCGTTGTAGTGGAATGCGTTGTAAAGGTATTTTTTAAGAATTCGTTGTAATGGTATGCGTTGTAATGGTGTGCGTTGTAATGGATGTTGCGGTGTAAAAAATGCGTTGTAAAGGTATGCGTTGTAAAAGTGTGCGTTGTAACGTCATACATCCCTTGTTTCTGGTCCAGGGAGGACCTGGCCTGGCAGTTCATTTTGGACTGTTCCCATGGGGCACAGGGTCAAGACTGATTTGCAGATGGCTGGGTCCAAACAACTGGGGTGGCGTAGTGAGCAATAGAACAATGGATTTAACCCATATCTTTTGACTGGAGGAGAATTCTTGCATTGTCAGCATTCCATCCATCATTTGTTTGCTGTAACACTTTTGAAAAGTTGGAATTTTTTGCCCTAACCAATTGGTGTCTACAGCCTGTATCCTGGCTCACATGACTAGGTGTAGTTGGCCTTTGTTTATTCCTCCAAGACAGTATCACAATAGATGGTCGGGATGTTGGTGGGATGGGCCAACCTGATGTAATGGGGGGGGGATGTTACCTACCACATTTGCACTTCAAAAGTTATTGCTTTGCTCACACACAAATGACTTCACACTATCCTATTGTGCCCCAAGACAGACTGGGACCAGGGCAGGGAGGCAGGACATTGCTGACATCTATGTGGGGGAAAACTCAAGACGTTTCTCCCATTTCAAAACTAGCAGCAGGTATAAAAGTAGGACCCTCACACCCACACTTTAGATCACTTCCCAACCTATGGAAGGCTCATTAGACGGACAGCTCTGCTGCCCTGCTGCTGGAAGGACTGTCCTGCTGCCCTGGAAGAAAAGACTGGACCGTCTTCTTGAACCCAGAACCACCAGAGTGACTCTAAGGGCTAGCTGACTGTCTTCTGTTCTGTTCTGAGCAACAAGGATATAACAAGCTCCAGAGACCTGTACTGCATCTGCCCAGATTCAACAAGACATGCCTGAGCCCTGCTGCTTGCCACTGTTGTCGTGATTCCAGATCCAGAAGACGTGTCCCCCCCAAGGTCTTCGACCCTTGATTTGCATCATAGTGTACTGCTCCTGGCCCAACTGCTTGTTTCCTCAGAACTGACACAGTGTGACACAATCCAATGCAGCCCGATACCGAAGACCTTGCATCGCAGCCCTAGCAACTCCTCATTGGAACCGATGCAGCGCTACGCAATGCCCTGCATGAGAGAAACAGCCGTTACACCACAAGCGTTACAATGCATGCCATTACCTCGCATGCCGTTGCAACACAAAAGATGTGCAGCAGGTGGTAGAAGGTGTTGGATTTAACTCCAACACCTTCCCTACTGTTGCACATACAGGAGTTGGAATAGTAAATAACAATATTCCAATTTCCAGCGCACCCCAGACAGTGAGTCGGGATAAAGATTTGCGTTGCAGTGGCATGTGGGGTAATGGCATGCGTTGTAATATCAAACAACCCCCGCATGAAGACCATAAGGTACAATTCTAAGTGGGACTCAACTGGTCCCTGTATCGACCTGCGCTCCATTGTGGCCGGGCTGAACTTGTGACTTTTTCCCGATCAGGCACGAGCAGATAATCACAGTTGGCTCTTTTAGGTGCTATACTTACCGTAAATCTTTACAATTGCATATATCCAGTTCTAATGGTTGGATTTTTTTCGTTTTGGTGTCAAATGCTTTATTACATTTACTTTATTCTTCTAAGTTGGTGTGGAATTTGTCTGGTGCTGTGTTTTCACTTTATGGCTGAATGTGTGCCGCACAAATATTTTACACATATCTTCTAAGTTAAGCCTGGCTGCTTTTGTGCCAAGCTACCAGATGGTTTAGCATGGGTTAATTTAGTGACTGTTTGTGGTTCACCCTGTCAAAGATTGTGGCTGTTGCTTAAGAAGGGCTCACCCGCCACAAACTAACAACCCAGTTTCTCACTATCACCTTCAGATATGTTTTTTTCAGGAGTACTGTTAATTCTGTTCAGTTTGTTTTCATTTAGAACCTGTTTCAAGGGTCATCTACGATAAAAATCTTCTACTTTTAGTCCTGAGGATAGTTTTATGTATTTTACAATAGGAGACTGAACATCCACATACATTCCACTACTTTCAAATTGATTTAGCATTATTAGGACAGTTCCTACATTACTGGGATGGGCTCTCCAGGAATGTTCCTTGTATAAGGAGTGGATTTCACACTTCTATCTCAGTAAAACACTATGGAAATATGTTCAATCAATACGCTAGATAGATGTGTACATTTTGTTTTGTTGTTAGAAGAACCCCTTCAAACCTCTTCTTCAAATACATAACAACAGATTATCATTATATTAGTGGTAGGCCTGCTTCTTCATTTAGTGTTATTTTGCATGAATCTGTAATCTCAGATATCGGATTAAATCATTTGACTTTCGTTCAGTGTGTTATAGGTGTCTAAATGCATAAATATGTATTTACAGTATTTCTTTATTTTTGTAAATGACCTTTTCTTGGATATTTACATTTGTTTTCACCTGGGGCGTAGAGCATCCCTATCCCCCTGGCTGGTGATATAAACGCCCCTATTCCCCAGAATACATATCAATAACAACAAAGGAGTGCAAAAAAAGGAAAAGATGCATAGGAATATAAATCCCCATACATTTACTGTAAATGTTTTCACAAGGGACTACAACTATAGTTGTAAATGCAGTCCAATGGCACGAAACCAAGACACAGAGAAAGGCTATTAACAAAACTAGTGTAGAATAATTTCTATTTATAAAACAAACCCTCACTCATCAACATAGTTGATGGCATGCTTCATCATAGGGTAGTTACTGCTACTACAGCTGTGTTACAGCGGAGCAGATTTACACTAGAATTGAGGTGAAAAGGTGAGTTAAAAAATGGCAAGCTGTCCTCCAGAAACTCTTTATTATGGAGTCAGATTGTCATTGTTAAAAACTAGTGATTCGGACATTAATTGTCATCTATTTGAGTCAAATATGTCCTTATTAGTGATACTAAACGGTCAACATGTTTCTGCTTTTATTATGCTCTATTCCGCAAAGCTTTCATCAGGACCAACTATAGGAAACATCAAACAAGATAAGAATTCCCAGGCGGTCTACGCACCCTAAGGCGTATCCTAACCTTGAGAATATGTATGCTGTAGGTAAACTCACGGTTTTACCAAGTTGTAGGTGGCATTTGGAATTACCAGCACCTACACATTTTAGTAATGTAAGGATTTTGCTCCCTAGGCACTGCGGCAGGGGTAATCTTCATGACTTGGATGATTTCGTCCTAGTCGGCTCCCCACAATGTACCTAATCTGCACACATCCGCGGCCCGATGGGCCCGATGGGACACTACAGCTCTCATGCAGGGCTATAGACCCACCATCTCTGTGAAAAGTGGAGAGAAATAATAAACTACAGGCTTCTTTTAATCCCTGTAATCTTTCACCACTATTCCGGAGGCAAAAACCCATCTTTTGAGTAAAATGGGAGTACCAACAGTGGAGAAAGCTTGCTTAAGCTCACCAAGCTTTGCCCTGATTCTATTGTCCAATGCAATGGTTCTGGGTGTCCTTCTTGATATTATCTTGGAAAGGTTAAACTAAGGAAACATAGCCCATTATCCATTATTTACAACAGTCATTCATTCTCAACAAAGTGCGGACCTTTGGAGACGTATCATGTCTTGGTAACTTATGGATGGCTTCTATCCAGTACACAGAAACTTTTGGGGGCATAGCTTGGCAGACCAGCCTGCAGGAACCATCGCTGCTACATCGCTCCCTTCCACCGCCGCAAACCCACTCCAGCAGCCGCAGTGTGAGGGGGGCGACCGGTCCCGAACTGCATTGCCCAGACGCCCTAGCGGCGGAACACGCCGCCACACGTAATTCCGGCGCCAGGAGGCGCTTCATAAGGAGTCCAGCCCCGGTGGAGCGGGGGAACCTAAAACTTTTGGGGGCATACCTTGGCAGACCAGCCTGCAGGAACCATCGCTGCTACATCGCTCCCATCTGCCGCCGCAAACCCACTCCAGCGGCCGCAGTGTGAGGGGGGCGACCGGTCCCGAACTGCATTGCCCAGACACCCTAGCGGCGGAACACGCCACCACACGTAATTCCGGCACCAGGAGGCGCTTCATAAGGAGTCCAGCCCCGGTGGAGCGGGGGAACCTAAAACTTTTGGGGGCATACCATGGCAGACCAGCATGCAGGAACCATCGCTGCTACATCTCTCCCTTCCGCCGCCGCAAACCCACTCCAGCGGCCGCAGTGTGAGGGGGGCGACCGGTCCCGAACTGCATTGCCCAGATGCCCTAGCGGCGGATCACGCCGCCACACGTAATTCCAGCGCCAGGAGGCGCTTCATAAGGAGTCCAGCCCCGGTGGAGCGGGGGAACCTAAAACTTTTGGGGGCATACCTTGGCAGACCAGCCTGCAGGAACCATCGCTGCTACATCGCTCCCTTCCGCCGCCGCAAACCCACTCCAGCGGCCGCAGTGTGAGGGGGGCGACCGGTCCCGAACTGCATTGCCCAGACGCCCTAGCGGCGATACACGCCGCCACACGTAATTCCGGCGCCAGGTGGCGTTTCATATGGAGTCCAGCCCCGGTGGAGCGGGGGAACCTAAAACTTTTGGGGGCATACCTTGGCAGACCAGGCTGCAGGAACCATCGCTGCTACATCGCTCCCTTCTGCCGCCGCAAACCCACTCCAGCGGCCGCAGTGTGAGGGGGACGACCGGTCCCGAACTGCTTTGCCCAGATGCCCTAGCGGCGGAACACGCCGCCACACGTAATTCTGGCGCCAGGAGGCTCTTCATAAGGAGTCCAGCCCCGGTGGAGCGGGGGAACCTAAAACCTTTGGGGGCATACCTTGGCAGACCAGCCTGCAGGAACCATCGCTGCTACATCGCTCCCTTCCGCCGCCGCAAACCCACTCTAGCGGCCGCAGTGTGAGGGGGGCGACCGGTCCCGAACTGCATTGCCCAGACGCCCTAGCAGCGGAACACGCCGCCACACGTAATTCCGGCGCCAGGAGGTACTTCATAAGGAGTCCAGCCCCCACATCGCAGGACAAGGGCGGGACCATCTGTGGCCGTCCGAGGCCGAACGAGGCTGGGCTGGGCCACGGACTTTGGTTTTTTGCGGCCTGGACATACCCCTAAACTGTGAGACTATTCATGTTACGTATTTTGTATTATCACATTTGTATCCCTAATCATCGCAGTTGTTATTAGTGCCCGTTATTTGCGTTAGCTACGGTGCTTTTAAATAATGCTTTGTAATATATATTCTGAAATATAGTAATGTCCAAACTTAGATCGGCTAAAACCCCCCTAGCGTCCAGTACGATGGATAACTACTTGGTTAAAGTAGTAAGCAAAATTGACAAAGAACGGCACCTTTCGTTAACCCGGGTAAGCCCCCCGGCCTCACCTACTAGTTTGTATGTCCCCCCAGATGCTCTTGTTTTAGATCGTAGCTGTATTCAAGGCTCCCAAATTATCATTGATAGTGAAATAACTGCTTCTCCAGTGCAGACCCAGGTAGTGCTGGATAACCCCTTGGATATTTCACTACAACCTTCCCCGACATCTTCTCCGGCACCCTCCCCGGCACGAAGAGTAGTAAGGGCCTGCAGGAAGTTACCGGCTAAGGGGGGGGGGGGGGGGAATAGGAAAACTAAAAGAGCTGGTACACCACCTAAAAGCACAGTGGGAGTAAATGAGACCTCAAATAAGGCCGAGACGACTAACCTGAACCCTGACCAAATTGACTTATTGGCCAGTATTTTCGAAACCAAATTGGAACTTATGATTAAACCTCTTGTGGCCAAATTAGGCCAGGTTTCCCAAAAAATAATTAGATTGGGCGGACTTTTGAACTCTCATATAGCCATGACTAAAACAAATAAGAGTATAAAGGTGGGCACTCACGTAAACAAGGATGCAGCTGTACCCTGTAATCGGGGGGAATAGGGCTATACAAACTGTACAAACCGTATCAGCTAATCAACCACCCCCTGTACCAGCTATTCAACCACCCCCAATGACTGCTAGCAACCAACCTACTTCAGCAGGGGAGAACAACGAGGGGTGGAATGAAGTAAAGAGAAGACCTCCAGTTAATCTCCCCCCAGATTGCGCTCCATACGTAGTCGTACTAACTAACGTACCTGGGGTGGACTCCCATCTTACTGAGTCTTGGCTAGAAACCCATGACTCCCTGAAAAATAAATCAGTATCATGGTTGAACAGAAATTGTGGGTTTCCATTTGCTTTTTCAGATGACATAATATCTACCCGAAGAGTTAGCTGAATAGGCAACTCTAGGAAAAATAGTAGGGGGGATTGTATCATTGTTAATTTCAAGCATCCGCAGCATGTTGCCACAGTTCTGCTTAGAGCGGCTTCCTTACCAATTGCTGATAATAATGTATGTGCACGTCCTCTTGGTTTCTTTTATAACCATCTCAGCCACATCCCACACTCACATACTGATCAGCCTAAGTCATTATCATCTTTACCTAGGCGTGGTTTTGCTACCCCTCCGCAAATTGGAAATCAAGCCCCAAACAGACTCGACCCATATAATTATAGGTTGTACAGGCCTAATAATCAATTCGATCAAGCCCTGCCATTGGCCAATCGATACACCCCCTTATCAACATTGGAGGAAAATGATTGACTGACAAATAATTCGAGGACTAATGTACAGCCCCCATATCCTACTTGTAGGATTATGACCTGGAATATTGCTGGTATTAAGGCTAAAGCAGGGAATGATACCTGGATCAATTCATTAAAAATCTATGATATTATAGCTCTCCAAGAGACCTGGGATCCGATAAACAGCTTCTCCCTGGATGGGTATAGACATTTTTGCATTCCAGTAACTAATAGTGTGGCAGGTAGAGCTAAGGGAGGCTTACTAAGTTTATTTAAACTTGACTTAAAGGGTATGTTAACTCAGTGCAACTCAGGATGTCAAAACTGCCTAATTGTTGAACTATCCCCTCCTGACACTCCTAAGATTTTATTTATTAATTTCTATAATTCATGCGCCAATGAGAGTACTAGTTTTATTCTGGACTTAGTGGAGACATTTTTGTCAGTTTATAGTACTAATGTGAATACTTTTGAAATAATATTTTTAGGGGACTTTAATATCCACCCCTGTAGCCAACCGAGTGCCAATATAGAAGAGGAGGGCCCCCCCATATTCTCTACCTATACATCTTGAACACTCAAAACGGGGGGAGGCCCTTGAAAACGTTTTGGCGAGATGGAATCTTTATGAGTCAGGTTGCGGGGGAAGGTGGCTCTAGGACCCCCACATTTAAAGGTACAGATGATGGTACAATTATTGATTATATTTTTATGTCTTCTTTTATATTGTGTAAAGTTCTGTGGTATAAGGCTGAGGTCTCGGTCTTCAGTGACCATAATCCGGTGTTAATAGAGATATTGTCCGTGGACCTATTAACCCTCAAAACTGTGACCCATAAGGGTGGCCTAAATGTGGTTGTTAAAGATCAAGGACGTAGGCTAAAATGGTCAAACATAGTCCCTGAAACTTTCTTGCAGGAAGTATTGGACAAGGTTGAGGACGATGTGGCCATATGCCTAGATAAGCAGGTTCAAAACACACATGTGGTCACTGCCTTTGATAACATTTGCAGACAAATTAACCAAAGCTTACTTGTAGGCTCTAGACAGACGAGATATTATGGAAAGAGATGGTTTAATAAAAGATGCTCTAGGGCACATGCAGTTTTACTCAAGGCCCTGAAGGCCACCCCTAAAGACCGAGCTCAAATAGCCAGCTTAAGATCTGCTTATAAGAAAGCTATTCAAGATAGGAAAAATGAGCTGAAAGAAGAGGCCTGGACACAATTACTCGCCCCTGAGACCTTAAAAAATAGTGGGCAGTTTTGGAAAATTGTAAATCAACCGCTGTTTTCGGGTGAGGAGAATTCACCCCTTGAGTCTAACATCCCAGATGAGGGCTGGATAGCACATTTCGGGAAAATATACTCTACCCCAGGTCCCGAGAATCACACGATTAATGCCCTTCTCAGATCTGAGGGCTCCCATGTGATCTTTGAGGACAGAGAGGTGGAAAGAGCGATTCTACAGACCCTACAAAATAAGGCTCCAGGCCCTGATGGGGTTCCTGCAGATATTTTCAAATGTGCACCAAAACTCTGGTCTAAGATCTTGTGTAGTGTTTTTAATGCTCTGAACCGTAATAATATACCGGTGTCCTGGAAAAAATCCATCATTATCCCAGTTTTCAAGAAGGGAGATAGGCAGGACCCCTCCTGTTATAGACCTATCTCCCTAATAGATTCCTCGGTTAAAATCTTGGGACGGGTTATTCTGCATAAATTAAAGGACTGGCTTGACGAAAGAGGGGTACTGTTGAACGTACAATATGGGTTTAGATCGAAAAGGAGCACTTTAGACCAATGCCTTAATTTGCAACTGCTATTGGACAAATATACCAAGGCTAAGGAGGGGTCAATGTACCTGGGGTTCATGGACCTCTCCTCGGCATTTGATCTTGTAAATCGGACAAAGTTATGGCAAATTTTACTTAACATGGGACTTGATCGGGCCTTGGTTAACCTCTTGGCGGATTTACATTCTGGCCTACTGGCTACCGTCCGGGTTACTGCTGAGTGGCGCTGCTCTAGCCATTTTAACTCAGAAAGGGGGGTTAGGCAAGGGTGCATCCTGGCCCCCCTTCTTTTTACGGTATATATTAATACCCTAGAACCTGCATTAAAGGAGGCAACTCTTGACATACCGCGTATAGGGGAACGTGGTATTCCAGTTCTCCTCTACGCGGATGACGCTGTCCTTCTTTCACGGACGGGGGTTGGACTACAACGGCTGCTAGATGCCTTTGGGAATTTTATGGGATCCCTGGATCTCAAAATAAACTCAAAGAAGTGACAGATTATGATTATGGGGAGGTGTTCTAGGAAGAAACAAGTTAAAACTTTTTTTGTTGTGAGGAAGAACTTTGCAGAGTGCCCACATTCCCTTTGATGAGAGAGGGAATTGGAGCCCGCAACTTAAAAACAGAAACATCTCCTTTGCAAGAACTACTTCTGCACTCCTGGGCTTCACAAAAAAACTGGGGCAAGGCCTATAGAAGCAATAATGAAGATATATAAAGCTAAATGCCTCGCAGTTGCCACATATGGTAGCTCAATATGGGGCTACAGTGCTCCAGATTGCTTACAGGTGACTGAAAATAAATTTATGAGATCTGTCCTAACAGTGCCACAGTCCACTCCCTCATACACTATCCACTCTGAATTGGGGGTAGGCTTCATTTCTGACATGATAAGAATGGCTCCCATAATATGCTGGATGAAGACCTGGTTGAACCAGGAAATCTCCTTGAACCATATTATCATGAAAGAATGTCTCCTACTAGAAAATTCTAGTAAGATTCAGTGGCTGACATATATAAAAAACAGTTTTTATAAATTAGGGAGACCGGAGCTTTTCTCCTCACCAGAGTTAATAACATCCAAGGACGTTATACAAATTAAGGGTGCCATGGTACAGATACTGACTCTGGAGAGAGAGGAACTAGAACTTAGAAAACCCACTGTAAGGGCTAATCTCATTGTAGCTAACTTATCAGGACCTGAACTTTACCTTAACATGGTGAACCGTCCCTATCACAGGTTTCTTTTAACTCGTTTTTGCTTCAACCTGATCCATCTGAATCTAGGTCACTTTCCTAATTGGAGTACCCCTGAAAATGCAGTGCCGTGTACTTGTGACAATTTTTCCACTGAGAACACAATGCATTTTTTGATGTTCTGTGGCCACTATACGGAATTAAGGATGACATTTCTGGTTCCTATACTTAAAGAGGCAGAGTTCCTGCAAGTTAAGCCTGCTCTCTTGTACTTACAATTATTAAAGAGCCCCCGGATCATCTTTCATGTTGCCAGTTTTTTAGTGGGCGCCGTTCGGATTAGGAATAGGAAAATGATTAACTGTACCTAAATGAACTTGGATGTAAATTAGAACGACGTTAGTTTACCCTGTAAAAATGATAGTGAGGGTAATTAAATTGGTTGATGGTTTTATTTTTCTTACCGTGATTTTATAAAATTTGATGACATTTTTGGGAAATTTTTAAATGGTTTAATATTCTTCTTTTTACTCTGTGTAAATAATGTATATAATGTATATTTTGTGCAGTACCTTTGTCTTTTTATGATATTGATTTATCGAAATAAAGTATTCTGACTGACTGACAGTACACAGATAAGTGTCTCTCCCATGCCAGGTTGTTGTGACCTAAATAGCAGCCACAGGGACCACAGAATTGTAGTTTCTCTCTTGAAGCGTTATACCCCATTTTAGCTAATTGAGTGAGGAAGAGCAGACATTTAACCGTGCATTGGTCTATTGAATCAAAGTGATTAACAGATCTTGTACATACTGAACCAAAGTAGATCCTTTGGGGAGCACAAGAGGTGTCCAGGTCTTACTTCAGTAAAGATGAATGGTCACGCATAAACACTTGTAGGAGCTGACACAATGTTAACCCGCCCCCAGAAAATGAGAATGCAAGTATATATTGAATGTATTCATGTATAGGAGTAGAGAAAAAGGCAGAAAAAGATCTACAGTGGTAAATCATTTGGCAGTGGCAGGAATGCACGACAATAAGGTTGCCGGGTTGGATACTACAGGAAAACTGGCTTTATTATGGCAATAACAGCTCTGAGATCTTGCATATATATGTAGGTGTCCTTACCAGGCCTTTCTTTGTCAAAATGCGAGTATTACACATTTACAGTAGGAACTAGTCCCCCTTGCTTTATTAAGGCATACACAACTGACCAAATTCCAGCCTCTGCTTCCAGTGCAATGAGTACTGAGAAAAATGGGGCAGTTTCTGCACAGGATTTAACTTACAGTTTACCTGAGAAAACACAACCAACTTAAATTGCATGTATAGCCTATAAAGATATGAAGTAGAAGACTGTGGAAAAGTAAATTTTGCCATGTTATATGTGCCTACGTGTTCCCCATGTTATGTCATATGTGCATGATCGATATGCATGTATTCCCCTCTGATCGATTAAAGACGCAATTACAGTTGTGTCCATCTCTAGTATGTCAGTTTCCAGTCCTCGTGAATACAACGAATATCAGGCCTATGTAAAGCTACGTTGCCACGTTTTACAGTGTGCACGTTAATTCATTGAATTGTCCCCGTTTCTAGGCCTCAAAAGGGCCCGGACTCAGATTCAGCTCCTGTTTCCTGAACCCTCTCCGAGGAGCGATACAGCCCCCACCTGTATCCCTGACCCTTCACTTACTTTCATGCCTCGCAGTGCCCGGCTCGGCCTGGCTCTGCCTGCCAGTCTGCCAAGAGTATGTTATGTTTCTAGTTATCAGTCCAGCCCTCCTTCTCTGCATTCCTAAGCTACTGAATCGCATCAATAGTTTCCGTCATGGTCTAGCCTTTATGTCTCCATGTAAGAGAAATACTGTATTAATATTCATAGAATATTCCTCGCACATGCAATACATTTAGAATAATGCATGCACCAGTCTTAGTGTCTGTTAGCCTTTATCCTGATAACTTTTGGATTCTATCAACATGTTCCCTAAACACGAGATACTAGATATGCCCGGGTACATGTCGCTCTGCCCTCCAGACTTTCGTCTCCTCTTCTAGCGCAGAAGTCATAGCCCCCCAGTTCTCCCTAGTAACACGTCATTGTCAGTTTGCGCGCACCACTAGGTTAGAGGTCCCAGCTGCTCAGGTAGCCCCGTCCATGTTTCCGCCCCGTTTATGACATATTCTGTTACGTTTGCATCACATGTCTATGTATACGCCCTGTACACACCTCTTGTTACACCCACTTTATGCCTTATCTTTCGCGACTGCTACAAACTCCGCCTACTGCTACGCCTACTGTATTGAATACAATGTATTTGTTTAACTATAAATATTGTGCACTGTTATTAAAGTTTGCTAGCCATTCCCAGATCCTGCCCCGGCAGCTGCCGGGCCCTGCCATCCCATCCCCGTACAGGCTGTCCTGTTCCAGTCCTTTATGCTTAATTAAAGCCTGTCAACTCTAGCTACCTCGTATCTTGACTCTTATTTATTGAGCTATCTGTTTATATTGTATCCAGTCAAAAATAGAACCGGTAATTAATTATTTATTTACCACATAATGGCGCCCGAATAGGGACTTGCCCTTTCCCCACGCGCCGGAGAAGCCACGCAGGCCCCCTGATCCTCTGCAGCCGTGACGGAACCATACCGTGCACGTGCAGATATTTCTGCTTCAAGTATCCCTCAGGCCCACGGAGGAAACGGAGGTTGCGGTCCAGCGTCCAGACGAGGCGGTGGAGGAACGCGGCGAGTCCCGACCAGAGCCCAAGCCGAGAGTCTAAGGTCCGAGGTATCCGGAGGCCCACCTGTAACTGAAGTCCGAAGTTCGTCCGTCCGTCGTCGTAGCAGTCCAGTCCAGTCCGAGGCCTTCCGTTCTTGCTGCCCGGTGAGTACCATTGCTGGGGTAGTATCTAGACAGGGTCAATTAATTTGTCTCTGGTCCGTGGGTTTGGGTACACAGATCCAACACGAAGTGTCCACCTAGGTGGATGCGGGTCCTGACGTGTCTCTTTATGAGACCGGTAAGTTTCGTACTGTTTTAGCAGTGCATCTAGTCATTCCAGTAAGTTCTGTTCTGTTCTCGAGAAATTCATGTGTTTCCGTTCTCAGTATTCCAGGTAGTAATTTGTCCGAACTGTTATTATAAATGTTATTCCATGTGTTTTCAATGTCGTGGTATGAGTGATTTGTTTTTCTTAAAGTTATTATTGTGTTTTATCGTGTATTGTATTTGTGTCCAGATTCCAGTCTTAGTTATGCCTTTGTTCTCGAAATTACGTCAGTTAAAAACTAGAAAAGGTCGCTCGAGGAAGCAGTTCCTGTCCCGCCTAGGGACAGTCCAGGTCATTTTATGTATCATAAGCATGGCATAAGTGCCATATTATATCTAGACTTATGGGTCGAGTATACTAAAGATCTAGAAGAGAAATATAGATGGCCTGTGTCAGGTACATGGGATGCCGAGTGCATCATGCGAATAGAAGAAGTATTATGGAAAAAGAAATCCAGACAGTCCCAGAAAGATGCCATCGAGTTATGGCGCAAAGAATCTCATAAAAGAACCGAAAAAGAAATGAGAAAGTCAGAATTAAGTAGAGAATCCTTAGAAAGAGCCCAAGAAAGGGAATTAATCGAAGTAGGTGAACGAGTTAAAGCCGAACAGTCAGACAGACAGAGAAATGCCCTCATTAAGGGTATGTATCCTCTTCTTGCCGAGGGCTTGCCGAAAGCAACCCCGGAAGCACCATGTAATTTTCCGCCGCCATTAGTTCCGATTAAGCTACGTCACAAACCGACCGCAGCTGATATTTTTCTCTCGTCCTATTTGGACGACACAGTCCCGGAATATGCAAATCCTGCTCTGCCAGCTCCTGTAAATAATGTAATTCCTGTTCCTCCAGCCACCGGGGCACCTGTTACAGCACTTGTTACGGTACCCCCGGTCCAGCCCGTAGTACAAGTTCCCGCTACATCGGTCACTCTGCCAGCACGAAGAGTATCAGTCGACGATTCCAGTTTAGGGGCCGCGGGGGGAGGTCCTCCTGGTACCCCGCCGCCACATAAACGTGTAACATTAGTCGAGTTACATGAACGTGCGTTACAGCGTACGCCCAAATACCAGTCCGTCGCAGATATCAGACGAGCTCTTACCGAATGCCGCTATGATCCAGTCCCAGGCGATGATAATATGGTTATATATTCATTGCGCGTAAGACGGGTGACCGAGTATTTGGACACCCTACCGAATATGAAAGAAGATCTAGATAGAATATATCGTTTCATCCGTACAGGAGACGATCCAGAAAGTATTGGCGAAATCATGTCTCTAAGGAAAGCTGAGACCCAGCTCATGCTATTAAAGTTTCTAATTAATTGTTTAATAAGGGAACAAGATTATCCGACTAAAGATCCGACCGAAATGAAAGTTCTGACAAGGTGGAGTGATAATATAGCCGAGGGAAGACACAAGACACTCAGTAGTATAGAGAGTATGTACAAGAAAATTCGTAAGGAAATAATAAGGTTATACGACAATCGTAAAGCAGCACAAGTAAGTGAGAAAGAAAACGACTCTTCTACTGAAGAGGTAGACGACGAGAATCCCACTAGAATAGCGTATGTAGGTAGAACTAGACTTCCCGACCAACATTCACGCCTAGAACACAAGAAAGTTTTTCCTTCTCCAGTACCAGAACAGTGTTCCCTCGAACAAGTATTCCAAGCTACCGATAAAATCCTGAAATCACGAATCGGTTATAGTGAACTTAGTACCATGCATGAACAAGAACTAGCCCGATCAGCAGTCCGATGGATTACTGATTCTACCACTTTTCCAGACGAAATAGTGGCACAAATGTTTCTGAAACTGCCCCCAGCCGAGCAGCGACTGGTGGGTATGTATATGATCCAGCACCTCATTACACTGTATGAGGGTCAGCATTCTGATCCAGGTCCGTTACATGATGTTCTGAACGAGTTACTCCAGTATAAATGGAAAGGTTTAGGTACCGATTTAATTAGTACCATTCTAGAACAGCGCCACAAATACCGAACGTTTCTGAACCCGCATTTTGTTCATGTCTCACCTCCAGAAAGTAAACCCTTTTACATAGATAGACAGCATCCGTTACGAGAAGTCCACCCAGTTAGAGGAACGGGTGGCGATCTAGAACGAGTATTTGTTTACACCCCTATCACAAAGATGGAACTCTTAGAGATGAAGAAATTAATTCCCTGTCATGACAAAGATCCAGCAGGGTTCCATCGAGAATTAAAAGACATGCTCCGTATGGGAGAGTACACGTATCCAGATATCATTAAAATGCTAAAGGTCCTGTTGCCCGCAGGGGTATATGAAAAACTCAAGGAAAAAGAATGGGAGGTGGGAGAGAAAAAGATTGATTGGACAGCTCTAGAAGCTGAAGATAAAATACGAGTACCAGGTACCGGTCTTGGGGACAAATGTAAAGAATTGCCCGAGTTATTGATTCAAGTTTTGCCAAGATTATTAGCCACGAAAAAGGAAGATTGGGATGCAATCTCAGCTTGTAAACAGAAACCAGACGAAGATACTAGTGATTTTTATTCTAGATTTGAAAAAATGTTTTATAATTAACAGTGGTTTGAAGACAGGTAGCGAGTCATACCCTCATCTTTTTGTTACTAAACTAGTCGAGAATTCAAGTCCACAAGTTAAAAATCGAGTTTTGAAAGTCGAAAGTACCTGGCAAGCTAATACCCCGTCCCAAATGCTCCAAATGCTCCAGTATCACCAGAATAGAATCAGGGAAGAGCAAGAACACGAAAAGAGACGTATGAAAGACACGAAAATGAAAGTATTAGTTGCCCAATCTGTTCCACAAGACAGTCAGAAGAGGGGTCCGAATCAAGCCAGTCATCCTGCAGCTCCCGTTAAAGGGACATGCAATTATTGTAAACAGCCAGGTCATTTTATAAACGAGTGTGCAGTTCTGAAACACAACATAGCAACTGGTAAAACTAAAGAAAGACCACGTCCGCCTAGACAAGAGCAAGTTTCACAGACTTCTCAGTCACCACAGAATGCACAACAGACAGTTCCAGCATCGCAGCCTATTGCTGCAACACAGCATGTTACACAGCAGATGTACCAGTATGCCCAGACAGAGTATCCAGAGTATCAACAGTATTCATGAAACAGCCTAGAGAGGGAGGTAGGCTTGCCTCTCATCGAGATACCTGTAGATCAAGAGGGTCCCTATGTACACAGTCAAGTATTATGGAAAGACAGAAAGTTTTTGATTGATACAGGGGCAAGTAGGACTACTATCAGTCATGACGAGGTTCCAGGGGCTCCGCTCTCAGGCTCTAAAAATGTTTCCCTTGGATTTTCAGGAAAACCCATTGTTAACGAGATTTCCAAACCAGTTTCTCTAGAAGTTGGTCCATTGTCCCGAACTACTGATTTGTTACTTACGAAATCATGTCCAGAAAATTTGTTAGGCATTAAAACATTGAAAGAATTAGGTGCAGTAATTTGCTGTTCCCCAGAAGGAATCCGATTGTTCTTAAGGGACTTTAAAGGTCACTATGTATTACGTGATTTTGATCCAAGATTGTCAAATGTACCGCAGCATTTATGGGCGCAAGGTCCAACTGATGTAGGTTTTATGCAAATCACACCCCATCGTGTGACTCTCAAGCAAGGTATAGTTTTGCCACGAATCAGACAGTACAGATTGCCACCTGAGGCTGTAACAGCCTTATCCAAAATTATTGACGAGCTTATTGCTCAAGGAGTGGTTGTAGAAACTGACTCCAATGTATGTAATTCTCCTATCATTCCAGTCATGAAACGTACTGATCCAAATGCACCTCCAGTATATCGATTAGTGATTGACCTTCGAGAACTTAATAAATGTATCATACCCCAGTATCCAGTAGTCCCAGATATTTCATCCCTATTAACAGCCATTGATTCTGAAGCTACATTTTTTACTGTAATAGACCTCAAGAATGCATTTTTCAGTGTCCCCATTCATCCAGACAGCCAGTACCTTTTCGGTTTTTGTTTAAATGGAAGGAGCTATAAATTCACACGAGCTCCTCAAGGTTTCACAGAAAGTCCTAGTATTTACAGTCAAGCACTTAAAAGACAACTAGACAATATTCACATGCCAGCTGACACTGCCCTGCTCCAGTATGTCGATGATCTACTGATCACAGCCCGTTCTGAACGTGACTGCGAGCGAGCGTCACTTACAGTTCTGTATTTCCTAGCCGAGATGGGGCACAAGGTGTCCCCTTCGAAGCTCCAGTTCTGTGTCCAGCAAGTGATCCACTTAGGCCACTTACTGTCCAAGTGGGGTAGGCAGTTGACACCAGACCGTATCCAGTTAATAGCGAGTCTTCCACAGCCCAAGACACAGAAGGAGGTACGTGCTTTTATCGGCCTTACTTCTTACTGCAGACAATGGATTCCTCAGTATGCATTTCTAGCAAAGCCACTGATACAGTTAACGACACAGGAGGCAGCCGTATCGACTGTCCTCCTTTGGACATCTGAACATACACTTAGTTTTAATGAATTAAAGAAAGCCTTATGCCAAGCACCTGTTCTAGCTACACCGAACTACAGTAAGCCTTTTACACTTTTTGTCACAGAACGTGATGGTACTGCATTATCTGTTCTCACACAAGATCAAGCAGGACAGTACAAGCCCTGTGCTTATTTTTCGAGCACATTAGATCCAGTAGCCCAGGCTTTGCCTGCGTGCCTCAAGTCAGTTGCAGCCACAGCTCTAGCTATCAGACAAAGTGATTCCATAGTATTAGGACATTCCCTGACAGTACAAGTCCAACATTCCGTGGAAGTTCTTTTAAACCGAACACAGACACAGCACTTGATCATTGCACGTTTAACAGGTTATGAACTGACACTGTTCCAGCCACACATAGAAATCAGACGCTGCAACGTTTTAAATCCTGCTACACTGTTACCGTCAGTTACTTCCAATCCTGCCACACATGACTGCGTGGAAGTTATTAATACTATGACTAAGCCAAGACAAGACCTGACAGACATTGCATTACCTAATCCCGACCTGACACTTTATGTGGACGGTTCATGTATGAGAACAAGTACAGGAGAACTAGTAGCCGCGTATGCAGTGACTACTGAAACCGAAGTTATAGAAACACATCGTATTGACATCCTGTCTGCTCAAGCAGCAGAGCTAGTTGCTCTGACCCAAGCCTGCATACGTGCCAAGAACCTGAAAGTAAACATATATACAGATTCACGTTACGCATTCGGAGTTGTACACGACTTCGGAGTACTCTGGCAGGAGAGAGGTTTCATGACTTCTCATGGAACCAAGATTCAGCATGGTCTCCTCATTCAAGCTCTGTTAGATGCAATACATTTACCGACAGCTATCGCTATCATGAAGTGCAAGGCACATACGAAAGTTACTGACATCATTTCCCAAGGTAATGATCTAGCAGATCGAACAACCAAGCTTACAGCTCAGACACCAGACATTCCTTTTAACAAGACACCAGACATTCCTTTTAACAAGACACCGACATTCATTCCAGAACAGACTACATGTATGACAGTTAAGGACCCTACACAAGATGTCATAGACATACAGTTACATGCTACTCCTGAAGAAATCAAGAAATGGTCCGAACAAGGAGGGGTCCAGACAGATCAGGGATGGGTGACGAAGGGAAAAGCCACATGGTTTCTCCCCGACTCTATGGTTCAAGTCATTATCAATACCGCACATAGTCCAGCACACCTAGGAGAAAAAGCCATGTTAGACAGTATACAGAACCTTTGGTTCAACAAGCACTTACGAGCTGCAGCCAAGCAGAAAGTCCGTACCTGTATGATATGTTGCCAGTTCAATCCAGGTAAAAGTGTCCCGGTGGAACAAGGTGGATTCCAACCTCCTGACCACCCTTTTGAAGTCCTCCAGATGGATTATATTCAGATGGAGCGATGTCGAGGTTTCAAGTATGTCCTTGTAGTTGTATGCGCTTTGTCCAGGTGGACAGAGGCATATCCAGTTCCAGATTACACAGCAGCGACCACTGCCAAGCAGTTGGTTCGTGAATTCTTCCCCCGTTATGGACTCCCTAGGGTCGTATATTCTGATAACGGCCAGCCATTCTCATCTGAGTTAATGAAGCATGTTTCCCTTTTGTTAGGGTACCAGTGGAAGTTCCATTGTGTACGCCATCCTGAAGCAGCCGGTCTCGTAGAGAGACATAATCAGACCCTGAAAATCCGTATTGCTAAGACATGTAAAGAGAAAGGTGTAGACTGGCTAGTTGCCCTGCCAGTTGCTTTATTCTTCATGCGCATGGTCGCACACTCCAGATCAGGTCTGTCCCCTTATGAGGTCGTATTCGGCCGCCCCCCAAATATGTGGGGTACACCTAGACCTCGCAGTATTACAGATGTTTCCAGTAATATGCTGACAGATTACCTAGCTTCCTTGATGTCTGCCCTACACTCTTGTCGTTCACAGGTTGCCGCTGCATTTCCAGATAATACCGAAGTGAAACCGCATGAGGTCATCCCAGGTGACCTAGTACTGGTCAGGAACTTTGATCGTTCAAGTCCGCTGGAGCCTCGCTGGAAGGAGCCGAGACTAGTCCTTCTGACCACCCGTACGGCCGTGAAGTTGGAAGGCCGCAAGGGTTGGGTCCATCTGTCGCATATCAAGAAATTTCATGGGATCCGAAAAAAGACTTTTAATGACAATTCCAAAGACTGTTCCATTTCTAAAGACTGCCTGAAACAAGACTCTAAATCAGACATTAATCTAAATCCCGAACTGAAAGTTCCTCTGTTAGAGAAAACTCCGCAGCAGGAGTATAAATTAAAGCTCCGGTCTAGTAAAATAAGTCAGCCAGTTTAATTGTCTAAGTCCCTCTCGGGTGAAACGGTTAGACAGGTTTCTGACATGTATGAGATAGACCCCCATAGTGAGAGAGTTAGTCAAAACTCTATAAGATGTATCGTTTTTCTAAGTTTTATATTGTTTCTAAGTTTAATGGTTACCTGCACAAGTTATGCATTGCATTTATGTTTTCCAATTTCTCATGTAAATAAGTTTTCTAATGCCACAGTAGAGCACACATTTAGTGATCTGCCTCCTCACGAGTTATCCTATCGTCTTGCTATGAGAAATAATACATTCATCAGAATGTTACACTATTCACACCAGACCAGCAATGCTACTAATTGTTGGGTGTGTGGTCGACTCCCCCCTTTCCAGACACCGAAGGGAGTTCTGCCACTCTTTCCTTATCCGTTTTCACATAATGGTTCGTGTGGAGCATGGTCCACGTTAACGTCATCCTCCAATGATATGTCCCTTCTGAATAGAACATGTTTTCCAGACAAGCAAGGTCTCCCCCATAGAACAGGGTTAGATCTAGAAAATGAAGTTTATGATTTAGGAAATTATTCTTCGAATTTTATGGTCCTGAATGTTCAGTCTGATACTACTCCAGACTTACCTGCTATTTCAGTACTACCAGTCAAAGGCGAATTATGTGTCAGAAAGAATGGTTCCGCACATGTAGGACATAGTGATTGTACTACTACTGTCAAGTATAGTGACAGTGGGAAATCTATTTTCAAAGCATCACGTCATTCTTATTTTGTTTGTGGTCAGACCGCATATGTTCGTCTGCCCCTCGATTGGGATGGAACCTGTTACATTGCCTTCCTACTGCCACCAGTTTTTCTAGCCCCATCTGATTATCACAGAAACACACATCTAGTACACATCAGACATAGAAGGGAGATTGAGTCCCCAATTGTCGATCAAACTGAAACTACTCTAGAACAATATCAAGACTTTAATAAAGGTTTCTTCTTCTTTATAGGACCTGTCCAGAATAGTAAGTTAATACGTAGGTTAACCAGAACCCTTGAAGCAGTAGTGAATGAGACTACTTCTGCTCTAGGTAACTTAACCGAAGAGCAATCTGCTATGAGATTTGTCGTGCTCCAAAATCGTCTCGTTCTTGACGTCATACTGGCCGATAGAGGAGGAGCATGTAGAGTCATCGGATCTAGTTGCTGCATTTTCATTCCTAATAACGCGCCGTCTGTTTATTCAGCTATAACCAGACTTCATAAAATTGCCCATCAGTTACACCAGAATCCAGGCACCTGGACATGGTCCGGTTGGCTCTGGAGTATCATATCTGCCTGGGGATGGAAAGTATTGTCATTCCTAGGTATTGCAGTAATGATCATATTCAGTTGCTGCCTCTGTATACAATGTGGCCCTGCGATTTGCGGCATGTGCGCTACCTCTTGTATCCCTAGTCCTAAAACCCGTTCCAAGACAATTCGAGACGAGCAAATGATGCTGTATGAAATGATAGATGGTATCATGAATATAGATGTTTCCTGATGGAAACGTAGGGCACAAGGAGGGAATGTGGAAAAGTAAATTTTGCCATGTTATATGTGCCTACGTGTTCCCCATGTTATGTCATATGTGCATGATCGATATGCATGTATTCCCCTCTGATCGATTAAAGACGCAATTACAGTTGTGTCCATCTCTAGTATGTCAGTTTCCAGTCCTCGTGAATACAACGAATATCAGGCCTATGTAAAGCTACGTTGCCACGTTTTACAGTGTGCACGTTAATTCATTGAATTGTCCCCGTTTCTAGGCCTCAAAAGGGCCCGGACTCAGATTCAGCTCCTGTTTCCTGAACCCTCTCCGAGGAGCGATACAGCCCCCACCTGTATCCCTGACCCTTCACTTACTTTCATGCCTCGCAGTGCCCGGCTCGGCCTGGCTCTGCCTGCCAGTCTGCCAAGAGTATGTTATGTTTCTAGTTATCAGTCCAGCCCTCCTTCTCTGCATTCCTAAGCTACTGAATCGCATCAATAGTTTCCGTCATGGTCTAGCCTTTATGTCTCCATGTAAGAGAAATACTGTATTAATATTCATAGAATATTCCTCGCACATGCAATACATTTAGAATAATGCATGCACCAGTCTTAGTGTCTGTTAGCCTTTATCCTGATAACTTTTGGATTCTATCAACATGTTCCCTAAACACGAGATACTAGATATGCCCGGGTACATGTCGCTCTGCCCTCCAGACTTTCGTCTCCTCTTCTAGCGCAGAAGTCATAGCCCCCCAGTTCTCCCTAGTAACACGTCATTGTCAGTTTGCGCGCACCACTAGGTTAGAGGTCCCAGCTGCTCAGGCAGCCCCCTCCATGTTTCCGCCCCGTTTATGACATATTATGTTACGTTTGCATCACATGTCTATGTATACGCCCTGTACACACCTCTTGTTACACCCACTTTATGCCTTATCTTTCGCGACTGCTACAAACTCCGCCTACTGCTACGCCTACTGTATTGAATACAATGTATTTGTTTAACTATAAATATTGTGCACTGTTATTAAAGTTTGCTAGCCATTCCCAGATCCTGCCCCGGCAGCTGCCGGGCCCTGCCATCCCATCCCCGTACAGGCTGTCCTGTTCCAGTCCTTTATGCTTAATTAAAGCCTGTCAACTCTAGCTACCTCGTATCTTGACTCTTATTTATTGAGCTATCTGTTTATATTGTATCCAGTCAAAAATAGAACGGGTAATTAATTATTTATTTACCACAAGACAACTGATGACATATGTCGGACACAGATTTAGGTATATCAGTTTTAGATTTCAAATCATCCATACAGTCAGTAGTTTCATATACATGAACTCAGACCTGATATTCATTCACTTTCAGAACCTTCAAATAAACATCATTAGTACAGTAAACAGAGGAGTTCCATTTGCATAGGAGGTCCCTTACCAATAATAGGGCTCATGAAAAGGTAGGGCTCATGAAGAAATATGGTGATCAGTGACGTCACGTAGGAGAATGAGATGGTATCTGTAATGTGATGTGACGCTGTTGTATTTGAAATACCTACTGCATTAATGAACAAACCCAAGAGAGGTAATGATGGGCATTCAGAAGGTTTTGGGCTAGTGCTGGTGTCAATAAAGTAGGTTTCCCATTTATCATACATTAACAAATAGGCTGTTTAGGATCTACAGGGAGGATTAGGGGGCCTCATTTATGAAAAGTGACGCATCGCTGCGTGAAAACAGGGATGCGTCACTTTTCACTGCGCTCTCCCTGCGACATGATTGATGCGTCATATTTATAATATGACGCATCATCTCGCAAGGAGTTACAGATACGTCAGTATTTCTGACGTATCTGTAGGCGCAAAAGTGACGCATTGCAGGAGTGTGTCACAAAAGTGACGCAACTCCAGCAATGCTTCCTTTTACATGGGGAAAGCCCCATGTGAAAGGGCTTGCGTCAGTCTTACGCCTGCTGTGAGGCAGGCGCAAGATTTTGACGCAACAGCGTCCTAAAAGTGACGCAGTGAAATCTCATAGATTTCATTGCGTCACTATTACGAGGCTTTTTGCGGGTGAACGCCCCCTCTGCATACATTATACCTGACGCAGGTATAATGTAGCGCAGGGGTTTACAAAGTGACGCATCTGCTTAGATGCGTCACTTTGTAAATAGTGCGCATCAGGAGGCATGTTTTACGCCACCGACGCGTCACAAAAAGTGACGCATCAGAAGCGCAAAACTCAGGCAAGGCCTCATAAATGAGGCCCAGGGTGTTTACAGAATGGTTGGCACCTCTACGGCTGTTCTAAAAAGTATGATACGGCTCTGTGGGAGTTGATTAATCTCTGGGTGATCAGACTGGAAGCTGTGCCAGAATTTAAATTGGGACAATCCTATTTCCAGTGACCCAGCTGCCGACAGTTAAAATATAAATCCCAAAATGGTGGCAAATCTCAGCGACCTCGTCCGAGATTTCCCTTGGTTCTACCTTCACCTTGCTTGCCCCTTTAATTTGCTCTGCCCATTCATCCCCTGCTTCTCCCTTCTACAGTTTGTTCGAATGATTCTATTTGTAAAGACATCAATCTAGATTTATTTGACTCATTTTTCCTTCCTCACACTGCTAAACAGTCCTTGGCGTTGGCGACAGAAACCAATTTAGCTAATGCCTTAGTCTGCCACCCAATACAAATGTGTGTAAGTAATTCTGGGATCTTTGACAAACACCCTGAGCAAAGGTTGCACCGACAGCTTCTTGAGCATTCTTAGCAAGTTGGGAGATCCCAGAATATCTCTCAATTACATATTTTAATTGATTTAAATATTCAGTGGAAAAGTCTCCCTTTTTTTTGGTTAGAGTTTAAAAATTTGGTGTGAGACTGAAATTTCCCAAAAAGCGCTGAGATGTACCCAACAAAAACAGATGGCACGACCATTGATGAGAGTGCTAGGGATGGGGAAGAGGGGCATGAGGTTTTTGATGAAACCACATTTTTTTTAAACTTTATTTTTGAGTTATACAACAAGTATAATAACATACCCCCGCACAATTGGCATCAATGAACTATTGCATACAGGTCGATGACCTCATTACAGCACATATGTGTACAGGGATCAGCAAGAAAGCAGTTGTCATGGGAAAAGAAAGCAACAAATTAAATCAGGAGCTGAAGCATATGAACATGAGGAAACTGATGCAACCAGCGAAAAAAGCATGCAAGTCCATCACACCCCTACCCCCTCCCCCTCCCCCTCCCCATCAGTCCCCGAACCCTCCGGCGTAAACAGTTCCTCACTAGTACCCTCCGAGTCACTCAGGGCCTGTCCGGCACTACACATGATCCTCCAGGCCAACAGGTCTTCCTGCAGCTTCACATCCCTATGCGCGCACTGCATATGGGTTTCCTCCGCTAGAGACCACTCACGGACATCCCTGAGCCATGCGGAGATCTCCGGGGCCCGCCTCCCCATCCAAGTAATGGCAACCCTACGACGCGCCAGGACCAACATAAGTTGTAGTAACTTATATGGGAGATTCCTCTTTTTAGGCTAAGGAACCAGCGCCAAGAGACAGTGTAGCGGTAGCAGTTCTATCTTAAGGCCGGTGGCGACAGATATGCGTACCACCACGTCCGTCCAGAAGCTCTTCACCAAGGCGCAGTCCCAGGCCAGATGGAAGAACCCCGCCCCCTCCGCACCACATCTGGGGCAGGTGTCCTCCCTATCGCCGGAAATACGCTGTAATGATACCGAGGTCATATATGTGCGATGCATAAAATTAAAGTGTGTGAGCTTGAACCGTGCATTGCATGATACCTTACTTGTGAGTCTCCCTATGTGCTTGCGCTGTCCCTGGTCCAGGGGCATGCCCAGATCCACCTCCCAGGCCCCCCATGAGGGCTGGTCCAGCGGGACCGAATCCTGACGCATAGCGGAATAAAGCAAGGTAACAAATCTACGCCCCCTACCGCAGGAGAGGATGGCGTTCAGGGTATGTGAAGTCGGGGGCATCTCGGGAAACTGGGGCCATGCCGCCTTCGCTACTTCCTGAAGGCCACGGTAGTGTAAGTGTTGTCCCCCCCAACCCGAAAGCATCCACAGCCTGCTCAAAGGACAAGAAAGAGTCACCCGGGTAGAGATCAGCCAGGGTTGCGCAGCCTCCCGCCCGCCAATCCCTAAAGGACATGTGCTCCTCCATGGCGACCAGGGGTGCCAAGATCCAGACCGGCAACTCCCTGTGAAAGGGTGCCCGTCGCAATACCCTCTCTACAAACCTCTGTCAGATGCCGGCAGTGTGTCGGACTACATACGGCAGGGACACATCCGCTCCCCTCCCCTTCATCAGTGCGGTCTGTAACGCCCGCTCATCGGCCCTACCGGCCAAGAGCTGTATCTCCCAATTGTCCGTTTCCGCAAACCACCGGGCTGCCGGCAGCAGTTGAGTCGCATAATAATACAGGTCAAACCTCGGAGCTTCCAAGCCACCTTCCTCCCAGCTCCGGACCACAGTACGTAGAGCGACCCTACTACGGCGACCCGCCCAAAGCAGAAACGTGAGCAACGAGTCGAGGTTGCAAAATATTCGTGGTGGAATAGGACACAGCAAGTTCTGAAGAACATAAAGCATCCTAGGGAGCATGACCATCTTCGCAACCGCCAGCCGCCCCATAAGGGAGAGCAGTAAGGTGTTCCAGAAGGTCACCGAGCGCCGTAAAGACTCAAGCATCCCATCAACGTTTCGGGCCAAGACCTGTGCATCGGTCAAGGCCACCTGTACCCCGAGGTACCGGAACGCCTCCCGCTCCCATCTCAACTCCAGATCCGGCAGGTCCATCAGTGGTCCCTCCCCGTATCCCGCCAGAGGAAAGATCAGGGACTTCCCTCGGTTAATCCTCAGCCCGAGGCCTCCCCGAACCTGTCAAGGTGCTGCAGTAAAATAGGCACCGAGTCTCGTGGGGCCGTTAAATAGAAGAGGGCGTCGTCCGCGTATAAGGACACCCCATTACAGGTGTCCCCAACCTGAATACCCCAACGCACCATCTCCGACCGAATACAAACTGCCAATGGTTCTATCGCCAGCGCGAAGAGGAGCGGTGAAAGGGGGCACCCCTGTCGCGCCCCCCAACCCAAGCGCCACTCCTCCGAACGTCCCGCTCCCAGCCGCACTCTGGCACATGGGGCCGTGTACAACAAACGGACCCCACGGCAAAAATTGGGGCCCAGCCCCACCACATGCAGGACCTCCAGTAGGTATCCCCAATCAACGGTGTCGAACGCCTTTGCTATATCAATTGACACTATAACCAAGTGCTCCTCGCTGTCTCGGACCTCGTGGAGAATGTGGTTCAACCGGCGCAGATTCATGGTGGTATTACGTCTCGGGATAAACCCACACTGGTCTGGGTGTATCAAGTGGACCATATGCAGCGCCAACCTGGCCGCCAAGAGTTTGGTCAGAATCTTCGCGTCGGTGTTAATCATAGTAATAGGGCGATAAGCCGCCGTATCATACTTATCCCCTCCAGGCTTCGGAATCAAGCACATTTCTACCTAGTTCATACTAGGCGGTAGGGCGCCACTCTCAAAGGCCTCACCATACACCTTCAACAGGAGATGGGCGAAGGTGTCCCCAAATGCCTGATAGAATGCTGGTGGGAAGCCATCACTCCCAGGTGATTTGGCCCTAGGGAGACCGGTTATAGCGGCCTTGACCTCTCCTAACGTTAAGACCGCGTCCAATTCCTCCTGTGCATCTCCCGAGAGGGTCTGAAGGGACAAGCCCCGGAGGTACGGTACATACGTGTCCTCGGTGATCGCGGGGTCGGCAGTATACACCGCACTCAGGTGGTACCGGAGGAGCCAGAGAATGCCCACCTCAGAGTGCACCATTCGCCCGGCAGGTCCCTGCAGCGCGACTATTCTGTCGGGAGCGAACTCCCGTCTAAGAATCCAGGCCAACATACGGCCGGACTTGTCGCCTTCCCTATGGAGCCTCTGCCTATAATGGCCCAGTGTGTATTTATCTAACCTGTCTAAGATATCATGGACAGCAGCTCGGGCTACCCGTTCCGCCTCCTGTTGTGCGTCATCCGGGTCCGAGAATGTTTGCCAATGAAAGAGATTGTCCTCCGCCTCCTGCATGTCATGAAGAAGCTGCCTCCGAACCCCAAACATTAGGGCCATACACTCACCCCGCACCACTGCCTTCAAGGCCTCCCACTTAGTGGAGTAGGGGATAGAAGCCTCCTCCCAGTTCAGGTCTAAATAATTGGTAAGTGCAGTTTGCACATGGTCCCTCCCCACCGGATCCTGTAAGAGGTCTCCCGGCATCCTCCAGCTCCTAAGGCCCCAGGGCTGATCCTCCCAAGTCAACGCGCACGCCACTGGGGAATGGTCTGACAGGAAGCGAGCCTGATGAGTGATCGTCAATGAGACGGAAGTGTCTATGTTTGCTACCAGAACCCTGTCCAACCGGCTGTTTATGTTATGCGTGGGTGAAAAATAAGTGTACAGTTTTTGGGTAGGGTGACGTTGACGCCAGACATCAGTAAACCCTAAGTTCAGCATCACCTCATGAAGTTGTTTCGTCATTCGTGGCTTCGTGCCCGCGCGAGGTGGGAAGCGATCTAAGTCAGGATTCAGGACACAATTATAGTCCCCCAACCAAAACAGAGGGGTATCCAGGTCTGCTACGAGGACCTCCTGCAGGGTCCAAAAGTACTCGGGGTCATCTACATTGGGTGCATAGGAGTTGAAAATAGTAATATCCCGCCCATCGAGTTTCGCCCGCAGGAGCAGGTATCTACCAGATACGTCCGCCTCCATGTACTGAATGGCGAACAGGACCCCGGTTGCCACCCATACGAGTACCCCTCTAGCATACGTGGAAAAGAACGAATGAAATAACTGACCCCGCCAGTTTTTCCCCAATTTACGTGCCCCCTCATCATCTAGATGGGTCTCCTGCAGACACGCAATGGAGACCCCGTGCCTACGGAGATAGGAAAGGACTCTATGTCTTTTAACGCATGTTCCCAGCCCCCTCACATTCCAACTTAAGAACTTATATCCAATGGCCTGCCACCTGGCCCACCCGTGGCTCCTGCTCTACCTCCCGCGACCCTCCCACCCCATGCCCGACCTGCAACACAACTGATGCCGAAAACATAACCCCCCTAACTCCCCCACGCACCCCCCCGCCCCCACCCGTGAGCAATCTTCTTGCAACAACCAAACATGCTAAGATGCTCTTCCCCTGCTGGTGCCAGGACGTACACAGCGACCCCATGTACACAAACGTACCAACCACCCCAACAAGAAACCAAAAAGAAGACCCCCCCATCAGTCCCCAGCACAGCCAGCCCCCTCAATAAATCATGTGTACCCCTGACTCATAAATGTTAAAGTCATGCGGCCACCAAAGACCTCCCCCCTCCGGAAGAGCCTCCCACCCACACAGCCGCCCGGATCCCGTCATGACTCCTAACACCTTTTACAAAAATGCGTCCAAGGGGCCCAGCCCTTAATCAAGGATACTCCTTCAGGACCGGCAGGCAATGATTCTTCAAGTGTCTCCGGGATCGTGTCGACAGTGGGCGGGACAACGTCCAGCGGTGGCGGCAGGGTGTCTGGCACCAACACATCGTCCTGTGTTTGATCCGGCCGTGCCCCCGAAAGGTCCCCGGCCTCCGTGGGCTCCAAGTGAAGGGCTCCGTCGTCTCCCACCGTGACTCTCCGGCTCTCCGCACTGCCATCGACTCCTGGTGAGCGCCTGCGCCGGGACCGCCGTTTCCTCGCAGGCCGCGTCCCCCACGTACTATGGGATCGACCCCGTTCCTCCGGCGGGAGTGCGTCCCCTCTTATCTCAAGCCACTCCCATACTTCTGCAGGCCCATCGAAGAAGTGAGCCTTTCCTTGGGAGAGGACATTGAATCTTGCAGGATACAGGAACATATATTGCAGGTTCATGTCTCGAAGCTTCTGCTTGACAGCTAAGTATGATGTGCGTGGTTCCTGAACCTGGCAGGGTGTAGTCCGGGTACACTGACACCCTTGAATTCTCAAAGGAGAGGTCCACTGTTTCCCTCGCCGCCTTGAGGATACAGTCCCTATCTCGGTAGTTCAAAATCTTCGCGATGAGGGCTCGCAGCGGAGCACCAGGACGCGGCGGGGGGACCAGGGCTCTATGAGCGCGTTCGATTACAAAGACATCAGAGAGTCCGGTAGGACAAAGCGTGGTGCGGATCCAGTGTTCCAGAAAGCGCTCCGCATTCCCCATCTCTGCTTGTTCAGGAATGCCCAGGACTCTAATGTTGCTGCGGCGTGCCCTCCCCTCAGCATCCTCAGCCCTGCGCTCCAGCTCCCCCGTCGAGGCCGTGAGCCGCGTCACCGTTTGTTTAGGGGATGCCACCTCCTCCTGCAGATGTTCCCTTCCGCCGCATTAACTTTGTCCGTGACGTTACGAAGATCCGCCCTCAGTAGATTCACATCAATTGAAACCGTCTCTATCTGCCGTTCCAATGCAGTGTGGGAGCCCTGTATGGCCTTGAGCAGCTCGGCCCTGGACGGCTCACCAGAACCCACTGTTGCATTATCCCCCTCGTCCGGGCCAGTCTGACGTACAATGCGCTGGGAAGGGAGCCGCGGCGTAGTATATTGAGTGATGGTATTAGGCTGTGAGGCACGGGGCATCCTGTCCTTGCGCATTGTCCAAGGCCCTGCGAGCCCCGACTAAGTGTCCCAGTCAGCCCCGTGCCAGCAAGCGAGCTCCGGTCCACAGCGATCCCCCGGTAGTCTCCCAGTGCGTGTCCCACTAGAATCCCACAGACGTACGGGTCCCCCTCACCTCCTCAGCAATCTCCAGCCGGTCGTCACAGCGGAAGGGCCCGTCTCACAGGCCAGCACCCCAGGGAAACAGCGCTCGGCGTGGAGCAGTCCTCCGGAGCACACAGTTCGTCCTCCCGCCGGCCGTGGTGACGTGGCGGGCACGCGCAGCCCAGCAAGCAATGGCCTCTCTGGGGACCACTCTGTCGTCCCCCCCAGGCAGCAAAACGCCCCTCAGGGAATTATATAACGTCCTCCAGGGCCAACGATAACCATACGGGGGCCCGGCCTGTAGCGACCAATGTCACTCACCGCTCAACTCAAGCGTGTGGGGGGGGGGGCGGAATCCGCACCAAGGAGCCAGCCAGTAGGCCACACAACTTCAAGGCCCCCCTCCTGGCCAGGAATCTCACTGTGGTCCCCTGGGGAAAATGGGCCCTGAGCCACGTCCAAGCCGCAGAACGGACCCCACCACGGAAGGCCTCGGACCAGTGGTGGGTCCCCCCGCCTCTCTGCTCCTGCGGGTGCGGCTCACTGCTGGACCCCGGTGGGACAGGGGCTCGGACCTCCGTCACCCCTCATCACTCCACTGAACCGGCCGCCATGGTAGGCCACTGGAACGTCCCGCTTCACATGCGCAGCAGGCAGGGGCCGCGGGGAGGACCCCGATGACCGGTAGGGCCCCCACAGCCCCAGCGCATGCAGGCCAGGCTACCTGCTCCAGGCCCGGTAGCGCTAGGCCCCGCTGCCGCCGTAGCTTCTCCCCGCAGCCGGCTGCCCCTGGTCCCAGGGCTCCGGGCCGCACCCCCACCACTTCAAGTCCTCCAAGGCCAGGGGAGCGGAAGGGCGATGCACGCCGCGGCCCAGGAAACGGCCACGGCCTCAGGCTGCCTCCGACTGCTGAACGCGGGTAGGCCGCAGCACCGGCCTCAGGTAGCGGGCTCGTCGGGCGGCCACCGGGAGGGCCCAGTTCACGGGTCTCCGCCCCCAGGCGCCGCAATTGTCGATGCTGATGGAAGCCTCAGGTGTTCCGGCCAAGAATTCAACGGTAAGATTGGGCCGTGGGCACCAGGATCTAAGCTAAATCAGGATGTATAGGGCAGGCCGGCCGGGAGCCGCGGGAGTCTACGTCCTGACGGCCATGTTGCTAGGCCACGCCCCCCCGAGGAAACCACATTTTAGTAGGGTTTTATGAATATAATTGGGGAGGTGAACATTATTTTGACAAATAAACAGCACTTGTGAGGTGCCACTGCGTTCTTAGAGCTTGTTTAGAACATAACTGAAGAACCAGAAGGTCTCTTATGCTACACAAATTATGCTTATGTTTTGTGATGATAGTAAGGATGAATAAGCACATTGGCAGCGAAGCAGGCCTAGTAAGCTTTATGGTCAGTCTGCTCCTCTACAGGGCTTGTGCTGATATGTCTCCCAGCATCAATGAACCTCCTGTAGGGATTTACCCTTCCCAGAAAGATCACCATACCTCCAACCCACTTTGCAGGGGCTGTACAAATCTTTTGGCTCACATTTGCATGCCAAAGAATAAAACTGCCTCTCATAGATCAATATTCTGATCTGCCCTGAAAACTGTTATTAATTTTTTTTTATTTTTATTTCCCTTAATTCCAGAGAGATTACCTTCCAGAGCCACACAACGTCATCCTTATTGAAGCCTCAAAATGTTTAGACAGGGTAGCAAAAGAGAGATACAGTACGCACAGCACACCAGCCACACTAGGATGATATATCCACCTCATAAACAAGCTTTGGTATCATTACATCTACAGTGGTGGAACAGATGGGGGAAGCAACATGACGGCTGCTTGAGGGCACCCTTTAGCAGTTCTCCGGTCAGATGCCAGCTTGAACAAGAAATAGTTGACTCATCCCTGGGAGAATGCTTTTAGAAGCCGTGGCTGCACTTCAGAACTTGTTTATTATTCAACATCTAAGGCCAGGTGGTATTTGATCTAAGGCTGCGCTAATACATAAGAGCTTACATGCTTTTGAGCAACTGGTGGCAACAGTATTGGATCACATCAGCATTCATGATTAATTGTCATGAATGCTGTCCGGTGTTGAGGATGGATCCTAAGGTGGCTTGCTCCAGTCAGAAGGGTAGAAATGCTCCCCCACCAGCAGCGTCTGCTTACATTTTGGCAGATCCAAGAGCAGAGCCTGTGGGCAGGCCGGCACCTCGGCAGAGTGGGCGACACCTTCTGCCGGCTTTCACAATGTATACCGTTAGGGAGAGGAAGGGAAAAGGCAGGGCAGCATCTAACCAAAGTTCTGTCGACTCGTCAGTACTGGAGCTCCTACAAGGCTCCTCTGGCATGACAAACGGCAACGTCAGCAGGAAGTGGCTGGAGGAAATCAGACCAGAGGTGAGGTAACCCAGCCTCTCACTGAGACGTAAATGTCAGCAACAAACACACTTGCAGCTGCGGGAAAGGACACAGATGGTGAAATGATCTCACTGGATCCTCTGATCTCCGTGGATAAAGTAAAAGACTCTACTTTTTTGCTCCCATTTGAAGATGAAGCAGGAGGCGCTGTCAAGGCTATATATTGTTGAGATTACCCCAAGTCCCGATTGGGCTATGGGTAATAAAGTGAAACTAAGCCAAGTAGAGCCAGAGGCTGAAAGCAATAGGTGTCCCCAGAATATAGCAACAGGTGATGTGTGTGCCTCAGGGAGCAGTCTAGCCCCCGTAAACCTACTTTCTCCAAGTAGACCTCAGAGGTTTAAGATAAGATCTGAAAGCAGGAGGAAAAATCCAGATCTAGAAGCTAACAATTGTTTTGTCTCACTATCTAATGGGACAGAATGGTCAGTGGACAGCTCCGACGGAGTCTTGTGACAATGATACAGTTCCAGAAATAAGTGGAGGCGTTCCTGCCGCAACAGCACAGAAATTGTTTAAAAAGCTGGGTTGACAAACATTGGGTAATAAGACTTACAATGGGATTTCTCACCAACTGGGCAGCTGGTAGGCACACTGACTGCACCACCCCAAGATGCCTTTAGCTCAAATCCTCCTACATTGGACACCATTCTCCAATGCATTTTATCACAAGAGGAAACATGGCAGGATGGTCTCAGATCTCAAGCAGCGATACACACGTTGCAGAGGGTGGTTAGAAAGGTAACCAAGGTATGTAATGCTATAGGTGAACACCTGGCGGATCTTGAAACAAGAGCCTCTGGCATTGAAGTCGATTTGGCTGGCCCCCGGGGGCAGACAGAAGCTCATGAATCTCAGCTTATAGACATTTATTAGAAACTAGAGGACCAGGAAAACCTCCAACGGCATAACAACCTGCTGGTGCTGGGAGTACGAGAAGGCAAGGAGTGGTCAGATGTCCGCTTATATATGGTGGAGTTGCTATGCAAGGCCTTCCCAGAATTAGAAGGAGGGAATTGGTTCCAGGAGGTGCACCATGCCCACGGGATGCCCTTTGTCCTAAAACAGCCTGTAAGAGAAGAATCAAAGCCATCAGCTATTCTTGTATACTTTGGATAATACATTTTTTAGAAGGCCAGGCTGGAGCTAAGCGGCCAGTAGAGACTTTTCATTATTTGCTAGGCCTGAGATTTGTTTGCCACACAACTGTCGAGAGGTGGTGGCGCTTGCAACAATTAATCAAGCCATTTCAGGACAAGGGGACACAGGCTTATTTAACAAATCCTGCAGGTTTGAAAGTGATCTGGGGGACCAGACATGGGTTTTCACTTCCGAAATTAAAGCAAAATAATATTTATTGGAGTCTAGTGTATAAGGAGGGGACTGCTGACTTAGATGAACTTTATGACATTCTTTTCTCTTTCATTTTTTACTTTTATTTTATGTTTTAAGTTTTTGCTTTGAAGAGTTAATAAGGGAGCTGGTGGTGGACTTAATATGATGTATGGTGTGTTTTCACAAACCGAATTGAGGGGTTAGTTAGTATCAATCTGTTCACTGGTCAGAGAGACTGCTTTCATCTCTCACAGACCGACAAGCGGTCTGAAGTCTTTTCAGGGTTGGGAGCGAAGGGTGTTGTGGGTGGGGGGAGTTCTGTGGAGGAATGGGGGATGGGGAAGGAGGGGATGGTGTGGTGGATGGGGTAGAGTGTTTAGGGGGAGCAGAGGATGGAGCAGGGGAATTGTGGGGAGGGCGGTAGCACATTGAAAAGAAAACAGAGGGAGCAAGTTGGTTTTTCTGAATGTTGGAGAAGGATGATTGAGAGAATAAACAGCATGGAATTTTTTGGATACCAAATATGTAGAATAACCATATGTTTGGTCAGTGTGGGTGGATTGAAGGACAAGGCTAAGTGGTTGAGTGTAGGTGAGATACTTAGATCTGTGGGCCCTGAAATAATATGTCAACAAGAGACACATTCCATGTGGTAGGGGGAAAATGTTGTCAATCAAAGGGTATACCTTATTGGCATGCTCTACTAAGAGTTCCACCATCGGGGGTTGCTATCCTTGCCAGGAATAAAATGGGGCCAGTAAAGCACAAACTGGTGGATAAATGGGGTAGATGGGTGCTGATGAAGCTCGATATAGGACTAACAGTCTGTACCATTTATGGCTCAAATCAGGATGATCCTAAAGTTTTGGTAGATCTAGAGGTGGAATTGGCATCCTTGCCAGACCCACTGATAATTTGTGAGGATTTAAATATACACCAGGACGTGGTAGGATTCAAATTAGTAGATATCAGGCAAACACCTCTAGTTCATGGGGTGAAGAAATAGAAACTTTCTAAGGGGTTCCCTGATACACCTGGTCCTTAAACCAACAAAGAAGAAATTGGCACGGAAGCTGTAATATGAAAAGAATTTTTTTAATAACGTCACATGAGAGAGACTGCGTCATACAGTACCCTCAGGACACTATAGGAAACAGTCTAAGGAGTACAGAGAACGGGCCTTATATATGCATTTGTTACATAGTCAGCATACAACCAAGGTGAGGTCCTGGCATATACAAGCATACTATTGAATAATATAGGTATACAAAATGTGCTTGCTCAACAAAGTGAGAGGGGAGACTAAACTGAACACATCAGTAAGAATAGCCTGACAGTTCTACACTACGAGCAGGTGCATTCTACCAGCTAGGCCTTTCTGAACATGTGCAATGCTCTGGAAGAGGGAGAAAGCACATGGCGAGCACATGGCTTACTAAAATGGCTGCCAAGAACAAAATGGCTTTTAGCTCATGCTAACAGCGATTCCTGCAATCTTTAACAGATAGTCCTTTTAGCATGAGCTAAAGACATTCCGATGATCTAAAAGGAACATAGAAAATATTTTGCACATTTATTCTCATAAATTCATCAATATCCTAATCCATTACTGGGTGGGCATTTTCATTCTAAGCATTTCATTAAGCAGGTATATATAAGTATAAGCAGGAGTACAAAGGGAACAGAGCACTGGGTCATAATTAACATACAGATAGCAGGAGAGAGTAATGACTATTATCACAAACAGAACTATCAATATTTTCCAACCCTAAGCAGAAAGCAAATCCTAGAACCATCTAGTCCAATTCTATGTAAAAAACATTTCCAATAGACTTTTCCAGTGTTCCTTTTATGAGGGCTAGAGTATCAATTAATATACCCAAGGAAAGGGCAAAGTAACATTTTTAACTGCTCAGATCAATGTTTCTCTTGCAGAATAAACATTATTCCTAATGCAAATATTAAAGCAGTCAGACATATTATTCAAAAAACAATCCTGGCTCCAGGGGACCAGGAGGACCACACAAGGCCATGAGAATTAGGAGGAGCCGCAAAGGGCGGCTCCTCCTCAAAAATGGGACGACCGAAAGGGTACATTACTAACAAAAAGAAGTCCTTGGGAAATTGAAGCCGCTGTACAACCAACCAGAGGGGAGTCTTCTCCCTGTGTCCGTTTGAGCCTCACAGGCAGGCTCTTGTTGTTTCCACGGTGGAGCTGCAGAACTCGCAACTCAAGGAAATAATCACGGCTCAGTTTGGGAAGAAAAAGTCTTTCTTTCAGGATAGGACAATCACCTTCCGGGACAAATACCCGATCCTGTCCAGTGTCTCAGGCAGTGCACCAGTTTTCTTCACTTTGATCTAACAGGTACCAAGGGCACAGCACCTGTACCCTAAACTCAAGTCCTTCCCTAACTCAGTGTTGCTCCACAGGTGCACTGCTCTTTTGTTGAGGCCACATATTGTACCCAGTGTGCCCAGGTATCCCTTGATCAACAAACAGAGGTGTAAGCTTCCATTCACTTTGGGGCCAGGATTCAAAGGCTTAATGCTGGGATCTCTGAAGCAACCCTTGTTTCACAAACTGGGTCACCTCAAGCAAAAGCGTCCTTGCTGCCCTTGTCGGTCTGTGACTCTCTCAGCTGGGCATCAAAAACGTGATCCACGACTTCTCCTTTCTGATTTGTGACCCCGTCTTTCGCCCAAGAAAGTGGCAGGGGTACACACCTCACATCCCAGTGCTTCCGCCTTCACTGAGGTCCTAGTTGCCAGCAACGCCTGTGCTGGTTACCTTCACCTTGGCTTCAAGCTGAACTGGTGCTGACTACCAGGCTGGGTCTGATGTCCAGGCCCCTCTGGCAATGGTTGCAAAGCAGCAAATATCTATTGGTGGACAGAACAAAAGGTCTTTAGACAAGGCATACAAATAATCTATCAACAGAGAGGATAATCTCAGAATACTTCCTAGTCTTGGGGCGCCCCATATATTAGCAAGGCACCTAAGAACCACTTCATCTATCTGAGAGTAAAAACAACTGGACCTAGTACACTATTTGAAGTAGCTAAGGAAGTCTGTGTTCATTTACTAAATTCTGAGGAAAAGAGAAAAACAATACAGACATACTCTAAATCCTTACATTTGTGTATTCCTATATTATTCATCTGAAGAACCCTCAAGAAAGGGAAAATCGTTAAAACAAGCATTCTTTTGTGCTTCTTTTCTTAACAAGCTTGTGTTTCATAAGTCATAACCTTTCACTACTTGTACTGGGCTGCAGATACTTCTAAAACTATTTCTCTTTAATAAAAGCACCTACATCTTACACTTAGGGTCATGCTCTCATGTTATAGGTACAGCAAGAAAATCTAAAACCGCTAATTTAACAGGGATTCTTATTACATAAAGAACTAAAAAAAAACGTCAACATAGTGGGTACATACATTTCTCCAGCAGAACATGTTGTGACAAACAATCTCCTATAAAACAATATTTTCTTTTCAAAAATGTTTGCTGAGGATCACATGGGCCTCTTTCCTGAATTCTACTTTTCACGACCCAGACTATGCAACATCAGCTCTAATATGGGCTGTCAGCTTATTTACACACACCAGCTAATAAAAGACTAACAATGCCCTTGCAAACCTGTATATAACATGAGAATAACATATAGTTCCCCTTAAAGGTCAAATAAGGGAACAGCAATCTGAACTACACATCTTTTCATAATTTCATCAGACAGGATGGGCAGTAACATAGCATATATATATATATTTTTCATTTTAATAAATGCTAACAATTTAAAAACAGTATTACTGAATAGCCAATTAAATGTCTCATGGCTGTTTCCTAGACAGCTTAGGCTCAAAAGAGAGTGAGAAAGAGAGAGAAAACATACATTTGCTTACCCTTAATTTGCAGAGAAGCTAAGCTCCTTCCACCATTTCGACAGTAGGAAACCTGAAACAGGTTTACCTTCTGTCAACACTACCTACCCCTATTTTTGGCAACTGGGCACAAACAAACTTGTAGGAGGTAAATAGCACTTTGAGCTAGCTAGAAAACATAAATAACCAACCACCCCAATTCTTTTAGCAATTGTACTAGTGTAACATGAGGGCACATGAATGCAAACTGAATTTCATTGCCTCCTTATTGTAGCCCTTACACAGTAATCTTTAAGCTAAAACCATTATTTTTATATGCATGGCAGAGCTATGCACTACTCAGGGCCCACATACGCCACTATCTTTCCCTCTTTTCATATGACTGCGCCAAAATCTTGCTTTTGCCAAAAATAGTAAGCAAAGCTTCTCTTTCTCTCCCTGCGCTGTCATCTCGTCTTTCAGAATTTATCCGAGGTCATAGTGTCTAAGCAAACCTTGCTCTTAGTCCTGCTAGGCTACTAAATGCAAAACTCAATCTCTAACCTTTACCAGCTGGCCTATTTTGTGCAAGGCTTTTCCATGCGGTTTTTCCAATTCAAAGTAACTCTGGAGACTGACAGCTGAAAGGCAGTCCTGTTCCATTCCTGTTTGCCAATAATTTAAAGGTGGGTTAATAACTTCTGCTGGTTTCTTATACTTATTTTCATTTGTGTGCAGTGCTTTTCTAGCAGTATAGATGTCAGCTGCTCATTCTATACTTACATGTGTGCATTACTGAAGCCTGAGGTCAGTTTGAAAACTGCCCTGAGTGGCAGAACTGCTTTTAAAAATTAAATGTTGCCCAAAAATGGATAACCTACAATGTTTTGGCATATTAGGGACCCCGAGAGTGTCCTCTAGATAGCCCAGGAAGGTGGGGGGGGGGGGGGGGGGGGGAGGGTCAGAATTGTATAAGGTACACCCTTAAAAAATGAGTTTTATATGCCTGGGTAAAGTGACATTTCATTTCATTCCCCACATTGTGGTTAAAATACTGCTAAAATTCCAACTTTGATGCTAGGAGTCATATATTATTCACAGTAGGAGTATTAGATATTATAAGGATTTTTAGTGCAATTATTTTTAACAAAAAAAGTCCTCATATAGTCATTTTTTTAAATAATGATCACCAACCCTTTTGATGGTTCCACTTATCAAAAGCAAGCCTAATTTGTTTCCTATCACCTTTAAATGCATTCATTTATAGCACTAAGCACAAAAGCCTTACTGAAACATCAGCGTCACTTGTAAGTAGCGTGGTTTACTTAGCTGCAGCGCCGTGGAAAAAACTCACGCCCGCGTCGCCAGACACCCGCTCGGTACCTGAGGGTGCCTGGCGATGCGGGCGGGAGTTTCTTCCACGGCACTACAGCTAAGTAAACCATGCTACTTACTTAGCGCAATGCTCACTGTGAGATCCCCCCCCTTTGTTTTTCCCTTACAGGGTGTGCCATTATCCCCATCACCCCCTCCCTAGGCCCATGGTGTGAGGATCACTCACACTACAAGTGAGAATTTTAATTACGTATCTTCTGATTGTGTGCATGTGTTTGTGAAGTTGGTGTCACGCCACTGTGACTCACTGGCCGCACTTTTGGCCATGCTTGATCGCCAACCCTACATAACTTTTACCGCCAATCGCCCTAGCTGGCGTGCAGGTGTTTTTATACTTGATGGAAACTGTTTCCCCCCTAAATCATGCACACTAGCTAGCCGGATTTTTCTGGCCAGCATTGCCACCACTCATAAGATAACGAGTACAGGTTAAATGGCCACCTGAATATCTCAGCTTGAGCACAAAAGCACTTTTATCAAGAGCATGATATACCTGTAACAAACCTACTGCGAAAGATAGGAATTAACTATTTGTCTTGGCTTTCTGTTTTTATGTTTGTTACTGCCCATCTTCCTTTACAGGTGCAACAGGTTCCTCTAAAGTGAGAGGTTAATCACCCACAATTTTTCTTTCATTTTGCACTTTTTACATGATTTTTCACTTTCAAGCCCTCAGGTTAGGGTGGGCCTTAGCGCGCCCATACCGCCGAGGTTCAATCTTTATGGTCCTGACGAATGTCAGGTAAATTACACCACATTGGCAGAAACATGTTGACCCCACCTCAAAGGAAGCAGCCGAACAATTTATTTGACTCCCTTCCGACACCTAGTTTTTAATATGTCTGATTGGCCACCTAATAAAACATTTTTTGTGACACAATCTAGACATTTATAAGTAAATCACACTGTCACTCTTTCACTTGTCACAAAACACAAAAAACCAGCTCCGCAGTAACTCTGGCGTCGAAGCACACCGGGGAGGCACTCGGCCTCTCCCGGTGGGGCCCGATGATGAAGCATCTCACCAACCAGGTTGGTGAGTGAGGGCCATATATTTCTACTTCCATGCTCCCTCTTCTGAGGTTACAGTAATCACACTCTTTTGTTGTTGAAACTACTCCCTTGGATATCCGCTTCTCCGATGAGGTCCACGTTTGGGCGCCATTTGAAGAAATAGAAACCTTCTAAGGGGTTCACTAAAACACCTGGTCCTTAAACCAACAAAGAAGAAATTGGCATTGAAGCTGTAACATGAAAAGAACATTTTTAATAACCTCACATGAGGGAGACTGCGTCATACAGTACCCTCAGGCCACTGTAGGAGACAGTCTAAGGAGTATAGAGAACAGGGGCCTTATATATGCATTTGTTACATGGTCGGCATAAAACCAAGGGGAGGTGCTGGCACATACAAGCATACTATTGACTAATATGGGTATACAAAATTTGCTTTCCCAACAAAGTGGGATGGTAGACTAAACTGAACACATCAGTAAGAATAGTCTGACAGTTCTAAACTAGGAGCAGGTGCATTCTACCAGCTAGGCCTTTCTGAGCATGTGTAAGGCTCTGGAAGAAGGAGAAAGCAAATGGCGAGCACATGGCTAACTAAAATGGCTGCCAAGAACAAAATGGCTTTCAGCTCATGCTAACAGTGATTCCTGCAATCTTTAACATGAGCTATGGCGTCACTTATGGTTAGCCATGGTTTGGTTGACGTGTGGGATGCTAACAACCATTCTGATCCAGGATATACCTATTTTTCTTGTCCACACAAAAAATATGTAAGATTATATTATATTTTGGTATCTGGAGGAATTTTGGATAAAGCATGAATTATGAAATTACAGAGGCTTGTGTCAGACCATAACCCCGTGGTTTCGGATGTTGCTGTGCAAGGGATATTTGAGGGTCAGTAGAAATGGACTTTCGATAGGAAAGGATCAGCTGCTATCGCTTTTATACTCCTCACTGCTATGGAATTTTATATTGAATACAAGGTGTTAGAAATGGGATTTCTTGTTGGCTAGGACATGCGCTTAAGCCAAGCATAAACCACCACTCCAGTCAGGGCAAGGGAGTTACACGCAGAAGATAATCCCTGCTCACCCCCTTGGTAGCTTGGCACGAGCAGTCAGGCTTATCCCAGAGGCAATGTGTAAAGCGTTTGCGCAACACACACACAGCAGCGACACACTAGGCACACCACAAAAGAAACTCCACACAAGCTTATATAAAAATAGCCTTTGTATTACTCATAAACACATTAGATCATAATCACAAATGTACACTGTGCCACCTGGCACTAGCCAATATTTTACAGGGGACTTATATACAGGACAGGGCCATTCAGGCCACTGTCATAATCATAGGAATCACAAGTAGTGGAAATAACACAACCAGAAACTACTGGTATTAGCATTAGGCATAAACCCATTACGCATAAAACACATTAGGTATAAACCATCCTACTTTAGCAGTGCACCTCAGTAGCACTTAGCATAGACACATTATGTAAAATAACCTTAGGCATAAACACATTATGCACCACATTAGGGCCTTACGCCCTACCAGCACCTCAGGTGCTCACAGGCCAACTGGCCTTCCTCGGGGGCCCGTATTGGGCTTCCCTGCAATGCCACTGCAGCAGGGTGCAGGCCAAACAGGCCGGTACCAGAAATGGAGGGGCGAGGGTTCCACTCACCCCTGTCTCTCCTGAGACGCAAAACAATGCCCCCTCAACGTTGCAGCTACCCTCAATTGGGCGGTGCAGCTGTGTGTCCAAATGGCGTAGGTACCACTAGTGCACCTCTAGCTGCCTCTGCAGCGAAGACAACGTGCGTGATGCCCCGGAGGCGGGGGTGCATCTCGTCCCTTTCACTTAATCAAATAAAGAAATGCTCCCGTCGTTGCAGCTGCTCGCAACCTCGCGGTGAAAATTAGCACCGGCAGCAACCGTGCCTGGGAAGCCCCATCACAGGGCTCCTCCTGGTGCCATCAATCGGCACCAACTGTGTGCACCCTCCAGCCCCACTCACCGGGGCTTCTGTTAGACTCTGCAGATGTCCGGGACCACACGGGGGGCTCCCCTTGCTTTCTCTGGTTCTCGGCAGCCATGCGGGGCTCTCTACTTCGGTACGGGAGCCCCGCCCACCGTCAGGCAGCGTCACTGCCTGTCAGTTTCAGCGTCTTTATTTCGAAATTTTCTTCATAAAAGACAGCATAAAAAATATATACAGAATACAGCAAAAAAGATGTTAAAAAAATACAATCCATTCATTACACAATAAAAATACAATTAAATAGTATCGAAAGACGTTGCATAATTCATAAAAAAGTTTACATATCAGTCATAGAACATAGTGGCATAAGACAATTGATTCATTTATTAATTTCCACCCTGTAAGTGTCTGGCTCTAATAATCCAAGCCCATCCAAGGAATTTCGCCATACCTATAGATACCCACTCTGCACTATTAGGTCTTAACACTACCAGAGCCTCCTCACACACGCGTAAATTGATCCTTCTGCAAATGGGTTGAAGCCATTTGCGACGGGGTGTGGAGTAGGCTGGACAAGCGAATAGGAGGTGGGCAACGGTTTCTTTTATCTCGCTACACCAGGGACAGTACCTGGATGATTGCTTACGCCATTTATTTGTAAATACCCTTACTGGTAATGTGCCAACTCTAAATTGGTGGTAAAGTTTCCTATCTGCACTTTTGGTAATATTGTCCCAGTAAGTCTCAGTATGAGGGACCAGTTTGTGGAGCAGAAAAAGACCAGTCAAACTGGATGTCTGCGAGAGGAAGACAAGGTCCTCTTTTACAGTTGTCCAAAAAAGTTGTTTGAATTCCTTTTTTGACGGGAATACATGATTTCCCGGATCTGACCACTGTAAGGGAAGACCCATTTTAAAAAGTGTGGCCTTCACAGTCT
Organism: Lissotriton helveticus; assembly: GCF_964261635.1. Lineage (NCBI taxonomy): Eukaryota > Metazoa > Chordata > Amphibia > Caudata > Salamandridae > Lissotriton > Lissotriton helveticus. Next base: position 832,498,294 of record NC_136070.1, read on the forward strand.
TAAACCAAAGCAGGTTACCTGACCCCATTATCGATCTTACATCCAGAACCTCATTTGCGAACATAGAGAGTTCTGGTGTAGACCAAATACGTCTCCACAAGGCTACCATCCTGTAACAAGCCTGATTTTTAATTGAATGGCAGCCCATGTCTAACGTGAGGGGAAGCGACGGTGTTGATTGTGGAAGCCCTACCAGGCTACGGAGAAACTTATTTTGGATTTTATCTAAAGGGGTTAGATCTACACTTCCCCATAGCTCTGAGCCATAAAGGATGGCTGAACTAATTTTGGCGTTATAGATTTTAAGTGCTGGCAAAACCCTTTTAGTTAGGGAGCATCGCTGTTCTTTTACTAAGCATCCCGATAAACGGGCACATTTTAAACAAAGTGCCTCGATCTGCTCCTTCCAGCGCAGCCTATAATCAATAACTACCCCTAAATAAGTCATCACCTCAACTTGCTCCAGTATGGCACCGTTCATTGAAACTTGAACCCTTAAGGGTTTATTTTTAGTCAGGACCATGAATTTGGTTTTTGAGACATTAATTTCAAGGTCATTTATGTTACAAAACTCGACAAATTTGTTTATTGCAGTCTGGAGTCCCACCTGTGTTTTTGCCAGAATCAGGGTGTCATCGGCAAAAATTAGGAGGGGGAATTTAGTCCCACCCAGAGCTGGCGCGTCAGTCGGGGTAGCTTCTAGATACTGCACTACTTGATTTATAAAAAGTAAAAACAAGGTGGGTGCCAAAACACACCCTGGTCTTACGCCACGTGAGACTGGGAAAGACTTAGTCACCTGGCCCTGACTCCCCCATCTAACTCTGGCAAAGTTTTGGTCATGCAGCCTAATAGTTCGTTCGAGGAGTTCCGGTGGCATTCCCATTCGCCTTAGGGCCGTCCACATCTTTTCTCTTGGGACCAAGTCAAACGCGGATTTGAGATCCACGAATGCCGCATATATGGTGCCCTCCCCTAAATACACTGTCTTCCAGTAAATCAAAATAAATCTTAGTACTTGGTCGACAGTGCTTGTATGAGCCCTAAAGCCAGCTTGCAGCGGGGATAGGATCTTTGCATCGTTCATCCAAGCCTGGATTCTACCCAACAGCATTCTAGCTATAACTTTCTGGAGGGCATCTATAAGGCTGATTGGGCGATTATTCACTGGCATGGTCTTATCGCCTTTTTTAAATACGGGAAGGATTTCGGCCCCTTTCCAGGAATCGGGTACCCTAGCACCTCTGGCGATGGCGTTAGCCAGAGTAATTATATAGGGCACCCAGATATCCAAGTCATGTTTAAAAAGATCCGCTGGGACGCAGTCCATTCCGGGTGCCTTACCAGCTTGGACCAACCTAAGTGCATTTACCGCCTCAATTTCATTAGAAAATAGGGACCCACTAATTACTTCCGGACTGAGTAATATTTTATGCTCCCCTGCGTAATTACTTCCCGTCTCCCTACCGCAGAACTGGGAAGAGAAATACTCAACCCAGACTTCGGTAGGGACATGATTTGCTGGGGTTTGTAGGTCTCTCGACCCGCCCTACTTCACTACCTGCCAAAATTTAATCTGATTTGTGGACATGCTGGCCTCATAAAGATCCTGCCAACGAAGGTCATCCCATGTGGACTTTGCACATTTTAAAATCTTCTTATAACTTAGCCTTTTCTCTTGGATATCCACAGTTACTCTGGATTTAATAGCTGCGATCAAGGCGCTATGGGCATTACGGCAAGTTTTATCGTACCAACTAGCACCTAAAGGTTTTCCTCCTTTTATCACTGCAACACCAGGTTTGGAAAAAAAAGTTTTTAATTTAACAAAAAGGGACTCATGGATTATACTGATTTGCTCCAATGGCCCCCCTTCGTCAATTAATAACCCTGCTTTTATAACCGCCTCCGACACTTCTTGAGAGATTTTATCAATGGTGGATGGGGCGTCCAAAATTCTACACCAGCGAACCCTACGGCAATCGTTGGTGAGAACAGTCTCTGCTGTAATGTGACTTGTTACATTTTTCCTAAACAATTCACCATCAATTTCCAATTTAATCGCCAAGGGATTATGATCACTTTCTGGTCTCTCAATGATTTCCATATTCCCTAGTAGTCTCCAAAACTCCATTTTAATTCAAAAATAATCAATCCGACTAGAACTGTAGCCATTATCAAAAGTAACTTTTCCAGCTAAATCAGATTTTGACCTTCCGTTTGCAGCCCTTAGACCCCACTCCAAACACAAACCGAGCCACTGCAACACGGCCTCAGTGGCCTTTTTAACTGGTGATGTGGCAAGGTTGGGAATATTCCATAACTCATCTGCTTCTCCGTAACAACCATCATCCAGGCAGGACAGAGGTTCGAACGTACAGTTAAAATCCCCTGCCACTGTTACACACTTATCTCTGCCAATCGTATTCATTAGGATCTCTAAGTCCTCTATTATTACTGGGCTCTTTCCTCCTGGTAATCCCCTTGCATAAATATTAATTATAAACAGGTCCTCGTAGTGTTCTCTACTAAGTTTTATCCCCATCATGTCAGGATTTGGGGTAAACAACATAACCGGCCTGTAGCAAAGCGATTGTCTAATCCAGACAACCAACCCACCTGACGGTCGTCCCTTTGTCCCCTTAAGAGCAGGTTTGAAAAAGTTTAGATATCCTAAACGAAAGACTGCCTCAGATGACCAACTTTCTTGAAATATTAGGATATCAAATTGCTCTATAAAATCACCCCAATCGGCCCCATCCAGTTTCCCTTTCAGCCCGCAATGTTCCAGGAAGCTATTTTGAGAGCATGGGCCTGAACAGCTGATTCATTTACAATAGAGGCAGTATACCCCCTACTACTCATTTCTAAAAAGGAGTTATTTGCACAGCCATCTACCTGATTTATGCCGGGTGACTCTCTCCATCTAATTCCCCTAATAAAGCTTCTGTTACAAAGGAAATTCCTCCATAAAGGTTGATTACCTTATTTCCAACCTCTGGGATATATACATCCTGTATCTCATCATCAACTATTTCCAATCCCACATCCCAAACCCCACCCGCGAGATCAAGCTTCCCATTCCCACAGTGAGATGACTTTTCATTCAATACTTCATCATAGGAGGGAGCTTTGTCTGGGGTAGCAAGAATACCCGTACAATCTTGTTTAACATCTTGATCGGGGAGCGGAACAACGAGTCAGTCAATAAAATCCAACCCCGGATATGGTTCATACAGGTTTTGCAGCGGGATGTTCCAGTACTCATTGTAATTGGTATAGTTGGTATGGTTATTTGATATAGGAAGGTGACTAGGGGGATATCGGTGTTGAAGAGGGGGGAAAGGAATGTTAGGATTATTGGCAAGACGGGGGAAGAGGGATGTGCAATTGGCCAAATCTGGAATGAGGAGGGGGTCTAAGCAGAGCCTCTGGATAAAAATAGCTTAAGTTTCTGGTTGAAATGATGGAGCAGATTTCATCTGCAGTCAGGCATTGTTTTATTTTTTGTGCTTCAGACAGGCTGCATTTAAATTGCCACGCACATTTTGGTGCAAGTTAAAAACATGGCACATGAAAAACAATGAAAGTGAGGCCTATTCAGTCTGAAATGCTTTTGCTGAATTAACATGTGTTTTTGCAATGTAGAGAAAAGTGGCCTTTTTAGCTTTGAAGATTAATAGAATGTGTTTTCTCTTCCCAGCCCATCCCATGCAATCTAAAATTCACTATTTCTGTCCTAAAAGACTTTGACTTGTTGCATATTTTGATAAATATTTTCAGTTAAATAACACCTCTTTTTATAATGTGTGTGAATTAACAAATGCACCAAACACTACACAGGGGACTAAATGCTTTTTGCATGAAAAGCTATCCAAAACACTAATGCATGTTGCTGTGTGCACTATATTAATTGTGTGTGCTTTTAAATTTTACACTAAAGCATGAAAATGCTATGTTGCACATTTATTTTGCATGTTGTCATAAATAATAGAAAAGCTGCTTTTCACTAATAGCTTGGCTAGGTAAACATTTATAATGGGTATTAGTATGAAGGAGGGAAACATAAGGGGCTGATTTACATGAAATTAATCGTATCTTTGTGTTTGTTTTATTTTTGGGGCCTACACAAAACATCGCTGCCTGTGAATCCATCAAGGCTATGGCTTGCAATTTAATGAGAAGGGAGCATGCGCAGACTGTGGCAGCTTTCCTCATGACAAGAAGTGAAGGACATCTTCAACTGTACATTCTTGTGATTCTGCCAATGTATCAGTGTTAGTTAAAAGTGTCCATCTGACTGCGCTGTGGAAGGAAGAGAATTAGAATGAAACATTTTTCTTAGTAAATGTTGCAAATGTTTATAAATGTAGTTATTCATGTATGCTTCTTTTGTTAAAACTGGTAAAGTCAGGATTTTAGAATGAGTCAGGGAATTGAGAACTCATGCCATCATGACTGACCAATCACGTACAGGTTTTCCTGAAAGATGCTACATCTTTGTGTAGTCTGCCAATAATTAGGGTATAAAATAATGTCCTCTCTGGATGGGGGCTGGCTTTTCTCAGCTTAGCTGGCTTCTATGGGTTAGGTACGAGAAACGTCCCGGGAGATTGCTGAAGGGGAGGTGCGTCCGAGGAGATTCAGGGGGAGGTTTCTTGCTTCCACGTCATATCTTGGCACATCAGGACACATTCCTTTGAGGTCTGGTGAAGGGCGGGCTGTCTCCCTCCTTTTTGCTCTTTAGACACAGAGATGCACATGAGCAGCAACAGATAGAAAGGCTCTTTAGATTTAGATGCTAAAGTTTAAATTTATGCTTTGACTAATTAATTAGGTCTGAAAAGATTTATTTGACTTATGCATTTATTTCTCTTAATGGGAGATTTTTGCCAACTATTTAATCATTGATTAGCTTTGCAAGACTATTTTTCTTACAAACTCTTTAAGAATTGTGCGCCACATTTTCATAACTACATGTAATGCTTATATGCAGACTGTAATGTGTTCTGTATTATTGATATTTTTCCTGTTTTCCAAATTATGTAACCTGATTGATATTTTACTAATGAATAAAGGGTCAGAGAAAAATTAACTTTTGACTAGAAAATAAAACCCTTTAAAATACTCAACAACTCTCTTTATTGGCTTGAATAATAAATTGCATTTTTGACTCTTCAGGTTTATTTAAAGTCTCCTGAAGGTAATACATGGTGTGAAGGGCCCAACACCTTTTGAGCGGTAAATTAGAGGTAGCATGAGGGTTTTGCATTGAGAAACTACCAGAAGAAATTACCGCCCCATCAGTTTTTGGTAAGCAGAGGATGGTCATTATTGATTAGTTTGGTGATTAGTGATTATTGATTTCACCATCAACTACTCAACTAATGGATCATTGACCTTAAGAGGGAAGTAAAATAATTGCCCAAGTTAGATGAATGTCCAAGTCCTGATTCCTGACTCCAATGCTCAGAACCTGAAGACTGGCAAAGCAGTACTGAAGGGTGATGCAAGAAGTGGTGTGAGTATCAATAAGACTGTGAAATGTTGTTAATATGCTAGCATGAATTTTCGAAATGTGTTGAAAATATTAAGTTTTTTTTTTACTGTTGGTGACAATTTGCTCATTTTGAATTGATGGTGTTATTGGTTATATTGGTAATTTCATGGGAAATAATTTTTTGGTTATTGATTACATGTTTTAACTCTTCATGTTAAGTTAGTGTCTTGTTCTATGTTGTCTGGAACACGCAGGTATGCACACCTGTGGCATCCCGAGAAGGAATAGCGGGTGGTAAATGGAAGCCACACTGCACTGAGGTTACTCGTCTGTTGGAATAACACTGAGAAGCTAAGGAGGGCTGGCAGTGTTAAATTAGGGACTATTTTCTGTGTGAGTGATTGATAGCAAAGAGTTCACTGGTGAAACTTTGGTCTGATATCACCTAGAAAGGGTCACACTAAAGGAGTAGCAGGTTCTTCTGAGCTTGATTGATAGCAAAAGGGTTCGCTGGTGAAACTTTGGCCTAAGATATATCCTGAAGGATAAGTCCAAAGGAGTAGCAGGTTCTTTTGAGCTTGATTGACAGCAAAAGGGTTCGCAGGTGAAACTTTGGACTAAGATATATCCTGAAGGATAAGTCCAAAGGAGTAGCAGGTTCTTCTCAGCTTGAGTGAAAGGTAAGCGGAAGGGATTTACCTGTAGTGTTTGAAGAGTAAACGGAAAGTCTTACTTTGTGAAGGATAAGCGGAATGTGTTACTCGCAGTGAATATAAATCTATCCTTTATTTAGCACAACAGACAGAGTAGCGAATGTATTTATGTTGTAACTAACAGAGTTATTGATTAAGAAAATATTGCAGTAAGAGTTTGTGGAGGGTCAGTGGTAGGAGTAAAACTGACTAAAATTGAGACTGACAGCTTTGGAGAAAAGAAATTGCATTGAACTATTGCAAAAATGAAAATGTTTGAAGGTTTAAAGAAGCTGTTAGGAGGTAAAGTGAAAAATGTGTTTTTTATTGGTGATGCTCCTGAAGGAACACCTGTGCATTTTATGTCTACCAATTTGGGACAAAACACATGTATGTGGGTTGACCAATGGTGCAAGATTACTGAAAAAGAGGGTGCTTTGAGGTTTCCAAAAGATGGTACTTTTGAATTGCACATTATTGACAAATTAAGGGAAGTGTTATGTGAAATAAAGACACAATCTAAAGCTGCACAATTTGAGGCCTTAAGCCTGTGGGAAAAGACAGCAAGAGAGAAAGCAAGTGAGGATAAAAAGGTAAAGCACCAGATGCAGGAGAAGAGAATTAGTGATGATAAAGAGCTTCACATAAATAATGATTCAGGTGATGAAATAATGGATGAATTGTTAACTGAGTGTCCACCACTTTATGTGGTTCACATGATTAATACTGAAAATGGTGCACTAGTAAATACTACAGGGGCTACTGCTTCTGTTGAACAGAGAGAAATACAGACTGAGAGAACTGTGCAGATATTTTATATTAACCCAATGCCTGTTGATTCAGCACTGACAGTGATACCTCCAGGTGTTACTGCTTCAAATGTGCCTGATTCAGTTCAAGAATTACAAACTGCAGATGCACAGATAATGCCTATAAAAATGATGACTGTCCCAATTAATATGGTCCCTACTGAAAAGGTTGAAAGAGCTGCAGAAAAAGTGATTATGGAAGGGTTTATTTCAGAAACTCAGAACACACAGATTATTGAACAGAAAGTACCCCAAGCACTAAAAGGTGAGGGAAAAATGGTATTTACAACATCTGCAGCCCAGAATAAAAAAAAATGTAATTGAAAATGAGATTTTTCAAACCTGCTTTGAGGAAGCAGCAGTGAATAAAAATATAGAGAACATGGGAGAACATATTAACACAGGCCCTGAAAAAGAGAAACAGCTTAGTGTTTTAAATGCAGCATTTGAACATGGGGAAAATTACAGTCCTTGCTGGTTAAATCATGAAAATGTGAACCAGAGTCAGGAAAAAGTATTAATTTCCCTGAGTAAGGAAACAGCTGCATGTGCATTAACGATTCAGAAAAGGGGGTGGTGATGAACAGAGTGTCTGAATTAAGCAGACCACTCTTACCCAGTCCAAAGATCAGGGCTTGATCCATCACCGTTATTTAGCTCACTGCCCCATCCCAGCTCAGAACCTGGCTATATGCAAATTAGTCTGTCCCTGGCCCAGTGCATCATGGGAACAGGGCAGACCAAATTACCAAGCCAATTCTTCACCAGAAAGGAGACAAGCTTCCGGGGACCGGTTTCTGCCATTTCAGGCGTCGCCGGCCCGGCTTGCTGGAATCCTGATGGAGCAGTGAGCAAGGGACTCATGTCTGAGTATAACCTTCCACGCTTATGGTGGACAAAATGATTCAGAAAAGGGGGTGGTGATGAACAGAGTGTCTGAATTAAGCAGACCACTCTTACCCAGTCCAAAGATCAGGGCTTGATCCATCACCGTTATTTAGCTCACTGCCCCATCCCAACTCAGAACCTGGCTATATGCAAATTAGTCTGTCCCTGGCCCAGTGCATCATGGGAACAGGGCAGACCAAACTACCAAGCCAATTCTTCACCAGAAAGGAGACAAGCTTCCGGGGACCGGTTTCTGCCATTTCAGGCGTCGTCGGCCCGGCTTGCTTGAATCCTGATGGAGCAGTGAGCAAGGGACTCATGTCTGAGTATACCCTTCCATGCTTATGGTGGACAAAATGATTCAGAAAAGGGGGTGGTGATGAACAGAGTGTCTAAATTAAGCAGACCACTCTTACCCAGTCCAAAGATCAGGGCTTGATCCATCACCGTTATTTAGCGCACTGCCCCATCCCAGCTCAGAACCTGTCTATATGCAAATTAGTCTGTCCCTGGCCCAGTGCATCATGGGAACAGGGCAGACCAAACTACCAAGCCAATTCTTCACCAGAAAGGAGACAAGCTTCCGGGGACCGGTTTCTGCCATTTCAGGCGTCGTCGGCCCGGCTTGCTTGAATCCTGATGGAGCAGTGAGCAAGGGACTCATGTCTGAGTATACCCTTCCACGCTTATGGTGGACAAAATGATTCAGAAAAGGGGGTGGTGATGAACAGAGTGTCTGAATTAAGCAGACCACTCTTACCCAGTCCAAAGATCAGGGCTTGATCCATCACCGTTATTTAGCTCACTGCCCCATCCCAGCTCAGAACCTGGCTATATGCAAATTAGTCTGTCCCTGGCCCAGTGCATCATGGGAACAGGGCAGACCAAACTACCAAGCCAATTCTTCACCAGAAAGGAGACAAGCTTCCGGGGACCGGTTTCTGCCATTTCAGGCGTCGTCGGCCCGGCTTGCTTGAATCCTGATGGAGCAGTGAGCAAGGGACTCATGTCTGAGTATACCCTTCCACGCTTATGGTGGACAAAATGATTCAGAAAAGGGGGTGGTGATGAACAGAGTGTCTGAATTAAGCAGACCACTCTTACCCAGTCCAAAAATGAGGGCTTGATCCATCACCGTTATTTAGCTCACTGCCCCATCCCAGCTCAGAACCTGGCTATATGCAAATTAGTCTGTCCCTGGCCCAGTGCATCATGGGAACAGGGCAGACCAAACTACCAAGCCAATTCTTCACCAGAAAGGAGACAAGCTTCCGGGGACCGGTTTCGGCCATTTCAGGCGTTGTCGGCCCGGCTTGCTTGAATCCTGATGGAGCAGTGAGCAAGGGACTCATGTCTGAGTATACCCTTCCCCGCTTATGGTGGACAAAATGATTCAGAAAAGGGGGTGGTGATGAACAGAGTGTCTGAATTAAGCAGACCACTCTTACCCAGTCCAAAGATCAGGGCTTGATCCATTACCGTTATTTAGCTCACTGCCCCATCCCAGCTCAGAACCTGGCTATATGCAAATTAGTCTGTCCCTGGCCCAGTGCATCATGGGAACAGGGCAGACCAAACTACCAAGCCAATTCTTCACCAGAAAGGAGACAAGCTTCCGGGGACCGGTTTCTGCCATTTCAGGCATCGTCGGCCCGGCTTGCTTGAATCCTGATGGAGCAGTGAGCAAGGGACTCATGTCTGAGTATACCCTTCCACGCTTATGGTGGACAAAATGATTCAGAAAAGGGGGTGGTGATGAACAGAGTGTCTGAATTAAGCAGACCACTCTTACCCAGTCCAAAGATCAGGGCTTGATCCATCACCGTTATTTAGCTCACTGCCCCATCCCAGCTCAGAACCTGGCTATATGCAAATTAGTCTGTCCCTGGCCCAGTGCATCATGGGAACAGGGCAGACCAAACTACCAAGCCAATTCTTCACCAGAAAGGAGACAAGCTTCCGGGGACCGGTTTCTGCCATTTCAGGCGTCGTCGGCCCGGCTTGCTTGAATCCTGATGGAGCAGTGAGCAAGGGACTCATGTCTGAGTATACCCTTCCACGCTTATGGTGGACAAAATGATTCAGAAAAGGGGGTGGTGATGAACAGAGTGTCTGAATTAAGCAGACCACTCTTACCCAGTCCAAAGATCAGGGCTTGATCCATCACCGTTATTTAGCTCACTGCCCCATCCCAGCTCAGAACCTGGCTATATGCAAATTAGTCTGTCCCTGGCCCAGTGCATCATGGGAACAGGGCAGACCAAACTACCAAGCCAATTCTTCACCAGAAAGGAGACAAGCTTCCGGGGACCGGTTTCTGCCATTCCAGGCGTCGTCGGCCCGGCTTGCTTGAATCCTGATGGAGCAGTGAGCAAGGGACTCATGTCTGAGTATACCCTTCCACGCTTATGGTGGACAAAATGATTCAGAAAAGGGGGTGGTGATGAACAGAGTGTCTGAATTAAGCAGACCACTCTTACCCAGTCCACCATAAGCGTGGAAGGGTATACTCAGATGTGAGTCCCTTGCTCATTGCACCATCAGGATTCAAGCAAGCCGGGCCGACGACGCTTGAAATGTCAGAAACCGGTCCCCGGAAGCTTGTGTCCTTCCCAGTACGAGAATTGGCTTGGTAGTTTGGTTTGCCCTGTTCCCATCATGCACTGGGACAGGAACAGACTAATTTGCATATAGCCAAGTTCTGAGCTGGGATGGTGCAGTGAGCTAAAAAACGGTGATGGATCAAGCCCTGATCTTTGGACTGGGTAAGAGTGGTCTGCTTAATTCAGGCACTCTGTTCATCACCACCCCCTTTTCTGAATCATTTTGTCCACCATAAGCGTGGAAGGGTATACTCAGATGTGGGTCCCTTGCTCATTGCACCATCAGGATTCAAGCAAGCCGGGCCGGCGATGCCTGAAATGGCAGAAACCGGTCCCCGGAAGCTGGTTTCCTTCCCAGTACGAGAATTGGCTTGGTAGTTTGGTTTGCCCTGTTCCCATCATGCACTGGGACAGGAACAGACTAATTTGCATATAGCCAAGTTCTGAGCTGGGATGGTGCAGTGAGCTAAAAAACGGTGATGGATCAAGCCCTGATCTTTGGACTGGGTAAGAGTGGTCTGCTTAATTCAGGTACTCTGTTCATCACCACCCCCTTTTCTGAATCATTTTGTCCACCATAAGCGTGAAAGGGTATACTCTGATGTGAGTCCCTTGCTCATTGCACCATCAGGATTCAAGCAAGACGGGCCGACGACGCCTGAAATGGCAGAAAACGGTCCCCGGAAGCTTGTTTCCTACCCAGTACGAGAATTGGCTTGGTAGTTTGGTTTGCCCTGTTCCCATCATGCACTGGGACAGGAACAGACTAATTTGCATATAGCCAAGTTCTGAGCTGGGATGGTGCAGTGAGCTAAAAAACGGTGATGGATCAAGCCCTAATCTTTGGACTGGGTAAGAGTGGTCTGCTTAATTCAGGCACTCTGTTCATCACCACCCCCTTTTCTGAATCATTTTGTCCACCATAAGCGTGGAAGGGTATACTCAGATGTGAGTCCCTTGCTCATTGCACCATCAGGATTCAAGCAAGCCGGGCCGACGACGCCTGAAATGGCAGAAACCGGTCCCCGGAAGCTTGTTTCCTTCCCAGTACGAGAATTGGCTTGGTAGTTTGGTTTGCCCTGTTCCCATCATGCACTGGGACAGGAACAGACTAATTTGCATATAGCCAAGTTCTGAGCTGGGATGGTGCAGTGAGCTAAAAAACGGTGATGGATCAAGCCCTGATCTTTGGACTGGGTAAGAGTGGTCTGCTTAATTCAGGCACTCTGTTCATCACCACCCCCTTTTCTGAATCATTTTGTCCACCATAAGCGTGGAAGGGTATACTCAGATGTGAGTCCCTTGCTCATTGCACCATCAGGATTCAAGCAAGCCGGGCCGACGACGCCTGAAATGGCAGAAACCGGTCCCCGGAAGCTTGTTTCCTTCCCAGTACGAGAATTGGCTTGGTAGTTTGGTTTGCCCTGTTCCCATCATGATTCAGAAAAGGGGGTGGTGATGAACAGAGTGTCTGAATTAAGCAGACCACTCTTACCCAGTCCAAAGATCAGGGCTTGATCCATCACCGTTATTTAGCTCACTGCCCCATCCCAGCTCAGAACCTGGCTATATGCAAATTAGTCTGTCCCTGGCCCAGTGCATCATGGGAACAGGGCAGACCAAACTACCAAGCCAATTCTTCACCAGAAAGGATACAAGCTACCGGGGACCGGTTTCTGGCATTTCAGCCTCGTCGGCCCGGCTTGCTTGAATCCTGATGGAGCAGTGAGCAAGGGACTCATGTCTGAGTATACCCTGCCACACCTATAGTGGCCAAAAACGATTCAGAAAAGGGGGTGGTGATGAACAGAGTGTCTGAATTAAGCAGACCACTCTTACCCAGTCCAAAGATCAGGGCTTGATCCATCACCGTTATTTAGCTCACTGCCCCATCCCAGCTCAGAACCTGGCTATATGCAAATTAGTCTGTCCCTGGCCCAGTGCATCATGGGAACAGGGCAGACCAAACTACCAAGCCAATTCTTCACCAGAAAGGATACAAGCTACCGGGGACCGGTTTCTGGCATTTCAGCCTCGTCGGCCCGGCTTGCTTGAATCCTGATGGAGCAGTGAGCTAAAAAACGGTGATGGATCAAGCCCTGATCTTTGGACTGGGTAAGAGTGGTCTGCTTAATTCAGGCACTCTGTTCATCACCACCCCTTTTTCCGAATCATTTTGTCCACCATAAGCGTGGAAGGGTATACTCAGATGTGAGTCCCTTGCTCATTGCACCATCAGGATTCAAGCAAGCCGGGCCGACGACGCCTGAAATGGCAGAAACCGGTCCCCGGAAGCTTGTTTCCTTCCCAGTACGAGAATTGGCTTGGTAGTTTGGTTTGCCCTGTTCCCATCATGCACTGGGACAGGAACAGACTAATTTGCATATAGCCAAGTTCTGAGCTGGGATGGTGCAGTGAGCTAAAAAACGGTGATGGATCAAGCCCTGATCTTTGGACTGGGTAAGAGTGGTCTGCTTAATTCAGGCACTCTGTTCATCACCACCCCCTTTTCTGAATCATTTTGTCCACCATAAGCGTGGAAGGGTATACTCAGATGTGAGTCCCTTGCTCATTGCACCATCAGGATTCAAGCAAGCCGGGCCGACGACGCCTGAAATGGCAGAAACCGGTCCCCGGAAGCTTGTTTCCTTCCCAGTACGAGAATTGGCTTGGTAGTTTGGTTTGCCCTGTTCCCATCATGCACTGGGACAGGAACAGACTAATTTGCATATAGCCAAGTTCTGAGCTGGGATGGTGCAGTGAGCTAAAAAACGGTGATGGATCAAGCCCTGATCTTTGGACTGGGTAAGAGTGGTCTGCTTAATTCAGGCACTCTGTTCATCACCACCCCTTTTTCCGAATCATTTTGTCCACCATAAGCGTGGAAGGGTATACTCAGATGTGAGTCCCTTGCTCATTGCACCATCAGGATTCAAGCAAGCCGGGCCGACGACGCCTGAAATGGCAGAAACCGGTCCCCGGAAGCTTGTTTCCTTCCCAGTACGAGAATTGGCTTGGTAGTTTGGTTTGCCCTGTTCCCATCATGCACTGGGACAGGAACAGACTAATTTGCATATAGCCAAGTTCTGAGCTGGGATGGTGCAGTGAGCTAAAAAACGGTGATGGATCAAGCCCTGATCTTTGGACTGGGTAAGAGTGGTCTGCTTAATTCAGGCACTCTGTTCATCACCACCCCTTTTTCCGAATCATTTTGTCCACCATAAGCGTGGAAGGGTATACTCAGATGTGAGTCCCTTGCTCATTGCACCATCAGGATTCAAGCAAGCCGGGCCGACGACGCCTGAAATGGCAGAAACCGGTCCCCGGAAGCTTGTTTCCTTCCCAGTACGAGAATTGGCTTGGTAGTTTGGTTTGCCCTGTTCCCATCATGCACTGGGACAGGAACAGACTAATTTGCATATAGCCAAGTTCTGAGCTGGGATGGTGCAGTGAGCTAAAAAACGGTGATGGATCAAGCCCTGATCTTTGGACTGGGTAAGAGTGGTCTGCTTAATTCAGGCACTCTGTTCATCACCACCCCCTTTTCTGAATCATTTTGTCCACCATAAGCGTGGAAGGGTATACTCAGATGTGAGTCCCTTGCTCATTGCACCATCAGGATTCAAGCAAGCCGGGCCGACGACGCCTGAAATGGCAGAAACCGGTCCCCGGAAGCTTGTTTCCCTCCCAGTACGAGAATTGGCTTGGTAGTTTGGTTTGCCCTGTTCCCATCATGCACTGGGACAGGAACAGACTAATTTGCATATAGCCAAGTTCTGAGCTGGGATGGTGCAGTGAGCTAAAAAACGGTGATGGATCAAGCCCTGATCTTTGGACTGGGTAAGAGTGGTCTGCTTAATTCAGGCACTCTGTTCATCACCACCCCATTTTCTGAATCATTTTGTCCACCATAAGCGTGGAAGGGTATACTCAGATGTGAGTCCCTTGCCCATTGCACCATCAGGATTCAAGCAAGCCGGGCCAACGACGCCTGAAATGGCAGAAACCGGTCCCCGGAAGCTTGTTTCCTTCCCAGTACGAGAATTGGCTTGGTAGTTTGGTTTGCCCTGTTCCCATCATGCACTGGGACAGGAACAGACTAATTTGCATATAGCCAAGTTCTGAGCTGGGATGGTGCAGTGAGCTAAAAAACGGTGATGGATCAAGCCCTGATCTTTGGACTGGGTAAGAGTGGTCTGCTTAATTCAGACACTCTGTACATTACCACCCCCTTTTCTGAATCATTTTGTCCACCATAAGCGTGGAAGGGTATACTCAGATGTGAGTCCCTTGCTCATTGCACCATCAGGATTCAAGCAAGCCGGGCCGACGACGCCTGAAATGGCAGAAACCGGTCCCCGGAAGCTTGTTTCCTTCCCAGTACGAGAATTGGCTTGGTAGTTTGGTTTGCCCTGTTCCCATCATGCACTGGGACAGGAACAGACTAATTTGCATATAGCCAAGTTCTGAGCTGGGATGGTGCAGTGAGCTAAAAAACGGTGATGGATCAAGCCCTGATCTTTGGACTGGGTAAGAGTGGTCTGCTTAATTCAGGCACTCTGTTCATCACCACCCCCTTTTCTGAATCATTTTGTCCACCATAAGCGCGAAAGGGTATACTCTGATGTGAGTCCCTTGCTCATTGCACCATCAGGATTCAAGCAAGCCGGGCCGACGACGCCTGAAATGGCAGAAACCGGTCCCCGGAAGCTTGTTTCCTTCCCAGTATGAGAATTGGCTTGGTAGTTTGGTTTGCCCTGTTCCCATCATGCACTGGGACAGGAACAGACTAATTTGCATATAGCCAAGTTCTGAGCTGGGATGGTGCAGTGAGCTAAAAAACGGTGATGGATCAAGCCCTGATCTTTGGACTGGGTAAGAGTGGTCTGCTTAATTCAGGCACTCTGTTCATCACCACCCCCTTTTCTGAATCATTTTGTCCACCATAAGCGTGGAAGGGTATACTCAGATGTGAGTCCCTTGCTCATTGCACCATCAGGATTCAAGCAAGCCGGGCCGACGACGCCTGAAATGGCAGAAACCGGTCCCCGGAAGCTTGTTTCCTTCCCAGTACGAGAATTGGCTTGGTAGTTTGGTTTGCCCTGTTCCCATCATGCACTGGGACAGGAACAGACTAATTTGCATATAGCCAAGTTCTGAGCTGGGATGGTGCAGTGAGCTAAAAACGGTGATGGATCAAGCCCTGATCTTTGGACTGGGTAAGAGTGGTCTGCTTAATTAAGGCACTCTGTTCATCACCACCCCCTTTTCTGAATCATTTTGTCCACCATAAGCGTGGAAGGGTATACTCAGATGTGAGTCCCTTGCTCATTGCACCATCAGGATTCAAGCAAGCCGGGCCGACGACGCCTGAAATGGCAGAAACCGGTCCCCGGAAGCTTGTTTCCTTCCCAGTACGAGAATTGGCTTGGTAGTTTGGTTTGCCCTGTTCCCATCATGCACTGGGACAGGAACAGACTAATTTGCATATAGCCAAGTTCTGAGCTGGGATGGTGCAGTGAGCTAAAAAACGGTGATGGATCAAGCCCTGATCTTTGGACTGGGTAAGAGTGGTCTGCTTAATTCAGGCACTCTGTTCATCACCACCCCCTTTTCTGAATCATTTTGTCCACCATAAGCGTGGAAGGGTATACTCAGATGTGAGTCCCTTGCTCATTGCACCATCAGGATTCAAGCAAGCCGGGCCGACGACGCCTGAAATGGCAGAAACCGGTCCCCGGAAGCTTGTTTCCTTCCCAGTACGAGAATTGGCTTGGTAGTTTGGTTTGCCCTGTTCCCATCATGCACTGGGACAGGAACAGACTAATTTGCATATAGCCAAGTTCTGAGCTGGGATGGTGCAGTGAGCTAAAAAACGGTGATGGATCAAGCCCTGATCTTTGGACTGGGTAAGAGTGGTCTGCTTAATTCAGGCACTCTGTTCATCACCACCCCCTTTTCTGAATCATTTTGTCCACCATAAGCGTGGAAGGGTATACTCAGATGTGAGTCCCTTGCTCATTGCACCATCAGGATTCAAGCAAGCCGGGCCGACGACGCCTGAAATGGCAGAAACCGGTCCCCGGAAGCTTGTTTCCTTCCCAGTACGAGAATTGGCTTGGTAGTTTGGTTTGCCCTGTTCCCATCATGCACTGGGACAGGAACAGACTAATTTGCATATAGCCAAGTTCTGAGCTGGGATGGTGCAGTGAGCTAAAAAACGGTGATGGATCAAGCCCTGATCTTTGGACTGGGTAAGAGTGGTCTGCTTCATTCAGGCACTCTGTTCATCACCACCCCCTTTTCTGAATCATTTTGTCCACCATAAGCGTGGAAGGGTATACTCAGATGTGAGTCCCTTGCTCATTGCACCATCAGGATTCAAGCAAGCCGGGCCGACGACGCCTGAAATGGCAGAAACCGGTCCCCGGAAGCTTGTTTCCTTCCCAGTACGAGAATTGGCTTGGTAGTTTGGTTTGCCCTGTTCCCATCATGCACTGGGACAGGAACAGACTAATTTGCATATAGCCAAGTTCTGAGCTGGGATGGTGCAGTGAGCTAAAAAACGGTGATGGATCAAGCCCTGATCTTTGGACTGGGTAAGAGTGGTCTGCTTAATTCAGGCACTCTGTTCATCACCACCCCTTTTTCCGAATCATTTTGTCCACCATAAGCGTGGAAGGGTATACTCAGATGTGAGTCCCTTGCTCATTGCACCATCAGGATTCAAGCAAGCCGGGCCGACGACGCCTGAAATGGCAGAAACCGGTCCCCGGAAGCTTGTTTCCTTCCCAGTACGAGAATTGGCTTGGTAGTTTGGTTTGCCCTGTTCCCATCATGCACTGGGACAGGAACAGACTAATTTGCATATAGCCAAGTTCTGAGCTGGGATGGTGCAGTGAGCTAAAAAACGGTGATGGATCAAGCCCTGATCTTTGGACTGGGTAAGAGTGGTCTGCTTAATTCAGGCACTCTGTTCATCACCACCCCCTTTTCTGAATCATTTTGTCCACCATAAGCGTGGAAGGGTATACTCAGATGTGAGTCCCTTGCTCATTGCACCATCAGGATTCAAGCAAGCCGGGCCGACGACGCCTGAAATGGCAGAAACCGGTCCCCGGAAGCTTGTTTCCCTCCCAGTACGAGAATTGGCTTGGTAGTTTGGTTTGCCCTGTTCCCATCATGCACTGGGACAGGAACAGACTAATTTGCATATAGCCAAGTTCTGAGCTGGGATGGTGCAGTGAGCTAAAAAACGGTGATGGATCAAGCCCTGATCTTTGGACTGGGTAAGAGTGGTCTGCTTAATTCAGGCACTCTGTTCATCACCACCCCATTTTCTGAATCATTTTGTCCACCATAAGCGTGGAAGGGTATACTCAGATGTGAGTCCCTTGCCCATTGCACCATCAGGATTCAAGCAAGCCGGGCCAACGACGCCTGAAATGGCAGAAACCGGTCCCCGGAAGCTTGTTTCCTTCCCAGTACGAGAATTGGCTTGGTAGTTTGGTTTGCCCTGTTCCCATCATGCACTGGGACAGGAACAGACTAATTTGCATATAGCCAAGTTCTGAGCTGGGATGGTGCAGTGAGCTAAAAAACGGTGATGGATCAAGCCCTGATCTTTGGACTGGGTAAGAGTGGTCTGCTTAATTCAGACACTCTGTACATTACCACCCCCTTTTCTGAATCATTTTGTCCACCATAAGCGTGGAAGGGTATACTCAGATGTGAGTCCCTTGCTCATTGCACCATCAGGATTCAAGCAAGCCGGGCCGACGACGCCTGAAATGGCAGAAACCGGTCCCCGGAAGCTTGTTTCCTTCCCAGTACGAGAATTGGCTTGGTAGTTTGGTTTGCCCTGTTCCCATCATGCACTGGGACAGGAACAGACTAATTTGCATATAGCCAAGTTCTGAGCTGGGATGGTGCAGTGAGCTAAAAAACGGTGATGGATCAAGCCCTGATCTTTGGACTGGGTAAGAGTGGTCTGCTTAATTCAGGCACTCTGTTCATCACCACCCCCTTTTCTGAATCATTTTGTCCACCATAAGCGCGAAAGGGTATACTCTGATGTGAGTCCCTTGCTCATTGCACCATCAGGATTCAAGCAAGCCGGGCCGACGACGCCTGAAATGGCAGAAACCGGTCCCCGGAAGCTTGTTTCCTTCCCAGTACGAGAATTGGCTTGGTAGTTTGGTTTGCCCTGTTCCCATCATGCACTGGGACAGGAACAGACTAATTTGCATATAGCCAAGTTCTGAGCTGGGATGGTGCAGTGAGCTAAAAAACGGTGATGGATCAAGCCCTGATCTTTGGACTGGGTAAGAGTGGTCTGCTTAATTCAGGCACTCTGTTCATCACCACCCCCTTTTCTGAATCATTTTGTCCACCATAAGCGTGGAAGGGTATACTCAGATGTGAGTCCCTTGCTCATTGCACCATCAAGATTCAAGCAAGCCGGGCCGACGACGCCTGAAATGGCAGAAACCGGTCCCCGGAAGCTTGTTTCCTTCCCAGTACGAGAATTGGCTTGTTAGTTTGGTTTGCCCTGTTCCCATCATGCACTGGGACAGGAACAGACTAATTTGCATATAGCCAAGTTCTGAGCTGGGATGGTGCAGTGAGCTAAAAAACGGTGATGGATCAAGCCTTGATCTTTGGACTGGGTAAGAGCGGTCTGCTTAATTCAGGCACTCTGTTCATCACCACCCCCTTTTCTGAATCATTTTGTCCACCATAAGCGTGGAAGGGTATACTCAGATGTGAGTCCCTTGCTCATTGCACCATCAGGATTCAAGCAAGCCGGGCCGACGACGCCTGAAATGGCAGAAACCGGTCCCCGGAAGTTTGTTTCCTTCCCAGTACGAGAATTGGCTTGGTAGTTTGGTTTGCCCTGTTCCCATCATGCACTGGGACAGGAACAGACTAATTTGCATATAGCCAAGTTCTGAGCTGGGATGGTGCAGTGAGCTAAAAAACGGTGATGGATCAAGCCCTGATCTTTGGATTGGGTAAGAGTGGTCTGCTTAATTAAGGCACTCTGTTCATCACCACCCCCTTTTCTGAATCATTTTGTCCACCATAAGCGTGGAAGGGTATACTCAGATGTGAGTCCCTTGCTCATTGCACCATCAGGATTCAAGCAAGCCGGGCCGACGACGCCTGAAATGGCAGAAACCGGTCCCCGGAAGCTTGTTTCCTTCCCAGTACGAGAATTGGCTTGGTAGTTTGGTTTGCCCTGTTCCCATCATGCACTGGGACAGGAACAGACTAATTTGCATATAGCCAAGTTCTGAGCTGGGATGGTGCAGTGAGCTAAAAAACGGTGATGGATCAAGCCCTGATCTTTGGACTGGGTACGAGTGGTCTGCTTAATTCAGGCACTCTGTTCATCACCACCCCCTTTTCTGAATCATTTTGTCCACCATAAGCGTGGAAGGGTATACTCAGATGTGAGTCCCTTGCTCATTGCACCATCAGGATTCAAGCAAGCCGGGCCGACGACGCCTGAAATGGCAGAAACCGGTCCCCGGAAGCTTGTTTCCTTCCCAGTACGAGAATTGGCTTGGTAGTTTGGTTTGCCCTGTTCCCATCATGCACTGAGACAGGAACAGACTAATTTGCATATAGCCAAGTTCTGAGCTGGGATGGTGCAGTGAGCTAAAAAACGGTGATGGATCAAGCCCTGATCTTTGGACTGGGTAAGAGTGGTCTGCTTAATTCAGGCACTCTGTTCATCACCACCCCCTTTTCTGAATCATTTTGTCCACCATAAGCGTGGAAGGGTATACTCAGATGTGAGTCCCTTGCTCATTGCACCATCAGGATTCAAGCAAGCCGGGCCGACGACGCCTGAAATGGCCGAAACCGGTCCCCGGAAGCTTGTTTCCTTCCCAGTACGAGAATTGGCTTGGTAGTTTGGTTTGCCCTGTTCCCATCATGCACTGGGACAGGAACAGACTAATTTGCATATAGCCAAGTTCTGAGCTGGGATGGTGCAGTGAGCTAAAAAACGGTGATGGATCAAGCCCTGATCTTTGGACTGGGTAAGAGTGGTCTGCTTAATTCAGGCACTCTGTTCATCACCACCCCCTTTTCTGAATCATTTTGTCCACCATAAGCGTGGAAGGGTATACTCAGATGTGAGTCCCTTGCTCATTGCACCATCAGGATTCAAGCAAGCCGGGCCGACGACGCCTGAAATGGCAGAAACCGGTCCCCGGAAGCTTGTTTCCTTCCCAGTACGAGAATTGGCTTGGTAGTTTGGTTTGCCCTGTTCCCATCATGCACTGGGACAGGAACAGACTAATTTGCATATAGCCAAGTTCTGAGCTGGGATGGTGCAGTGAGCTAAAAAACGGTGATGGATCAAGCCCTGATCTTTGGACTGGGTAAGAGTGGTCTGCTTAATTCAGGCACTCTGTTCATCACCACCCCTTTTTCCGAATCATTTTGTCCACCATAAGCGTGGAAGGGTATACTCAGATGTGAGTCCCTTGCTCATTGCACCATCAGGATTCAAGCAAGCCGGGCCGACGACGCCTGAAATGGCAGAAACCGGTCCCCGGAAGCTTGTTTCCTTCCCAGTACGAGAATTGGCTTGGTAGTTTGGTTTGCCCTGTTCCCATCATGCACTGGGACAGGAACAGACTAATTTGCATATAGCCAAGTTCTGAGCTGGGATGGTGCAGTGAGCTAAAAAACGGTGATGGATCAAGCCCTGATCTTTGGACTGGGTAAGAGTGGTCTGCTTAATTCAGGCACTCTGTTCATCACCACCCCCTTTTCTGAATCATTTTGTCCACCATAAGCGTGGAAGGGTATACTCAGATGTGAGTCCCTTGCTCATTGCACCATCAGGATTCAAGCAAGCCGGGCCGACGACGCCTGTAATGGCAGAAACCGGTCCCCGGAAGCTTGTTTCCTTCCCAGTACGAGAATTGGCTTGGTAGTTTGGTTTGCCCTGTTCCCATCATGCACTGGGACAGGAACAGACTAATTTGCATATAGCCAAGTTCTGAGCTGGGATGGTGCAGTGAGCTAAAAAACGGTGATGGATCAAGCCCTGATCTTTGGACTGGGTAAGAGTGGTCTGCTTAATTCAGGCACTCTGTTCATCACCACCCCCTTTTCTGAATCATTTTGTCCACCATAAGCGTGGAAGGGTATACTCAGATGTGAGTCCCTTGCTCATTGCACCATCAGGATTCAAGCAAGCCGGGCCGACGACGCCTGAAATGGCAGAAACCGGTCCCCGGAAGCTTGTTTCCTTCCCAGTACGAGAATTGGCTTGGTAGTTTGGTTTGCCCTGTTCCCATCATGCACTGGGACAGGAACAGACTAATTTGCATATAGCCAAGTTCTGAGCTGGGATGGTGCAGTGAGCTAAAAAACGGTGATGGATCAAGCCCTGATCTTTGGACTGGGTAAGAGTGGTCTGCTTAATTCAGGTACTCTGTTCATCACCACCCCCTTTTCTGAATCATTTTGTCCACCATAAGCGTGAAAGGGTATACTCTGATGTGAGTCCCTTGCTCATTGCACCATCAGGATTCAAGCAAGCCGGGCCGACGATGCCTGAAATGGCAGAAACCGGTCCCCGGAAGCTTGTTTCCTTCCCAGTACGAGAATTGGCTTGGTAGTTTGGTTTGCCCTGTTCCCATCATGCACTGGGAGAGGAACAGACTAATTTGCATATAGCCAAGTTCTGAGCTGGGATGGTGCAGTGAGCTAAAAAACGGTGATGGATCAAGCCCTGATCTTTGGACTGGGTAAGAGTGGTCTGCTTAATTCAGGCACTCTGTTCATCACCACCCCCTTTTCTGAATCATTTTGTCCACCATAAGCGTGGAAGGGTATACTCAGATGTGAGTCCCTTGCTCATTGCACCATCAGGATTCAAGCAAGCCGGGCCAACGACGCCTGAAATGGCAGAAACCGGTCCCCGGAAGCTTGTTTCCTTCCCAGTACGAGAATTGGCTTGGTAGTTTGGTTTGCCCTGTTCCCATCATGCACTGGGACAGGAACAGACTAATTTGCACATAGCCAAGTTCTGAGCTGGGATGGTGCAGTGAGCTAAAACACGGTGATGGATCAAGCCCTGATCTTTGGACTGGGTAAGAGTGGTCTGCTTAATTCAGGCACTCTGTTCATCACCACCCCCTTTTCTGAATCATTTTGTCCACCATAAGCGTGGAAGGGTATACTCAGATGTGAGTCCCTTGCTCATTGCACCATCAGGATTCAAGCAAGCCGGGCCGACGACGTCTGAAATGGCAGAAACCGGTCCCCGGAAGCTTGTTTCCTTCCCAGTACGAGAATTGGCTTGGTAGTTTGGTTTGCCCTGTTCCCATCATGCACTGGGACAGGAACAGACTAATTTGCATATAGCCAAGTTCTGAGCTGGGATGGTGCAGTGAGCTAAAAAACGGTGATGGATCAAGCCCTGATCTTTGGACTGGGTAAGAGTGGTCTGCTTAATTCAGGCACTCTGTTCATCACCACCCCCTTTTCTGAATCATTTTGTCCACCATAAGCGTGGAAGGGTATACTCAGATGTGAGTCTCTTGCTCATTGCACCATCAGGATTCAAGCAAGCCGGGCCGACGACGCCTGAAATGGCAGAAACCGGTCCCCGGAAGCTTGTTTCCTTCCCAGTACGAGAATTGGCTTGGAGTTTGGTTTGCCCTGTTCCCATCATGCACTGGGACAGGAACAGACTAATTTGCATATAGCCAAGTTCTGAGCTGGGATGGTGCAGTGAGCTAAAACACGGTGATGGATCAAGCCCTGATCTTTGGACTGGGTAAGAGTGGTCTGCTTAATTCAGGCACTCTGTTCATCACCACCCCCTTTTCTGAATCATTTTGTCCACCATAAGCGTGGAAGGGTATACTCAGATGTGAGTCCCTTGCTCATTGCACCATCAGGATTCAAGCAAGCCGGGCCAACGACGCCTGAAATGGCAGAAACCGGTCCCCGGAAGCTTGTTTCCTTCCCAGTACGAGAATTGGCTTGGTAGTTTGGTTTGCCCTGTTCCCATCATGCACTGGGACAGGAACAGACTAATTTGCATATAGCCAAGTTCTGAGCTGGGATGGTGCAGTGAGCTAAAAAACGTTGATGGATCAAGCCCTGATCTTTGGACTGGGTAAGAGTGGTCTGCTTAATTAAGGCACTCTGTTCATCACCACCCCCTTTTCTGAATCATTTTGTCCACCATAAGCGTGGAAGGGTATACTCAGATGTGAGTCCCTTGCTCATTGCACCATCAGGATTCAAGCAAGCCGGGCCGACGACGCCTGAAATGGCAGAAACCGGTCCCCGGAAGCTTGTTTCCTTCCCAGTATGAGAATTGGCTTGGTAGTTTGGTTTGCCCTGTTCCCATCATGCACTGGGACAGGAACAGACTAATTTGCATATAGCCAAGTTCTGAGCTGGGATGGTGCAGTGAGCTAAAAAACGGTGATGGATCAAGCCCTGATCTTTGGACTGGGTAAGAGTGGTCTGCTTAATTCAGGCACTCTGTTCATCACCACCCCCTTTTCTGAATCATTTTGTCCACCATAAGCGTGGAAAGGTATACTCAGATGTGAGTCCCTTGCTCATTGCACCATCAGGATTCAAGCAAGCCGGGCCGACGACGTCTGAAATGGCAGAAACCGGTCCCCGGAAGCTTGTTTCCTTCCCAGTACGAGAATTGGCTTGGTAGTTTGGTTTGCCCTGTTCCCATCATGCACTGGGACAGGAACAGACTAATTTGCATATAGCCAAGTTCTGAGCTGGGATGGTGCAGTGAGCTAAAAAACGGTGATGGATCAAGCCCTGATCTTTGGACTGGGTAAGAGTGGTCTGCTTAATTCAGGCACTCTGTTCATCACCACCCCCTTTTCTGAATCAATTTGTCCACCATAAGCGTGGAAGGGTATACTCAGATGTGAGTCTCTTGCTCATTGCACCATCAGGATTAAAGCAAGCCGGGCCGACGACGCCTGAAATGGCAGAAACCGGTCCCCGGAAGCTTGTTTCCTTCCCAGTACGAGAATTGGCTTGGTAGTTTGGTTTGCCCTGTTCCCATCATGCACTGGGACAGGAACAGACTAATTTGCATATAGCCAAGTTCTGAGCTGGGATGGTGCAGTGAGCTAAAAAACGGTGATGGATCAAGCCCTGATCTTTGGACTGGGTAAGAGTGGTCTGCTTAATTCAGGCACTCTGTTCATCACCACCCCCTTTTCTGAATCATTTTGTCCACCATAAGCGTGGAAGGGTATACTCAGATGTGAGTCCCTTGCTCATTGCACCATCAGGATTCAAGCAAGCCGGGCCAACGACGCCTGAAATGGCAGAAACCGGTCCCCGGAAGCTTGTTTCCTTTCCAGTACGAGAATTGGCTTGGTAGTTTGGTTTGCCCTGTTCCCATCATGCACTGGGACAGGAACAGACTAATTTGCATATAGCCAAGTTCTGAGCTGGGATGGTGCAGTGAGCTAAAAAACGTTGATGGATCAAGCCCTGATCTTTGGACTGGGTAAGAGTGGTCTGCTTAATTAAGGCACTCTGTTCATCACCACCCCCTTTTCTGAATCATTTTGTCCACCATAAGCGTGGAAGGGTATACTCAGATGTGAGTCCCTTGCTCATTGCACCATCAGGATTCAAGCAAGCCGGGCCGACGACGCCTGAAATGGCAGAAACCGGTCCCCGGAAGCTTGTTTCCTTCCCAGTACGAGAATTGGCTTGGTAGTTTGGTTTGCCCTGTTCCCATCATGCACTGGGACAGGAACAGACTAATTTGCATATAGCCAAGTTCTGAGCTGGGATGGTGCAGTGAGCTAAAAAACGGTGATGGATCAAGCCCTGATCTTTGGACTGGGTAAGAGTGGTCTGCTTAATTCAGGCACTCTGTTCATCACCACCCCCTTTTCTGAATCATTTTGTCCACCATAAGCGTGGAAGGGTATACTCAGATGTGAGTCCCTTGCTCATTGCACCATCAGGATTCAAGCAAGCCGGGCCGACGACGCCTGAAATGGCAGAAACCGGTCCCCGGAAGCTTGTTTCCTTCCCAGTACGAGAATTGGCTTGGTAGTTTGGTTTGCCCTGTTCCCATCATGCACTGGGACAGGAACAGACTAATTTGCATATAGCCAAGTTCTGAGCTGGGATGGTGCAGTGAGCTAAAAAACGGTGATGGATCAAGCCCTGATCTTTGGACTGGGTAAGAGTGGTCTGCTTAATTCAGGCACTCTGTTCATCACCACCCCCTTTTCTGAATCATTTTGTCCACCATAAGCGTGGAAGGGTATACTCAGATGTGAGTCCCTTGCTCATTGCACCATCAGGATTCAAGCAAGCCGGGCCGACGACGCCTGAAATGGCAGAAACCGGTCCCCGGAAGCTTGTTTCCTTCCCAGTATGAGAATTGGCTTGGTAGTTTGGTTTGCCCTGTTCCCATCATGCACTGGGACAGGAACAGACTAATTTGCATATAGCCAAGTTCTGAGCTGGGATGGTGCAGTGAGCTAAAAAACGGTGATGGATCAAGCCTTGATCTTTGGACTGGGTAAGAGTGGTCTGCTTAATTCAGGCACTCTGTTCATCACCACCCCCTTTTCTGAATCATTTTGTCCACCATAAGCGTGGAAGGGTATACTCAGATGTGAGTCCCTTGCTCATTGCACCATCAGGATTCAAGCAAGCCGGGCCGACGACGCCTGAAATGGCAGAAACCGGTCCCCGGAAGCTTGTTTCCTTCCCAGTACGAGAATTGGCTTGGTAGTTTGGTTTGCCCTGTTCCCATCATGCACTGGGACAGGAACAGACTAATTTGCATATAGCCAAGTTCTGAGCTGGGATGGTGCAGTGAGCTAAAAAACGGTGATGGATCAAGCCCTGATCTTTGGACTGGGTAAGAGTGGTCTGCTTAATTCAGGCACTCTGTTCATCACCACCCCCTTTTCTGAATCATTTTGTCCACCATAAGCGTGGAAGGGTATACTCAGATGTGAGTCCCTTGCTCATTGCACCATCAGGATTCAAGCAAGCCGGGCCAACGACGCCTGAAATGGCAGAAACCGGTCCCCGGAAGCTTGTTTCCTTCCCAGTACGAGAATTGGCTTGGTAGTTTGGTTTGCCCTGTTCCCATCATGCACTGGGACAGGAACAGACTAATTTGCATATAGCCAAGTTCTGAGCTGGGATGGTGCAGTGAGCTAAAAAACGTTGATGGATCAAGCCCTGATCTTTGGACTGGGTAAGAGTGGTCTGCTTAATTAAGGCACTCTGTTCATCACCACCCCCTTTTCTGAATCATTTTGTCCACCATAAGCGTGGAAGGGTATACTCAGATGTGAGTCCCTTGCTCATTGCACCATCAGGATTCAAGCAAGCCGGGCCGACGACGCCTGAAATGGCAGAAACCGGTCCCCGGAAGCTTGTTTCCTTCCCAGTACGAGAATTGGCTTGGTAGTTTGGTTTGCCCTGTTCCCATCATGCACTGGGACAGGAACAGACTAATTTGCATATAGCCAAGTTCTGAGCTGGGATGGTGCAGTGAACTAAAAAACGGTGATGGATCAAGCCCTGATCTTTGGACTGGGTAAGAGTGGTCTGCTTAATTCAGGCACTCTGTTCATCACCACCCCCTTTTCTGAATCATTTTGTCCACCATAAGCGTGGAAGGGTATACTCAGATGTGAGTCCCTTGCTCATTGCACCATCAGGATTCAAGCAAGCCGGGCCAACGACGCCTGAAATGGCAGAAACCGGTCCCCGGAAGCTTGTTTCCTTCCCAGTACGAGAATTGGCTTGGTAGTTTGGTTTGCCCTGTTCCCATCATGCACTGGGACAGGAACAGACTAATTTGCATATAGCCAAGTTCTGAGCTGGGATGGTGCAGTGAGCTAAAAAACGTTGATGGATCAAGCCCTGATCTTTGGACTGGGTAAGAGTGGTCTGCTTAATTAAGGCACTCTGTTCATCACCACCCCCTTTTCTGAATCATTTTGTCCACCATAAGCGTGGAAGGGTATACTCAGATGTGAGTCCCTTGCTCATTGCACCATCAGGATTCAAGCAAGCCGGGCCGACGACGCCTGAAATGGCAGAAACCGGTCCCCGGAAGCTTGTTTCCTTCCCAGTACGAGAATTGGCTTGGTAGTTTGGTTTGCCCTGTTCCCATCATGCACTGGGACAGGAACAGACTAATTTGCATATAGCCAAGTTCTGAGCTGGGATGGTGCAGTGAGCTAAAAAACGGTGATGGATCAAGCCCTGATCTTTGGACTGGGTAAGAGTGGTCTGCTTAATTCAGGCACTCTGTTCATCACCACCCCCTTTTCTGAATCATTTTGTCCACCATAAGCGTGGAAGGGTATACTCAGATGTGAGTCCCTTGCTCATTGCACCATCAGGATTCAAGCAAGCCGGGCCGACGACGCCTGAAATGGCAGAAACCGGTCCCCGGAAGCTTGTTTCCTTCCCAGTACGAGAATTGGCTTGGTAGTTTGGTTTGCCCTGTTCCCATCATGCACTGGGACAGGAACAGACTAATTTGCATATAGCCAAGTTCTGAGCTGGGATGGTGCAGTGAGCTAAAAAACGGTGATGGATCAAGCCCTGATCTTTGGACTCGGTAAGAGTGGTCTGCTTAATTCAGGCACTCTGTTCATCACCACCCCCTTTTCTGAATCATTTTGTCCACCATAAGCGTGGAAGGGTATACTCAGATGTGAGTCCCTTGCTCATTGCACCATCAGGATTCAAGCAAGCCGGGCCGACGACGCCTGAAATGGCAGAAACCGGTCCCCGGAAGCTTGTTTCCTTCCCAGTATGAGAATTGGCTTGGTAGTTTGGTTTGCCCTGTTCCCATCATGCACTGGGACAGGAACAGACTAATTTGCATATAGCCAAGTTCTGAGCTGGGATGGTGCAGTGAGCTAAAAAACGGTGATGGATCAAGCCTTGATCTTTGGACTGGGTAAGAGTGGTCTGCTTAATTCAGGCACTCTGTTCATCACCACCCCCTTTTCTGAATCATTTTGTCCACCATAAGCGTGGAAGGGTATACTCAGATGTGAGTCCCTTGCTCATTGCACCATCAGGATTCAAGCAAGCCGGGCCGACGACGCCTGAAATGGCAGAAACCGGTCCCCGGAAGCTTGTTTCCTTCCCAGTACGAGAATTGGCTTGGTAGTTTGGTTTGCCCTGTTCCCATCATGCACTGGGACAGGAACAGACTAATTTGCATATAGCCAAGTTCTGAGCTGGGATGGTGCAGTGAGCTAAAAAACGGTGATGGATCAAGCCCTGATCTTTGGACTGGGTAAGAGTGGTCTGCTTAATTCAGGCACTCTGTTCATCACCACCCCCTTTTCTGAATCATTTTGTCCACCATAAGCGTGGAAGGGTATACTCAGATGTGAGTCCCTTGCTCATTGCACCATCAGGATTCAAGCAAGCCGGGCCGACGACGCCTGAAATGGCAGAAACCGGTCCCCGGAAGCTTGTTTCCTTCCCAGTACGAGAATTGGCTTGGTAGTTTGGTTTGCCCTGTTCCCATCATGCACTGGGACAGGAACAGACTAATTTGCATATAGCCAAGTTCTGAGCTGGGATGGTGCAGTGAGCTAAAAAACGGTGATGGATCAAGCCCTGATCTTTGGACTGGGTAAGAGTGGTCTGCTTAATTCAGGCACTCTGTTCATCACCACCCCCTTTTCTGAATCATTTTGTCCACCATAAGCGTGGAAGGGTATACTCAGATGTGAGTCCCTTGCTCATTGCACCATCAGGATTCAAGCAAGCCGGGCCGACGACGCCTGAAATGGCAGAAACCGGTCCCCGGAAGCTTGTTTCCTTCCCAGTATGAGAATTGGCTTGGTAGTTTGGTTTGCCCTGTTCCCATCATGCACTGGGACAGGAACAGACTAATTTGCATATAGCCAAGTTCTGAGCTGGGATGGTGCAGTGAGCTAAAAAACGGTGATGGATCAAGCCTTGATCTTTGGACTGGGTAAGAGTGGTCTGCTTAATTCAGGCACTCTGTTCATCACCACCCCCTTTTCTGAATCATTTTGTCCACCATAAGCGTGGAAGGGTATACTCAGATGTGAGTACCTTGCTCATTGCACCATCAGGATTCAAGCAAGCCGGGCCGACGACGCCTGAAATGGCAGAAACCGGTCCCCGGAAGCTTGTTTCCTTCCCAGTACGAGAATTGGCTTGGTAGTTTGGTTTGCCCTGTTCCCATCATGCACTGGGACAGGAACAGACTAATTTGCATATAGCCAAGTTCTGAGCTGGGATGGTGCAGTGAGCTAAAAAACGGTGATGGATCAAGCCCTGATCTTTGGACTGGGTAAGAGTGGTCTGCTTAATTCAGGCACTCTGTTCATCACCACCCCCTTTTCTGAATCATTTTGTCCACCATAAGCGTGGAAGGGTATACTCAGATGTGAGTCCCTTGCTCATTGCACCATCAGGATTCAAGAAAGCCGGGCCGACGACGCCTGAAATGGCAGAAACCGGTCCCCGGAAGCTTGTTTCCTTCCCAGTACGAGAATTGGCTTGGTAGTTTGGTTTGCCCTGTTCCCATCATGCACTGGGACAGGAACAGACTAATTTGCATATAGCCAAGTTCTGAGCTGGGATGGTGCAGTGAGCTAAAAAACGGTGATGGATCAAGCCCTGATCTTTGGACTGGGTAAGAGTGGTCTGCTTAATTCAGGCACTCTGTTCATCACCACCCCCTTTTCTGAATCATTTTGTCCACCATAAGCGTGGAAGGGTATACTCAGATGTGAGTCCCTTGCTCATTGCACCATCAGGATTCAAGCAAGCCGGGCCGACGACGCCTGAAATGGCAGAAACCGGTCCCCGGAAGCTTGTTTCCTTCCCAGTACGAGAATTGGCTTGGTAGTTTGGTTTGCCCTGTTCCCATCATGCACTGGGACAGGAACAGACTAATTTGCATATAGCCAAGTTCTGAGCTGGGATTGTGCAGTGAGCTAAAAAACGGTGATGGATCAAGCCCTGATCTTTGGACTGGGTAAGAGTGGTCTGCTTAATTCAGGCACTCTGTTCATCACCACCCCCTTTTCTGAATCATTTTGTCCACCATAAGCGTGGAAGGGTATACTCAGATGTGAGTCCCTTGCTCATTGCACCATCAGGATTCAAGCAAGCCGGGCCGACGACGCCTGAAATGGCAGAAACCGGTCCCCGGAAGCTTGTTTCTTTCCCAGTACGAGAATTGGCTTGGTAGTTTGTTTTGCCCTGTTCCCATCATGCACTGGGACAGAAACAGACTAATTTGCATATAGCCAAGTTCTAAGCTGGGATGGTGCAGTGAGCTAAAAAACGGTGATGGATCAAGCCCTGATCTTTGGACTGGGTAAGAGTGGTCTGCTTAATTCAGGCACTCTGTTCATCACCACCCCCTTTTCTGAATCATTTTGTCCACCATAAGCGTGGAAGGGTATACTCAGATGTGAGTCCCTTGCTCATTGCACCATCAGGATTCCAGGAAGCCGGGCCGACGACGCCTGAAATGGCAGAAACCGGTCCCCGGAAGCTTGTTTCCTTCCCAGTACGAGAATTGGCTTGGTAGTTTGGTTTGCCCTGTTCCCATCATGCACTGGGACAGGAACAGACTAATTTGCATATAGCCAAGTTCTGAGCTGGGATGGTGCAGTGAGCTAAAAAACGGTGATGGATCAAGCCCTGATCTTTGGACTGGGTAAGAGTGGTCAGCTTAATTCAGGCACTCTGTTCATCACCACCCCCTTTTCTGAATCATTTTGTCCACCATGAGCGTGGAAGGGTATACTCAGATGTGAGTCCCTTGCTCATTGCACCATCAGGATTCAAGCAAGCCGGGCCGACGACGCCTGAAATGGCAAAAACCGGTCCCCGTAAGCTTGTTTCCTTCCCAGTACGAGAATTGGCTTGGTAGTTTGGTTTGCCCTGTTCCCATCATGCACTGGGACAGGAACAGACTAATTTGCATATAGCCAAGTTCTGAGCTGGGATGGTGCAGTGAGCTAAAAAACGGTGATGGATCAAGCCCTGATCTTTGGACTGGGTAAGAGTGGTCTGCTTAATTCAGGCACTCTGTTCATCACCACCCCCTTTTCTGAATCATTTTGTCCACCAAAAGCGTGGAAGGGTATACTCAGATGTGAGTCCCTTGCTCATTGCACCATCAGGATTCAAGCAAGCCGGGCCGACAACGCCTGAAATGGCAGAAACCGGTCCCCGGAAGCTTGTTTCCTTCCCAGTACGAGAATTGGCTTGGTAGTTTGGTTTGCCCTGTTCCCATCATGCACTGGGACAGGAACAGACTAATTTGCATATAGCCAAGTTCTGTGCTGGGATGGTGCAGTGAGCTAAAAAACGGTGATGGATCAAGCCCTGATCTTTGGACTGGGTAAGAGTGGTCTGCTTAATTCAGGCACTCTGTTCATCACCACCCCCTTTTCTGAATCATTTTGTCCACCATAAGCGTGGAAGGGTATACTCAGATGTGAATCCCTTGCTCATTGCACCATCAGGATTCAAGCAAGCCGGGCCGACGACGCCTGAAATGGCAGAAACCGGTCCCCGGAAGCTTGTTTCCTTCCCAGTACGAGAATTGGCTTGGTAGTTTGGTTTGCCCTGTTCCCATCATGCACTGGGACAGGAACAGACTAATTTGCATATAGCCAAGTTCTGAGCTGGGATGGTGCAGTGAGCTAAAAAACGGTGATGGATCAAGCCCTGATCTTTGGACTGGGTAAGAGTGGTCTGCTTAATTCAGGCACTCTGTTCATCACCACCCCCTTTTCTGAATCATTTTGTCCACCAAAAGCGTGGAAGGGTATACTCAGATGTGAGTCCCTTGCTCATTGCACCATCAGGATTCAAGCAAGCCGGGCCGACGACGCCTGAAATGGCAGAAACCGGTCCCCGGAAGCTTGTTTCCTTCCCAGTACGAGAATTGGCTTGGTAGTTTGGTTTGCCCTGTTCCCATCATGCACTGGGACAGGAACAGACTAATTTGCATATAGCCAAGTTCTGAGCTGGGATGGTGCAGTGAGCTAAAAAACGGTGATGGATCAAGCCCTGATCTTTGGACTGGGTAAGAGTGGTCTGCTTAATTCAGGCACTCTGTTCATCACCACCCCCTTTTCTGAATCATTTTGTCCACCATAAGCGTGGAAGGGTATACTCAGATGTGAATCCCTTGCTCATTGCACCATCAGGATTCAAGCAAGCCGGGCCGACGACGCCTGAAATGGCAGAAACCGGTCCCCGGAAGCTTGTTTCCTTCCCAGTACGAGAATTGGCTTGGTAGTTTGGTTTGCCCTGTTCCCATCATGCACTGGGACAGGAACAGACTAATTTGCATATAGCCAAGTTCTGAGCTGGGATGGTGCAGTGAGCTAAAAAACGGTGATGGATCAAGACCTGATCTTTGGACTGGGTAAGAGTGGTCTGCTTAATTCAGGCACTCTGTTCATCACCACCCCCTTTTCTGAATCATTTTGTCCACCATAAGCGTGGCAGGGTATACTCAGATGTGAGTCCCTTGCCCATTGCACCATCAGGATTCAAGCAAGCCGGGCCAACGACGCCTGAAATGGCAGAAACCGGTCCCCGGAAGCTTGTTTCCTTCCCAGTACGAGAATTGGCCTGGTAGTTTGGTTTGCCCTGTTCCCATCATGCACTGGGACAGGAACAGACTAATTTGCATATAGCCAAGTTCTGAGCTGGGATGGTGCAGTGAGCTAAAAAACGGTGATGGATCAAGCCCTGATCTTTGGACTGGGTAAGAGTGGTCTGCTTAATTCAGGCACTCTGTTCATCACCACCCCCTTTTCTGAATCATTTTGTCCACCATAAGCATGGAAGGGTATACTCAGATGTGAGTCCCTTGCTCATTGCACCATCAGGATTCAAGCAAGCCGGGCCGACGACGCCTGAAATGGCAGAAACCGGTCCCCGGAAGCTTGTTTCCTTCCCAGTACGAGAATTGGCTTGGTAGTTTGGTTTGCCCTGTTCCCATCATGCACTGGGACAGGAACAGACTAATTTGCATATAGCCAAGTTCTGAGCTGGGATGGTGCAGTGAGCTAAAAAACGGTGATGGATCAAGCCCTGATCTTTGGACTGGGTAAGAGTGGTCTGCTTAATTCAGGCACTCTGTTCATCACCACCCCCTTTTCTGAATCATTTTGTCCACCATAAGCGTGAAAGGGTATACTCTGATGTGAGTCCCTTGCTCATTGCACCATCAGGATTCAAGCAAGCCGGGCCGACGACGCCTGAAATGGCAGAAACCGGTCCCCGGAAGCTTGTTTCCTTCCCAGTACCAGAATTGGCTTGGTAGTTTGGTTTGCCCTGTTCCCATCATGCACTGGGACAGGAACAGACTAATTTGCATATAGCCAAGTTCTGAGCTGGGATGGTGCAGTGAGCTAAAAAACGGTGATGGATCAAGCCCTGATCTTTGGACTGGGTAAGAGTGGTCTGCTTAATTCAGGCACTCAGTTCATCACCACCCCCTTTTCTGAATCATTTTGTCCACCATAAGCGTGGAAGGGTATACTCAGATGTGAGTCCCTTGCTCATTGCACCATCAAGATTCAAGCAAGCCGGGCCAACGATGCCTGAAATGGCAGAAACCGGTCCCCGGAAGCTTGTTTCCTTCCCAGTACGAGAATTGGCTTGGTAGTTTGGTTTGCCCTGTTCCCATCATGCACTGGGACAGGAACAGACTAATTTGCATATAGCCAAGTTCTGAGCTGGGATGGTGCAGTGAGCTAAAAAACGGTGATGGATCAAGCCCTGATCTTTGGACTGGGTAAGAGTGGTCTGCTTAATTCAGGCACTCTGTTCATCACCACCCCCTTTTCTGAATCATTTTGTCCACCATAAGCGTGGAAGGGTATACTCAGATGTGAGTCCCTTGCTCATTGCACCATCAGGATTCAAGCAAGCCGGGCCGACGACGCCTGAAATGGCAGAAACCGGTCCCCGGAAGCTTGTTTCCTTCCCAGTATGAGAATTGGCTTGGTAGTTTGGTTTGCCCTGTTCCCATCATGCACTGGGACAGGAACAGACTAATTTGCATATAGCCAAGTTCTGAGCTGGGATGGTGCAGTGAGCTAAAAAACGGTGATGGATCAAGCCTTGATCTTTGGACTGGGTAAGAGTGGTCTGCTTAATTCAGGCACTCTGTTCATCACCACCCCCTTTTCTGAATCATTTTGTCCACCATAAGCGTGGAAGGGTATACTCAGATGTGAGTCCCTTGCTCATTGCACCATCAGGATTCAAGCAAGCCGGGCCGACGACGCCTGAAATGGCAGAAACCGGTCCCCGGAAGCTTGTTTCCTTCCCAGTACGAGAATTGGCTTGGTAGTTTGGTTTGCCCTGTTCCCATCATGCACTGGGACAGGAACAGACTAATTTGCATATAGCCAAGTTCTGAGCTGGGATGGTGCAGTGAGCTAAAAAACGGTGATGGATCAAGCCCTGATCTTTGGACTGGGTAAGAGTGGTCTGCTTAATTCAGGCACTCTGTTCATCACCACCCCCTTTTCTGAATCATTTTGTCGACCATAAGCGTGGAAGGGTATACTCAGATGTGAGTCCCTTGCTCATTGCACCATCAGGATTCAAGCAAGCCGGGCCGACGACGCCTGAAATGGCAGAAACCGGTCCCCGGGAGCTTGTTTCCTTCCCAGTACGAGAATTGGCTTGGTAGTTTGGTTTGCCCTGTTCCCATCATGCACTGGGACAGGAACAGACTAATTTGCATATAGCCAAGTTCTGAGCTGGGATGGTGCAGTGAGCTAAAAAAACGGTGATGGATCAAGCCCTGATCTTTGGACTGGGTAAGAGTGGTCTGCTTAATTCAGGCACTCTGTTCATCACCACCCCCTTTTCTGAATCATTTTGTCCACCATAAGCGTGGAAGGGTATACTCAGATGTGAGTCCCTTGCTCATTGCACCATCAGGATTCAAGCAAGCCGGGCCGACGACGCCTGAAATGGCAGAAACCGGTCCCCGGAAGCTTGTTTCCTTCCCAGTACGAGAATTGGCTTGGTAGTTTGGTTTGCCCTGTTCCCATCATGCACTGGGACAGGAACAGACTAATTTGCATATAGCCAAGTTCTGAGCTGGGATGGTGCAGTGAGCTAAAAAACGGTGATGGATCAAGCCCTGATCTTTGGACTGGGTAAGAGTGGTCTGCTTAATTCAGGCACTCTGTTCATCACCACCCCCTTTTCTGAATCATTTTGTCCACCATAAGCGTGGAAGGGTATACTCAGATGTGAGTCCCTTGCTCATTGCACCATCAGGATTCAAGCAAGCCGGGCCGACGACGCCTGAAATGGCAGAAACCGGTCCCCGGAAGCTTGTTTCTTTCCCAGTACGAGAATTGGCTTGGTAGTTTGGTTTGCCCTGTTCCCATCATGCACTGGGACAGAAACAGACTAATTTGCATATAGCCAAGTTCTAAGCTGGGATGGTGCAGTGAGCTAAAAAACGGTGATGGATCAAGCCCTGATCTTTGGACTGGGTAAGAGTGGTCTGCTTAATTCAGGCACTCTGTTCATCACCACCCCCTTTTCTGAATCATTTTGTCCACCATAAGCGTGGAAGGGTATACTCAGATGTGAGTCCCTTGCTCATTGCACCATCAGGATTCCAGGAAGCCGGGCCGACGACGCCTGAAATGGCAGAAACCGGTCCCCGGAAGCTTGTTTCCTTCCCAGTACGAGAATTGGCTTGGTAGTTTGGTTTGCCCTGTTCCCATCATGCACTGGGACAGGAACAGACTAATTTGCATATAGCCAAGTTCTGAGCTGGGATGGTGCAGTGAGCTAAAAAACGGTGATGGATCAAGCCCTGATCTTTGGACTGGGTAAGAGTGGTCAGCTTAATTCAGGCACTCTGTTCATCACCACCCCCTTTTCTGAATCATTTTGTCCACCATGAGCGTGGAAGGGTATACTCAGATGTGAGTCCCTTGCTCATTGCACCATCAGGATTCAAGCAAGCCGGGCCGACGACGCCTGAAATGGCAGAAACCGGTCCCCGTAAGCTTGTTTCCTTCCCAGTACGAGAATTGGCTTGGTAGTTTGGTTTGCCCTGTTCCCATCATGCACTGGGACAGGAACAGACTAATTTGCATATAGCCAAGTTCTGAGCTGGGATGGTGCAGTGAGCTAAAAAACGGTGATGGATCAAGCCCTGATCTTTGGACTGGGTAAGAGTGGTCTGCTTAATTCAGGCACTCTGTTCATCACCACCCCCTTTTCTGAATCATTTTGTCCACCATAAGCGTGGAAGGGTATACTCAGATGTGAGTCCCTTGCTCATTGCACCATCAGGATTCAAGCAAGCCGGGCCGACGACGCCTGAAATGGCAGAAACCGGTCCCCGGAAGCTTGTTTCCTTCCCAGTACGAGAATTGGCTTGGTAGTTTGGTTTGCCCTGTTCCCATCATGCACTGGGACAGGAACAGACTAATTTGCATATAGCCAAGTTCTGAGCTGGGATGGTGCAGTGAGCTAAAAAACGGTGATGGATCAAGCCCTGATCTTTGGACTGGGTAAGAGTGGTCTGCTTAATTCAGGCACTCTGTTCATCACCACCCCCTTTTCTGAATCATTTTGTCCACCATAAGCGTGGAAGGGTATACTCATATGTGAGTCCCTTGCTCATTGCACCATCAGGATTCAAGCAAGCCGGGCCGACGACGCCTGAAATGGCAGAAACCGGTCCCCGGAAGCTTGTTTCCTTCCCAGTATGAGAATTGGCTTGGTAGTTTGGTTTGCCCTGTTCCCATCATGCACTGGGACAGGAACAGACTAATTTGCAAATAGCCAAGTTCTGAGCTGGGATGGTGCAGTGAGCTAAAAAACGGTGATGGATCAAGCCTTGATCTTTGGACTGGGTAAGAGTGGTCTGCTTAATTCAGGCACTCTGTTCATCACCACCCCCTTTTCTGAATCATTTTGTCCACCATAAGCGTGGAAGGGTATACTCAGATGTGAGTCCCTTGCTCATTGCACCATCAGGATTCAAGCAAGCCGGGCCGACGACGCCTGAAATGGCAGAAAGCGGTCCCCGGAAGCTTGTTTCCTTCCCAGTACGAGAATTGGCTTGGTAGTTTGGTTTGCCCCGTTCCCATCATGCACTGGGACAGGAACAGACTAATTTGCATATAGCCAAGTTCTGAGCTGGGATGGTGCAGTGAGCTAAAAAACGGTGATGGATCAAGCCCTGATCTTTGGACTGGGTAAGAGTGGTCTGCTTAATTCAGGCACTCTGTTCATCACCACCCCCTTTTCTGAATCATTTTGTCCACCATAAGCGTGGAAGGGTATACTCAGATGTGAGTCCCTTGCTCATTGCACCATCAGGATTCAAGCAAGCCGGGCCGACGACGCCTGAAATGGCAGAAACCGGTCCCCGGAAGCTTGTTTCTTTCCCAGTACGAGAATTGGCTTGGTAGTTTGGTTTGCCCTGTTCCCATCATGCACTGGGACAGAAACAGACTAATTTGCACATAGCCAAGTTCTAAGCTGGGATGGTGCAGTGAGCTAAAAAACGGTGATGGATCAAGCCCTGATCTTTGGACTGGGTAAGAGTGGTCTGCTTAATTCAGGCACTCTGTTCATCACCACCCCCTTTTCTGAATCATTTTGTCCACCATAAGCGTGGAAGGGTATACTCAGATGTGAGTCCCTTGCTCATTGCACCATCAGGATTCCAGGAAGCCGGGCCGACGACGCCTGAAATGGCAGAAACCGGTCCCCGGAAGCTTGTTTCCTTCCCAGTACGAGAATTGGCTTGGTAGTTTGGTTTGCCCTGTTCCCATCATGCACTGGGACAGGAACAGACTAATTTGCATATAGCCAAGTTCTGAGCTGGGATGGTGCAGTGAGCTAAAAAACGGTGATGGATCAAGCCCTGATCTTTGGACTGGGTAAGAGTGGTCAGCTTAATTCAGGCACTCTGTTCATCACCACCCCCTTTTCTGAATCATTTTGTCCACCATGAGCGTGGAAGGGTATACTCAGATGTGAGTCCCTTGCTCATTGCACCATCAGGATTCAAGCAAGCCGGGCCGACGACGCCTGAAATGGCAGAAACCGGTCCCCGTAAGCTTGTTTCCTTCCCAGTACGAGAATTGGCTTGGTAGTTTGGTTTGCCCTGTTCCCATCATGCACTGGGACAGGAACAGACTAATTTGCATATAGCCAAGTTCTGAGCTGGGATGGTGCAGTGAGCTAAAAAACGGTGATGGATCAAGCCCTGATCTTTGGACTGGGTAAGAGTGGTCTGCTTAATTCAGGCACTCTGTTCATCACCACCCCCTTTTCTGAATCATTTTGTCCACCATAAGCGTGGAAGGGTATACTCAGATGTGAATCCCTTGCTCATTGCACCATCAGGATTCAAGCAAGCCGGGCCGACGACGCCTGAAATGGCAGAAACCGGTCCCCGGAAGCTTGTTTCCTTCCCAGTACGAGAATTGGCTTGGTAGTTTGGTTTGCCCTGTTCCCATCATGCACTGGGACAGGAACAGACTAATTTGCATATAGCCAAGTTCTGAGCTGGGATGGTGCAGTGAGCTAAAAAACGGTGATGGATCAAGCCCTGATCTTTGGACTGGGTAAGAGTGGTCTGCTTAATTCAGGCACTCTGTTCATCACCACCCCCTTTTCTGAATCATTTTGTCCACCATAAGCGTGGAAGGGTATACTCAGATGTGAGTCCCTTGCTCATTGCACCATCAGGATTCCAGGAAGCCGGGCCGACGACGCCTGAAATGGCAGAAACCGGTCCCCGGAAGCTTGTTTCCTTCCCAGTACGAGAATTGGCTTGGTAGTTTGGTTTGCCCTGTTCCCATCATGCACTGGGACAGGAACAGACTAATTTGCATATAGCCAAGTTCTGAGCTGGGATGGTGCAGTGAGCTAAAAAACGGTGATGGATCAAGCCCTGATCTTTGGACTGGGTAAGAGTGGTCAGCTTAATTCAGGCACTCTGTTCATCACCACCCCCTTTTCTGAATCATTTTGTCCACCATGAGCGTGGAAGGGTATACTCAGATGTGAGTCCCTTGCTCATTGCACCATCAGGATTCAAGCAAGCCGGGCCGACGACGCCTGAAATGGCAGAAACCGGTCCCCGTAAGCTTGTTTCCTTCCCAGTACGAGAATTGGCTTGGTAGTTTGGTTTGCCCTGTTCCCATCATGCACTGGGACAGGAACAGACTAATTTGCATATAGCCAAGTTCTGAGCTGGGATGGTGCAGTGAGCTAAAAAACGGTGATGGATCAAGCCCTGATCTTTGGACTGGGTAAGAGTGGTCTGCTTAATTCAGGCACTCTGTTCATCACCACCCCCTTTTCTGAATCATTTTGTCCACCATAAGCGTGGAAGGGTATACTCAGATGTGAATCCCTTGCTCATTGCACCATCAGGATTCAAGCAAGCCGGGCCGACGACGCCTGAAATGGCAGAAACCGGTCCCCGGAAGCTTGTTTCCTTCCCAGTACGAGAATTGGCTTGGTAGTTTGGTTTGCCCTGTTCCCATCATGCACTGGGACAGGAACAGACTAATTTGCATATAGCCAAGTTCTGAGCTGGGATGGTGCAGTGAGCTAAAAAACGGTGATGGATCAAGCCCTGATCTTTGGACTGGGTAAGAGTGGTCTGCTTAATTCAGGCACTCTGTTCATCACCACCCCCTTTTCTGAATCATTTTGTCCACCAAAAGCGTGGAAGGGTATACTCAGATGTGAGTCCCTTGCTCATTGCACCATCAGGATTCAAGCAAGCCGGGCCGACGACGCCTGAAATGGCAGAAACCGGTCCCCGGAAGCTTGTTTCCTTCCCAGTACGAGAATTGGCTTGGTAGTTTGGTTTGCCCTGTTCCCATCATGCACTGGGACAGGAACAGACTAATTTGCATATAGCCAAGTTCTGAGCTGGGATGGTGCAGTGAGCTAAAAAACGGTGATGGATCAAGCCCTGATCTTTGGACTGGGTAAGAGTGGTCTGCTTAATTCAGGCACTCTGTTCATCACCACCCCCTTTTCTGAATCATTTTGTCCACCATAAGCGTGGAAGGGTATACTCAGATGTGAGTCCCTTGCCCATTGCACCATCAGGATTCAAGCAAGCCGGGCCAACGACGCCTGAAATGGCAGAAACCGGTCACCGGAAGCTTGTTTCCTTCCCAGTACGAGAATTGGCCTGGTAGTTTGGTTTGCCCTGTTCCCATCATGCACTGGGACAGGAACAGACTAATTTGCATATAGCCAAGTTCTGAGCTGGGATGGTGCAGTGAGCTAAAAAACGGTGATGGATCAAGCCCTGATCTTTGGACTGGGTAAGAGTGGTCTGCTTAATTCAGGCACTCTGTTCATCACCACCCCCTTTTCTGAATCATTTTGTCCACCATAAGCGTGGAAGGGTATACTCAGATGTGAGTCCCTTGCTCATTGCACCATCAGGATTCAAGCAAGCCGGGCCGACAACGCCTGAAATGGCAGAAACCGGTCCCCGGAAGCTTGTTTCCTTCCCAGTACGAGAATTGGCTTGGTAGTTTGGTTTGCCCTGTTCCCATCATGCACTGGGACAGGAACAGACTAATTTTCATATAGCCAAGTTCTGAGCTGGGATGGTGCAGTGAGCTAAAAAACGGTGATGGATCAAGCCCTGATCTTTGGACTGGGTAAGAGTGGTCTGCTTAATTCAGGCACTCTGTTCATCACCACCCCCTTTTCTGAATCATTTTGTCCACCATAAGCGTGGAAGGGTATACTCAGATGTGAGTCCCTTGCTCATTGCACCATCAGGATTCAAGCAAGCCGGGCCGACGACGCCTGAAATGGCAGAAACCGGTCCCCGGAAGCTTGTTTCCTTCCCAGTACGAGAATTGGCTTGGTAGTTTGGTTTGCCCTGTTCCCATCATGCACTGGGACAGGAACAGACTAATTTGCATATAGCCAAGTTCTGAGCTGGGATGGTGCAGTGAGCTAAAAAACGGTGATGGATCAAGCCCTGATCTTTGGACTGGGTAAGAGTGGTCTGCTTAATTCAGGCACTCTGTTCATCACCACCCCCTTTTCTGAATCATTTTGTCCACCATAAGCGTGAAAGGGTATACTCTGATGTGAGTCCCTTGCTCATTGCACCATCAGGATTCAAGCAAGCCGGGCCGACGACGCCTGAAATGGCAGAAACCGGTCCCCGGAAGCTTGTTTCCTTCCCAGTACCAGAATTGGCTTGGTAGTTTGGTTTGCCCTGTTCCCATCATGCACTGGGACAGGAACAGACTAATTTGCATATAGCCAAGTTCTGAGCTGGGATGGTGCAGTGAGCTAAAAAACGGTGATGGATCAAGCCCTGATCTTTGGACTGGGTAAGAGTGGTCTGCTTAATTCAGGCACTCAGTTCATCACCACCCCCTTTTCTGAATCATTTTGTCCACCATAAGCGTGGAAGGGTATACTCAGATGTGAGTCCCTTGCTCATTGCACCATCAAGATTCAAGCAAGCCGGGCCAACGATGCCTGAAATGGCAGAAACCGGTCCCCGGAAGCTTGTTTCCTTCCCAGTACGAGAATTGGCTTGGTAGTTTGGTTTGCCCTGTTCCCATCATGCACTGGGACAGGAACAGACTAATTTGCATATAGCCAAGTTCTGAGCTGGGATGGTGCAGTGAGCTAAAAAACGGTGATGGATCAAGCCCTGATCTTTGGACTGGGTAAGAGTGGTCTGCTTAATTCAGGCACTCTGTTCATCACCACCCCCTTTTCTGAATCATTTTGTCCACCATAAGCGTGGAAGGGTATACTCAGATGTGAGTCCCTTGCTCATTGCACCATCAGGGTTCAAGCAAGCCGGGCCGACGACGCCTGAAATGGCAGAAACCGGTCCCCGGAAGCTTGTTTCCTTCCCAGTACGAGAATTGGCTTGGTAGTTTGGTGTGCCCTGTTCCCATCATGCACTGGGACAGGAACAGACTAATTTGCATATAGCCAAGTTCTGAGCTGGGATGGTGCAGTGAGCTAAAAAACGGTGATGGATCAAGCCCTGATCTTTGGACTGGGTAAGAGTGGTCTGCTTAATTCAGGCACTCTGTTCATCACCACCCCCTTTTCTGAAGCATGTGCATTAACTACACATAATGGACTGACAGATTTGGCTCAAAAATATGAAACTGATGTTTCAGGAAGTTTTCCATTT
Organism: Lissotriton helveticus; assembly: GCF_964261635.1. Taxonomy (NCBI): domain Eukaryota; kingdom Metazoa; phylum Chordata; class Amphibia; order Caudata; family Salamandridae; genus Lissotriton; species Lissotriton helveticus. The sequence continues at coordinate 832,541,052 of NC_136070.1, forward strand.
CAGAAAGGTTTTAAGGTACACATGGATGATGAAGCAAATGAGAAAATGTGTTCTTCAGGAATGCATTTGCACATTGCAGAAATAAAATATATTTTTAAATGCAATGGGTTTGAGAAATTAGGAGACAAGTGGGCAAGAAAACATGAGAAGAAAAAGAAACCACCAGACCTTGCAAGGAAAACTGGCTAAGGAAAAGAAGCCACCAGATCTAGTTGAGAAAAATAATAAGCAGAATGAGGGAGAAGCTTTTGCTTACTCATTGAGAGAAAAGGTGGGAGAAATGTATGTGCATATGCCACAGAATAAAAGTGAACTTGCAGCATTTCTGAACTTAATCCCACAATTGAGAGACAAGATTGTGCTGTGGTACCCACAAGTTGATGGATTTGTTGAAATTTTAAAAGAGTTGTGCATTAATTTGGAAATGTTCTTTTACATTGCCTTGCAAACAGAATTATGGTTTGAATCTAAAGTTGTTGTTCAAGGGCCAGGTGAGGAGACAGTGCAAAGGGTTTGCATGAATGCAACATTATTTTCTGTTGTTATGGAGGAAAATATAGCAGTGATTTATTTCCTAAAGGGCAGAGTGCCAGCAAAGGATGTTGATTGGGTACCGATTAAAAGAGCACAGGATGGAAGTAAAGGTGTTTTGGTTTGTGCAAATTTATTTATGGATGTTGTACTGCTGGAAAACGTGTCCATTTGCCATCTTTATAACAGATTTGAGCATTGGAAGAAGAAAACTAAATTTAAACATGATGCACAAAAACATGGAGAAATGCAGGTGCAAAATATGCCAGTTAAGCAAATGCAAATGTCAGTACAGGTACCAATGGCAGGAATTTTCCAAGCACAGATGGTTCCACAAAATATGGAAAATGCTAAAGTTAATTTAAATAAGGTGTCCAGAGCAAATGTGAATTATTTCCAGTGACAAAAACAGGACCCAGTTCAACAGGTTGCTCTGTTTGCAAATGAGAGTTTTAACCCTCACAATTCTGAATTTACCAATTCCATTGTGAAGGCAGTGGAAAGTCCAGATTTAGTTGCAGGAGTTTTAAACAGAGAAATTACAAACACAGTGTTAGAAGAATTTGCACCAAAATTAGGCCCATTTGAGGAAAATTGCAAAACTGTTGTCTGTGACTCAGGCCTAGCAGGAAAACAATTATTTTGCAAATGAAGCAGCACAGATTACTGTACACCAGATAATGTTATTTTTCAGATTCCTGATGAGGATGTACATTTTAAAATGGCCCAACAAGAGACAGCTGTAGCATTATTTTCATAAAAGACTGTTGAAAAATTACCTTCTGCTTTGGAAAAAATAATAAACACAGAAATAAGAGAGTTCACAAAGAAGGATGCCAGTTTAATAAAATTTGCAGAACATGTCTTATTAAAATTAGAACCAAATGACATGTATTCAAGAAAACCATCAGTTGCAGGAATTTTACCAATAAAAGGATTTTTGATGAAATTGATTGGAAGTTTGTGTAACTTTCTGATCACAGGTTCACAGAAAATAAATGAAAAGAACAGAATAGTGCAGGAGATTAAAAGCATATTTTTTCCATGTTGTCCTGTGGTACCGAATCCAGCCAATATATTTTTTCACATTCCATGTGCTGAAGAATGGCTTATTTTTATTGATTTTTGCCAAGTTCATGTCACAGTGCCATTGCATGAGAAAAGTCAGGAGTACTGTTAAAAAGAAGATGAATACCTGGGACACAAAATTGGAAAGGGAGGTAGAAAGGTGTCACCAGAGAGGGTGGAAATAATTCACAAGATAAATCCACCTCAAATTCAGAAAGAAGTCAGGGCATTTTTGGGAATGGTTAGCTACTGTAGAGAGTGGTTACTAAACCTTTCCCTAGTGGCTAAACCTTTACTGAGGCTGACCCACTCAGGTGTGTCTGTCCGCTTCCATTGAACAACAATTGCACAAAAGCATTCCTAGAGTTGAAAGAGAAAAAAATGTCGCGCCCCAGCACTAGGAATGAAAGTTTATTTGAAAGAAAATACACTAATTTGCAGTGAGAGGGAGGGCTGCGCTCTCTCATTGCCTATTGAAAAAGATGACTGTGTTCAAAGGTTTGTGATGTATTGCCCAATGACCTTTGACCCTAGCTTCACAGAAATGTCAGCAAATGAATTGGATTAGGATGAAACTGAATATGAGTGTCTAAATATCATGAAAATATGCATAAAGCCAAATTCAGACTTTAAGGATGAATGTCTGAGTCAGCCCAACAATGTCCATTTTGTAGATGGCCCATGTTTGAAAGGTGACACATTAAAAGCAGCACATGCTGTGTTCCTTATGCATTATGTTGTCAAAGTTTCATGGCTTTTAGTAATTACCCCAGCCCAAAATTCGAAATTGTTTGCCCTTACCATAACATGCAGTATATCTGCTCAATTGAGAGTCACTGTTGTCATGGGAGAGAGAAATGCTAATTCAGTTGCACAAATTTGTGTTCTGTTAGCACATACATTCAATGGAATCTTCACAGGTGAATTAAAAGAGGCTCAAGAAAATGTTTTTGAAGCAGCACAACAGGGTTGTATCAGAACTGTTTTTGGGAAAAGTGACAACTGCATAGTGGCAAAAGTGTTATTGCATAGACTGATGCCCTGGTATAGATTGCCAGTTTCTCTGAAATCAGATCATAATGGGCTCTCAAAGATAATGAGTGCAGAACAACAGATTGGACAAGGAATGGATTGTAGCTATCTGCCTGAAGTGTCAAGCATAATAAAGCAGCACAATGGCAGCACTGAGTTACCTTTTGCAAAAGACTGTGTTTCAGCAACACTAAAGTGGCTTGAAAATGCATATGCAAATGCACTTGTGGAAAACACTGAGGAGAACACTAGCCATTGCTGTGTAGGTCTGGTTGATGTACAGTATGCAGTTTCTCACAAGATTGCAGCTGCTACACAAGATCTGCATAATGGATGGTGCAACATCTTTGGTCTGAGAGATGCTGTGGTGAAACATCTGAATCTGATCAAAGTGAAAATAAGAGTGAAAGGCCTTGGTTGAAAAAGTGCAAAAGGATTGATGGTGCTCTGTCAGAGTTTCTCGGCACCTAAGTAGTCTAAATGCATAGAAAAAGTACAGAATGCCACACTGTATGAGCCATTCTGATGGCAAGCTGAAGATAAAAAGCAAAGAAATGCTGAAACTGTCCTGTTGAATTCTCCTTTTTTATTATTGTAGTTACTTATTTTAAAGAAGACTAACTGTTCCAAAAAGCCACTTACAGAAATCTGCACTAAAACATTTGAGCTTGGCTATATATGATCTGATTACAGACCAGACTTGTGTTTGCCTTAGAAATAGAAGTAACATTGTTATATGCTCAGGTTTTGCAATTTAAAAAAATATATATATTGTCACTTGTGAAATGAAATATTTGTGATGAATTATAAATCATTTTATTATGATTTGAATCATCAGAAGGGTGGATTGATGGAGCAGATTTCATCTGCAGTCAGGCATTGTTTTATTTTTTGTGCTTCAGTCAGGCTGCATTTAAATTGCCACGCACATTTTGGTGCAAGTTAAAAACATGGCACATGAAAAACAATGAAAGTGAGGCCTATTCAGTCTGAAATGCTTTTGCTGAATTAACATGTGTTTTTGCAATGTAGAGAAAAGTACCCTTTTTAGCTTTGAAGATTAATAGAATGTCTTTTCTCTTCCCAGCCCATCCCATGCAATCTAAAATTCACTATTTCTGTCCTAAAAGACTTTGACTTGTTGCATATTTTGATAAATATTTTCAGTTAAATAACACCTCTTTTTATAATGTGTGTGAATTAACAAATGCACCAAACACTACACAGGGGACTAAATGCTTTTAGCATGAAAAGCTATCTAAAACACTAATGCATGTTGCTGTGTGCACTATATTAATTGTGTGTGCTTTTAAATTTTACACTAAAGCATGAAAATGCTATGTTGCACATTTATTTTGCATGTTGTCATAAATAATAGAAAAGCTGCTTTTCACTAATAGCTTGGCTAGGTAAACATTTATAATGGGTATTAGTATGAGGGAGGGAAACATAATGGGCTGATTTACATGAAATTAATATTATCTTTGTGTTTGTTTTATTTTTGGGGCCTACACAAAACATGGCTGCCTGTGAATCCATCAAGGCTATGGCTTGCAATTTAATGAGAAGGGAGCATGCGCAGACTGTGGCAGCTTTCCTCATGACAAGAAGTGAAGGACATCTTCAACTGTACATTCTTGTGATTCTGCCAATGTACCAGTGTTAAAAGTGTCCATCTGACTGCGCTGTGGAAGGAAGAGAATTAGAATGAAACATTTGTCTTAGTAAATGTTGCAAATGTTTATAAATGTAGTTATTCATGTATGCTTCTTTTGTTAAAACTGGTAAAGTCAGGATTTTAGAATGAGTCAGGGTATTGAGAACTCATGCCATCATGACTGACCAATCACGTACAGGTTTTCCTGAAAGATGCTACATCTTTGTGTAGTCTGCCAATAATTAGGGTATAAAATAATTTCCTCTCTGGATGGGGGCTGGCTTTTTTCAGCTCAGCTGGCTTCTATGGGTTAGGTACGAGAAACGTCCCGGGAGATTGCTGAAGGGGAGGTGCGTCCGAGGAGATTCAGGGGGAGGTTTCTTGCTTCCACGTCATATCTTGGCACATCAGGCCACATTCCTTTGAGGTCTGGTGAAGGGCGGGCTGTCTCCCTCCTTTTTGCTCTTTAGACACAGAGATGCACATGAGCAGCAAAAGATAGAAAGGCTCTTTAGATTTAGATGCTAAACTTTAAGTTTATGCTTTGACTAATTAATTAGGTCTGAAAAGATTTATTTGACTTATGCATTTATTTCTCTTAATGGGAGATTTTTGCCAACTATTTAATCATTGATTAGCTTTGCAAGACTATTTTTCTTACAAACTCTTTAAGAATTGTGCGCCACATTTTCATAACTACATGTAATGCTTATATGCAGACTGTAATGTGTTCTGTATTATTGATATTTTTCCTGTTTTCCAAATTATGTAACCTGATTGATATTTTACTAATGAATAAAGGGTCAGAGAAAAATTAACTTTTGACTAGAAAATAAAACCCTTTAAAATACTCAACAACTCTCTTTATTGGCTTGAATAATAAATTGCATTTTTGACTCTTCAGGTTTATTTAAAGTCTCCTGAAGGTAATACATGGTGTGAAGGGCCCAATACCTTTTGAGCGGTAAATTAGAGGTAGCATGAGGGTTTTGCATTGAGAAACTACCAGAAGAAATTACCGCCCCATCAGAAACACCTCCTTCATAATTCCCTGGGTACCAGTCACTTATATGTGCGACAACTCTGTGATCCTTAAAGTTGACAATCACGATGTCTCCATCAATATCTTTCGGACGAAGACCCACCCAATTGCATCTTCTTACCGAGATTATATCTCCGTTTAAATGGGCAGGAAGGGGTCTATTTGTTCTCAACCAAAAGAAAACTTTATTTTTCAGATTTGCATTGTGTTCAAATTTCCACTTGAAATCGGGGGAACACCAGTTAACAGGATCACAAAGTTTGCCGACTCAGGTGGTAAGTCCACTGTAGTCCTACGATTAGGGTTAGCTCTTTGAATTACAGTGTAGGTTTTGGCTACCCCTGGGAACATAGTTGGCTTTTTCGTAGGAGGAAGCGGTTTATTCGGGACCAAGGGTTTCTTCTCTATAGCTGGCTTATGTACTGTCATCAGCTTAGGGGAAATTTGGGGGGCACTTGTGTTGTTAGGGCTTAAATTCCCATGAGTTTTGTGGGGTCTGCTTGGGATCAATGTATTTTTGCTGGGCTGGCATTTCGACCGAGACTGGTCTTTAAGGTTCGCAGTGTCGAGTTTTATATTCGGGTCAGCAGCTACTAAAAGACGATCCATTTTCTCCCCCAAAATCCTAACTCTTTCCATTAGTGGGAGCATATAAGATTTCAATATCTGTTCAAAGAGATCAATTGACTCTTTTTTGGACATAGGTAATAGTTCTTCAGGGAGGGATGGTGGGGGATGGGTACCTAGTGAAACCTCACTCACAGGAGGAACAGTTATTTTAGTTTTATTTTTAGTTTTCACTATAGTAGGTGGGGAGTTCAGGGGATTATAGCCTTTTCTTTTTACCCCACCTTTTCTCCTTTTCTTCCTTGGGGGAGAGCGAAATACCATTTGTGGAATCATGGGTTTAATTTTGGTCGTACTTTTGGTATATTCCTGAATTATCTCAGTTGATGCTACAGTGTCAATTAGATGGTTAGAGAAGGTTGAATGAAGTTGTGGATCTGTGCCCGGGGCAACAGGAGTGTTTAGGTCAATGAGACTGTTGGAGACAATGGGATGGCTATTTGTATTTTCGTCACTATTAATAACTGTGTGAACAAGAGTAGAGTTGTTATCACGAAAGATACTGGGGATATGATCAGTACTGAATAAGTCGACATCTAAGTCCAACCTACCAATACTACCCGAATCTTGGGTGTTAATTAGATCTAGTGAAGTGGTCATTGGTTTCTTTTTTAGTTGTTCAATAGAGCGTCGACGCTCAGCACGTTTTTCTGCTAATGAAAGTTCTTTATCTATTTCCTCATTTGCCTTCACAAAATATTTATCAAGAGGCCCAAGGATCGAAACCCCAACACGTGACGGTATAGAACTAGACATAACTATAGGTGACTTTAACATGTAAGGTACCCCGGAGGCCGACTGACCTGAACCGACAGTAGGCAGTATATAGATGTTAGGGACCGGGCCCAGCCCAGCCTCCTTCGGCCCCTGACGTCCACAGACGGTCCCGCCCTTGTCCCGGGCTTCTCCCGGGACGCTCCCGCGCCGCGGGGAGGGATACTTGCAGTTATAGGCAGGCAGTTGATTGGTGGGGCGGGGCGAGCAGGGAGAGCGGCCAGGTGACAGGCGGCTCGGGTTTACCAGGACTCCTGGGATATGGAGTCCCGGTGCCGACGCTCGCAGCCCTGCGCACTTACACGCTCCCACAGGTGTGGTCCCAGGTTCGAGGAAGGCACACACGGCGCTGCGGGACCCGCGGAGCGGGTTCCACGAGGTGTGGAGTTAGGAGCTGAGGTGCGCCCGTAACAGCAGGAACCACAAACCAGATCCAAAGTAGCGTCCCCTGTCTTCCAGCCTGAGCCTGGGCCGTCCTGTATCCGGAGCAAAATCTTCTTCTGCTTGGCTCACCAGTGAACACGGCTGTAGAAGATCTCCCGAATGGGGAATCCTTGTCCTCCATGCTCTGCCGGACAGCTTGGGGCCACGTAGCAGAGCCCCGGCTGCTCCGCCCACAACCAGGCGATGCCTGACTTTCTGGCTTCACGGAGCAATGTCTCCGACACTCCTGAGGCACAAAACGACGGGGTGTTGTCTCCCGCCCACAATCAGGCAGCATGGGGGAATCCCCAAAGCCAGGACTCCTTCCACACAGCACTTTCAAGCACAGCACCCCATAGGCACTTTTACCGTCCTCTGGCGCCCTCAGCAGTTATCATGAAGCACTCACGAGGTGCTAAGTCCCCAGTTCAGAGGGGCAGCGCTAGGCACAGGCAGGCCAACATGTAGGGACCCCCAGGAGCCAGCAGCTGGGTCCCACAGCTGTTCCTCCTGACCCTGGAGTCCTGCAGTAATTACAGCTTCAAGTAAGCCCACATCATGGGGTCACAGCCCCAGAACTTATACCTGACATACATTTGTTCTCCCCCTGGCACAGGCCTAGGCCAGGTCCAAACCAGTTCTGAGGGGCACTCCAACCTTTGTTTACAGGGCACAAACACTCTCATTGTCAGAGTGGTCGGGCCCCAGACACACCACATGGGGGCGGAGCCAGCATTGCACAAGGCAGGTACAGACATATTCAGAGTCAGGGGCTACTCCTCCCACTACTCCAAATGCAGATCTGCCTATTCAGCCTAGCGCTGACTCACCCAGCTCCTCTGGAGCCAAAGCAACATGCAAACAGCTGCCTTCATTGGTGATGTTCTATAGTTGCTATGTGTGTGTGCTGCATTGTGGGGGAGTCGGCCCTGCAGCTCTGATTTTGTGGATCCTTGTCCCTTTGAGGCAGTGTGCCTTTGAATTGTGCCTTTTTGGGGGCTGGGATGTTTGCAACTTGGGTCATTTGTGCTCTAGCACAGATTTTATGGCCTTGTGCATTGTATGTCTGCTGCGTGTATTGGACGGCATGGGTTGTAGGGGCACGTGGACGTTGCAGAGTGTGACCTGCTCCTTTATGGATGTGATTCACACTGGGCCACCTCCATGTCAATTTGTGCACAAGTTCATTTATTTGGGCTGCTGCCATGCTACAGGACATGTAGTGTCACTTGCTTCGTCAGTGTGGCTCACACAGGTGCTGATTTTATGGTGTCATCACATGTGCATGGATTGGTAGTGTTGTTGGTTATAAGTGCCCATATGTGCACATGGTGGACGGGGGCCTACTTGGTGTTCAGACCCCAGCCTGGTCTGGTGACTCAGTGGACTAATGCGTCTACTGCAAGGGCCTGTGTTCGACCTCATGGTCACAGGTTCAAATCCCGGCGGGTCCACTCAGCCTTCCATCCATTTGAGGTAGATAAAAGGACTACCATTGAGTTGAGTAACAACAAACATCTGTTATTCAGCGTCAAGATACCCATACTGGTGAATGTGCACTTTACAAATACATGTTATGTAATGTGTGCTGCACTGTTCCAAGGGTATCAGGGACATGTTCCACTGTCATTGTGCATGTGCGGTGTGATTCAAATGATTGTGCATGTGTGCCATTGTGCCCATATCCCCCCGTCCCCCCCAGTCCCTGGTCGTCACTCACCCTGTTGCTGTTGGGTCAGGTCATATTGTGCTGTGTCCAGGCCCCGACTCCTGCCACCGTCTCCACACTTGTGAGTGTGGCCACCATTTCCTCCAGCTCGTCCTGTGGCGCAGGCCTTCCACCTCTAGCCCCCATTGCTGCCTTCCTGGTGGCGGTGAGTTTCTGTTTGATCTGCCTTTGTACATCATGCCAGCGCCTCTTGACCTCCTCCATGGACCTCCTTGCCACTCCGATTGCATTGACGTTGGTGATGAAGGTCTACCATATTTCCATTTGGGTTGCCAGTGCCGCCGTGGAGGTGATGAACAGTTGGTGGTGGTGTCCTATCACCTCTGTGACAATGATCTGGTCTTCCTGCGGACTGATCCCCATCTTCCTCCTCTCCTTGCCCTTCCCTGGGCACAGGGTTTCTGGCTGTTCCTCCGTGGGGCTTGTGGGGTTAGGCTTCTCCTCTAAACTTGGTCCGGGTGTATCCATGGTGCTACGCTGTTTGAATTTGTTTTGGTTGGTTTTTTGTTGTTTTTATAGTGTGTTTTACCCAATGACGCATGGGTATTGCAAGGCTGTCGCTGGTTATCGTTGATTTTGGTATTGAGCTTTGGGGTGTCCCAACTTTTTGGGCGTTTGTGTTTTGCATTTTTTGTTAGTCACGTTGGATTTTACGCAGTCATTTTGTGCGTTATCATGCTACTATTGCATGGTGCTGCCGGGTTGGGAATTGGACGTTAAGACGGTGTTATTTTCTCGTGATAGACCGCGATTTGCACAGTTGCATTAAGTTACTTTTGTGATGGTTATCACGCGTTCTTGAGAATATGCCCCTCAGGGTTTTAAAGTCTAAAGAAGGCCACATATCATGTACTGCAATTTGGTTTGAAAACGACGATTGCATGAAGAAATAAATGCAATTGTATATTACACGATTGTGCTTGATTGGAATAAATTTGGATGAACATTAAGAATTTGTAGAGCTTTGGCTCTCTGCAGCAGTGTCTCAAGGCAATCCTCCTGACTAGGAGACAAGAGGATAATCTTTTCTGTTACATTTGTACTTAGGAATGGACAATAGTTACCTTGAGAGCACGCAAATGTAATGGAAAACGAAAAAACTAATTTCACTCAGTATTTTAGTTTATACAAGTATCAAGGACAGAACACTGACGGACAAACTAGGTACATATATGTAGTTAGGTATGGAAAATCTAGGCTTTCTCACCTGTCGATATTTTATTTTCAATATTCTATCCTCTATATTCTTTCCCATCGATTTTGTTGATTGAATATTCAGGGGTAACACCTACAGAACTAGAGTGAGTTCTGGAAGAAGTGTGAGTTGAGGTAAAGCCAACATCTTGTTGTGCATGTCCTGTACTCCAGTGCTTTGCCTCTAGTTACTTACCTCACTGCATTTGTAGCACCCACCTACATGCCGTTTACCAGCAACTCCTGCGGGTTGACTAGCTGGTGCTGACCCTTTACCCAGTGCTATCATAGGTTCATCTGAGTCATTGGAAATATTCCTTTTCTTCTACCTGCTCTGTATTCCCAGTTGTAATCTGGGAAAATAAACGCTGAGGAGGCAGGTCAGTAGGAGTCTTGTCACTGTTCTGCATCTACATTACACATGGGTTCCTTCAATCTTTTTCTTAGCTTATTCAAGACCTTTAAATCAAAAGCCTAGGGGTATGGCTGGACAAGAACCTTACTTTTAACACCCAGGCCACAAAGCTTTCCGCCACCTGCTTTGGACTCCTTCGGACACTGAAGAAGGTCCTACCCCTGCTCCCTATGGAGGCTAAACAAACAGCTATTCAGGGTATAATACAATCACGCCTGGACTCAAATAACGTCCTTTACTTGGGAGCCCCAGAGTACACATTAAATAGGTTGCAACTGGTGCAGAACTGTGCGGCTCGCACCCTACTGCAAATTCCACGAAGAATTTCAGTCAGACAGGCACTGACCAGCCTTCACTGGCTGCCAGTACGGAAAAGAGTCACCTTTAAGGCAATGTGTACTGCCCATCAGGCCTTCTGGGACTCGGGCCCAAAACTCTTGCGTAGCCTAGTCAGCCAATACCATCCAGGCCGTGAACTACGTTCTAGCCAGGCTTTTATGGCAAAAGTTCCCAGAATCAAGAGGTCTAGAGCAGGTGGAAGAATGTTCACCTTCAATGCTTCAAAAACCTGGAACACCCTACCCCTTCACCTGAGATCTAACCCTAACCTTGCCTCCTTCCGTAAGCAACTTAAAACTCACTTATTCAAATCCCCGTAATCAATTCAGCCCCCCTTCTTCTTCCAGTTTCTGTCAGCCTCATTACACCCCCTCTTCTGGTTCCCTAGCGCTTGGACGCCCCAGGGCAGCAATCGCGCTGTATAAGTGTATTTTCATTCATTTTCATTCATTCATTCATTAAATGACCGATACCTTCCTCCGTATAGGACTTCTTCCCTCCCTGGTTGGTGAGTCTAACTCATGTTTTATGTATCTGCACATGCTTTTTTCATTCTGGTGGTTCATTGCACTGGGGAGAGCTCCTTTTTCTGGTGGTTGTTTCAATTTACTCAGCAGCCACCTCCACCCACGGAGCTAAGTATGCTGAGAGAGAGTGCTGAGAAGAAGCATTGAAGAGCCAGTCGCTCGAGCTGCTCCTGGTCTGGGGTTTGGAGAAGAGAGTTTGTACCGGTTAGCCACAGCAGATGGATGATGAGCCAGTTGAAAATCCAGATTAATTGTGAATGCTGGGTCCAGATTAATTATAGTCATGCTTAGCCAGGAGAAACTGTCACATGGGCCCGGCAAATAAGCAACAGCAGTGCAGTCAGTGTGCCTTACACGGGCAAGGCTCGCCGTGCTCTCTATACTCACTATAGACCCTTGTAGGCTTTTTGCTGACCTCTGACGATCTCCACTACGGCGAAGGCTCACTAAGGTTCACCAAAACCCCCCAAAAGCTCCAGCCTGACATGGGAGTTCCATCTGCGCTGTCCTGCTGCGTGCTCCAACTCACCGCTCCATCGAAAGAGCAGAGTCGCGATGCAGCTGCACTACTACTGGGTGGCGCGTGTGAAGAGTAGTAGACTGCAGGCTGGAAGCGCAGTTCAGCACTGATAAAAAACAACCTAGTGAGCTAAACAGGTGTCAAAGCGGATATGCGCTCACACAGACAGTCCATAAGGGTTTAAAATCAAGTCTGAAAGAAGCCACAATCCCCAGTCCTGATAACTCTTGCGGCTTGGTGGCTTGACAGCTTGTCTGACATCCAGGCCAGACTGGGAAATGCTGCAAAACCGGCTCCCGGTAACAAAAACCGGCCACAGGGATCCAAAACCGGCCCCACCCTGCAGCCCACTGGCAGCGCCGGTCCTAGGCCTTCTGAGGCCCTGGGCGAAAGGGAAGATTTGAGGCCCCCCTAAGTGACATCACAGAAAGTGACTTCGCAAATTAATTGGTGAGAACGTACGGCAAATCACCAACTACCACTCAATTAACTATACTCTCGACCAACAGATTGTGAGAGTCTGGTTTCCATTTGTGAAAGGGCACATGAGTTCCCCGGGAGGCTCTGGCACCAGAATACATATGTCTATCAAAAAAAAAAAACGAAACATTTTAAATATCATGATAAAGAAACTAAGAATTGACAAACCAAGTAGGCTTGCATATTGGCACATGCACACATAAAGCACGCAAATATTGGCACATGCACACATAAAACATGAAAAATATTGGCACAAGCACACATAAAGCACGCAGTTATTGGCACATGCACACATAAAGTACACACATATGCACAGACACGCCAAAACACACACACACAGAATTTTTCTCAGGAGTCTAAAGACACACATTCACTAATCCACACACCCCAACAATCACACATAACACTATACAGCTGAAGGCTCAGGGTGATGTGCCTCGGGGTGGTACTGAGTGATGCAACTCAGGCCACCACTAATTGATACGCCTCCATAGGACACTCACTGCCTACAATGATGCGAACCAGAGGGCAAAGAGTTATGTAAAGTAGTCTCCTATGGAAATGTACTATAAGGGCACAATGATGTAAGAAGCAGGTGGGTTCATGTTGGTGTCAGAGTCCTCCCATGTCAGGGAAGAACAGCTCCTCGAAACTTCTTTTAGGTGAGACACCGCGAAGCCCTTTTGTTAGTGACAAATGACACAGAGAGGGCTTTTGGTTCAGCCTTCTTCGGATATTGGTTGCTTTGGACCTTTTTTTAAGACAGTGTCATTCACATCTTGGTGGTTTTGGACTGATCGGGACTGTGCATGATTTTCATTTGCACCTAAATTGGATACCACACTTCTGCATCTTTTGTGTCTAAACGTGCTCCTGTTCCTAGAAGTGATTTTTGCTCCTAATTGTGCTTTCCCCCCTAAATATTACAGCACGATTCTGCTAATTTTGCATGCACATGTGTCTGTGTACCTGTATTGATTTTTTACTCCTGTATATGTTTTTGTACCTTAAAGTGTCCCCACATTCTAGTTGATGAAGTACCGAAGGTGACTAGTCTCCTAACTCTGTTTTTTGCACCTAAATAAATGTTTGCACTTAATGTCTCCAGGTTCCTGCTAATGTTGTGCCAAAGGTGACTAAGCATCTTGAATCGTTTGTCTGAAACATTCTAAGTATTATAATATAAATATGAAAGCAGGTCTCTTACCTTAACTGCTTAACAACGACTCAACAAGGAGGCCGGGGCCCGACCGACTCCTGCCTGCAGCCCTGCCCACGCGGCCCGATCCGAGTAGTGACTGACTGCTCACGAATGGCGTGTGCGCATGCTGAGTGCGTCACACTGAGTGGGGGCTGGCCATAAAATCATGTCCAGGGCCGTCATTGGTAGCGCTTTCGCGCGCTACCAGATTGACGGCCTTGGGACCCACTGTCACCCGCATCATGAGCAAGGCCGGCATCACGTCACCACCACTAAGGCACCACCACCAAGCTAGGTGGTGGGGTGCGTGCGTCCCGGTGCGTGCAGTGCTTGCGCAGACAGTGTTTAGTTCCCGGCCTCCTTACCTGCCTTACTTTTACTGCCTGTGGCCCGGCCCGGGCCCCTGCGCGAGCGCGACGAGAGTGCTGTGCGCACTGCGCAGCGCTTTTCCCATGATTATAATTTATTTATTCCCGCTGCCCGCAACTGCGGGGCCGGCGGCGGGGCCCCCCTGAGTGCGAGGCCCTGGGCAGCTGCCCATACCGCCCATGGCTAGGACCGGCCCTGCCCACTGGGGAAACGCCCGGTGCCTGCTATGGCAAGTCGGCGCTGCTGACATCCGACGGTGATTCACTTTGGCTTCCAGTGAATGATACATGCACAACAGAAATCAGGGGTGGCTGTGTCCCTATCCTTAAGCTGTCCCTGCTGTCTACTTGTCTACGCCTTCCCGACTGTTTCAACTTATTTTTCCGATTCCTGTCACTGCTTCCTCATTCAGAAGAACTAGAAAAGCATTTCCTAGCCTTGTGCTGCAGCTCATCCTGAAGAGGTGGGGTAGCAGAGAAAAAGATGAATGGTTGAGGTTGAGAGCTCTTTCCTAACTGTTGTCATGGAGGGAGGTCGGAAAGGTACTTTCGCATTTGCTCACTGACCCCCTTGCTTTCGAATGTCTGTGATCACAGACTCTCGAAGCTTGCAGAGTTTCTAGTGTGGCAGGATTAGCAACCCCCCACCCTTTCATAATAACATCCATCTGTTAGGGTCCTGGCATTCATACCTGTCTTCCCTTCACACACTATTCTAGAGTCATCTGTCCTGTACAGTGGATTGCATTAACTGCATGCATTAACAGTTCTATCACTTTATATCAGGCAGGAGAGAGCTCCCAAAAAAGACACTCCACTCAATTATAAGGGTAAAAGGCATCTTTAATAGAACAGGTCTGGAAAAACAAGCAACTCACTTCTTCTAAAAGCTTATGTGCCCCCTCCATATAAACTCATACCCTTCACAAACCCAAACTACTCCTACTACTCATGCATACACTGATGTCACCACTCTCTCCCCTGTCACCTTTGCCCAATCCATCCCCTTGCTCCCTGACCATAGCCCCAAGTTCACTGGCCTGTGTTCCCATGCAGTGAACCCCCCATACTTAACAACTGTCCTGTTGACACAGGCACCAGGAAAAGTCAGAGGCGTATTCCTGCCACCCCACCAAACAAACGCCCCTTAAGACAAAAACCTTTAACAACAAAAACATCAAGTCCATACCCTTACGCCTAATAACTGAGCCACCATGCGACACAATTCCAACAAATAGTACTCATTGCCAATGAAAGACTAATGAACCCCATCTTGCTTAACCGCATCAACGCGGAG
Source organism: Lissotriton helveticus (assembly GCF_964261635.1). Classification (NCBI taxonomy): domain Eukaryota; kingdom Metazoa; phylum Chordata; class Amphibia; order Caudata; family Salamandridae; genus Lissotriton; species Lissotriton helveticus. Next base: position 832,556,276 of record NC_136070.1, read on the forward strand.
CAGATTTACTGCGGTGCGCTGAAGAATTCAAAACCCCTCGGTTCATGACGAGCTCAGCTCGTCATGAGCGTACGAGAGGTGTACCTCATGACGAGCTGAGCTCGTCATGAGCGCCGAAGGGGTTAAAAATGTGACTGGCCCTCCTAAACAGTATCAACATATTTAGAAACTGAAATCCCTATGTGTCCACAAAAATGTCTTATTTCTCTGTTAACTTTCCTCCTTTCTCCGACTAACTTCATCGAGAGCAATGGCTCTCTGCACGATACACAATCCGGATTCCCGGCGGGTTTCAGCACTGAGACCGCTCTTCTAGAGGTGACAGAGTCAGTAAGATGGTCGCTGGATTCAGGGGCATCAGCGCTGCTGGTGCTCCTGGATCTGTCTGCTGCATTCAACACTGTCGATCATACCATGTTTGTCCAGAGACCACAAGATGCGGGCTTTGGGGGGAAGGTGCTGACCTGGCTGACATCATATCTCAGCGGTTGCACCCAGAGAGTCGCCCTACAACCATTTGAATCAAAATCCAAACATCTTTGGTGTGGTGTCCCTCAAGGCTAAAAAATCAATGAAGGGGGAAAAATAAATTGTAGTCCATTCTGCTTCCTTAGGCTAGAGCAAAAAATCAAAATGGGGAAGAATGTACCACTTGTCCTGTGTTCCCAGGGTCTATGATAACGTGGGACGGGCCATGGTTGTAAAAAACCCTCATATGCGAACACAGGCGTTAGGCGGTATATCTTGGTTCTCCGCCATTCAGTGTCGCAACAGCATTATGATTGGGTCTTTTCCTTAGTATGTTATGCTGACTTCCACAGGGAGGAAGACCAACTGGTGTGACAGTAGTGGCCAGAAATAAAAAAGAGGGCATGCTGGTGCTCAGGTGAGTGTGAAATAAAATTCCTTATACCATGTCTTTCATGTTTTATTCTGCAGATCGCTGGTATAGGAAGCTAAAAACAGAAATGTGCGTCTTCAGGCCTAATTACTAGCCTTACGCACTGGTGAAAATGGTCAACATGTTTCAGCCTCCTGGTATCTCTAGAGGCTTTCATCAGGATCAAAATAGTAATAGTATACAAATTATCAAATCAGAATAAAACACGAGAGACATGGTATAAGGAATTTTATTTCACACTAAGGAAAAGACCCAATGATAATGCTGTTGCGACACTGAATGGCGGAGACCCAAGATATACTGCCTAACGCCTGTGTTCACATATGAGGGTTTTTTACAACCATGGCCCATCCCACGGTATCATAGACCCTGGGAACACAGGACAAGTGGTTCATTCTCCCCCATTTTGATTTTTTGCCCCTCAAGGCTCAGCATTGAGCCCTTTACTCTTTAATCTCTACCTAGCTCCGCTTTTATCTTTGATTGCCGACTGGGGAGAGAAAGCGATTTCCTACGCTGAATACATCAAGCTGGTTTTCCCTTTTCAAGAGCAGACGGTAGCACTTTAAAGGGTGTCGGCGAGATATAGCACTTTAGATGAATACAAACAAACTAAAATTTAATGCGGGGAAGACAGAAGTTCTGTTTTTAGGAAAGGGCACGTGCCAGCTCTAGATCTGTGGTGGCCATCTGAAAGGGATCCACCCCCATCTTCTGCCACAAATATAAGAAATCTAGGTGTGAGATGGGAGGCTGACCTCTCCTTCTCGGCCCACATTAAGCAGGTCACCGCTACATATTTTAGTAAACTAAGAAATCTCCGGAAATTTTTACACTTCTTACCGGAAGATTGCTGCAAATCCCTAGTCTATGCCACAGTAACATCTAGGCTCGACTACGCAAATGGCTTATATCTTGGCCTCCCTAAATACTCTAGCTACCACCCCTAGATGGTACAGAATGCGGCTGCAAGACTGGTCAGACCCATACCGTTTCGACACCATGTCTCTCCGCATCTACAAGAGCTCCACTTGCTCCCAGTAGCCAAAAGAATCAAATTCAAGGCCATGACTTTGGCCTAAGGGGCTCTCAATGGAAAATGCCCCAGCAATCTTAAGCCAAGATTATGTTGCTATAAGCAAAATCAAACTCTGAGGTTGAACTCTCAAAACTTGCTATGTACTCCCCGTTTTGCAAAAGCACGTCTGGGTGGTAGAGAGCTCACTGTTAGAAAGGCCACAATGTGGAATGCCCCACCTGGGAACCTCCGCCAGGCTAAATCAGAGACCTGCTTCAAAAAGGCCTTGAAGACATGGCTCTTTAGGGCGGATAAGGAAGTTTTTTTTTACTGCCGTAGCCCCTGTGTGCACAATGCCTGCTGCTACTGCGCCGGGACACCTCTGTTTGAGGTAGCTGTCGTGCTTTACAAGCTCCAGTATTATTATTATTATTCTCTCTTGATACTGCTGAGTTTCAGAGCACCTCTCAATTCCGCATCTGAATCCCTTCAGTCAATATAATGTGTGTTTCTGACCAAACGTCCTTAATGTGAGTTAAATCTGATTTCATTGCTTGTAACACTCTATTCTGGAAAGCTGCATCAGATCATTTTCGCCAAGGTGAATAACCAGTAAGTCCAGGCAAATCCTCCCTGAAATATGGCTGGATAATGTACCGAACCTATCTATCCACCGTACACCACACTTTCCCCACCAAGAAACAATAACTCAAACTCCATCTAGCCTTAGCTGTATTCATGAATTCCTATTTTGTTCCTGCTTTGAATTCTAGCACACAAAGGAGTGTATAACAATATACACCTTTCACCTCTCTACAGGTTTATTGGAGACGAGTCTGAGACGTCCTGGTGATGTCCACGGATCGTCAGCTAGAACACACCTGGGAGGAATGTATATTGCACCTCTGCCATAGGGGCAAAAAACTATGAGCAACTTCCCACTTTCTAGATTTAGGTATGCTAACCACAAAGCTTCTGATAACTAAAAGGTGGAAAAAGCCAAACCCTCCGACAATATCAGTTTGGATTCAATTGTTCTTAGTACAGCTAGATCAGAGGGAAAGGCGCTTCATGTAGAAGACATCTGAGGCCTTTGTAAAGTGCCCTTAGTGACGCTATGGGAGGCCATGCTGCAGAAGTTTCATGGGTTGTTGGAGGATGGCGATGGGAACTCAACCACTGCCTCCCCCAGAGCCGTCACACTATATTGGAGTGCACAATCAGTGGCTCACCCTGGAATATGATAGACCTGAGGGGTCCCCTCTCCTCCCTGTTCATATACCTGGTCTCTTATGGCCCTGGGTTTGGGGAGTTGCTGGGTGGGGGACGATAATGGAGTTGTCCGGGCAATGGCAGTACTAACAAATATGAGGGATCTCCACCTGTCCAGCGCTTTCAACCTCTCTTCAGAGAAACTAGTCTTGCTTCAGATGCTGCCCCAGTACTGAATGAATGAGTTCCATAATCCTTAGCAGACAAGCCTTAACTAGCCTATGCTATCCTTAAAATTCTCAGAACTCGAAAAGCTGTTAGGCATTTATCCAGCTGCATGAAGAAAAACCTTGACCAAAGATTCATCTCCTATTTTCAAAAATTAAAAACATCTAAAGACTGGGCAACATATAGTGTCTTACGTTCTTGACAACAGACCATCTGACCCCCCAGTTGATCTGTCTTACTCTTAACAAACCAAATCCACACCTTGTCAGATGAATCCACTACCTGCTCTCTCAATAAACCTCTATTGCCCTTTATACCTACCAACTCTGAAATCTGAAACTCTCCAAAATATAACCTGGCATGATTAAAGCAAATAAAACAAACTTTCACTCTGAAAAGCAAATATCTGATAACTTCCTAATCCTTTCCACACTTCCCTGACCATAGGATCATACCACTAAAAAAAATTCACATAATAAGCAACGCCTGCTGATTTGCCAGAAATGCTGACTGCTGACAGATGTGTGTCTATTTGGTTGTGACAAAAATTAACAGCATCAGTATGTCTTAATGAAAGTTCATTTTTAGCCAGGCACTTCTTTTTTGCCCCACACTTCAGAAATTCCTGTCAAGCCTGTTTATAAGCTCATCTAGTTGATTTAGGTTCTTAATTGTTAATTAGGTCAAGCACTCTCATCTCCTCAGCTGCCAGAGGTCCCAAGGTATCCTGGTCTTCTCACTGTCTGCTCTTTGTGCCAAACCACATAAACTCTGCCGCTGTGAACGAGAAAATGCATCCCCAATGTTATCATCCACCCGGGGGCTTATTTCACCCTGAAAAGAATGTTAAATTTAGGACATCTCAACACAAAAACCCTCAGTGACTTTAACACTCTCTTATCCTCACTAAAGCCACCGCTGTCTGATTGTACACATTGAAGGTAACTTTCCTGTTGGGCAGCACCTTTCAACACAAAACCATAGTGACCACTAGGAGGAAAAAGTAAAAAAATGCTGAATTTATTTTCTGTATAAACAAACAACAATATCTCAACCGGTAATATTGAAAAGACTGGTAATTAGGCATGCATTAAACATTGCAAGGAAGGAAGGTAGGGAGACTCATAGTTTGTTTGAATGTGCCCAATGCATCATGTATTCGGATGAATACAAGAAATTTACAGGACAAGTAAGAAAAGGGAAGGGTACGAAAAAATTTGGAACAGTTATAGCAGCACTGTATGCAATTAATACGTAAATAACCTGAAAGCAGGGACTGCGCAGAGTGAAAACATGATACAAATATACAAAGGAACTTCTGGTACACAGGTAATTATTTACATGCATTTTGCACATTTTGGCTTTTCAGTGAACCATGGTAAAGGGCACTGGAAGTTGGGCTGGTATGTTGACGGCGTTTCGATCCTTGCAAATTAGGATCATCATCAGGACCAGGTTACGGAATGAAGGTGCAACAGGCTTGGAGAAATGACAGTAGCCTGAAGGCAGGCAGGGTCCTGTAGTGGAGATGGGGGTCGGAGCCCTGATCCAAAGGAAGCCGTCAGGAGGAGCGACTGGTGAGGGATGGCCAGTGGGGTGAAACAATTACAGCTTAGACCAGCGGGACCTGTAGGAAGGCGGAGTCCTTGTACGCTGGGCTTGGGTCGGGTCCCCGATCCTCAGGAAGCCGTCACGGAGTAATCGGCTTGGATTCAATCTGTGACTTATTTTCTGAGCTAACCATTCGCCTGACCAAACATCCATCTAAAAAAAGACTGAAACCATGTAAACCACCCGCATTGGAGAATATCTGTACCTGACACAACTATTCTTCACAACATGCAAAATTGAAATGGCCACGTAGGCATTGAATCTCACTCAATTCGAGCTTCCTTGCAACTCCAGCTTCTATAAACAACTCAATTAAAACCTAAAATATTTCTTAGGGCAAACACACCACCATGGCAACAGAATCAACCTCAATCCCCCCAAAAAATAACTTTGTGAAAGGATCTTCCATTTTCTTTGGAGCTAAAGGAACTCCCATGACAGCTATTGCCATCTGAAAGTATGCCAGAGATTTATTGCACTTCTACAGCCCTTAAAGTGAAAAACCTCTGCGTGCAGTGCTAAAAGCCGAAATATCTTAATATGACTTAATATCTAACCTTTCCTAATTGGAGTAGGCCCCGTTTCCACCAAAAGACTGCTGACCTCTACACCTGTATTGTCTACCTTGACAGTTGAAGGGACTTGTCCCATGCATTGCAGAACTGGGTGCCCCTCCTCCCCACAATTAGAACAGTTGTGCATGAATTTACATTCTGCTCTGATGGAGCTCCCTCTATTAAATGTCCAACAGGCGCCATTCTGTGGGAATCGACCCCTTTCTGGAAACCCTACTTCAAATTGGGTGGGGTGCCCTTGAAAGAGCTTGTATTATAGCTGGAAATCACTAGCTGTGTGCACCAATGGTACCGGTCTAGCAGGCATTATCCATTGAATCCACAACTGATAATCAATGTCCCCCAAATCTTTGTCCATATTCGCAGCCAACCTCACTCTAAATTCCCCATCTTATCTAAACCACGCAAAACCAACGTAATCCATTTGGGCCTTCTGGACTACGCCTATATATTTAAACACTGCAATGCATCACTTTGGATGGCATTCACAGTAGTCACGTGCATAAATTAAAAATGCTGAGGTCCAGTTTTCAATTGTCACAGGTACCCTCGGCCACCTGACCAGCTCTCACTAGTCTTCCTTTGAGCATTCCTTCGCTTGAATTTCTCTGTGTAATAACTTAAATACATGAATGAATTCCTCTTTTAAAAAAATTTCTTTTGTCCCCTGCATTGAATGTACACCCATGGCATAGCAATTCCTTGATTAGCCAACTTTTTATACTTAACATTTGTGCTCTATCTTCTTAAGTTTCTGCCACATTTTATACACTTTCCTTGCTCTCTGCTTCACTGGCTTTGTACTCCTGAAGATTGTCATTATTCTTACTACACTCAGTATTACCTTCCAACTCCTGAAGTCTGCTTCAATACTTTTCTTAACTGTTATTCCTGACACTTTCTTTGATTTCGCAGGACTGTTGCCACTCTCAGGATCTTTCGCTCATCCTAGATAACACCCATTCCCCTGAGATTCCAATGTTCATACTTAGCTAATATTAAAATTGGACGAACTTTGGCCCCCAAATCTCTTTTACTTTGCTGTTGAATCCTCCACACCTGCATTTGTCCACAAACTGTAAAACCCCAACACTCCGAATTGTGTTAGACCCCCTCCTCAGCCATCGCTGTGTCCACCTTTGGCATTAGCTCCTTCAACCTTTTCACTGGCCCTTTATCCACAATTTCACCCTCCTCTGATGAGATGTCCTCATTCTCAAAATCTGACCATTCAATCTCTAAATCCCCAAAATCAGTCACCCCTGCACTCGTACTTGGCTTGTCTCCATCCCCCACACCACAATCACCCATGTTGTGAAACAATTGTTGCACCTCATTTCCTCAGGGAGGCCCTTCAGACAACGCATCCCTTTGGAACAGTGCCGCAAATTGTTTGGGAACTCAACAGTGACAAGACCCAACTGCCAATATATTTTGGAAGCATTGTCTCAGCAATTCCACTCAGGTCACATAACTTGAAAAGGACGTCATACCATTAACCCTACCAACCACTCTAGACTTTCCCTGATCATGAGCATCTAGCATCCACATCCACCTCCGTCACCTTATCTAAGCCCACCTCCATCAAACTGCAATGAAATTCTGAACTTGACATTGCTAAGTGATGGTCCTGTACTGTTCCTGATAGCCGCAGTAATTTAGTTGGGGACCCTTCCTATATGTTTTGTGGTGCAATTCTTTATTGAAAACAAAAACATGTTACAGATCTGCAATACAATTCAGAGTACACATTGCAGTGGGTAGGGAGATGGAGTGATCGGGGAGGGGAAATAAGCAGGGTAGGAGGGGAATCGCACAGTGCATGTAGTGCTGATAACAACCACAAATTGTACATTAGTCAGCAAGTGTTGGTAGTCCGGCAACCCCATTGCGAAAAATAACATGGTCAAACCGTCAGCAAGGGTAAGGAAGGTGCCTTTTATAGGGAAGTGGGGTGGGTGAAGAAATGAGGAGGAAGGTCGGAGGCAAGAAATGAGAGGCGTCCCATGTCTCCAGCCTAGGACCCTTCTCTATTATTCAACCTCACACCTCTGTACTTTAGTTAGCATTGAGCGTCAGTGCTTGTCAATTAGAGACACTGCTCCCCATGAGAAACCAGAATGAAGGGCCCCGGGGGAATGGATAGTCACAGACTAGCCTTCCACCGGGGTAATTTGTGCAGGAACGAGACTTAGACAGGGAAAAGGTAGGTTTAGGGGAAAGGGGCAAGTGTAATGTTAGGGGTAAAGTAGTCCTGAGAGGTGGGTCCAGCCTCTTTCTAACTCCTAAGTTTCACCGGGTAGGGGAATTGTAGCAAGGATGGGTGAGCATGGTTGAGGCCCAGAATGGGACGATAAGGACTGCCCTGCACGCTCTACATGAAGCAGGACTTGCGAAGTTGATCAGGCCTGGTGTCCTTGACCAGGCTATGGTAGGTATAAGCTGTCTGATGCCCTCTGCGTCAGGTGGCATGGTGGCCGCTGTTGCGCCTTGTTCTTCCCCATGTGGTAAGGAAAAATCGGATAGTGGGGGGCGGGGCATGGGAGGGGTGTGCTGTGTGGTGCGTTCAGAAAGAAGCCTCCAGGAAGGTGATGCAGCCTCCCCACTAAACTTACTTAGTAAGAAAATAGTGGGCAAGGGCATGGGTCTACGGGAAGTGAGATGCCACTGGACTTGACAGCCAGGCCGGCCCTTGGATGACTGGGGCTGTCAATAGGGCTCGAAACAGGCCCAACCTTTAAGAAAAGCAAAGGTGGAAGGGAAAAAATAATGAACTGAGTGGAGTGGGGAGGCTTGGGTGTGCACACCCCACCCAATGATGGTTTAGTGGGGCAGGGACCAGATGGGCTGGGCTCTGCATTGGTGTCCAGGTGGCAAGGCGTGGATTCAGAGGCCTGCGTACGGGGACAGTGCTAGCTCATTTAGGCGACGGAGGTCAGGTGGGAGCTCAGTGTAAATCCAGAAAGGTTGTGCTGGAACAGGGCCAACAATGGGGCAAGGCACAAGCCTCAGGAGCAGTGGGGACAGGGCAGAGGCCTGAGGGCCAAGGGAAGGGAGGGAGATGGGCATAGGTGCCAGAAGGGCAAGAAGTGGGGACAGCGGGAGCTGGTGCAGCTCTAGGGCCTGGTAGTGCGAGGGACCACCCCAGGTTGGTGCAGCCTGATGGGTGAATGTGCAGTAATACAAAAATCAGAGAGGGAGGGGAATGGATCACTTGTCCTGTATACCAGGGTCTTTGCTCGTCTGGGAAACTTTGTAAAAACCCTCATATACGTACAAAGGCATTGGGCGGTTTATCTTTGTTCTTCGCCTAAGTGTACTGTAGCAGCATTATCATCTGGTCTTTATCTTTGTGAGTATGCTGTGCCTCCACCTGGAGGAAGACCAACTGGCTTGCCAGTAGTGTCCAGAAATGAAAAGTAAGAGGGCGTTTGTGTGCTCTAGTGAAGTGAGTTAAAAATCCCTACATCACTTAACAGCAAATATTTATTGGAGAAAATTGTGATGTGAGCAATTAAAAGCGGGGTCATGCATGTGTGGATCAAGCATGGTCAACATGTTTCAGCCTCGTGCTGACTTCTAGAGGCCTTCTTCAGGATCGGGATGTGTGTCAAGGAGTGACTTATGGCTCCTGTTAAAGTGGCAAACTTACCACTTGTGCGCAGAGAGGTCAGACCAAATATATTGTAGTACATTTTCCTCAACATGACCCATACCTGCTCATTATGCATGTGGACTGCTGGTACATTAATCGTTATCTCAAGTTTCCAAATTGGTATGAGTTTATACTGCGTCATGTTCGCATGGTGGGCAAAAACACAACTGTTAGACTAGGTAAAATGAGTTAACATGAGTGCTTCAGGTAGCCAAAGAAATAACAGAGGAAAAAGTCAATAAAGGAAAATTATGCTTTTAAACTATCCTATCAGGTCAATAAATATCCTGAGTTGTTATGGTACTTGCATGAAAATGCCTGAGTTTCGTTGTATTAATGTGCTTCAGATAGGCGGAATGTTTGTTCAAGCATGCATACCTGTCGCCATAGTTGGCGTTGTTTAATTAAGTGTTTATCGTTATTGTGATCGTTGCATAGTAAGGGGCGCTAATGGCAAAACAACATGAGTAAAAAGACATAGTGAAAGTTCTTGCATGCGTCTCGAGTGGTTAAGAAGAATTAATGCTCATCGTTATTGCGCTCTTTTTCGTTACGCGATCAAAGCGGCAACGCATGAGACGCTGGCTGCAAATGATGAAACAGATAGTTTTAAGCGTTTGTCTCCAAAACAGACATGTCATGGTTACCTCTTTCTAGATGAGAAGCGCTTCCTCGGGATGCCGTTACGCTAGTAGAAACCACAATCTGTGAAAATAAATAGGGGTTAATTGGGTCTTACTTGCGGTGCATTCTGTAGGTGTCAGTGCTCCTTGTGGTCGCTCACCGGTTCTCCCAGGCCATTTGCTTGTACTAGCTCTGAAAACTGTGTCCCGGGTGACGTGGGGCTGTATTGAGCTGGTATTTACATACAGCTGTTGGTTGAAATGGAAGAGGGACTGCCTAGGGTATCGTGGTTGGCAATGGTTGGCATTTGGAATTGTAAAGCAAGACAGACTTGCTGTTTTTGAAAAACGGTCATGTTCATTTAATCATAAATATTATTATTTGATGTTTAACAATTAACTCTATGAGTGAGGTAATTGGTAGTGTTGGTAGTGAGGTTAATCAATCAGGAGTGCCTCAGGTGTGTTCCTTGGTTGGCAATGATGGTTGGCATCGGTGGTAGAGGGGTAGTAGAAAGACTGCTACTATAGTGTGCCATTTGTGTTATTTCTGAGTCTATGTTCTTATTAGCATTATGGGTTTCTGTAAGTTGTTATGGGCTATTCTGGAACCCAATGTGTGGTATTCAATGAATTTACATGAATTTGCATGTTGAAGTTCAGCTTGGTTAGAGGAGCTAGTTGGTAGAGTCCAAAGTACATCTTTATGGCAAGATGATGGGTCTTAAGTTTCCTGTTACCTTAATGCTAAGTTGTGCCAAGGGATGTTATCGTTCCATCTTTCCATATCTGTCTTAAGACGCTGGATCCAACGCTTTTCCCTCTCAAAAAGGATTCGCTCCGCATTGTGGCTTTTTGAGAGTAATGTTTCCAGGACCCCCCGGTTGAGATCATTTCCACTGTGGTTGTTCTCTATGTAGAGTTTTCTCATCCTTGTAGTTGACCTTTTGCAGTTCACATTACTTTTGTGTTCACAAATATGTTGTTTTACTTTGCGACACATCATCCCAATGTATCTCAGGTTGCAGGGGCACATAATTATGTATACTACATGCATGGTGTTGCAGTTTGTATGTTGGCGTAATGTCCAGGTCAGGTTTGGCAGAAGTTGTAGAGTCTTCATCATTTTTGTTAATTTGCATACCGAGCAGGAGCCACATGGACGGTGTCCAACTACTGGGTTCATATTCCATGCTCCTGTTTTCGTGTCTCTCTTCACGGTTGGTGCAGGTCTAATGTGTACCAGAAAATCCTTGATATTTTGCGTCCTCTTGTTTGCAAAACGAGGTTTCGGCCATTTTAAGTTATTGGATGTCAGGATTCTCCAGTTTTTGTTGATGATTTTTTTCACTGTGTTTGATGATGTACCATATGTTGTCACATAGGTCAAAAGGTCATTGGGCGTCTCTCGTGGGTTGCTTTCAAGGAGACACTCCCTGGGCTGGTTGCGGGCTCTTTTTTGGCATTTCCTTATGATCTTGTTGGGGTAAACTTTCATCTCAAGTTTCTGTTCCACTTCTTTGGTTTGTGCTTTATAGACCTGCAGTGAGCTGCAGTCCCTTTTTAGGCGTAAGAATTGACTGGACGGTAAGTTTTCCCTCAGGGGGCGGGGATGAAAGCTGTTGTAGGAAAGTATACTGTTTCTTGCTGTGGGTTTATAGTAAGTTTTGGTCATGAGGATGTTGTTCTCAGTGTAGATTGTGACGTCCAGGAAATTGTGGGGTAGATGTATCAAGATTTACGTTTGCGATTTCTTAATAGCGAATCTTTGCGAATCGCTATTAAGAATTCGCAAAATGCGATGTATGTACTTTTCTGCGAGTTTTCTGCGATTCCTTAAAGGTCGCATTTTTTTTTGCGAATGTTATGCGACTTCTAATTTTGCGAATTTCACAATTTAAGAATTCGCAAAAAAGCGTGAATCTGCTGCAGCCAACTAAAAAATAGCTGAGTCATACTCAGGAAATGCTCTTGAGTAGTATCACCTACATGCCTGAGCCACACCCAGTGGCAGTTGGAAACCTGTTTGGCTGGAGGGAAGACCTGCTTGACTTCAGTATGGAGGCTGCAAATTCAGAAGGAGGCCCCTCAGCAGAGAAAAGGAAGAGAAAGCAGAAGTTTTCTGAGAGGGAGGTGGAGACACTGGTGGAGGAAATGGCCTGTAATCATGAACTTTTATTTGGAAAGCAAGCCAAATATGTACCTGAAGTGAGGAAGAGAAAGTTATGGCTTGAAATACAGGAGAAAGTGAATGAGGTTGGAGTCATCCCAAGATCAATTGATGAGATAAAAAAGCGTTGGTATGACATGCGGCTGAGGGCAAAGGAGAAACTTGCTGAGAGACTGAAGGAAGCAAATAAAACTGGAGGAGGAACTGCAGATACAGACCAGCCAACACCACATGAGGAGCTTATTGAATCAACAATACAGCATGAAAGTGTCAGTGGAGTCTCAGCCATTGATAGTTCTGATCACAGAGTTGCAGAAGATGGTAAGAAGGACGCATGATTGATTGAATTTATATGTATGATGTTTGTGTGTTTTTGCATGAGCACATAATCTGAATTAGAGCAATTATTTTGAAGATGTTAAGTACTGTAATGTCAGAATTAATCCCCTTGATTTTTTATTTTTAAAAAATAATTGAGTACATTACACTTTAGCTTTACTCAAACAAGTACCTGATAATAAATAGACACCATTGCATCTGTTGTTTGCATTTTTTAATAGTTACAAAGCAGACAGACAGACAGACAGGCAAACATCTCATGTGCCTCTTTCTTTATTCCCAGATCATGTTGTAGATTCACATGATGGTGATGGGGGGCAATCTTCCCAAGAACATATTACAGCCCCTGAAGAATTAATTTTCAATGATGAACAAGAATCCATTTCTTTTGTGAGAAATAAAAGAAAAGCAGTTGCTCAACTACAGCCTTTCCAAGACTCAGATGATGAACCTGAGGGATCAACACATAGTGCACATGTGTCAGAACAGGAAGTTGTACATCATGAAACAGTCAATGATTCTGCTAGAAAAAGATCATACTCTGTTAATACTACCAGAAAAAGCAGGGGAGAAGTAACAGAGACCACAAATGTTTTTGCTGGTTTGGAGCACAACATGCTTTTAGTCCAAGAGAAGCAGCACAAAGCATTAAGGTCAATTAATGCACAACTGAATAAATTAAATAAGAGTAATAGTAACATGGGTGATGGTATGAGGCGCATGGCTGACTCTTTGGACAGACTCTGTGTTGCATTTGAAAAATCTGAGTCTAATAGAGTGAGAGATTCACGCAGTCATAACATTAGATTACAGAAATACTACTCAGCAATAAACAGACTGTGCACTGTGACAGCACAGAGCAATAGGCGCAGAATTGCAATGCAACGCATGGTCAGTGAATGCTCAAGAAATGTCGCCAAAGGGCTTGACAAAGTTTCCAATTCTTTTGAATTACTAAAGACATGTCACAAAGGTGCCAGTGCTTTTTTTGAGGCCATTGAGACTGAGGACACGGGAAGTAGAAGTAGCAGTAACCCTACGCCAACATTGGACACCACTGAACTGAGAAGTGGGAGCCTTGTGAGTCCACACACATCTGTGAGGAGAAGTGGCCCAGGGCAACACAGAAGTAGCAGACAGGGCAAAAAATAAAAACTTTTTTCACAAATCTTACAAGGAAATTGCATGTAACTGTGACCAAACATTCTCTGATGTATGTCCTGTGGATTAACAGGTTTCAGATTTATTTTACATTTATATGTTTCTAGAAGTAAAATTTCTAAAATCTAAAAACAGTTGTCATGCTTTTTATTCTTACCTAGAAATAATTGTTTGTAATTTCAGCACGCCTTTGACGACCAGCCACAGCTCCTAACCCTGTAGCACATCTTCTTGGGGGTGGTACATCATCATTGTCTGAAGATTCAGGGTCACTAACTTCACATTCTGTTCCTTTTCTAATAGCCATGTTATGTAACATAGCACAACTTGTGATTATTTTGCAACACAGTGATGGTTTATATTGCAAAGATCCTCCACTTTTATGGATTCTTCTGAATCTGCTTTTCAAAATTCCAAAAGTTCTTTCAATAACTCCACGTGTAGAACGGTGTGCCTTATTGTACCTCCTTTCATGAACATTTGTTGGATTTAGGTATGGGGTCAAAATGAAATCACGAACAGCATACGCGCTGTCTCCTAAATGGTAATTTGAAAAAAAAATTGTTTTAAAAATAGAAGAGATTGAAATTTTTAAAATGGATTATGTGTTTCTATAAATCCCTTACCAAGCAGAAATCCATCTCCAAATTCACCAGCACTCAAACGTCCATGTAATCCACTGTGTCTAAACATGTATGAGTCATGAGTGCTTCCTGGGAACTTTGCAACAATGTCAGTAATGACATACTTAGCATTACACACCATTTGAATGTTTAAAGAGTGGTAACTTTTCCTATTCCTATAAACATATTCAGTTGCAGCTGGAGGAGTAATGGCAATATGTGTGCCATCTATACATACTATAACATGTGGAAAATGAGCAATTTGATAGAAATAATATTTTGATATTTGGATATCTTGTGGTGTGCTGGAGAGGTAAATATGATGGTGCAACCTGTTCATCATTGCATCCCAAAAAAAACTAAAAAAGCGAGAAAAAGCACTCTGAGATACTCCTCCTACCTCTGCAATCACCCTTTGAAAAGATCCTGAAGCAAGAAGATACAGTGAACACAAAACCTGCACATGAGTTGGTATTGAATGTGTCCTGTGTGTCTCATGGCTTTAACTCCACAATGAGGTCCAAAATGGTATGTGGATGCAGTCTATATTTCTCAAAAATGTCTTCTTCAGTCTGTTGAAATAAGGTAATCCTCAGTTTGAAAATCCTTTCCTGCCTCTGTCTCCTCTGTGCAAGAGCTTGAATGTTCAGCCTTCTTGCTATCAGGTAAAGTGCAGCCATGGTTCTGTTGAAAAAATCGGTTGGGGCTTTCTATTATACTTTCAAAAAATGTAACACCTGATGTGAGTTAGTGTTATTTGTGAATTCTTATTTTGCGATTTCACAATTTTCGCTATCTGCGATTCCTTAATACATCTTACTGCGAATTCTTAACATGCGAACATGCAAAATTGAGATTCGCTAACATAAATTCGCAGAAAATCAAAAAACGCAAATAAGGAAACGCAAAAAAGTGCGAATTCTAATTTAGCGATGCGAAAAAACACATACATCCCGAAAGATGCAAAATGTTCATTTGCGATTCGTTAAGGCCGAAATTTGCAGAATTTCGACCTTAACGAATCGCAAAATGCTTGATACATCTAGGCCCTAGTTGTTTCTTGTCCGACGTGCATGTGAGGCAGTGTGGACAGGGGGCGGAGGTAGCAAAGTGTGACATCAAGTCTGCTTTTCGGCTGTTGCCTATGCACCCAGGTGACATTCCACTGTTTGGGCATGCAATTTGGAGGTGCCATTTATGTGGACAGGATATTACCTATAGGCTGTGCCATTTCGTGTGCTATGTTTGAGCCTTTCAGCGTATTTTTGCAGTAGGTGCTCACTAAAAAGAGCGTACATCGGGTGGTGTTCCATTATTTGGTTCACTTTTTGTTTGTGGGCAGGAAGGACTCTGGTGATTGCCTTAAGGCTTTGAGACAATTTGTGGCAATGGCAGTGGACATGGGATTGCCGCCAACTCCCGAAAAGACGGAAGGCCCCAGTGAAGTATTGACATTTCTGGGAATTGAGCTGGAAACAGGCATGTTGGTGGCAAGCTTGCCTCAGGCAAAGGCACAGGAGGTTCAACAATTCCTGACTGAAGTGATCAGTGAATGGAGTATTGAGTTGAGGAAGGTGCAGAAGTTGTTAGGGTTTTTTAATTTTGCTTGCAGAGTAGTCATGGGGGAACTACTTTTTGCAGATGGTTGGGCATGGCGATATCAGGGGCAGTGTTGCCATATCACAGAGTGCGGATTTGTTTGGTAGTGAGGGCTGATCTTTGTATCTAGAAGACCTTTTTGGAAGATTTCAATGGAATGTCTGTGTTGTTTCTGGAGGAGAATATGGTGTGGCAAGTGCAGATTTCTTCAGATGCGACGGGGCACATGGTTTGGTCCGTTTTGGGACAGAAGGTGGTGTGAGGAGAAGTGCCCATCACACTGGCTGCATGAGGGACGGAACATCGCTTTTCTGATTTTCTTTACCATTACTGGTGGCCTTCACATTGTGGGAAGGGAACTGGCAAACAGAACTGTGATGTTCAATGTGGACAACAGGATGGTGGTTGACTTGGTGAACAGACAGAGGGTGAGAGATTTGAGAGTTCGAAGATTTTTTAGAAAATGTATGCTAGGTGGTTTGTGTTTGAACATTGTTTTCAGGGCTAAACATGTGTCAGGTGTAAACAAATATATAGCAGAGTCCTTACCTTGTTCACAGTGGTATTGTTTTCACAGATTAGTACCAGGAGCAGAGGAGAACAAGAAGCTATTGCCTGCCGACATTTGAGCTTGGGGGGAGTGAGAGTGGTTGGTCTGGTCGAGAGGTCTTTGGCTGAGTGGACCAGAAAGATCTACCGTCTGACATGGAATGAGTTTGAGGGGCATAGCTCAGAAAGTGAATATACAGGATAACAGTGAAATTGAAGAGAGAGTGTTATGTTTTGTTATGTAGTCATTGAAAAAGGTTTATCAACCATTACCATTGTGAGCAAGTTAGAGGGTGTTTCTTTTTATGGGAATTGTATTGGGGATTTGCCTGACCAGGAATAAGATTTTGGGGCAGATTTTGAAGGGGTGAGACAGGGAGCTGGGTGCGAGAGTGCCTATATTATGGGAGGCGATAACGTTTGACTTGTTGCAGTGTCTTCTTCTGGTGTTGCTCAATTGTTGCTATGATAGTTTTGAAGTGACTGTGTTCAAGTAATGCATGATTTGGATATTTGTTTATGTTTTTTGAGTGTCTGAATTGTTAGCATCGGCCTGGGACTCAGGGATGCTACATGGCGAGATATATTTGGAGCAGGGATGAGTGGGAACAGCTGAGACAATCCAAAAAGGCAGGGAAGGGTGAGTGGGTGTGGTTGCAAGAAGGTAGCAGTATTGAAGCATGAAATGTTGTGTTAAGGTTGATTAACTGTTTTTGCAACCCTGCTCTAATAAACCCTAAATGGTAGAAAGGCATGTGATTATTGCACCATGTAGGGCCCTGGGGAAAGTGACAGTCGTAGACTAGTCTTCCCACGGGGTAATTTGTGCAGGAACATGTTTAGACAGGGGGTAGGTAGGTTTAGGGGTAAGGGGCCTCTTTCTGACTCCTAAGCACCACCGGATAGGTAAATTGTAGCAAGAAGCATCCACCCACTTTCCCCAAGTTAGAAACAAGTGGAAATACACAGAGTTTGCCAGAATAAGGCAGGTTGCAGGGGTGTAGGTGGTATTTTGGGGGGCAGAGAGTCATATGCGGGCATATCCACCCCTCAATGCGTATGAAGGGATCACAGTTAAAGGAAGACGGTGTGTGGGATTCTTCGATCAAGTCAAAGAGTTTTCATTGGAGGATGGTTGCTAGGGGAAGTGAAGGAGAGATTGGTTAATGAAAGGAGTTTGGAGAGTGAAAGGGCAAAGAATGAGGCAAGGTATGGTGCATTGGGGTGAAAGTTTGGTGTGAAGTGAGAATTGTTCGTCGAGGAAAGGAATGATGTATTAAAGAAGTTTTGACGTTATGTTAAATGTTGTATTAAGGTTGATTAACTGTTTTTGGAACCCTGTCCTTATAAATAGCCTTTACGCTAAATGGTGATACGGCGTGTAATTATTGCATGACTCACCTGTGCTTGAATATTAGCAGAATTTACACCTTTTATTCTATGCATGGCAGTTTGCAATCTGTATTTCTTTCAAATTAGCTTGTGACCGTTGATAGTTTGTCTGGCTCTTCACAACTTGGAAGGATGACCACACCTTCTGCATCACCAAGGCTGCCCCACACTGGCACCAACAAACTCTTTCTTGCCACGATCTTCCTCACATTCTGGACATTTTCACATTGCGGCAGCACTACACAGCTGCCGATGACGACACAACTGGTGAGTTTTTACCCTTTGCATAGAAACCTTCACCATGTGGGTTGAATTAGCACTATCTCTGGATTTATGTTTCAGGTTGCATTTTCCCAGTTTTTTTTTGTATTCTTTTTTATTAAGTAAGAAAACAAGCACAGTCAGTACGTTACATTCAGCTTGGGTTCGTTACAGCACCAGGAATACATCCGAATTTATACAATTTTTACATTCATAGCAACACGAAATACCTTTTAGTCTAAGTCTTCCGAGCCGGTCCGTGGGACATGAGGAGGCTCACATATGTTGCCCCTAAAAGCGTTCCAGCTTGACCATACCTCTCCCCATTTGCGAGGGCATCCTCTCGCTGTATATACAGTCTTTTCTTGCAGCATGCACCAATCCATGTCGCTCTGCCAGTCTGTTAGTTTCGGTGGAGTAGGGGCTCCCCACAGTCTAGCAATGTTTCTCTTCGCCACCATCTGCCCAAGTGTCACCCAGAGTCTCCCCTTTAGAGGCAGGTCCGTGGGCTCCCAAATGTTCAGATGACATCTCTTAGCCTCCAAACAGATCTCTACCTCCCACACCTCCTGCATAAACTGCACCATTCGTCTCCAGTATCTTTGCACCTTCGGACAATCCCACAGTATATGGAAGAAGGTGCCCGTCCCTCCACAACTTTCCCAGTTGGTTGAGAGGCGGTGAACATGCTATCACCATCACAGCAACACCTTCAGCCGACTGTCTTTTGGGAAGTTGCAAGCCCACTCAGGCCTGGTCTAAAACTCCTTCTTTTATTAGATCTTCCATGCCCTCCTCTTGCTACACTGCCAATGCTTCCACCACCTTGTTTTTCTTTGCCATCACTAAATCACCATTCATTCACAACAACTTGCCTGTACTACTAAAATAAACAAACAACTCTCCCCTCAGCCTATCACCAAGACTGTCCTCACCCTAATGTTTTCTGACCTAAATGGTGGGTCATGTGCAGGGTCATCCTCCTGTCCCCACTGAACCTAAAATGCTAGTGCATACATGTACACAGGACAAATTATAGGTTTTTACACATAAACAGTAGCAAAGGCTACTTGCCAAATCTGAAAATGAGAATATTGTAATAGGAGCCTGTGCAATAGAGCACATTCGACATGATACAAAAATGTAAACCAGTGCTGAGCATGCTATTTGAGAATTCTCGCTTTCTACTGCCAAGCTTGAAAGTGAGGCTTTATACGTCAGAAGTGACCTAGATTGGTACTACCTTTAACATGGGCAAAACAATGGAGTGAGTCATTGCAGTGGCACTGAAGCAAATCACAAATATTTCACAAGTTCCAAGAGACTACAACAACCAATATGCAACTCAACTTTTAGCATGATTTATTCCTTATTATTTATATTTATTTTTTAAGTTTTATAAAGCAGGAACTTGACCCAAAAGTATTGGTGCACTTTAAATGAGCACCAGTTATATTGCACAAGGATACATACAATTTGTTGGTTTTTAGGCATGGGCAGATTAAGTGATTTGCCCAGAATCACAAGCTGTTGAGCAGATGCCGAGACTCTAACCTGGTTCCCCAGTTCCAAAATTGGAAACTCTGGCCCTTACAATACATCCTCTCTTTGAACATGTAACGTTACCTGACTGCATTTTTAATTGGTTTTAATATTTATTCATCTTATTTTCATTGGCAAGTTAATATTTTGTCCACTTGTTTCTGTTCTGGCTGCTAGGCTGTAGGAGAAGTCCCCCATGTCATCCCCTTTCTCACTAACTGCAGCAGAGTGCAAGAGGCAAAACATGATGCCTGCAGATCGGACGCCTTAATACCATGTTATCAGATGCAGTAACATTGGATAATTCCCCAGGCCTTTGTTGGGTCGAAGCACCCCAAACAGCAAAGCTGTCTAGTTTGCTAAAGACATCTTAAGGACATCCTGGAAGCTTCCCTGGGAATGCATTCTGCCCATTGCTTACCATTGGCTTTGTGGTTCGTAACTCACATTTTCTTGTTTTCTATTTGAAGGTTTTATTTGTTTCAGGCTGCCCATCTTGAGTTCATAATTTCTATGGAGCATAGCCTTTTTACTAGGGACCTTTTGTATTATTTCATCAGTGCTCCTTTCTGTAAACAGCAAGAACAAACCAACTGCCAATACTGATACTCAATTTGAATGAAAGTCAAAACGGCGCAAGAACACTAGATCAATGCACGGCAACACTATTTAATAGTGTTTATTTGTAGAAAATCATTCAATTAAACTTCTGTAATTTTTTTTACAAAACAATCCTTCATGTACAAAAATACACAACATTCATAAGGTACACAAGAGTAAAAGGCACTGATGCAAAAAAATGGTATTAAACTATACAAGATTTATTAAAAGCCTCCCATCCGGGTTACAGTCTAAAAATTTTTATCAAACAGAATTTAAAATACCATCTGTGACGGTAACATAATAAAACATAAACCAATATACAGTCAAAGTGTTGTTAAAAAAGGTTAACGCGGCGTTTCGGTGCTACTCAATCTTGACACCTTCCTCAGGACAAAAACATTTGACTTCGTATCCATAAACAAATAACAGTATTTTAACATCATTGTGTACTCTGTTTATTAACATTTTCTACATGTCTGTTAACATAACAGGGGTCAGGCAGAGAATTGGGATTAATATAAGATGAAAGAACCAGATAATATGTTGTGTTAGAGTAAGACATGTAGAAAATGTTAATAAACAGAGTACACAATGATGTTAAAATACTGTTATTTGTTTATAGATACGAAGTCAAATGTTTTTGTTTTATTATGTACAAATTTTATGTTTTATTATGTTACCGTCACAGATGGTATTTTAAATTCTGTTTGATCAAATTTTTTAGACTGTAACCCGGATGGGAGGCTTTTAATAAATCTTGTATAGTTTAATACCATTTTTTTGCATCAGTGCCTTTTACTCTTGTGTACCTTATGAATTTGTTTAGATTTAGCCCTGTAGTCTGCCTTGTTTTATCCCTTGGATAACTAACCAAGAGCGAATAAACCTCAACATTAAATACCCCTTTTCAGCTCTTTCTCAGCGATCCTAGTCTGCCACAACCAGAACAGGGACTTTCAATTTTGTATGACTGATCATTCAGTTAAATGCATATATATATATATCAGCTGAATGAATTGCGAAATTTACACATGAAATGGCTCTTAATACAGAAAAGAAGGTCGAGACCATTCCATCACATATTTATACAAAATGCTGTACATGTGCTAGAGGCTGAGGTAAAATATTGTCTCTAGAGTTCCTAAAATAGAAGCTCTGCTCTCTAAGAATAGTTCTACTTTAAGCAGAGTACTTTGTGCCTGAAAAAGGATAAATATTTTGGAAGTGAAAAAAAAAAATGTGCTTTCGGGGGAAAAATAGTTCCAATTGTTTTCAGTAGCTTTTGTTTTTCAAAGCTGAAGGCCGAATTCAGAGTTCAGGGAACTCTGTGTGCTCATTGTTCAAAAAGGTATTCTTTTTGTTCCGGGGAAAACATCATTTCAGACAGACTCGCAAAAAATTGGTCTACGACATCAGGTGAAAGTTCGACCAAGTTCGAAAATGCCGAAACAGTCCATGTGTGAGTGTGATTGCTATCATCGATGTCAGGATCAGCAATGCTCACAGAAGGTTGTACCGGTATGATGCTGCTCTCATCTCGTACTCCACTGCCACATACTCGTAGTGGTGAAGTCTTAACGAATGCCGTCATCAGAATAGGTAGCCGCTGGGGACAACACGATGCATGAGCCGTTACAGGACCTAGCAAGGTATCTGTATCCATTGGTACTGCTGATGGTAGTGTAAGACAGACGTCCAACATGCATTCTTCTCCACATAGCATACATCGAAGCACAGGTAAGATGCAATCTTGCCAGATAGGTCTGAATGAAAGAAACCAGGTCATATTCAGATCTCTTAGCCGGGCTAATCCAAGGACTTTAGTTATGCGGTCCCGATAGCGTATAGCTAGAATTGTTTCTTCCATCGTTGCTGGAGTCTTGTCTGCGACTTGGCTTGCCATATCGGAGAAGAAGTATCAAAAATAAAATTCCTGCTACGAGTCCCAAAAGTAGAGGCAGACCGCCAAAGACAGAATGGACAAAATTAGGAAAGATGCCCAGAACTGTTTCAAAGGGTGTTAACAGTCCCGAAAAAATTGTCTTAAATACATGTGTGATGCCACTGGTATCTGACATGTTTAAGATTTGGCTTAACATTTCTACGAAATGCACGGGGCAATTTGTTGATAATAGGGAATGTATCTCTGCTGCTGTCCTTGCAACTTGCAGATCATACGTTTCTTTGGACGAGGTTAAAGGCACAGTTGTCTGTAAAAGAATAGACTCCATTCTGCTTAAAGTATCAATTTGAATAGAAGAGATATTCAAATGAGGCCATATTGCGGCCTCCATGTCTGGATTGCTGTTTGGATAAAATACTTGCATACAGCAAGTGACCATGAAACTAACGCTCACGAGATAGGCTTTTCCTGGCACCATGCCGCAACAGCTGTGGTCACTTATTAGAACGTAACTACCGTTGGAAAGCTGTCTGAAAAATGGCTCTATCTGTTTTGCAGGAGTGCCGTGCAGGTGACATGAAAGGTTATTTGAAGACCCTTTGCAGGCTCCATGCAAGTTAATACCTTGACACAGGAGTGTACCACTTAGTGATTTTTTACAATTGTTACCACTAAAAAATACCTCTTTTTTCTTCTCACTATAACATTTGTGTGTATAAGGTAGTTTCCATGTTGACTTGATGTATCCCTTACCCAAACTTTCATACTGGCCCGCTGGTATATACTCTTGGCAATATTTAAACTGGAAAGTTGTTATCGGAATTGTAATAATTCCGTGTATTATCCATTCAATGACAGGTCTTTCTGACATTGTCAATGGTAATCTCTCTAGTTTTTCAATGCTCAGAATCGTATAGTCTGCTCCTTTTTGTGCCAAACTGATTTGTTTATCAGTAAGGTAAAAGATAGAGAATAATGACGTTACGTTGATTAAACGCCATGGCACGTAGCCTGAACGCAGATTTTGCAACGTCCAGTACAATAGAACGTAATTGAGACTGACCATGTTGTAACATTAGTAAGTCCTGCTCTATTATATCAATAGCAGATGATACGAGACTGTCCTGTGAATATATTCTGGAGGACAGAGTCGTTAACCCATTGTCCACAACATAAAGTGATTTTTCCAAATTAATACGATCAATTTCTCGTATTTTTTCTGCTGTTTCAATTTGTGTTACTTTCCAAGCTTCGTTGTAAGCAGCGTATATACCGGCCGCTATGAAACGTTTTTGACGCCGTTTGCGTGGTCCCAGTGTGAAATCACGCAAGTCAGCACCGTCGTTAAGTAAAGTCAAGTGTTGCTTAATTTCAGCCAGTGTGGATTTCTGTAGCCATTCAAGGCAGAGTTTCCCTCCACTGTATGTTGTAACTATCCTTGGATGTTGTCTCTGGGAGTATCTAGGGTCTGGCCTGGTCTGTTTGAACCCCTGTATTTTGTTCAGGAATCTATCTTGACAGTTATTTGTGTCTGTGGGCCAGATCAACCATTTTTTCCAATCAGGATGTGTTCTGTTTTGGTGTAAAATATGGGATACGTCTATCTCCACATCTGTAGTGCTATTACTATCAGGTATGGGCTTCGGAATAGACGGTTTGTTTAAGTCTTTAATTTTGGCTAGGCCAAGACAGGTTGTCTGTTGAATGGTGTCATTCAAGAATATTATTTGTTCTGGGATCATGCAGGCTCTAAACAATGCTTCTAGGCCTTGGACCTGCCATTCTTTTGTACCCCAGATGGTTTTTGTTTCAATGTTGTTTTTCCAAAATTCAAAACCAAATGTAGTCATTTTTTCATAAAATGTTTCAGAATAAATCAATTTAGTATTTGTCAACATTGTTTTCATTCCTGTCTTATTTAATATTTTAAAATAAAACGTTTCTGCATCACTTGTGTTAAAACCTGAGAAGTATGGGAATTTCTCATAAAATGTTTTCGAGCTGCTTTTAGGCGGTGTTGCACAATGTTCCCATTGGTTATAATGAAAAACATTTCTAGGCTGTGCACATTTATGCAAATAGTGATGACCAAAGTGATTATAGCAGTACATTTCTTCATAATTTGATGAACCCTGTAAATAATCATGTTCTGTAAATTTTGCTGACATTACTAAATCTGACATCATATTATTATGTCCCAATCATCAGAGAAAGTACTTGGTTTTACAAAGTCACTTAATGAAACCTTGAACTGGTGTAGATATTTTAAGAGCTCAATCGGGCCATAAATGTCATAATCAGTTTCGTCCCATGCTACCCCACCGGGTATTGGATTGGCTGTGATGTACACTTTTTGTGATGTGAGAGGATGTGTGAGGCTTTAGGACCAAGTTGATGTTCTGACTTGCTGTGTCCATTGTACTATATTTTCCATCAATGAATTTTCCCAAACAAAGAACCATGATGAGCCAAAGCAGGAGGAAAAGTACACCTAACACAATCCAAAATTCAAGCCATGGAGAAATCAGATAGGTTTCTTTGAGTTGATGAAAGAGTTCAGTTACTTTGTCTTTGAAAGTTTTTGTTGCTGGCGTTTCTTCATGCTTGCTTGGATCTTCAGAAAAGTCATCGAAATTGATGAAGTAGCCAGATGCAGTTCTGTCAATTGTTGGAATTGCTTCCGGATATTCATTTGCTTTTGGATTTTTCTTTGTTTCACTAGCATAGTCTGAGGCTACATCGTTGTAGACTGGTGTTTCTTGACGAACTGTTGCAATTTGGGTTTCAAGAGGCACAAGTTCCATGGCTTTGTTGCATAGTCCTTTTTTTTTTTATTCACTGCAGGTTTATCAAAAGTGATTAGTCTTTCAGTTTGAACCTCTTCGATTGTAGCAAATTTTGGTATTCTGCTATTTCTTGGGAGTCCACTGGGCCTACTACTTATTATTGGCCACATGATTGTGGTTTTACCAGGTCGATGGATACAACTTGGTTCTCCTTTTTACCAGCAAGGGGCGGTAAACCCCCTTGTTCCGCTGACAGCTAAGACAGGTACTGCTTTTCTGTAAGAAGGCCCAAATTCCTTCTTCACCGCTATCTTCTCTCTGACTAGATCCCCAATCTTTGGAATCCAGACAGGTCTTACTGGGACAGGTGGTTTTGCTTCAGTGGCTGTTGGTTGTTGTTTTAACTTTATGTTACTCAGGTTTCTTCTTGTTTCATTTAAGTCCTGTAAAACAGCCAAACGGTCTTTGATATCAAAGCATTTTTCTTCTACCACTGAAGTGTGACTATCAAGATCCTGGATATGCATTCTAGTACCGAACAATAGTTCGTATGGAGTGAGACCTTTTAGAGAATTTCTTGGCAGATTATTAAGACTACGTTGGACACTTGTTAAATGTTTGACCCACCCATCGCCCGAACCTAATACCCTTGCCATTATAGATTGCTTTATGTCACGTTTTTTTCTTTCCACTACCGCATTTCCCTCAGGATGGAATGGAGAAGAGTACCGCAATGCAATGCCCATGCTGGTCATGGCCTCTTTGTAAGCTCGAGAGCTAAACGCAGGACCCTGGTCAGAATGTAGCATGCCAATTGCGTATGTGCCGATAAAGACTCGCAAATCTTTTATAACAGTTCTGGCATCAGCCGAGCGCTGGTGTCTGCATTTTAAGTGAATCTAGTCTTAAATATTATGGGTTCGTGTTTCTCCTGCTGGATTTTTGCGTATAGATAGCCTTATGCTTTCTAACAAAGGGGTCCTGGCAATACTCCGGTCGGTTCACGACTGCGATCTCTGTTGCAGTCTGGACAGGCCTTTACGAATTTGTAATGTTGCAAGTTCATCCCCGGCCACCAGTATTCTGATTGTAATTCTTTTACAGATTTCACGATCTCTTGGTGTCTTAGACCCAATCCCATGTGTGCGTCTGCTATTAAAAAGATTCTCCTGTTCGTGTTTGGAATTACTCTATCCCCCACTCCAGGGATTTGAGCAAAAGGAACAGAGTTTGCTTCTATTATGTATGTATAATTGAGTGGATAGTTCAGAGGTAATGCTGCATAGTTGCCTTTTAAGGATGCTTTAAACGCTAGCATTGTTTCTCCGTCTATGTATTTTTTAGAACGCTTTTTTGTGGCTACGGAAGCCGGTTGAACCGCCTCCGCTCTGGCTCTGAGAGCCAATGAATTCCCTGCAACGTGAACGCCATCACGTTGATGACTCAGTGTATGTATCACGTGAGTCTTTCGTAGTTCTTTCTGCAAAAGAACTACTTGTTCCCAAAGCTTTTTATGCTTTATTGTGGCACCTGTGTCATCTTTGTAACCGTTTTGAATCCATGTCTGCATTTCATTATTGTAAGATTTGACGCAGTAATGTGAATCGCACACTATTAGTGTGGGGAATTCGCGATCGGCATTTTCAATCGCCATCTTTAAAGATCTTATTTCAGCTCGCTGAGTTGAACAGTTTCTGAGTGATTCAGTTTTGGTGACTATTGGTCTGAATTTACCAGAGCGCCAGCGACCTTTAACAATCGCGCACGCTGCGTTGTAGGATTTTTTCTCTACATCGTAGTGTTTTGCAAATCTGTCCATGTAGATTACACATGTGTACTGTTCGAGAGGCAGAATTTCGATTGGCAGAGGATATTCTTCCTCATATTCTAGATTTTCTAGTTTTTTCATTTTCAGGTCAAAATAGTACTTCACATCTTCTGCCGCAAGAGAATTTTACCATTGTATCCATTTTGGATCTAATGCCACGGCAGTCAAATTGAGTGGGCTTGTTAATGCCTCAAGGGCTGATTCTGCTGTTAAAACAGTTATTCTTCTGCCTTGGGCTTGGGCTCTTTCTTTTGCTACAGCAGTTTGAACCGCTATTAGAATTTTTTCTGTAGAACTGAATTTATTTCAGCTTGTGTGTACAAGTGTGATTTGTAAGCTATTGGTACCGTTTCTCCCTCATTAGAGGTTAGGTACGTGAATCCACATCTTCCTGGGATGACTCGGATTACAAGGTTGCGTATATTTTCACGAGTTTGCAATTTTGTTTTAGCTAACATGTCTGTTTGCAATGATCTCAAAATTTCTGTGTCTTTCTGAGTCCAATTTATTGGTTTAAAATCAGGTTTTATTAATTCATAGAGAGTTTTAACCCTCTCTGCATAATTTAGAATGTATTTTCTTCCGCAATTCAGGAAACCTAGTATTGATTGTAAGTTCTTCAGCGTTTTAGGTGCTTGGAGTACAGCACACTTCTCCAGGAAGTTGTCTGCTAGGCTTTTGCCTTCACTTGATAATTCATATCCTAAAAACAGGACAGTTAGATGGGCAATTCTTGACTTTTTAAAGTTGAATTTGTAACCCTCAGCTGCGAAACCAAGTATTATGGTGTTCACTCTTTTCAAGTGAGTCTCCAGGTCATCATCTGTGAGATAGATGTCATCGACATAAGATAATGCCTCATCATCATATATTTGTAGTAACTCTGTTACTTTTGCTGAGAATAATCCTTGGCTGTTCTTGAATCCCTGTGGGAGTCGACAGAAGTGTTTTTGCGACCCCATTATGGAGAAAGTGGTCAAATACCTGCTTTCAGGTACAATGTTTTGACAAAAGAATCCATTAGAGATGTCTAATGCCGTTTTGTATTTTTTGCGCACGATGTTACTCATTAGTGCTGCACTGTGTGAGTTTTGTACTGCAAATGTTGTGCAACATGAGTTAAGGTGTCTGTAGTCCAAAACTAGACGATATGAATCGTCTGGCTTGGAGACAGGAAACAAAGGAGTGTTCATTTGTGAGGTGCATGTTTCAATCACCCCCTGGTATTCAAGTTGATCTAAGATCTCCCTGACTTGCTTTTTAGCTTCTTGTTTAACTGGGTACTGTCTTTGTGCAGTGGGTTGATTTTTTAACTGGATTTTATGGTGAGGAGAGTCCTCATCCGATCCTACATGATTTTTATATAATGCAGGAGCTTGGGCCACTGCCCATTTTCTTGCATATATGGATTTTTTATGAGTTGAAATATGATTTGAGAAGGCAGGCATAATCATTTCTTCGCCATGAGGGCACTCCCTGACAAACTCTGGTGGCCAGTCTTTCTCAGCTAACAGGATGTCATAGCCTTTCGAAAGGTTATCCCAAAAGAGACCCCTTACTTTCGTAGTCTTGTCCCCCTCGTATACGTAATGTTATTTCGTATATTTTATGAGGTTTGCTAACTCTGGTATCTGCTGTTTCCACCTGAATGTATTCATTTGTGTCCACTGTCTCCAGAAGATTCATCAAGATCTTGCGAGCTATTGTTACTTCTGCTGCGCTGTCTAGCATTGTCTGGGCCCACTCTCCATTTTTCAGTTGTGTCCTCAGTATCCTCGGCATGTTTAATTATTTTAATACTGGCTACCTTCTTTTTTGGAAATTGTAATTTTTTACTTTGTTGAGCAGGTTCCTTGTCTTTGGACTTGACGTGCTCTTCCTTTTGTTCTGACCGTCCTCTACTTTCCAATTTCTGTGAGGAAGTCTGAAAAGATCGAGAGGGACGTGTATCAATATCTTGATATCTATCAGGTTTTCTCAATTTATCCCTATCTCTAAGGTTGTATCTTTACTCAGAGGGCTCCTTCTGGGGAGACTTGTCACCTCGTTCTGGAGATCTATCTCTTTGTTGAGGAGACCTTCCTCTGGACTGGAATCGTTTTTCCCTGGGAGTGGATTGTGTATTTCCATCCCAACTCTTTTTTTGGAGTATTTAGATTTTTTTTTTTTATGTTTGAAAGCTTTATTGAAATAAAAAATTAGCAGTACAATAAGGTGACAACAGCAGAATAAAATGAGATAGGGGTATGCATAGGAGAACAAAATGAAATCAGCTGATGGCACAATGAAAAGGCAAAGCATTTTAAATTTTAAGGGAGGGGGGAGGGTAGGGGAAGGGAAATTAGGAACAATGTAAAATACAATAAGACTACACTATAAAATCAGCAAATTAAGTGATGGCAAAGAGAAACAATAAATGCACGAGTAACTAGTAAATGCACAAGTTAAGAACGTTATCAAATATGAGTAAACGAAAGAAACAAGAAAACTTTCAGTAGTGAAATCTGAAGCATGAAATTACAAGCAGGAGTACAAGCCCTCAAGGGGGTTTAAAATTGTCAGAGGAAAGTGAAGTGTAATTCTTTTTCATGGATCGATCTAAGTGTAAGGTAAGAGGTAACCAGTAGAGTTCAACATTACGAGGGAGTTTGCAGGAGGATGCAAAGGCAACATCTAGTCTATGAGAGTGACATATTAAATTCCACCAGGAAATTATGGAGAGCTTGTTCAAAGATTTCCAATTGGAGGCCATATGTTGGAGTGCAAGGGCTAACATGAGGTCAAAAAGACCACGGGAATGCGGGGGAAGGTCCAAAGACTCCGAAAGGCTACCCAAAAAAACCAAAGAGGAAGAAAAAGAAATAGAGAGATTAAAAATATGGGAAATGCGAGACCACACTTGTGTCCAAAAACGACGGACAGAGGGACAGAGAAAGAAGAGATGATAAAGATCAGCATTGGGAACAACACATGTCCAGCAGTTGGATGTAGAAGAAGAGAGAAAACGAGAGAGAGAAAGAGGAGAGAAGTAGAGTCTGTGATAGAAGAAAAATAAGGATTGAGTGAGAGAAGCAGTGCGGGAAATCTTGAAGGATTTAGCCCAAAGCTTGTCCCAAAGAGAGGTCGGCCAAGAGCAACTTAAGTCTTTTTCCCAAGAAAGTTCCAATTTTGATTTGGGACG
Organism: Lissotriton helveticus; assembly: GCF_964261635.1. Classification (NCBI taxonomy): domain Eukaryota; kingdom Metazoa; phylum Chordata; class Amphibia; order Caudata; family Salamandridae; genus Lissotriton; species Lissotriton helveticus. The sequence continues at coordinate 832,586,036 of NC_136070.1, forward strand.
GTCAGGGTCAGGAGCTGAGAAGTATCGATAAATAAGAGATGCTTTAGGAATAGTAGAAAGGATGGTAAGTAAAGAGGAAGGTGTTGTGGAGAATTCAGCTGATGGTAAAGAGTAGTATCGTTCAAGAACTGTGTCCATGAGAATGTAGTATTTCTTCGCAAACGACGGAGGACAATGAAACTGGGCTTGAAATTGGGGGAAGGAACGAGGAGATGAGCCCTCAAAAAGATGATGAACCCAAATGATGCCCTTTGATCTCCATGAAGCCCAAGCAATAGGTCTATTCCGTATTAGAATAGATGAGTTATACCAAATGGGTGACAATAAAAAGGATTCAGGAGAGACAGAGGATTTGGATATTAAGGGTCGCAAAAGAGAGGAAGTATGTTTAAATAATGGAGGGTTAAGACAAGGAGCCTTGGCAGTAAAGCATATCACATCTTGAAAGGAATAGGAAAGCATTAACTCTCGTTCAACTGCTAACCACAGAGGAGCAAAAGGGGTCGCGTCCTGTGATAACCAACGGGAGGCTTGACGAAGAGAGAAGGACTTGTGATAAAGGCGGAAGTTTGGAAAATTAACCCCACCATTTGACTTAGAATTACGAAGAGCTGAAAGAGATACAAGTGCTTTCTTCTGCCTCCAAAGGAATTTAGACAAGATAGAATCAATACGACGGAAATATAAAGTTGGAATATGCACAGGAAGCATGGAAAGTAAGTAGATCAAAATCGGAGAAATCATCATTTTAACCGAATCAAGACGGCTCCACCAGGAAAGGTAAAGGGGATTCCAAGAAGAAAGGAGAGATTCTATTCTAGAAATGACTGCATTCATGTTAATTTGGATAGAAGTGGAGATAGAGTTAGAGAAGAGGACGCCAAGATATTTTATTTTCTTACTGTTCCAAGCAAAGCTGGTAGAAGCAAAGAGGTGTGGAAGACAGAGTTTAGTTATAGGAAGAATCTCCGTCTTATCCGAGTTTATTTTATATCCCGAAACATGGGAAAATGTCTGAAACTCAACCAATAAGGCAGGGATAGAAGTAGTTGGATCCGAAATGAATAAAAGTATGTCATCTGCATATGCCGACAATTTAAGTTGGTGTCCACCGTAAGGAAAACCAGAAATGGATGGGTTGTTACGAATAGGAGAGATGAATGGCTCGAGTGCTAAAATGAAAAGGAGAGGGAAAGGGGACAGCCCTGACGTAAACCTCGTTTAAGGGTAAAAGGGGAGGTAAGTTGACCATTGACAAGGACTGATGCTTTGGGCATAGAATATATTAAAGAAATGTAGGAGATACATTTCGGACCAAAGCCATGCCATTTCAGTGAAGCCATTAAAAAGGACCAATCAACCCGGTCAAAGGCTTTTTCCGCATCAACCGAGATAGCCGCAAGAGGGATAGAAAGAGAGGAAGCCTTGTTGAGAACATTAAGGAGGAGTCTGGAATTGTCTGAGGTGAGGCGGCCCTTAACAAAACCACATTGTTCCTTCCCAATAAGATGAGGCATAAAAAGATCTAGACGAAGGGATAATAGTTTTGCATAGATTTTATAGTCCACATTGACTAGGGATATTGGTCGATAGTTCTTACAGAATTTTGGGTCTCGTCCGTCCTTAGGTATGAGGCATATGGTAGCATCCTGGAACGAGCCTTGAGCCAGACCAGTGGAGCAAAAAGATTGAAAAAGAAAAAGAAGTTTGGGTAAGAGAAGATCAGAGAAGTGTAAGTAAAATTCAACTGGAAAGCCGTCAGGCCCCGGAGTTTTGCCCTTGGTAAGAGAAGACAGTGCAGTGGACCATTCAGAAAGGGTAAAATCCGTATCAATGTCCGAGAAATTAAGTTGTGAGGTGTATGGTTTGGGCAAGCCCTCAAAATATGATTGGAGGAGCTCTGGAGTAGGGGGGTTCTCAGGAGAATATAAAGACTCATAGAAGGAGTGAAACTGTTCCAAAATGTCTTTATCTGTGTGTAAGAGGACATTAGCAGGGGAATAGATAGAGTCTATAAGAGTTTGTTCTTTACGTGATTTTAGATAATTAGCAAGCAATTTGCCCGATTTGTTGCGTCCTCCATAATACCGTGCACTACCTCGAAGGAGGAAGGAGGAGGCCGAATCTGTAGTAAGTTTGTTATATGCGATTTTAGCTTGAAGAAGTTCCGAAGGCATAAGAGTCGAAGAGGAAGTGTAAAATTGGTGTTCAAGTGATTTGATATGAGCGAGAGCAATCTTACGCTTTTGGAGAAACCTTTTCTTTTTTTTTGGATACAAAGTCAATAATAAATCCGCGGGCTGTGGCCTTGAAAGAGTCCCAAATAACATGGGGAGAGATATCAGGGTCAGAGTTAAGCTGGAAGAATTCAGATGTGAAAGAGCGAAAAGAGGAGGAAAAAAGAGGATCTGTAAGTAAAGAAGAGTTAAAACGCCAACGGGAAGATTTAGGAGTTGGAGGAGAAAGGTCAAAGTCAGTAACAATAGGAGAATGATCAGAGATGACAATAGGTTCAATAGACGAGGATATAAGATTTTGAGATAAAGAGGAAGAAAGAAAGATATAATCTAAATGAGAAAAAGAGGCGTGAGGTGGGGAGAAGAAAGAAAAATCTATAGTATCCGGGTGTGTGAGCCTCCATGAATCCACAAGGTGAACTTGTGTGATAGTATCAAGAAACTGTTTATGGGGTTTGTGAGGGGTGAAACGTACAGAGGACTTGCGGTCTAAAAAGGGGTCAACGATCTGATTACAATCCCCGCCCAATATGAAGGAATCATCCTTATGTTGGATACACTTTGCAGTAATCACGGGCCAAAAAGAGGAATCAAAACCTGTAGGACCATAAACATTGAGTAAGGTAATTGGGATGTTGTTAATAAGCAACTTGACTAGAATCCAGCGACCATCCTCATCTTTTTCTTCAAGAATTACTTTACATTTGTGACGTTTGTGAATTAAAATAGCAACACCATTCTTTTTATGAGAGGCTGGAGAAAACCAAACATTGCCAACCCACAATCTTTTTAGTTTCAAAGATTCAACGTCTGAAAGATGGGTTTCCTGAACGAGAACAATATCAGGGTTGTAAGAGGAAAGGTGAGAAAGTACTCTCTGCCGCTTAACAGGGTGATTAAATCCTTTCACATTCCATGAAATAACTTTGAAAATCAAAACATATTGAACTGTTCAAAATTGAAAAGTGCAAGAACATCTTGTACAAGCAATAAGCCAATCATTAACTGAGTAGAAAATAGAACAACCATTAAGGTAGAATAAGAAATAATAAGGAAAAAGAAGGTTAGGGGAAAGGAAAGAGGTTCAGCAAAGGAAGGAGAAGAAAGAAAAGAGAAAAGGCATAGAAGACAGTACAAATCCAAAAGGATGACTGTAATAAACATACCTGAAAGGGGAAATATACAAAGGGGAAGTGGGGAGGTGGTGATGCGTTACAAGACGGGTAGACCAGGAACAGGAGCAGAACCTCACCGAGACCTCACAAAAAAGGAACAAAGGGTGGAACAAGATGATGAAGGGAACAGCCGATACATATCTGCATGGGGAAAAAGGGAATAATTATTAGAACACGGAACATGTGACACAAGGTATATAGCCAGAAACCAGAGATAAGATTTATGTAGAAACATACGCAAGAAGACACAAGAAAAAGAAGACGACCAAGATGAGAAGATTGAGAAGACCAAGAGAAGGAGTAGACAGGAGTACATGAAACTAGAGAAAGAAAACAACTAGAGAGCAGTACATGGATGCATCAAAACATTTCAGCCACTGTTTGATGGAGAGGAAGAGGCTTCCATCCCCTCCTCATTCTGCAAAAAGATGAAGTTGCGTAGTTCACCAGGATCTTGAAATGACCAAGTCTTATTCCGATAAGTGACTCTGAAAGTACAAGGGTGAAACAAGCCATATCGTGCTCCAAGGGATCGCAAAGAAGGTCGCATTGCTAGAAATTCCTTACGTCTGGAGGCAGTAGCATTAGAGACATCTTGAGACAAGTAAACTCGCTGACCTTGCCAACTCAATTGTTTCTTGATCCTTGCTGCTGAAAGGATCGAGAGAAGATCTGTGAACTTCAAAAATAGAATAATAACCCCACGAGGTTTGGTAGATGAAGACGTTCTTGCACCCAGTATATGAGCTCTTTGAATACTGATGGACGTAGAAGGGGGCATGTCCAAAAATTTCGGAAGGAAGGAGGTAAAGAAAGTCACTGGATTGTCACCCTCAAGATTTTCTGGTAAATTGTAAATACGAAGGTTGTTTCTTCCATTGCGATTTTCCAAATCCTCCGTATGTTTCTGCAGAGAGAGGACAGTCTTTTCTAATGCTACAATGCGTTGCGTATTGGATTGAACCTCAGGGATCTGTAGTTCAACAGAAGAAATGCGAGCATCCATGGACTCCCATTTGTCCTTCAAAAGCTGCATATCCTTGCTTGTCTCTTCGATAAAAGGACGCATTGCACGAATTTCTTCCAAAATTTGATCAATAGGAGATGAGGAAGAGGAATTATCCGGTGTAGGAGAATTTTGTTTAAGACGTTTGCCGGATGGAGCAGGAGGAGAGGTCCTACTGGAAGACGAGTGTCCCGAAGGAGATCGCTGAGAGGAAGAAGTGGACATTTTTGCAGAGTGAGTCGATGTAGACGCAACAGTTGAAGAACTCACCAGGGTATTCACAGAGGAAGCAAAGACAAATTTAGGCTTGCGTAGTCTCACCATAGGAAGTTCACACTTCAGTCAACAAGTAATCTCAATGCACTGAGAAGTAGAGAAAAGAGCGCGAAAAAAAAAAACCACACACTTCTGTAATAACTGTGTCTCAGAAGGTCATCCTAGCATAAGGTGAGCCAGGTATTTATTTAATACAAGACGCTCCAACTATATAGCACTGTGAGTAATGCCAATAAGAAAGAAGTAGCAGCGTTGAAGCCTTAGTTGAACATGACAGGGTTCACCAAAACACCTTCATCGGGTCCAAAGCTTGTGTTTGGCATGAAAAACTAGTATATAGATATTAAAAATATAGAACATAAAGGTGTAATATCATGAGGTGGATGAGATGAAAAATTATCTCCCTGAGGAAGCGCTTGCAAGTTGCACTAGAAAGCGCCAGTGAATTGAATGGTGCATACGATAGCAATGCTGAAGAGAGAGGGCGCTGAAAATGGCAGTTGCGGAAAGCGTATCATGAGGCACCTGAGGCGTAATGATATAAACAGAAAGTCAGTAGAAAGCCATTATTAGCAGCACTGGTGTACTTTCAGTGAGTAGGAGGACGGTTAAATTATAAAAAACCATTAGCGCTGAGGTGGCAAAGCGTCTGAAGAAAGCAGGTCTCACAAAGGCAGCGCCATAACGTAGAGCCTGAGCAGACACTCCTCAGAACAGAGAGCGGAATGAAAACTTAGGAAAAAGTCACCGAACACTTCAATTGCTCACCCCCAAGGCCGTTGACGCCGAATGACACATGGCAGTAGAAGTCGTCCTGGCGTGTTGTGAAAGCAGAGGTCCGGCAACTCGAGGAACGTCTAAGATGGCGGCTCCGTGAGGAGCGACAGGAACATCGCGGAATCAGATGAAGAGCGGCACTCTGAAAGCTGCAAAGCCACTCCGCTTGTTCCCCTCAAGAATTCGGCAAAGAGGTGCATAGACAGCCCCGTTCACATCGGGAAAGTAGCTTTGAGGTGAAACGGTGCGGCGGAGCTCAGCACCTAGCCGGCCATCTTGCGCGGCACCTAAGCCACGCCCCTATTTAGATTATTTTTAATAAATGTTTTTTCAGGATTTTTAAGTAGTTGGGGTTTTACTGGTTTCCCACCCAACTATCTCTACCTAGTTCTTCATAGGATTTTTCTATGATTCTGGCAAGTTCAAATGGTTGGTGTGCTATATCTGTTTCTTTCAATTTCTGGAGGTACGTTATATCCTCCATTGCCAATTGAACTAACTCTCTATATGCCTTTGTTAATTCTTTTATTTTAACTAAGAGTTCTTCGCTTGACATTTTATCAATGTCGGGATGTGGTGTGTAGCTGGCTAGAACCGGCCACGTGGCTCCTGGTCTACCTAGTGGACCGAGCCTGCTGATGTGATTTTGATGTTTTAGGGTGCCATTAAACCAGAGCAGGTGCTCTTGGTAATTTAGTGGGATTTCAACGTCCTCGAAAGGAGTGTATTCATCCGGAGGTTCCTCTATTTTGTAATAGTGGAATTCTTTTGTTACAGCGTTTGCTGCTGGAAAGTGTATCCATGAATAGAATACCTCTGTCTGCCGATATTCATGGGCCTCTACCACGAATATGACTGTACCACCTTGTGATGTCAGTCCGTTTCCTATAAGTTTAATAGTTATAGTTTTCCTTACATTTACCGGAATGATTATAGCATTCGGGTCATTTTCCTGGAGACTTGTGTCATCCGCTAGGAGTCGAGCTGCTATTCTAGCTGCCTCCCTTTCATTGTCACTTTCCGTCATTTTTGCTAACAGAAAGTTTTTTGTTGCAGATCAAGTTTCAAGGGAAACAAAGATTAGGTGCACAATATTTTGGAACACTGTATCCTTCAACGTTGACTAAACCAAAAACTAATACATAGGATTCTCATCCTACTAAGTTCCGGTGGATTTTAACCTTTTACCCACTCCAGACGTCTTTTGGAGTTTTTACGGGAAAAGGGTCTGTGTGAAAAAGCACGACTGAGTTACTCTAGTGTCTTGCGTTAGATTATCGCCTTACCAAACGTTGGGCGCCATGTAGTGTAGTTCCTATATTCCCAATAGGCTCTGCGCATTGGAATAATATAAACAGCAGTGTAGACGTAGGACTGAGGTTGATTAGGTCTCTACTGACTATATTAGACTTAATTAGTTTTGCCAGCTAGCTCAGAGGTCACTAGACACTTTCTCGAATACACAAGGAGGAGTTTAACTTCCCTGGATAGACAAGAAGGGATTAGCTTCTGACAACCATAAAACATGACAGCTTTGCTCCCTCAGAATAAGAGTGTATCTCTAGAGTCGTGTGAAAACAATAGACAACTATTTTACTCAGTCAATCGTGCATACTTAGTTTCACCAGAGTGCAGAGAAATAGAGAGACAAGCGTTTTCAATAAAAGGTGTTATTTATTGAGCAGTCTTCTTTCTCATGCAAGAGAAATGAATTGCCACAATTGCAATACTTAACATATATTAAAGTGCGTACAGTAAAAGGAGTAATATGAAATAATGCTGTAAAAGCATTGATATGGTTTCTTAGCCATATGATACTTTAAAATGGATAAAATATATACATACATAAGAACATTGACTAACGTACTCAACTGGTGCTTCTAATCTACGCCTACCCCGGTGTACCTGACCTAAGCCTAATACGTGGGAAGGAGTAAGTAAGTAACAGTTTAAGTTAAGTTGGGTTTTGCCAAGGAATCTGAATCAAGAATTCTCTCAAGGGTTTAGTCAGCTCCGTACCTGGGTAATAGAAAGCAGGAGGTCTGGTATCTCTCTCTCAGGACTTGATATCCCAGCAACCCGCAAGGGCGGCTGGAAACACCGGAGCTGGATTTTCTCGGCTGGAGAAAAAGACAGCGTCTTTCTCAGTGCGTCAAAGGGGAGGGGCGGCGTCCATGGGCTCTCGCATCAGCTGGGCTCTCGGGCAAGTAGATAGCCGCTCTGCTCCAAACCACCGTGTGTTTGCTTAAGGCAACTGTTGGTATATTTATACCTGAAAGGTGCCGGGTTTGACGTAAGGTTGGACATAAGACGTCAATAAAAGATGTCACTAAGAACTGGCCGTTCTTTCAGTGCTCGCAGGATTTCTAGGACCAATCAAAACAAAAGCAAGGGGAATTCCCAGGTTGCTTGAGGTTTGGTTTGTTTAAAGAACGCGTTGTACTTTCTAGGAGTCTAGGGGACTAGCCTTGCCGTATTTGGACTGCATGGGCTATTACTAAACATGGATATGATTCTTATGCCTTTATAAGAATATTATTTATTATACCCATACAAGGGCATAAATGGGGAATATTGAATTAGGGTCCTAGATAGAAACACAACAGTACATAAATTGGGAATGACACCCACAGGTGTAAGGGAGCTAATCCATATACCTGCCCCCATGTAGGGGTCACTAACTGGGACTAAAACCCAACCTTACCCCACACCTAAGGAATCAACTGTGATGTCCACCCACTAGGAGACTAGGACGTCTCAACCAAAAAACAGCGTAAAACTGTGGCATCGTGAAATATGAAACTTTTGATATTACTAAAACAAATCCATCTACTGTAGAACACTGGTGACCCGTGCCCCACGCCAGTGAGTGATCTCTCACCCGAGTTGTGCTACATTGGACACACTCTAGTCTAGAGTACACCAAGAAGTCAAGTAATGTATGACATATTTGACTAAAACATAAGAGAATTACTGCGTACCAAAGCGTGCCTTTGTAGCAAACAGAGAATGTCCAGTAAGGTAGTAACTCACTTTGGGAGCACAGGCACAGTCTTAACTGAAGCATTAGAGTATGACAAAACTAACATAAATAAACCATAGTTCAAGTTGATTTCCTGTGATACAATTCAGACTGGTTGCGATTGCATTCTCTGTGGCACAATGTGTCTCTATGATGAACTGGGTGGCTGCCCCCAAGATAGTGCCCAATGTCAGACAAATAGGTGGACAGTAAACATGAGAGTACCTGTAGTTTCTCTGAGCTTCGACTAACCTATAAATCAAAAGGTTGCAGAGATGTCGACTACCTGGACCATGCGACGTCCCTGGACACCTTCAAATCACAAGACAACATAAAATGCAATTGAACAAAACACTGCGACGCTCCCTGTCAAGTGCAAGATTTTGTTGAACTTAATAGAAAAAACAACATGCTTGGCAAAGCGCAATAAATTGACTTCATGACAGCAAGCCTTCTATAAAAGATGATGAAAGACTACAGCCACCAAACACAAGATGGCGGCATGTTTTCTACGTCGGTGCAGAGTGGCTCACGTTGCGTACCTGCACCACATTGTCCTATATCCCAAGAAGCATCGCCAGAGCTTAGGCAGCCCTGCACGTCAGAGAACAGAAGACGCAGGGCACATCACAGGAGAGACTACATGTGACCAACTAGCTGGAAATAAGTAGGGGCACTAGTTTCTTGGCTCGCGCCAGGTTTTTTATTAAATTGAGCATGGCGGTTAAACGGGCATTTGCGCAGCTCCTCTGGACGCATGTCCAAATTGAATTTAAGCTTTGTTGGACACATCCAGTAACCAGCACCAAACTCCATTTAGATATAAACAGACACTGAGTGAGATCTTGAATGCAAAGAAACATGCCTGTAGACGCCACCTAAGTCCAACGTCAAATATCCTTTGCCTTTTACAGAAAATGGCACATTTGTAAAACGCAGACCACTCTGTAACATGCCACAAACAGCGTAGAAATGTCATACCTCAAAGTCCATTGAATGGTACCACTATTGATACACCATCCGTGTAACCACTGCACGGAATATGCGGTGACAGTAAATCCAGGGCTGTCACCATGTAAAAAAAGCACTCCCACAGTAAACACAAACAAAGTCACAGTGTTCACAGTGGCTTGAGCACTCCATGTTCATCCAAGGCAGAAAATGAATAGAGCCACTTAGCTCCTGCGTGGCACCTGTGAAGTACATTCACTGAGTTAGACCATAACTCTGATCTGTTCAGCCACAATTCCTTTACACCAGAAAAACATCTAGGCAGAATATACTAAAGGATGTGGTAGGGTGAAACTTAGTCCAGACATATCCTAACATACCTGAGGTCAAATCCATGGAGCAAGTTCAGGCTGGACACACACAATGGTTAGGGCCGTCCAATGACATGGACACTGGTGGGGCTGGCTTTCCTGTTGCTCAAACAAGACGCTCTTAACTTTGTTGCGGTTTATTTCTCCTGTCTTATTACTTAAGTCCCTTGTATACTCTAGGTTTCTGTAATTCCTTTTAGTTTCTCTTGGTTTCTGTACCATCTTTAAGTACGCTTGAGTCCAGGTCCACTTGTCACCAAAATAATGTTGTACCCTGTACATAGAGACACTGGTAGCCATGTTGTATGTTTCAATTTTTCTCTATTGGTTCCACGTCAGGGTAGTATCAATCATAGTCCAGCCAGCTCTAGTCAGGTAATAGCCATGTACAAGCCAAACCAGGAGCAGCCTGCTTAGCTGCTCAGCCCATCTTCAACTGTCACCACTCATCCACACAGGCGCCAAGGCATTCCATTCATCACAGTCACACCAACATTCCGTTACCATCTCTCACTCTGGCTGAGCAGCTAGGAGGACCTAGGCTGATTACATTTACATGTAATATTTAGGCTATAACAGACTCCTTAGACATCGCCATTTAGGAAATGCATAACGATATGTATGAAATATCTGATTTCAGAGTAAGAAATGCTATTGGGAAACTCCAGCTAGGCAATCCCTTGGCATGCGTTCCAATGGGCCGGTTTAGCATTTCCAAAATAGTGATTTCCTATTATGATATCGCTATTTTTATAATGCTATGGGTATAAGGCCCAGTGATGCACACCAAAAATAGTAGTGCACATGTAGGGGAGTGCTTTATAGCACTTCAAAAAAAAGGATGTTTGGCTGCTTTTTTTAAATTGTAAATGGTTACCATTGTCTTGGAGTCAATGGTAATTGCATTTCCTAAATGCCATATTCGCATTTAGGAAATGCTCTGTAAATGTACATAGGAATCGCAAATAGGTAATCCCTATTTGCGATTTCCTATTTACGAGATCGCAAACTGCGATTTCTACTGGGTAGAAATTGCAATTTGCGACCCCTTAAAGGGCTTTATCAAATGGAAAATCCAAATAGCATTTCTTAATGTCCCGAAATAGCAATTAGTCCGTTAAGAAATGCTAAATGGCTTTGTACATCTGGCCCTAAGTCACTGCAATCTACGCCACTCTTTTCTTCTCTGCACCACTGTACTCTAAGCCACTGCCCTCTATGCCACTCTACTCTACACCACTATACTCTACTTCACTGTACTCTGCAACACTGCATTGTACGCCATTGAACTTTATGTTAATCTGTTCTGCATCAATGCACTCAATGAAACAGCACCCTATGCCACAGCACCCTACTCTGCACTACTCTACTCTACTCTACTCTACTCTACTCTACTCTACTCTACTCTACTCTACTCTACTCTACTCTACTCTTCTCTACACCACGGCACTCTACACCACTGCACTGTACACTACTCCACTCTATGCCACTGCAATCTATGCTGCACCACTCTACTCTACTCTGCACCAGCTTAGTCTATGCCACTGCACTCTACATCAATCTGCTCTACACCTTTGCACTGTACGCCACTGTATTCTATGCCAGTGCACTCTACACCATTTTACTCAAAACCAATGCACGCTTCGTCACTGCAATCTACACAATCCACTCTGCACCACTGCACTCTACACCCCATACTCTATTCTGCATCACTTTACTCTATACCACTGCACTCTACGACACTCTATTTTACACTGCACCACTGTACTCTACTCTATGCCACTACTCTCTATGCTTCTCTACTCTACACCACTCTACTCTATGCCACTGTACTCCACTCCAATGCGCTCTGCACTACCTTTACTCTATGCCACCCCTTCCTGAAACACTGCACTCTACTGTGCCTCACTCTACTGCTCTTTACACCAATGCACTCTATACCATTACACTCTATGCCACTCTCCTCTGCAACACCCCACTCTACACCACTGCACTCTATGCTACTCTGCACCACTGCCCTCTACATCTCTGCACTCTGTCACTCTACTCTACGCTACTGCACTCTACGCCACTATAGTCTACGCCACTACCCTCAACTCTGCACCACTCCACTCTACTCTGCACCTCTCCACTCTGCGCCACTATACTGTACTCTAAAACAATCTATTCTATGCCACTACAATCTCCACCAATGCACTGTGCTCTACTGCAAACTATGCTGCACCACTCCACTCTATGCCACTATAATCTATGTCAATGCTTCCTACGCCAATACACTCTGCACCACTTTATTCAAAACCAATGCACTGTTTGCCAATCTACCCTGTACCACTGTCTTTTATGCCACTATACTCTACTCTGCAATGCTATAGGCCACTGCACTCTATGGCACTGCACTCTACACCATTGCACGTTATGTCACTGCACTCTACGATACTTTATTCTACTCTGCACCACTGTTCTCTATGCTCCTGCTCTCTACACTACTCTACTCTGCTCTGCGCCACTCTATGCCACTGCACTCTACGCCACTGCACTCTACGCCACTGCACTTTACTCTAATGTACTCTATGCAAATGCACTCTGCGCCACTCTACTCAACTGCACTCTACAACACTCTTCTCTGCAAAACTCTCTGTCACTCAACTCTACATCACTCTACTCTGCAGTTCTGCACTCTATGCCACAGCACTCTACTCTGCACCACTCTACTTTACTGCACTCTACACTAATGCACTCTTCGCTTTTACACTCTGCGCCACTCTACTCTGATTACTCCTCTCTACGTCACTGCACTATACACCAATCCACTCTACGCCACTGCTCTCTACAAAAATGCACTCTACGCCACACTATTCTACAAAGCTCTACTCTGCACCACTATACTCTGTGCTACTGCACTCTTTGCCACCACACCCTACTCTGCACCACTCTACTGCACTCTACACCAACGCACTGTACGCCACTACACTCTATGTCACTTCACTCTGCATCACTGCAATCTGCGCTGCACCACTCCACTTTACATAACTGAACTCTGCACCACTACAATCTATGCCAATCCAAGTCGCTGCATGCTATGCCAACACTTGATGTCACTTTACTGAAAACCAATGCACTCTATGCCAATCTACTCTGCACCACTGTCCACTATGCCAGTATACTCTACTCTGCAATTCTTTACACCACTGCACTCTATGTCACAACAATCTAGACTTCTTGATTCTGCTCTACACCACTGTACTCTATGCTACTGCTCTCTCTGACACTCTACTCTACTCTGTGCCACTCTACTCTATTCCACTGCACTCTACGCTAATGCATTCTACTCCACTTTACCTTACACCACTGCACTATACTCTGCACCACTCTAATTTACGCCACTCTATTGCACTCTATAACAGTGCACTCTTTGACATTACACTCTAAGCCACTTTACTCTGTGCCACTCTACTGCACTATACGCCAAGCCACTCTATGCCACTATAATTTACTCTGCGCCACTGCACTCTATGCCACAGCACTCTACACCAATGCATTATACACCTCTCTAAACTGTAACACTGCATTCAATACCACTCTACCCTATACCACTGTACTCTACCCTGCACCACTCCACTCCACAGCGCCAGGAAACTTATGGTGTCAGTGCGCTTTATAAGTTTAGCTTAACATAACATAACATAACATAACTCTACCCTACACCACTCCAATCCATGCCACTTCACTCTACTCTGAAACAATCTACTCTATGCCACTGCACTCTATGCCAGTCTACTCCACTGTGCACCACTCCACTCTATCCCACCCCATTCTACACCACTCCACACGACACCATTCCACTTTACGCTGCACCACTCTACTCAATACCACTCTACTTTAGTGGAGAAGCGTGGCTCAGTGGTTAGAGGCGGCAGACCGGAAGCTGAGATCGACCGTGGACCAGGGTTCAATTCCCCGCCTCGGCGGGTCTCGGGCTAAAAATTCCACGGACTCAACAATTCTCGCTCTGGTGCCTACTCAACTCATAGGGTCACACTCTGCGACTCTGGGCAATAGCTTGCTTAATCTCCACTACGGCCCCTCGCGGCGGGATGCCTGGCTTTCACCTTGTGGACACCCTGCCGGGGTTTCTCACAGGGGAATACCAGGACGGGTTCCCTAAGCAAGCGCCGGGACGCTTACGGGCAGCTGTGCGCTTTACAAGTCCAACACATTTACATTTACTTTATTCTGCGCCACTCTACTCTACACTACTGCACTCTGTGCCTCTCTACTCTGCATCACTGTACTCTACACCAATGCACTCTACACCACTTTACTCAAAACCAATGCACTCTACGCCACTCTACTCTATCCAGTCTGCTCAGCACCACTGCACTCTTCGCCACTATACTCAACTCTGCAACACTCTCCACAACTCCACTCTATGCAACTTCATCTAAGCCATTCTACTACATTCTATGACACTATACTTTATGACACTCCTCTTCACGATGCTCCACATTGACATGTTACTCCTTTAAACCCACTCCACTCTACGACACTCCTTTCTACAACACTATATGCCACTTCACTCTTGGCCACTCTACGTCCCTCCACCACATTCTACAACACTCCATGACACTCTACACCTTTCCCTTCTATGACAACCCACCACATAACACTATGCAACTTTACGCCACTCCAAGCTATGACACTGGACGCCACTTTACTCCACTCTATACCACTCCACACTTTGCCACTCCACTCTATTACACTTTACTCCACTAGTTTCCACCCTACTGCACTTTACTCCACTCTATGCTATGCCACTTTATGCACCTCCACTCTACTTCACTCCACTCTATGACACTGTACTCCACTCCATGACACTCCATTCTATGACACTCTACTCCACTCTTAAACCCTCCACCACATTCTGTGACCCTTCACAACACTCTATCCCAATCGACAACACTCTCCCTTAAGCCACTAACTTTTAGCCATGCTGAACAGTATAGATAGTGGTGTATAACATGGCTAAAACACACTGTCAAAGTTAGTAACTCTTGCATAGGCAAGACCTATTGGCTTTTCCAATGCTTGTCTTTCTTTGTAGCTCCAACAAAGTGGTGGAACTCGTAAGAAACAATTTTATTCCAATTAATTTATACATTAACGTGATTTGGTCCTTGTATGTGCGAGATTAGCTGGATTTGTTTTTTATTGGTTGTGTTACTGTTTTAGTTTACTATATTTAGTAGTTTCCCCTTATTTCTGTTCTGGTCACCTAACTGCCCAGAGCCAGTCAGATCATTCCCTTTCTACTTCCTCATAGCAGAGTGCTGGAGGTATAAAACTTTGCCCACAGTGGTTGCACCTTTTATGTCATCATATCTGCAGCAGCAACTCAGAAACAGCCACCAGCCCTTTTCTTTCTTTGTAGCTCACAACAGGGGATGTCTGGGCCTCAAGAGTCATGTTGTTTAGTTTGATTTGCATTTAAGCCTGATTTGTTTCTTGTATGTGTTAGGTTCCGGGCCTCGTTTTTTTAAATGTGGTTCTGATATTGTTTTAGCTCATACAACTTGCCAGCTTAATTTGTGTGTGCACTTTTTTTTGTTCTGGCTTCCTGATTGTGGCAGAGCCACCCATGTTATCACCTTCCTCCCGCCTCACAGCTGAGTACTAGAGGTATAAACTGGCACCCCTCATGGGGGGGAACATCCTTTTCAACGCGGATGTTACCCCGCAGTGCTTTTACGACGCGTCCTTTACAACGCAAGTCGTAACCGCGACTTGCGCTGGAGGGCGCTAAAGGATAAAGAATAGTATATTTACTATTCCAACACCTTCTCTACTATCCACGGGGACTGGTGTTAGAATAGTAAATTATACTATTCACTATCCGTGCCCAACAACGCAAGGCGTTGTAACGACTTGCGTTGTTAAAGACGCGTTGTAAAGGCACGCGTTGAAACGGTACACGTTGTACCGTCATACATCCCTCATGGGGCATATTTACTAAGAAGTGACGGAGTGCGGCATTAGCCTTCCTGGCTTAACGCCACACTCCGCCCTGTCTGAAACGTAGGGCTGCACCATATTTACAACAATATGGTACAGCCCTGCTTTCCTTCTGCGCTGGTGCTAAATTTAGGAGCCTAGCGCCAACGCAGACACACTTGCACTATTGTGCAAGGGTGTCTGCATTAAGGCGAAGATTGCTTGTGTGCAGGAAGGTGTCCCTAACTGGGCATAATCAATGACGTTTTGCTATTTCTGTGTGTTCTGCATCACGCAGCACACATAGAAACAGTGAAAACGAGGATAAATAAAACATTCCTCCTCGTTTCGCCATGTTAAGACCAGGTTTTCTCTGGTCTTATTTTTGGCGATGCCTCCTATTTACGCCACCCTTGTAAATAGGGGTCAGCATCAAAATCGATGGGTGTTGCAGTGAAACACCCATCGCAACACCCATTGCCCTCCCCTTTCACGCTAAGTATAGCATGAAAGGGGACCTTATTTACAAGGGAGCGTTAAGCCTACTGTGGGTGTGCCACAGGGGTGCCGGAGGCGAGCCCATCAGCGGCCAGCCATACTGGACTTCTGAACAGACGCTAACCTAACAGAACTTTTTCAGGTGAGCAAATTCTGTACCTTTTTTCGAATTATTTCCTACTTAAAAGCCTGACACCAGCATCACACTACATGAAAAATAACAACTTCTTACGTGCCACTGCAACCCAAGGCTATCCGTCCTTTTAACTGCCTGTCTTACATCAGGCCATGTAAAAAATAAATTACCCTCTGGCCCCTGTAACGTTAGATCAGCTCCCAAAAACAGGTTTACGATCAGCAATCTAATTACGCATAACAACTTGCAATTATCATTTCCCAAAGAGACATGGCATTGGCTCTCTTGCATTACTACCTTATTATTAAGGATTTGATCCTGATGGCCCACAAAATTTAATGGCAAGACCGAGCTGATAAAGGAGGATGCGCGGGAGACGCCATGTTTAAAGATTTTCTAAAAGTTACTAGGGATCAATACCCCCAATATCCATGCACCGACACCCTATATGTAGAACTTAAAAATACTATTTACTGTCTCTTAAGCTATCGCCTACCAGCTCTCTCACATGTGATTATTTTCCATGGCCAGTCAATACATTTTTCTCGTTTACATTTGCAGCGCCCGTTTTGTGGCTTTCGGGGATTTCAAAGTACGGAGATAATACTGACCCCAACGCACACTATTTCATGCACACCATTATCAATCGTGACGTGATCCGAGATGATGTTGGCCACACTCATAATGCTGTACACCAGTTCGAGACCCTTTTCTCAACAATAGGGCTGGCAGAATTCGAATCAGTTTTTAAAATTATGTGGCCGATGACTTTTGTATTTCTTTTTTCTGTCTTCGCGGCAAAGCCCAACAATTTCTTTTTTTATTATTTCTTTATTTATTTACATTTTTATTTATGGTATGTATACATATACATACAGTAAACAGGGTTTTACTTCACTTTGGGAAGTTGTGGTAAATAAATAAATAATACCCTATTTTTGACTAGGCATATATCATAACAGATAGCTCAATAAATAAGAGTCAAGATTCGAGGTAGTAGGAGTTGTTACAGGTTTATTACAGCATAAGGACAGGAACAGGACGACCTGCATAGGAACAGGATGACAGGGCCCGGCAGCTGCCGGGGCTGGGTCTGGGATGAGCGCGCTAACTTTTAATAACAATACATGAGCTTATATACAAAACGCAAACACATAGCATTACATTGCAGTAGGCGTAGCAGTGGGTGGAGCAGAAGGCGTGACGCGTAGCAGTCGCGAAAGATAAGAGTAAAAGTAGGTGTAACTGGGCGTATACATAGACATGTGGTGCAGACGTAACAGAATATGTCATGAATGGGGCGGAAACATTGGAGGGGGCTACCTAAGGAGCCGGGACCTCTAACCTGGTGGTGCGCGCAAACTGGCAATGACGTGTTACTAAGAGAAGCTGGGGGCTACGAACTCTGTGCTAGGAGCGGAGACTAAAGTCTGGAGGGTCGGAGCGACATGTACCTAAACCCTATCTAGTATCTGATGTTTAGGGAACATGTTGATATAAACTAGAAGTCAGGAGGGGAAAGGCTAACTTGATTCTGAGACTGGACCATGCATTATTCTACATGTTGTGCGTGATGAAGAATATTAAATGACCATTAAATACAGTATTTCTCTAACGTGGAGACGTGAAGGCTAGACAATGACGGAAACTATTGATGCAGTTCAGTAGCTTAGGAATGCAGAGAAGGAGGACTGAACTGATAACTGGAACTATAACATACTTTTGGCAGACTCAGAGGCAGAGCCAAGCTGCACCGGGCACTGCGAGGCAGGAAGTAAGTGAGAGGTCGAGGATACAGGTGGGGGCTGCATCGCTCCTCAGCGAGGCTTCAGGAGACAGGAGCTGAATCTGATGTCCGGGCCCTTTTTGAGGCCTAGAAACGGGGACTTTATAATGGAATAACGTGCACACTGAGAAACGTGGCAACGTAGCTTTACATAGGCCTGATATCCGTAGTATTCACGAGGCCTGGAGACTGGCATACTAGAGGTGGACACAACTGTAATTGCGTCATTAATTGGACATGGGGAGTACATATGCATATTTAATCATGCACACATAACATATGATGGATGAGGCGTAGGGACACAGAACATGGCAAAATTTACTTTTCCACATTCCCTCCTTGTCACTACGTTTCCATCAGGAAACATCAATATTCATGATACCATCTATCATTTCATATAGTATCATTTGCTCGTCTCGAATGGTCTTAGAACGGGATTTAGAACGGGGCTTGAGACTAGGAATACAAGAGGTAGCACAAATGCCGCAAATCGCAGGGCCACATTGTATACAGAGGCAGCAGCTGAATATGATCGCTACTGCAATACCTAGAAAGGTCAGGACTTTCCATCCCCATGCGGAAATTATATTCCAGAACCAACCGGACCATGTCCAGGTGCCTGGATTCTGGTGTAACAGATGGGCAATTTTATGGAGTCTGGTTATAGCTGAATAAACAGACGGCGCGTTATTTGGAATGAAAATGCAGCAACTAGATCCGATGGCTCTACAGGCCCCGCCCCTATCGGCCAGTATGACGTCAAGGACGAGACGATTCTGTAAAACGACAATTCTCATAAAGGATTGCTCTTCGGTTAAGTTACCTAGAGCAGAGGCAGTCTCATCTACTACAGCTTCAAGGGTTCTTGTTAATCTACGAATTAGCTTACTATTTACAACTGTACCTAAATAAGGGAACACACCTTTATCAATATCAATGAATTGCTCTGCAGCAGTTTCAGTATAATCGACAATCGGGAGATTTCTCTTGTGTCTAGTATGTACTAGGAAGGAATTCCTATGGTAGTCAGGTGGGGCTAGGAAAACAGGTGGCAGTAGGAAGGCAATGTAACAGGTTCCCTCCCAATCGAGGGGCAGACGAACATATGCGGTCTGACCACAAACAAAATAAGAATGACGTGAAGCTTTGAAAATAGATTTCCCACTGTCACTATACTTGACAATAGTAGTACAATCACTATGTCCTACGTGTACGGAACCCTTATTTCGGACACATAGTTCGCCTTTGACTGGTAGTACTGAAATAGCAGGTAAGTCTGGAGTAGTATCAGACTGAACATTCAGGACCATGAAATTCGACGAATAATTACCTAAATTATATACTTCATTTTCTAGATCTAAACCTGTTCTGTGGGGAAGACCTTGCTTGTCTGGGAAACATGTGCTATTAAGAAAAGACATATCTGTTGAGGATGACGTTAACGTGGACCATGCTCCACACGAACCATTATGTGAAAAAGGATAAGGAAAGAGTGGCAGAACTCCCTTCGGTGTCTGGAAAGGGGGGAGTCGACCACACACCCAACAATTAGTGGCATTGCTGGTCTGGTGTGAGTAATGTAACATACGGATAAAAGAATTATTACGCATAGCGAGGCGGTATGAATATTCGTGAGGAGGCAGATCACTAAACGTGTGCTCTGCTGTAGCATTAGCAGACTTATTTACATGAAGAACTGGAAAATACAGGAAAAATGCGTAACTAGTGCAGGAAATCATGATGCTGAGAAACAATATGAAACTTAGAAAAACGATACATTTGATTGAGTTTTGACTGACTCTCTCACTATGGGGGTCTATTTTATACATGTCAGAAACAGTCTAACCGTTTCACCTAGGGGAGGACTTAGACAATCAAACTGACTGACTTATTCTACTAGACCGGAGCTTTAACTTATACTCCTGCTGCGGAGTTTTCTCTACCAAGGGAGGGGTTGTATCAATGTCATTTGCGGGACAGTCCTTGAGAGCAATATTCTGGCAAGTCTTGATATCCTGGGAAATGTTCTTTAAGGCGGGTTTCAGTCCATTAAAAAGTTTAACGTGAGAAAGGTGTATCCATCCTTTTCGGCCTTCTAACTTCACGGCTGTACGGGTGGTGAGGAGGACCTGACGTGGCTCCTTCCATCGAGGCTCCAGCGGACTTGATCTGTCAAAGTTACGGACCATCACCATGGAACCTGGAATGATTTCATGCGGTGCCACCTCGGTATTGTCTGGAAATGCGGCAGCAACCTGTGAACGACATGAGTTGAGGGCAGACATCAAGGAAGCTAGGTAATCTGTCAGCATATTACATGAAACATCAGTAATACTTCGGGGTCTAGGAGTACCCCACATGTTAGGGGGGCGGCCGAATACGACCTCATACGGGGACAGACCTGATCTGGAATGTGCGACCATGCGCATATAAAACAAAGCGACTGGCAGAGCTACTAGCCAGTCCACACCCTTATCTTTACATACTTTGGCGATTCGGATTTTCAGAGTCTGATTATGTCTCTCGACTAGACCGGCTGCTTCGGGATGGCGTACACAATGGAACTTCCACTGGTACCCTAATAACAGGGAAACGTGCTTCATGAGTTCAGATGAGAATGGCTGACCGTTATCAGAATATACGACTCTAGGGAGTCCATATCGAGGGAAGAATTCACGAACCAACTGCTTGGCAGTGGTCGCGGCTGTGTAATCTGGGACTGGATATGCTTCTGTCCATCTGGACAAAGCGCATACAACTACAAGGACATACTTGAAACCTCGACATCGCTCCATCTGAATATAATCCATCTGGAGGACTTCAAAAGGGTGGTCAGGAGGCTGGAAACCACCTTGTTCCACCGGGACACTTTTACCTGGATTAAACTGACAACATATCATACAGGTACGGACTTTCTGCTTGGCTGCAGCTCGTAAATGCTTGTTGAACCAAATGTTCTGGATACTGTCTAACATAGCTTTTTCTCCTAAATGTGCTGGACTATGTGCGGTACTAATGATGACTTGAACCATAGAGTCGGGGAGAAACCATGTGGCTCTACCCTTTGTTAACCATCCTTGATCTGTCTGGACCCCTCCTTGTTCAGACCATTTCTTGATTTCATCGGGAGTAGCATGTAACTGGATATCTATGATATCTTGTGTAGGGTCCTTAACTGTCATACATGTAATCGGATCTGGAGTGTGTGTCAGGTTAACTGGAATGTCTGGAGTCTGTGCTGTAAGCTTGGCTGTGCGATCTGCTAGATCGTTACCTTGGGAAATAATGTCAGTAACTTTCGTATGTGCTTTGCACTTCATGATAGCAATAGATGTCGGTAAATGTATGGCATCTAACAGAGCTTGAATGAGGAGACCATGCTGAATCTTGGTTCCATGAGAAGTCATGAAACCTCTCTCCTGCCAGAGCACTCCGAAGTCGTGTACAACTCCAAATGCGTAACGTGAATCTGTGTAAACATTAACTTTCAGGTTCTTGGCGTGTATACAGGCTTGTGTCAGAGCAACTAGCTCTGCTGCTTGAGCGGACAGGGTATCAATACGGTGTGTTTCAATAACTTCGGTGTCAGTAGTCACTGCATACGCGGCGACTAGTTCTCCTGTACTAGTTCTCATACATGAACCATCCACATAAAGTGTCAGGTCAGGATCTGGTAACGGAATGTCTGTCAGGTCTTGTCTTGGCTTTGTCGTAATGTTGACTACTTCCACACAGTCATGTGGGTCAGAATTTGAATTAACTGATGGTAACAGTGTAGCAGGATTCAGGACGTTGCAGCGTCTAATATCTATGTGTGGCTGGAACAGTGTCAATTCATAACCTGTTAAACGTGCAATTGTCAAGTGCTGTGTTTGTGTTCGGTTTAAAAGAACTTCTACTGAATGTGGGACTTGTACTGTCAAGGAGTGTCCTAAAACTATGGAATCACTTTGTCTGATAGCTAGGGCTGTGGCTGCAACTGACTTGAGGCACGCAGGCAACGCCTGGGCGACTGGATCTAATGTGCTCGAAAAATAAGCACAGGGCTTGTATTGTCCTGCTTGATCTTGTGTAAGAACAGATAATGCTGTACCTTCGCGTTCAGTAACGAAAAGTGTAAAAGGCTTACTGTAGTTCGGTGTTGCTAGAACTGGAGCTTGGCATAGGGCTTTCTTTAACTCGTTGAAACTAAGTGTATGTTCAGATGTCCAAGGGAGAACAGTCGATACGGCTGCCTCCTGTGTCGTTAACTGTATCAGTGGCTTGGCTAGAAATGCATACTGGGGAATCCATTGTCTACAATAAGAAGTAAGGCCGATAAAGGCACGTACCTCCTTCTGGGTTCTGGGCTGGGGAAGACTCGCTATTAACTGGATACGGTCTGGTGTCAACTGCCTACCCCTCTTGGACAGCAAGTGTCCTAAGTATACCACTTGCTGGACACAGAATTGAAGCTTCGAAGGGGACACCTTGTGCCCCATCTCGGCTAGGAAATACAGAACCGTGAGTGACGCTCGCTCGCAATCACGTTCAGAACGGGCTGTGATCAGTAGATCATCGACATACTGGAGCAGGGCAGTGTCAGTTGGCATGTGAATGTTGTCTAGTTGTCTCTTGAGTGCTTGACTATAAATACTAGGACTTTCTGTGAAACCTTGAGGAGCGCGTGTAAACATATAGCTCCTTCCATTTAAACAAAATCCGAAAAGAAACTGGCTGTCTGGATGAATTGGAACACTAAAAAATGCATTCTTGAGGTCTATGACAGTGAAGAACGTGGCTTCGGAATCAATGGCTGTCAATAGGGAAGAGATGTCTGGGACAACTGGGTACTGCGGAATAATACATTTATTAAGCTCTCGTAAGTCAATCACTAATCGATATACTGGGGGTGCATTAGGATCAGTACGTTTCATGACTGGAATGATCGGAGAATTGCATACGTTGGAGTCAGTTTCTACAACTACTCCTTGAGCGATGAGCTCGTCAATAATTTTGGATAAGGCTGCTACAGCCTCGGGTGGCAATCTGTACTGTCGGATTCGTGGTAGCACTACACCTTGTTTGACAGTCACACGATAGGGTGTGATTTGCATGTAACCTACATCAGTTGGACCTTGCGCCCATAAATGCTGCGGAACTTTAGACAGTCTGGAATCAAAATCTCGTAATACATAGTGACCCTTAAAGTCACGTAGGAACAGACGTATTCCCTCTGGGGAACAGCATATAACTGCACCTAATTCTTTCAGTGTTTTAATGCCTAATAGATTTTCTGGACATGACTTAGTAAGTAACAGGTCAGTAGTGCGGGACAATGGACCTACTTCTAGAGTGACTGGCTTTGAAATCTCATTAATGATAGGCTTTCCTGAAAATCCAAGGGAAACATTTCTTGAGCCTGAGAGCGGAGCCCCTGGAACTTCGGCATGACTAATTGTGGTCCTACTTGCCCCTGTATCAATCAAAAACTTTCTGTCTTTCCCTAATACTTGACTGTGAACATAGGGACCTTCTTGATCTACAGGTATCTCGATGAGAGGCAAGCCTACCTCCCTCTCTAGGCTGTTTCATGAATATGGCTGATACTCTGGATACTCAGACTGTGCATACTGGTACATCTGCGATGTAACATGCTGTGTTGCAGCAATAGGCTGCGGTACTGTAACTGTCTGTGGTGCATTCTGTGACTGAGGAGTCTGTGAAACTTGTTCTTGTCTAGGCGGACGTGGTCTTTCTTTTGTCTTACCAGTAGCTATGTTGTGTTTCAGAACTGCACACTCATTTATAAAATGGCCTGGCTGTTTACAATAATTGCAATTCCCTTTAACGGGAGCTGCAGGATGACTGGCTTGATTCGGACCCCTCTTCTGACTGTCTTGAGGAACAGATTGTGCAACTAGCACTTTCATTTTCGTGTCTTTCATACGTTTTCTTTCGTGTTCTTGCTCTTCCCTGATTCTATTCTGGTGATACTGGAGCATCTGGAGCATCTGGGACGGAGTATTAGCTTGCCAGGTGCTTTCGACTTTCAAAACTCGGTTTTTAATTGGTGGACTTGAATTCTCGACTAATTTAGTAACAAAAAGGTGAGGGTATGACTCACTACTTGTCTTGAGACCACTGTTGATACTGAAACATTTTTCAAATCTAGAATAAAAATCACTAATATCTTCGTCTTGCTTCTGTTTACAGGCTGAGATTGCATCCCAGTCTTCCTTTCTAGTTGTCAATAATCTGGGTAAAACTTGAATCAATAATTCTGGTAATTCTTTACATTTATCTCCAAGACCGGTACCTGGTACTCGTGCCTTGTCTTCAGTTTCTAGAGCTGTCCAATCGATCTTTTTCTCTCCCACCTCCCATTCTTTTTCCTTTAGCTTTTCATACACCCCTGCGGGTAGCAGGACCTTTAACATTTTAATGATATCTGGGTACGTGTATTCTCCCATACGGAGCATGTCTTTTAATTCTCTATGGAACCCTGCTGGATCTTTGTCATGACAGGGAATTAATTTCTTCATTTCAAGGAGTTCCATCTTTGTGATTGGAGTGTATACAAACACTCGCTGCATTTCGCCACCCGTTCCTTTAACTGGGTGGACTTCTCGTAACGGATTCTGTCTGTCTATGTAGAATGATTTACTTTCTGGGGGTGAGACATGAACAAAATGCGGGTTCAGAAACGTTCTATATTTGTGACGCTGTTCTAGAATAACACTAATTAAATCGGTACCTAGACCTCTCCATCTATACTGGAGTAACTCGTTCAGGATATCATGTAACGGACCTGGATCAGAGTGCTGACCCTCATACAAAGTAATGAGGTGCTGGATCATATACATACCCACCAGTCGCTGCTCGGCTGGGGGCAATTTCAGAAACATTTGTGCCACTATTTCGTCTGGAAAAGTGGTAGAATCAGTAATCCATCGGACTGCTGATCGGACTAGTTCTTGTTCATGCATAGTACTTAACTCACTGTAACCGATTCGTGATTTCAGAATGTGATCGGTAGCTTGGAATACTTGTTCTAGGGAACCTTGTTCTGGTGCTGGATGATGGAAAATAGACTTGTGTTCTAGACGTAAATGGTGATCTGGAAATCTAGATTTTCCTACATACGCTATTCTGGCGGTATTCTCGTCGTCTTCCTCTTCAGGATCAGAGGTACTTTCTTTCTCACTTACTTGTGCTGCTTTACGCTGTTCGTGTATCTTTATTATTTCTCTACGGATTTTCTTGTACATACTTTCCATGGCACTAATGGTATTGTGCTTTCCTTCGGCTATATTATCACTCCACTTTGTCAGGATTTTCATTTCGGCTGGATCTTTAGACGGGTAATCTTGTTCTCTTATTAGACAATTAATTAAGAACTTTAATATCATACGCTGAATCTCGGCTTTCCTTTGAGACATGGCATCACTAATACTTTCTGGATCATCCCCTGTACGGATGAAACGGTATATTCTGTCTAGATCTTCTTTCATATTCGGCAGGGTGACTAGATACTCGGTCACCCTCCTTACGCGTACTGAGTATAAAACCATATTAAACTCGCCTGGAACTGGGTCATAGGCACATTCGCCAAGGGTTTGCCTGATCTCTGTAACAGACTTATTACTTTTAGGAGTACGCTGTGATGCTTGAGCATGTAATTCGAGTGCTGATAAACGCTTGTGTGGCGGTGGGGTTTGAGGAAGACCTCCTCCTGCGGCCCCTAAACTAGAATCATCAACTGATGCTTTCCGACCTGGCAGGGTCGGTAATTGTAACGTGGGCTGGACTTGTATGGCGGGCTGACCCGGGGGAGCTGTTAAGGGCACCCCGGTATCTGGGGGAGCAGGATTTACCTGATTTACAGGGACTGGCGGAGCGCGAACAGGATTTGCATATTCGGGGACTGTGTCGTCCAGATAGGACGAAATAAAAATATCAGCTGCGGTCGGTTTGTGACGTAGCTTGGTCGGAACTAATGGTGGCGGGAAATTACTGGATGCCTCTGGGGTCGCTTTTGGCAAGCCTTCGGCAAGAAGAGGATACATACCCTTAATGAGGGCATGCCTCTGTCTATCTGACTGTTCGGCTTTGACTCGTTCACCTATCTCGATTAATTCTCTTTCTTGGGCTCGTTCTTGGGATTCTCTACTTAACTCTGACTTTCTGATTTCTTTTTCGGTTCTTTTATGAGCTTCTTTGCGCCATAACTCGATGGCGTCTTTCTGTGACTGTCTGGCTTTCTTTTTCCATAATGCTTCTTCTACTCGCATGATGCACTCGGCATCCCATGTACCCGATACGGGCCATCTATACTTTTCTTCTAACTGTTTGGTATAATCTACCCATAAATCTAGATATAATATGGCGCTTATGCCATGTTTCTGATACATAAAATGACCTGGACTGTCCCTGGGCGGGACAGGAACTGCTTCTTCTAACAAACCCTTTCTAGTTTTTAACTGACGTAGTCTCGAAAAGAGAGACATTGTAAACTTGAATCGGAACACAATACAATACACGAAAAACAATAACAATTGGGAAAACAATTCAGGCATACCACGACATTGGAAATACATTGAACAACATCAGAACATAACGGTTCGGACAGAATATTACCTGGAATACTAAGAACAGAAACAGAACAGAATTTCTCGAGAACGGAACAGACTAGAGTTACTGGATGCACTGCTGAAACAGTACGGAACATACCGGTCCCATAAAAGGACGCATCAAGACCCGTATCCACCTAGGTGAACACTTCGTTAGTGGGCCTGGGTACCACCAACCCACGGACCAGGAGTCAATTTAGACTGACCCTGTCTAGATACTACCCCAGTAATGGTACTCACCGGGCAGCAAGAACGGGAGGCCTCGGACTGGACTGGACGGACGACGAACTTCGGACTTCAGTTACGGGTGGGCCTCCGGATACCTCGGACCTTGGACTCTTGGCTTGGGCTCTGGTCGGGACTCGCCGCGTTCCTCCACCGTCTCGTTTGGATGCTGGACCGCCTCCTCCGTCTCCTCCGTGGGCCTGAGGGATACTTGAAGCAGAAATATCTGCCAGTGCACGGAAGAGTTCCGTCACGACTGCAGAGGGTCAGGGGGTCGGCGTGGCTTCACCGACGCGTGGGGAAAGGGCAAGTCCCTATTCGGGCGCCATTATGTGGTAAATAAATAAATAATACCCTATTTTTGACTAGGCATATATCATAACAGATAGCTCAATAAATAAGAGTCAAGATTCGAGGTAGTAGGAGTTGTTACAGGTTTATTACAGCATAAGGACAGGAACAGGACGACCTGCATAGGAACAGGATGACAGGGCCCGGCAGCTGCCGGGGCTGGGTCTGGGATGAGCGCGCTAACTTTTAATAACAATACATGAGCTTATATACAAAACGCAAACACATAGCATTACATTGCAGTAGGCGTAGCAGTGGGTGGAGCAGAAGGCGTGACGCGTAGCAGTCGCGAAAGATAAGAGTAAAAGTAGGTGTAACTGGGCGTATACATAGACATGTGGTGCAGACGTAACAGAATATGTCATGAATGGGGCGGAAACATTGGAGGGGGCTACCTAAGGAGCCGGGACCTCTAACCTGGTGGTGCGCGCAAACTGGCAATGACGTGTTACTAAGAGAAGCTGGGGGCTACGAACTCTGTGCTAGGAGCGGAGACTAAAGTCTGGAGGGTCGGAGCGACATGTACCTAAACCCTATCTAGTATCTGATGTTTAGGGAACATGTTGATATAAACTAGAAGTCAGGAGGGGAAAGGCTAACTTGATTCTGAGACTGGACCATGCATTATTCTACATGTTGTGCGTGATGAAGAATATTAAATGACCATTAAATACAGTATTTCTCTAACGTGGAGACGTGAAGGCTAGACAATGACGGAAACTATTGATGCAGTTCAGTAGCTTAGGAATGCAGAGAAGGAGGACTGAACTGATAACTGGAACTATAACATACTTTTGGCAGACTCAGAGGCAGAGCCAAGCTGCACCGGGCACTGCGAGGCAGGAAGTAAGTGAGAGGTCGAGGATACAGGTGGGGGCTGCATCGCTCCTCAGCGAGGCTTCAGGAGACAGGAGCTGAATCTGATGTCCGGGCCCTTTTTGAGGCCTAGAAACGGGGACTTTATAATGGAATAACGTGCACACTGAGAAACGTGGCAACGTAGCTTTACATAGGCCTGATATCCGTAGTATTCACGAGGCCTGGAGACTGGCATACTAGAGGTGGACACAACTGTAATTGCGTCATTAATTGGACATGGGGAGTACATATGCATATTTAATCATGCACACATAACATATGATGGATGAGGCGTAGGGACACAGAACATGGCAAAATTTACTTTTCCACATTCCCTCCTTGTCACTACGTTTCCATCAGGAAACATCAATATTCATGATACCATCTATCATTTCATATAGTATCATTTGCTCGTCTCGAATGGTCTTAGAACGGGATTTAGAACGGGGCTTGAGACTAGGAATACAAGAGGTAGCACAAATGCCGCAAATCGCAGGGCCACATTGTATACAGAGGCAGCAGCTGAATATGATCGCTACTGCAATACCTAGAAAGGTCAGGACTTTCCATCCCCATGCGGAAATTATATTCCAGAACCAACCGGACCATGTCCAGGTGCCTGGATTCTGGTGTAACAGATGGGCAATTTTATGGAGTCTGGTTATAGCTGAATAAACAGACGGCGCGTTATTTGGAATGAAAATGCAGCAACTAGATCCGATGGCTCTACAGGCCCCGCCCCTATCGGCCAGTATGACGTCAAGGACGAGACGATTCTGTAAAACGACAATTCTCATAAAGGATTGCTCTTCGGTTAAGTTACCTAGAGCAGAGGCAGTCTCATCTACTACAGCTTCAAGGGTTCTTGTTAATCTACGAATTAGCTTACTATTTACAACTGTACCTAAATAAGGGAACACACCTTTATCAATATCAATGAATTGCTCTGCAGCAGTTTCAGTATAATCGACAATCGGGAGATTTCTCTTGTGTCTAGTATGTACTAGGAAGGAATTCCTATGGTAGTCAGGTGGGGCTAGGAAAACAGGTGGCAGTAGGAAGGCAATGTAACAGGTTCCCTCCCAATCGAGGGGCAGACGAACATATGCGGTCTGACCACAAACAAAATAAGAATGACGTGAAGCTTTGAAAATAGATTTCCCACTGTCACTATACTTGACAATAGTAGTACAATCACTATGTCCTACGTGTACGGAACCCTTATTTCGGACACATAGTTCGCCTTTGACTGGTAGTACTGAAATAGCAGGTAAGTCTGGAGTAGTATCAGACTGAACATTCAGGACCATGAAATTCGACGAATAATTACCTAAATTATATACTTCATTTTCTAGATCTAAACCTGTTCTGTGGGGAAGACCTTGCTTGTCTGGGAAACATGTGCTATTAAGAAAAGACATATCTGTTGAGGATGACGTTAACGTGGACCATGCTCCACACGAACCATTATGTGAAAAAGGATAAGGAAAGAGTGGCAGAACTCCCTTCGGTGTCTGGAAAGGGGGGAGTCGACCACACACCCAACAATTAGTGGCATTGCTGGTCTGGTGTGAGTAATGTAACATACGGATAAAAGAATTATTACGCATAGCGAGGCGGTATGAATATTCGTGAGGAGGCAGATCACTAAACGTGTGCTCTGCTGTAGCATTAGCAGACTTATTTACATGAAGAACTGGAAAATACAGGAAAAATGCGTAACTAGTGCAGGAAATCATGATGCTGAGAAACAATATGAAACTTAGAAAAACGATACATTTGATTGAGTTTTGACTGACTCTCTCACTATGGGGGTCTATTTTATACATGTCAGAAACAGTCTAACCGTTTCACCTAGGGGAGGACTTAGACAATCAAACTGACTGACTTATTCTACTAGACCGGAGCTTTAACTTATACTCCTGCTGCGGAGTTTTCTCTACCAAGGGAGGGGTTGTATCAATGTCATTTGCGGGACAGTCCTTGAGAGCAATATTCTGGCAAGTCTTGATATCCTGGGAAATGTTCTTTAAGGCGGGTTTCAGTCCATTAAAAAGTTTAACGTGAGAAAGGTGTATCCATCCTTTTCGGCCTTCTAACTTCACGGCTGTACGGGTGGTGAGGAGGACCTGACGTGGCTCCTTCCATCGAGGCTCCAGCGGACTTGATCTGTCAAAGTTACGGACCATCACCATGGAACCTGGAATGATTTCATGCGGTGCCACCTCGGTATTGTCTGGAAATGCGGCAGCAACCTGTGAACGACATGAGTTGAGGGCAGACATCAAGGAAGCTAGGTAATCTGTCAGCATATTACATGAAACATCAGTAATACTTCGGGGTCTAGGAGTACCCCACATGTTAGGGGGGCGGCCGAATACGACCTCATACGGGGACAGACCTGATCTGGAATGTGCGACCATGCGCATATAAAACAAAGCGACTGGCAGAGCTACTAGCCAGTCCACACCCTTATCTTTACATACTTTGGCGATTCGGATTTTCAGAGTCTGATTATGTCTCTCGACTAGACCGGCTGCTTCGGGATGGCGTACACAATGGAACTTCCACTGGTACCCTAATAACAGGGAAACGTGCTTCATGAGTTCAGATGAGAATGGCTGACCGTTATCAGAATATACGACTCTAGGGAGTCCATATCGAGGGAAGAATTCACGAACCAACTGCTTGGCAGTGGTCGCGGCTGTGTAATCTGGGACTGGATATGCTTCTGTCCATCTGGACAAAGCGCATACAACTACAAGGACATACTTGAAACCTCGACATCGCTCCATCTGAATATAATCCATCTGGAGGACTTCAAAAGGGTGGTCAGGAGGCTGGAAACCACCTTGTTCCACCGGGACACTTTTACCTGGATTAAACTGACAACATATCATACAGGTACGGACTTTCTGCTTGGCTGCAGCTCGTAAATGCTTGTTGAACCAAATGTTCTGGATACTGTCTAACATAGCTTTTTCTCCTAAATGTGCTGGACTATGTGCGGTACTAATGATGACTTGAACCATAGAGTCGGGGAGAAACCATGTGGCTCTACCCTTTGTTAACCATCCTTGATCTGTCTGGACCCCTCCTTGTTGCAGAAGAGGAGGACTGAACTGATAGCTGGAACTATAACATACTTTTGGCAGACTCAGAGGCAGAACCAAGCTGCACCGGGCACTGCGAGGCAGGAAGTAAGTGAAGGGTCGAGGATACAGGTGGGGGCTGTATCGCTCCTCAGCGAGGCTTTCAGGAGACAGGAGCTGAATCTGATGTCCGGGCCCTGTTGAGGCCTGGAAACGGGGACTTTATTATGGAATAACGTGCACACTGGGAAACGTGGCAACGTAGCTTTACATAGGCCTGATATTCGTAGTATTCACGAGGACTGGAAAACTGGCATACTAGAGGTGGACACAACTGTAATTGCGTCATTAATCAGACATGGGGAATAACATATGCATATTGGTCATGCACACATAACATATGATGGATGAGGCGTAGGGACACAGAACATGGCAAAATTTACTTTTCCACAAAGTCCGCCGGCGAGCATACTGGGTAATAAAGAAGAAATAATCCATTGCAGATCGTGGACACGCAATAAAGTAGCCAATTTAACAAATTAGTTACTGGACCCCTATATCTTCTTTTTCCAAGGCTCAGATAATTAAAATCCCTCCAAAATGTTTTGTGCCTTCTTTGATCCTGTCGAGCATACTCCGAAGAACGGGTGACCAAACAGCCAATATTAATCCCAACCATGTAACCTGCAAGTGGTTTACACTTACCCTCAAACAAGAAAAATTATAATTAGGGAAAATTAGAAAAACAATAGAGAAGAAGCTATAACTAACTCTACTGTCAGAGCTTATCACGGCAGCCACCTGGGTAAATACTGCATCAGCATAAGGGCAACTAAAACATCTTAATATTCAAACAAGATCACCCTGGCTAAATACTCCAACACATAATTATTCCAGGCAATTATTTTCTGGCCCTAGTCGTGTCCTCAAGTAGTTCTGTTCCTCACTCTGAATCATTAACCAATAGTTTACCAGAGAATAATCTATTCATCTGGAAGGCTCCCCCGATGTTCAGTCAGCTATCTCTGGTCCCAAAGATGGCCATTCATCTCTGGATGTCTTTCCATTAGGCATGTGTTGAGGAGGCAGCCCCTCTCTATTTCTAAGTTTATTTCTTCTGGAGACTGAATTTGATTCTGTTGGTAGACCGCACACTCTCCGGACGACCCAAGGCACGCTTTTGTCTAAAAATGCATAAAGGATAAGGTAACTCCTTACCTAAAATAAATCATAAATTCATCCTGATCAACTGGCAACATGATTGCTTTAAACATTCTATTATTCACACCCTATTAAAAAAAGCCTTCTATGGGTCCCACAGATCCTAAAACTCTAGGTTAATTTCTATGCTCATTAAAAAAAAATTTACTCTGCAACTCCGGAACTTGGTCGTAAGTAACATGTCTTGATATGTTTTGTATGTTTTGTGAGTGAATTATTAAACATATTCTCTGGATACAGTTTTCTGTATTTTTTTATCACCTAAACAGGTTTGATGACATGCTTCACGCAAGCTTATTGATTTCTCTCTGCCCTTCAAGTAAGAACTCACCTAGGGGCAGTTATCAGTTCTAGGCCTTCCACCACTTTGATCACAATTAGTGTGTGCTATAAAGTGACTATGTACTGCACTATTCTCATAAGCCTATTACCAACTGTGAGTGACACAATGAGGAGAAGCCCAGCATGCAACAAACTTTATAGATCAGGAATATATGCTTTCTGATTATCTGACCTAATCTCTACACCCAGCAAAGGCATGGAACTCCCTCCCCCTGACCCTTAAATCAATCACCAATCTGCTAGCTGTCAGAAAAAAATCTCAAAACATGGCTCTTTACCCTCTAGCCGGGGAATCTTAATCTCAGGGAGTTACCACTTCAGCGCCAGGACACCGGTTGGTATTAGTGCACTTTATAAGTGTTATAAATAAAATAAATAAATAAATACACCCCCCCCCAAAAAATAAGGCATATGCGAAGAATTAGCAGTTGACCCAGCTAGTGTTGCCATACTCAATAGCAATTTTGGATGAACCTCATGCCCCATTAAAAAAAATTACTAGAAATTTGCAGTCTTCCATCATAGACTCTTCTGTTCCTTGTTAGGGACTGATGGACTATCTTATAATTGTAGAATAATAATATTTCCCCTTGAGGAATAAATATTTTCATACAATAATAGACCATTCACCCTGCTTCCCACTAAACCACTCACCCACCGTTGTTTTTGCTAATACGCTTAATCATAGCTAATATGCCACTAAGTTAGAAATATAACATCATCGGCTTTAATTTAAAAAATAATACATCATATCATAAAAAATCGATTTTGCGCATTATCTAAACACAAGACATTCAACATTGAACAGTTCATATATAACATACAATCTTTAAGCCTCTGTGCTCAGTGATTAAATATAACAAAAAAGTAAAAAATGATTATACATGTTTTCCTGTCAAAGGAATTGCAGGACGAGGTGTGAGAAGGAACCTGATCCCAATCCTGACACTACTCTGATGTAGTGAATAGATCCCCCATTATTTGGAACCGCTATTGGACAAAAGGAGGTATCATTATAAACCCTGACTCAGCGGTACCTGAACAGAATCTTTGAGCAGATGAAATATGCTTGGTGAAAAGAATGAATTTCTGATCCAAGATTTGAAGAGTCCTGATTTATGTTCAAATAGAGAGACCAGATAGGAGCCCTTTCTGAATGTGTTGAGGTTGATGATCCAATTTATCAACCCATCTAATAAACAATGTGGAAAACACCACAGACAAATATTATTTATATATCTGTTACTTTGTTGTGGGAGGAAAATATGCCTATATTGTTGTCCTGAAGAAGGTGGGATTCATTTAGTAGCATCCACTGAAACGCGTCAACGCTAAGGGGTCTATTACGATGACGGGCGGATCGCATCGTGAAATGGGACTGCCCACTATGTTTCCGGCGGTCCCACATACACAATTAGGATGCGCCCACCCCTCTGGCGGGTGCATCCTGCATTTTTTACATTGCGGTGGGCGGTGCTGTTAGCAGCACCCGCCGCAATGCAAACAAGGCATTTGTGCATTTGCATGCACAATGTGCCAGGCACCGAGGCTGCCTGCCATGTTGTGCATGCTAATGCAGGGGTGTACCATGGGTACCCCCATGTGCCCCTTCCACCCCCCAACATCCTGGGGGCCCGCAAGGGACCCCCAACTGCGAATACTCCATGCCTTTCCGTGGCGGCGTTGTCTGGTTCCCGCATGCATTGTGATATGGTTGGCGGTGTCTAGCAGACACCGCCACCAAAACCAACCCTTTTTCGCACGGTCGACGGCGAAAAAGCAGCGGGCGGTCTTCCCATCCGCCGAGGTACCACCCGCCGTCATAATATGGCGGGGTAAATTGCATTCGGGCGGTGAATGACAGGCGGATCGCCACCGCAATACGGGTGGTGGCGATCCGCCCGCCATTATAATAGACCCCTAAGTTTTAACTGGATCCTACCACGAGGAGTTTCTGGATGAACTGATATTTGTATTCACCAGGACATTATCTTGATGTTTATTGTAGGATCAGATTATGCAACAGCACTCCAACGACTGTTAGGACCTGTGGTTCCTATTTTTCAATTTTAACTGTTTTGTTATATTTAATCACTGAACACAGAGGCCTAAAGATTGTATGATATATATGAACTGTTTAATGTTGAATGTATTGTCTTTAGATAATGTGCAAAATTGTTTTTTTATGCTATGATGTAATACTTTTTTAATTAAAGCCGAATATGTTATATTTCTAACTTGGTGGCATATTAGTTTATGATTAAGAGTATTATCAAAAACAACGATGGGTGAGTGGTTGAGTGGGACCCAGAGGAAATGGTCTATTATTGTGTGAAAATAATTATTCCTCAAGGGGAATTATTATTATTCTACTGTTCTGTAGCACCCTTTTCCCTTTGTTTGTGAGACCACCTCTCTAGTGTAATAACTATCTTATAATTGGTCAGTGTTTTTATATGCACAGTGTACTTTTATTATAGTGTCCCCTAATGCCAGGATGCAGATGTGGATATTCACTTGAACAGAGCACTGGTGGATTGACAGTATACCAACAATCATTGGCAAAGCCATTAAATGTGGTCTTGGAAAGCCAGTCTGATGGTTATTTTAGTGTATGCCATACAAGGAAAATAGAAAACATGCTGAGGCCAAAAAGTGGTGGCCATATGTTGGCAACTAAAAATGACAGTAAAGAAATAACCATTGCATATCAGTTTGATGTAACTGTACCGTGCTTTCTAGCATGCAGGTGTACTTTGAACTTAAAAACCATTTTTAGTTTCACAGGAAAATATTCTTATTCAGAAAAGTAAAAGTTATTATTAGCTTTGAATTTCTGTAGCCTGAAAACACAGCTTAAACGCTCAAAGAATGGAGAAAGGCTAAAGCATTGGCAAAGGACGGAATTGCCCCGCTAGCCATGGCGCTGACCTGCACTTTTAGTTGGATGTGGACCTGATTAGACAAAAAACATCACTTACAGTGCCAGAGAGCTGAACTGTACTGACCCATCGTCCAATGCTGTATGCCTTGGTAGGTGGGAGCACGAGGTAAATGACTGCTGAACAGACCAATGGAAGATTGTGGTTGACTAAAAGCTCCTCTTTATTTATACATGTATTAATGTATATATATATATATATATATATATATATATATATATATATATATAAATTATTAAATGAGGCTATCTACGCCATACCCAGTGAATGAATATATGAATGTAAGACTGGCATATTCTAAACATGTTGCCTCGTTTATTTTGGAAAAACAATACAAAGCAGACAGAATTCATTAAATGTAATTTCAACAGCTGTATGAAGAGTGGGATAGTGTGTATATGTGATCTGGGTCGCTGAAACACGCATGAAGGCGTTCATGGCAAAGTAACTCAGAAAGGTTTGATAAAATATTTTAAAATGTTACAATCAATATTTAACTTAATTAATGTTATTTGTTAAATTGACGTATTAAAGGCGGAAGACAAAGAAATTGATAGGAAACGCATACGTGTTTCATTCACAGCAGGCAAGGCCACCCTAATATGTTCTGCAGAACTTTGAATTACTCATAACTGTGACATCTTGTAAATCAAATTTTGATGTTTACTTTTATAGTATTCCAGACCAGATGCGCACTTCATTTAACAAGCTATGCTCTGTGTACTTGCTGAATGCTCTGCGTGTAATTAGGAAAAGAAAGGGTTAACATTTTCATTGTTCTCTAGTCATAAATCTTTGAATATTGCAATATTGTTGAATATGTAAATGTAAAAAAAAAACATTTTCCTGACTTAAACAAGCAATTAAAGTTTATTGCTGGCAATTGAGTCTGATTGATTGAGACTGCAAAATTTACATTTCGGTCAACAAAGGGGGGGATACCGTGTGGTGCCTTGTGAGAATAGTATTTAATGACATGTTTGATGGGGGAACAAAACAAGTAACTAGCGCATCAAAACATAAGTAAAGTACAAGTAAGTGGCTACTGTATTACAGACTTACAAAAACGAACCGGAAAAAAAATGCTAGCTAACCAGTGTATTTGAGTTGTAAAAAAAAAAAGTGTAGGGACCCAAAGTTTTTCTTAGGAACACTTTACCCAGTACCAGGGTTCCGAAGTCTCGATTTCACCTCATGCCTCTGTCTGTGACCACCTTACATTTCCAGCCTATTTATCCCACTCTTGCTGCTTCTTTTTCACCCACATTTTCGGTTTTCCTGCGTTGTTTCTCTTTCTCGTCCTCTCTCCCTTTTCTGCCATTCTCTCTCTTGCACTCTCAAAGTCTGATGCTGAAAAATATGTCCTGGTTCGAAAACTGATTGGCGGCGCCTATCACCTGCACAAATTAAGCACAACTAACAGAAGCAATGACTGCATTTATTCTGCGCACAAAGGGTTGGGGCACCTGCATCCGTACACGTCTTTCCTAACAGCGCCCATAAAAATGTACACAGTTGGTACTCAGGGATAAATATGGGAAACATGTACTCTGAGCAATAGGGTGACCGAGGCTTGAATACCTAGAGGCTTATTTTGAGCAAATTACTTAGGGGCAGATTTATGACTTCTGGCACTTCTCTGCTAATCAGCAGAGATGCACCAGAAGAGTTGTGCGTGCGCCACCACTGATGCGCCGCATTTACAATGCAGCGCACCGTGGCGCTCGGATGGGCAGATGCGTGACGCATCCCCGGCGGAAATGCGGCGCCTTGCTGGAGTTGCGTTGCAAGCGCGACGCAGCTCCAGCAAGGCTCGGGGGTGCCCTATCTCTAACATGCTGCATCAATCCTTATGCCTGCTTCAAGCAGGCGCAGGGTTTTGACGCAGCATGGCCCTAAAAATGACTGAGTGAAATCTTTAAGGTTTCACTCAGCCACTTTTAGGAGGCGTTCCTGCACCGGAACACCCCCCCTGCGCAGGAACGCCTTCTTGTGGTGCAGGGCTTTACAACGTGACTCATCTCCCAGATGCGTCACGTTGTAAGTACCCCGCACCATGGCGCAGGATTTGCACCGCCACAAAAGTGACGCAACGGCGGCGTAAAAGATGCACAAGGGGCTTGTAAACCTGCCCCTGTATGTGTCGTCAGACTAGAATTAAAACCAGGCTGTGGGGATTTATTTAGAAGTGAGTAGTAACGGGGCAACTGCCAAAAAAAGAGCGGGTGCCCTGTCTGCCATCTTTCAAGTATCCCTCCTCAGTCAGTGTGCATAGGAAGGCCATATTCCAAGCGCCCCTGGAAGGGTGGGTCTGCAGAGACCCATCAATCTATGACTTCTGTAGTATAACTTAGTTTTTCTTGTTAGGTATGCCATGTTTGGCCAAATGGGTAACCATGGTGTAACACAAAAAGATGGGCCGCATGCAGAATGTGATTAGTGGCCCCTGAAACTCCCATATCTCACTTGTCCTTGGGCTGAATGGGGTCCCTCATGTTTTTGGGTTTCCCTGCAGCGCAGGAGCTGCGGGGGCCTGTGCTACCTCCCTGTGGGGAAGGGGGTGGGGTGGGGTAGTGTGAGTATGAATTAGTATTACGGGTACGCCTGGGGTAAGGAACTCATATCTGAAATTTGGGTATATAATAATATACTCTCTGGAGCAGAGCACCATGTGAATACCACACGTGGTGACTGTTGGTCGCTTCTTTACAAACAATGCAAAACAGGGAGTAATATCAAACATAACATTTGATAGCTCCCCTGTGAGGCGGAGCTGGATTCAATGCCCAGAACAGTCCTTGGCATTTTTTGGTATGTGCAGCCATTACCTCATGTCCCTCATTCTATCCCCTCACAGTTCAGTAGGTCTGAAAGAGATCATCTATTAAACCACTGAATCATAAAAACGGAAGGAAAATGTATTGTTGCTGTAATACGTCACTCGATATTGGACTGTCCATTTTGTGTGCAATTAAGAGATGTAAGTTTTCAATCAATCAATCAATCAGCATTTGTATAGCACAGCCCTGTTACCTCTACGGGTATCTGAGAATTGTGGGAGCGTTGTCTCTGTGGAAGAACCAGGCCTTGAGTTTCGTTCTGAAGTCCGCCAGGGAGGCTGCTGTTTGAAGATGGAAGACCAGGTTGTTCCGGGTCTTGGCAGCAAGGTAAGAGAAGGCGCAGCCTCTGCTGCAACGGATGTGGGGTTGTATGCACACAGGCTAGTGAGGAGGAGCACAGTTGTCTTGCTGGTAGATGGAAGTTCAGTCGATGGTTGTTGTAGGACGGTCATTGCTCATGTACAGCTTTGTCGGTGTGTGTGAGCATCTTGAACTGTCATGGTTATGTGGGTCCATTTGGGGATGTCAGACTGCAGCATTATGTATGGTCTGGACTCTTCTGAGGAGCTGAGTGGAGATCCCAGCATAGAGAGCTATTCCATAGTCGAGGGTGCTGGTGACGAGGGCCTGAGTAATGGTCTTTCTGGCATTGACTGGGATCCGTCTGACAATTCTGTGTAGCATGCAAAAGGTGTAAAAACAAGAGGAGGAGACAGCATTGACTTGCCATTTCACGGTCAATTCGCTGTTGTGGATTATGGCAAGGTTGCGTGCATGGTCTGTTGGTGTGGGAGGTAGTCTGAGTTCTTCTGGCCACCAGCTGTGGTCCCATACAGACAAGTTCTTCCTGAAGATCGGTACTTCTGTCTTGCTGGAGTTGAGTTTAAGGCAGTTGTCTCTTATCCAGTTGGCCATGTTGGTCATGGTGTCGCAGAAGTAGGATCTAGTGGTGGAGGGGTCTCACGTAAGAGACAGCGGATAAGTTGAGTGTCGTTTACGTAGGGAATTATGTTGAGCCTGTGGGATCAGACGACATCTGCGAGGGAAGTCATTTAGGTGTTGAACAGGGTTGGGCTGAGGGATGATCCTTGGGGTACGCCGCATATGATATCCTTGGATTTGGAGGTGAAGGGAGGCAGCTGGATGTTCTATATGTGTCTTGTAAAGAAGGAGGCAATCCACTAGAGGGCGTTTTGATGTATGCGGATGTTGTAGAGTCTATTGAAGAGGGTGTCATGAGAATAGGTGTCGAACCCAGTGGAGAGTTCGATGAGGGTTAATCCCACAGTCTCTTCAAGGTCAAGGAGGGTCCTGATGTCATCTGTGGCACCAATCAGCACGGTCTCAGTGATGTCGTTGGCACGATTCCTTATTGGGAGGCATCAAGTAGGTGGTTTTGTTCCAGATATTTGGTAAGCTGTTAATTTATGGCCTTTTGAGTACTTTGGCTGGGCAGGGGAGCTGGGAGATCGGTCGGTAATTCATGAGCTTTAATTCATTATTGACTGTAAATTGTTGTAACAGTTTTGGCATCTGATGTGTTTATGATGATATGCTTTTAGACAACTGTCTAAATAAACTATTAAAGAGGGTCAGAGAGCATGATGGGGGTGCAGGAAGGCCATGGATTTGTGAACAGGCATGGCGTGGTTGGAGGATGAGTGTAAGCATTTCTGAGATGTGCATGGGACCATTGATTGGGAAATGCATAAAGAGCTTTGCTCTGAGAACCTTGAAGCATTGGTGGTACATGCACATAGATCAATGAGGGTCTGCATCGGAGTCGTCCGAGGCAAATGTGGACATTGCAGCGAGAGATAGAAGGCAAGGGCAGGAAGTGCCTGTAAGGACTGAAGGAGTGGATGGAGCACTGAAGGAGGTGAAAGAAGGGAAGAGCCAAGTCAGTGGCCGTATAGGTAGAAAGACTGCAGAGGGCTGACTGATGAGGGGGAAGGCACAGAATCCAAACAGATATGCACTAAGGAGCACAGGGAGGGGGGTTGATGATGACTCTAACAAATCTTGGCATTAAGCCCGCCCGGGAAGGAAATCAAAGGTGGGCTCCATAAAAGTACAGACAAAGGCTCCAAGGGAGGGTAGGAAAAATATCCTGGAGTCACTGGATGAAGTACTTATGCCCCCTGCAAGACAGCAAGGCTTACTTGCAATTTCCACCACAGAAGGCGGGTAAAACAAGTTCGACGTACCAGAATAAACAACTGAAGGTTACCCCCACCTCTTAGACCTTACCTCATACTATACAAAAAGCCCTGAGTCTAGAAAGCTTCCCTTGCCTCCTGACACCCCTCAGCCCACTCTGTGAAGGATACAGGCTAAAGGCCTGGGACTATACTTTGTATTATGGATAAGAGGCCCAACGACGCACAGGAAGGGCAGTTCCACGATTGCAGTGCGATGGCAGTGGATATGCCCCAGATTCCAGTCGGCCAAACCTATATCAATGTTGGCAGAGGGAGAGTCAACAGTAAGTACAGATGAAGGTTAGCGGGGAGAGTCAATGTTAACATTTCATCAGTATCAACACCCTTCAATGTGTCAGTATGGATTGGGAGAAGACGCTGTGATGATAGCCAAGATAATCCTATGGTTGCCTTTGAGGGGATGACGCGTCCCCCACTGCCTTCACTAACTCTCAAAACCCATCTTCTCATCCCAACTTTCTAGAACAGTGTTTGAAGTCTCTTGCTGAGGAGGTCAGAAGTGGGGTCTCTATTTCTCAAGCTAATCAAAAGGATATTTAGGGGGTTTGTGAGGGGCGTGCCCACAATTAGACATTCTGTCTAAAAAAACTCAAGCACTGAAGGATTCGGTGGCAGAGCTAAAAGAAAACACCACTTGTGATAGGCAAGAGATGGAGAGACTAAAAGTGAAATTTAAGGAAAGCCAGGACAAGCTTGAGTCACTGGAAAACAATGCAAGGTGGATCAACACCAGGGTGCTGAATATGCCAATAGGAAGCGAGGGAGAGGACATTGAATCCTTCATTGTGGATCCATTGAGGAGTAGTGGCGCATTGGAAGGCTTGGAAAAGAGCTTGGTCAAAGACATTCAAAGGGTCCATCAAGACCCTTTCAGGAAGAATGTAAACAAAGTGAAATTACATAGAATTCTGGTAAAGTTTCTTACATACGCTATTAAGGACAGGATTTTGAATACCGCCTTGAAAGAGAGCTCTCTAACTGCGAAAGACTTCTCTATTGAGATTAGATCTGATATCTCCCATTCCACTCTGAATAGGCAGTGGGAACTAGGGAAAAGGGTGGATGAGTTTAAAAAGCTGGGGGGATCGGGTAGTTAAGATTTCTGGCAACCCTACGGGTAATGATTAACAATAAAATGTATAACTTGAGAGACCACAAAGAGGCAGATACTTTACTCGAGAAGGTCAGGGTGAACCTATTGTGATCGTAGGACTGGGGAATAAACTTCTAATAAGAAGCTCAGGCACTTGTGCTAGTTCAACTGCAGCATAATCTGTAGATACCTTGTCCTGAAAATACAGGTTTCTTACACACGTCACCTTCACTCAGAATCAGAATCAGAAAGTACTTTATTCGCTTAAGATCATTAACCATAAAAGTGACAACATGAAAATTACACTTTATACAAATCTGTTTAAAAGACACACAGTTTCATTATATTTCATTTACACAAATAGATTTTCGTAATCTAAAAACATGTTTAAAAAAGCTTGAAAGTACAACAACAGTTAAAACTGTGTCCATTCTCTGACATTCTAAGAAAGCTAAACGACATCTGTTTAAATTCATGTATTTAAGGAAGGGGATTAAAACTTTTCTGCGAGGTATAATATAAAATTTACAAAAGAATAAAATGTGGATATCAGATTGGGGTGAGGAATCATCACAAGGGCAGGTAGGTAAATGTCGCGACCATAAATTCATTTCTGGAAAGGACAAGAGTCTAAAAACAAGATTTAGTCTAAAACGGGTTAAGAGAAATCGATCATGATTTGACATCAACAGGGTCAAATAGGGCTGTACTTTTACACCAGTCAATATTAAATTGTGCGAGGCAACTGTATTTTTGCTGGTTTCCACTCGCCTTCTTTTGTCCTCAAGGTAGTCCAAACTCAGTTTTTTCAAAAGTTTTCTGGGTATGTTTCCCATAGAGGGTGGGTCCTCATAATATTCACGGTGTCCAATATCAATCATAAAATGTTTAATAT
Source organism: Lissotriton helveticus (assembly GCF_964261635.1). Lineage (NCBI taxonomy): Eukaryota > Metazoa > Chordata > Amphibia > Caudata > Salamandridae > Lissotriton > Lissotriton helveticus. The sequence goes on from NC_136070.1 coordinate 832,628,952, forward strand.
ATGCTAGCCACTCAGCGGTACCCATATTTTCCATATTTAATATATCCTGTATCACAGCCCGATTAACTACGCATTCGTTAGTAGTCCATACCCTGTGCCACAAAAGAATGGGCTGTATTCTAATTAAGTCTGATATGTGGGTTGGCCCAATTCTATATGACAAATGTAAGTTGAAACGCTCTGCGGGACAGCTAAGACATCCCGCAAGAATTTATTTTCAACAATTTGTAATGCTTCTGTATTAAAAAAAAACAAAGCCAGCACCATACAGGGCTACAGATGTACAAGTGGCATTGTATATAGTCAAGATTTCTCTTATTGGTTTATTACCCAACTTTAAAAAAAAAGTCTTGATGGCCATTATAGTTTTTTGGAACAAAAGAGTTCTGGCCTTTATAGCACTTGTCCATCCCCCCAGTTCATGGAACAAGATACCCAGGTAAGGGAAAGAAGTAATATTTTCCAAGGGAACATTATTTAAAAACATACTTTTCATCTTTTTCCCAGATTTTGTACCACAGTTCATGGAGTATGTTTTACCACAATTCATTTTCAGGTCTAAGCTCAACATGAACTTTTCGAAGGATAATAAAAAAATTTGTAAGGCCAAGGGGGTACGGGCCATTAGGACGGCATCGTCCGCGTACATGAGTGCAGGGATCAACCTCTTTCCCACCCTGGGCACATCCCTGCACTCCTGCAGGAGCCGATGTTCAAGTCCATTAATGTAAAGAAGAAATAAGAAGGGGGCCAGAACACACCCCTGGTGTACTCCGCGTCCCACTCCAAATCTTCTAGTACATTCTCCCCCACGGCCGACTCGGACTGAGGCTGTGGCTCCTGAGTATAAGTCTCTCAGGAAACAGATAATAGGAGCTTCCACGCCTAGCCCTTTCAAAATATCCCACAATTTAGTATGTGATACGCAATCAAATGCCGAAGACAAGTCGACAAACATAAGATATAACCGTTCACCTTTAACCCTTGTATACTTTTGTTGGATAATCATTAAATTTAAACATTGTTCAACAGTTCCCATGCCTTTCTGGAAACCATACTGCAGGTCGCTCATTATTTCATTTTCCTCCGCCCAATTCTGGAGTCTTGCCAAAATAATTCTACCAAGAATTATTACAGATGAATCAAGGAGGGAGATTGGCCTATAACAAGCATGATTTTGTCTATCACCCTTCTTGTAAATCGGCACAATAATCGAGGTAAACCAGGATGATTTTAAACCATTGGCAAGTGCGGCATTAAAAAGCTGTACCAACACGGGGCCCCAGATCTCTCTATTTGCTTTATATAGGTCTGCAGGGATCCCGTCAGGGCCAGCAGCCTTGCCACCCTTAGTTGCCTTCAACCCGGTTAAGACTTCTTCCAGGGATATCACCAGATTCTCCACACCCATTCCACCGTTAACCATTTTAGGAACATTTGTAATATAAGGAACATCCAGAGGAGCTATATAAGTTTGAGAAATGTTCCACCCATTCATCTTCGGTAATCGCCGTCTCTATGCGAGCCTTATGACTATCAAAGAGGAAGGGAGTATTAACAGCCCTCCAAAAAGCAGATGCGTCCTTCGACTGTGCAGCCTCGCAGAGGGCTTCTAGGGCCTCCTTTTTTATAGCGTTTTTTCTATTTTTCAGGGCCTCATTATAGGTTTTCCTCAACCCTCTTATTACTAAGCGATCCCGGGGAGACCTGTGAATAGCATGTTTCAAATCACTTAGTGCCCTGGTACAGGCAGTATCAAACCAACTTTTAGTACGCCTAGTCCTATTTTTTACCTCCACCCACAGACTCTTTTTAATTTCAAGAGCTATTCTATCAAAATGCTCTAATATCTGGTTGCACTGAGACGTCTCCCCAAGACAAACAGAAAAGCTGTCTGAACAGACATTTCAAATTCAAATTCAAATTTCTTTATTCGGTACTTAAAAAGATACCATTAAAGAGCATGAAAATACATACAGACAATGATTATTAAAAACATTTAAAAAACCATTAAAAAAATTTCGATTAAAAGGTAAAGTTTGTAAGGGGAGAGTAATACATCGATCATAATACATCATTAGAGGTCTCCTACTGTCTTTTGTTCATTTTATGAGATGATAGGGTGGACACTTATTTCCCTGGTATTCCTGAGTCTTATGGCAACCTTAATGAAGCTTATAACACATAACAAAGTATATGGATCTGGTGCTTTTTGTAAAAAAAGAAGGGCTACTTTCGCATGTTTCAGTCTTTGGTTTTTCAAGATCCTTACTAAAAACTTCCTTCTAGGCTCTGAGTAAAAAGGACATAATAAAACAAAGTGAAGGGTATCCTGCGGAGACCTAGAGTCGCAGCCGCAGGTACCCTTCAACTCTACAGAGCGTGTAAATCCTGCGGGAACGGACAACAAATGATGAAGGAGATTTAGACGGAACCTGGTCATATAGAATCTTTCCTGCGCGTTGTACATTGCCGCTAGGTAAGGTTCCATTCTGTGATTTGTAGTTGTTAATACGCCGTGGGCCACCACGGATATTTTCCTGTTTTCAGAGTGGGCCCTTCTGGCTGTTGCCCATTCACTAAATAGTTTTTTGGCCAGGGTTTTATTCCGGGCGGACATCAACTCCGGCTCAGAGAACAGGTTCTTGCAGCCAATGTGTTCCATGGTGTCCTTTACATATTTGAGCCATGGAATCTGCCCCCCTCTAACCCGGCTCAGGCAGTCCTTGATGATCTGTCTGCTAAGGCTGGCCTCGGGGTTTGTCCAGATCTTAATCCAGGCCAGGATGGGTCAAACCATGATTTTGTCCTCGATATATGGCTCGCCCAATTCCATATGTGTTATGTGTGAGGAGGTGCTTTGAGGAACTTTTAGTAGTTTTTTAAAGAATTTGTTTTCCTCAGCTTGTATCTGGTGTACTTGGTTAGTTTTACAACCCCAGACTTCTGCTCCATATGACACCTTTGCGCAGGAGACCGCCCTATACAGGTTCAGTATCTGTTCTGGTGACCATCTGCCTAGCCTCCTTCCATAAGCCATTATGGCGCCCGTTGAGGCCACCAATTTAATTGCATGTTTTTCCACCAGGTTCTTAAATTCCAGTTTCTCATCGAAGAGAACGCCTAGGTAAGAGAAGGACTTGACTCTTCCTAACCTGTGAGAGCCTATGCTATGCAAGAAGGGCTTTTTTTAGATTTAAGCCTGTGGACATGACAAAAGACTTATCCAAATTTGCTGAGAACAGACATTTAACAGCTTTGCAAGAAACTTCTCTGGCATGATCTTGCCCCATTTTAGTGTGTACCCATTTTGCCTTGCCAAACTTACGTCAGGGGCAGTATATGGGGTGAGAGTATCTTCACAATGTTCATAAAATTCATAAAAAGGGTTCTCAACCTCTATTAATTGGGGCAAATGATCACTTAGGGGTAACTCTAAGGTCTCTGACCTATTAATCCTGTGGCTATAACTATTTGATACAAGAATAAAATCAATAGTGGTCATGGCTCCTCTGCCAATAAATGTAGGCCCAAAAGAGGTAGGATTCTGAGCTATTTCGTTTGCAAAACCCAGATCATACATGAATACTAGTTCATTAAGTAGGTCCCGCGATCAAAGAGTGGTCAAAGTGTGTTAGATTTATATCTTGTTCTAACATTAGGCCACAAATCCCCTTTCTTCCTTTTGTACAGAGTGGACAGTTAAAATCCCCCCCCCCCATAAAATTATCATTTCCTTATTGGATTTGTCTATTTCATGTTGTATATCTTCCCTAAGCATTTTTAAGGTATTCGGGATTTCATCTTTCAGAATGTTATTGTAGAAATTTATCAGAACTACATTAACTCCCTTTTTTAAGTTTAGGGTTATTACTTGGTAGTAACTAGAATTAGACTTAAAACGTACTTTCTCATATTTAAGCTGATTAGAGAGAAGTGTTATTAGACCTCCCTTCGCACGTCTGTGTTGGCCCCCCTCAGCCGGGGTAAAAAAGGTTCTATAGCCACTTATATACACCGGGTCCGTGGTCCAAGTTTCTTGAAGAACCACAACATCCCGCCCATTTAGGATAATCTCCCAGGATAGATTATTTATCTTGTTCTTTAATCCTGCTACATTCCAAGATAGAAATGTACAGGTTTTCCTTTTTTTATTTACTTCCATATCTACCCAGGGGATATTACAAGATAACTTTTTACATGGAGGACTTACTCCTCCACTATTATCCCCCACCTCTGCCTCTTGGGTGCTCAGAATGTTACAAGGAGGCTCTTCGGTGTCACCATAGTTTATATTTAGGGTCAATTCTAAGGGTGAGATAGTTTTACATCCCTCCCCCAGGGTGGACATTTTAAAGTTTTTTTTAGAATCAGCCTCATCTCCTACACTCAGAGTATTTGTCTGATAGGTATCCTGTTTCTGTCAATCGACATAGTCAAGGCCCGAGAAAGCATCGAATCTATTATAGGTTGGTAGATTATAAACTGGAAGGGGAAAATCTCTATTCTCCCAAAAACGATTATTATTTCCATAATTTAATCCAGGAGTTGTTGGGACAAATTGCCTTCGATTAAAAATAAGCTGTCTCCGAGTTTGGGGTAAAGGAATCTGACCGTATCCACGTTGATTTGAGCTGAACCAATCAGCGGGATGCCTTACTTTATCCCTGTCTCTAGGGTTTTGCCCTGGGCAATAAGGAGAGAAGTAGCTAAGATAGTGGGTAGTAATAGAGTCGCTACTTCTTGACTCATACCAATCTCCTATATGAGGGACCGCTCTATGATCTTTAAAATTTACAATAATAACATCCCCTTTCTTGTCTTTGGGTCTAGAGCCCACCCAGAATGATTGCCTCACAGTCAGTATTTCTCCATTAATATGGGCAAGCAGGGGTCTATTATTATGTAACCTTTTTTTTTTATTTTATTTTTTTTATTGAGAATTGACATGATATAAAACAGACATCAAAATACATATGTGATACATCGAAAAAAAAATCACAAAATTCATATACTAAATCATCCCGTTAATACATCAATACAGCATTTAGATTTGATATTGTTATTACCTGAATTTGCAAAAAAGTATGTAAAATAATCAATCCATATAAAAAGGTCGGTTTACAACTATGTACATATATACCCTTGTTTAACGAGGTTGACAAAGTTCAAACTAAATAGTAATAAATTACATAAAAGCACCGTTAGCAGACGTACCCTCCCTCCATAGCTTCACTGGTGCCCACATTTCAAGGCCGAAATCCCGCAATTTTTTACCTTTATAAGAATACAGAGAGGATTCTATGTTATGTATAGTGAGGAATCTGGCCAGCCACATTGAGAAAGTGGGGGGAGAGGAGTCCTTCCAAGCAGCTGATATCAAGATTCGTAAAACGGCTGCTGCTAGAAAAATTAAAGCCTCTGCCTCTCTCCTTCCACTCAACCCTAGTTTGCCATCAATCCCGAGTATCATAACTGTTGGGGATAGGCTGATCTTCAAACCTAGCAGCCCCTCCAGAAATTTCTCGATCTCAGTTTTAATTGTGGCAAGTTTGTCGCAGAGTGAAAACATATGGACCAGATCGGCCGAATCTTGTTGACATCTAGGACATTTACTATCTTCTCTCATCCCCCAGTCATGTAACTTAGCGGGGGTATAGTATAGGTTGAAAACAGTCATGAAGTGTTGAGCCTTCAAATTAGAGGACCTAAGTACCTGCTTGTCTAAGGATAGGGCTTTATCAAGGTCTGCATCTGGGTCCTGTAATTTCGTTGCCCAAGCTGCCTCATGCTTCTCAAGATCATTAGGTAGCCTGCCCAGCAGCTCCTGATAAACTACCCTTATCCTGTCACCATTGTTCACTACATAATCGAGGATGGGGCTAGGAGCGAGAGAGCAAGCGGCGATTACGTCTGCTCTGAAAGTTTGTGCAATTTGGATATACTTAAAGCTATTGCCTATAGATAGATCGTATTTCTGTTGAATAGCTTCGAATGACATCAACTTACCATTGCACATAATATCGCCTATCGTCTGGATGCCGTGTTGCTCCCAACATTTCCATGCCCCATCCATACTAAGGTTCGGGAAGAAACCTGATTTCCATAAAGGTGAATGTCTATTAGTTCTGGAAATCTGCAGGTATTTCTGAATTCTTTTCCATAAGTCCCAAGCTCCCAGTATAATCTTAAGCCTAGTTTTCTTAAAAAATCTGCGACCATTTTTTCTCAATAAGGCACCCACGGCTTCCTGCCCCATAAGAAGCTCGTATATTGAGGGAAGAATATACAGATTAGAGGCTGGATCCCTGATATGACTCTCCCCACCACCAGCTTGGAATAAGATAGACATCTGAGTTATTAAGCATGCCCAGTGGTAGAATCTTATATTTGGGGCACCCAAACCTCCTAGTTCCTGGGGAAGAGACATATATTTAGCTGCTCTTCTAATCTTGCCATATTGCCACAGAAAGCTGTTAAAGATAGATTCCGTTTTTTTTAACATTTGTTCCTCGATCAAGAAGGGTATAGATCTATATAGATACAAAAGTTTGGGCAACATTGTCATTTTCAAAACATTTGTTCTGCCAATGATAGATAGATGTAATGCATCCATACGTTTTAAGTCTGTTTCTATTCTTTTGAGGAGTGGGTTGAAATTATCCTGTATAATTAGCCCAGTCTCCGCTCTGATAATAACCCCCAGATATGTAGCAGAATCGACATACCGTTGATCCATTTTTATTATGTTCTTTGAGCAGATCACCTGTGTTTTTTCCTCGTTTAACCTGTATCCAGAACAATATCCGAATTGTTTGGTAATCTCTACTAATGTTCACATAGTCTCTACCGGATCAGGTGTTAAAACCGCTAGATCGTCGGCGTATGCAAGGATTTTGCTCTCAAACCCATTGGTTATGACTGGTTTTATGCTGTTGCTCACCAATATCTGCCTAATCAATGGATCAATATACAGGGCAAATAAGATTGGTGAGCAGGGACATCCCTGGCGGGTGCCCCTGTCTATCCTGATCCCAGCCGAGCTCAGACCCATCATCTGTATGCAAGCCATCGGGTCGCGATACATGGCCCTAATAGCTATCAATATTTTTGGACCGAAGCCTCTCCCCTGTAATACATCCCAGAGATACTGCCATCTAACACGGTCGAATGCCTTCTCGGCATCGAGGAGGATCATGGCGACCCCCTCCCCCCCAGCATGAGCCTCAAATATAGATATAGCTCTTCTCACATGGTCCGTTGTGCCACGACCAGGGATGAACCCATGCTGCCAAGGGGAGACGAGGCCACCGATGACCCTCCCCAGCCTTGTGGCTATGATTTTTGCATATAGTTTGTTATCGGAATTTATAAGAGAAATTGGTCTATAAGAGCCAGTACTTTCTTTTGGCTTACCTTTTTTATGGAATACCACAATGTTGGTATCTCTCCACGTTTCTGGTATTATACCAGTACATATAATTCCGTTAAAAAGGTCTAGAAGGTATGGTGTTATCTCGATCTTCAAGCATTTATAGATCTCTAAGGGTATACTGTCAGAGCCAGCAGCTTTACCTGCGGCTAACTGAGACAATGCTTCTAGTATTTCTTCCATAGTTATATCGCACTCGAGGCTTGCCATTTCGTCTTGATTTAGCTTGGGGCCTAAGTCTGGGTAGTGCCTACATGCGGTATCTGGGGGGATATCCCCTGTATCTTCCCTATATAAATTCTCATAGAATTTTTCAAATATAGATACAATATCTTGGGGTTCAGTATAGTCTCGTCCCTCATCCTGTATGCATGTTATGGCATTTTTAACACTATCTTGCCTAGTTCTTAAGGATAGTGCCCTCCCGGCCTGCTCCCCTGTCTCATACATTTTCTTCCTATAGGTCCAGTAATCTATAGATGCCCTATCGGCCAGTTGCTTCTGTATCTCGGCTTTAATCAGGCAAATTTTAGTTTGGCTCTGAGCACTCTCCTTCCCCAAAGTTAATGCCAGACAGTGCTGTTCCTCTGCTTTAACCAAGTCACCCAGAAGTCTATTCTTGTCATCCTGCTGTTTTTTCCTTAGCTGGGCTGTGTAGCTAATTACTTCCCCTCTTAGTGCTGCTTAAAATGAATCCCAGACCGAGTTTCTCGAGGCACTGTATTGATTTGCGTCGAAAAACTCGCATGTCCAGTTTCGCAGATGTTCTATAAATGCAGCATCAGCTAATAGTTTACGGTTAAATGTCCAAGATCTTCTTTTCCTAGTTGGACCTAAACCATTGTGGCTAATCATTAACGGGTTGTGATCCGATAGGATTTTGGGGAGCTTTTTGATGTTAACTTTCCCAATCTCTCCTGAGGAGATTAAAGCATAATCAAGTTTGCAGTACTTCTGGTGGGGGCAGGAAAAATACGTAAAGCCTGGGTCATCAGGGTGTTTTGAGCTCCATATATCAACCAGACCATGTGATGTCATCATGGATAGGAGTGCCCTTGAAACTCTAGGTTTCCTTCCACTATAGGGAACATTACTGGAGAGGTCAATTGAAATGTTAAAATCACCACATACCAAGATTGGTACGGGCCAGCTTGACAGCTCACTTTCCAGTACTTCAAATACTGTGGGATCATCATGGTTTGACCCATAGATTCCACAGACCGTTAACCCACATCCTAATTCTGCTATAGCCCATCTCCCTGCTGGATCTGATTTAGCCCGTTTGACCCCTCCCAAAGTTAATTTTCCCAAGATTACCACACCTCTTATTGTTGAGGTCTGGGAAGAACATGAAAGCATCTCGAAGCCACCAAATTTTAACAACTTTCTTTTTGCCCATGAGAGATGCGTTTCCTGCATACACAGGATATCTATGGGTTCAGATTTAACAAACTCTGTGAGTCTGGCTCTTTTTCGCCAATCATTCAGCCCCCCTATATTAATCGTGTAGGTAGTAAGGCTAAGCATTGTCGGTTTTTATGCATCTCCTTTTTAAATCCGGGGTTTGATTACTGACATTAGCCATTCTGTACAAATAAAGCCATACAAGTCTGATTTCTATAGCGTCAATTCTCAGTTTTTTCTTTTTTTCCTTGCTTTCCCCCCCCCTCCCTCCGCCACCCTTAAGTGCATGACCCTCCCTTGGGTCACCCTTCCCCCCCCTTCCACCCCACCCTTTCCCCCTAGAAGCACTCAGACCGAGGTCTGTGCGTTGATGGATGGATGCAGCAGTGTGGTGTGTGGATGCACTTGTGAATCACCAAAATCATACGTTAAACAAAACATATCCTACCCCTAGATACCTCCCCTCCTAACTCCCTATCCCATTGAAAAAAGGGGAGATTAAACACAACACCCTAGGGAAAACATCAACATTTGTTTGTTTGGCCTGCCGTATATCTTTATCTAGGCTCATTTAATACCACTTCCCCCTGGGTTATAATGAGTCCAGAAACTCCTTAGCCTTCACCTCAGATGAAAAAAATTGAGTTTTGCCCTCTCTCACAACTTTAAGTTGTGCTGGATTTACCAGATAGACCTGCATATGTTTTTCCTGAAGAGGCTTGATCAGTTGTCGGAGTCTCCAGCGCATCTCGACCGTTGCGTGGCAAAAATCTGGTCTTACAAAGAAAGATATGCCCTCACTTGTTCTTTTGGCATCAGGTCTGGCTTTATCAGATATGATTTGTCTGAGGATAAAGTTTCCTAAAAATATAAGGACTGCCCTTGGTCTGTCAGAAGTAGCCCCGGCTCGGATTTTAAATGGAGTTCGGTGGGCTCTCTGAATTTCAGAAGACCAGTTCCAGTCTGCCAATTCAGGAAATGCACTCTTAAATAGGGTAATGATGAAAGCCCTCATGTCCGACCCCTCAATCCCCTCCGGAACCCCGAGGACGCGCAGGTTGTTGCGTCTCAATCTGTTCTCCATATCCTCCAGCTTCCACTGGATATCAACAACCTGCGCCGCCTGAGAGTCAACCTTAAGTGATGCAGAGGCAGCCTCCGACTCAGTCGCTACAATCCGCTCTTCTAGATTCGTGACTCTATCCCCCACATTAGCATGTGCTTTTGATAGCTTTCTGACAACAGTTTGTAACTTACGCATTGCTGATTGCGACTTCTTTGTGTCCTGTCTGGCTTCTTCTCTGTGCGTAAGCATTGTCTGGTAGATAACATCCAAAAGGGGGGGGTGAGGGGCCTCGGTCTCCTGGATTCCCTGTAGTGGTGTAGTTGAGGAGTGATCCCAACTCAAATCTCTATGTGCTTGACTATGAGACTTAGCGTTACCATCTGATCTTTTAGCTGTACTAGGGGGAGTTAGGTTGGGGTCGCTATCCGTCTCAATATTGCTTTCCTCTTGAGAAGAGCTCCTTTCGTCATCGGACCACTCTGCCTCTTCGGTCACTGAATAGAAGCATTCACTGCTATCCTTCTCCTTCTCTTGTTCACTTTCCGCTCCTTCTGCCAAAATCACTACAGCCGGGGAGAGACATGATACATTGTCCTTTTTCCTGCAGTCAGGTTCTTTTAAAGTATCTTTCCGTATGTCCTGAGTGGCAGCGGTATCCATGAGTTCAACAGCCGTCAAATCCTCCATATGCGGGGGTGTAACTGGAACACTGATGTTTACATCCCCATTTATATCTTCCCCTGTTGCTACCCCATCGCTTAATTGATGCTCCTGATCGAGTAGCTCTACGCGGGCTGGTCCAGGAGTCAGCTGAATTACTCCTTCTCCCTCTCCTTCTCCTCCTCCCTCTCCCCTTGTATCGGCTGCAACTGCATTGATTTCTGTTACAGATTCCACTGTAGGTGTTTGTATCACGCTCGTAGTGGCCACCATTGGAGCAGCATTTACATCTGAATCAGACACAGATATCCCTTCCTTTGCTGATATGAGAGGGATTGTGTTTGCTGTGTTTTTTACGTTTTGGCCACTACGAGCAAAAAGCTCAGGGATTGACGTAGTCTGCTTCAATTTTGGCCTCGCCGCTGTTTGACTGTCCGATTTGGACTGATCATAGACCTCTGGCCGCTCTTGTACTGCTCCAGCCACTTCCTTTCTTCGTACCGAGTTTGCAGTCTCAGCTGAAGCAGCAGCAGCAGCAGCCGTATGAGAGGCAGCCCGCGCAGCCTGAGCCTTTTTCTTTGCAGCCGCCGCTGCCGCCGCCTTGGTTGCTGTACCAGAGGCTACCTTCGGGGCCATCCTCAAGTTTGAATACCCTCGAAGCAGCCCACACCCACAGGAGTTGCTCCAAAGCCTCACCCTCCGCCGAGTCGCAGAAGCTGCCGGGAATCGGGAGACAGGCTCGATGATCCGAACGCTCCGTAACCAGGAAGCGAATACTGCTGTAACCAGCCAGAGCGCACCTGTGATCGCGGCTTCAGCTTTCAGCTGTTGATTCTTTCGGGCTGCTGCTGCTGCGGGGCTCCCTCTCACGCGGCCAAACACTTCGCCTTGCATCAGGAGTCGAGTCGGGAAGTACAGGCTCTACAGCGGTATGTAAGCAGTCCTTAGTTTCACTGCCATATGGTAGGAGTTCGGAGTATCCAGGGGTCTGTTGCACCACCACCACACATTACTGCTCCGCGGCTCCTCTCACACAGCCGCCATCTTGCTCTGTGTTGAAAAATCGTCTATTATTATGTAACCAATGTGTCACTTTGTTTCTTAAGGCTCGATGGTCTTCCCTGATGTCCATAGGTAACTCGGGGACACCCGCCATGACTATTGTGTAAGGAGCAGCTTCAGGTGGTAGGTCAACAATTCTCTGTGGGTGCCACTTTCTAATATGAGAGTTTGCTGTACCGTTCTCCTTAATAGCCTTAGCGTGCGGTATCTCTGGCCTTTCTTCCACAATCATATTTTCCCCGCCTTGGCCTCCTACTATACTTACAGCTTTAATTTCAGAGTCAGGCTTCTTTTTTAACAAAGATGAAGATAGAGCGTTTTTTAGTATCGGGCTAGTTGTTTTTACCCCAGTTTGTACAGTTTTTATAGGGGGGCTGGGCAAGGTGGAACTTTTTTAATAGCAGTCGTCATTGTAGCAGATGGACCACTAGATTTTATAATATTCACCCCCTTTGACAGATCAGCTAGTAATAGCGTATTTTTCCCTACTTTTTTATCTAACTGATCAAGTTTTGTGTTACACAAATTAATTTTTTCTAACAGGGGCTGAATTAACACTTTTATCAAGCTTTCAAATTTTACTAATAAGCCACTCTCACTAAGGGAACAAGGGTGAGTTATCATTTGAGGTACAGTCGGAGGGGATAATAAAGTAACCACATCGGTCACTACTGCAATTGGGCTCCTCTTCTGTAATTTAGCTTCCCGGGTCTTCATAGGACAACCCCCTCTTTTTTTAGTGATATTAGTAGTGTTAGAAGATGACACGTGCATTATGTTTGGAGATGATGCTGGAGAAAATCTAGGGGAATTTGATAACCCTTCATCAACATAAGTGCTACACAGACTCGTGCGGGATGGTTGCATACTAACATGAGTACTTAAAATGGAAATCTCAGTGGTAGAATAATCTGAAACTTCCCCTTTATCCCCCCTGTCTCCTATATTAGTTGACCTGATATCTTCCATACTATTATGTGTATGGGTTATCGATGGGACTGTCCCTATATGACCCGCACAAGTACTTTTGTATGTCATGCTAACCACTTGAGTGCTCTTTTTAGCTGTTTGTACTTTTTGATTTTGCTTCCCCCTTCTCTTTCTTAATTTTGCCTTTTTAAATATTCTTGCTGGACATTTGTGGGGTGTAAAATGTTGTTTTTCCACGATATCTGAGTGATCAGGAAGTCTTACGGCATGCACCTGTGTTATCGCAGTGACCACTTTCCCACAGGCAATAGGGGGGTTTTTATGCATAGATATATCAATTAACTACGCCTCATCCTGGATCAAAGAAAGATTCCCGTGACCTAGAGAGGCCCGTCTATCACAATTAATCTGGTTTATTTTCTGAATTAAATAGTTATCCATAGGCCCTTTGTCTAGTTTCGCCTTAGACATCATGCTAGCTTAATTTCATACGAATTCTGAAAGAATAGTAAAAATAGTTAAGAAGACAACAGGCCTTCAGCGCTCAGCGCTCAAGACCTAAACTTAATATATATAACAGGAGTTCACAAGAAATACCTGTATAAGAAATGCCCCAACGGGACTAACGTCTAATGCCCAGTCTAGTCTCCTCAGGCCTCTGAGGGCCTCAGAGGGCCCGCCCTTTGCCCGGGCTTCGTTCAGCGCTTTGCCCCGCGCGCGTCCCACTAGCGCGTCTAGGGCTGTCTATAAATAACGGGAGGGAGGCGGGAAGAGGACCAGCTGCGGCGAGTCTGAGAGCGCAGCGCCCGCTGGTCCTCGCAGTCCCGCAGGGGTGATGGCGTCCCTCGACGGCTCCTCTCGAAGTCAGGGAGTCCTATGAAGTTTGTTGCCTCGAGCGGCTCCCGCGAAGCGGGGGCGAAGAGGAGTGGGCAGCAGGCAGCAGGAAATCCACGTGGGCAAAAAACAACCTTCAGCGGTCACCTTCACTAGTTTTTTCACCGTTTTCGTTTTTTTGTTTAACTAGGTGATACCCCCCTGTTTCCTGGTGGGGTTAAACATGGCTATGATAGACAAGAAGAGTTGGGGAAGAGTTCTCCGGTCGGGGGGATGCAGAGTACTGGGTTGGGGAGCATAGGGTGGGGAGAATTGAGGGAGAAGACAAAATAAAAAGTGTCCTTTTGCTTTGCGAGCTGTCAAAGGCTGTGCAGTGTCACATTATAAGCCCAAGGTAGATGGCAAGATAGGGATGGATAGCAAGGGAATTCAAATCTTATCTTGGAATGTTAACGGGTTGAGAGTTAGAAGCAGAAGTGCAAATATTTTCAAATACTTGAGGAATTCTCGTGCCCAAAAAATTGTTCTTCAAGAATCGCACTTGACCAAACTCGAATGCCTAGACATTTTTAAGACTAAGAAATGGGTACAGCAGATTGTGTGCCTGGACCAATGTTGTCATACAAAAGGAATGAAACAAGCAACGGTATCTATATTGGGTTATAAGACAGATAAAAAGGGTAGATGGGCCATCGCAACTGTGCAAAATATCTGAGAGAATCAACATAGTGGTGGGATACTATAGTCCGAATATAGATGATGTAGAACCCCTTCAAAATTTAAGTTTAGAGTTGGCTGAAACCCAATATCCAATTATACTGTCAGGGGCTTTTGATGCAGTGATGGACTACCAATTGGACAGCTGAAGTAATAATAGAGCACATTTCTGCTCTAAAATGCAGGCATATATTTGATCCCTATGAAACAGTTAGGTCAGTGTGACATCTGGAGACAGAGGAAAGGTGAAGAAAATGGGTACATGTATCACAATAAGAAATACAAGCATCGGTCAAGGTTAGATTATATCTTGATAGATCAGTCAATTAAAGTAGACATAAAAAATGTGCGACATTTGGCCGATCATCTATCAGATTAAGCAACAGTAGTCTTAGACTTGAAAGTAGAGTTGGGTAAAATTATGAGAACGTGGACGTTAGACTGTTCCCTCTTAAAAGAGCAGGAAATATTAGAGACTCTAAGAGAAAGAGAGGTAGACTTCTTTGAAATTAATAGCAGTTCTGCTGCCACACATATAGCTTGGGACTCTTTCAAACCATATATAAGGGGCGTCCTGATTGGCCTTTTCGCTCAGAAGAATAAGCAGTACAGGAAAGTGGTTGGAGATCTGGAACAGGAAATTGTTCTTTTTGAAAGAAAACTTTGAGATCAGATGGACGAGGAGGAGTCAAATGAGATGTTGCTAAAAGAGATCTGCTCAAGATCCGATCAAGCTCATCTTGGCTGCTGTTTCAGAAGCTAGGGTTAGGGCTCATTGGGACATCAACAAACTAGAGTATTTCGAGTATAGCAAGAATGCAGGGAAACTCCTGGCCTGGAAAACTAAGACAGAGTCAGTGAGAAATTAAATAAGAGAACTAAAATGTAGGATAATGGGGAACAGACTAGTAGAGTCTAAGGATATGGAGCAGGAATTTATAATTTTTTTGGGAGCTCTGTATGCAGAAAATGTGACTATGATTGATGCTCAGGTTAATTAATGGCTGGAAGGGCAGGCAGTCGGGGGGCACTTCACGTAAGAGAAGGAAACCCTTGCTAAGAATAAAACACCAAAGTAGGTTATGCTGATTATAAATAAAAGCAAGAGAGGAAAAGCAGCTGGGCCTGCCGGGCTTCCAAAGGAATTCTGTCTAATTCTGAGGGATAGATTGTGTTCAGTTATGACCCAGCTCTTTGCAGGGTCATAACCCCCCTCACCCTCACCCCCCCTCACCCTTACACCCTCACCCTCACACCCCTCACCCTCACAACCCTCTCACCCTCACACACCCTCACCCTCAAACACCCTCACCCTGACACACCCTCACCCACCCTCACTCGCCCTCACTCACCCTCACACACCCTCACACACCCTCACCAGCATAGCATAACAAAACATAGCATAGCATAACAAAGCACAGCATAGCATAGCATAACAAAAAAAGCATAGGATAGCAAAACATAGCATAGCATAACAAAACAAAGCATAGGATAGCAAAACAAAACATAGCATAACAAAACAAAACAGCATAGCAAAACAGAACAAAGCATAGCATAGCATAACAAAACATAGCATAGCATAACAAAACAAAGCTTAGCATAGCATAACAAAACATAGCACAGCAAAACAAAGCATAGCATAATAAAAACAACAAAACAGAGCATAGCATAACAAAACATAGCATAGCATAACAAAGCATAGCATAGCAAAACATAGCATAGCATAACAAAAAAAGCATAGGATAGCAAAACATAGCATAGCATAACAAAACAAAGCATAGGATAGCAAAGCAAAACATAGCATAACAAAACAAAACATAGCATAGTAAAACAGAACAAAGCATAGCATAGCATAACAAAACATAGCATAGCATAACAAAACATAGCATAACAAAACAAAGCTTAGCATAGCATAGCATAATAAAATATAGCATAACAAAGCATAGCATAGCATAACAAACATAGCATAGCAAAACAAAGCATAGCATAATAAACACAACAAAACAGAGCATAGCAGAACAAAACATAGCATAGCATAACAGAGCATAGCATAGCAAAACACAACAAAACATAGCATAACAAAACAAAGCATTGCATAACAAAACAAAACATAGCATAGTAAAACAGAACAAAGCATAGCATAGCATAACAAAACATAGCATAGCGTAATAAAACATAGCATAACAAAACAAAGCTTAGCATAGCATAGCATAATAAAATATAGCATAACAAAGCATAGCATAGCATAACAAACATAGCATAGCAAAGCATAGCATAATAAACACAACAAGACAGAGCATAGCAGAACAAAACATAGCATAGCATAACAGAGCATAGCATAGCAAAACACAACAAAACATAGCATAGCATAACAAAACAAAGCATAGGATAGCAAAACTAAACATGGCATAGCATAAAAAACAAAGCATAGGATAGCAAAACAAAACATAGCATAGCATAACAAAACATAGAATAGCATAACAAAACATAGCATAACAAAACATAGCATAGCAAAACAAAGCACAGCATAATAAAACACAACAAAACAGAGCATAGCATAACAAAATTTAGCATACCATAACAAAGCATAGCATAGCAAAACACAACAAAACATAGCGTAGCCTAACAAAACACAACAAAACATAGCATAGCTTACAAAACAAAGCATAGGATAGCAAAACTAAACATAGCATAACAAAACAAAGCATAGCATAACAAAACAAAACATAGCATAGCATAACAAAACATAGCATAACACAACAAAACATAGCATAACAAAACAAAACACATAGCATAACAAAACATAGCAAAACACAACAAAACATAGCATAGCTTAACAAAACACAACAAAACATAGCATAGCAAAACAAAACATATAACAGCATAGGAAAACATAGCATATAATACCAAACACAACAAAACATAGCATAACAAAACAAAGCTTAGCATAGCATAGCATAATAAAATATAGCATAACAAAGCATAGCATAGCATAACAAACATAGCATAGCAAAACAAAGCATAGCATAATAAACACAACAAAACAGAGCATAGCATAACAAAACATAGCATAGCATAGCATAGCAAAACACAACAAAACATAGCATAGCATAACAAAAGAAAGCATAGGATAGCAAAACTAAACATGGCATAGCATAAAAAAGCATAGGATAGCAAAACAAAACATAGCATAGCATAACAAAACATAGCATAGCATAACAAAACATAGCATAACAAAACATAGCATAGCAAAACAAAGCATAGCATAATAAAACACAACAAAACAGAGCATAGCATAACAAAACTTAGCATAGCATAACAAAGCATAGCATAGCAAAACACAACAAAACATAGCGTAGCCTAACAAAACACAACATAACATAGCATAGCTTAACAAAACAAAGCATAGGATAGCACAACTAAACATAGCATAACAAAACAAAACATAGCATAACAAAACAAAACATTGCATAGCATAACAAAACATAGCATAACACAACAAAACATAGCATAACAAAACAAAACACATAGCATAAAAAAACATAGCAAAACACAACAAAACATAGCATAGCTTAACAAAACACAACAAAACATAGCATAGCAAAACAAAACATATAACAGCATAGGAAAACATAGCATATAATACCAAACACAACAAAACATAGCATAGCAATACACAACATAGCATAGTAAAACAAAGCATAGCATAGTAAAACACAACAAAACATAGCATAGCATAACAGACATAGCATAGCATAACAAAGCATAGCATAGCAAAACATAGCATAGCATAACAAAACATAGATAGCATAACAAAACACAGCATAGCATAGCATAACAAATCAAAGCATAGGATAGCAAAAACATTGCATAGCATAACAAAACAAAACATAGGATAGCAAAACAAAACAAAACATAGCATACAGCATCACTCAGCACCACCACAGCATCACTCAGGGGCACCACAACATCACTATGCACTACCACAGCATCACTGAACGCCACAGCATCACTCGTTCACCATCACAACATCACTCAGCGCCACCACAGCATCAATCTGTGCAACCATTCAACAACAACTGGTTCAAATATGTTCTCTCAATGTTTCAAGCTTCATTACAAATGTAACAAAAAGATGTTAATATTTCACTTCTGTTCTTGGATTTTCGTCACAATAAAATACACTGAACATAATCTTCACAAAAGTTATTTACAAAAGTTTAAGCTATTGCCATTATAAATTACAATAAGTTTTATTTAAGTATTAAATATTTAAAAAAATAAAAGCCATTGTTATTTGTAATAAAAAATACATGTAAGTCACGTAAATATGACACATATTGCATTACAAATGCAATAGGTGTCACATTTGTGAAAGTTATAACTATTGGCATTGTAAATGACAAAGCTATTAATTTCGCTATTTTCAAAAACAAAACATAAATAAAAAAATTGTCATTTACAATACCAATAGCTCAAACTTTCCTAATGTGAGACCTATTGCATTGCAAATGCTTGTTAATATACTTATTGAGCTCTTTGCGGAAAAGATCAGGATGGAGCGGGGGTTTAATTCCTTTATATATGGTTCAAGGAAGAAGAAAATATCTCAATAAACCAATGATGTGATGGTTTATACAGGGGACCTAGCCCCCCCATTGGAGAGTTTAGACCACCTGATAATAAAGTTTGGGAAAGTGTCTGGGTATGAGTCTAATCCGTTAAAGCCAGAGATCATGGTGTGGAATATAGAGGAGAGCCACAGTTTGATAAGGAGGTAACAGAAATATTTAGGCATAAAGGTCTGTTACTTCCAAGAAAAAACTTGCAGAGTTGAATATCAACAAGACAATGGCGGAAACAAATACACTGTTACTTGGTTGGTGTCATCTTCCAATAACAATATTTGGGAGAACAAATCTGATAAAAATGTCAATTATTCCAAAATTGACTATCCTCTTTAACATGTTACTCCTCCATTTTGAGAGTGTATGGTTACAAAAGCTTCATGGGAGAGAAGATTTATTTGTATGGGTTTCCAGGAGGGTGAGAATTGCTAGAAGAAAGTAGCGCAGGAAATATGATTAAGAGGGTATTGGGCCTTCCAACTAAAAGGTTTTAAGTCCCTGCTGTCTGATAAGTGTGGGTCTGGGGAGACCAGTTATGGGATGTCTTGCTAAATGAAGTGGAAGGAGGAGGGTCAAAATGTATGCATAAATTTGAAGACTAAAGGTACTTTAAAAAAGTGAGACTAAAAGTGCTGCAGGCGGCTGCCTGACTGTGGACTCAGATCAGGCGAACAACGAATCTCTTCTACTATCGCAGATATGCCCCAATCTGGGACTCCCCGGGGATCTCTGGATGTTTGAAAGATGGGGTGGCTGTAGATCTAAGAGCAGCAGGTATTATTGAATGGGTCAGATCCTTCAAGATGAGAAACTTTGCTCGTGGGATTAGTTTCAGAGGGGAACAAAGAAGATGATATCTAGGTTTAAATGCTACCAGCTACAAAGCTGGGCTTAAGATATGGGAGAAGAGAAGTTCAGTACCAACGAATTGGAGAAGCATTTAAACAACAGACCACAATGAAAGAAGGAGGTGACAGCCTGGTATTGGCTAATTATGGAGATCAGAGTCCATCTACTTCCCTTTGGTTAGATAGTGCCGCATACAAGGATCGACCAGTTATGGCAAGTATCTTTTCGTGGTTAAACCAGCATATCACAGAAGTAAACATCACTTTTCCCTCCAAAAAGCCTTTTGGTCACCAAAAAAGACTATAAAAATTGATGGTTCAGAAGAGGTATGTTGTAAGAAGGGTTGCCTAAAGAATGCTGACGACATCCATATGTTCGTGCTTTGGCCTAATGTTCAAGACTTTTGGAAATATGTTCTTAAGTTTCTGAAAGACATCCTTCACTTCCAAATCGAGGTAAGCCCTGAACTAGTTATTTTTGAGTTGTCGCCAGAAGCAGCAGAGCCTCAGGGCTATGGCATCAAGCTGTTCTATATAATCCTGCTGGGGAAAAGATAGATCTGTAAGCAGAGTATTCAACCTGTGCCCTTCCTCAAAAGCAGAATGGCTTACTCAGTGTTATACGTATACAGGTTGGATTTGAGTCGATCTCTTAACAAAAAAGCAGCAAGGTTGTGGACCCCATTGACCATCTGGCTGGATGGGATGACAGAGTGAAACTTCCAGGAACAAATAGGAAGTGAATGAAACAGGCTGTTTCTCAATTTGGTCCTATGATTACAGCCATCTGGGGACATGGCATGGCAGCCGGTACCCTTCTTTCTAAGTTGAGGTCTCTAGTTTCTCCTGAAGGTCAGAACACTATGGCAGAGGGAGAGCTTGGTGGCCTGCTGGAGATGAGCAAGGCAAATGAGGACAAAAATAAGCATTTCTGAGATGTGCATGGATCCATTGATTGGGAAACGCATAACGAGCATTGCTCTGAGAACCTTGGATCTTTGGCGGGACATGCACATAGATCAAAGACGGATCCACCAGCAATGCAGCTAATGTAGCTAGTAATCTCAGTGAAGAGAGTCATGGAGAAAGGTAGCTGGGGATGTAGGAAGAGCACTGGTGTTAAATGCAGCGAGAATATTTTGATGTTGATTGCGGGAAGAACATTGAAGCAAATTTATTTATAACTAATTTATTAATATGTGTAAGGTGCTCGACTGTGAATAAGATCCTTATTCCTTAACTTATATCCCAATTCCATTCCTTAACTCCCATCGAAGATTCAAGAGGGGAGAGTCTAAGTAGCTCAAAAAACAAAACAATGAAACAAGCATTGGCAAAGACAATACGTTTATCAGGGTGGCATTTTCCATATGTACCCATCTCGCATCTTCCACTATAGTGCGCAGTAATCAAGTGATCAGGCAAGAGTGGTCGGCTTTCCTCTAGCCCTGAAGGAAGCTGAGTAGATTTTGGAGAAATCAGAGTCCACTGTCTGCAAAAGAAAGACGACAACATCACTACTTCTGGGTAGGAAAATTCCATAAAATCAAAGACATTATTAGTACTAAACAAATGTCGAAAGTGCAGAGTCCGAGATTATTTTTAGGGAATAAAATGGAATAGATAAGAATACAGAATTATATGGAGAACTAAAATGCTGTTGCTTACGGACTATTGGTTTGACTTTTGAAAGAGAAAACAGACGCTCATATTTACTTGAATCTGGTTTTGTGATACCTACAGAAATTGAGAGAAATATATAAAGACTGTTATAATCGATTGAAGATTCTCGGGTGAGGGCAGTCCTGTTCATTTTAATAGCATGCCAAAATTATCAAGAGGTCCGTAATCAGGGCCGGACTGGGAACCAAAACATGCCCTGGCAAAGTGCTTGGCCGCCCCCTCCCTCCCCCTTGGGGGGTTTGTGGGTGCCGCCAAGCTCTTTGCCAGGGCCGGTTTTCGGCCGATGTTGTTACAGGGCCGATTTTGCAGCTATGCTGCAAAAACGGCCCTGTAACAAAAACGGCCCCCAGCGGCCCCAAACCGGCCCCCACCTGTGCGGCTTACCGGGGGATTGCCCGGTGCCCGCTATGGCCAGTCAGGCCCTGTCCGTAATAACGACTAGCATTTATTTTAACAGGGATATACCATTATTTGACAAAACGCAGTCATTCCCTGATTGATAGAACAGTGTAAAGTATTATTTGGTAAGGTAATTTCTTCCCTTTGGAAACATATAGCGCCAGATGTATCAAGTCTTTTTGCGTTCGCAAACGTGCAGATTCGCATAATCTGCCCGTTTGCCAATGCAAAAATTGCTTTTCCAATGTAGCAAACCTAATTTTGCAATTCGGTAATCTGTTTCCGAATCGCAAAATGGGTTTGCGATTCGGTATTAGGAAGGGGTGTGTTTAGGGCGTCCCTTCCTAATTCCGAATTGCATCGATATGTATGAATGTTTTGTGACCGCAATTGCGGTCGCAAAACATTTGCATTTTACCTCCTACTTCAAGTAGGTGGGAACCCATTTGCAAATGGGAAGGGGTCAACAAGGGACCCCTTTCCCTTTGTGAATGTTTGTAAAGCCATTTTTAAAAGTAGGCAGTGGTCCCACGGACCACTGCCTGCTCTTAAAAAATGAAAAAAAAACTTTTCATTTTTCTTTTTATTATGGAATATGGGCTGCTTTACAAAATAAAGATTGCTCTTTTTAAAAGCAATCACAGACATGGTGGTCTGCTGATCTCAGCAGGCCACTATCCCTGTAATTTTTGCGATTCCTAGGGGGTTGCAAATTGCGACCTACCACATTAATATTCATGAGGTAGGTCATTTGCGACCCCCTAGGAATCGTAAAAAAGGTGTACTCTACACCTTCATACATTGCATATTGCGTTTCCCTAATTGCAAATCATTGTGATTCACATTTAGGGAATCGCAAAATGCTATATTCATACATCTGGCCCATAGTGAGAAGGGGTAAAAAGAAAAGATCTGAATTCCTTTATTTTGACTTTCTTGTTTCAGCTCTCCTTTCTGAAGTACCATCCCCTAAACCCCTTTCACACTTCTGCCCAATCTGAAACTCAGATTTACTCTTCCTGAGTTGGTGCTGGCAGAAACGGCGCTTCTGACGGTGCTGCTGTTGAGGAATTTGACGCATGACAAGGTGTGGCTTTAAAGCGCTAATGAATGCAAACTGCGTTTGTGGTATGTTACTATTTCTTCAAGTTTTTAACATACTAGGGGGCAGATTTACAAGCCCCCTGCGCCACCAGTACATCACTGAATGTGACGTACTGGTGGCGCATTTCACTGCTCCATATTTACAAGGACAGAAAAAGCCACCCTGCGTGACTTTTCCTGTCCTTGTAAATATAGCCCCTTTACATGCAGCACTTTGCGTAAAAGGGGCGTTCCAAGGGTGTTGCTGTGGGTGTTCCCACGCAACAACCATGGAACGAGACACATTTCCAGATTTACGAGGAATAGTAAATCTGGGAATGCATGTGAATGCTATGCCTCCCCAGGGGAGGCGTAGGGAGGCGCAACAAGGAGAAATGTTTTAATTTCTCCTAATTTTTTCCTCTTTCAATGCGCGCTTTATTCTACAGCACACATTGAAAGAGAAAAATGCCTGTAGTGATTGTTTTTGTGCAGGAAGGTGCCCCTTCCTGCACAAAAACAATCTCCCCACGACGCAGGCATCCTTACACCATGGCGCAAAAGTATCTGTGCCAGCTCATGGCTGCAGTTTGTGCGCCAGCGCAGGGTGAAGCATAGAGATGCAACATATTGTTGTAAACATGTTGCATCCCTGTGCTTTGAAAGTGACACCAAATGGCTTGTGGAATGCACTGAGTCACTTTCATCGTAAATGTGCCCCACGGTCATTATATTGCAGATGCTGCACTAAGAGGGAGTCTCTACATCACAGGTAAGTTTTCAATCTTTTACTTCCCAGGCCTTTAATTCACAGGTAAGTTAGTTTTAAGTGCCCTAAGCTTAAAAATATATGTGCTAACACACACATACATAGATAACAATTTGTCACTTAAAATGTTAATAATAATTTGAAATAAAGTTAAAAGTACGTAATTAGTCAAATATAATTTATTTTAATTATTAAATACATACTTTTAAAAATAACACTACAATATGGGTTTACGGTATTTAAGTTTATTTGGAGGAGGCATTGTGGTTTTAGTGTTCAAGGACGGTTGGTACATAGGGGTAATAGATAGTTTTTAGGATTCATGGAAAGGTAGTCTGTAGGGTTAGAGAGGACTTTTTAGAGCTCTTAGATGGGTACGGAATGGGGTAGTAAGGAATTTTAGGGCTCAGGAATTGATAGCTTATAGAGACAGTGAAGAGCTTTTAAGGATCAGGGATTGGTAGTGTATAGGGGTAGCAATGAATTTTTAGAATCAGGGATGTGTAGTGTATAGGAGTATGATACAATGAAGTGCCAGCATTACATGAATATATACAGGATCTTCTTATTTAAAATTCAGACAAATACAGAAATATAGTATTGAAGAGACCTGGTATCTTTTGCCAGATTTCCCCTGTCTTTTTGCCTCTGACCCCCTGTTTTGACTGTGTGTTTAACTTAGTTTTTGCTGTTTTTAGGACTCACTGCACGTTTTCAATGGTAACCAGTGCTTACGTGCATGTGCTCTGTGTCTAAAATGTGATGGCATTTGGTTTCTCCATGACTGGCATATTTAATTTACTGAAAAGTCCCTAGTACAGTGCACTACATGTGCCCAGGGCCTGTAAATCAAATACTATTAGTGGGCCTGCAGTACTGATTGTGCCACCCACACGAGTAACCCGTCAAACTTGTCTCAGGCCTGCCACTGCAGAGCCTGTGAGTGCAGTTTTAAACTACCATGCTGACCTGGGAAGTTCATCTACTTGCCAGGCCAAAACCTTCCCTTTTATTATATGTAAGGCAACACTAAGGTAGGCCTTAGGTAGCTAACTGGGCAGGTGCAGTGTATTTAAAGAGTAGGGCATGTACTGTTCAGTTTTACATATCTTGTTAGTGGAAAAAAACGCTAAGTTCGTTTTTCACTACAGCAAGTCCTATTGCTCCCATAGGTTAGTGTTGGAGCTGCCTCATAACATTTTACAAGAGTAACATCCAATTGGGAAAAGATAGAAAGAGTACATTTGGTGTCTCTGGACTAACAATTTAAAAACACATCTTATAATGAAGTTGTTTTTTAAGTTGCAGGTCTGAAAATGCGACTTTTAGTAAGTTGCCATTTTCTAACTTTAGCAATTCTGTGCCTCTGTATGGCCCTGGAATACACGTTTGGGTTAGATGACAGCTGAGCTTTGTGCATTACCTCTAGAGAGTCACACACAAAAGGAGCTGAGGTGTACCCTGCACAACCTGATGGCCCATCAGTAGGCTGGTAGGTCTTCCTAAGCTAGAGTGAGAGGGAGGAGCTGACACTTGATGCCTTATCCCCATACAGAGAGCTAAATACCCCCCTGTTGGGTGTCTGGAGCCACTACAAAGACCTTTCTTCAAAGGCTGAAATGTATAAGTACTAGACCTCTGATACCATATACTCAGAACACTTCTGTACTGAGGACATTCTGCTAGGAAGAAGAGTTCTTGTGCTGCCAGGATGGACTGCCACTTTGCTGCTTGCTTTGCTGTGTTGGCCTGCTGCCACTTGCCTGGAGGTGGAAGGACTGTACTTTACTCTCTACATCCTGCATCTCTAAAGGTTCTCCAAGAGCTTGTTTGAGCTTGCCTCCTGTTTCTATAGCCTCAGGGATATAAAGGTGTCACCTGCATCTTGCTACCAGCAGCTGGGCTCCTCTGCTGTGAGTCCTGCTCTGTCAAGTGGTGCCAAATCCGGTCCTGCGCCCTTGGTAGTGAGTATTTGGTGCTGCAACCCAACAAACCATTGCATCGTCCCCAAAGCGTCGTTCAGAACCAGCGCATTCACTTAGAAATTGCCGCATTGCCGCTGCCTGCACCGAAGCTGTGGACACTGCTCGCCGAGTGTGCGACGCAATAACCTCAACTTACAACACAGCCCCGAATTTGCTGACGCAGCGCATTCGAATCACCGCTGCTGTGTGAGTTTTAGACATTCCATTACCGACACCTGCGACACCTCGTTCCCAACTCCGATGCATTCTCGGTCCGGTGTGGCAACTAACAGATGCATTGCCACCAGCCCAGCGGTTTGACATCAACGCCTCAGAACTGATGCACAGTGCTCTTGACATAGACGCATCAATAACTTATCCCGACTTTGAAACCGATGGATCGCTTGCGACAGTGACGCATCACCTCCGTATTTCAACACATCCCCGAGTACGACGCATCGACGCATCCAAGGTACTGTCAGCAGGTCTTCATGACTCCTGTATCCGGCCCACGCTCCATCGTGGTCGGACTGAACTTTTAGATTTGCCTTGGTCAAGTGCGACCAGATAGCCCCAGTTCGAGCTATTTACTTCTAAGCACTGCATTTTGATTTAATCTTGCAAAATACACATCTTGATTTGTGGTTGTTGGATTTTTGTAATTTTGTTCTTGTTTTACTCACATAACTCTTGGTTGTTTTTCTAAACTGGTGTGAAGTACTTTTGTGGTGCTTTACACTGTGTTACTATGTGTGGTCACAAATACTTTACACCTTGCCTCTTTAGTTAAGACTGATTGCTCTGTGCCAAGCTACCAGAGGGTGAGCACAGGTAAACTTGTGTTGTGCACTACACTTACCCTGACTTGCATTGTGGTTCCTGCTTGGACAGGGTGCATACCTCTGCCAACCAGAAACCCAATTTCTAACATTGGTGTTCAGCAGTGAGGATAGGAATTGTATTTGTGCAATACATACAGTGATTGGTGTACACTACTTCCAAATTTCAGACCATTACGTACCAATATACTATTTTTCATTTTTTTCTTTGGCAACCTTTTGAGTTTTTGCACAACCATGTCTCAATCTGCAGAGTAAAACAGCTGTTTCTGCAGTACTGTATTTGGCAACCTTTTAGAGTTTTTTCACAACCATGTCTCAATCCGTACTGGAGTTTGAGCAGGAGAAGTTGGAAAGCTACACAGTGGCCCAGCTCAAATGTTTCTGCAGGGGGCTCAAATGTTATTTTAAAGGCCTTACTGAAAAGGAGGAGCCACAAAGGGCACTGAGGGCATGGTTAGTGACCAGGGATGCTGCTGTGCACCCAGAGGATAGGAATTATGGTGTAGAGAAGGAGGAGCCAGCATTACCAGTGGGGTGAGGGGTCAGTCTGAATAGTGGAAGAACTCCCTCCAGAGCAGAGCTGGCAATAGTGTTTCCTCTAAAGATCTGTATTCAGCAGAGTTGAGGGTCAGGCTGTCAGGCGCTGACTCACGATCATCACGGTATTCCAATGCGCCTACTAGTTTACAGACATAAGACTACAACTCCCAGAAAGCCTAGCCCAGAGGGAGGATCAACATCTATTTTACCCAGCTATGCGACACAGGCGGGGCGCGTAATCTGTTGTGTTGGTCCGAAGTCTCTGTTCGTCGGTTCTGCTCCAGGCGCTGTGTTCAGCGCTATCTCCGAGTATCACGCTGAAGGAAGCGTAGATACTCTTCAGCTGGGATTTTACTTGCGCTGAGAGGAAGCGCAGGATTCCGGAGTTCGAACTTAAGTTGTCTGCCCTGAAGCGAAGCGCCGGCTGACATTTCACGCGGAGGATAGCGTGAGCTCAACTCTTCATTGTTTTGGTTTCCTTCTTTCAGAAACACTGAGATCACTGTTCGCGCCTAGGAAGCGCTTAAAGACTTGAGTTCTGGGGAACGTGTTGGTAATCTTCGAGCTCTGATTTCAAGCGTTTGGAGATTTATCTTTGGAAAGACACTTGCGCTGCAGGGAAGCGCATTGACAAAAGAAACCTTTTGCTTTTGGTGGAGTAAGTCCAGGGATCCTTCCTGGTAAGCTGCCGTTTACTTTTTTGTTTTGGGGAGATTAACTACTTGGTGACATCCTGTGCTGTTACTCTCAGATCTCCGAACAGCATCAAAGGGAACACTCATTGCTGTTTATACTTTATGTCCCAAGGAGAAACTGTTGTTGGAATGGACCTTGAGTTTATTATTTTGCCGTTTTATTGCACCGCTTCTCTGGAGCAAGAGAAGTAAACATTCAAGTCTCATTGGGTTGTTTAGGCACCAATACATTGGAAGGAACAAGCCTCATGCAGTTGTTAATCTGAATTCAGTATTCTGATATTTATTAATCCTAGGGTATGTACTGTTGAAGAAACCTCAGAATATACTAGGGTTGCCCTGTGTGAAAGGGGTATTAACCTGTTATGGTTCTTGTTGTAGGTGTGCTTCCAGAGTGCGATAAAGGTGTCTGAGATTTTGGTGTACGGAATATACGACCAGTTAAAAAGGTATTAGTCAGTTCTAGCGAGACCATATGAGAGTAGCGTTTTACAAGAACCAGTGCTAACCCTGTATTCTTTTTGTTGCAAGGTGTCCCGCTCCCCGCTGTTCCTTCCCTAATCCCTTTTTTCCCTCACCTGACTACCTTACTACTCTGAGTTGTAATTCCAGAGTTGGGGAAGTCTGGAGGTGGACCCCTTTGTGCATCATACGGAACTAAAGGAGTGGCCTTGACGCTGACACGGGCGGGAAGTAAGAAAGTTCCAATAGGAGCTGGTAAAGCTAAATTTGGATGTGGAAAAGCAGAAATTGGCAATGGAGGAGGAGAAAATGCTTCTAGCTCAGGAACTGAGCTTGAAAGAGCTTGATGTGAAAACCAAGAGGTTTGGGTCCAGCACAAATGATGGCAGCACATCATCAGGGTCCTCTGAGAGGAAGGTACACATACCCAAAAGTCTAATGCCTGATTATGGAGTGGGAGATGACATAGATTGGTGGTTTGAGGCCTACAAGATAAATTTGCAAATACACAAGATTCCTGAAGAGGATTGAGGGGCGGGTTTGTTGAAGCATTTCTCATGTGAGGGGACGGACCCCTTACTGACCCTAGAGGGAGGGGACATGACAAGGTACCCCACCATAAAGGAGGCCCTGATAAGGAGATATGGTCTAACTCCAGAGAGATACAGGCAAAAGCTTAGGGACAGTGTGAAACGTGCCCCTCAAACATGGGTAGAGTGTACTGATTCTTTCTGCAAGGCACTGAATGGTTGGGTGAAGGGCAGTGAGGTAAAAGATGATCAGGGGCTGTACAATTTGATTGCACAAGAGCACATGTTCAGTCTTTGTTTTCCAGAGCTGCACCAGCACTTGATTGACAGTATGCGTTCTGCCCCCAGGAAGCCTGCAAAGGAGTTAGACCACTGGATCACCACCAGAGTCCACAAAAAGTTGTATGGGAAAGATCCAGCAAAGGGTGGGCAGGGTTCCCAAAATAAAATTAAGAAGCTCTCTAAAGGGCCCCAAACTAGTTCCCATGGTCAGGGTTCCTAACCCCTAGGGAACAGAAGAATTGGTTCGCTAATGGAAAGCCTGCATGGAAGGGACCCATGAAGTGTTTTGAATGTAATCAGGACGGACACTTCAAGGGAGATCCCAAGTATCCTAAGCGGGCAAAGCCTCCTACCAATGGGCAGTCACTAGGGATGGCTAGTGTAGCTCTTGGGGAGGAGTTGGTCCCAGTTTGTAGTGTGGATACAGCTGAGGATACCCTAGTGTCCCTGGGTGACAGTGAAATGGTACAGATAACCCTCATGCCTGATAATACTAGGAGGTGTAAGCAGTGGGTTACCTTCAATGGGCAAAGGGTGGAGGCTCTGAGAGACACAGGAACCGAGCTAGCATGACAACCGTCCAGTGGCATCTGTTTTCTTCAGAGCAGGTAGTCCCTAATGTGGTCAACTAAGTTGTTGCGGTAGACAACTGTTAGAGTCAATGGTTAGTGGCTCAGGTACCCTTTGAATAGGTGGGGATCACAGGTTCCTTGAGAGTATCTGTGAGTCTATCCATCCCTGTGGATTGTCTGCTGGACAATAAGCTGGAGCATACCACCTGGAAGGAGGTGGAGCTCCGGTCACACTTGGAGGTGTTGGGGTTGCCTGAATGGGCGTGTCTGACCACACGGTCCATGGCCACACGTGAGGGTGATCAGAAGGACCTGGAGCCTAAAAGAGTTGCCCAGGTACCTGCCAAGATGAGAAGGTGCAAGGGGCATGAGAAACCCATACCTGAAATTCCCATGGTCCAGGAGGAGGCTGAACCTTAGGGTGATGCCTGAAACCTACAGGGGAAAATGTGGCCAAACTGGGGAACCTGCCTGAGCTGTCCTATTGGCAGCTGGATGGAGGGCCCTAAAGGGAGGAGTTCTGCGCGGCACAGGAGGAGGGCCCTACTCTTGTGGGTCTTCAGCGGCAGACCGAGACCCAGGCAGCTGGTGATGCCTCTGGCGAACAACTGATTTATTGGGGGAATGGTCTCCTGTATAGTGAGCCTATGGATCCTGTGCCTGGTGTAGCGTGTGTGCTGGTGGTACCCCAGATATGCCGATCCTTCCTACTAGGTCTGGCTCATGATGTGCCACTGGCAGGTCATTTGTGGCAAGATAAGATTTTTGATAAGCTTGTCACCCATTTTTATTGGCCTCAAATGAGTAAGGCCTCAGATGTGTTCTGTAGGTCATGTCCTACCTGCCAGGTGAGTGACAAGACAAGAGAAATGGGAAGCCCCCTACAACCTTTTCCTGTCATGAGCCCCCCCCTTTTGAACAGGTGGGCATTGGCATTATTGGGCCTCTGGATCTCAAGACAGCCATGGGCAACAGGTTTGTCCTGCTCTTGGTGGATCCTGCCACCCAGTACTCAGAAGCTATCCCTCTGAGACTGGTGACTGCACCCGTTGTGGTCAGGGCACTGATAGGCATTTTTACCCACGTGTGTTTCCCCAAGGAGTTGGTATCTGAACGTGATACCAACTTCATATCCTTGCACATGAAGGCCATGTAGGAGGAGTGTGTGGTAACCTACAAGATCTCCAGTCCTTAGCACCCCCAAACCAATGGGTTGGTTGAGAGATACAACCATACTCTCAAAGGCATGATAATGGGTCTACCTGATCCCATGAGTAGGCCCGGGTGGAGTTCCACTATGCAAAAATCCGTGAATTGACCAAAAAACTCTGCTGCGCTACGTGGATTTCCGCAAGCGGTGGAATGCATTACGTTGCGCCGCTCGTGCTGATTTTTATCGCTGGGCGTTTGTCCCATGCTATAAAACAGCACTATGTACAGCGCAAGAGTGCACTGCTTCTTTCTGCCGCTTGAGGAGATGTTTTACTCGAGCTGCAGCTTCCTGAACGCAAACGGAAGGTTTCTCAAAGCGAGCAGTAGTGACCACCCGCAACTGCCCGCACTGAGAAATCTCTCCAGGAGGTGGTCTGGAATAAGATTTTCCATGCTCGCCAACTTAACCTTGATGAGAGCGACCGAGGAAGAATTCCGCTCTGCTGAGTTTTTCGGAACTCCGCGCGCTGCAAACTCTGCAAATGGAGCAGAATTTCACACCCAGGCCTTCCCATGAGACTTAAGTGGGAGGTCCTCCTGCGAGGTCTTTCATTTGCCAACAGGGAGGTACCACAGAAGGGGGTTGGCTTTAGCCGTTTTGCACTTCTGCACGGGAACCCTGTGAGGGCACCTTCCAGATTGTTAAAGGAAGGCTGGGAGCAAGCTCCCAGGAAGCCACCCCGTGATGTATTCAGTTACATGCTGGCCTTCCGCAACTGGACAGCCCACCTTCTGAAACTCACCCAGGAGAATCTGGAAGCTAGCCAGGAGGACGTGAAACGCTGGCATGACCTAAATACCACTCTTGTTGAGTTTAAGCCTAGTCAAAAGGTGTGGGTGAAGGCACACATAGAGCCACGTGCTCTGCAAGACTGCTGGTATGGGCCATTTGAGGTAAAGCAGCGCAAGAGTGACGTCACCTATCTGGTTGACTTGCAGACTCGTTGGAACCCTTGAGGGTCCTGCATATGAACTGCCTCAAGTCACACTTTGTGAGGTCTAAGTTGACCATGCTCTTGGTTGCTGATGATGAGGTTGAAGAGGAGAGTGAACCTCTGCCCGACCTCCTGCCTTCCAAAGAGCCGGCTGGATCAGTAGAGGGTTTGAGACTCTCACCTACGTTTGACTCTAGAACAGCAGAGAGACTGTCGTCAGTTGCTGTGACTGTTGTGTAGTTCCTACTAATCCATAGGATTTGCCCATTTCTTGGACAACATAAACTTTGGGTGAAGTACCTAGACTGATTCCGAGCAAACCCACAGGATTTGTTGGCCTAGAGAACAGCTAGCTTACAGTGCCACCGTAAACCCCCTAACCTTGCCAGGGAGCGAATGGTTTCTGGCAATTTGACCCCTCAGGGATCATGGTAACAGATCAGAACCTTTTGCTCAGTCACTCACGCTCAGAGAAATATACAGAATACACAGTGGAACATTTTCAATATGTTTATTGAACCAACGTTATTCTTGTATAGAATACATTTGCTGCAATAATCAGTACACAGAAGCACATAAAAGTGATTACAAGCACCAAAAGAGTATATAGTAGATATAATTCGACCATGGTGCTAAAACAGTGTATAAATGCAGGCATATAAACAAGGCAGTAATAAGGCGTAGACCTACTCTGCAAACCCAACTCTGCGTGTGACGCCAAGAATCACCCCAAGGGACGATCAAACCCCATTACCTGGCGGGAGAGAATGTAGGAGCCCATCTTGATCACAAACTGGACACCCCATCACAGAGATGCCATGCCGCTTCATGGTGAAGTCTCAGCATGCAGGGATCCTCGGTGTCAACTGAAGTGCCTCCTCTGCTAATCTTTTGGGATACTCATTATTTATAACAGAAAGGATCCTTGTGATGTGTGTATAGATTATCGATGGTATGGATATGTAGATAGCCCTGTCGCCCAATGGATGAAGTTAGAACAACATTTGTACATAGTGCGTCAAGAAGACTTGTACATGGTGTTCGAGGCATCATGATAATGTAATGCGAAGCTAGATGTGTAAATAAAGTAGTTTCAGAGAAACTAATTCAGCATTGTCACACATCCAAATATGTGCAAAAGGTTACAGCAGAAATGTTATAGTGCAAAAGTAGGACAATGTTAGAAAAATGTATAGCTCTGTTACTTGTGGTACAAAAGGGGGTGGTGATGGACGGAGCATCTGAACCAATCAAACACTCACACCCAGTCAAGAGATCTGGGTTTAATCCATCACCGTTCTTTAGCCCACTCTGCCACCCCAGTTGAGACATAGCCATATGCAAATCAGTCTGACCCTGTGCCTCATGGGAACAGTCCAGCCCGAACTGCCAAGCCATGCCTTCCCTGGACTGGAAACAAGCTTCCGAGGACCGGTTACTGGCATTTCAGCCGTCTTCAGCCCGGCTTGCTTGAATCCAGTGGCAAAGTGAGCAAGGGATTCACGTCTGAGCAGACCCTGCCAACTTATGGTTGTTACTTGTGCCTAACCCGGGCACATAACACCCACTTCCCATACTAAGGGTCCATGCATAAAAGCTATCTAATAGCTAGCAGGCCAAAATGAAATTAAAACTAAAATGGTCTAAAACCACTTTTTAAATCATCTAAAAGCAAGCTTCCCTTCAAAATATTCATATACACCTTTAAACGTCATTATAGTATTTGAAATCCTAAGCACTCAGAAAGCCATGGTGCCTTGAAAAATACATAAAAAACAAGTTTGATTCTTTTTGTTTAAAAAACAGGCCACATCATTCCCACCACACGGACAAGCCATTTATTTATGTTTTCCGAGTGGTAGACGCAACATTGGTGTTGCCGTAACCGCAGACGACGCTCCCAGATACGCACCTCGAAGTAGGTTTATGGAGCAAACGTGATTCCATCCAGTTCTCACATCAGCCGCTGAGGGAGGGACTACAGACTGTAAGTGTTCCACATAGCGGTGTCCATTTCACTAGGAGCCAAAGCATCCCAGGGTGGCTCAAAGAATGCATTAATCTGTAATGGAATACGCTGGCGACAACCATACCTATGGGCCTTTCCTGCCTGGCATTAGGCTAAACGGACTGCTGTTTCTTTTCGGATTTCATTACAATACAGGAGGCTACATTATGCATTAATCTTTTAATGCCACTCACAACAGCCGCTTACATCACAAAGGAATAATAAGAACAAGATGACATCATGGCAACAATATAAGCCGTGTGCTGAAGTAGAGCTGCCTCTTTTAAATGCGGCTCACAACAGATAAGTAACTCCTCTCTTCAATCCTTACTACTACTCATGCCAGTTTACCTTATATTCTCATATGGTGCCAATTTGATATTTTGATTTAATGTACTTATTCCTATTCTTATACTGCTTTATTATTGAACAATGTTTAACTGTTATCTACGACTATGGCACCTTTCAATCTGAACCTGTGGTGTGTCTCGCTCTCCACCCTTCCCTCGATCGCTGTTACTCCCCGCGATCCCCTCCCCCACCCTCCCTCGACTTCCAATTTATGGTTGTCGACCCTCTACTGACTGCGCGTCTCTCCCCGATTAATTGCGCATTGCGCCCCCCTTTCCGCCCTTCCTGTGTGTCGCGCACACTTTCCTACCTCCTCCCCTTCTGAGGCTCCCCGTTCCCGGCGGTATCGTTCCTCGCATCGCCTCATGTCTGGCCCGCAAAGCCCGACATCTCTCTCGTCTCGATTCGAGGAATGGACCTCGGCAACAGCAACGCAACGCTGCGTATCCGCCAGGGTCCATTCCTCGATCTCATTCCCTTACAGCTCGAGCGCATCGGTTGCCGTTTTCAAGGCTTTACCGACTGCGCTCCTACCAAGCAGCTGCTGCTCCTTGCCTAAAAAAACGAATCTTTAAACTGGTATACACCTTAGCGAAAATAGCGAAATTATTAATAATAATACCCGACTTTAGCTTAATTTAGGTCCCTAATATATATTTAAAAAAAAAAGGAGAGGTGAGTTTAATTTAGGTTCTTAGTATAAAAATAATAATTAAAAAAAAAAAAAAAAAGAGAGAAAGGTGATTTATTACCTAACTCCACTAATATCCTTTAAGCTTTAACTTCATTAATAATTATTTAATCTATTTAATAATAAGGAATAACCCTGATACCTTATTATTTTTACTTACCTGCCATGTCTGATTTAGAATCAGATGATGCTATGGCAAGCTCACCCAACCATAACAGTGATGCCTTTAAATCTTTCCTTCAAAAGGAAATGAGATCCTGCATGTTAAGTACATTGCGTGAGGTTATGGCTACTAAAATACCTTTTCCCCTTGATGTAAATACCCCCGAAGCGGAGGTTGAACACTCTAAAGCCACCAAAAAAAACAAAGCATTGCTCAAGCACTGAAAGAGGTCGCACTACCTCAAATGAGATGGGAGGTCAAAGCACCTCAAAAGGCACGGGAGGCCCAAGCGCCCCAAAAGGAAAGGTTGCCCCTCGCGGCACGCATGGCTTAGGTGCCCCAAGTGGCACAGTTTTGTTGGGCGTACATAGCGACGCAACTATTACCAGTGCATGTGTAAATTCCAGCTCAGAAGAAGATGAATTCTTTCATGAACCCGATGATGAATTTGTTCTAGACCTTGATGAACAAGACAATGACTGGGACATCGATAATATATCCGAGGCGCACTCATCCCCGTCCTCAAAGGATGCAATTCTTGATCCCCTCGGCGGAGAAATGTTCTCACCCAGGAACATCTCCCACCCTAACAGTAAAAGGTGGTACCCCCACGAACATGTAGCCAAATTTGTCACCAAATGGCTGAGGAATTCTCTTGAAAGAGAATCACGTAATACCATGAGATCGGAGTGCCCTCGCCCTTTTATTGAGGGAAAGGTCTGTCAAACGCCTAATCTAGACCCCGACCTGATTAAGTTCCTTTTTAAACTAGGAAAGGACCCTAGGAAGGGCCTGGAAAGAGCCCTTAAAGCTTGCCAAGATCGTCTTCTTGACCTTCTAGGCCCCCTCACTAGGATCCTCGACCTTGCTGAGGAATCTTACATCTCCAATACCCCCCTGGACACTAACCTAATTAAGGGATGGAGCCAGAGAGCCATAGTGCTCCTTGGAAACGCTAACTCCTCTCTAAACATCGAGAGGAAGAAATCTGTACTCATCAGGATCAACCTGAAACTCGGGTATCTGGCTGAAAAGGAGCCATCCTCTAAACCTAATGGCCTCCTCTTTGGGGAGGACATGATTAAAACTGTAGGGAAATATGTGGCAACATTTACAGCTCTGGATAGAGCCCAAAACAACATGAAGCGTGTTTTTGGACAGGCCGGTGGAAGAGGCCGTTCTTCCGGCCGAGGTAACTTCCGGCCCTTCACTTATGGAAGAGGAAGAGGAAGAGGTTCGTCGGGAAGGGGTAGAGGTTTCTATCCCTCCAACACCAGACAGTACTTCCCACAGAGAGGCAGAGGCTCACGCGGAAGAGGCTTCCCCACTCGCGGCGCCTCCAACAATACCTCCTCAAGTAAGTGCCTTTCTTTCCTTTCCCCCAATGGTCGGCGGCAGACTCCGACACTTCATTCACACCTGGGAATCCTTGATTCAAGACCCTTGGGTTCTAGAAACTGTTGGGGGTTTCAAGATAGATTTCACAGAGATTCCTTTCCAAACTACCACTCCAAAACCCCTAACCCTTTCAGCAGATCATCAAAACATCGTCAAAGAAGAAGTTTCGTCCATGCTAAAGAAGGGCGCGATAATAGACGTTCCTTGGTCTCAGAAGACCTTTGTGAGCACCCTTTTTCTAGTCGAAAAGAAGGACAAAGGTTGGTGCCCAGTAATAAACCTTCGGGAAGTAAACAAGTATCTAGTATACCGTCATTTCAAGATGGAAGGCATCCATCTGCTCAGGGATCTTCTTCTTGAAGGAGATTGGCTAGTCAAATTAGACTTAAAAGATGCCTATTTTACCATACCAATGGCAAAGGAACATCAGCCCTTCCTCCAGTTCATCTGGGACAATCGCCTTTTTCAATTTCAGGCCCTCCCCTTCGGTCTATCATCCGCCCCCTGGTGCTTCACCAAAATGATGAGAACGATAGTCTCCATTCTGAGAGCCAGGGGTATTCGCCTCATCATCAATTTAGACGATATTCTGATAATGTCCCAATCTCACTCACAGATCCTAGAAGATCTACAAACCTCCATGAACCTCATAGAAAGCCTTGGCTTCATTATAAACAGGGAAAAATCCATCCTCTTACCCTCCAAATCTCTGGAGTTCCTGGGCTTCACCGTGGACACGTCCAGGTGCCTCCTCCTACTCCCCAAAAAGAAGATTGCCAAAATTCGGAAAGAGATCAGATTTGTTCTCAAACATCAGTCTCTCTCCCTCAGAGAGTTAGCCAGGCTCCTTGGTCTTCTTTCTTCCTCGATCCAAGCTATCTTCCTTGGTCCTCTGAACTACCGTGCTCTTCAAAGAGTGAAAGCCAAAGCTCTCAGATCCGGACTTTGGTACGGAGACCAAGTTTCTCTGAACGTACAAGCCAGATTGGAACTTTCTTGGTGGCTGGAGAATTTGGACGCCTGGAACGGAAGAGCTATCTTTGGTTCAACTCCAGACTTCGTTCTAGAATCAGACGCCAGCCTTCATGGCTGGGGTGCTCGTCTCCTCGATTAGGACACTGGTGGCGTTTGGACCCCTTCGGAGGCTTCCCACCATATAAATTTCCTAGAAATGACGGCCGGGCTCTATGCCTTGATGAGCTTCAGACATTCTCTTCAGGGCAGATCCGTTCTCCTGAAAATGGACAACGTCTCCGCAGTCTCATATATCAACCGCCTCGGCGGTACGAAATCTACCGACCTATCAGATCTGGCCAAGAAACTCTGGCTGTTAAGTCTAGAACACAAGATCTCCCTGAGGGCAGAATACCTCCCCGGGAAATCCAATCTCTCAGCGGATTGTAACTCGAGATTTCTAGTAGATTTCAGCGATTGGAAACTCAATACGACCATCTTCAATTCTCTAGCTCACCTTTGGGGTCCTTTCGATGTGGACCTTTTTGCAAGCCGTTTGTCCTCCCAACTTCCACAATATTTCAGTTGGATGCCAGACCCGGGTGCTCTCGCAGTCAACGCCTTCCTACAAACATGGGCTCCTCTCCACCCCTACGCCTTTCCCCCCTTTGTATGATCCAGAGGGTTCTGCAGAAAGTGAGACAGGAACAGTGCTCTCTCGTCCTGATAACCCCCTTCTGGCCGTCTCAAGCTTGGTTCCCCACAGCTCTGGAACTTTCTTGCGATGTTCCCCTCTTGATTCCGGCCTCTCAAGGACTCCTCCTAAACGCCAACGGAGAAGATCACCACCTGGTTCTTTCAGGGAACCTGAACCTTCTTGCCTGGAAAGTGTCAGGCAATCTAACCAATTGTCTGGACTTTCGACATCTGCTCTCACACTCCTCGGTGAATCTTGGGCTCCAGGTACACACTACAGATATAATAACATCTGGAAAAAATGGTCTAGTTGGTGCTTGGAGAGGGACTTGGATCCCGTGGAAGCTCCTATCGTTAATATAGTCAATTTTCTAGTGGAACTTTTCGACAGTGGCCTCTCCTATAGATCTATTAACTGCTATAGATCTGCAATTTCCGCAGGACACTCTATTGTCAACGGTAAGACGGTAGGTAAGAATGTTATTATTTGTAGAGTCCTTAAAAGTATCAGACTTAAAAGGCCCCCCAGGCCTAAATATCAATCTGTGTGGGATGTAAAACTGTTGCTTGACCTGTTTTGTTCCTGGCCTGATAACTCTCTTCTTAACAGAAAATGTCTTTCTATTAAACTTGCCTCTCTCTTATGTCTCATTTCTTGTCGCAGAGTCTCCGACGTCAAAGTTCTAAATATATCTCACAGATGTTATAATATGTTTGGAGTTAAGTTTGAAATACACAGAAGAACTAAGACTATGTCTGATTTTATTTTCTATCCTCGTTTTGATTTTTGCAAAAAACTTTGTGTAGTAAATTGCATGAAAGAATATGACTCTTCGCCCATCTGATACTAATCAACTTCTTATCTCCTATGTCAAACCATTTAAACCCATCTCATCCTGCTCTATTGCTAGATGGTTCAAGTTGGCCATGAGCCTTGCTGGTATTGATCTTTCTAAATTCCAAGCTCACTCTCTAAGGAGTGCTATGTCCAGCAAATCCTTTTGGTCCGGTGGTAAGTTGAATGTAATTCTAAACTGTGCAGACTGGTCTAATGCTTCTACCTTTGCACATCATTACTGCAAACCCATAGAACATGTCTCAGATGCTGTTCTTCAGGGCTACCAACATGCATAATGTAGCCTCCTGTCTTGTAATGAAATTGCGATTCTCCTATTAACATGACCAGAGAATCTGGATTTCATTAAAGACACGGAGGCTAACATTATCCCCCCCTTCCCTCCCTTAGATGGAGGATATTCTGGTCAATTTTAATTATTAACTTTTGAGTTTTTAATGTATATTCTACTACGAAATCGAATTTTCTACTTCAATGTAATTGCTAAGTTTGTGATTCTCTCTGTTCCTCTACAGGTCAGTTTTTTGATGTTCTTCCTTTTGTTTGCAGATAATTCAAATTAACGACTTCCTAAGCTTCCTTCTCCCTCTACGAAGGATTTCAAGCCATTCTTCATCTCCTTTCCAAGTTACGGCCTGTCTGGTCTTATCTTCGTTCATCTGCATTTAAAAGAGGCAGCTCTACTTCAGCACACGGCTTATATTGTTGCCATGATGTCATCTTGTTCTTATTATTCCTTTGTGATGTAAGCGGCTGTTGTGAGTGGCATTAAAAGATTAATGCATAATGTTAGCCTCCGTGTCTTTAATGAAATCCAGATTCTCTGGTCATGTTAATAGGAGAATCGCAATTTTCCTTGCTGCTTCTGAGCCTACCCCTCACGGCCCCCGCTTCGCGGGGGCCGCTCGTGAGAAGACTCGAGGGTTCAACGCACAGTGAGGCTATCAGCGGGACTGCGAGGACCAGCCTGCAGTGCGGCTGGTCATCTGCCGCAGCTGGTCCTCTTCCCGCCCCCGCTTCCTGCCTGATAAAAGCCATTTCAGTCAACGGGCACGGGGACATGCGCGGGACATAGCCCGGGGCTAAGCCCGGGCAAAGGGCGGGCCCTCTGTGGCCCTCCGAGGCCTGTAGGGACTGGACTGGGCCGGGACCTTTGATTCACTTTCCTTACAAAGACTTCTGTATAGCAAGTATATCCCTATTGCTGTGCCTTATTATTGATTTTACATTGGTGCCTTATCTTTTGTTTTACCCTATGCTATTTGGTACTTATTGAGGGTCTTAGTAACGTCGAGTATCCTGTTTACCTGTATTTTATTTCGCTAGTAATCTGATTTTGCATCCCATTGTTAGTCTGTTACTTTTTGGGTTTCGCCTGCCGAAGGCTGCGCTCTGCGCAGCTCTTCAGCGCAGGTGAAATCCTATGTCGACAATAAGGACTTCTGGAACGTCCCCCGGCTCTCATTGGCTAGCTCCATAAATGGAGGCTAGCCATTGAGTGCCGGATCTGTCCATCAAGGCCGGACCAGATTCGGGGGCGTTCCGGAGATTTTTTCCCAGGGCGGAGTTACGTTTTTTCCCGTTCCCTCCCCTTTCACTGAAAGTGAATTCAGATGCGCTGTCCATTCCCGCCCCCTCCGTGTGCCTTTCCGCCCCCCTCGCTGTCCTGTGCACGTTTCCCGCCATCCGTGTCCTCTCCCGCCCCCTCCCGCCGTCCGTGTCCTCTCCCGCCCCCCTCCCGCCGTTCGTGTCCTCTCCCGCCCCCTCCCGCCGTTCGTGTCCTCTCCCGCCCCCTGCCGCCCCCTCCCGCCGTTCGTGTCCTCTCCCGCCCCCTCCCGCCCCCTCCCGCCCCCTCCCGCCGTTCGTGTCCTCTCCCGCCCTCCTCCCGCCGCCTGTGTCCTCTCCCGCCCCCTGTGTCCTCGTAGGTGCTTGTTTGTTATGCAGCTATTTACAAAGACTCGGACAAAATGTCATCCAGTTCTAACATTATACTGATCTTTTGGTTCATAGTTCTAAAAAAATTCACTTTTTTCGGTATTGTAAAATAGAACACCTGTTGTGGATTGCTGTGCATAAAAAACAGCTGACATCCAAATGAAGAAACCAGCAATGAAAGTCCCTTCCTTTCCACAGACAGTATTTTTAATCTTTCCCTCATGAAACCTTCTTTGACCTTTGACACTTAAACAGCACAATAACAGTTCAGAATCTACAGGGTAGTCTTAAGGAACAATGGATACCCTAACCCAGCAAGAGTCACATAAAAGATGTATTTAATAAAAATGAAAGCCAAGAACATACGCATGGGGGGGTGGGGCGTTAACCTAACATGCAGAGAACGAAAGCATTGTGACTGGCATGCTAAAGACTGGTGCATACTACACGCCACTTTTAAATCACACAGGGCTGGTTGGGAAGAGCACACACGACTGGACAGGCAGAATGACAGTCCCCATTCTCCCGCGGGTCGCCCACCACGATATTGCCTAAAATTCACTCCCTTAAGTAAAAAAAAAAAGCGCGCGCCGATTATAAGCAAAACGGATTTACCAAAGGACTCGAGCAGATTTAAAATTCATTCGTTATCAGCAGCGATTTGAAAGCATTAGCCAGCCTTATGCTTCAATGAACGATTGCGACAATTAAGATATGTACACTACACATCGAACGGAAGAAAAAAAACCAATTACATATCACATCAAAATATACTCACAGGACTAACAAACGGAGGCATGGGCTTAATTAGCAAAACAGCGGTTTGCCATTAAAACACCACCGCGAGTCTCTTCAATTGGCTGTACCGTGTGTGGTAGAATATTAAAGGAGACGTTAAGCAATCTTAAAAAAAAAAAAAGAATAATTTTATCTTTATTGTTCAACTCAACTATCTCACTGCTGCCAACAATGTTTCACGGGTGATTTATAAAGGCACCAAGTCAGCATAAAAATTCACACTGGAAGAGGCAGCTGCAGTGTGCTGGCTGCAGTCACAGCTTGTCGCGCGCTAACAGGACAGAGAGGGCTGGGCCGGTCTGGAACCAAAGTGCTCTGCTGCGTGTGCTCCGAGCATGTCCTGGTGGGTCCTCTGACGGCGCTGAGGAACCGTGCTGTACGGCTGCAACCATCATTTGCTGATAAACCGGGTGCAAGGCTAAAAAATCCTATCCTACTGACAGTCTGGGCATGTCTGCAGTGCACACTATCTTTTCCACTGAAAGTGTAGCTCACTAAGATGCATGCCACGCCCAGTCTGTTGGCTCTGCTCCCTCAGTGAAGGGCCGCTGACATCACAGGCCCGGCAAATATTCTGCCCGGGACCAACTGTCCACGTGCGCACCGCACTGTGACGTGCTTAATTATTTCAGCAAAAGAAAACCGCGCGAGCTCAGGAAGCAAAAGGAATACGCGCATAGGCGCAACCAAGGACAGGGGGTTATTGGGAGTATCGTGTTTCACCCCTCAACGTTTGACCAAGTACTCTCTCTCCAGCCTATAGACCCCCCTAGCTCCAGTGCACAGTAAACCACAGTTGGTATGTTTACAGTTTACAAGTGTTAACTCACTCCACAGAGTGGACCGTTGTGGTTTAAACTCACCCGTTATGTGAAAACAGCGCCTGTGTATTTTTTATTACCAATTAATGGGATAAGGAGAGAGGAGGTAAGAATGGCCGCGCGACGTTCCATCATTTTTTATGTGTGCTTGTCACAACCTTTGCTTGTACTGGAGCTAATAGCCTTCGGTGTACATTTTGGGTCTGGTGGTTTGACAGCACATCTGTCTGCTGACCTATTGCTACCAGTTAGTTAAAGTTACCATGGAGTGAGCTTCGGCTCCACTCAAAATAGGGTGACCAGATATACAAACTGAAACAAAGATGGCAAAGCCAATACGTTTCGCCTTCTGGATCTATTGGTATTGCCAATGGTTTCAGCCATGTTGCACAGCCCGACTCCAGGATTCTGGATCTGGGAGGGCCATGAAACCGTATGGGTGAGTCATGAAGATGAATGTGGTTGCCTACCGTCACCCAGGAGTAAGAGAGCTGCCTCTGGACATGCAATATGGTCTTGTAGGGGTATGGGTAGCATGCTCTACCTACTGTTGGCGTCATCCTACTAGTTTTACTCCGAATTTCTGGTGCGGCTCTCTGCCTCACTTTCATTTCTCTCTCTGTCTCATACTCTGCTTTCTCCCATTCACTCTGCTCTCCTACCCACCAGTGGGTCACCCCCCCCCCGCCAACAGCCCAAAAAATGAAAAATAAAATGATAATAAACAATCGTCTATTATCATTTTATTTTGGCTGTCGGAGCTGAGGCTTGAGGCGGGCCCAGAGATGACAGGCTGGCAGAGGTGTATTTTGAACTGTAATCAGTGCGCATGACGGTTTGGCCTGCCATCTCAGGACAGCCAAACCATCATGCGCACTGAAGCTCTCTCCAACCCCAGCTGCGTTGCTGGGTTGGAGAGAAGAGACACAGGCTCCCTGTCTACCTGGGGTGCAAATCCATGGCGTTCAGGCCAATCCTGATGCTGCTTTCATGCAGCATCAGGATTGGCCACAGGGGACTCTGGGAGCCTGTGCCTGTAGTGCATGGAGTCAGCTGGGAGCGTGGATGCATGAAGGATAATTTTTTTAATTTAGCTGTCTGTTCTTGGTTTCCCCTACCCCACGCCCGCAACTTTGCCCAGATACCGGCCACTACTGCTGCCCACCTCACAATCTGCTTCCTCCTACTTCATCCTCTTCTCTCTCCACCTCACCCTCCTCTTTCTCTGCTTCACCCTCTTTTTCTTCACCTCATCCTCTGTTCTCCTTGCTGTGACCTTCATTCTTTCTCTTCTTAAACCTACTTTCTCACCCTCATCCTACTTTTCCCTCTCACCTTCCCCTCTCTCTCTCTACCTCACCATCCTCTCACTGTGCATCAGCATCTTCTCGCTCCACCTCCCACCTCACCCTTCTCTCTCGATTTCACCCTTCTTGCTCGACCTTCCTGTACTCCTCTCTGTCTTTCAGATCCACCCCTCTTCTCCTCTTCACTTAACCATCTTTCATTTCTTTCTTACTAGCCTCCCTCTTTTTTCCTCCCCATCCTCCCTCTCCCCCTAACTCTCCTACCTCTCACCAGGCCCGTTCTAGAGGGTGAGTCAGGTTCACTAGGCCCTTCCAATGTAGCTCGTGGCCCA
This sequence comes from Lissotriton helveticus, assembly GCF_964261635.1. Taxonomy (NCBI): domain Eukaryota; kingdom Metazoa; phylum Chordata; class Amphibia; order Caudata; family Salamandridae; genus Lissotriton; species Lissotriton helveticus. The sequence goes on from NC_136070.1 coordinate 832,672,811, forward strand.
ACCAAAGCCCATTCAAAATCAGAAAACCATTGTCTGTTCTAATTCAATCACACCGGCCAGCAGGCTCGCAATCAAACCCTAATTGTGCAACTTTCATCTATAACGCCATTGCCATGGGCCACTTTAAATGCCTGGAAGCTGGTAAGGTCACAGGGATGGCTGCCATTACTGTGCTTATATAAACAGAAGTATCTGAGACACCCACACTATATAGCGAGACAGCAAGCTCTCCTCACAGTAATGAAGAGATCAAAGTAGTTTTATGGCAGAAACAGTGTGAATGATTTTGCCATTGCAAGAAAATTAAGAGAAAATGATCAAGCAAGCAGGATACATATCTTACTAGTGGTTAACTGTATTTTCTTTCTGCTGTGATGTTATTCCTAACTTATGGCCAGGGCAACTGGAATTAAGTGGCGGGGAAAAAACAAATTATGCAACAGGGTTCACTAAATTATGAGGCAAGAAAAGGCAAATTACTTGGCGTAATAGGGTATATTGCGTGATCAATCAATCAATTAATCCGGTATTTATAAAGTGCAAACTAATCACCCCTAAGGGTCTCAAGGCGCTAGGGGCCAACGGGGAGATTAAGTGAGGTCTTGCCCAGAGTTACATGATGCTGAGCTGCCGCCTATCTATTGAGCAGCTTGAAGACCAGGGTCACAAAATCAAGCAACACTCCTACTACAGGACCACCAGCGTCCTGCCAAGCTGGTCGTAGCAGAAGTAATAGCAACCAGTGAACACAGACCAAAAACAGAGAGGCTAATACCTCCTAGGAGGGTTGGGAGAGGAGAGACAGAGTCATCACCAGAGGGGGCCAACAACAGAAAGATGAGGAGTAACTGCATCAAACGAAAGGGAGGAGGGGAGTGAGCATGAGAAAGGTTAAAAAGAAATGTATGGATGAGACAAATGATGGGCAGATAGAAAGAGGAAAGTGGAGCGAGAAAAGAAGGAAGGAAGAGAAGGCGTCTGATTGCAAAAGGCCTACTGTGTGCCTACAACCTGTCCATTGCTTACCATTGGTTGTGTTTTTTGTCAATCTCATTTATTTGCTTCTTATTCGATGACTTTTTTTTGTCTCGGATTGTACTCCGTGAGAGTGCATAGGTTTATCAGCTCTTTTCTTCTGTCCCCAGTGTGATCCCCACAAAATTTCCACCCCCCCCCCCTATGTTCAATGTTTCTCTCTCAGAGCTGTTGGCAATGTAAATAACAATGCCATTTATTTATAAGTAAAAAAAAAAAAGGAATTTCATGAGCAATGCCAATAGCTCTAACTTTTCCAAAGGCGAAACCATTGCATTGTAAATGCTTGTTGTTAATGGCGTTGTCCACCCGTGAGACCCGAAGTAAGGCTGCGGCGGGAGCTAAAAAATTGACAGGTACATTGGATAATTTTATCCTCCGTACTAATTCCCTAATCGACCAGGGTATAGTACTCATGGAAAGAAGGGTTTCTCAGGACCTCGCGCATGCCAAAAAGTCGTCATTAGGTAATATAGCCTCTGCGCGCACTCCTGTCAAAGCCCTAAACATCTCTGAACCTCATCCTATGCAGGTCGATGCTGTGATGCACACCACTTCTACTACCCATTCAGTTCTTTTAGACCCACCGTCCTCGACCGCTTTAATATCGACCTCTTTGGATAATAATTTACTACCCTTATCAGCTGTTGTTCACCATGAGAACACTTATACCCAAAGGGGTATATTGGAAGGAGCAATCCCCAAATCCAAACGAACAACCACCAAGGTTAATGGTGCCAACACAGCCAAACAAGATACGTTAGGATGCTTTAGTGATATGGCTAGCGCTAGTGGTAGCACTGAGGAGGGGAGAGATAACTTGGGTCACAACACAGGTAGAGAAGAGGCGCAGCACGTATCCCATCCTTTTACCAATAGATATCCCAGATGACACAGCCTCGAATAGTAGTTTGGGGAGTATTCTTGATGATAGCAGCCTTGAAGAAATTTCAGAGGATCTAGAGGATAAGAACAGCCCACTCATAAGTACTCTATCTGTTCTTATGAAGTCTCTACTTTCGCCTTTGGAGATTAGACTCCAGGGCATAGAACAACAGCTCCAGGCCCTTCATCAGGAATTAAAATCACGAAATAGTAACCACATCCAAAGGGCACCTAATGTATCGGTCCCCGCTCGTAGTCTTCCGCCCATTATCAAGAACGAATCTGTAGGGAAAAACGCTACTCCGAAGACCTGCCCTTCTAAAACTCCTACTCTTAAGGGTAATAAAGTTTGCGCTAATCAGCCAGCCTCTAACGCGCACACTAAACACCAGAATGTAGCTGGCCCCATTATTTCAGTCCCTAAACCCTCTTTATCCCATCCTGAGAAATCTAAGATACGTAAGAATATTAGCCTACCACCTGACGCCTGTCCTTATGTGATAGTTTTAACAGGTGTCCCTGAGCTTACCCCTGCAACACCTGAATCCTTCTGGGCACTCAAAAACAAAGTATGTCACTGGTTAGACAGAAACTCCCCCCCCCCCAATATCAACAGCAAAATGCTTATGGTGGAGAGAACACCGTGGGTGGGTGAGAATAGGAAAAGCCTACAGGGGGACTGTGTTGTCGTTACATTTGAGGACCCGCGATTGGTGGAGCATATTTGCTTCGGGCCCCCATGTAATAACAACTCCACGATTATGGTCAAACCCCTGTCATATTTTTACATGCCAACGGAACATCATGACAATAGGTGGAGCTGGTTGAGGGCTCCTAATCATGTGAGGAGGGGGATGAGGGGTGAGCCTTTGAGAGATCATAACACAATCAACTGGGGAGGGGGCGATGATGGAGGTTGGAACATAGTAGGAAGAAGAGCGGGGAGGTTTACTCCAGTTGGTACCCAGTTCAATGGGAAATGGCATGGCCCACAGCTCAATTATCCCCTAATCCCCTGTTACAATCGTTACAGTGGATTGGAAGCAGTTGACTGACTTCCAACCCAGTCTCCTAGACAAATTGGAAAGAGGGAGGTGGCAGCTGCCCCACGGGATGGAACCAAAATCGGCAGGGATGGCCCAGCTAGTTTGGGAACTATCAGTTCTAGTTTAGGAGAAAAGGAACCTAGTAAACCAGTTTCAATCAAGGAATTATCTGTAGCTCCTATCTCTATTAATATTCTGTCCTGGAATATAGCAGGGCTAAAAAAGAATCTTGCCAACCCAGATTGGAATGATTTTATTAACACATTCCACATATATATGTTCCAGGAAACCTGGTCCCTGACCCCGCAATATAAAAATGGGTACTCCACTTACTGTACTCCAGCAGTCACAGTGGGGAAAGGTCGTCCTTCAGGTGGCCTGCATATTTGGGTCAAGGTGAATTTGAACTGCGTTGTCACCACCCATAAAGTCCGTTCTAACAACATCTTGCACATCTCCTTAAAAAGCCAATCTGGGGGTATCATTTTCGAACTCTTTTGTGTCTATGCAAGAGGCTTACAGGGTGGTTTAATCTCGCCCATAATAGAGCTGTTAGATGAGAGATTATCAAACCTTCCTACTAGGTCTAAAATACTAGTGGGGGGGGATTTTAATTGCACATTTGAACCCCTGGATGACGAAGAGAAATTAGGTTTTAGCTCAGAGGACTGGAGGCAGACTATACCTCCTTTAGCCCTTGCTCCCATCAAGAAATGGACAGCCGGGAGGAGGAGCTACGCGCGGATCCAAGATGGACGCGTGAGCAGAGGGTTCCCGAGACCCCTTCCGCCACCCTTCTTTATCCTGACGCAAATCCTGATTTGGACGACGGGTGCTTCTTGTTGATGCCCTGCTGATATCGAAAGCTTCTTCCAGAATTCGATTTGGCCGCCGGGAACTGTACTTGCTGCACTTTCTAATCTGAGGCCTGCGGCAGAGGCCATCCAGGGGCTTCAGTTCCTGAGGTGCCCAGGTGGCAATTGAACAACAACGGCTGGAGTTACGCCTCCGCTGCCCCTGTGGTACTTTCGGTTTCGATTTCGGTCTTTGTTGGTGCCGACTCATTGCTGGTAGACACTGCTGCCCTGCTCTAGTCGCAGACTCTCCTTCGGCTGTCGTTCCTCGACCTCTCGCTTCCTTTTGCTTGCCATAGGGGGACTTATTCTGCCTAGATCTTGGAAGACCCTTTGGAGCTCGTCGACCATCATGACGGGCAGGACGGACACTGAGAGGCGCGCCACTAGAGGCCCGAATCAAAGTGGAGCCGCTCAGACCCAGACTATAGAACGATTTACTCGCCGAAGGGATCCCCGGAGGGTCGGGCAAATCCCCCGGAGAGGCTGGTGACGGTACCCCTGCGACTGAGGAGCCGACTTTGGCAGATGTCATGGGTGCCATTGCCAATATCCAGACTGCGATGGGGCAACAATATGAAACTCTGGCTACTAAGTTGGATACGGTTGCGATTGAGGTCAACCTTATCAGGACAGACCTGGGGAAAACCAACGAACGGGTCAAATCTTTGGATGTGAAGACGGCGAGCCTAATCACTGATGTCTCAGATCTTCAGACCGAGGTCCGTGATCTTCACATGGCCAAGGACTCGTTTGCCCGTCGGCTGGATGATTTCGAGAGCCGGGCCAGACGGAATAATGTCCGCATCGTGGGCGTTCCGGAGACTTCCAGGGACGTACCGACGGATCTTCTGGTTGAAGACCTTATCCAGAACTATTTGTCGCCAAAGGGCCTTAGTGGTCTTTTTGCAGTGGAGCGCGCTCATTGGATTCCTGGCGGGCAGCCTAAGCTTGGGGCCGCTCCGAGGCCTATCATAGCCAGGATCTTTAATTACCGGGACAGAGACGCTATCCTGCAGGCCTCCCGGGTCAATGGTCCCACTAAGTTTGAAAATGTTTCGATCAGCTTCTATCCGGACTTCACCCAGGCAGTGCAGAAGCAACGTATGGCCTTTACGGGGGTGAAACGACGCCTTCGAGATATGGAACTGGAATATGCCATGCTTTTTCCGGCTCGCTTGCGGATTGAGCACAACGAACGTACTTTTTTCTTTGATCGCCCTGACGCGGCCAGTGACTGGCTGGACACTTTGCCGACACAGCATACCAGCTCGGAGGGTACGAGGGGTGCCAAAGGCAGCCTGGAGGCTCTGGAGCAGTGAGTCGGTGCCGATGAGCCGTTATTGGACGCTTTGCAGTGGCTCTGTGATAACGATGTTTATACGTTGCGGATACCCGGGGGTGGTGGGACTCGGGACTCTTCCTCCTCAGGGGACTTTTTTCTCTCTTCTTGTAGGTTAGTTTAATGGGGCGACAGGCACACTGCAAGTTGGGGTGGCTTTTTGGTCTACCGCAGGGGTGCAGGGAGGGGGGTTGTGTGTTGAGGGTTCTTTGGGGGGTGGTGGGGGTCTTTTCTTGTTTGTTTACTTCGAGGCTCTGATTTGGTCGCTCTTTTATCCTTGGTGCTTGCTCTGTGGCGGGGGAGACGATTGTTTTTTGTCTGTGATGGGGGGTAGGGGGCTGAGGGTGTTGAGCTGGAATGTTAATGGTCTCGGGGATCGCATTAAACGGGGGATAGTTTTGCAGTACTTGAAGCGGCATTCCCCGGATATTGTTCTACTACAAGAAACGCATTTGGTGGGAAATACGTGCCGCGCACTGAATAGAAGAGGCTACCGTTTGGTGGCCCACTCTGGCTTCACTACTGGGTCGAGGGGGGTGGGTATCTTGGTTAGGAACTCCCTCCCCCTCGAGGTGGATGACGAGGTGCTGGATGATAGGGGTCGCTATGCTGCTGTCGTGGGTCGATGGGAGGGGAAGACGATCTCCATTTTGTCTGTGTATGTTCCCCCTGGTCTCCAGTCTACCACATTCTCTGATCTGGGTGGGGTGGTCCTGGGGCTCCCCGCTGGTTTGCTAGTTATGGGTGAAGATTGTAACTCGGTGGTCAGTGGTGAGGAGGATCGCCACCCTTGTAGAACCCTCCCCACGTCGCAGTTATGGTTGGGCCGTTTCATGGATACCCTGGGATTAGCGTATTGTTGGAGACAACTTCATCTTGGCCAGCTCCAGTACACCTTTTTCTCGGGGGCCCATGGTAGTCTCTCGAGACTCGATTACATTCTTATTCCAGCGGCACAGATGGTCTCCGTGAGAGAAATTAGACATCTGGCGAGGGGGATCTCAGATCATTCCCCGCTATGGCTCACCATTGATGTGCGGCTGGAGTCCGGGGGTCTTGTTGCTCCTATTAATCTGTGGCATCTTCGTAACCCCAATATTGGTGAGGAAGTGGTTAAATGCATGGATTATTACTTTGCTGAGAATGAAGGGTCAGTGTCCTCCCCTGTTACTTTGTGGGAGGCGTGTAAGACTGTGATCCGGGGTCAGACGCTCTCCTTGATTGCCAGCGAAAGGGGGCGCAGAACTAAAGAAGTGGTACGGCTTGAGAATGATATCTCTGCATTGGAGGAACAGTTGGGATCTGTGGTTACGCCTGATAGCCTACATTCCTTGGCGCTTAAACAGTTTGAATACAGAGCTCTGGTGACTGATGCGGCTAAAGCGATGAATCGTGAACAGCAGGGACGCTTGTATGATTTGGGTGATAAGGCGGGGAAATTGCTTGCTTGGCTTGATAAGCGGGATAGAGTGAATCGGGTTGTGCCTGTTATTGAGCGAGTGGATGGTGTGCGAGTTGTGGACCCGGTCGAGATCGTTGAGGTCTTTGCCAAGCATTTTCGGAAGGTGTACTCGCCGGTCTCGGACAGACCTGAGGAGGACTCGCACCTGTTGCTCCGCGATATCGCGTTGCCTATTCTCTCGGATTCGGATAGAGAGCTTATGGAGGCGGATTTTTCTACCGATGAAGTAGCGCTCGCTATCCGTGCACTCCGTTCTGGTAAGGCTTCGGGCCCGAATGGTTTGCCAGTCGAGTTGTATAAGTTGTGTCCTGATAAAATGGTGCCCTATCTTCGTCGGACGTTTTTGGCGTCGTGAGATCTCGGGCTCAGAGACTAGCGTCCATTGTGGTTATCCACAAGGAGGGGAAGCCCCGGGAACATTGTTCGTCGTATCGGCCGATCTCGCTTCTGAATGTTGAGCCTAAGGTTCTTGCTAAAATTTTGGCGAACCGCATGATCGCAGTGATCGGCGAGTTGGTCCACCCTGATCAGTCTGGGTTTATCCCCCACCGCAACACTGCGCTCAATCTTCGCCGTCTACACGGTGTTTTGGCGAGGGCGGGGTCTCTTGCGGAACCGGCCATCTTGGTTTCCCTTGACGCCTCGATGGCCTTTGACACGGTGGAATGGCCTTATTTGTGGGCTGCCCTCGCTAAATTTGGCTTTGGTCCTAAGTTTATTGGGTGGGTTAAACTGTTATATGCTCAACCGCTTGCACAGGTGGTGGTCAATGGAAGGGCCTCAGATCCCTTTGTCCTCGGACGTGGCACATGACAGGGCTGCCCTTTGTCGCCTCTCCTTTTTGTCCGTCCCTGGCCCAGTGCATAAGCGTGGAAGGGTATACTCAGATGTGAGTCCCTTGCTCATTGCACCATCAGGATTCAAGCAAGCCGGGCCGACGACGCCTGAAATGGCAGAAACCGGTCCCCGGAAGCTTGTTTCCTTCCCAGTATAAGAATTGGCTTGGTAGTTTGGTTTGCCCTGTTCCCATCATGCACTGGGACAGGAACAGACTAATTTGCATATAGCCAAGTTCTGAGCTGGGATGGTGCAGTGAGCTAAAAAACGGTGATGGATCAAGCCCTGATCTTTGGACTGGGTAAGAGTGGTCTGCTTAATTCAGGCACTCTGTTCATCACCACCCCCTTTTCTGAATCATTTTGTCCACCATAAGCGTGGAAGGGTATACTCAGATGTGAGTCCCTTGCTCATTGCACCATCAGGATTCAAGCAAGCCGGGCCGACGACGCCTGAAATGGCAGAAACCGGTCCCCGGAAGCTTGTTTCCTTCCCAGTATAAGAATTGGCTTGGTAGTTTGGTTTGCCCTGTTCCCATCATGCACTGGGACAGGAACAGACTAATTTGCATATAGCCAAGTTCTGAGCTGGGATGGTGCAGTGAGCTAAAAAACGGTGATGGATCAAGCCCTGATCTTTGGACTGGGTAAGAGTGGTCTGCTTAATTCAGGCACTCTGTTCATCACCACCCCCTTTTCTGAATCATTTTGTCCACCATAAGCGTGGAAGGGTATACTCAGATGTGAGTCCCTTGCTCATTGCACCATCAGGATTCAAGCAAGCCGGGCCGACGACGCCTGAAATGGCAGAAACCGGTCCCCGGAAGCTTGTTTCCTTCCCAGTATAAGAATTGGCTTGGTAGTTTGGTTTGCCCTGTTCCCATCATGCACTGGGACAGGAACAGACTAATTTGCATATAGCCAAGTTCTGAGCTGGGATGGTGCAGTGAGCTAAAAAACGGTGATGGATCAAGCCCTAATCTTTGGACTGGGTAAGAGTGGTCTGCTTAATTCAGGCACTCTGTTCATCACCACCCCCTTTTCTGAATCATTTTGTCCACCATAAGCGTGGAAGGGTATACTCAGATGTGAGTCCCTTGCTCATTGCACCATCAGGATTCAAGCAAGCCGGGCCGACGACGCCTGAAATGGCAGAAACCGGTCCCCGGAAGCTTGTTTCCTTCCCAGTATAAGAATTGGCTTGGTAGTTTGGTTTGCCCTGTTCCCATCATGCACTGGGACAGGAACAGACTAATTTGCATATAGCCAAGTTCTGAGCTGGGATGGTGCAGTGAGCTAAAAAACGGTGATGGATCAAGCCCTGATCTTTGGACTGGGTAAGAGTGGTCTGCTTAATTCAGGCACTCTGTTCATCACCACCCCCTTTTCTGAATCAAACGTTATTATTGGGCGTCCCAGTTGAGTGCTATTAACCACGCCATGTATGGCCCTGTCCCTAATCCCGCTTATGATATGGATAAGTGGCAACTCCCGGGGGGCGATTATAATAGAGCGCTTTATTCCAAGAGTGACAGGAGGTGTTTGACAGGCCCCACTGCGGTGGCATTGCGTGTCTGGGCTAGTGCGACGTCGGCCACGGGCTGGACTGATAAACTCACTAGGGCGACTCCTCTCTATGCAGCTGAGAGATTGGGTGGTCTGTGGTCCTCGAAGGGATTCGATAGATGGGACCTTATTGGTATCAGTAAAGTGGGTGATCTTTGGGCCACCAATAGAGTTAAAACTTTTGACGAGTTACAACGCGAATACAAGCTGAGTGATAGGGAATATTTTCGATACCTTCAGATCCGCCATGCGCTCGATTCGGTCTTCCCTGCTGGCACCTCGATCCCTGAATCTTCTCCTCTGGAGGATAGAGTGCTTGATGGCCATGTCCCCGACAGCACTATCTCCCTCATATACAAAAAACGTATTAATGCCCGTTCTGACCTTCTTATACAACTGCGTGAGGCATGGACTGGTGACGGGCTGGAGTTAGACGATGAAGACTGGCAGGCTGCAGTCTCCTCCCCAAAGGAAGTTGCTATTCCGGCGCGTCTCCGACTAGTGCAGCTAAAGATTCTTCATCGCACCTATGTCACGGGTCCACGGTTGATACATATGGGTTATTCGGAGGATGGGTTATGTCGGCGTGGTTGTGGTTTGCTTGCTACTTTCCTCCATATTATATGGGAATGCCCGGAGGTGGTGGTCTTTTGGACTCGAGTGCATGAGGTGATGAGAGAGGTGCCGGGCGTCGGGCTACTTCCTGAGGCCCGGCGCTGTTTGCTGAATATTTGGGAACCGAATGACTGCACCGCTGCCCAGACTCAGTGGGTCACGCTGGGAAACATTATTGCAAAAAGAGACATTGCTCAACTCTGGGGGTCTCCTAGGGCACCACTGGTCTCGACCTGGGAGGAGAACATGGACTGATGTATGTTTAGGGAAAAAATTGTATACGTCTCCCGGGGTAGGCCTAAGAAGTGGGGTAGGATTTGAGGTCAGTGGAATTCGTATCGTGGTGAGATTTGTGACCCGCCTTTTACGGAACCCCATGGTGATACAGGTTTTCCCTGATCGTACGTTCCAGTATTTTTGCTTTTTGGTCACTATCAAGCATTGCTCGCTCTTGGTCCCCGCTCCCCACCTCCACGATTTCCTGATGTCTGCTTTTTGTTGTCCCCCTCATACCGCATGTAGCAGCCCTTATATTGGTATATTTGCCTCGTTTTCTTTTTCTTCTGGGTTTTCCTTTTGTTATTTGTATGTTATAAAATGATAACCTTTTATTCCTCCTAATTCACCAGACGCTCTTAACCACGTCCTGCTTTTCCGCTGCCGGACCCTAGGGTTGTCGGCTGATGAGCTGTGTACTGCTTTATTTTTGCTGTTTTGTGTTGCTGACCGGCCTTGGTGGTTGTAAGTCTGTATATGTCCTTATTTTACGAATAAAGGTTTAAAAAAAAAAAAATCAAAAAAATAAAGAAATGGACAGCCAGAGCTATCCAGCTGAATGCTCTGGCTCTAGAACATAATCTGCGGGCTCTTAATGGGCGGACTGTTTCAGATCGCGATGGGGCAATGACCTATAACAGGATAGGTTGCCCTTCTCGAATTGATTATATTTTCCTGGACATCCAATCTTGGGCAAGTCTAGTCGATATGGAGGTTAGGCAATCATCAGACAGTGATCATAACCCACTATGTATGGAAATCCACTGGGTGAATGGGATTGGCAAGAGTGGAGGTTCTGAGATGATTACTAAAGAGGTTTTTCCATCCAATTGTAATCGGAAGTTAAAATGGAATGTGGTTAAGTGTGAAGAGGGGAAACTTAATAGCATTAAAGAGTTCGTTTTAGCTGAAACTTGTAGCCTTGCAGCCGTTGCTTTAGCAGCACCTCATCCTCCTGGATCAAACTTGCCAGTTTTGTATAAGAACCTAACAGATAAAATAGGAGAGTTCTTTCTTAAGAGGCCACAGGGGATATCCACGTCAAATCAGAAACCCCCTAAGGGTAACCCCTGGTACACGGCAATTTGCAGAGGATAGAGGAGGGCCATTACGCTAGCTATAAGAAACAAGGATCCCATAGCAGTGAGACTAGCTAGAAAGGAGTATCATAGAAGCATAACCTCAGCCAAGAAGGATTGGGAGGAGGAGCATTGGCAGCAGCTTAAGGCTGCAGCCCGTGGGAAAAACTCCATTGAGTTTTGGAAACTGATTAATGCCCTTGATAGAAGGGGGGCAGAGCCGATTTTAAATCATATTAATGAACACCAATAGTATTCCCATTTTTTAAAATTGTACTGCGAGGATAGTGTTCAAGGTCATTTAATATCTCCAGCTATGGAAATTCAGAGCGAACCTAATATGGAGATAGGAAGTAAGGTAGAGTCTTTCTCCCCGCGGGAAGTTCAAGATGCTATTTTTAAAATATTACCAGGGAAGGCGGCCGGCCCAGATGGCCTGCCGGGGGATCTACTACTGCATGACCCCAAAATATGGGCAGACCTTATAGCCTGTTTAATGAACTTAATCCAGCACTGCCATCCTGTCCCTGAATCCTGGAAGGGCGCGGAGGTTATCACTATATACAAGAAAGGTGATAGAGAAGACCCTGCCAACTACAGACCGATAAGTTTAATCAATACCATTCAAAAGGTAGTTGGCAGGGTCATCATAAACCGAATAGAGACGTGGCTAGTAGAAGATGGCATTTTGACCCACTTCCAGGCGGGGTTTAGGCGAAACGTTGGTGCGATGGATCAGGTATTCCGGTTTTGTGCAGTCTATTGGAAGTCAGTGTCCATAACCAAGGGTAGCTTGTACCTGGCTTTCATAGACCTGAAAACAGCATTCAATGTCATCCCACGTGCCAAACTTTGGGGGGTCCTATTGGATATGGGTTTCCCCAGTTATTTGTTGCAATTTGTCATCAAGCTCCATGAAGATAATTATGCAAGGATTCAGTGGAGGAGTCAGGGCCAATTGACAGGGAGGGTACCAGTCAATAGAGGGGTGCGGCAGGGATGTGTGATGGCTCCGACATTGTTCTCCCTCTTTATAAATGGGGTGGTGGACGATTTGCGGGAGGACCCTGCGGATGCCCCTGTCCTTGCCGGGGAGAAAACCCCCACACTCCTCTTCGCGTACGATACCCTCCTGATGTCTAAGACCCCTAAGGGTCTCCAAAAATTGCTCGACCGCTTCAGCGTCTTTTGCGTAGATCGTGGGTTAACGGTTAACACCACGAAAACGAAGCTGATGGTATTATCCGCTAAAAGGAATCATAAGAAAGTTTACCTTTCCTTGAATGGGACCCCTTTAGAGGTGGTGGACGAATTTGACTACCTTGGGGTCAGGCTTTGTAATAACATGAGATGGGACTCCCATATATCAAAAATGGTCTTAAATCTTAAAAGGGTCTCTGGAGCCATATTAAAGAATCAGCGCCTCTCTATCAGTAGACCAGTAGCCCCTGCCCTGGCAGTTTACGAGGGGAAAGCTTTAGCCTCGGCAGTTTATGGCTCTGAACTGTGGGGTGCCGAGAATAGTAAGGCGTTGGCAACTGCAGAGAATAAGTTCTTGAGAGACATAGTTTTCCTTCCTCCCTCGACCCCTTTGAAACCACTATTCCTTGATATGGGCAAAAGATCAATTTCTGAAATAGTTCAACTCCGCCCTTTGCTATTCTGGGTGCGCCTTAGAAGGACCGCTGAATTAGCAAAATATGCTCTAGTGTTGGACGAGTTAATTATTTTGAATGTATCCGGCAAAATAAAGTGGCTTAATAATCTAAAGAAGCTGGTGGAGTCTATAGGTCTGGCTGAGTCTTGAGCCTCACAGTCCCCGCCCACTAAACAAATTGTTAAAAAATTATACTGGGATTGGGCAGAGGCCAAGGACCTCAACAATACAAGCTGGGGACCCTTGACGAATAACTTTCTTGATCACAAACCTTCCAGAAAGTTGGAACCATTCCTGGACTTTATCCAGACTCCTCGAGATAGAACTTTGTTCCTGAAACTAAGATACGGTACCCTCCCCCTCAAAAAATGTATGGAAGGGTGGAAGGTCAGGAGGGTTCATGACTTAAATTGTCCAGGTTGCCCATGTCCGGAAGAATCCCTTGGCCACTTTTTGTTTGCATGTAATGCCTATAAGCAAGTTAGAGCAAAATGGTTGAAACCAGTGTGTAGGGAGCTGGGAGTTAGGGATCATAGATCAGCTCTGCGTATTATTTTAACCAACACTACCTCTATGTATATTGTTTGCGGGGTCGCTAATTATCTGGCCAGTGCTTGGTTTATTCGGTCTAGGCTGTTATCTAATGTCTGATCAGAACCACTTTTAAGAATGTATTTTTTCAAATCTGTGAAGACACTTCTCCACCTTTTAAATTGTTTGTAGTGATGATTTTTAATGAAATTGTAGTAATACTTGGCTAATTGTTTAATGTATTTTTATGTCTGTACTTTTATGATATACTTATCGAATAAAGTATTACAACAACCATGGGCCTTTCAGGGGGTCTATTAGTACTTCAATGTCCAGTGGCACAATCGAGTGTGATCCGAGGCATAGATCCAATACGCATTCATGGCTGCAAAGCAGGCAGTGGAATACAGGTTGTATGCAGTGAAGCCAAACAGCCATGAACTACAAGAACCAGTGCTCATTCACTTCTCAAAGTCGAGGTGTGGCGATGCAGTGCATCATGCGCCCGCCGCATCATAGCACAGTGAGTGCTATATCCATTCTGGGTTAAACTGGGATGTCCACAAGCAGCAGGACAAGCAGGAGACCTCCAAAAACGCTTTCCAACACGAGTATATGAACGATGGAATAACACAGAAAATCGTCTGAAAGGTGCTAATAAGTCCTGAGCAAATACATTAAAAAAAAGTGCACTATTCCCTTTGTATCAGACATTTTAAAGATACGGTGGAGCAGCTCCCTAAAATGCAGCGGGAAGTTAGTATGGAGTAGCGTCTGTATCTCGGACGAGCACCTTGCAACCTGGAGGTAAAGGGACTCTCTGGCTGATGTTAAGGCCACATCTTTTTGAAAAAGCCTGACTCAGTTTGCTCAGAGAATCAAAGCGTATTTTGGAAACATTTATCGAAGGCCATAGCATCACCTCCCTAACTGTGCGGGCAGGTGGAAACACTACTCGTGTGCAACAAGTGACTATGGAATTAATCGTTACCAGCGTAGCGATACCAGGTTCCATTAAACAGCAATCTTGATCATTCAGCATCAAATAGCTCCCATGCGAGAGCAGCTTAAAAACCGGATGAATCACGCCAGCTGGATAACCCTTTAAATAACATGACACGTTTGCAACTGAAGCATTGCATGCCCCATGAAGTGAAATGGCCTTGCAAACTAAGGACCAGCTTAAAGCATCCTCACAGTCGGACCCACTAAGGAAAACTTCTTTGTTCCCATTCATGCATCTAAACTTTTTTTTTTTGAGTTTCAAAAACCTTTATTGATTGCCTGCATGTTACAGCGATAAAGGATTCTGCACCAGTCAGATACAGCTTTTGGGTTTCCACATAGTCCAATCCTTACCCAGCAAGTTCTCAAGAAATCCAAACAACCCCCCTCCTCTCCACCCAAACCCTAAAACAAATACTTTCCCAGCACTACAGTTGGCAGACAAACAGTGAAGCATAGGGTGTAACAGCACACAATTCCAGAAGTCAGATCCATAATGTCCCTTAGTTGGTAAGTCCGCACAAACAGTTCTTGAGTATATAGGGTTACCATCTCATTCATATGCTAACAGCCAGCTCTAGGCACACCCAGCCCATTTCCTACACCCATTCACCCATTTCCGCCATCAGGGGTCCCGAACTACAACTACACCCGGAGAGACCCGAGGATGTTCCAGTATCTCCAGCTCCGCCTCCACTGCATTCTCCTCCACCTCTTGGACTTTATCCCTGTCTGTCCCTTGTGCTAGAAGGTATGCATTCAGAGGTCCCCATATATCCTTCGGACGTGATTTCAGGGGTAGAAGTTCAGCATAACAGTGCAAATGTTCTTTCCAAGTGAATAAGTCATGTATCCAGTCCTTGAACTTAGGGGCACGGCCTCTGCCCCATTTACAGGCCACTCGGTGCTTCGTAAGAGACAGACCCAGTGAGAGATATTTTTTGTGAACTGTGCTTATATCTTGGGTAATGCCCAGAAGAGCCACCAATGGGGTCCGCTGTATCTGCACTCCTATCATATGCGACATGCCTTCAAAAACCTGTACCCAGTATTCCATCACTTGTGGGCATTGCCATGCCAAATGAAGAAAATCCGCCCCTTCCTTTCCACATCTCGCACATTTGTCATCTTCCCACAGGTGGAACTTATCTATCTTGACAGGAGTATGATATAATCGATGTAAAAATTTTGAATGGATAAGTCGTAGTCTACTACTAGCTGTGACTACCTCTGTCTGCGTGCAACTAAATTCCATTGCTCATCCGTCAGAGGGATCTCCAGATCTTTATCCTACTCCATCTGAGCACGTCGAGCCTGGGAAGGTGGTGCGGTCTGTATGTGCTTGTACAACAGGGACGTGACGTGTTTAGGAGTTTCGGATTGCAATAGTGCGTGTAGAGGTGGTAGAGTAATTGGTTCTGCAGGGAATGCCGGGGTTGCAGCTTTAACACTTTGCCTAAGTCTAAGATACATGAACATGTCCATGGTGGTAGGTGTGTGTGCACCAAAGAATTGCTCCCTGGAGCGAAACTGTCCTCCAACATACAGGTCCCCCCAAGTGTTGTAGTGGAGACTATCAAGCAACCTCCAGCATATCCCTCATATGTGACCTGCAGCAGAGGGTGGCGCAGCAAAGGCATCCTAGGGGAGTACATCATGGAGGCCTCCAATCTATTAGCAATTCGTCGCCACGCAGCGATGGTACAGTCTACCGTGGACGGATCATGTTCACGATCCTTCACTGCCGTGAACAAGTAGCCAGCAGGAAGAGTCGGGCCATGTATCCATCCTCCACCACCAGGTGAGGCATAAACGGAGGCGGGTGGAACCAATAGACCGCAAAATGTGCCTGGGCACAGTAGTGGTTGTATTCAAAATTAGGGACTTCAAACCCTCCCTGATGATACAGCAGCATCAGTGCTGCAAGGTTGAGTCATGCCTGTTTCCCTCCCCATATGAGTTGCGTGAGCTGCGTCTTGAGCGTGTTAAAAATAAAAATTCCCAAGGCAAACAAATTGGGGAGAGCAGGCAGCCTTGCCTCGTGCCCCTAAAAATAACAAAGCTGGTGGATCTGGCTCCATTCAGCAATACTGTGGCTACTGGCAGCTTGTACAGCAATTGCACCCAATTTAAAAATACAGGGGGCATCCCCATATATCCCAAAGTTCCTATCAGGTAGTCCCACTCCACTGAATCAAATGCCTTAGTGGCATCAAGAAATACTGCCACCACCGAACTGTTGGGATCTATGTCCTGCATGACTGCTAAAAGTGTTCAGAGATTGTGGGACGTGGCACGGTTTGGGATAAACCCCGCTTAATCCGGCAGCTCCAGCCGTTCCATCAGGAGACTGAGACGAGTAGCCAGGACCTTAGCAAGGATCTTAGTGTCGCAATTCAGTAATGAGAGGGGGCAATAGGACTCACAATAAAGCAGGGATTAATCAGGCTTTAATAGGGAAACTATCTGGGCTTCACGCAGGGTTTTCAGTAGGCAGCCCTCCTCCCCCGCTGCATAGAATACCTCTTTCAGAATGTGGGCTAATTGTTTCACATAAGTCCTATAGAATTCTATTAGTAGGCCATCCGATCCCAGCACTCGCCCAGATTTCATGTGCATAATTGCCTCAGTAATTTCCTCTACTTCTAAATCCAGACTCAAAAATGTACGCTGAGTATCTCCCAGCCAGGCCATGGCTGTGTCTTCAAAGTAATGTGGCAGATCAAGCGGGGTTCCCTTTAGGAGGTGTGTAATGAACTATAATAGTCCACAAATGTTTGCAATTATTCTGGGAGATTCCTGTGTATCTTGCCCTATGAGTTGTGAATTTCTGCTATATCATTAGAAAACTAGGGAGGGTGTTCCATATTTGCTAAAACCTTCCCCGGGCGATCCCCTTCTCCATACACTCTTGCCTTGTGATGTTTTCCTCGAAAATTGCCCTCTCTATCTGCAGTGTCCTCATATTCTGTCATTTTACCCCGCAGTTTGGCTCTACTTACGCATTCGTCTGACCCAGAGGCGAGATCTCTCTCTCTCTCTCTCTCTCACTTTCTCTCTCTCTCTCTCTCTCTCTCTCTCTCTCTCTCGATTTGATATCCCCTTCTAATCTGTGTAGGTCTCTTCGTATGTCTCTAAGTATGCCCCCGCTCTTAGAGATACCTGTCCCCTAGCCGTGACCTTAAAAGCCTCCCATACAGTTGTGAGACTAGACACCGATGCTATATTACGCGCAAAGAAGTCCTGAATTTCCTGTTTGAGCTCAATTCTAAAAACTGTGTCATGAAGGTGCATAGGATTAAGGCACCAGTTAACATAGGGGGCCTGACCCACCGGGGGATGTATAACCACTAGCACAGGGGAGTGATCCGAGTACATGCGGGCTAGGTGAGTCACTTTTTCCAGCCAGTGTGCCATTTCTACGGATAAAATCAAGTAGTACAGCCTAGACCATGTTGAGTGAACCGCAGAGTGATGCATGCCCTCTCTCTGCGTAGGATGTTTATATCTCCATGTGTCAAGTAGGTAATTAGTGTCTATCAGTTCCTTTAGTGACTTTTGCGTGTTCGTGTAGTGTACAGGGGAGACCCGGGATCTATCCATTCGTGGGCACACTACCGTATTAAAGTCCCCACCCCAAATAATATAAGTAGTGCCTATCGTTTGGAGCTTACTCCCCAACAGTTGTAGAGCATGTGTAACATTGGTGTTAGGCCGTAATAATTAGCAATCATCACGTCATGTGAGTCTAGTCGCCCCCAGATCAGACAAAACCTCCCATTGGAATCAGTTTCCGACCCGCCTATCACAAAGTTCACTCCCTGCCTGATAAGAATGGCTACACCCCTAGAATATCCAGAATATGATGCGAAACAGCATTGTGATGCCCATTTCGCAGCAAACTGGGGTGCGGTCTCTGGGTTTAAGTGCGTTTCTTGCAATAGGGCTATATTAATATGATGCCTGTCTAAGTACCCTATTACCTGCCTTTTCTTCCTAGGATTGTTCAGACCACGGACATTCCAGGATAATATATTTAGTTTACCTGTATCACATAGAGTGTATGCTAGTTCCCCACCTCATGTGGATTAAACTTAAACACATGTCACTACCAGTTATATGCTGAATAAAGTACCACTCATCCGGGCTAGGACATCCTCCCCCCACCCACTCCAACATCCCCAACTTGTCGGGCATATGTAGAAACTTAGGTCAAATACTTACCGAATCTCAGTAAAGAAAAAAAGGCGGATCACCTTCGTGGGAAAGTCACTAGGGAATCACGACTTGCCCACTCCCCTCCTCTATTTCACCCACACGCCACTCCGCTTTCGGCAAGCGGGCAGCTACCACGGGATGGAGGCAAGTGTTCAGGTGGCACAAGAATCATTGCAATGTCTAATTTAATACTTCCCCATTTTAGAACAATTCTCAGGAGTAGCCTGTTAGATGTAGTCTTATTCGCACTGGTAGGAGTTTCTTTCTTCAGTCAGTGTTCGACATCGGTGATTGGGACCTGGAGCGCAGGGGAGCCCCCGCCTCCATAGATGATGCTCGACGGCATTGCTTGAGATAGTCCTCTGCCTGTTGTGGATTCTGGAAGAAATGCTGCTTCCCTCGATACCTAATTGCATATGGAATCTCTTGAGCCTCCAGTTTTTTCTTTGCCGCTGCAAATTTGCGTCTTGCCTCTTGCACTGTATGTGTGAAATCCGGGAAGAAAGCCAAGGTGGTATTTTCATAGAGGACCTGTTTCTTCTCCCGTGCTAGGCACAGAATCGTGTCTCTGTCCCGATAGTTCAGGAAGCGCACTATCACTGTGTGCGGCGGCGCTCCTGGAGGTGGGTGTGCAGCTAGGGATCTGTGTGCTCTTTCCACTGTCAGGTGCGCAGAGAAGGAGTCTCTACCAAACAGTTCAACAATGAGCTTTTCAATTAAATCTTCCATGCGGCCCGTGTTGGTCGACTCAGCCAGGCCAAGGATCTGCAACGGACTTCTAAGTCCTCATTCTTATCCGCTATTATCTTAAGAATTCTATCCATTTGTAAGACGCACTCTTTATTTGCCATGGCCCCATCCTCCAGCTCAGATATCCTGGTTTCTGTCTCTTTGATCCGTTGATCATGCTGTTCTAGTTTATTGACCACAGAGTCCAACCTTGCGGTCACAGTGTCCATTTTCACATCTATGGATGTCAGGCTTTGTTTCATGCTGAGTAGTAATGCTTTCCAATCCTCTTCCTGGTTTTCCGCAGAATCTGAGCCTGTCTGTTCCAATGAACCAGATTTTGGCGTCTTACACGATTCAAATGTTATTTTCGTCTGCTTTGTGAAAGTGCGCCCCATGCTGCCTGTCCGTTGTATGCTAGGATCTTCCAGGTGAAAGTGATAGTCACTTTCCTCCCTCCACTCTGCGCCCTGAGATGGCCACCTCCAGGGTCGCTACGTGAGTTCTCCAATTCTATAAACTGTCTGGTCAGGGCGTGCTAGAGACCACCCCAGCAACGGTACACGTATCTCTCAACCCCAGGAGTCAGACCCACAGGGCTGAGGATATTGATGTACAGGCAACTTGCTGTGTCAAGACCAGGTCCCACGTGTGTCTCCAGCCATGACAAACTGCTACGATGACGTCCTTTCCTCCCGTTTGTGTTAGAAGCAGTGTTTTCCTATTTGCTGCTGTGGTGTGGCACCATGCACCATGGGGTCACTCAATATGCTTCTACGAATATCTCCCAGTGTTCAATATCACCAGATCACTATCAGCACTCCCTCTGCCGTCGGGACTCGCGGTATGTCTCCCACTGATTGCCAGCCGATTCTGCCTGATGCAGTGCCTCACCCCTCACTGTGCGCTCCGAAATGGCCGCCTTCAGTACCAGCCACGTGTTCTCTCCACTACTTCAAACTGACTGGTCAGAGCACGCTAGAGTCCACATCAGTGGCAAAGACGTATCTCTCACCCTTAGGATTCCAACACACAGGGCCAAGGGTGTTAATGTACAGGCAGCTGACTGTGTCCCGACCAGGTCCCCCATGTGCCAATAGCCGTGACAGCCTGTTAAGATGCGGCCGTTCCTCCCGGTCGCGTTAGGCGCAGTGTTGTGCTATTTGCTGCAGTGGTGTGGCACCGCATGCTGCAGGATCACGCAATGTGCTTCTATGCAGAACTTCTAATGTCCAGTATCGCCAGTTCATAATCTGCGCTCACGCCAACGGCCACCGCCTGCCGGGACTTGCACTATTCCTTCTACCGGTCACTGGATGCTTCTGCCTGGTGCGGTGCCTGTCCCACCGGCCGTCGTTAGCTGCGGCGTCGGTGTAATGTTCCCGTCACTCCCCTTCCACGTGAACGCTCACCTCGGGGGAATGAGGCAATACGCTGTCCCGAATGTCACAGCCGCAGTGGCTCTGCCTAGACGTTCCCCGCATCTCCGTCGTCACGAGGGCCGGGCCTGCGATGTCCTGGCCAACCACAGACTTTCCAGGTTTCTGCCCCGTCCCTCAGCTCCAGACGGCAGTCTCAGTACTCGGTACAGGGTCTCTCCGGTCACCGCACCACGCCAGTCTGCTCCCGCCGCATTATACTCTCACCGCAGGTATTGGTAACAGCTCGGGTGATCGTTTATATGCATCTATGGCTTTTTGTTCATTGCAGGAAAGGGATTATGGATGTTTTTCTGCCCGACTCAGCAGGAGCCTTAAGGGTGTGCAGCCATCTAGGTCGTGTGCCGCCTAGCGCCCCCCATGCATCTAAACCGGAATGATAATTCCCAGTATTCATGCACATAACCTTCCCCTAGCACTTCACATCTGCCTACTTGTTGGTGCTGTAGACAGTACTGGAATTGGAAAGTCGGCACCGGTAGGGTGATGTAACTATGGGTTATCCAGTCTGTGGATGGTGTCTCATGCACAGTGAAAGGTGATTGGTCTAATTGTTCAATGTGCAGCAAAGTATATTTCGCATCTCTTTGTGCCATTACTATCTGTCTTTCCGTTAGATCATATGCAGAAAAACAGACTTGTGCTGTCAATACAACGCCATGGCACGTGGCCAGAATGCAATGTTTGAAGTGTTTATTTTAATAATACAATGGACCGTAGTTGTGATTGTCCATGCTGTAAAATAGACATATCTTGCTGTATTATGTCAATTGCAGAAGATACTATGTTGCCCAGTGAACAAATTCTGGATGTTAATGTGGTCATACCGTTGTCAACCACAGCCAAACCCTTTACTAAGTTAACCCTGTTGATCCCGCGCAGTCTGTCAGCAGCTTCCTGTTTAGAAATTTTCCTCAGCTCGTTGTATGCAAGAAGGACTTTTCAAGTGGGTTCTGGAGACCTAATAGAAACTCCCTGATATCCATTGCATCTAGGGTTTGGGATTGCAGTCCGGGTGGGGCGTAAACACTGATTAGTGAGAGTTCACCTCGCCCCCAGGTCCCCTGGACGGCAACAAAGGTCCCATTGGGATCGGTCCAGAATTGTGTTTGTATGGAGAGGAGGTTCCTAATTAGTTTGGCCACTCCTCGCGCCCCTGGGGAGAATCCTGCGTGTCCAGTGGACAGAAAATACCCATACAGGCTTGTAAAATGAGCACTCAAACGTGCATGGTACTATGATAGGACAGCACTATTGGAGGAAAAACAACATAAAGAGAATGACTGCAATATAATTACATGTGTAACAACATTTGGCACTGAATCTAATCAGATTAAAAAGATTATAACTAAGAACTGGCATCTGATGGCAAAGGTAGAACCCCAGTTGAGTCTTCCACGTTTTGCTTTCAAGAGGGCTAGAAACTTGAGAGATCATCTAGTAAAAGCATACAAAGAACCTATTACCAATTCGCTACAGAGACAATGGGGAATGACACCAGTGGTAGGTCATTATCCATGTGGACAATGTGTTGCTTGCGAAACTACTACAGTAATGAAATCATGTGTCATAAATGGAAAGGAATGGGTGTTTCAACATCATTCAAATTGTTTGACTCGCAATGTTATATATTGTATACAATGCCCCTGTGGATTATTCTACATAGGGAAAACGACCCAGGAAGTTAAGAAAAGGATCATACAACACCAGTCTTGCATTAGATGCAATGTTTTAACGGCACCTCTTGTTGACCATTATGTACAAAAATCACATGGCCCAAAAGATATGAATTGGTGTGTGCTGGATGTGGTAAAAAGTTCTAGATGTAGAATAAATGTGGATTGTCCGCTCACATTAAAAGAAAACAGATTGATATGGGCAGGCAAGACAATGGAGAATGGATTGAATCTATATGTGGAATGGCAAAGTCTAGCGACTTTATGAAACCCTAGTATAGTATTCATACTTTTAGCTCTATAGTGAGGACCTGATATATGTGAAAATGCCCCTATATATGGAACAGGCTTGGTGTGCAGAATTGGTTCTTCAAATGTGTAGGTACACTTGATCCACACTAGATAAGTGTATTTGACAACCTGGTTAATATAGTAGTGGGTTCGATTGTTCTGACAGTTATTACCCACTGATAAGTGAATATTCCATGTATGTGGATGGGAAGTTCCATACTTGATTTTTTGCAACTATCAAGGGGGTATCAAGTGATTATTTACATTCCATCAGGATCGAACATCAAAAAGACTAGCTTAAGATGGCCGATGCATTTCCGCACTTGTGGGGTTAGTTGCCGTGCGCATTTGCGAGTACGCGGCAAGACGGGAGTTGAGAGGTCAAAGACTCGACCCTGAGGATACACTAATGCAGACGCCGTAATCGTCCGATACGAAGGGTGGATAGAAGCGCCTACTGCCTTGTCCCAAGTAAGTAATAGATGGAAGTTTTATGTGACAGTCACGTGTCTCTCGGACTAGAGGTCTAAGTCTTGGACGACTTTAGTTAACATAGAATGTGGGTATGTGCTTGTACTCTGCAGTTAATAAAGGACAACTCTAAGAAGAAAAAAGAGAAAAAAAGAGAAAAAAGAGCATCGAGCGCTAGTTGAGGATGTGTGTGTCCATACGAAGGTAAGCCTGTGGCTTCGGCTAGGGGCTACGTTCTTTTTTTGGTAGATGACTGTGAATAGGTTATATCCTGGAAATCATTAGTAATGAGAGGTTGTTTCTTCGCAGGATTAAAATGATGTTGAAGCTGTACATCGAATAATGCAGTGAGTGTAAGAGATAGTTGTATATTGATATTGATTTTATGCACTTGGGACTAGTGTTTCTAGTTTTAGTTTTTGTATATTTGGTTTACATGGTGTTGCACTGGGTGACTTGTGTTAAACTTGGTATGTTTCTGGTGGTATTGATGATAGGTTAATGTGAGCAGACGATCTAAATGTAGGAATATGTTGAAGGAATTGAAATTTAAGGAATATTGTCTATGTTTTACTAGATTTTATATGCAACAACAAATTGTCCTGAGGATGGTCTCGGTGAAATAAGTGGATGAGACCGAAACATCGACGCTACTGCACCGTTTTGTCACAAGACTCCAACATAAGGAATATGAACTTGTGTCTAACAGCCTGAAACTATAGATGATGATTTCTAAATATACATGAGATATATATACAAACGGTGTATGTTGACTACTGAAGAATTTGTAAACTTGTAACAGTAGTAGTCTCTTTGTGTTGCTATAGAAGACTGCGGTCTCCAGCAGGATTGCTGTTATGCTCTATTGATGAAAAATAACAAAAGAAATGTATTTTGATATAAAAAATTATGCCTTCATGTCCGGTTAATTTATGAGTTCACATGTGTGGCAATTAATGATTGAGAAAGTTGGGGTTTACAAAGTGACGCATCTACCTAGATGCGTCACTTTGTAAATATGGCGCAACAAGGCGCATTGTTTACACCACTGGTGCGTCACAAAAAGTGACGCCCCGGTGGCGT
Source organism: Lissotriton helveticus (assembly GCF_964261635.1). Lineage (NCBI taxonomy): Eukaryota > Metazoa > Chordata > Amphibia > Caudata > Salamandridae > Lissotriton > Lissotriton helveticus. Next base: position 832,696,907 of record NC_136070.1, read on the forward strand.
AAAAGTGACGCAAGGGCTCATAAATGAGGCCCTCATTGTCTAAGGGTTCTGTATGGGAGTGACAATTGAGCCTGCCTCCAGGCAGGTCGCTCCCCATGCCACGTAGCTCCACCTGACTGCGCCCGTGTCCCCTGCCCAGCTGCCCCCACTGTGTCTGGGCTCAAGCCCCGCCGTAGGCTCTGCTCGTGTTTTGTCAGGCGTAACTGTATTGCTGCTGTTTTGGTTAAGTTGTAATTGTACTGTGCCTTGTTTTTTCTTTGTTTTGTATTGTTGCTCATTGGTTTCTTAGTGTTTGTCCCCCACTGTACGCCTCTTGCCTTCTGTTTCCCACCGCCGATTTTTCCCGCTCCCTGCCGCTGCGTCCACTGCGGTCCGCCCCCCTCCCCGCCCATTTGCCTCCTTGCTTCCGCCTCCCAGCTGCTCCTCCCTCCCACCTCCCCTTATATGGTGGCCGCTGCGCGGCCACGCCGTTGGCTCTCCGATGGTGTGCCTAAGGCAAGCCCATCTGTGCCTGGACCGCGCCCAGCGCCGAAACCCCTGCCCCCCCCGCAAACGCCACGACGTCCGAATCCACTACGATGCCAGCACCCTCCACACACTCAACCTCGGACGAGATCACACCTGCTACCGGGCCACCCGAAGCACACCCAAGGACCGTTCTCCTGCCAGATCTGCAGCTTCTCCGGCACACGCCCCGCCAAACCACCGCCCAGGAAAGAACCAAACTACCTCAGCTGCATCCTCTTCAATACCCGCTCCGCCCGCAAACACCCCGTTGAACTGTGGGACCTACTCGACTCACCTCCCCAGACGTCGCCTTCCTAATGGAGACCTGGCTGAACCCCGCCTTAACACCCGACATCGCCATAGCCGTCCCAGAAGGCTACAAGATCACCCGCAGGGATCGCACCAACGGAGTTGGAGGAGGAATCGCCATTGTCCACAAGAACACCCTCAGAGTCTCGACCGAAACCGATAACACCCTCAGCACCACTGAACACTGCCCTTCCAGTTCCACACCGACCCCAACACCGCCCTCAGAGGAATCCTCGTCTGCAGACCCCCCGGACCCCGACCACAGTTCAGCAACTCCATCACCGACCTCGTCACCGCACACGCCCTCGCCTTCACGGACTACATCCTCCTCGGTGACCTGAACTTCCACCTCAAGAACAACAACGACACCAGCTCCACCACCCTGATCGACAATCTAGCCAACCTCGGACTCAGACAACTCGTCACAACACCCACCTACCCCGCCGGCCACACGCTGGACCCCATCTTCTCCGCAAGCCCCCATGTCGCCTTCAACCACACCACTGAACTTCAATAGACCGACCACTGCTGCATCCACTTCACCTTCTGGAAACCCACCACGCACCACGGCTCCCAACAGATGCCTCGCCGCTGCTGGAGCAAAATCAACAAAGACCAGCTAACCACCACCCTCACCCAGAGCCCACCCCCAGAGCCCACCGCCGCTGACACTGCCGCCCGCAACCTCAGACAGTGGATCAACAACTACGCCAACACCCTCGCCCATTCAAGAAACCCTCCAACAGTCACACCAGCAAGAAAGCCAGTTGGTTCACCAAAGACCTCCAGGCCTCCAAACGAACATGCCGAAAACTGGAGAAAAACTGGCTCCACGAACAAACACCAGACAGCTACGCAGCCCACAAGAACGTCACCCGCAGACACCATCACCTCATCAGATCCGCCAAAAGGGCCTCATTCAAAGACCGCCTAGACAACAGCACACATAACAGCAAAGAACTCTTCAACATCGTGAAGGAACTCTCCACCCCCAGCTCCAACACCAACGACATCCCACTATCGTGTGCGACTCGCTGGCCACCTTCTTTCATCGCAAGACATCCACGACAGCTTCAACGTCACGACCACCTCGACAAATACTGAGACCTCCACCCCCACGATCACCACCGCACCAACCGCCTACTCTCCTGGACCAACATCAACGACGACGACACCTGCAAGATTATGAACACCATCCACTCCGGATCACTGACAGACCCTTGCCCACACCACATCGTCAACAAAGCCAGCACAGCCATCGCACTCCATCTCCGGAAAGTAATCAACATCTCCTTCGAGACAGCAACCTTCCCGGTGAGGTTCCGTGACAATTGTAAGTGATGTTTTCGACTCGCACGAATATGGTCGAGTCTGGTATCTAAGAACCGCAAATGACGAGTTTAGTAAGTATGCGCAGTTTCGCTGTGCTAACTTAAACCGTTCGTTTGATATGTGGGTTTTTCATCTGTACCCACGGGTTCCATCTTAGATACGGCATCCATTTTGTCTCTTGCCCTCAAGTAGCCAGCGAACAGACACTGTCCGCTTCGTTACCCTGGGACTTTCAAGATATTTGTGGAAGACACATGTTCTTTGTAAGTATCTTTTACGATGAGGGGGATGATACTGTAAGGCAGATGGCCCCGCTTCTGCCGTGCCGGTTTATTGTCTCAGCCGTGCATCTCATTAGGCACGTCCCTTTGATGCCTGTATCTCGTGTTTCCCGATACCTCCTCTTTTTCACCCTTTTCAATCTCCCACTGTCTCCATCTTCCTCTGCACCTGTCTTTGTCCCTATTTCGATCTGTTTTACTGCCGATTGGAATTCACTAATGTTGGGAAGATGGGTTTTTACAGTTGGGAACCGCCAAATGTTTCCGCACTTATGTTCCGGACCTTATGTGTACCAAAGTGACCAAAGCGACCCCTCTGGGGGATAATTATGGGAACCAGGTTGTAAACTTTTGTGTACCATGTTGTCCTATGAGTAAATTCTGTATAAAAGGAGCGCTCCACAGAACCAATTTGAAGCAGTCTCCCCAAGTTGCACGTGTTGTACTTGTTGTGACTTCTGTGTTCCCTGCAGTAAATAAACCTTGAATCTTTGACGCCGAAGGAAGTGTCCCGTGTCTCTGTAGTTTGTGCGCCGAAACAGGTATCCCATGAAGGTTATAGGTGTTGTTCCCTGGCACCGCTGGTACTGTTAAAAAGTCCAGTCCTTCAGTTGGCGCCCAACGTAGGGCGACTTCAGCGGTACCGGTCCAAAGCCTGATGATCGTGAGGAACTTCGTGTGAAATCTCCGAGGGAAGGTGCACCCCGCTTCATCGATCCTGTTGTCGAAATAAGTGGCCCGAAGTTTTTCCCTGCGAAGATTCCCGCCTCCTGACGGCTGCGACGGACCGATGCCCTGACTGTCGACCTGTCTTCGACGCCCGGCGTAGACCTTATGTACAAGCGAGACGATAGACGGGCCTTCCTGGTGACGCCATTGAAGTTCTGAGTTAAGTATTTGTGGGTCGCTCCCAGTCCTTAGTGGTTGTTCTAGCTTTTGAAAGCTTTGTTGTTAGCCTTTAAGGCTTTGTGGTAATAGCTCACTGAGCTTTGTAATAGCCTCCTCAGGCTTTGTGGTTAGCTCTCCGAGCTTTGTGATAGCCTTAAGGCTTTGTTGTATTGCATGGTTCCATTGCATTTGTGGTTCTTAGTATTGGTCCTTAGTATTATTTGACAGTTGCAATTGCCAAAAACCGAGGGTTTTGACTTACACGAGGTTTTATTGCTTCGGTAATCCTTGAAGTTTGATACTAGGTTAGTGTGCACGATGCCTAGCCATAGTGATTTGTTTCGTATTTTCAAATGTTGCGCAATGGATTCCCGGTTGGAGGACTCGTGTCCGATACCTCCAGTTGGAACTCCGATACATGATCTTTATAGTCGACATGGGGTGGGTCCTATAATATATAATGATTACTGGGTCCGCTATACAAAGAAAGACGGTGATCTTAGATGGCCACAACATGGAACTTTTGAACTTTTGAACTTTCGATTTTAGATAATCTTGAGGCTAAATTATTTTTAAAGAAAGCTAGGCCAGCTATGTTTGATTCCTTTCGGATATGGCGTAAAGAGGCCAAGCAGAAAGAAATCAAACAACTTAAAAAGGATCAAAAACAAGAGTTCGTTCCTGTAATGCAAGCTATAAAAGAATGTAGACAAGACAAAGAAGAAAAAGACATGGAAATCGCTACTAGATTGCATCACATGAAAATAGATAAATGTTACCCAGTTTTACCGAATAATCTAGAAAAGAAAAAAGAAGATTTGAAGGAGGATTCCTTGCTGTCATACTTGATGAAATCACCACCTCCTTATGTACAGGGTGCTACTGCTCCTGTAGTTGCTCCTGTAGTACCTCCTGTTGTTCCTTTTGTTGCTCCAGCGGCTGCGGGCCAGCCCGCTGTTAACCCTACGTTTGTTTCACCACCTGTTCTTGTTCCTACTGCTCCTGTACCTGTACCTTCGCAGACTGTTGTTTCTGCTACTCCAACTATCTTGTCCGTTCCTACTATGCCTTCTTTCACCTCCAGTGTTGTTGCCCCTGTTTTTCTTTCTCCTTCTGTTCGTAAGCGTGTTCCTAACTCTGTTGCTACTCTTTATTCACCTCTTTCTGGTCCGTTATTTTCGTCTGATTCATCTGAAACTCCTCAGAGACGGAGTCAGATCCCTAGTGGTAGGGAGAAAGAGACGTTAGTAACAATGGCACATAGGTGGATAAGACATCCTGCTAATTACACTCCACGTGTAGTCTTTGATACGTTTTCCCAGTTTAATGAGCCTACGCAGAGATTCGTATTTGAGGAGATGTGTAACTTTTTGAGGGAAGAATGGTATAATGATGATGTAGATAATGTACCGTCCGACATAATTGAACTTCAGAGTCACTTTTCAAACGGTATGATTATAGGAGACGATGTACGACGTGCCGTGGAACGCTTATTAGCATTCAGACCCACAGCACATTCTCGGATATCATTAGATGATACCACTGAGAACTGGAAAGCGGTTCCTGGTCAGTATCCTATGAGAGAGGTTCCGCCACTGTGGGTGCCTGGTGATCCTAATGCAAACCCTGTGGTGCTACCGCATTTTCGAAGGGTGTGGATACATCTTCCATGGAAACGATCAGAAGTTTTGCAAGTGAAGCAATCCTTACCCGATCCGCGTAAAAATCCGGCTGGTTATTATAAGGAGTTATCACAACTGGTAGAAGCTACTATTATGAATATTGCCGACATCGACATGTTGTTTGGCAATGTGGTACCGCAACCAGTTTGGGCTAAAATTCGTCAAGCCAATCATGCAGTTGAATTAGGGGGTGATTGGGCTGCACTGCTAGCAGCTGATGCATTACAAGTTGGTGGGGCCAAGCCTGAACAGCTGATTTTGGATTTGCCTCAGAAAATCATTACGCTCATGAAAACTCTCATGCCAGCGATGAAGGTGAACTGGGATAAGTTATCAGCTTGCAAGCAAAAGAAAGACGAGAGTGTCTCAGATTTCTTTACAAGGTTTGAGGAAGCGTTTGTCGACCACAGCGGCCAGGACATGGGCGCTGAGGGAGGCCAGCGGTTATTCGTTGACAAATTCGTGTCGAATTTGTTGCCTGAACTAAGCAACAAATTAAAGAATTCAGAAAGTGCGTGGGCAGTTTCAACCCCTGCGCAAATACTAGCAACGGCTCAGTATTATGAGAATAGGGAAAAGGAAGAAAGTGATCGTGTAGAAAAGAAAACTAAGGAGCTCAAAACGAAGGTTTTGCTGCAGCAAGCATACCCTCCACGATCAAACCAAAATGATTCGCAACAGCAGTATCAACCACGAGCACAGCCCGATAGGACACAGCCGCGCTCTGACAACTTTGATTATAGATCTTCACTTGGGTATAATCAGTGTGCATATTGTAGGAGAGAGGGACATCTAAAATATGATTGTCTTGCCTTACGGGACCGTCTGAATGGTGTGTCGACACGTGGAAACCGTGGTGGTGGTCCTCAACAGGCACCTCGTGATAGAGGTCGTGGTTCATTCCACAATCAAAGTGATCGTTATCAAAATCAATCAGACGCAAATAATTGTTTTGACCAGCGAAATGCGGGGTCAGTTCGATCTGCACAGTATAATGTTGATGATTATTATGCAGACCATGAAACTGTTGTAAATGACCATTACTAGGACAGCCAACGACAAAGAGAGGGAGTAGTGTCAGTTCCGGTCGATCAGAGTGGGCCTTACGTTGCAGTGGCTACATCAGGTGTAGTTGAGCCTTTTCTGTTAGACACTGGTGCGACGAAAAGTTCCATCATGCATTCAAAACTCCCTGGCGCACCTTTGTCTGGCTTAACAAATGTTTCCGTCGGATTCTCTGGCGCCCCTGTTAGTAACCCAGTCTCTAACCCTTTGCCTCTTATGATTGGACCTCGTGAGCTAACCGCTCCACTGATTCTCTCTACAGGTTGTGGTGAAAATCTTTTGGGCCTGGATTTGTTGAAACGATTATATGCAACATTGTATTGTTCCCCCGAAGGAGTGGAACTTACATTGGGACGGAGAGTGATCTCTCCCATGTATTTATCGGTTGATAAATTCCCACCGGAATTGAGTTCCCTCCCTGCGTCTTTATGGGCCACAGGTCCCAATGACGTGGGCCTGTTAGACATTCCACCCTATGTGATTCAATTGAAACCAAATGCGCGATTACCGCGTTTACCTCAATATCGTATTTCTCTTGAGGGCGAACGAGCGCTGTTAGCAATTGTTTATGATCTCATTGGAAAGGGTGTTGTTGAAGAAACTCGTGGAAATGTATGTAATAGCCCTGTATTGCCAATTCTGAAACGAACTGACCCAACTAAACCTCCTGTGTATCGTTTCGTTATAGATTTGAGAGAGGTAAATAAAATAGTGGTTCCACAATTTCCCGTGGTCCCTGACATTACGGCTTTACTAACAATGATTCCGGCAACTGCCTCCTGGTTCACAGTGATTGATCTAAAGAATGCTTTCTTTAGCATCCCAATTGCAGAGGAAAGCAGAGATCTATTCGGATTTTCATTAGGAGGTCGCAGTTTTAGGCTAAAACGCGCTCCACAGGGCTACTGTGAGAGTCCGTCAATCTACAGCCAAGCACTTAAAGGACAGCTTGATGCCTTTGTATTACCTAAAGGTGCAGCTTTGATTCAATACGTTGACGATCTTTTAGTGGCAGCTGATACAGAAGCTATTTGCAAAACGGCTACAGTATCATTATTGCACTATCTACATAACTTACACCACAAGGTATCGCCTTCAAAGCTACAGTATTGTTGTCAAGAAGTTACCTATCTAGGTCACTTATTGTCAATAGAAGGGAGAAGGTTGACCCCAGAGAGAATTGCAGCGATTTCCCGAATGACTGTGCCAAAAACCCAAAGAGATGTTCGCGCCTTTTTGGGTATTACGTCCTACTGCAGACAATGGATTCCAAATTTTTCATTGTTGGCGAAACCATTGATAGCCCTTACATGCAAAGATGTTTCATCCCCAGTACCTTGGTCTGAAGAATGTCAGAAAAGTTTTTCTGAATTGCGTAATGCGTTGTGTTCGGCTCCTGTGTTGGGCACTCCTGACTACAGTAAGCCGTTTACACTATACGTTCACGAGAGGGATGGTTGCGCGTTGAGTGTTCTGACACAACCTTTTGGTGGTAAGCAACGCCCATGTGCCTACTTTTCTTCGACTTTAGACCCAGTAGCAAGAGCCTTGCCAAGTTGCTTAAGGGCAACAGCGGCAGCTGCGGCGTCCATTCGACAGTCCGCAGGTCTAGTCATGGATAATATGCTCACGGTAATGGTTCCGCATGCAGTCGACACTCTATTGAACCGAACGAAAACTCAACATCTGACAAGTGCAAGATTGTCTGGTTATGAATTGACGTTGCTGGCCAGTCATATACGGATAAGACGATGTAATGTGTTGAATCCAGCAACATTGCTGCCGATCGACACAGAATCAAGTGATGAAGCAGTACATGACTGCTATCTCAGAACTGAAGAGGAAACCAAGGGTCGCATTGACCTAAGAGATACTCCATTGACAGATCCCAATGGTACTTTATATGTGGATGGTTCTTGTTTCAAGTTGCCGAACGGTGATGTGACAACTGCGTATGCTGTAGTTACATTGAGAACGATTGTGGAAAACGCAAGGTTAAGTCAGAATTCGGCTCAGGCTGCTGAGTTAATTGCTTTGACGAGAGCGTGTGTGTTGTCTAAAGATAAACGGGTGAATGTGTTTACAGATAGTCAATACGCGTTTGGTGTGGCACATAGTTTTGGACGACTGTGGAGATAGAGAGGATTCCTTACGTCACATGGTACGAAGATTCAACATGGCCAGCTTGTAAATGATCTTTTGGATGCACTTACGTTGCCTAAGCAAGTGGCGATTGTTAAATGTAGTGCGCATCGTAAGGTGACGGATGATGTTGGTCGTGGTAATGCGTTTGCGGATGAGACTGCTAAGGAGACTGCCCGGAACCTTAGCACTCGAATGTATGTGACGAGTTCGGTTAGGTGGCCTGCAGAATCAAGTATGTGTGAAAACACTATCGAGAGTGTGAAAGCAATTCAGAATAAGGCCACCGAGACTGAAAAGGCGAAGTGGAAAGAAAGTACGGGAAAGTTGGATGCGAATGGTTGTTGGATTGACTTATCGGAACAGAAAAGATGGATGTTGCCTGATGCGTATGTGCTGGCTGTTGTGACTATGGCACATGGGTTAGCACATATTAGCGCGAAAGGTATCTGTAAATTGCTGTTTCCTGTGTGGAAGAATGATGGTATTACGAAATGTGCTGAACGCTTGGTTAAGAATTGTATGGTATGTATGTTGTACAATCCTGGTAAGGGAACCCCAACTCCTCCTGGTAGTTTTGCTCCCCCTTCATGTCCCTTTGAGGTGATCCAATTGGACTTCATCCATATGGAGCGATGCAATAACTTGAAATACGTTTTAGTTGTTGTTTGCGCATTCTCCCGATGGATTGAGGCCTATCCTCTCAAAGACAATACTGCTTTATCCACTGCGAAAATCCTACTGAAGGAATACTTTCCTCGGTATGGAATGCCTAGAATTGTGTGGTCAGACAACGGAAGTGAGTTTGTGGGGAGTGTGATGAAGAGTGTGTGCAAGGGCCTTGGAATTAATCAGAAATTCCATAGTGCCAATCATCCTCAGTCAGCTGGTTTGGTTGAAGGGTACAATGGCACCCTTAAACTAAAACTAGCAAAGATTCAGGCTACGACAGGTCTTTCATGGCCTGACGCTTTACCCTTAGCATTGCTGTCAACAAGGGCAACTGTACACTCCCGAGTAGGGCTCAGCCCCTATGAAATAGTGTTCGGTCGTCCTGCCAATGTTTGGGGGGTCCCTAGACCGGGTGCCTTTTGTGATCTTGAGTATCCAATGTTGATCGATTATCTTTATGACTTGACTGCTAAACTGAGGTTAATTCACCAACAGGTTCACGAAGCATTGCCGACGCAGACGGAGGGTCCAGGCCACCCGCTCCAGCCCGGAGATTGGGTGGTAACACGAAACTTTTCGCGCAAGAACAATTTGGATCCCAGGTTCACTGGACCCTATCAGGTCCTCCTTGCCACGAGAACTGCAGTTCGTCTCGAGGGGCGGAAGAATTGGGTGCATGCCACCCATACCAAGAAAGTCCCCATCCCGTTGCCAGCAGACTCGTGGGTGAGGAAAGGCAGTGCATCAACTGAAACCGAAGGATTGCCGGCGTTTGTACCTTTCAGCGACGCACAACCTGTCGGAGAATCCTCAGTGCAGCAAAAAGGCATTGTTGAACACTTGTCATCAGAAGACTCAAGACCAGAACATTCAGCTGATCAACAGGGCGTTGTCCCTTCGACGGATCTTTTGTTTAACGAACAGACACGTCCTGGGAAAACCCGATATTTTTTGCGATCCAGCACTAAAGACTAATAAAAAACCGTCCTGTCCCTTGACAAGTGCATTATCCCGTTTTCCATGATCAGTTTGAACACTCATACTATTGTAATTATTTTGTACATATTCATTGAGCTTCGTTCCTTACACTTTTTGTTTCCACAGCTGAGAGACATTGTTTTCACATATATATATATTTGTGAAATGAAGGCCGTAGGGCCGCGCGCGTACTTCCTCCTGGTTAGTAGGTCTTGACGCTAGGTTAAAGACCGTCGGTTCCTGGGAACTCCTAGGAATTGACTATTGCTACACAGAACGAAGTGCGTCAAGAAACGTTGCGGACGGTCATAGGGAATGGCATTTTCAAAGCTGATGGACTTGGAAAGAGCTCAAGCACAAAGATTCAAGCTGCAGCAACTCAGTCGTACCAAATGTTTTGTGTTCCAAATATTTGTACTATTTGTGACTGTTTCTGCGTTATTGGCGGGTGGAGTATATTACACGATGTCTTACTTCTTGCCTTCTACCATACCTACTCCTACCCCTGACCTTAAACTCACCTCCACTGTTTCTCCTCATTCTTTTCACATCTTACCTGAACACGAGCAGGCTAGACGAGCAGAATTCCGCAACAATTCCTTTATTCAGCTCCTTCATCAGCATCAGTTAGTGGTTAACACTACTAATTGTTGGGTGTGTGGGTTGATGCCGCATACTACGGATAAGGGAATTCCATATCTGGTGTTACCGTATAGCTCCCAAGGGTCTGCTCGAGCATTTCAAACAATGTTTCAAAGCGCACTGGGTTTCCACCCCATTCGAGAACCACGTTCCCCCTACTCTGGTCCTACCTCGTACCAAAAATCTTTGTCTATAGCAATAGAGGATTTAGATAGCGATATCTATGATCCCTCGCTTATCCCTGAAGAAGAGGTACAAGCCTATAGGGTCCTAAGTAGAGGCGAATATAGTGTGTTCACTGGTGAAAAACAGCTTAAAAGCTCGCCTCCGATATGGGTCGTACCCCACATTGGTAATTTTTGTTTAATAGGTCGCGGCCGTAGATCGAAAGCCCGACTTGGAGAGAGTGCTTGCACTGAAAATTATATTTTGCCAATGGTCTCGTCCCCTGTGTTTTTGGCTGCCAAGGGTACATACTTTATTTGTCATGATCGTGCGTATGCATGGTTGCCCTCTGACTTCATGGGCTCATGTTTTATCGCAAACTTGTTACCTCCGACGTTTACTGTAGATGCAGATTATCACAAAACTAGAGTTGTGAGAGGCGTAATTAGCGAAGAGGATACTGCCGGTCAAGAGGCAGGAGACTTTTTTAAGGGTTTCCTCCCATTTTGGGGACCTATGGTTAATAGTAGGAACCTGAGACAGTTGACTCGAGTGGTAGAATCGACAGCTAATATTACTGCCAGTGCCCTTGGTAATATCACCACAGAACTTCAGGCGGATAGACTTATGACGTTACAAAAACGTATGGTTTTAGACGTGATCTTAGCAGATCGAGGTGGGGTATGTAAGGTGATCCATTCGAGCTGCTGTATTTTCATTCCTGATAACGCTCCGACTGTCTATCAAGCCATCTCGAAGTTGCATAAGATCTCCGAATCCATACACGTGGATGTAGGGGATTGGACGCTACTTGGATGGTTTTGGGGCCTGATGTCGACTTGGGGTTGGAAGATTCTGATGATCATTGGAGTCGTTGTAGCGTTCCTGTTCACGTGTTGCCTTTGCGTGCAGTGCGGTCCTGCCTTATGTGGCCTCTATGCTACAACGTGTATGAGACAGCCACCTGTTACCAAAGGGTCTCGGTTGGACAGAGCTATGCTACAGCAACATCTCGAGGATCTGATGAATATCGAATATGATTCCGACTAGTGCTTGCCTACATGAGGGCAAAAGGAGCGTCTGAGGTTCCGTGACAATTGTAAGTGATGTTTTCGACTCGCACGAATATGGTCGAGTCTGGTATCTAAGAACCGCAAATGACGAGTTTAGTAAGTATGCGCAGTTTCGCTGTGCTAACTTAAACCGTTCGTTTGATATGTGGGTTTTTCATCTGTACCCACGGGTTCCATCTTAGATACGGCATCCATTTTGTCTCTTGCCCTCAAGTAGCCAGCGAACGGACACTGTCCGCTTCGTTACCCTGGGACTTTCAAGATATTTGTGGAAGACACATGTTCTTTGTAAGTATCTTTTACGATGAGGGGGATGATACTGTAAGGCAGATGGCCCCGCTTCTGCCGTGCCGGTTTATTGTCTCAGCCGTGCATCTCATTAGGCACGTCCCTTTGATGCCTGTATCTCGTGTTTCCCGATACCTCCCCTTTTTCACCCTTTTCAATCTCCCACTGTCTCCATCTTCCTCTGCACCTGTCTTTGTCCCTATTTCGATCTGTTTTACTGCCGATTGGAATTCACTAATGTTGGGAAGATGGGTTTTTACAGTTGGGAACCGCCAAATGTTTCCGCACTTATGTTCCGGACCTTATGTGTACCAAAGTGACCAAAGCGACCCCTCTGGGGGATAATTATGGGAACCAGGTTGTAAACTTTTGTGTACCATGTTGTCCTATGAGTAAATTCTGTATAAAAGGAGCGCTCCACAGAACCAATTTGAAGCAGTCTCCCCAAGTTGCACGTGTTGTACTTGTTGTGACTTCTGTGTTTCCTGCAGTAAATAAACCTTGAATCTTTGACGCCGAAGGAAGTGTCCCGTGTCTCTGTAGTTTGTGCGCCGAAACAGGTATCCCATGAAGGTTATAGGTGTTGTTCCCTGGCACCGCTGGTACTGTTAAAAAGTCCAGTCCTTCACCGGAAAGCTGGAAGCACGCGGAGATCAACGCATTACTCAAAAAACCCAAGGCGGACACCAAGGACCTCTCGAACTTCCGGCCCATCTCCCTACTCCCATTCCCGGCAAAGGTCATCGAGAAAATTGTCAACAAAAAACTGACCCGCTACCTCGAGGAGAACAGCATCCTGGACCCATCCCAGTCCGGGAGCCGCAGCAACCACAGCACCGAAACCGCCCTCATCGCCGCCACCGATGACATCAGGACCCCGCTGAACAATGGAGAAACAGCGGCCCTCATCCTCCTGGACCTGTAAGCCGCCTTTGACACGGTCTGCCACCGCACACTACGAACACGCCTCCACGACGCCGGGATCCAAGAGAAGGTCCTAGACTGGACCACCTCCTTCCTCTCCGGCAGAACCCAGAGCGTCCGCCTCCCCCCTTTCTACACCGAAGACACCGAGATCATCTGCGGCGTACCCCAGGGCTCTTCCCTCAGCCCAACGCTGTTCAACATCTACATGGCACCACTCGCCCACGTCGCCCGACTGCACGACCTCAACATCATCTCCTATGCCAATGACACCCAGCTGATCCTCTCCCTCACCAAAGACCCTCACACCACCAAAACCAATCTCCACAAAGGAATGAAGGCCGTTGCTGAATGGATCAGGATGAGCCGACTGAAGCTGAACTTGGACAAGACGGAAGTCCTCATCCTCAGATCCGCCCCCTCGGCCTGGGACGACTCCTGGTGGCCGCCCGCACTGGGAAAAGCTCCAACACCCACCGACCACGCACGCAACCTAGGGGTCATCCTCGACTCCACCCTCTCCATGACTAAGCAGATCAATGCCGTCTCCTCCTCCTGCTTCAACACCCTCCGCATGCTCCGCAGGACCTACAAGTGGATCCCCAGCGAAACGAGAAGAACGCTCACCCAGCCCCCGTCAGCAGCAGGTTGGACTACGGAAACACACTCTCCGCAGGATCCTCAGCCAAAAACCTGAGACGGCTGCAACGCATCCAGAATGCCTCTGCATGCCTGATCCTCGACATTCCCCGCTGCAGCCACATCACACCCCACCTGAGAGACCTGCACTGGCTCCCCGTCAACAAGCGGATAACCTTCAAGCTCCTCCCCCACGCACACAAAGCACTCCTCAACACCGGACCAGTGCACCTCAACAGACGAAGACTCCTCAAGACCTGGCTCTTCAAGCAGTAGCAGCATCCCCCACCCCCCAGCGCCTTGAGACCCTCACGGGTAATAGTACACTTTACAAATGCTTTGATTGACTGATTGCCGCTGGCTGGAGTATTTTTTGTTAACTTGGGCTTGAGTCGAGTCTTCATCTGATTCCGAGTGCATCTGCGTCCCCGGCCTATATGGAGTTCCCCTCCGAGGGGTCCCCATCCACATTTTGTACCCTCCCCTGAGCAGACGCCTCTTTTTTACTCTCTGTGGTTTGGGTTCCAATCGTATTGTTGCATCTCCAGGTTGCGACTCGCTGGTCCTTGTCGCGGCAAAGGGCATTCCTCTATCCAGGCCAATGCTTCTTCCGGGGTTTGAAAGAATTGTGGGGTGCCTTGGAAGATAACTTTTAGTTTGGCAGGGAAGAGAAGCATGTATTGAATCTGCATGACTCTCAGTTTGACCTTCACCGAATTGAATGTTCCCCTCATCTTCTGCACTTCTCTGGAGTAGTCAGGGAAGATCATTATCTTGGCATTGGCAAGCTTAAGTTCCAGTGTACACCGTGACTCAAAGGGAATCGTGTCTCGATCTTGGAAAGTTAAGAACCTTGCTATTAGTGGTCGCAGGGGGCACCAGGTGGCAGTCTTGCATTAGGCATCCTATGGGCCCATTCAATGATAAAGCAGGGTGAAAACTTTGCAGCTGAAAGTGAGTCACGCTGCCACGACATCAAGAATGTCACTGGGTCAAAGCCCTCTGTTCCCTTTGGGAACCCGATGAAGCGCAGTTTGTTACTGCGTGCTCTGTTTTCTGTGTCATCCACCTTCCATGCAACTTCTGTCATGGTTGCTTTCAGGTCTTTGACGTCTGAGTGCAGCCTGTGTGTTGTGTCTTCTAGTTCTGAGATGCGAGTTTCAGTTTGGGTCACCCTTTCAGCGATATTGCGCATGTCTTGATGCAGGAGGGACACTTTTGACCTTATTTCTGCTATATTACCCTCAATGGCGTCTCTGGAGGTGTTGATCGCTTGGAGGATGGCTGTATTATCTGGTGGTCCTGAGGATTCTCCTTCCGTTTCTGTTGGCGGGTTGAGCACTTTTGTATACTTATCCATTTTGCCCTGCTTTTGGGTTTCTGGTTCTTTATCCCTCGCCATAGTTCAGTTGAAGAGGTTGGATCTTCTGGTAGGCTTTTAGTCTGTTTTATGTTCTCTGCCATGGGCCCAAAGGGCAAATACTGTACAGTCGGTTTTAAATAGTGTTAGAGCACTCCTTGTTCATTGTGCTACGGGGTCGCGTCTCCCACGTACCGGCCCGAGTCTTTTTGGTTTCACAGGTGTCTCTGAGATTCTCTGCTCCTCACCTCTCTATTTCCAAGTGGCAGGGGTGCGGGGCCTAGCTCACTTTGTGTCTTCTGTGCACAGCCCCTCTCGTCTGCGCACGGATCAGGGCACAATTATTTGTGTATCGCTGGAGACAGCCCGGTCACCCCGCCACACAGGCCCGGTAGGTGGCAGGCCACCTCGCTGTTGCAGCCCAAGCTGCATTACGTTCCCAAGTGCCCCTCAGCTGATCAATCCTCTAGGGCCTCTATCAGTAGAGTCATTTTCCTTAGGTCTGCGGCGTGGGCCAGCATCTAGGCCCATTCTCTGCAGCTCTTCCAGGTCCGAGCCTGCTGTTTCCCTTCACTCATTGGACTGGGGGTATGAGCGACCCGAGCCCTCTTGATTTCGCTGGGGACCCTGAGAGGACTTCTGTGTTGCCCCTTCACCTCCTAATTGGAAGGCGGACGAGGTCTGGTGCAGCCTGTGCTGTCTGGGTGCAGCCTCTCTTGCCTGCACATGAGTCAGGCACCAATGGTGTTTGCGTCGCGGGAGGCAGCTCATCCACTCCTGCCACCCTGATCTGGTATGCGGCAGGCCGTCTCACTGCTTCAGTCATGGGTGATCTGTGTACTCTGGTGTGCTCTGGGTGGTCTCACTACAGGGGATGCTTCCAGCTGTGTCCCTCTTTCCAGGCTTACGGTGCAGGTGCGAGCCTTGGTTCGTCCTCCACGCCCTTCACCAGGCCGACCTTGCTGCCTTTCTGATTTCTGTGAGCTTCTTGAGGCGTGGGCTGGCATCCGGGGCTAGCCTCTCTGGCCCTCGCAGCACCAATGTTGTCACCTCATCTCCCATGCTGGGCTACAGGGTTGCGCCTCCCACACGCCGACCCCGAGCTGCTGCCACATTGTGTCTTGTTCTCAGGTGCCCTCCAGGTGGTGTCACTATTGGGGCCTCTTTTGGCAGTGTCCCTCTTCTCCCGACTTGTGGTGTGGGCAGGTGCCTCAGTTTGTCTTCTTTGCCCTCCCACAAACAGACCCAAGCTGCCACAGCTATGCTGGGGAGGCCTCTGAAGCACTCTCTACTCCTTGCCCTCACCTCCAGCCGATGCAAAAGCGCGGCCCGGCCCGCTCTATATCGCCCGTGCACAGTCCCCTTTCGCCTGTTCACAGGCCTGGGTTGCGGATGCCGTACGGCACTGGAGACGGCAGGCTGCTCCATCTCACAAGCCTGGCTGTCAATGGGGCCTCCCCCTATCTCCAGGGAAGCCTACTCACTTATATTGGGGGGCTTAGGGCTGCCGCCCGCTCTGGAGCTCCATCCATTGCCTAAAGGGAGAATGCGACTCGGCCCGCCCTTACTCACCCTTGTACAGTCCCTCTCCCCTGTGCATGGGCTATGCCTTGATTCTTGTGGCTCCTCCGATGGGGGTCGGATCCTTGGTTCCTTATTTTCGCTGCCGCTTAATGCACCTCTCAGCTCGGCTATCAATGGGGCCTCTCCTTATCTCCAGCAAAGCCTGCTCACTTAGTTGCAGGGGTCTCCGGGCTCCTTCCGCAGCCCAGCAGGAGAATGCGGCTTGGCCCATTCATGCTCGCCCGTGCGCTGTCCCTCTCATCTGCACGTGGGCTAGGCCTGGATTCTTGTGGCTCCTCCGATGGGGACCGGGTCCCTGGATTCTTATTTCCGCTGCCACCCGATGCGCCCCAAGCGCCTAGTGTTCCACGGGGTGCAGCAGTTAGACCGACATCTGGCCTTGTCTCTCGGCGCGGGCCGTTGTTTTCAGACTAGCGCGTCCCATCCGCCATCTTGGATGGCCGCGCCTTGTCTCTGGGTCGTCTCGTTTTTTCACTGCTGCTTGCCTCCTAGTCTAGCGGGGACAACCTTAGGGGGTACGGATGTGTTGCGGGAAGGGAACGGCATTGCAAATAAGCAGTGGATAGTAGCTTGAAGGGCTGGATTATGGTCAGGTTGAGTGTCGGGCTGTCGGAGTTCCGGCAGATGCTGCTAATCTGCCATATTCCTTGCCACGCCCCTGTCATTTTCTTACTTTAACCGTTCTGTGCCTCTGCCTGTCCCTGGAATGCACATCTGGGTTGGATGACAGCTGGGCTTTGTGCATTCCCTCTAGACAGTCACGCACAAAGGGAGTTGAGGTGTTCCCTGCATATTCTGATGGTCCATCACCAGGCTGGTGGGTTTTCCAGAGCTGGACTGAGAGAGAGGAGCTGACACTTGCACCTGAATGGGTCTGTGCCCGTCCCCACACAAAGAGCTGTATATGCCACTGTGGTGTGTCTGGAACCAAGGCCAGGAAGGGCAGGATCTTATACACTACGAAGACCTTTCTTAAGAAGTCTTCCTACTTCAAATTCAAAAATTGTATAAGTACTGCACCTCTGACACCATATACTCAGAACACTTCCGAACTGAGAACATTCTGCCAGTAAGAAGAGCTGTTGTGCTGCCAGGAGCAACTGCCACTTTGCTGCTTGCTTTGCTGTGTTGTTCTGCTGCTCGCTGCCTGGGAATGAGAGGGCTGGACTTTACTCTCTAAATCCTTCAACTTTAAAGGTTCTACAAGGGCTTCTTTGGGCTTGCCTCCTATTTCTGAGACCTCGGTGATATCAAAGACTTCACCTGCATCTTCCTACCAGCACCTGGGCTCCTCTGCGGTTAGTCCTGCTCTGCCAAGTGGTGTCAAATCCAGTCCTAGGCCCTTAGAAGTGAGTGTTTGGTGCTGATTCCCAAGAAACCAATGCAAATGAGGATCGGAACAGGTAACACAGAAGGGTGTTCCTTTTGACGAATGTGTGGCTACAAAGGACCCCACCTCCTCTGTGACCTTGATGCCGGTATCCCCTAAATCTCCTAAATCTAGGGTTTCAAGTTCCCACAAACCTACTAACAGGTAAGAAAGTTTGGTAGGGCCTAAGTAGGATACCTCCCTGATCATCCTAAGCAGTCCGAAAGTTTAAATTGTTTAGCAATTTTTTCACCATTAGGGAATAGGATCCACATGCCCTGACAAATGCCCCAGACCTTTTAAGCTAGTGACGATGGGCAGAAACATGCTGGCAGGTAGTGGATGGGTGTGAGTCATTGCACTTCATTACCCACCCAAATACGTATTTTTAACCATGCCATTGTTCCATTTAAATAAAGGCATATTCCCTTGGCACACTGAGGTGCTTTTAAGTATACATCTGGATCCCCCTTCCTGTGGTGTTGTCCAGTAAAATTTATGTAAGAACTCACTCCTATCTAGTCAGTCTTCGAGGAGGTCGAGTCCACCTTGGTGGTACTGCCTACCAGGGTGGGGAGAGGATTCCTATGATGAAGCATGACACAAAAATGTGTGTGAAGTTTCCTCTTCCATTAAGGATAAGGATGACTTTCCATAGACAGTAACCTAAGGGTTAAGTTCTGCTCAGCCTATATATGTGCCAGAGCCAACAATCTTAGAGTACGGACTTTGTGGCGCATCAGTTTTCTGATAACTGTCACATGATGATGTGTTAGATGTATTGCAGTTGCCTGCACTGAAGCAGTGGACACAGCTTGCTGAGTGCTCGATAAAAAGGGCCTTGACTAACAACGCAGCCCTGACTTTGCCACCCCAGCATCTCCGAATCACTGCTGCTACATGAGTCTTGGACAACGTATCAACGATGTCTGCGATGCCTCATCCACGACTCCGATGCATTCCCGGCCCAGCGTGGCTTCTAACTGATGCATTGCCTTGAGCCCAGCGATTCATCATCGATGCCTTGGAACAGGGATTCTTGACATCGACCCATCAATGACTTCGCCTGACTTCGGAATCAACTCATTGCCTCTGTATTTCAATGCATTGCCCCTAAACATAGACGCATCCAAGGTACTGTCAGAAGGTCTGCCTCACTCTTGTATCCCACCCGCGCTCCGTCGCGGTCGAAATGAACTTTTGAATTTGCCCCAGTCAAGCACGACCAGATGGCCCCAGTTGGAGCTATTGACTCCTAAGCACTGCATTTTGATTTAATCTTGCAAAATTCATATTTTGACTTCTGTTTGTTGGATTTTTGTCATGTTGGTGTTGTCTTACTTGGAAAATATTGGCTATTTTCCTAAACTGATGTAGAGTACTTTTGTGGAGTTTTTCACTGTATTACTGTGTGTGTGCTTGTGTGCACAAATACTTTACACATTGACTCTTTAGTTTAGCCTGACTGCTCTGTGCCAAGCTATCAGAGGGTGAGCACAGGTAAACTTTTAGTGTGTACTACAGTTACCTTGAATAGGATTGTGGTTCTTGGTTGGACAGGGTCCATACATCTGCCGACCAGAAACCCAATTTCTTATATGCTCTATTTTATGTTATTTCATATGTTTTAGTTACTGATTTGCTGAATTGAGGAGAAATCCTCGCCCCCTGTCAAGCCGCTACAGCTTTGTAAACATGATTGACACAATTTCAAGATTAAACCAAAGTAAACCAGATTATTCAGATAATGTATTCCATAGTAATCCATTTTATTCCAGAAGTTGTTAGATGACTATGCAACCATAGTTTCATTTCATACTTATGATTCTACAGAAATTCCAATCCAGGCTTCAACCGTAGCACGTCGGAATCCGCTATATCTCCGTGGATTATATATTAACTGTGCTCAAGAAACAGCACCATTCCCCCGCATTACCCCTTAGCACACTCCCATGCAAATATGAACTCATATCATGTCTCTCCCTACTTTAAATGAAACTCCCAAAATATCGCCCCTTCACTTTGAAGCAAAAAGAGTATGCCACCCACTCACCCCGTTATCCGTACAAATATACGGTCTCCGATCTTTCACACCGAAACCAGCTGTGTTGCTGCCCGTTTCATGCTCCCACCCAGGTCAAATCCAAAGTACGCTCTTCTTAGAGGGACTTTTTCCACAGGTGCCCCGAGATCAAACCACTACTTATCTAAGCCCCGCACGTGATCACTAAAACTCACTTTGCTCATACACAGTGTCTCAATAAAGATATACAAAAAGACAAAAAACAACTAACTAAACCCGGACTCAGTGCAGGATATTAGTTACTGATTTGTCATGTACATCCATTCATGTTGTACAGTCAACACAAGTTTCACCTCCTAGTGCACGGAGACTTGGGTCTTTTTCAAGGCAGCAATAGGCATACAATACCATATTTGTTAGGTGGTAGATATACTGCTGGTTTATCCAAGAGATACATAATTGGTTTTAATTCCCAAAAAAGTGTACACATATCGTTAGGTCCACTAGGTGGAACACAGCAAAAGTTAAAAATGGTGGGAAATCACGTGATAAGTGATGTTCATGTGGCAGTGATATACCACTGTGATAGAAACTATGTTTTATTAACATGTTGTGTAGGTGTATAAGGTGCATTGTTAAGAGGCCTTACTAAGCTGTAATAAGAATGAGATAAAGTACTATTGATTACTTGCTGGTAAGTGTTGGACTTATTTTGTCCAAGTTCTAATATTTTGGTTGCAGTCTGGCCAGAAAAAAGGTAAAAAAAAAAGGTTGCAGGTTAATGAAGAGATCCAAAGTAATAGGCGCATACACCTTGTTTAACTATTATCATCATTAAGGGCAATATTTCCATAGATGCTAATCCGTTAGATCCGGCGAAGTCTATTATAGTTAGGGCTCCCAGTTTTATGGTATTTCTTTGTTGGCCATTTCCGTCTGTATTTATCCATATTTATTTTTGGGCCATTTTATTTCTATTTATCCATATTTATTTTGTGTCTGGTGCATAAATGAAGTTATAAAACTGTACATTTCCATATCTATTTAACTGATAGATGTGCACTCATACTTTAATGTCTGTCATATTTTAGCTATTTAAGCTGCCAAATATTACATAACAATACATCCACTGGTAAATACTAGCATTATACCGTAAATGTATGTTGGCATATGCCGATATTTTAAGAAATTTCATCCTGGTTTTTAATTACCCTTGCTGTCCATCTGCTCAGCTGCTGGCCTATAATTCATGACAGACAGCACGGAAAGTCACTTAAAAGAAGCACAATATTCTGTATTTATCCACTTTTAAAAATAAATGAAAACAGAAAACACATTGTTTTCTGTCTGTATTTATCTGTAAAAATCTGTAGAAATGGAAAACAGGGAGCTTTAATTATAATAAATCATGAGGATGGGGAGACACGAAGTGATGTCATAGGCTCTGGGGGGCAGTATAGCTTTAATGGATCCTCATGGTTATCAATAGTGTGTTAGTGTTGCAAACACTGTTCAGAAGCCAGATGTCAGTTTTAAAAAAGAAAGCAAGAGCCGAAAATAGATTTTTTTAGCCCACATGGAGTAAATTAGTAATCTCTTATGTATTATAACAAGGTAATGTAACCTGCAATGTATACAAAACTAAAAAAGTAGGTGTGAATTTCCATCCCTTATGGGTTGGGAGAGTGGGTGGAAACCACTGGCGTAACGAAACTTGAAGGGCCCCCCCTGCAAGGTCCGTTGAGAGGCCCCCTGCGGACTAAATCAGGAGCTCTCCGGCCAGAGTACTGTGTTGAGAGGTGCCCTATGAGCTTGCCCCCCTCCACACATCGCAGGGGCTGCGTGGGCCTGTGTTACGCCACTAGTTGAAACTTAGGAAGATAGAAAATGTTTATCGGCAATTGCGTATGTGATGGTCCCTACAGTTCATCTTCAGCTTGTGGCGAAACACATTTTTCACTCCGGCAGAAGCGTTTCACCTTAGTACATCAGATTTATTAAAAGGGATGTTTTTTAAACCAGAACATAGAACCAGCCATTCATGCTCCTCTCCTCATAATGCCACTAAGGATTTAAGAGACAAGTCAGTTTTCATGTGTACCCATGCATTTTAGCTTCTAACTTTACATGGTGCAACCTTATAGTCTATTAAATCAAACATGAGATGTTTTTGTACAGCATATATCCTGATCTCACTCATTTAAAAGTACTCTCATTTGTGATAATGAATACAAAGGAAGCTCATCAAATATTTGCCTAGGATCACACAGTTAGTTGAAGCCAGGATTGATCCTGGGTTGTTTGGGTTCGTTCAGCCAATAGACTGATATCTCTTTCTTTCTCCTTTTTTATATCAAACATCACTGCAATGTCCTTAATTCTTTGTGTATGAGATTAGAGTGTGAGTGGCAGGCAGAAGCCACATGAAAGCTTGGCTCATTCTGAGCTTGAGCATCCAAGAGGACCTTGAGTTGCACCAGATACAGACAAAGGACTCCAGTCTGGTGCAAGCTTTCAGTGGCTCGCTCACTTTTACAATGATAACGTGGAAGTGTCTGGACAAATATTAGCAGGGATGAAAGCCCTTCTCAGCACTTTCTACCTCATCCACAAATACACAATAGGGATTTCCATTCACACTCTTCAATAAGAGCCTTACAATACAACATTATTCCGAATCTGATTTAAAGACACAGAAATAGTGGACACAACATGAAAGTGACTTCTAATTATATTTTTTTCAATTGTGACAATTTTTCTATAATTTGAATAATTATTTAAATATTTATAATAAAATATTGTTTTACTTTTATTATAATGTATATATACATTCCAAACAATGATAAACTGCTATTTTGAAAAATGAATAATCTAAAACATTTATGAATTTTACTACATAAATTGCATACCATTAAAATATTTAACATTACATTTATATTAAAATATTCACTTTTTAAAATAAAAAACCATACTGCTAACAAAATGTATGCATACAATATTTGTATACATTAATACAACTAAAAGTACAAATAACAAAAATGTCATGATCAATAAAATATCCTACTAAGCATACAAAAAAAATTAAGCAAAAATCAAACACACTACATTAAAATACATAAAAAATAGTGCTTATAAATGATATTATATACAACATTTTCTAAATCGATATTTTTCACAACAATATTAAAAACAACACTCAAAACAACATTCTTACCTTTGATATTCGTGTCAGCGATTTTTTGGACATCCCGATATTCTTTACACTAAGGCACTGATTTCGATGTGGGTCAGAGTTGCCTCCGACAGGCACCGTTTCGGTGTGGGAACCGACCGACCAGAGGTCGGCGGTTTCGCATACCTCAGTATGATACGACCACACATGTTGTGGTCGTGAACTCCCATTTCTCTATGGGCGCTTGTGGGGTGGACGAAACCGCCCGCAAAACAAGCTCCCATTGAGAAATGGGAGTTTGTGTAAATCCCTGCACCGTGTGGCAGGCACCTCACGGTGCAGGCAATTTCAAGGGGGCTCATAGGTGCCCCCCTGGGCCACAACCGGAGGACCAGGGTGAAAGGGGCCCTGCTAGTGACTCCCAAAGACACTTTCCGCCAGCAGTTTCATGTCAGGAAGGCCAACATGAAACTGCTGTTGGAAAGTGTCATCATAACCCCGACGATGGAAACGTAGGGGCATATTAGGAAGTACCTCGTTAAAATTATTGCCGTTTTAGCAGCAGGAAACTGCCGCTAAAACGGCGATAATGGGCTTGCTAATGTGCGTTATAGAATTCCAATAGAAGCCAAGGTTAGATGTCCTGCACATCTAACCTGAGTTTCTATTGGAATTATATAACGCATATTAGCAAGCCAATTATCGCTGTTATAATTTTAACCAGGTTCTTGCTAATATGCCCCTTAGTCCGTTAGGGATTATGATGCCATTTTGACTGGCCGACGAGCACCTTGAGCCTGTCGGAACCGAGTTGGAATGCCCAGCCGGTTTAGACTCCAACCTCTGTCTTTGTAATGCGGCGATCGGAGTGTACACCTATAATGTCGGTCGGAAAGCCTCTGACCAGCCGTCGGACGCTTTCTGAGAGACATTGTAATCAGGCTCTATATTTTTATTTAATACTGTGTCCAAACACCTCGCTACACCTTGGTGGAGTGTGTAGTTGGCAGAATGTTCTATTTGTTGTGATCCTATTTAGAAAGAGCCCAGGTGTCATGTGCGAATGACCAGAGAGGTGCTCTTATCTTGTTTTGGACTTCAGTGCCTAGTCATGTGCTTGAGAAGAACGTGTGAGAAATAGGAACTCACATTATAACTTTAGTTAGGACCAGTGTTCCCTCTCATGTTTTTCCTCAGTCTACGGCAGTGCCAGATCTCTGTGCACCTCATTCAAGGCTATGTGAACCAAGCATGCGAGCGCAGCACACAAGTATATATATCTGTGGCAAATACCACTCAAAACATTTGCTTGCAAGGGGAACAAAAACAAGTGCATTTCACATATATAGCTCTATTTAACAGGGTCCAAAGACAATTTTGCAATGTAAATACAGACCATTATTACATGCATTGTTTACTGTAGTTGCATCTATACCCCAATTCCCTATCAGTTGGGTGGATGGAGGGCATAGAAGAGACAGACAGGAATTAGAGTGGCAGTATATGGCCTGAAAGTGTGTATACATGTAGCAAGATTGTAGAAGGTGAGTGAGTGACAGAGTGTCCGAGAAAATGTTTGTCAGCGTCTATATATTCAATGGAAATATAGTAATGGCACACTGTGTGCTGTAAAAATGCTGGACAATACCCAGGGCCACTGGAGTTATGCAGCAGGGAAAAGCACCTAATTGTTGACTAAATTATGCAGCAAGACCTGGCAAATTATGTGGCAAAATACAGTACATTGTTTCAAAGTGTCACTTTTTTTTTTTTTACTTTGTCATACATGGTAATCCTTTCTTGGCAATGATTTCACCTAATTACTACCAGTTCCCTACCTAATATAGAAATAAGCAACTGAAAGATAGCCAGCTCACCTTTGTGAAAGGCCTTCCGTGCACTCAAACATATATCATGTTTTTACTAACTTTTAGTGCTTTTGAGCTAGAAATCGTTTTGGGGGGTTTAAATCTGCAGATTATGTGACAGATGATGGGTTAAGTGAAAAATCCATAATTATGCAACACAAAAAGCAGTGGCCGCAGAATCGCATAATTCCAGTGGCCCTGGCAATAATTAATATTTCTGATGTTACATTGTACCATGTCCTTGTGAAAGCCCAACTCGCACAGTTTTAGCCTAGTGGTTCTTCTGTAACCTAAGAGTATGTCAAAGGAACAGAAGGGAGCCCACCTATGTAGAGCAGTAGAAGTCTATGCTTGGAGACTTACAGTTCAGCTGTGTATTTCATAGCTCCTCTTGAAAAGTAGAGTGCCCTACAGGGACGGTGATAGGACAGAAGCGATAGCAACAATTATTAAATGAACACATTACTTTTTTTTACAGCACACATTCTGAATGCAAGTATTTGGAAATACTTTAATATGTGATAAAGAACAAATAGGATACTCAGTGAACAAGTATGGGAGCAGTATCACACACTTTGGTCAAACATTGAGTGATCCTAGATTTCACAGTTGCACATTGTGCAATTCTAATTCTTACAAATCAAAGAGAGAGAGAGGGAAAAAGGGTACACTCTCGGTCCCCCTGTAAGACTAATATAAACAACAGAAGAGTGTAAATTCATAAAAAACAAAAGCCAAAGAGCATGGAACAAAGTGTGCAAATCAAATTGTTTTGTATAGAAGGCACTCACTCACCAACATGGTTGGTGACATGCTTCATCATTGGGCCTCACCGGGTGAAGCCGAATGCCTCATGTGCTTCAACGCTAGATTTACTGCGGAGCTGGGTTTTTGGGAAGGTAGTGATGAGTGTGGTGAGTATTAAAAATGACCAGTTTGTGTCTCACAAATTTGTTTTATTCGGTAGCCAATCTGTCATATTAAAATTATGTGTAGGGAAAATGTACCAAATTAATTGTTTGGCTATTTACACTTATAGTGGGGTCAACATGTTTCTGCCCTTATCGTGTAATTTACTGGGCATTCTTTGGGAGAGTTTACCTCAGCGGTATGGGCACGCTAAGGCCCACCCTAACCTGAGGACGTGAAAGTTAAAAATTGTGAAAAAATGTTTGTAAACAAACCAACAGGTTTGCGGGGTAGCCTCTAAATTAGAGGTGCCCGTTGGATCTGTGAATACAAAATTGACAGACAAACATATAAAACATATAATTAATGCGTTGGTTTTGGTAGTCTATTCAGAAATAAACCATGCTCAAAGGAAGTGATCTGGTTAGGAGCCTCGAGGAGCTTCACCAGAAGGCTACTGTAATGGTATTTTACAGTGGCGGCGTTGCTAGCCGAAGAAGTGGCGACTGATAGAGGTGCATGCTTCCTGGAACGTATTGTGATCATTATGGCACCTGCACGCCTACTCGGGCGTTTTAGCGGCAATGGTGGTCTAGGTTGTATATCAATGGGCCAACAAATGAGGCCAGTGAGCCTTAGACTTGTGGCTACAACCCGACACCTTCATGCATCAACAAAATGTAAAAAACACAAGAAAAACGAAAAGCTAAAAGCTCACTTGTTTTGTGAGCGATCCACACCCCATGGGTCTCGGGAGGGGGGGTGGAGGCGACAAATGGCGCACCCTACAATGTAAACGGAAGATAAACACAACCCAAACAGGTAAGTATAAAAGGCAAAAGTCCGCCATCGCGGGTTTCGGTTACTAAGCTTAGAGTAGTGGAGAAGGGACTCACGCCCGCAACGCCAGGCACCCACTAGGAACTTGTCTTCGCCCCCTGACCAGACCCCGTGGATTTATTTACAACAAGGGGTGGATGGCATGTCGGGGTCCGCCATTGTAGAAGAAGGCTGCGGCGAGTTTCCCGGAAGTAAGGGAAAAAGGACCAATCGGGTAGAAGTCGAGGAGGCATGTGGAGCTAGAGCGCTAACTTCAATAGAAAGGCTCTCACTTCAGCGAAGCAATTCTGATTTGATATTAAAAGCAAAAGACAGGAATCTTTTTATAAGTGGTGAGAGCTCACAAAAGGATGTATGAGCTCTTATTACAATGCGGGCCAGATTGTCAATGTCCGACAGCGAGCAGTAAAGTTATATTGAGGGGCGTGGCTGGATGCACCACGCAGTAACCAAGGCAACCTGGTACTGTTATCTTGCAAGTCTTATGCTAAATCTCAAGAGGTATTAAGAAGCAAAAGAGTGTCATATCATTGCATGCAGAGTGCCCATGAGGAGAGATGTGGGCGCTATGTTAAAAAGCGAACCTGAATGTAATTTAAATGGTGAACAGTAAAGTTACACCACAATCAATCAGATTTTGCTGGTATCTACTACAGGTCTCAGGAGGTCACCGAAGTGATATTACAGCGGGATATAAGGTAATTGTAAAATATCAGCAGATGGCAATTACACTGGCGCCCTGATACAGCGAGCAGCTGTGAAGTAGAGGACAAAAAGGGGGGGGGGTTTGGCACATCTCGGTGGAAGGAATGGGAACAGGTTAGTTCAGTAACAGAAAACCAGACAGTGCAGTGACTAGACATATTCAAGGATACAGGAACATTTTTTTTCAAAGCAAGTGTTCCCACCAAACCATAGCGTTTGGGAAGGGGCTCATTTTAAATACTAATACTGCACCAAGAGGCCTCCTGGTCACAAATGCCCCTCGCATCTTCCTAAATGATGCCACCTTCCGCAAAAAATGGACCATGATAGCGTGGCACTGCACGCGTGATTGGCTAGTGCTGATAATCAAGACAGCACTACGCCTGTCAGAAACCCTATTGATTGAAATCCAGAAAACGGAAGCTCACTTCAAAACAACCATAACAGGCTACAAAAAGAAGCTTGATGAAATTAACAAAGATCTTTATGAATATAAAGATACCTTAATGCAGTCCAAGGTTAACAAATTCCAGAAAGACCTGAAGAAGTTTGAGTTTGACAAAGTATATCCTTACGCGGACCCCACCTACACACCGTTGAATAGGAACCCTAACAACTCTGACTATTCAGATACTAATTCATCTAACAGTAGTGGATCGAGTGACGGGAATCAGAGACAACGACGAAGGCGTGGAGGTAGAGGCAGATTTACACAAAACAATCAACAACCAAGATGGCCAACCTTCCCACCACCTGGCAATGGACCACCACCACTACACTATCAACAACCCCCCTTCCCCCTCATGGGCTGGAACCCATATCTACAAACCCCTTCCATCAAAACCAATATCAAACGCCTTTTTTAGGGAGAGGCGGGCGAGGAAGAGGGAGGAGAAGAGGGACCAACCAGGTCTCTTGGGAGACAGAGGAGCCAGTGGGCAACTACACCCGGAGCAAATCACCAACACCAGGCATAAGTGTCCAGTAAGTCTGATCACCAACCTCTCCAACAAAGAATTAACCACCGTTGAAAAGGAAGTTTTGGAAAAGGGGTTGGGTTTTGTGCCTACAGCCAGACCTGACAAGTTCAAATTACACTGCGAACTCTCAGAGTTTTTTAGAAAACTCAAACTCAAGTCATTTTTTGAGACAAAAGATGATACTAATAGTACAACGCATCACGGTGACACCAACCTGAGAACCAAGTCAGGGTTCACACCACCCCCCTATACAGTACCAGCAGAAATAAGAGCCTTTGAACAGGCTGTCTTTAATGACATGGAGGCCCTAGAAGCCCCAACTACCTTTAAGAATTTCAGTGCCCCACAATATCAAGCACTTCAAGATCTACAAAATGATAAGAACATCACAATCAAACCAGCTGATAAGGGGGGAGGGATTGGTATTCAGAACACAACTGACTATGACCAAATCTGTCAGAACCTCCTAAGTGACAGAAAGAATTACACCCCACTAACAAGAGACCCGACACCGGAACTGAAGACACATATTGACAGTCTAGTCAAGGAAGCACTGGAAAATGAACATATCTCCAAACATGAGGCTGATTTTTTAACAGCCAAAGATAGTGTGATACCCTATTTCTACACACTCCCTAAGACGCACAAGAACAAAACACCTCCTCCTGGAAGACTGATCGTGTCTGGAATTGGTCCGCTCCTGGAACCCCTGCGACCACTTCCTTAAACCGATTATACAGAACACTAGCACCTACCTCAAAAACACCAAGAGTCTGTTACAACTCCTACAAACTATTACCTTTGAGGAAGGATCCATTACCCTAGTCACATTAGACATAGAAAGTCTCTACACGAGTATTTCGCAAGATGACACCCTGAAGGTCCTGAGGACAGCCCTGGACTCAGTATCATGGGAATACCAGACACCCAAGAATTTCATTTTGGAATGTGCAACAATAGCCTTAATGCAGAATTTCTTTGAATACAAGGGAAAATTATATCTCCAAAGTACCGGAACATTGATGGGCAGTACTTTTGCCCCTAGTGTGGCCAGATTGTATGTGCATGACTTCGAAACAAAACACATCTTACCCTCTAATGGCCGTTACTTCGCCTCCATAGGTCTTTGGAGGCGATATATAGACGACGTCCTCCTCATATGGAAGGACGACGAATTACTACTGGAACAATTCTTCTACTGGATAAACACCCTTGACCCTAATTTGAATTTCACCCATTGTAGTAGCAAAGAAGAAGTTGTGTTCTTGGACGTCGTAATTAAAGTAACAGGCATCAGCCTAACTACAAAGACACACTATAAACCAACTGCTAAAAACAACCAACTGGAATTCTCGAGTTTCCACCTGAGACCACTCAGGGAAAACCTGCCATAAGGCCAATACCTTAGGATTAGGAGGAACTGCAGCAATGTAAAGGACTACAGAGACCAGGCCTCTGATTTAACTTCGAAACTGAAGTCAAGAGGCTACCCTACCGACATCCTCAACAAAGGCTACAAAAGGGCCCGGAATCAACCCCGAGAAGCCCTGTTGGAAGACAACATAAGGGACCCTCAGGAGATACCCCTAATATGTGTCACCACCTATTGAAGTTTCTCAAATGCCATGAAGAAATCTATTAACAAAAATTGGAACATCATCACAAGCAACAAAAAAGACTGGACCAAACCCCTTTTCACTTTTAAGAAAGGGAGGAGCCTTAAAGACTTGCTAGTCCACACTCGCCCCCCAAACAAAAACCCCTCC
Organism: Lissotriton helveticus; assembly: GCF_964261635.1. Taxonomy (NCBI): domain Eukaryota; kingdom Metazoa; phylum Chordata; class Amphibia; order Caudata; family Salamandridae; genus Lissotriton; species Lissotriton helveticus. Next base: position 832,727,070 of record NC_136070.1, read on the forward strand.
TTGGAGAGATCAGTGACAGACACATGGGGGCTGCCACGTGTGACTGGTCACTACCCTTGCTCCAATTGTAGCGTATGCCATCTAACAAAGCACACTAACCAACTTATGCTTGAACCAGGTAAACAATGGACTCAGCGAGTCCACACTAATTGTAACTCAATCAACGTGGTTTACCTGATCACCTGTCCATGCCATCTACGTTATGTGGGCATGACGACTCGCAAGATCAAGCAAAGAATATGCGAACGTCGTAGCAACATAAGGTGCCATAAGATTACAACAAAAATGAGTGAACACTTTCTCCATGCCAACCATACCACTAACGATCTATATTGGACCGTCATCGAGCAGGTGTGTACAGTGAAAAACATAGCCAACACCCTGTTCGAAAAAGAACAACGATGGGTCTACCGGCTGGGGACCCATATTGATGGCCTGAACGACGAGATTCCATGGGCATCAATTTTGAAAAATTAAAATGAGCCCCTTCCCAAACGCTATGGTTTGGTGGGAACACTTGCTTTGAAAAAACTGTTTTCCAGTATCCTTGAATATGTCTAGTCACTGCACTGTCTGGTTTTCTGTTACTGAACTAACCTGTTCCCATTCCTTCTACCGAGATGTGCCAAACCCCCCCCCCCCTTTTTGCTCTCTACTTCACAGCTGCTCGCTGTATCAGGGCGCCCCGTGTATCTGCCATCTGCTGATATTTTACAATTACCTTATATCCCCGCTGTAATATCACTTGGGAGACCTCCTGAGACCTGTAGTAGATACCAGCAAAATCTGATTGCTTGTGGTGTAACTTTACTGTTCACCATTTAAATTACATTCCGGTCCGCTTTTTAACATAGCGCCCACATCTCTCCTCATGAGCACTCTGCATGCAATGATATGACGCTCTTTTGCTTCTTAATACCTCTTGGGATTTAGCATAAGACTTGCAAGACAACAGTACCAGGTTGCCTTGGTTACTGTGTGGTGCATCCAGCCACGCCCCTCAATAAAACTTTACTGCTCGCTGTCGGACATTGACAATCTGGCCTGCATTGTAATAAGCGCTCATACATCCTTTTGTGAGCTCTCACCACTCATAAAAAGATTCCTGTCTTTTTCTTTTAATATCACCCAGTCAGGGCTGGATTAGGATCAAATCAGAATTGTTTCGCTGAAGTGAGAGCATTTCTATTGATGTTAGCGCTCTAGCTCCACATGCCTCCTTGACTTCTACCGATTGGTCCTTTTTCCCTCACTTCCGGGAAACTCGCCCCCGCCGGCCCCAGCTGCAGCCTTCTTCTACAATCGCGGACCCCGCCACACCATCCACGGGGTCCGGTCAGAGGGCGAAGACAGGTTCCTAGCGGGTGCCTGGCGTTGCGGGCGTGAGTCCTTTCTCCACTACTCTAAGCTTAGTAACCGAAACCCGCGATGGCGGACTTTTGCCTTTTATACTTACCTGTTTGGGTTGTGTTTATCTTCCGTTTACATTGTGGGTGTGCCATTTGTCACCTCCACCCCCCTCTCGAGACCCATGGGGCGTGGATCGCTCACAAAACAAGTGAGCTTTTAGCTTTTCGTTTTTCTTGTGTTTTTTACATTTTGTTGATGCATGAAGGTGTCGGGTTGTAGCCACAAGTCTAAGGCTCACTGGCCTCATTTGTTGGCCCATTGATATACAACCTAGACCACCATTACCGCTGAACGCCCGAGTAGGCGTGCAGGTGCCATAATGATCACAATACGTTCCAGGGAGCATGCACCTCTATCAGTCGCCACTTCTTCGGCTAGCAATGCCGCCACTGTAAAATACCATTACAGTAGCCTTCTGGTGAACCTCCTCGAGGCTCCTAACCAGATCACTTCCTTTGAGCATGGTTTATTGTTGAATAAACTACCAAAACCAACGCATTAATTATATGTTTTATCTTTTATATGTTTGTCTGTTAATTTTGTATTCACAGATCCAACGGGCACCTTTAATTTAGAGGCTACCCGCAAACCTGTTTGTTTGTTTTCACACATTTTTTCACAATTTTTAACTTTCACGTCCTCATGTTAGGGTGGGCCTTAGCGTGCCCATACCGCCAAGGTACACTCTCCCATGGTCCTGAAGAATGCCCAGTAAATTACACGATAAGGGCAGAAACATGTCGACCCCACTCTAAGTGGAAATAGCCAAACAATTAATTTGGTAAATTTTGCCTACACATAATTTTAATATGACAGATTGGCTACCTGATAAAAAAAAATTGTGAGAAACAATCTGGTCATTTTTAATACTCACCACACTCATCACTACCTTCACAAAAACCCACCTCCGCAGTAAATCTGGCGTTGAAGCACACCGGGGAGGCATTCGGCTTCACCCGGTGGGGCCCAATGATGAAGCATGTCACCAACCACGTTGGTGAAAGAGGGCCTTCTATTCAAAACAATTTGATATGCACACTTTGTTCCATGCTCTTTGGCTTTTGTTTTGTTTTTCATGAATTTACACTCTTCTGTTGTTTATATTTTTCACTGTGCAATTCTTTCAACAGATTTAATTTTAGGCACTTTTACATAGTGCGAACCTAGGGCAGATTTAACCTGCACTTACTTTGATGTCATTATTTGTTTTTCTTTTCTCACAAAAAGGGATTTGCAGCAAAATGCATCATTGCATTATGTGTAAATAGGCAAGATCCCTTTTAAAGACTGGCTTTAAAAAGGCCCACTAAACTGTTTCAGTGCCAACCCTTAGATATCTCTGCACTGGCCATTGGCTCACATGAACACAGGGAGTCAAGATTTCATTCTTGGAGACTGCATTCAAGGGCTTACTGACTGCTTAGGAACAAGCAGGCCTTGATGGGCCCGATTCACAGAACTAACGCAAGACAAAATCCTAAACTTACTACCATTTTGGTATTCACAGAAGGCACTTACTCATTTTGGTATTCACCGAAGGCACTTACTCATCAATGAGTAAGTGCCTTCTGTAAATACCAAAATGTGTAAGTTACTCAAAATGAGTAAGTTACTCCAAATATGGGTAAAGAGGAGAGTGAAATGCGCACTTTTTCTATCCCCAATGGATATAAAACCTCTTTTGTAAGGGTCCTCCTTATAAGTACCTGATCCCCACCCCTGGGACACCTAGGGGAGACCCTGGAGGGTACTTAATATGCCAAAATATTGTAGTTTGTTAATTTTGAGTGCCCAGACTTTGCAACACCTACCATTACTCAAGTGTTGATAAAGTGTTCCGTGTTCGCATCGGCCAATGGTCGTCGCAAGCACTACCTCGCTAGTGCTGCACACGTCTGTTGGCCGTTGCACCCCCGTCCACTCATTAGAACTCCTGCACCGTGGCGGAATTTGCACTGTGGTTAAGGAGTTAAGAAGCTGCACAGAGACACATACTGGGAGGTTGCTGATATCCATGCAGAGGTGGGTGGCATCCACACTGAGGTGGCCGGCATCCACACTGAGGTTGCCAGCATCCACACTGAGGTGGCCAGCCTCTGCACTGAGTTGGCTTCCCTGGTTGGTGTGCTGCAGGACCTTAACACCATCCTCTGCTGGGCTTTTCCACCTACATCCACCCCTTCCTCTGGTTCAAGTTCATCCCCACCAATATCTGTCGCAGCCACAGGAAAGGAGGCCCTGTCAGAGGACAACATGCCTGCAAGTGAACCATCGCACCAGCTCCAGATCCCCCCTTTGGCAAAAAGAAGAGCGGACGTCCATCAAAAAACCCAGGAGCTCAGATTAGCAAGACACTCACCATCGCCAGTAAGAAACCTCCACCCTAATGTCCTCATGTGTGTGCTACACATTCACTTTGTTGGACTATTCCTGCCCACTTTTCTACATCTGATGGGAGAAGTATATTGGACTTTGGACTCAAAGCCACTCTACTACAATGGTTTTATCCACCATGACTGAAGACTTCACTTATTGTTTGCACTGTTTAATTTCATATTCATTAAGTGTATTCACAGAAGGCGCTTACTCATTTTGGTATTCACAGAAGGCACTTACTCATCAATGAGTAAGTGCCTTCTGTGAATTCCAAAATTAGTAAGTTACTCAAAATGAGTAAGTTACTCAAAATATGGGTAAAGAGGAGAGTGAAATGCGCACTTTTTCTATCCCCAAGGGATATAAAACCTCTTTTGTAAGGGTCCTCCTTATAAGTACCTGACCCCCACCCATGGGACACCTAGGGAGACTCTGGAGGGTACTTAATATACCAAAATATTGTAGTTTGTCAATCGTAAGTGCCCCAAACACCAAAGTCGGGATTGGGCACAATTGACATTTAGAAGCAGTTCTGCAACACGGGGCTGCTTTTAAGTTGACCTCAGGCTCTCAACAGTGCACACATAAAAGTGCAGAAAGGTTTGTTAGCCTCTAAACTGCCATACCCTATTATAGACTAGGGACTTAAAGGTAGTTTCAACCCCCAGCCCTATTATGTACTAGGAACTTATAGGGGAAGTATGCCAATCATAGGGATATCCTAACCCATAGTGTACCCTAGGTATGCCAATCATAGGGATATCCTAACCCATAGTGTACCCTAGTGCATGTAGGTGTTTTCACTGTATTCTAGTGTTTTTCAGCATAGCACTGGTCCTGGGCCTGGTTAGTCAGGGTCCAGGGTCAAACAGAGTCAGTTGCCACCAGAACCAGTCAGCTAAAAGGTTGGGGGTGACCAGGGCGCAGGATGACTTTGCAACACCTACCAATACTCAAGTGTTGCTAAAGTGACATTGAACTGACTACCACTACCATGAGGCCTTGCGACTCCTACTCTGACCAAGATACTAGACTCCTGTTGATCCTTCTCTCCCATTGTACTACTGATGTTAACTGTTCATGCAGCATACCATTACTTAAGTGTTGCTAGAGTGACATTGAACTGACTACCACTACCATGCTGCCATGTGATTGGATCTCTGACAAAGATCCTACACTCCTGTAGCCCCTTCTCACTTGTCTCCCATGTCACTACTGATGTTAACTGTTCATGCCACTTACCATTACTTAAGTGTTGCTAAAGTGACATTGAACTGACTACCTCTACCAGCCTTGTCACTCCTACTCTGACCAAGATACTACACACCTGTTTCCCTTTCTCATGTACCTACCATGTCACTACTGATTTTAACTGTTCATGCACTGTGTATAGTACAGTCAATGCTCATTGCATATATGTATGGACACTTTGCTTGAAGGTGTCCTGGACCCATCTACTCCAGCTAATGCTGTTATAAATGACACCATAACAACGGTGTACCCTTAGGATATGTCCACCATTAGGAAACTCAGCTGATTAGCAGGGCTAGGTGACCACTGACACTGTACTTCTCACATGATATACAATTCTAAATATATAACCAAGCTGGATTTCTGCCTGTACACAGGTACATGTTAAGAGGAAAACATTGTATTTGTAGCAGTGTTTTGGAGAAGTCAGGTCTATCCCTTAAGCCTAAATGCCTCATATATGCACAGCTAATGAGATGATGACATCTACTACATCTATTGAATCTCTACAAATGTCTAATAACCAATTTCAATTTCATGCAAATACATGACAATAAGACTCTATCTATTTTGTTCCATTCTAGGTCCCCAGTTACCTTTACACAAACAAGATGGATGTAGATAAATCACTTCCAACATGAAAAATGTTCTCTATCGCTCAAAAGGTCGATCCACCATTGCAAGTGCACAGAGGTTGGAAACTAAACAGAGTACCTCTCCCCCACAGGACGAAGCCCTCAGGAAGGACAACGCTCTTAAAGAGGTGGATGTGGATGATGACGCCAACAGTGGAGCTCATTGTGCCCACTACAACACCTCCCACCGCTGCTGAAACATCACAGTCAACCACTGCCCCCTAGCCTACCACTGCATCTAGCACAGTCAGTCCCATTCTGTGCTCCCCAGTCCTGGAATCTTCGGTTGTTACCACCATCCCAGTCATGGAGGAACCAGGACTCAGTGGGAGGGTGTATTATGCATCAAGGGCAAAGGGTTGTGGGGGTAGGTGTACTGGGAGGGTAACTGTAGGCCCCCAGAGTGAGTCCACCAAGACCACGGTCAACCAGGCTGCCATCACCCAAGTCTTGAGATTCTACCAGGACCCCCAAAGTGTCATAGGCCAGGTAATGCCAGAATCGGGGAAATTAACCCGTTCCGTGTTCGCGTTGGCCAACGGCCGTCGCGAGCACTACCTCGCTAGTGCTGCACACGTCCGTTGGCCGACACAGCCCCACCCACTCATTAGAACTCCTGCACCGTGGCGGAATTTGCACCCCGGTTAAGGAGTTAAGGAGCTGCACAGAGACACATACTGGGAGGTTGCTGACATCCATGCAGAGGTAGGTGGCATCCACACTGAGGTGGCCGGCATCCACACTGAGGTTGCCAGCATCCACACTGAGGTGGCTGGCCTCCGCACTGAGGTGGCCTCCCTGGTTGGTGTGCTGCAGGACCTTAACACCATCCTCTGCTGGGCTTTTCCACCTGCATCCACCCCTTCCTGTGGTTCTAGTTCATCCCCACCAACATCTGCCGCAGCCACAGGAAAGGAGGCCCTGTCAGAGGACAACATGCCTGCAAGCGCCCCCACCGCATCAGCTCCAGATCCCCCCTTTGGCAAAAAGAAGAGGGGACGTCCATCAAAAAACCCAGGAGCTCAGATTAGCAAGACACCCACCATCGCCAGTAAGAAACCTCCACCCTAATGTCCTCATGTGTGTGCTACACATTCACTTTGTTGGACTATTCCTGCCCACTTTTCTATATCTGATGGGAGAAGTATATTGGATTTTGGACTCAAAGCCACTCTACTACAATGGTTTTATCCACCATGACTGAAGTCTTCACTTATTGTTTGCACTGTTTAATTTCTTGTTCATTATTTGGCCTTGTTCAGTCCAATAAAAACACATGTCGCCAAAGCCTTGTCTCTTGTTGTCATTCTCACAAATAACAATGGGAATGTACTACCAGGTGAACTTGGCAATGTCAAAACTATAGATTACAGGAAGCGTGGATATGTTAAATATGAGCAATGTTCAACTCAAATTCACTACCATGTCACAGCAGCACATACATACAAGGGGCTGGGCTCAAAACATTGTTATTCTTTTGTTCAAATCATAGGCTATCATGATGTCAGAAACACAGCAAATAAAACATGATTCTGTCAATCTGGGTCAGTGATTGTATCACCACTTGCAGATTTTAACCACATGGAAGGAGGGGATACATATGACAGTATCCTACACAATAGGCAACAATCAATTAGGTCTACATCATCAACTGGAGCCATATTGCCCACCCCACAAAAGGAATCCTACATCAAATAAACAAATAAACAGACACTTGTCAGTACAACAGTTTCTGACCACAGGGCATTTAAATTCAGTGTTGCTTGCATCTGGTGGAATATCACAAATGAATATCAGTGATGTGCCACACACACACACTTTGGCCTACAATGAGGAGACACATCAACAACTGCATACAGCTCATAGACAATGAGGAATTAGCCAAGATGAAGGCACAATAGCATAAATTGGGCACAACACAACATTGTGTTGCATCACATGATGATACACATTTTGCATTAGGACCAGCACACCACAAGGAACAAGTCCAATGGAGGTTCCATCCTATTGCTGTGCAAGCTGTCTTGGTGCTGGCTTTGTACACCCAAACTCTGTGACAGACATTCCGAGGAACAATCCATGTCCACTTTGTATGTCTGAACGGCATATTATACCTGCTAATGTCACAACTCTGAAATGTCCACATAAAGATGATATGGTGAAGGTACCTAAAACAGACCAACACAGAAATATTAGCTAAGTAAACATACCTATGATACACATCACATTGTCAGCTCATGGAGAACACAGTCCAAAACAACATGTACAGTTGAACAAACATACACCTACAAAACAAACACCTTTCCCAAGATATTGCCGGACCCATTTATTACTATTAACTAGCATTAACATCCTCCTCACAACATAACTAAAAGAGTTGAAAGACTTGTCAAAGTCATCAAACCTCACACTAAACTTACTCTCAGGAGAAGTAGTTCTGAATGAAATCCTGACATAAGTCAGCTCCTTCCTCTTCACCACTATCATCATCGTTATCTGGCATTCCAGGGTCCCGACCCATTGGGTCTTCATGGTCTGCATCCTCTGTGATGTATGGGATGTTCAGTTGCAGGGAAAATGTTGTGAGTATGCAGAGGCCTCAGTGAGCTTACACACCTTCCCGGGTGAATAGAGATGGGCTGCCCCAGTCCAATCCAGTCATCTGAATCTGGCTTTCAGGAGCCAAAAAGCCCGCTCCACTGGCTGCCATGTCCTTCCATGGGCTTCATTGAAGCGGACTTCCCCTGACATTGCACGATTCCTCAGCAGGGCCAACAACCATGGCTGGTTGGGATATGCTGAGTCTCCTAGATGGAAGATAGACAGAAGGGCAACATTTAGTTACACACTTTTAGATCATACTAGACATTTCCCACACAAAATTAAAACAGATTACGCTTACATATAAGCAAGTTCTTCTCCGGTAGTTGTTGTAAACATCAACTGGGGTATGCTGCTGTTCCATCGTACATAGGCATCATGGGCAGATCCTGGGAACCTGGCACAGACATTTGAGATGTACAAATCTGCTAGGCAGACAACTTGCACTTTAATAGAATGGTAGTGCTTCCTGTTCTGGTAGACTTTATCCCTGTTGTGTGGTGGTACTAAGCTAATATGGGTGCCATTGATAGATCCAATCACATGTGGGATGTGTCCAAACCCATAGAAATCCACCTTCACAGTGGCTTAAATCCTCATATCTGAGGAACTGGATATACCTGCCCATGTGTTACAACATTGCTGTGAGCACCACTGTTGCGACCCGACTGTACATCGGTTGTGCCATTCTACCAGAAATAGAAATTGTGAATTGAAATTAGTCTTTGGCCAAAATATGCAAAACTGACTTTGGTTTCACTCGTGGGGGTATAGATCTAGGATTATTTATGAGGGGTAGGGGGTCAGGCTCCAACTGATGATATAGATCCAAGATTGCCTATTTAAACGAAATTTGGTGATGATGTGATGCTCTTCCATGGTGTTTAGGTCTCTGGAATTGGGCAGTACACAGGCGGCTGGTGTCTCCTACCTCTGCCAGGGTACCTATGTAAGGAGCAAGACAAAAGATGTATTGTGGTCACAGTGTATAGAGTGACATTTGTCGGGAGTAAGGCAAAAGTCATATGTCTGAACATAAATGTTTCATGAAGCAGTAACAACAGCCACACACCCATCCACAGACACAACCATACCCACAGACATCATAGCAACAGCCACAGACCCCTCCACAGACACACCTATACCCACAGGCATCACTGCAACAGCCACAGCCACAGCCCCCTCCACAGACACAACCATACCCACTGATATCACAACAGCCACAGATCCCTTCACAGATGCAACCATACCCACAAACATCTCACGAACAGCCCCACACCCATCCACAGACGCACCCATACCCACAGACATTACAGCAGAAGCCATACACCCCTCCACAGACACAACCAGATCCACAGACATAACAGCCACACGCCCCTCCACAGACATCACAGCAGCCACACACTCCTCCACAGACACAACCATACCCACAGACACAAAGCAAAAGCTACACACCCCTCCACAACACCCAGAACACCTTCTCATTCCCACCCTATAAAACACATACACTCACAGTCACCCGCACAACAGCCACCATCACAACACACACTGCAAACAGCAGACATCCCACACTCTCCCTCCCAATCCACACACCCTACTAAATTTCCAGAGTCTCCCTTGTTTGCCCTTACCCCTGTGACAACTGCCCCCCTCAGAAAGTCCCTAGAACCTATTCCACATGCAAAGCCATCCTTTTCATTTCCCCCTCCACCCCTGAATACCAGCCTCCCCACCCTCCAGACCCCAGCCTAAAAATTAAGAAAACAAATACTGCCAAACCAAAACCCAGCCACAAAAAGCCCAAGCCCCCCCCCCCAAGGAAAATCCCTCCTCTGCCCCACCCCCATTCCCAAGTACCATTTTAGAGGTGCCTTCTGTGCCCAATGGATGCCCCATTGTATGGCGGTTCTCTGGCAGTGTTAGATAGTACAAGTGTTTTAGCACAGTATTGTGCTGTGGCACCTTTCACCCATTATGGCCTGACCATCTGCCTAATTTTGATTTGATTTTAAATAATCATGCATTTATTGAAACGTTCATAGTTTTGTAGACAATGGCCCTTACATTACTTTTCTGACTACTTGATGTTGTTGTATATTTAGTGATGTGTAAGCACAGTTGTGTTTGTGTGTCATCCCTGATTGTTGATGTAGTTGAAGTGGGTTGCATAATGCGTGTTGGTGCCAGTGCTGGAGTCACAATGGATAAGGGTCTACTTTGGAAGGCAGTCTATGTGGGTTGACATCCAGATGGAGCAGACATTGCATTGGGTGACATGTTATGTGGTAATTATTTCATCTTGGCCTGGCCACTGTCACCGTCATTTAGCTTGCCCTTCTTCCTATGGTGTAGATTCAGTATGTGTCAGGTGTGTTTTTGTTAGATATTTATGTATCGACACATAAAGGGTGCCAAATTGCCATCCATTTGTGTAGTTGTGCATGGATGTGTCAATTTTGCAGTTTATACCTTACACCTACTTCATCTAGATATGTGCCACATGCTGTAAGTGCTGTGTTTGCTTTCGTAGGTTGAGCTTACCCATTGCCTCCACATGCATGGAACTTGGCTATGCAATTGGTTGTCTCTGATATACTTCAGTTCTCAGGTCTAGTGCACATGGAGTTTGTCAGGCATGTACAAACTGTGGTGTCACCCAGGACCCTAGCCTTTGAGGGTTTCCCCTGATAGAGGAATAGTTATCCCGCAGAGAGTGTTTCCATTGTGCCCTTCAAATGCTTCTCACAATGATTTTATGTAATCCCATTGACTGACATTGCCTTTTCTTGTGGTTGTTGTGTGAGTCTACTCCAAAGTTGTACCAGAGAAGGTGTGTATGACTTTTCTGACATAGCCATACAGATGTTTCTTTGACATCAAAACAGAACCTGGGATGTGTGCAATCATGTGAGTGTGTCACATTAACTAGAGCATCTTGGTGGACGTACAATGTCATGGCTTCATGGCAGTGGTAGTCACTTCAATATCCCTTTAGCAGTACTTGAGTAAAGGCAAGCTGCATAAACAGTTAATATCATTATTGACATGGGAGACAAGTGAGAAGGGGCAGCAGAAGTGTGGCATCTTGGTTATAGTTACATTCACAAGGTCTCATGGTAGTTGTAGTCAGTTCAATGTCACTTTAGCAACACTTGATAAATGTTAACCTGCATTATAAGTGTAGACAAGTAGTAACAAGGGAGACAAGTGAGAAGGGGTATGCAGACAAAATATCGAAATTTAAATATCGATATACACTAATATCGATGTTTAAATTTCGAAGGGACATAATATAGAAGGTAAGTAATATCAATAGATTTTTAATATCGATATTAGTAATATCGATGTTTTAAATATCGATGTTAGTAATATCGATGTTAATAATTTCGATCTTACTAATATCGATTTTTATATTATTTTTTTGTATATTATTATGTGTTTATTATGTTTTTAATTTATCTTTATGTAATTTAAATAATTTTTGTATTTTAGTACTGTAGCGGGTTGTGGGTTAATAGGGGAATAGGGTGGGAAGTAATTTAATTATACTAAATTAATTATTAATTAGTAGGAATTATAAATTGATTTAAATTAATTGGTATTTAATTTTTAATTAATTGGTAATTAAATTATATTAATTGATTATTATGTTTTGTAGTGGGTTGTGGGTTTATAGGGGAATAGGGTGGGAAGTAATTTAATTATACTAAATCATTATTAATTAGTAGGAATTATAAATTGATTTTAATTAGTTGGTAATTAATTTTAATTAATTGGTAATTAATTTATATTAATTGATTAATTGATAAATATGTTTTGTAGCGGGTTGTGGGTTTATAGGGGAATTGGGTGGGAAGTAATTTAATTATACTAAATAAATTATTAATTATTAGGAAATATAAATTAATTTTAATTAATTGGTAATTTATTTTAATTATTTGGTAATTAATTTTTATTAATTGATTAATTGATAAATATGTTCTGTAGCGGGTTGTGGGTTTATAGGAGAATAGGGTGGGAAGTAATTTAAATGTAATTAAGTAATAATGTTTTTTAATTAATTATTTTGTTAAATATATAATTGTTAATTAATTATTGGTAATTAAATATTATTAAATGGTATTTTTTATTAATTTTTTTTGGTAAATATTTATTGCTAATCATGTTTTTAATAATTATGTATTGGTATTTGTAAATGGTTTATATTTAATTGTTACGTTTTTTATTATTTAAACATATTTTATTTATTTATAAGTATGTTATTTTTACCTCTACACTATCCAACACTTTCCCTACTGTTGCACTCTTTGGAGTGGGAATAGTAATTTTTACCCCTACGCTATCCAACACTTTCCCTACTGTTGCACTCTCTGGAGTGGGAATAGTAATTGTTATCCCTACACTATCCAACACTTTCCCTACTGTTGCACTCTCTGGAGTGGGAATAGTAATTGTTACCCCTACGCTATCCAACACTTTCCCTACTGTTGCACTCTCTGGAGTTGGAAAAGTAATTGTTACCCCTATGCTATCCAACACTTTCCCTACTGTTGCACTCTTTGGAGTGGGAATAGTAATTGTTACCCCTAAGCTATCCAACACTATCCCTACTGTTGCACTCTCTGGAGTGGGAATAGTAATTGTTACCCCTATGCTAACCAACACTTTCCCTACTGTTGCACTCTCTGGAGTTGGAATAATAATTGTTACCACTAAGCTATCTAACACTTTCCCTACTGTTGCAGTGTTTGGAGTGGGAATAGTAATTTTTACCCCTACACTATCCAAAATGTACTTACTTTTTTTAATTTGTTTTACATTTTAATTAATTGTTATTTATATTATTATTTTATGTATATACATTTATTTGTAATTTATTATATTTTCATTTATTTATAAGTTATTAAAATAATTTTTTGAGTTATTATTAATGAAGAATATACTATGTATTATAACTTTATTATTAGTTGTTTTTATTACATAATTTATTAATTTTAAATATCATAATATATGTTTAACTATGTTTATTACATTTATAAGTATTATTTTATTAATATTACATTTTTTCTTAATGAAAAAAACTATTTTTTTTTAAACGATATTTTTGACATCTATATTTTTTTGGGATATTTTTGTACTTACCTTGTTAGAGAAAGGATGTCGATATTGTTGTAATCGATATTTCTGTTGCGATATTTTTGTATGTAGATAATTTTGTATTCGATATTTTGTCATAGATTCGTGAGAAGGGGCAACAGGAGTGTCTCGTCTCGGTTAGAGTTACAGTCACAAGGTCTCAGGGTAGTTGTAGTCAGTTCAATGTCACTTTAGCAACATTTGACAAATGATAACCTGCTTCTTAAGGGGGGTTTGTGGAGACATAGGAGAAAAATGAGAAATGGCTAAAGTTATGTGTGTCAAGAGATTAATAGGTGTGATCTTGTTGAGAAGAAGGTGTTGTGGAGCACAAATTAATGCACACATCACTATCACTGTATATAAGTTGCTGACATGTCCATTTGTGTACAGTGTGCCTGTGCAGTACCAGTGTTTTGACCTAGGAGGCCACCCAACAGATGTATGGTGGATGATTGATGAGACATAATCCCAGACAGGGTCCCCTGTATATGTGTAAATAACTTTGTAACCCCACCTCCCTTTCCTGATCCATGGTGGTGCATTGTTGTGCGAGGAGGGTATGGCAGCCGGTAGTTGTCCGACATACCGCTGATTTCGTCCATGACAGACTGGGTTTTGAAGGTGGTCGAGGAAGTAGAGCAGCGGCAGGACGTGCACGATGGGCTATATGACGCTAGAAGAGGAGAAGAAGTGAGTAAAGGTGAGTTTCGGCCTTTTATCCCTCCCTTTCCGCCGTCTCAGATGTGGTGGTTGGACCACCATGGTCACACCAGCTGTGAGACAACTTATAATTGGGCAGGCGGTTTCACTGGCGGTCCCAGCCTACCAAGGCCTCATAGGCCTACTGCGTCACCGCCACAGTGGGAGCTGGCTGGTGGTGTCAGCGGGTCGGCAGCGGCCTTCGAAAACCCAATCCAGACAACTCGTAATACGGTGGTCGGACAACTGAGCTCAACGCTCTGGGGCACTCTGCCACCGCCAATAAGGTTAGACCTGCACTACAAGGAGACCATTATCTTTGTAAAGGTTTCTTCGTCTGTTTTTATTACCTAGTCTGTAGTGTGTTTCATTATTATTTTTATTCCACCATGTAAATTGCTTGGCCAACCTGTGCCTGGGCCTTAACGTTCTGTATCAGGAACTGCAATAAATGAATATCTTGTCAGAAACCTGGAAAGCTCATTTACTCCTTCACTTCAGGAAACAAATGAACACAAACCTCTTCAAGTAGCACCTTGTCCGCAGGTAACACCACCTGCTCCATTAACTCTATGGATGCCTTCTTACTTTTAAACAGTTGGGTATTATGGATATTACAGTTGCTACCCACATGTTCTCCTGCTTAGAGTTCTGTTTCTTTTCAGCTAGGTTTATGCTTTCTGAGTGCTCATGCATATAGAACATTGATTACAAATATAGGTAAAGCATTGACGGTTTATGTGGTGACAGCTTCGTGTGAATCCACTGAGTCCAGTGGTAGGAGCAGGAAGACACCGATAACATAATAGATGCAAGGAAAGACTTAATGGTATGTGCCTGCAGAGCACTGATGACAGTTCGTGCAGGGAAAGGGTTAACCCCTTCCATGCCGAGGACAAATGGTTATGTCCTCTGCTGCGGTGCTGCTGTGCCAAGGATGTAACCATTACGTCCTTGGCACAGCAGTCAGACATCCCTCTGCTGTAAATAGCAGACGGATTTCTGTTTTAGGTCTAGCATTCGCAATACATGCGCTGCTCTGTGCGGCATGCTGTATTCAGGTATGGGCTTAAAGCTCCACCCACTTTCCACACATCTTTTCAATTGGCTCCTGTTACTGTCCTTTCTAAATGGTTGCTTCTGATTCGTTAATAGGCTTGTTAGTCCCGCCTTAGTAACGCCTTGTCTGCATTTGTAGCCTCTCATGAGAACTGAACTTTTTACTTGTGCTGTTACACAGTATGTTTTAGCTACAGTCTGTGAGCACTATTCACTTTAATGTATTTGATCTATCTGCCCTTGCAGGCACGACAAGCTCTCCCTAACCCACCCTGTTTTCATGACAGTGTGGCGCCCCATCATGGACGCTGCGCTTTAGCTTTAAAAAATGCTCCCTGCACAGCGCGGCACTTCTGCATCCGCTATAGTGCTTAACTAATGCTTTTTTATTTTTAAAAGCACCCCATACCACGCCTTTACTTTAATGGTGGCTGCCCCTTTCTTTAGATGAGCTACTTCTTAAAGAAAGGGGAGCGGCCGCAATTAAAGTGATAACAGGGTGTGGGAACGCTTTTACAAAAAAAAACATTTGTTTGTCAACTTGGCTGGTGATGTGCATGGGTGGCGCTTGGCTGGCGGTGTGGCTTGTGTGGACCCTCCAGCACGTTATTACCCAGAATCCCCTGCAAACTTTATATTTAGCTAAAAAGTGACATTTTCTTCACATTTCTCTGTGAAAAAGTTGTGGATCACCACACCAGCACAAATTTCTCCTCACCCAGTGTTCCCCTTGGTCTCCTGATAAAAATGTTTTGTTTTTTTACAAATGTTGAGGTTTGCAAGAGATTCTGGATAACATAACCTGGTGAGAGCCACACAAGTCACCCCATCCTGGAGTTCCTTGCATGTCTAGTTTTAAAAAATGTACAGGTGTGCTAGGTTTCCGTATGTCAGCTGAGCTTGGCCCCAAAATTCACAGCTAGGCACTTTCCCAAAAAAGGTCAGTTTTTTGTGAAAAAAAGTGATGGGTCCATGTTGCGTATTGGGCCATTTCCTGTCACGGGAACTAGGCCTACCCACACAAGTGAGGAACCATTTTTATTGGAAGACTTGGGGAAATGCTGGCTGGGTGGAAGCTTGTGGATACCTGTAGATTCCATAACTTTCCATCACAGATATGTGAGGAAAATTAGATTTTTTAGACACATTTTGAAGTTTGCAAAGGATTCTGGATAACATTACCTGATGAGAGCCATACAGGTCACCCCATCCTGGATTTTCCTGAGTGTCTAGATTAAAAAATGTACAGGTTTGCTAGGTTTCTCTAGATGCCAGCTGAGCTAGGGCTCAAAATCCATAGCGAGGCACATTGGAAAAAAGGGTTTGTTTTCTTTTTTTTTTTATTTAGAATGTTTTTTATTGGCATACAAAAGAAGGTCGTACAAAAATATATATATACAGGTCTGAGTACTATGGTGGCGGTCATATCTGTTGTTCTCCATCCACTGGAGAAGAAAAAAGAGAGGAGAGGAGGAGAAAAGGGGGGGGGGGGTGGGGGGGGGTGCGCACGCACGTTATTGTCCTTAATTGTCCTTTATTGGGTCTTCCTCAGGAGCTCGTCGAGCGGGTCCCACATGTGCAGCTTGGCTTTATGTTCTTTTGAGAAAGTGCCTGTAATGTTGTCGGCTCCTCTCAGGAAGGTGACCCAGTTGATCCATGTTTTGAAGTTAGCTTTGGCTGTGTTTTTCCAGTTCGTTAGGATTATTTTAAGGGCTGCTGTGAGTAGTAGGTCTAGGAGTTCTCTCTCTTCTCTACTTTTTAGGTTCGCTGTTAGGTGCTCAGTCGCCAGGCTGACGAAGCTGATTTCCAGATTTGTTTTGAGCATATCGTTCAAGAAAGTGTTGATTTGTGCCCAGAACTTCTTGACTTTCACGCAGGTGAAGATGAGGTGTTCGAGGGTGCCTTCCTCTTTCAGGCAGTTCCAGCATTTGTCTGAGTCTGCGATGCCGACCTTGTGGAGTTTGGATGGCGTCCAGTAGGCGTTGTGGAGTAGCCAGTATTTTGTTTGCGCTAGCTGTGGGGTGATTTTGTTTGTTGTCGCTGAGCTCCACATTTTTGCTCGCTCTGTTTCATTCAGTTGTCTGCCCAGGAGCGTCTCCCATGTGTTAGTTGCTTTTTTGTTCTGCGCCAGCTTGGATGGGCTGAGGAGCTTATAGATCTTTGCCGTTTGGTGACCTGCTGAGTTGATGAGCTGCAGGTACTTGATGATTCCCGGCTCTCCTCCGCACAGGTTGGCCTTTGTTATTGCTGTCTTAATTTTTAGGAAGTTATAGAACTCTTGGTTCGGGAGGTCATGTAGCTGCTGTAGGTTCTGGAACGTCAGCGGTCTTTGCCTGGTCTCCATTTGGCTGGGCGTGCTGATGCCTTTCCCGATCCACGTGTCGTTGTGCAGTGTCGCCCCCTGGTAGGTCACTTTAGTGTTGAACCAGATGGATTCCCAAGCAGTGCCTTTCAGTTTCTGCGCCATGTGCCTGTCCACTTTCAGCAGGGCGTCCCTCGTGTGTTTTAGTATGGCGCTGGCTTTCAGTGGGTGCCGGTTCGCTGTTAGGAGTGCTATTGGCTTGAGCCCTCCCAGGATGTCCTGCTCGACCTCCAGCCATACTGGCATGTACGTTTGTGTAGCATCTACCCAGGCGATACCCTGTCTCGCCAGACATGCCGTCTGGTATGTCTTGAAATTCGCCAGGTTAAGGCCTCCGAGGTCTCTTGACAGTCTTAGTTTTTGTAGGCTTATCCTTGGTTTCTTGTTTTTCCATAGAAAGATGTTTATGAGTTGGTCCAATTTTTTGTGGAATATCTCTGTCATTGGGAGTGGTAGCATTGTTAGCGTGTAGTTTATTACCGGTGTTATCATCATTTTGATCGTTTCAATGCGTCCCCACCAGCTGATGTACTTTGGTGACCATAACTCCAGTCTCTCTTTTATCTTCTTCAGCGTGAGGTCTTCGTTGTGTTGCAGCGTTGACGTGAGGTCTCTCCCAAAGTGGAGCCCTAGATATTTCAGTGGTTTCGTCTGCCATGCCAGGCCGGATTCGCCTAGGACTTCTCTTGTGGTGTGGACATTCATTGGCTTACACTCCGATTTGTCCTTATTGAGTTTGTAGCCTGAGGCTTCTGCGTATTCACCTATTGTGGCCATCAGAGCTTTTATCGACGTGGAGGGGTTTGCTGTTGTGATTAGGATGTCGTCGGCGTATGCCGCTAGTTTGACGGTCTTCCTCTTGAGCTTTACGCCCGTTATCTCAGTGTTGTCCCTGATTCTGGCTAGCAGGGGTTCTAGAGCGAGCAGGAAGAGTCCGGGGGAGAGGGGGCATCCTTGTCTGGTGCCTCTGCCCAGCGTGAGCGTTTCGGATGCGCTCCCGTTTACCACTATTTTTGCCTTCGGTTTGTTGTAGAGGGCCATGACCATCGCCGTGTACTTCCTGCCTAGGCCAAAGGCTCCCAAGCAGTTACCCAGGAAGGGCCACGAAACTCTGTCGAAGGCTTTCTCTGCATCCAGCGCTATCATGACCGCCTGTTCGTTGCTGCTTGCTGTGTGGTTGATCAGGTGGCACAGTAGCCTTGTGTTGTCCTGCGACAGTCTGTTTTTTATATATCCCACTTGTGAGGAGTGGATGATGTTCGGCAGGATCCTGTTTAGTCTGTTGGCTAAGACCTTTGCGTAGATCTTGCAGTCGACGTTTATTAGCGATATTGGTCTGTAGTTCTGGGGATATTGTGGGTCTTTCCCCTCCTTGGGAATTATGGTGATGTTGGCCTCGCACATGGACTCCGTCATCCTCCCGTTCTAGATGCATGTGGAGTATGTTTGTGCCATCAGTGTCTTGATGTGTTCGCTGAAGGTTTTGTAGAATGTCGCGGAGTAGCCATCCGGTCCTGGCGCCTTGTTCCGTTTCAGTTGGCATATGGCTGTTTCAATCTCTTCCTCCGAGATGTCGGCTTCGAGCGACTCCCTCTCCGCCTCCTCTAGCTTCGGCAGATTGGTTTTACTGAGTAGATCTCGTCCTGCATCTTTGCTTAGGTTTTGATCTTCAGTGTACAGTTCTTGGTAAAATTGTCTGAAGACCTCCAGTATTCCTTTGTTCGTTGTTTGGGATGTGTTCGTGCGATCAGTTATCGCTGCTATCGTGTGTTGCCTTTGTTTTGCCTTTAAGTAGGACGCCAGCTGCTTCCCTGCTTTGTTTGCTGCGCATAGGTTGACTGACTTGAACTTCCTCAGCCAGGAACCCGCTCTTTCGCTTAGGATCTTGTTCAGCTCGTATTTCCTTTTTGTGAGCAAGGTGAGCGTGTTTTTGTCCGTTATGTTAGCACAGTGACCTCTCTCCAGTGCTGTTATTTCCTCCTTGAGCTCACGGATTTTCTTGCTCCTTCCTCTGTTCATCCTGGCCTTGATGTTTATCAGTTTCCCCCTTATTGTCGCTTTGAGGGCGTCCCATACGGTGTCTTTCCCTACTTCGCCATTGTCGTTGTGTTCGAGGTATTCCTTGATTGTAGCTTCAATTTCTTTGACGTTCTCTCTGTTCTGGAGGATGTCATCGTTCAGTCTCCACCTCCTCGTTGGGTTTTCATTGTGTTTCCCACTTAGAGTGAGTGTTATGTGAGCATGGTCCGAGACGGTGATTGTGGCTATCTCCGTTTCTTCTATGAGGTGCGTGTGTGTGTTGGACATCAGTATGTAGTCAATCCTGCTGTAGGAGTTATGTGGGTGTGAGTAGAAGGTGTACTCTCGCGCTGTCGGGTGTTGGAGCCTCCACGGGTCTGCCAGTTGTTGTTTAGCGCATAAGTCTTTCAGGGTGTTGTTGTTGTTGTTGGAGTTATGACTTGGTCTGTTTGGGTGTCTGTCTGTTGCCTGGTCCATTGTCTTGTTCATGTCCCCAGCTGTGATCAGGAGGTCCTCTTGGGGGAGGTCTGATAGCTTGCTGTCCACTCCCTGCCAGAATTGCTTGTCTTCCGAGTTGGGACCATAGATATTGACCATGTGGATTGTGTCGCTTCCTCTCTGGACGCTTGCTATGAGCATGCGGCCATCTTCGTCAGTGTCCACTGCTAGTGTTGTTAGGTTGGCCTTCTTGCTCAGGATGGTTATGACTCCTCTTTTTTTCCCTTTTGCCGGTGAGCAGAGTACCTCCCCTATCCATCTAGCTTTGAGTAGTTTCGCCTCCTCTTTGGAGAGCTTGGTCTCTTGGAGCATGTATACATCTCCCTTTAGTTTGGACAAATAGTCCAGGATTTTCCTGCGTTTGACCGGGTGGTTCAGTCCTTTAACATTCATGGACACTATCTTCAAGTCAGTGGACAGGCCCGCTCTTGTTGGGTCTGTCATGGTGGTTTCGTTGCGTCGCTTGTGCTTTGCGTTCTGCGGCCCCCCCCCGGGGTGTTGGATGGGAAAAAAGAGATAGGAAAAGTATAGGGTGCCTGTGGAGAAAGGCAACATTCTAGGTCCTTTGTTCATAACACAACCGGCGGCTCTGCCATGTACTGTCATATCCGCCGACTTCACTCCCCCCCCCTGGCCCGACCCCCTCCCCCCCTCCCCCCTCCCCCCCATCAGTAGTAAACCGGGTGTGCGACAGCAAGGGTCCTCACACTCCCCCCTCCCCCAAGTTCTTCCTGAGTCTTTAGTCTTTAGTGTGTTGGCCAACCCTCCGCCCCTCGTGGTTGCTTTTAAAAAAAAAGGATATGGTCGTCGGTGTCTTGCCTGTTCTTCCCGTGGCCACGGTGGCCTTGCTGAGGTAGGTATGGTTGTTCTTGCTGTGCGGTAGCTCACGGCATATTTCCGTGTCTCGGTGGCTGTGGTCTATCTTGTTCTGTGACTGTCTGAGGTAGAATGTTGTTGTTGTTTGAGGTAGGTTGTTTGAGGTAGGTTGTTGTTAATGTCAGAGTGTCCGTGCATGGCTGCGCATGCTTGTTACTCCAAGCCTATTGTTCGTTGTAATCAGAGTCTCGGTGGCTGCGGTTGCTCCTGTACATGGTTGTCTGAGACAGCTTGTTACGTTCAGAGTCTCGGAGCTTAGTTGCACATGCGTGCTACTTCAAACATTCCTTCTTATTCACCTCCTTCGTGTGTTTCGTCAGAGGATGCCCTTCTCTTTGCCCCAGGGCTCGGCAGCTCCATCTCTTCTGGTTCCGGGTCTTGTAGGTATCGGTGCAGGTCGTTGGGGTCATCGAAGATTCTGCTTCCGTGTCTATCTGTCACTCTCATCCTGGATGGGCCTGCAAATGTAAATGCAATGTTCTTTTTCCGCAGATGTTCCCTTTGGGCTAGGAAGCCTTTCCTCACCTCGACTGTTAGTTTGGAGAAGTCTTGGGTGATGGTTACTTTGCTTCCGTTTATCATCATCGGACGGCCTTTCCTGGCTACCGCAAATATCGCCTCTGTTTGATTTTCTCTTAGTGGTTTGCATATTATGGGTCTGGGGGCGTTGCTGTTCATTTGCTTCCTGGCCGGTATGCGGTACGCTTTGGTGATCTCCAGCGGTTTGTCGAAGGTGAGTCCCGTTATTTTAGGTATTAGGGCCTCCAGCATCAGGGCGCATGCTCCCGGTGTATCTTCTTCCTCCTCGGGCACTCCCAAGAGTCTTATGTTCCCCTTGCGGCTCCTGTCCTCTTGCTCCGCCACGGCCTTTTGTAGTGCCGTTGTTCTCTTTATCACAAGCCCCATGTCCTTATGTGTTATGTTTGCGTTGTCTTCTAGCGCACCTATTCGCTTCTCTGCCTCGTCAATTCTGCCATTGGCTCTGCTTTGCTCGGCTCTGATTGCTATTAGCTCCATCTGAATGCTGTCTACTGTTTTTTTCGTGGCTTTTGCCAGCTCGTTCCCTTCCGTTATTTTCTTCAGGAGCATGTCCAGCGTTATTTGTGCCATCCCCATGGTTGTTTCGCTCTTTGCCCGGTGAGGGCGGTGTCTCATTCTTGCTTTTCTTCAAGTCGTTGGCCCCTTGTTTCCGTCCCTGCCTGCCATGGCTTCGGTCCCTCTTTTGGCCTGGTTGAACTTGAGCCTCCCTTCTGTTTGCGGCTGTCTTTTTGCGGCTTTGTCTCCTCTTTTTCCCTCCTTGCCCCTCGGGGTGCTAATCGACGTTATGGGGTCGTCTCTGAACCTGGGTGGCCACCTGACCACTCTGGTTTTAGTCCTAAGCTCCGCCAGCCTCCTGCGCTGTACTTTGCTCTGCCGGTGCACCCTTACTGTTTATGCTCCAGCACTCGCCGTCGTCTGCTCGGGCTTGTTTCTCACAACGCCGCTTACTGTTCCCTCAGGATGGCCACCTAGAGCTTCACTTCTGTCTTGAGATGTCTCAAGTGGCCGCTGTTGTTGTTGTTGTGGAGCCCACTGCCTGTGTCTGCCACTTCCTAGTTCCTGTGGTTACGTCCTCCGCCTGCCTCTTATTGCATCGGCCAGCTGCTGGGTGGTCGCCCTCTAGACAGCCGCTCTGCGGCGGTATTGTCTGAAAGCTCACGGTTTGTTCCGCGGCGATATTGTCTGAGACCACGATTTGCCCCACGAGCTTGCGCCCTGCTCCTTGCTGCTGCCTCCGTCTGCCCTGCTTTGGCCGCTGTCCCGCTTCAGGGATGCTACAGCAAGATGGCTGCCCCGTGTTTCTCCTCCTCTACCAAGATGGCCGTCTTATCGATGGCCTCCCTGCCGCCGCCGCCTGTGGTGTGCGTCACTGGTGCGTGACTGATTGCCCCTTAGTTCTCCGCTGCGTCGGAAAATGCAAGTTTGCCGCTCTGACCTGCTTGCACTGTGTTGTCGGGCCGTCTATCGCCAGGAGTGTTCCGCCGTGAGGTGCTTTTAGCTTTAGCAAGATGGCCGCCCCTGCTCACTCCCCCTCTACCAAGATGGCCGCCTTGTTGTTGTTGTTGTCTTCCCTGCTGCCGTAGCAGCTGCCGCTCCCCGGGCCGCGGTTTATTACTGCCGTCTTGGCCCCTCGTCAGAATTGTGAGACCGTGACTGGTTGCCCCTTAGTTCTCCGCTGCGTCGGAAAATGCAAGTTTGCCGCTCTGACTTGCTTGCACTGTGTTGTTGGGCCGTCTATCGCCAGGAGTGTTCCGCCGTGAGGTGCTTTTAGCTTTAGCAAGATGGCCGCCCCTGCTCACTCCCCCTCTACCAAGATGGCCGCCTTGTTGTTGTTGTTGTCTTCCCTGCTACCGTAGCAGCTGCCGCTCCCCGGGCCGCGGTTTGTTACTGCCGTCTTGGCCCCTCGTCAGAATTGTGAGACCGTGAGAGAAGCGGCCAGCTCGTTCCTTGCGCTGACCTGCGCGCGCTGTTCCGCTAAGCCGGTACTCACTTGCTCGGTCACCGCACGCCGTGACTGCCTCTCTCTCCCTCCTTCCTAGGACGGGGGGGGGTGCCAGGGCGGTCGGGTATTGCGTTCTGGGTGGATCTGCCCGCCTGTCTTTTGTGCGGCTCGCTGTCTTCCCGGTCTTCTGACTC
This sequence comes from Lissotriton helveticus, assembly GCF_964261635.1. Classification (NCBI taxonomy): domain Eukaryota; kingdom Metazoa; phylum Chordata; class Amphibia; order Caudata; family Salamandridae; genus Lissotriton; species Lissotriton helveticus. Next base: position 832,750,671 of record NC_136070.1, read on the forward strand.
ACGCCGCCATCTTGGGATCGCTCCTCTCCCCCCTGGCCGTTCGCCTTCTCCCCCGCCGCCGCCTCGTTCTTGGTTCTTTTTGGTCGCGGAGCCTCTCGTAGGGTGCCGGTTTGGTTCCCTCACACCTTTTTTTGATTTTGGCTCAGTTTCTCTCCGTTGGACTATGATGCGCGCCGCTCGTTGAAACTTGGGGGTCGGGAGCTCCGGACTTAGGTCTCCTGCCTCCTTGCCATCCAAGCCACGCCCCCAAAAAGGGTTTGTTTTCAGTGGAAAATGTGATGTGTCCATGTTGCGTTTTGACCTGTTTCCTTTTGTGGGCACTAGGCCACACACACAAGTCACCCTCACTGAGCACCTCACACTTGTTGTCACTTGTTTATGTGAGCACCTGAACTATTATTATTCCTTGCAAACTATAGAAAATGAACAACTATTGTTATCCTGATCGTAACGTGGCCCTGGTCACACATTTCCTTGCTCCCTCCAGCATTAATTGTCCCCCCTGATTTAGTTGCACTGTTCCCCATCTTGATGCAAGCCCTGCGTCTGCCTAGTACAGTTTTGGGCACTTTTTGAACGATTGTTTCCAAAAACATTATTCTACCCCAAGTTCTAATATTGGGGTACCCTTGTTTTCTTACTGCAACCCACACCAGTGAGGCACCATTTTTATCGGGAGACCTAGGGGAACACAGAATAGTAGAACAAGTGTTTTTACCAGTTGTCTTTCTATGCATGTCTGCGTTCTAAATGTAAGACAGTTGGTAAAAAAGAAGTCATTTTGAAAAATGCCCTATACATCACATGCTAGTATGACTACCCACAAATTCACAAATAACCACTGTTTCTAAACTCAATATCTTGTTCCTATTTCGGAAATACATAGGTTTCCATGGTGCCTATTTTTCACTCTTTGTATTTTACCAGATGAATTGCTGTATACCAGGTACATAATGGAAAACTATAGCAAAGTGCAGCTCAGTTATTGGCTTTGTGTACCTCAGGTTCTTGGTGAACCTACAAGCCCTATATATACCCACATCGAGAAGGGTCTCACTGACTTATAAGTATATTGCTTTCAAAAATCTGCCATAGTTAGAAGTTTCAGGTGAAAATGTAGACACAGATTGCAGTTTTTTTAACTCAATTTCAATATTTGTTTATTTCAACTGTTAGCTTCTATAGGAAAACCTTGAAGGATCTACACAAATGACACTAATGACCCCTCTGCCGAATTTAGAATGTTAACTACTTTATAGAAATGTATCTTTCCGGTATCCATAATTGGTTTTACGCCCATTTCTACCACTAACTGGAAGGAGGTTGAAAACATAAAAAATAGGCTATGGCCCAGTAAAATGCCAAAACTGGGTATAAAATGTTGGTTTCTGAAAAGAGTCTGCCTGTTCCTGAAAGCTGGGAAGATGGTGATTTTAGCCCCACAAACCTTTCGTTGATGCCATTTTCAGGGGGGAAAACAGACGCTTTCTTCTGCAGCACTTTTTTTCAATTGTTCCCCAAAATACAAATGTAACTGTATTTTGCCTAATTTCTCAGTCCCATACTACTGAAGGGAATTTTAGGGTTCAGATAATCTGGGTGCACTACCTCAGGTTAAACGTTCAAGTGTGGAAGAACATAGATGGTGAATGGGTGGTGCGTTAAGAGCAGACGGAAAATTACCCCTAACCGTCTAAGGAGTCAAGAGACCATACACATATGAACAGCTAAGCTCTCGCAACCACAAATAAAGTTTCACAATTCAATTGATTGATGATATACAACACAAAAAGTAACATAGAAGCAGATCCTTTGGTGTGAATCCTGTCCCAGCAGGATTGGGTTTTAATGGGTCCAGACTTGAGAAATAACAGTCAGCCGACACGTGTTTCGTCGTGTGCCGTTGAGTCAACACGACTCTTCAGGGCTTAGAGTCAACCCTTACAATGGGGTTGAGTGAGGTCTGGGCCTTATAGCGGTGTACCCTTTAGGTAAATTGGCGAGATGCACTAGGAGTAGTAGAATTTTAAGAAATTTAGTTGCAAACGGATGGATTATCCTGTGGTTCCGAAAATAAAGTCACGTGCTAATCGACTAGTGACGTCTGTTTCTTAGTGGTATCAGAGATTTCTTGGTGCAGGGCCTCTGAGTTAAGTCATGTAAACTACGAAAACCGGGAGGGGATCCATAAAGAAGAAAACCATGGAAGACGGGTGTGCTTCCTGGTTAGTGGTGAGCTATTAATCGGTATCCCTCCTCCGTGTGTTCCCGGTGGCCGTCTGTCATGAACGGACCCTGCTTCTATGTTACTTTTTGTGTTGTATATCATCAATCAATTGAATTGTGAAACTTTATTTGTGGTTGCGAGAGCTTAGCTGTTCATAATTTCTCAGTCCCCTCCAGGGGAATCCACAAACCCCTAGCACCTTTAGAATCCTCAGGATATTGGAAGAAAATGACGTGCATTTGGCAAAGATACCTTATGTGGACAAAAAGTTATGAATTACTCCAAATAGTCAAAAAAGGGCGTGTGGTGGTGATGGTGGTGGTGGTGGTGGTGGGGGGGGGGTGGTCTGGCAGCGAAAGGGTTAATGGTAAATGCAAGGGACGCACTGGCGCTCGTTGCTGCACTGAGAGGGTTAATGGCAGCCGTAGGATGAAGTTAAACCTCTGTCTCTCGGAGAACGGAAATCTCTGCCTCTTCATTAGGATGCAGCAGTTGGGCCTCAGGGAGAGGCAGACATGGATTGCAGCGGAGATGATTGACAGCTCGGGCTCGCTGAGGTCAGAGGTCTCCTTGCCTGAGTCAGGGGTGAGCCGAGGCCCGGTCCCAGCGCTGAGGCCTGCACGGGACCTGGTGGTGACACCGCGCTGCCTCCGGAGCAGGGGCGGCCCCCAGGGGGGCTCTTACCTCCTCTCGCTGCAGGCGAGGTTTACCTCTGTGCACCTGGAGGGGGTGTAATCCCTCACCGGACCGCTGCGGGCGGGGCCGCAGCAGGAAGGCAGATTATCCCTCTCAGCAGGGTCAGGCATCACAGGGGAGTAGGCACGCATGACAGACAGGCACTGTTTACAGTGCCAGAGATTTGGGGAAGATCTAGCAGGGTGAATGGAGGCATAGGGGTTCCAGGCGTGTGTATTGTCATGCTGTGTTTGGCGTGTTTGTGGTTCACGCTCTCCATGTACACCATGATATTGCACTTAGTTCGTCTTTTTTTTGTTTCTATCTTTGGTAAACGTTATTATTTCCGTCTGTCTCTCGTCCCCATTTTAATAAAATCCCTTCAGAACATTACCACATTCAATTGCCACCTGATGACAGTTGGATTTAGGAATTTGAGCAAAAAATGAGGCAGAGAATGCGGAATAATAAATACTTGCTGCATATTTGTACTCATTTGTTCCCCGTTAAAACCTTTAAAAAATTGCGGTGACGGAACGAGAGAGCGTTTGCACTCCGGTATTACCTCAAACGTCTGATGCATGACTCTAAAAGAGACCCTCTGAAGCTTCTTGATCTATCTTGAGATTTGCCTTTGGGTCCAGGTTTGGGAGTCTCGCTCTACACCCGTTTTTTCTTGCTCATAATCTATACCTGTCTTCTATCGTCTCTACCTGTCTCTCATTTACAGCTAATCATTGTTTTCGGGCGCCAAAAACACTCATGTGCATATTCGTTTTGAGGCTGGGGCTAAAAAGACTTCATTCTGAGTAGTGTGCCAAGTGGAAACGTGGACCAAATAGTGTTTTTACACAAGCTTTTTCCCGTTGGGCTTCATTATGAGTAGCTTCTTACCTTGATTCGGGCAGAAACAGGAGTTTCCGCTCAAAATATTAATGCGAGGCTGGTGGTAATTTCATATGTGGCATTACTGCTGGCAAAATTAGCCAGTGTAATTCTGGCGGTAAATTCATCACGTTAAACCTAGGGGATTTTTTCCCCACAGAGGCCCTGACATTTGGAATTATATGCATAAATTGGTATGCAAATACGGATTTCCAATGCTATTCCACACTCAATAGGGGTTCGCTAGAGGATTAGTTTCAGTCCCTTGGTAATACCGAGACTAGACAAATTTATAGCACTGCATTTAGCACATGTACATGTACATGTACAGTGGGCTATAATCATTGAACAACAGTTATTACGCATAGAGAAAGACATGTGTGGTACACCGATGCAGCAGAGCGAGGCTCGTAGACCTACACATGCAGAAAGAGACCCACACTGGACAAGGAAATGCAGAATCATTTACACATGCAGAGGAGCACACGTATTGTTTGTGGCATTCTCCAGCACGTGCACTCTTTGGGGACCAGATATGAGTACAGTGCCATGAAGGAGACGAGGAGCTTCTCAGAAAGACATTAGGAAGATACAGTACAGGCCCACATACTTAATGTCTTTATAATTGTTAAAATGGGCCATGTTACCTGGTTGCAGCATTTCTTTCTCTGAAGGCTTTTCCAGGTGTTCAGCTTCCCCACTGTTTCTGGCGTGCCCCTCTAATTTTTTGCGGTTTACTGATTTTCTTATGCGATGTTTATGTGAAGTGTGTTTATGCTTGAAGCATGAACAGAGATACTCACAGAAATCTGCTAGAATATCAACGGAGACAATTTATATTTTCACCCCCAAAAACACAAACTGTTCATCATTGATGGGCCCCGTTCTTGCACCATACGATAGGCAGTTCCAACGTCGCTGTTCCTGAAATGTTTGAAAGTTTGGGGTTGTTCGGACCCTTCCTGCCACACAGAACCGGACCCCATAACATGGCAGCAGGAGTTACTGGTGGGGCTACACCCCATAGCCTGCCAACCCTCAGGGTTGATTCCAGGCCCTAAAGTAGGAAAAGGGCAAGCCGGGGGTGGAAGTGGGAGTATGGGGCCCTCCGATTATTTTTTAGAAAGGGGACTCCGGGACATATTATCAAGGGTGGCGATTGGGAATTTTCACCGCTAAGCGGCGATAATTCTATCGCCCTATTAGCAAGCAGTTAGCGACAGCTTTTAGGTGATAGCAAGCGGTTTGGGGCCCGCTTTGCATGTTAGCGATATTTATCGCTAATGACATGTAAAGTGGGTGTACCTAAACTGTTAGCGACTGAAAACAGTCGCTAACATCGCTATCGCCTATTAGCAAGGCAGGCGTAGCGATGGAAATATTCGCGCTGAGCGCGAATATCTCCAAATACTAACACCTGCCCAGACCAGTTCTTAGCAAAAAACACAGTTGATGTGTGGAAAAGTAAATTTTGCCATGTTCTGTGTCCCTACGTGTTCCCCATCTTATGTTATGTGTGTATGATTAATATGCATATGTATTTCCCCATGATCGATTAAAGACGCAATTACAGTTGTGTCCATCTCTAGTATGTCAGTTTCCAGTTCTCGTGAATACTATGAATATCAGGCCTATGTAAAGTTACGTTGCCACGTTTCCCAGTGTGCACGTTATTTCATTGAAAAGTCACCGTTTCTAGGCCTCAAAAGGGCCCGGACACCAGATTCAGCTCCTGTCTCCTGAACCCTCGCTGAGGAGCGATACAGCCCCCACCTGTATCCTCGACCCTTCACTTACTTCCTGCCCCACAGTGCCCGGCTCGGCCTGGCTCTGCCTGTTAGTCTGCCAAGAGTATGTTATGATTCTAGTTATCAGTCCAACCCTCCTTCTCTGCATTCCTAAGCTACTGAATCGCATCAATAGTTTCCGTCATTGTCTAGCCTTTACGTCTCCATGTAAGGGAAATACTGTATTTAATGGTCATTTAATATTCCTCAGCACGCACTACATGTAGAATAATGCATGCTCCAGTCTTAGAGTCTGTTAGCCTCTCCCCTCCTGACTCTTAGTTTATATCAACATGTCCTCTAAACATTAGATACTAGATAGGGTTTAGGTACATGTCGCCCTGACTCTCCAAACTTCAGTCTCTACTCCTAGCGCAGAGTTCATAGCCCCCAGCTTCTCCTAGTAACACGTCATTGTCAGTTTGCGCGCACCATTAGGTTAGAGGTCCCGGCTCCTTAGGTAGCCCCCTCCATGTTTCCGCCCCATTTATGACATATTCTGTTACGTTTACATCCCATGTCCATGTATACGCCTCCTGTTACACCTACTTTCACCCTTATCTTTCGCGACTGCTATTGACCACACCCACTGCTCCGCCTATCGTATGTATTGTAATGCAACTGTTTTAGTATATATGCTTGTGTACTGTTATTAAAGTTAGCGCGCTCATTCCCTGTCCCCCCTGCAGGGCCCTGCCATCCTGTTCCCGTGCAGGTTGTCCTGTTCCTGTCCTTTATGCTGTATTAAACCTGCAAACTCCTACTACCTCGAATCTTGACTCTTATTTATTGAGCTATCTGTTATTGCTATGTCCAGTCAAACCTAGATCCGGTATTATTTATTTATATACCACATAATGGCGCCCGAACAGGGACTTGCCCTTTGCCCACGCTCCGGCGAAGCCACGTATGCCCCCTGACCCTCTGCAGCCGTGACGGAACCATACCGTGCACGTGCAGATATTTCTGCTTCAAGTATCCCTCAGGCCTACGGAGGAGACGGAGGTTGCGGTCCAGCATCCAGACGAGGCGGTGGAGGAACGCGGCGAGTCCCGACCAGAGCCCAAGCCGAGAGTCCAAGGTCCGAGGTATCCGGAGGCCCACCCGTAACTGAAGTCCGAAGTTCGTCCGTCCGGCGTCGAAGCAGTCCAGTCCAGTCCGAGGCCTTCCGTTCTTGCTGCCCGGTGAGTACCGTTGCTGGGGTAGTATCTAGACAGGGTCAATCTAATTGTCTCTGGTCCGTGGGTTTTGGTGGTACACAGACCCAAAACGAAGTGTCCACTTCGGTGGATGCGGGTCCTGACGTGTCTCTTTATGAGACCGGTAAGTTTCGTACTGTTTTAGCAGTGCATCTAGTTTCTGTTCTAGTCAGTTCTGTTCTCGAGGAAATTCATGTATTCAGTATTCCAGGTGGTATTCTGTTCGAACTGTTATTTTAAATGTTCTTCATGTATTTTAATGTCGTGGTATGAAAGTGGTGTAATTATCGTGTTCATTTTGTATTGTATTGTGTCTAGATTACAGTTCAGTCATGCCCCTATTTTCTAAATTACGTCAGTTAAAAACTAGAAAAGGTCTGTTAGAAGCAGCAGTTCCTGTCCCGCCTAGGGACAGTCCAGGTCATTTTATGTATCAGAAGCATGGCATAAGTGCCATATTATATCTAGATTTATGGGTGGAGTACACCAAAGAGTTAGAAGAAAAGTATAGATGGCCTGTATCAGGCACATGGGATGCCGAGTGCATCATGCGAGTAGAAGAAGCATTATGGAAAAAGAAAGCCAGACAGTCACAGAAAGATGCCATCGAGTTATGGCGCAAAGAATCTCATAAAAGAACCGAAAAAGAAATCAGAAAGTCAGAATTAAGTAGAGAATCCTTAGAACGAGCCAAGAAAGGGAACTAATCGAGATAGGTGAACGAGTTAAAACCGAACAGTCAGACAGACAGAGGAATGCCCTTATTAAGGGTATGTACCCTCTTCTTGCCGAGGGCTTGCCAAAAGCAACCCCGGAGGCATCTAGTAATTTTCCGCCACCATTAGTTCCGACCAAGCTACGTCACAAACCGACCGCAGCTGATATTTTCATTTCGTCCTATTTGGACGACACGGTTCCAGAATATGCAAATCCTGTTCCGCCAGTCCCTGTAAATAATGTAAATCCTGCTCCTCCAGTCACCGGAGTACCTGTTACGGTACCCCCGGTCCAGTCCACATTACAATTTCCCGCCGCGCCAGCACGAAGAGTATCAGTCGACGATTCCAGTATAGGGGCCGCAGGAGGAGGTCCTCCTGGTACCCCGCCACCACACCAACGAGTAACGATAGTCGAGTTACATGAAAGTGCGTTACAGCGTACGCCCAAATATAAGTCCGTTGCAGAAATCCGACGAGCTCTTACTGAATGCCGCTATGATCCAGTTGCAGGTGATGATAGTACGGTCATATATTCCATCCGTGTAAGACGGGTGACCGGGTATCTGGACACCCTACCGAATATGAAAGAAGATCTAGACAGAATATATCGTTTCATCCGTACAGGGGATGATCCAGAAAGTATTGGCGAAGCCATGTCTCAAAGGAAAGCTGAGATCCAACTCATGCTATTAAAGTTTCTGATTAATTGTTTAATAAGAGAACAAGATTACCCGTCCAAAGATCCGGCCGAAATGAGAATCCTGACAAGGTGGAGTGATAATATAGCCGAGGGTAAACACAGAACTATCAGTAGTATAGAGAGTATGTACAAGAGAATTCGTAAGGAAATAATAAAGTTACACGAACAACGTAAAGCAGCACAAGTAAGCGAGAAAGAGAATGACTCTTCTACTGAAGAGGTAGACGACGAGAATCCCGCCAGAATAGCGTATGTAGGAAAATCTAGATTTCCAGACCGCCATTTACGCCTAGAACACAAGTCAGTTTTTCATCACCCAGCACCAGAACAAGATTCTCTAGAACAAGTATTTCAAGCTATCGATCATATTCTGAAATCACGAATCGGTTATAGTAAGTTAAGTACTATGCATGAACAAGAACTAGCCTGATCAGCAGTCCGATGGATTACTGATTCTACCACTTTTCCAGACGAAATAGTGGCACAAATGTTTCTGAAACTGCCCCCAGCCGAGCAACGACTGGTGGGTATGTATATGATCCAGCACCTCATTACTCTGTATGAGGGTCAACATTCTGATCCAGGTCCGTTACACGATGTCCTGAACGAGTTACTCCAGTATAGATGGAAAGGTCTAGGTACCGATTTAATTAGTGTTATTCTAGAACAGCGCCACAAATATAGAACGTTCCTGAACCCGCATTTTGTTCATGTCTCACCTCCAGAAAGTAAACCCTTTTATATAGACAGACAGAATCCGTTACGAGAAGTACACCCAGTTAGGACAGCGGATGGTGAAATGCAACGAGTGTTTGTTTACACTCCGATTACAAAGATGGAACTCTTAGAGATGAAGAAACTAATTCCCTGTCATGACAAAGATCCAGCAGGGTTCCACCGAGAATTAAAAGACATGCTCCGTATGGGAGAATACACGTATCCAGATATCATTAAAATGTTAAAAGTCCTATTGCCCGCAGGGGTATACGAAAAACTCAAGGAAAAAGAATGGGAGGTGGGAGAGAAAAAGATCGATTGGGCAGTTCTAGAAGCTGAAGATAAGATACGAGTACCAGGTACCGGTCTTGGAGAGAAATGTAAAGAATTACCTGAATTATTGATACAAGTTTTGCCAAGATTATTAGCCACTAAAAAGGAAGACTGGGATGCAATCTCAGCCTGTAAACAGAAACAAGACGAAGACACTAGTGATTTTTATTCTAGATTTGAGAAATGCTTTATTATAAACAGTGGCCTCAAGAGGAGTAGCGAGTCATACCCTCATATTTTTGTTACTAAATTAGTCGAGAATTCAAGTCCACAAGTTAAGAATCGAGTTTTGAAAGTCGAAAGTACCTGGCAAGCTAATACCCCGTCCCAAATGTTACAGATGCTTCAGTATCACCAGATTAGAATCAGAGAAGAGCAAGATCATGAAAGGAAACGTATGAAAGACACGAAAATGAAAGTACTAGTTGCACAATCTGTTCCTCAAGACAGTCAGAAGAGGGGTACGAATCAAGCCAGTCATCCTGCAGTTCCCGTTAAAGGGACCTGCAATTATTGTAAACAGCCAGGTCATTTTATAAACGAGTGTGCAGTTCTGAAACACAACATAGCTACCGGTAAGACTAAAGAAAGACCACGTCCGCCTAGACAAGAACAAGTTTCACAGACTTCTCAGCCACAGAATGCACAACAGACAGTTCCAGCGCCGCAGCCTATTGCTGCAACACAGCATGTTACACAGCAGATGTACCAGTATGCACAGTCCGAGTATCCAGAGTATCAGCCATATTCATGAAACAGCCTAGAGAGGGAGGTCGGCTTGCCTCTCACCGAGATACCTGTAGATCAAGGGGGTCCCTATGTTCACAGTCAAGTATTAGGGAAAGACAGAAAGTTTCTGATTGATACAGGGGCAAGTAGGACCACCATTAGTCACGCCGAAGTTCCAGGGGCTCCGCTCTCAGGCTCTAGAAATGTTTCCCTTGGATTTTCAGGAAAACCTATTGTAAACGAGATATCTAAGCCAGTTACTCTAGAAGTAGGTCCATTGTCCCGCACTACTGATCTGTTACTTACGAAGTCATGTCCAGAAAATCTGTTAGGTATTAAAACACTGAAAGAATTAGGTGCAGTTATTTGCTGCTCCCCAGAGGGAATACGCCTGTTTCTACGTGACTTCAAGGGTCACTATGTATTACGAGATTTTCATCCGAGATTGTCCAATGTACCGCAGCATCTATGGGCGCAAGGTCCAACTGATGTAGGTTATATGCAAATCACACCCCATCGTGTGACTCTCAAACCAGGTGTAGTGTTACCACGAATCAGACAGTACAGATTGCCACCTGAGGCTGTAGCAGCCTTATCCAAAATTATTGACGAGCTCATGGCTCAAGGAGTAGTTGTAGAAACTGACTCCAATGTATGTAATTCTCCGATCATTCCAGTCATGAAACGTACTGATCCAAATGCACCCCCAGTATATCGATTAGTGATTGACCTTCGAGAACTCAATAAATGTATTATCCCCCAGTACCCAGTTGTCCCAGATATCTCTTCCCTATTGACAGCCATTGATTCCGAAGCCTCATTTTTTACAGTCATAGACCTCAAGAACGCGTTTTTCAGTGTCCCCATTCATCCAGACAGCCAGTTTCTTTTCGGATTTTGTTTAAATGGAAGGAGCTATAAATTCACACGAGCTCCTCAAGGTTTCACAGAAAGTCCTAGTATTTACAGTCAAGCACTTAAGAGACAACTAGACAATATTCACATGCCAACTGACACTGCCCCGCTCCAGTATGTCGATGATCTACTGATCACAGCCCGTTCTGAACGTGCTTGCGAGCGAGCATCACTTACAGTCCTGTATTTCCTTGCCGAGATGGGGCACAAGGTGTCCCCTTCGAAGCTTCAATTCTGTGTCCAGCAAGTGATCTATTTAGGCCACTTACTGTCCAAGAGGGGTAGGCAGTTGACACCCGACCGTATCCAGTTAATAGCGAGTCTTCCTCAGCCCAAGACCCAGAAGGAGGTACGTGCTTTTATCGGCCTTACTTCTTATTGCAGACAATGGATTCCTCAGTATGCATTTCTAGCTAAGCCACTGATACAGTTAACGACACAGGAGGCAGCCGTATCGACTGTCCTCCCTTGGACATCTGAACATACACTTAGTTTCAATGAGTTAAAGAAAGCTTTATGCCAAGCTCCAGTTCTAGCTACACCGAACTACAGTAAGCCTTTTACACTTTTCGTCACAGAACGCGAAGGTACAGCATTATCTGTTCTCACACAAGATCAAGCAGGACAATACAAGCCCTGTGCTTATTTTTCGAGCACACTAGATCCTGTAGCCCAGGCTCTGCCTGCGTGCCTCAAGTCAGTTGCAGCCACAGCACTAGCTATCAGACAAAGTGATTCCATAGTATTAGGACATTCCTTGACAGTACAAGTTCCACACTCCGTGGAAGTTCTTTTAAACCGAACCCAGACTCAGCACTTGACAATTGCACGTTTAACAGGTTATGAACTGACACTGTTCCAGCCACACATAGAAATCAGACGCTGCAACGTTCTAAATCCTGCTACACTGTTACCGTCAGTTAATTCGAATCCTGCCACACACGACTGTGTGGAAGTAGTTAACACCATGACAAAGCCAAGACAAGATCTGACAGATATTCCATTACCAGATCCCGACCTGACACTTTATGTGGATGGTTCATGTATGAGAACAAGTACAGGAGAACTAGTAGCCGCGTATGCAGTGACTACTGACACTGAAGTTATAGAAACACACCGTATTGACACCCTGTCTGCTCAAGCAGCAGAGCTAGTTGCTCTGACCCAAGCCTGCATACACGCTAAGAACCTGAAAGTCAATGTTTACACAGATTCACGTTACGCATTCGGAGTCGTACACGACTTTGGAGTGCTCTGGCAGGAGAGAGGTTTCATGACTTCTCATGGAACCAAGATCCAGCATGGTCTCCTTATTCAAGCTCTGTTAGATGCCATACACTTACCGACATCTATTGCTATCATGAAATGCAAAGCACATACGAAAGTTACTGACATTATTTCTCAAGGTAATGATCTAGCAGATCGCACAGCCAAGCTTACAGCACAGACTCCAGACATTTCAGTTAATCCAACACAGACCCATACTCCAGATCCGACTACATGCATGACAGTTAAGGACCCTACTCAAGATGTCATAGATATCCAGTTACATGCTACTCCCGATGAAATTAAGAAATGGTCCGAACAAGGAGGGGTCCAGACAGATCAGGGATGGGTAACGAAGGGAAAAGCCACATGGTTTCTCCCCGACTCAATGGTTCAAGTCATTATCAATACCGCACATAGTCCAACACATTTAGGAGAAAAAGCTATGTTAGACAGTATCCAGAACATTTGGTTCAACAAGCATTTACGAGCTGCAGCCAAGCAGAAAGTCCGTACCTGTATGATATGTTGCCAGTTTAATCCAGGTAAAAGTGTCCCGGTGGAACAAGGTGGATTCCAGCCCCCTGACCACCCTTTTGAAGTCCTCCAAATGGATTATATTCAGATGGAGCGATGTCGAGGTTTCAAGTATGTCCTTGTAGTTGTATGCGCTTTGTCCAGATGGACAGAAGCATATCCGGTCCCAGATTACACAGCCGCGACCACTGCCAAGCAGTTGGTTCGTGAATTCTTCCCCCGCTACGGACTCCCTAGAGTCGTATATTCTGACAACGGCCAGCCATTCTCATCTGAACTCATGAAACAGTTTCCCTTTTGTTAGGGTACCAGTGGAAGTTCCATTGTGTACGCCATCCTGAAGCAGCCGGTCTCGTAGAGAGACATAATCAGACCCTGAAAATCCGCATTGCCAAAATATGTAAAGAGAAAGGTGTGGACTGGCTAGTAGCTCTGCCAGTCGCTTTGTTTTATATGCGCATGGTCGCACATTCCAGATCAGGTCTGTCCCCGTATGAGGTCGTATTCGGCCGCCCCCCTAATATGTGGGGTACACCTAGACCCCGAAGTATTACAGATGTTTCAAGTAATATGCTGACAGATTACCTAGCTTCCTTGATGTCTGCCCTACACTCTTGTCGTTCACAGGTTGCCGCCGCATTTCCAGACAATACCGAGGTGGCACCGCATGAAATCGTTCCCGGATGCATGGTTCTTGTCCGGAATTTTGATCGTTCAAGTCCGCTGGAGCCCCGCTGGAAGGAGCCCAAGCAGGTCCTCCTGGCCACCCGTACTGCCGTCAAGCTGGAAGGCAGGAAGGGCTGGGTCCACCTGTCTCATGTGAAAAATTTTTATGGACTAAAGACTGTCTCCAAGAACATTTCCGAGGATTTTAAGGATTGCCAAAGTACTATTCTCAAGGACTGTCCCGCAAAAGACAATGATACAGATCCCTCCCTGTTAGAGAAAACTCCGCAACAGGAGTATAAGAAGAAATTAAGGTCTAGTAAAATAAGTCAGCCAGTTTGATTGTCTAAGTCCTCCCCTAGGTGAAACGGTTAGACCGGTTCCTGACATGTATATAATAGACCCCCACAGAGAGAGAGTTAGTGAGAACTCTAAAAGTTGCACTATTATTTTATGTTTTCTGCTATATCTCAGCCTTATGATTACCTGCACAAGTTATGCATTTTATTTGTATTTTCCAGTTTCTCATGTAAATAAGTCTTCTAATGTTACAGTAGAGCACACGTTTAGTGATCTGCCTCCTCATGAACTATCTTATCGTCTTGCTATGCGTAATAATTCCTTTATCCGCATGTTACATTACTCACACCAGACCAGCAATGCCACAAATTGTTGGGTGTGTGGTCGACTCCCCCCTTTCCAGACACCGAAGGGAGTTCTGCCACTCTTTCCTTATCCATTTTCACATAACGGTTCGTGTGGAGCATGGTCCACGTTAACGTCATCCTTAACAGATATGTCTTTTCTTAACAGTACATGTTTCCCAGACAAGCAAGGTCTTCCCCACAGAACAGGGTTAGATCTAGAAAATGAAGTTTACAATTTGGGTAATTATTCTTCGAATTTCATGGTCCTGAATGTTCAGTCTGATACTACTCCAGACTTCCCTGCTATGTCAGTATTACCAGTCAAAGGCAAATTATGTGTCCGAAAGAATGGTTCCGTACATGTAGGACATAGTGATTGTACTACTATTGTCAAGTATAGTGACAGTAGGAAATCTATTTTCAAAGCTTCACGTCATTCTTATTTTGTTTGTGGTCAGACCGCATATGTTCGTCTGCCCCTCGAGTGGGAGGGTACCTGTTACATTGCCTTCCTACTGCCACCAGTTTTTCTAGCCCCACCTGACTATCATAGGAATTCCCACCTAGTACATACGAGACACAAAAGAGACCTCCCGATTGTCGATTATACTGAAACTGCTCTAGAACAATACATAGATATCAATAAAGGTGTCTTTCCCTATTTAGGTACTGTCGTGAATAGTAAACTGATACGTAGATTAACCAGAACCCTTGAAGCAGTAGTGATTGAGACTACCTCTGCTCTAGGTAACTTGACCGAAGAGCAATCCTTTATGAGAATTGTCGTGCTCCAGAATCGTCTCGTCCTTGACGTCATACTGGCCGATAGGGGCGGGGCATGTAGAGTCATCGGATCTAGTTGCTGCATTTTCATTCCAAATAACGCGCCGTCTGTTTATTCAGCTATAACCAGACTCCATAAAATTGCCCATATGTTACACCAAGATCCAGGCACCTGGACATGGTCCGGTTGGTTCTGGAATATAATTTCCGCTTGGGGATGGAAAGTCTTGTCATTTCTGGGTATTGCAGTAGCGATCATATTCAGTTGCTGCCTCTGTATACAATGTGGCCCTGCGATTTGTGGCATTTGTGCTACCTCTTGTATTCCTAGTCCCAAGTCCCGTCCTAAATCCCGTTCCAAGAAAATTCGAGACGAGCAAATGATACTGTATGAAATGATAGATGGTATCATGAATATTGATGTTTCCTGATGGAAACGTAGTGACAAGGAGGGAATGTGGAAAAGTAAATTTTGCCATGTTCTGTGTCCCTACGTGTTCCCCATCTTATGTTATGTGTGTATGATTAATATGCATATGTATTTCCCCATGATCGATTAAAGACGCAATTACAGTTGTGTCCATCTCTAGTATGTCAGTTTCCAGTTCTCGTGAATACTATGAATATCAGGCCTATGTAAAGTTACGTTGCCACGTTTCCCAGTGTGCACGTTATTTCATTGAAAAGTCACCGTTTCTAGGCCTCAAAAGGGCCCGGACACCAGATTCAGCTCCTGTCTCCTGAACCCTCGCTGAGGAGCGATACAGCCCCCACCTGTATCCTCGACCCTTCACTTACTTCCTGCCCCACAGTGCCCGGCTCGGCCTGGCTCTGCCTGTTAGTCTGCCAAGAGTATGTTATGATTCTAGTTATCAGTCCAACCCTCCTTCTCTGCATTCCTAAGCTACTGAATCGCATCAATAGTTTCCGTCATTGTCTAGCCTTTACGTCTCCATGTAAGGGAAATACTGTATTTAATGGTCATTTAATATTCCTCAGCACGCACTACATGTAGAATAATGCATGCTCCAGTCTTAGAGTCTGTTAGCCTCTCCCCTCCTGACTCTTAGTTTATATCAACATGTCCTCTAAACATTAGATACTAGATAGGGTTTAGGTACATGTCGCCCTGACTCTCCAGACTTCAGTCTCTACTCCTAGCG
This sequence comes from Lissotriton helveticus, assembly GCF_964261635.1. Classification (NCBI taxonomy): domain Eukaryota; kingdom Metazoa; phylum Chordata; class Amphibia; order Caudata; family Salamandridae; genus Lissotriton; species Lissotriton helveticus. The sequence continues at coordinate 832,766,619 of NC_136070.1, forward strand.
CAGAGTTCATAGCCCCCAGCTTCTCCTAGTAACACGTCATTGTCAGTTTGCGCGCACCATTAGGTTAGAGGTCCCGGCTCCTTAGGTAGCCCCCTCCATGTTTCCGCCCCATTTATGACATATTCTGTTACGTTTACATCCCATGTCCATGTATACGCCTCCTGTTACACCTACTTTCACCCTTATCTTTCGCGACTGCTATTGACCACACCCACTGCTCCGCCTATCGTATGTATTGTAATGCAACTGTTTTAGTATATATGCTTGTGTACTGTTATTAAAGTTAGCGCGCTCATTCCCTGTCCCCCCTGCAGGGCCCTGCCATCCTGTTCCCGTGCAGGTTGTCCTGTTCCTGTCCTTTATGCTGTATTAAACCTGCAAACTCCTACTACCTCGAATCTTGACTCTTATTTATTGAGCTATCTGTTATTGCTATGTCCAGTCAAACCTAGATCCGGTATTATTTATTTATATACCACAGATGGACAGACCAGTTCTTAGCCATGTTATCCAATGGGAGGTGGATAACATGGCTAAGAGCATTTCGTCGCTAATGCGTAAATATCGCTGTATTCTCAGTGATATTCACGCATTTCGCCACTATCGCCGGGAAATGTATCGCTTTGGAAATAAACGTTGCTAATAGCACGTTATCTCAGCGATAAATTTCGGCGATGCTCAGCGATAAAAAAATAGTCGCTAAGCCTATTTAGCGATAAATATTGCTACTTGTTGGTAATATGCCCCTCCGATCCCGTTAGTCAAAGATGTGAGGTGCCACTTTGTGTCCCAGCCCTGAGGCTGCTGGCATTTGCAAACACCTTATGTGTTTAACCTGGCCTCGAGTTGTCCGCGAACCTCACCCATGGTAGCATCACTTTTTATATGCGAGCATGGGCCAGAGCGGGTGATATTTTCTAATCTCGTCTCTGAGGAACAGAGAACTTCACACTTTTAACCTGTGACTTGCTAACTGCAAATGTGAAGTACTTTTGTGCTTTGAACTCAAGCTGGCTAAAACAGAGTAGTAGGAAATAAACGTGCGTTGACAGTAAATCTAATATTTAAAAAACGCACCCAGCATATTTAGGGGCAGATTTACAAGCCCCTTGCGCCACCCATACGTCACTTTTCACATGTTTAAAATGGCGCAAAAGAGGCACAATGGGCTTGTAATTAAGCCCCTTAGTTTACTCATTAATAAAACCTAAAAATTTATTTTAACGTTTTGTGATTACCTAAGCTTGTTGTTTTTGTATTATTGGCCCTTGGCCTTTTAAGAGGGGATTATTAATGGCATAAAGTCACTTCTTCTAATGTCATTGTGATTTACATATGATAATTAGATGTCCCACCAGGGCCCGCAATAGCGCTGGTGGTGCCTCGTGCCACTACCTTTGTGGGCATATCCTCACGACTTCCTTTTTCACTGATTCCCTCACGTCCACCCTCCAATGGTGCCCCTCACCTCTCCATAGCCCTACTCTCACAGCCAGCCCTGTCCCCCACTATTTTTCTTTGGGCTCGAGCTCTGACAATAGGAGTGTCCATGCCGTGAATACGTCCAATAATGACCAAACGTCATAGCCTCTCTCAATTAGACTGTCGCCTTGCCGGGTCTATAGGACACTAAGGTGTCACTATACCTTGGTCTAGTTTCGAATTTATGATCTTGGGCAAAATCACTGTTGTTAGTCATACCAGAAAATCAACCCACACACTAGATTGCTGTTAAAGTACATTCAGTATCTTGCAGGTAGGGATCTAATTTATTTGACCAAATATAAGTGAAAAGAAACATTTGAAAATAAGGTTGTATGCACATTTTAAACCACGAAAGGTAGGACTCTTTCACTATAATTTTAATTTTAGCACTCACCTAACTTCATTTCCCAGAAAGGAATTCCTACTTCTGGCACCAGTAGTAAAGGAGTATCAGCAAAGTGTCGGGGACGGTAAAATAACACATAGCATTGCAATCCATACCAACATTTTCAGTATAACATTTTTTGCAGAAATATTAAAAGCTACTCTAGAGATGTAGAAACCCTATGTCTCATTCAGATCCAAATTATCGATCATTATTGACTTCAAATAGTTAATTCCCCATGAATATCCGTGTGTCTTATAGGGGCGAGAGAAATCGCACTGCTAGAAAGTTGCACTCATCTTGCCTGTTTTTTGTTTTTCTAGCATTTTCTATGTCTTTCTTCCAGCTGACTTGAAATTCATAGACCCACTGCAGGTGCTCCGAGCTTTTTTGCTCCTACCGCAGAGCACAAGGTACTTTGGATGGGGGTACACCCATAGTTTACTCCCACCAGGAGTGTGACTACAGTCCCCTCACCTAGCTATGGGTGACTGGAAGCTGGGGTACCTGAATCTTTAGTGCATGGGCAGAGCCCAATTTATTGGGAAGGCGTCTACTAAGTCTTTTTAGGAAAACCATTCATTTCTTCAGTAATTTCTCACTGTGTGGGTCATGGTGCGTAGTCTGCCCTTCGAGTGTGTGCTTCTTGCTTGTGGGGGTCCATGTACTGTGCGACTGATAGGTCATAGGTTAAACAAGGAAGTGAGGGGCCTATTATCAACAACTAGCAAAAATTATCGCTAACTAAGCTTAGCGACATATTTTCTATCGCCGTGCTTCACCTGATTTTATCGCAGAGATAACGTGCTATTAGCAACGTTTATCTCAAATGCGATAACATTTCAGGCGTTAGCGCGAAATGCGAGAATATCCCTGAGAATCCAGCGGTATTCACGCATTATCGCTAACAGGGACTTAGCCACAATATCCAACTCCCATTGGATATAATGGCTAAGAACTGGCCCGAGCAGTCGTTAGTTGTTGGAGATATTCGCGCTTAGCGCGAATATTTCCATCGCTACGCCTGCCTTGCTAATAGGCGATAGCGACGTTAGTGACTGCTTTCAGTCACTAACTGGTTGGGTACGCCCACTTTGCATGTCATTAGCGATAAATATCGCTGACTTGCAAAGCGGGCCCCAAACTGCTCGCTATTGCCTAAAAGCTGTCGCTAACATCAGTTAGCGACAGCTTGCTAATAGGGCGATATAATTATCGCCAAAGCTGCGATAATCCAATATCGCCAGGCTTGGTAATATGCCCCAGAGTTCCAGTGAGCGGATGACAACGTCAAAAGAGCAACAGTATCCTAAAGGGTAGTAGCCATGATATACAGGGTGAAGGCTCCCATCGCCCGAGGTTGGCAAGGTATCATGCCCAGTGTCAACCTGGAGGGTCTAGGACTACGCAACAGCGGGCTTGTGCCCATTCACTGTCCCCGCCCCAGGACAACACTGGAGGTATGCAATAAATGGCCGAAAGCTGGGTGGCTTCAGGTATGTATCCAACTGTTCATTAATGCAAGCTACATCTAACTTGGCTTTTCTTAGCTAGCAGCACAACTGAGGCAATTAGTTTCCTCACCAAGATTGGGACTTTCTCATCTTATCCCAGCAAACTAGAAACAGCGTAATTGGGATAGCAATATAAGCTGTGGATTCTGCCTCTGCCGGTAAGGCGCATAATTGTACATGCTGTGAAGCGCTCTGATACCCTCGGGTCCAGCTAGCGCTATACAAAACTTTTTAAATAAATACAATTTAAAAAAAAAACTCATATCAATGAGTCAGAATTACCTCCGCCCAGCAGTTAGCAATTGACAAATGCTGGCAAGCCAGGTGAAAAAAGCCTGCCTCTGGGTCTCTGCATCTACTGCACTTGGGATTATCTTTGAGACTTACCCTCAATAGGCATCTCTGGTATGCACTGTAATCTCTGCAAAAATTTTACATGAATCAATCGCAATATGCAGGTAGTAGGGCTAGATCTTGTCTGTGTTCAATAGCACCTTCACTGTTCATATATCAAAGAGGTATGGTTGATACTCCATTTCACAGGTGTGCATTCATCTGCATGATGGAATATAGCTGAGACTAGTTTTTTTTTGAGGATGGGGATACGATTGATGTGGTTAATGTCGAAAAAGCAGGGGCTGGGGAGGGAAATGTTTTTGTGACAGTTTTCATAGTTTCCCGAAATCTAAAATTCAGAAAGGTGTCTAATAGAGTGTGAGTGTGGGTTTGGGAAAGTGGGTTATTATTAATGGTAAATATATATCTACCACTGGCAATAAAGCCACTAACACAATATAGGGCCCAGTACAGTTCTTTGAATATTATTCCCATACTTATCCCATGGTAGCTTGGCTGCAAGCAGGCAGGCTTAACTTCAAATACAGGAATGTAAAGCATTTAAAAACACCAATTTCAGTGAATAATTAAGACACAATACCCAATAAAAATCTAAGATAAATTTATAAAAATAGGAAATATTTTTGTCTTTAAAATGACACCTAAAAGAAAATCCAACGTAGGGAACTGGAGATAAGAATGTTTAAAGAATTAACACTATATAGCACATAGAAACCTATGGTTGTTTCCTGTCCAGGTAAGACCTGGCTTGGCAGTTTGAGCTGGACTGTTCCCATGAGGAACAGGGTCAAGACTGATCTGCATATGGCTGGGTCTTAACTGGGGTGGCAAAGTGAGCTAAAGAATGATGATGGGTTCAACCCAGATCTGTGACTGGTGTTGAGTGTCTGAACAGTTTCAGTGATCCGTCCTTCATCTCCTTGTGTTTGCTTTATTCACCCTAAGTAGGCTGGGTATGCCCAGACGTGGGTCCCTTGCTCACTTTGCCACTGGATTCAAGCTAGCCTGGCTGACGAGGGGTGTTACCACGAAACCTGTCCCAGGATGCTTGTTTCTGGTCCAGGAAATACCTGGCTTGGCAGTTCAAGCTGGACTGTTCCCATGAGGTACTGGGTCAAGACTGATTTGCATATAGCTGGGTCTAAACTCGGGTGGCGACGTGAGCTAAAGAACGATGATGGATTCAACCCAGATCTGTGACTGGGGGTGAGTGTCTGAAAAGTGTTAGCACTCCGTCCATAGTATACTTGTGTTTGCTTTTTTTGCCCTAAGTTGGCAGGGTATGCCCAGACCTTGGTCCCTTCCTCACTTTGCCACTGGATGCAAGCTAGCCTGGCTGATGAGGGGTGTTACCCCCCAAACCGGTCCCAGGATGCTTGTTTCTGGTCCAGGGAAGAACTGGCTTGGTATTTCAGGCTGGACTTGTCCCACAAGGAACAGGGTCAAGACTGATTTACAAATGGATGGGTCTGAACTGGGGTGGCGAAGTGAGCTAAAGAACCGTGATGGATTCAACCCAGTTCTGTGACTGGCGGGTGAGTGTCTGAAAAGTTTCAGCGCTCCGTCCATCTCCTTTTGTTTGCTTTGTTTGCCCTAAGTTGGCAGGGTATGTCCAGACATGGGCCCCTCTCTCACTTTGCCACTGGATTCAAGCTAGCCTGGCTGATGAGGGGTGTTACCTCGAAACCAGTCCTAGGATGCGTGTTTCCGGTAAAAGGAAGACCTGGCTTGGTAGTTCAGGCTGGACTGTTCCCTTGAGGAACGAGGTCAAGATTGATTTGCATATGTCTGGGTCTGAACTGGGGTGGGGAAGTGAGCTAAAGAACGATGATGGATTCAACCCAGATCTGTGACTGGGGGTGAGTGTCTGAAAAGATTCAGCACCCCGTCCATCATTTCCTTGTGTCTACTTTGTTTGCTATAAATTGGCAGGGTATGCCCAGATGTGGGTGCCATGATCACTTTGCCACTGGATTCAAGCTAGCCTGGCTGATGAGGGGTGTTACCCTTAAACCGGTCCCAGGAGGCTTGTTCCTGGTCCAGGGAAGACCTGGCTTGGCAGTTCAGGCTGGACTGTTCCCATGAGGTACAGGGTCAAGACTGATTTGCATATGGCTGGGTCTTAACTGGGGTGGCGAAGTGAGCTAAAGAACGATGATGGATTCAACCCAGATCTGTAACCGGGGTGAGTGTCTGAAAAGTTTCAGCACTCCTTCTATCATCTCCTTGTGTTTATTTTTTTATATAACCTTGTGTGAAGTCTCTTTTTGTGGTGTGCCTAGTCTGTCACTGGTGTGTGTCTGTGTTGCACTAACGTTTTATACATTCCCTTACCCTGATTAGAGTGGTGGGTTCTGCCTGGCTTAGGTGTATACCCTAGCCAACCAGCAACCCCATTTCTAACATGTGAGTTTACCTAACCCATGAAATAACTGAGGAAACTGACTTAGTATTTCATGATGCGCAATCATGTTGTAGTTCACTGAGAATAGTACCATATCAGCAGCAGTATTAAAACTGAGCAGGCAGGCACTTGAAGCTGTACCTTGAGTACATGAATGGGCGTTTGTAACTTTGTTTTCTTGTGCTACTATTCAGCCACAATTTTTAGTGGAGTCAATGCAGTCCATGTACAGACTTTAGTTATCGATGGCGTAAGATGTGGCACAGTAAGCAGCGCATTTTTTAAAATTTGTTTTTAAACAAACTTTATTGGCTTTTACATCACATTCCAGGCATTTTCAGTACATCCTAACGTTCCTTGATCAGGATCATAATTGACTACATCATTATACAGATGATACAGTAGCAGAGAATCGGAATAATGGTCACTACATTTCTCATAATGTCCGCCCCTTCTCTTAGCACCCTAACCACTTAACTGCCCCAGCAATTCTGCCGTGGTGCAGCGGTTTAGCGGAGTGGGTGGGGCCGCGCTGGCCAAAAGACGTTCGCAGCACTACAAAGGTAGTGCTTGCGATGGCCGTTGTCTGACGAACGCACGCAAAGGGCTTATACCTACAAGGCAATTAGTGTTCGATTCTGGAGCAGCTGTATATGTCCTCATGCTTGATTTAAAACACCCTTCCCTCAACAACCCCCCACCCTCACCTCCCCCACTTGCTTACAGATCTTTAGTTAGCTCCTCCCATCTACTTCAGTTTAGGTTGCTTATTGAGACTTGAGGTAACTTCTTCAGGATCCCTTGGACAATGCGGGCGTCGTCGTGGTCTGTCCATTATAGACCTCCATAAGGCTCTTACTCCCCACTCAGGGGTCTGTATCCTAGCCTGCCCCTATTGGGGGGTCCTCTATTGGGTCCTCCTCTCCAACATCATCTGGGACCTTAAGTAATCCAACTAACGTTTCCCTATTTAAATCCTGATCACTCCCTCACACTCTGCCGACTTAATGAGGTCTTTCTTCCATCTGGCTGTGCTTGGACCTTGTTTTGCTTTCCAGTGCATGATAATGTCCCTTTTGGTTAGGAGTAAGCCCAAGTCTAGGAACTTGCTTGTGACTTTATTTTCGGATGTGTGAGCAAACCAGTGCAACATGCAGAACTTGAAAGAATATCTCAACTTCCCTATCAGTGATGTCAGCCAACACCATAACCACCTCCTCCCAGAAATTCCCTAGAAATGGGCAGTCCTAAAACATGTGCCTGAAGTCCGCCTTTTCTTTATTACACCTCGGACAAGCTGTCGATTGGGTCACGAAGTACCAATTAATTTTTTCCAGGGTAAGGTATGCTCTATGTAATATGTAAAAGTGCACCATTGGAATCTGGCATTTCTGGTGCTCTTCCAAGCCCCCTCCACCAGTTCACCCCAGTTTTCTCTGGGATATCTTCCGCCAGATCCCCCTCCCACTTTAGGCGTTGCTCCGATAAGGAAGGTAAGGCTTCTCGTGTTATGTGCCTGTACAAACAGGTAACCGCCTTAACTGTACCTGCCGCCGTCACCACATACTGGCACCCCAATGACTTTTGTGGTTCAATGAGTCCCCCAACCCAGTGTTTTCTAATGGCCGCAGTGAGGGCAGAGTGCAGTAAGAAGTCCCCCCTGGGTAAGTCTTAACGGTCCCGCAGGGCATCAAATGGAATCATGGTGCCCTTTTCGTATAAGTCTCCCATTGTAGCTAACCCTTGTTCCACCCAGACCATCAATCTCTGTCAGCTAACCCCATGTGGTAAGGCCTCGCAAATAAGTATCAGAATTTCTGGAGCATAGGAGTTCTTGATTTTGGCCCTCTGCAGATATCTGTTCTAGCAGCACCTTGCTGTAGTTAGCTCCATGGTAAGGGGCGGTGTTCGGACCGGAAGCCTCAGAATATTTTGGGATAATAACCGCAATGTCTCCAAGTGTGGCCCTATTGCTACCGTCCCTCTTAGTTGCCCCGCCACCCATTTTGCGAGCCATTGAAACTGTGCGGAAAGGTAATAAACCTCAAAGTCAGGCACCGCCCATCCTCCTTCCCCTCTTGGCCACATTAGAACGTTAAGTGCCACCCTCTGTCTACCCGTTCCCCAGAGAAACCCAATTATCAGGGACCTGAGTTGTCTCATGGGCCTGCTCTGCCATCAGTCATCGGGAAAAGACATGACAGTTCACCCTTAACCCTGCTACCCTACCTAGGTCCTGAAGTAATTCCTTCGTTCCCCGAAGCGCCTGCCCCGAGTCCACTAAAAACATCAAAAGATCGTCCGCGTATGACGCGATGTGGTGGGTCAATCCGTCAACCATAAGGCCCTGATACTAGCGTCCTGTTCTAGCTTTAATGGCAAGCGGCTCTATCACCAGGGCGAACAGTAGTGGGAGAGGGGACATCCCTGCCTCGTGCCCCGCCCCACGCTACAGGCATCGGATATTAGACCACCCATTTTTACTCTAGCAGTGGAGCCGGAGTACATGAGAGCAGTCCATTGCACAAACTTTTCTCCCAGCCCAAACTTCCTCATCAGTGGGAACAGATACAGCCATTTTAGGCTATCAAATGCCGTTTCTATGTCCACCGCAAATATCGTTACCAAGTCTTTCCTATATGAGTCCGCCTCCAGTATTCGCAGAAGGCGACCTACGTTCAACGCTGTGTTTCTGGTGGTACAAAACACTGATTGGACCGTATGGATTAGTGTTGTCATATGCGGGAGTAATCTGGTAGCCAGTATGCCACTCAGGGTTTTGTAGTCCAGATTGAGCATGTAGAGCGGGCGGTATGCCGCCTTATCCCACAGCTGTGTCCCCTAATTTAAGAAAGGGTATGATAATCACCTCTCTGGTCGAGACGGGCAGGTGGCCTAAATGTCTTGCAGCATGATATAGCTGTAGCAGCCCAGGGGCTGAGAGATCAACGTAGTTTAGATAAAATTCAATTGGTAGGCCATCTGTTCCTGTCATTTTGTTTCTAGCCACGTTAATGATGGCCCCTCTCACTTCTCTAATTTCCACATCGCAACCCAGTGCGCCTGCAAGTTCTTCGTCTAGCGCTGGTATTTCCACATCCTCCATGAACCTATTCATGTCTTCTTCTACTAGGCTCACCCCACTCTTGTATAATTCAGTGTAGTATTCTAGGAAGAAGTCATTGATACCCTGCTGGTCGTATTGCGCTTCGTCATCTTGCCCTCTAAGCTCTAATATGACCGTACCTCTTCCAGCTGGATTGGCCAACCAGGCCAGTAGGGCCCCCGATTTATCCCTCTCAAGTCAAGTGTTCTTTGTAGTCAAAGCAGCGAAGGCATTCCACCTGCACTGCCACTGATTCCCTTCCCTTTAAGAGCTCCTCCTGCCTGTCAGCATTCTCCCTTCTCTCTTGCTTTATTTCCTTTAGGCTCTGGTCCGCTCTCTGTACATCCTAGAGGAGTACTTTCCATGTACCCATCATTTCTGATATACAGCGTCCTCTGATGGTTGTTTTAAATGCATCCAACTCTCCTAATAAGTCTGTGGCTGTACCAGCATTGTCGTGGAAAAATTGGCCGATGGCCGTATTTATCGCATTGTTGAACACCTGGTCTTCCAAGGCCTCAGGCCTCAAACGCCAAGTGGGAATTCTGGTCCTCGCTCGCATCCATTGCAGATATACCATCTCTGCATTATGGTCCGATATCATCCCAGTGAGGTATTCACTGCCGCCTACCCCTTGATGCACATCAGGGGAGCACAGCAAAGCATCTAGCCATACATGTAGTTCATGCAGTGCTGAGAGAATTGAATAATCCCGGGTTCCGGGTGTTGCGCTCTCCAAGAATCCACTAACCCCCACCTCTGCTGACAATTCCGCCATGTTTCTGATATTCTATGTGTGGGCGCATCAGGGAGTGGAGGATGAGAACGGTCAAGGGCAACATCCGCCACACAATTAAAGTCGCCCCACAACAATACTGATCCCGTGAGTATGGAGGCCAATTTTCCAGAAAGGTGTGAGAAAAATTTTGATTGGTCGGAGTTAGGTGCATAAATACTTCCCAGTATTATATCTCTACCATCCCGCCTCCCCCAAACTATCACATACCTGCCGTCTGGGTCTATGATTTGTTTTGTGCATTGAAAGGGTACTCCCGCCCGCACCCAGATCAGATCCCCTCGTGCAAAGGTTGAGTAATTGGTACAGGATACTTGTCCCCTCCAGCGACGCTGCAGCGCCCCCCTCTCCTTTGCCATGATGTGAGTCTCTTGGATTCGAGAAATCTGGACCACCCTATGGACCAAATATGCATGTATTTTATGATGCCGTATCATTGTGTGCATTCCCCTTACATTCCACAAAATGCATTTTACATCTAATGAGGGTGCCATTGCAGTAGTGAGACCTTGCTCCTGTGCAACTCCTCCCTCGTGACACGCCTGCCCCAACAGAACATTTTCTGAACTAAGTATAACCCCCAACTACCCTTCCCCAGTACAGGTACCGGAGAACTAGTTCCCATCCAAACATTATCTAAATGTGCAAACATCCACTAGTGGTTAGAGGCGTAAACAGCCGACAGTTCTGGCTCCCAAACCCCCAACCCACCGCCCCCCCCCCCCCCAAAACCTGTACCAATGAGTTTGTTCCGGACCAGCAATCTGGAGTCCCTTGCTATAATGCTGCAATCCTTAAGGTCCATTTCTCGTCCCTCCGAGTGAGAGCTATGCCGCACCCCAATGAAGTATCATTTGAAAAGTCCGGACCCAGTCGTCAAACTATGTCATCCGCCGTTTGGGAAGTAATTCTCTGCATTTCCATCTCCGAAGTATCATTATCACTAGAACCTGGCGATCCTTCTGACCTGTTTGTGTCCAAATCATGTTTACTTGACGTAGGGTCAATACTTGACGTATCGCCTGAAGCACTCTTCTTTGCTCCAGACTAAGTTCTCTGGGAGATGGGGCTCCGGTCCCAGATTTATTGCTGCAAGGGATCTGTGGGACCGAGTTCGTTGGAAGATCGCGCCTCTCAGGAGGTCGTCTCATGTCCAGCCAATCCCAGGCCTCTTGTGGTGTGTTAAAAAATCGAGGTCCCGCAGGGTTTGCGACGCTGAGCTGCGCAGGAAAGAGCATTGCGTATGGCAGTTGTAGCTGGTGGAGTTTCTTTTTAACGGCTAAGAAGGATGTTCTGTTGCTTTGGAGTTCCCTGGTAAAGTTTGGAAAGATCATAATTGCTTTGTTAATTTTCATTCCTTGTTTTTGGCGGGCCTGATGGAGAATATGGTCTCTATCTCTGAAATGTAGTAGGAGTGCCACTATTGGTCTAGGAGGGGCACCAGGCCTGGGTGGATGCGCTGAAACTCTATGGGCCCTTTCCAGAGCATAGAAGGCGGACAGCCCTTCTGGGGCTACTTCTGCTCATAGTCAGTCTTTCAGGAACCGTACTATATTTGCGCCCCCAGCTTTTTCGGGCACTCTGATCATGCAAACGTTATTTCTATGGGATCTTCCCTCAACATTCTCAGCCCGGAATTCCAGCACTTTTACTTTTGTTTCCAGTTCTGAAAGCGTTGTCTGCATTGCAGTCATCTGCGCTGGTAGACCCCCTAGTTCCTTCTCAGTGGTCGTCACCCTGTCCTTGAACTTCCAATGAGCATCTTTCAATAGGCTCAGATCTGTGCCTATTGCATACATTTTACTCTCCAGGGCCTCCATGGAGGCTGTGATCGCTTGCATATGTCCGCCAATGTTGACCTCCTGGGGGTAGAGTCGGAGCTCGCGTCCACTACTTCCTCATCATCGTTAGGCTGGGTCCCAGGGGCTTCTGGGCTGATGACACTAAATCCTCTTTTCTTCTGGGTTCTCCCCATTCTCCTGGGCAGATTCCGGTTCCTCTTCTCTATTCCTGGGTTGTTCTGCGACACAGTGGCCGTGCGTTGTGTTATGGCTGCTTGTCAGTCGCCGCATGTTTCCAGATCTCTCCAGGTCGTCAACTTCTCCCCGGCCCTAGTTTCTCTTCAGGACTCTATCTGCTCCCCGAGATCCAATGCACCCTTCCTGGAGGCCCTCAGAGTCAGTGCTGCTTGTCTCGTGCAGAGTGGCTGCCGTTGAGAATAATTCATCAGCAGAAGGGGTTTAGTGGTCCTCCATGGCACCCACCTTCTGTAGTCTGCTCGAGATACGTGTTCTCTGGGAATGTCCGGGGGACATCCCCTTGTCACTGATTGCACTCCTCCTCTTGTTCTTTTGCTGTCCCATATTTTAGCAGCCCATCAAGTGACCACATTTTCTGGGGGTGTCGTATTCTCCTGCAGGTCTCTGGGCTTGGACCTCCCCTGTCCATGCAGTCATCACTCTCACTACCATGAATGAACCCAGATGCTGCACACCAATGGTATGCGCTGTTAATCTCTGGTTCCAGTTATGAAGTTGGCGCCTCAATGTTCGTAGGTCTTCCCAATGTTGGGGCCCGTATCAAATAGTTCCAGTTGCAGCTGCTGTGTGTGCCTTAAAGTGAGATGCTCCATATTCTTCTGCCAGCTCTGTCGCACAGGTGGAGCCCTGTGTGATAGCTTGGGGGGCTATTCCATGACAAAATCAGTGCCTCATGCTCCCGAGGCTCCCCTACGCCTCCACAGTATCCAGTGGTACTCTGTGCTACCTTCAGCATTCACGATGTTACAGGTTCCTCCGTAAATTGAGTTGTGCCCCACTGCCAGATTCCGACCTCTTCCCAGCCACTTGTGACTGCAGTTCAGGTCCTGCTATGGCGCAAGCGCCATTTTGTCTTCGCTCTCTCTGTCTTGTGCGCCCCCCCCAGCAGGGTCCCCTTACGGGCACAGTGCTCCATGGCTCCTGCGACTCACTTGCTGTGTCTCCGAACCCCCTGGTAGGTGTGGCGTGTTCCGCTGCCAGGCTCCAATCTCTCCTCAGCGGTGTGTGGCGGTCATCCTAATCCCCACACCACATGGGCGCTATCTTGATGCCAGCGGGTCCAAGCCTTCCTGCTCAGATTTCTGTGTTTTGAGGCTGGCATTGGGCGATACCGAGCTCATCCCTGCCCGCTTTCCGTTCCCAGGGCTCTCCGGTGCGCAAACCTTTGCCCCCAGCTAGGTTGGGAATACAGGATAATTATTTATGGGGGAAGCGGCGGTTGGAGCTCCTTAGCTCGTGTCCGCTCCCATTGGCTGCAAGCCACCCCCCCCCCCCCACAGAAAGCAGTTCATGATATTTCTCCTCAGGCATTATGTTTATTGACACACCACTCACTATCAATGATGAAAGGTATCGAACATCCATTTATTTTTAATGTGATATTCGGACAATGTTTGAATGTCTTTGGTGCTTTTTCATGTTGACTTCTCTTTATCTGGTGTTTCTCCTCACATGAGACCAGTCCTACATGGACATGTCTTTCTGATGTAAAGATTGACATTGCACAGCTATCATCATCACTTCCACTGGAAACTGAGGAACCTTTTGATGATGATTTAGATGACAATCTACTTTGTTTGGGGTTGATTTGTCCCAGGTGGTGCTGCCGCTTGTCCTGATGGGCGTGGGTCGAATCCCACTTGTGGAGAGTGCAGGCGGCCATTTTGTTTTTGCGCTGTGAGGCCCTTGTTCTCTCTTTAGACCTACTCACCATCACAAACTGGTTCATTGTACCACAGCCATAGCAGATCTGTCTGGTTGCAGGGCACTTTCCTTCATTTGGAAATGACTGTCTGCATCTGAAACACAACTTCTTCTGGGGAGGCACTTCCTGGTGTCTCTCTGCTTTTTTCATTGGCTTGCTTTTCATGTTCATAGCTAATTCACTCTGGACACCTCCAGCCTCAATGTAAGCAACTTGTTGATCAGCTTGCTCCTCAGCTCTAGCAGCTGCATGGAATCTCTCCAAGCTAAGAGTTTCTTTTAGCATTCGTCTTCGACATGAATCTGACAGGCATCCATCAATGACTCTGAGACATATGGTTTCCTCATCATTAAACTCTTTGAATTTACAGTATTTAATTAGCATATCCAGACTCTACATAAATTAATCAGAGGTTTCACTCACTTTCTGTTGTTCATGACTAAACACATATCTTTCATAGTCTATATTTGGCATTGGATAAAATTTGAGTTTTACGGTTGCTTTGATTTGATTATACGTAATGTCATCAACTTGCGGTGTTTTCTTTATGACGTATTTTACACTATTGTCAGCAAGATTTTTGTAGTACTTAATAATCTTGTTGCCATTGCTTTCTCTGATTGCATTAATGAAATCTTCAAATGCCTCTTACCACTCAGTCCATCAAATGCCAATATTTTGTTTCTTGGCGGGATCGAATGTGAAGGGCGGTTTTAGGAAAGGGGCAGCATTGTAAGCATTTATGAGATTGGCTGAACCTGAGGGAGGAGTCTTTACTGACTTTGTGGGCTGTCCACCAGAACTTTCTTCATCACTGCTATCCCAGACGCCTTGTGATGTGCTGACCTCTGATTTATCCTTGACTACCAATGGAACCTTGACCTCCCTTGCGGACTCAATTCGAGTCTTTTACTTTGGTGAAGATTTTTGGAGTTGTTCTGAGCCACAACCTAGCAGCTTTGGTGGCTCGCTGGTTCGTGTATGGACAACTCAATAAGCACAACCCCTCTTGCTTCTTCTGGGGTTGCGCCACCTTTCACTGAGGTTGTACAACTCCCTCAATTCGGGTTCTGGTGAGTAAATAATCTCAAGTAAATTTGAAACACCTGTTAAATTGTTGCCTGGCAGTGTTAGCTTTTTCTTGGCTGTTTCTTTGCTTTTGTATCTTCAAGATTAGTCACATCTGCTTTTAGCGGTAACACTCCATATACTGGATTGTACGTACTATGTTGCATAGCAGCACAGTACCTTTATTTCCTGCCTTCTAATTCAGTTCTCTGCCATCAACCATATAGGTTTCGCATCGAAGCCTCCTTTATCTTCAAATGCTTTGTGCAGGTTGAGGTCGAGCTGTAACTCCACATACACCAATGTCGATTCCGCACTTCAACTGCGTCACACATGGCACGCTTGAGCAGGTTACTTGACCACGGTAAACTCTCTGGGAGAACACTGTCAGTCTTTGGGTTACTTAGTCCCTATTCGTCACCAGTTATAACGTTCTCCATAGCACAGTCACTCATAAATGACAGTCCATCGATTTGTTAATTCAACTGATTATTTATTCTTTACTGTATCCAGCAAAACAACAGCTCAGTCCATTCAGCAAAGATTCAGCTCTCAGCCAACACGTGTTTCGTCTATTTAAAGACTTTTCAAGGCTGGATTATAAGTATAACACATATTGTCTTGGTACATTCAATAATATTGGTGAGATTAAATCATTTATTTAACATATTATCTTAGCAAATAGCCAGATAATAATAGTAAAAAAAAGAGATTTGTCAAATGACTAAAGTATATAGGTAGTGCAATGAAAGCTATCCAAAGTGCAAATAAAAATGATCTTATCTGAAGGTATCTGTGTAACCAAAAATTTCACAACAAATAAAAAGGTTAAAGAAACTGAGTAAAGCAAATCGTGAAAATACAAGAGATCCAATAATGGTTTCGAATAAGCCCAAGAGAAATTCATGCTTCACCTAAAAGTGCATTAGAGAAAGGCATGTGTGATTCAAACCCATGCCATTCACAAAACAACCAAAAAATAACTGAACCTAAGAAACCCACCAGTATCAACAGTTTGATGTTGAGAAGTCCCGCGAACAAAAAAAAAGATCAAGGAGGCCATTATAGACTACCTCAAGCACAATGACATCCCGGAGACCAATTCCGCCACACTCTGGGATGCCCTGAAGCAACCATTAGAGGCACAATAATTGAAATAAAATCAAAAAATAAATAAGAGCACAAACATGAGACTAACTCAGCTGGAGCAGGAAATCAAAAGGTTAGAATTGGCCCACACAAGGGCCCTGCATGACAGCAAGACCCTTGCAAAACTGACACAAACAAAGTACAAGTACAACAAAATACTGATCGAGAGGGCACGTCTATAGATCCATAAATACAAAGCCCTTAACCTCTGCGAGGCCAATAAAGCAGGGAAACTCCTTGCCTCCTTCCCTCCTACCTCAAACACAAACGCAACAAGACTGGCATCTCATCCATCACTGACTATAAGAACCAAACACACACAAGGCACAAGGCCATCCTAAAGACTTTACAAGAATTCTACCAAGTGCTTTACAAAAATGAACAGAACCTTAACATAGAGGAGTGCACAAAATACCTCGATAGACTAGGTTTACCAGAATTAAGTGCCGAAGACTCACTTAGGCTCGGCCAAGAGTTTAACTATACCAAAGTTGAAATGGTGGTCAAATCGCTGAAAGATAATAAGGCCTCCGGGACGGACGCTTTCTACAAGTCCTTCTTAGATCAGCTGAAGACAACCATGAAACAAGTTTTTAATCAGTCAGCAGCGGGAGGGACAGTATCACAATCCATGTCAGAAGCTAACATTATAGTCATCCCTAAGGAGGGGAAAGATCAAATATCACCAAAAAACTACAGACCCAAATCCCTTATCAAAGTTGACTGCAAAATCTACGCCAAAATACTAGCAACCAGACTCAACTCAGTTCTTCCAAAACTCATAAGCAACTCCCAGGTCAGCTTCTTACGTACTTGAATGTCTAACAATAACACCTGACTTCTCTACCACATACTAGAACACATGGCCACGAAAGCTGATCCGGCGATAGCTATTACATTAGATACAGAAAAGGCTTTCGATAGAGTCTCATGGGCTTTCCTACAACGATGCATGCAGTAATTCAAGTTAGGGGTGGGATACATACGGATGCTTATGGCCCTGTACGGGGAACAGTCAGCCCGTATCATATTTAATGACTCTCTCTCTGATCCGTTTACACTACAACAAGACACTAGACAGGGATGCCCCCTATCCCCTTCGTTATTCTTATTTGCTCTAGAACCCCTTATCCAAGATATCAAACTGAATATGAACATAAGAGGGATCGATATCAATGGCTTTGAAGTAAAGTTAGCTGCCTACGCAGATGACATACTCTTAGTAGCCGAACAGCCAAAGACATCAATCAAGGCCCTGATAGAGACAATAGCAAAATACTCCGGGTTCTCCAGATACAAACTTAACAGAGACAAGTCAGAATGCAAGCCACTAAACATTCACTGCACGAGAGACACCCTAGGGGGGTCAGGTTTAGCCTGGCAAACAGAATATATCAAATACCTAGGTAATCATTTTGGCAGTGACTTAATCACAACGCTACATCAGAATGAGTAACTACTACTAGAAAAGATTAAGAAACTCCTAGACTCCTGGTCTCCCAAATTCATAACGTGGTGTGGCAGAATCGAAACCATTAAAATGATGATCACCCCAATGATCAACTACCTGACCAGCATGCTCCCAATATTCCTAACAGATTGATTCCAACGCAAAACGGACATCCTGATCTCTAAATTCCTTTGGCGAGGGAAGAAGGCGCGTATAAACATAAAAAATTAAGATTGGATAAAAAGCAAGGAGGGGTAAATCTCGCAGACTTCAGAATATTCCAGCTAGCCTTTCTGGCTAAACAAGGCACATACTGGATTTCACCGCCCGCCGACTATAAGCCGGTATGGCTACAGATAGAGAGGGCGTCCTGAACAACCTAACTCCCCTGGCTCTATTAACTGCAAATAGATACCCCCATACATCCAAATCCATTTTCAAAAACACAAAAATGGTGCTACTAAAAGTGGATAAGAAACTGGAGAATAGCATAAAAGGATCGAAAATGGAGTCTCTATGGGCCAACAGCAAGATTCTGTACAAAGGGATAAAGCCTTGCTTTCGAGGTATGGATTGAGAAAGGTAATCACTTCCCTTACCAACTTGATAACGGAACATACCCTAACACTTTCACAGACCTTAAAACAAGATACAAATTAGAGGACATAGAACTCTATAATTATTTACACATTAGAATGGCCCTGGCTAGAACCACATTTTTCACCTCACAACCATCAATCTCCCGGTTTGTTGCAAGCATTAATAAATTGGGTCACCAGGTTTCACACCTCTACAAACTCCTCCGCCACAAATCCTCTAAGCTTAATAATAAGACGGTTGCATATTAGGATGCACAAACGAACGACAAACATAGCGAACAAGACTGGACCACAATATGGAGCTCACCCTCATGTAACAAGATATCCCCCGTTCTCTCACAAACAAAATTTTGGCTGCTTCACAAGGCCTTCTGGACCCCGTCCCGGTTATTCTCACTAGGCCTTAAGGGATGACACGATATGCTGGAACTGTAACAGGGAAACCGGGGACTTCGCACACCTCATCCTCCACTGCCCAACACTCAAATCATTCAGGGAGAAAATATTTGGGTTCATAAATGGTTTGTTTGATTGTACACTGACAAAATAATTTTCCCCACTTACCATGGCTTTTATGAGCACAGACTTAAGAACCGCTCCGACAAAGACCTACTTGACCTGCTACTAACTGCGGCCGTGAAAATGGTCCAGCCAACTGGAAAGACACAAGTAAAACCACCTAGAAAGGCTGGTTCAACTGGATCACACATCTAGAGGCGCAGAAAACATTGCACTCCGGAACTCACCATGGAAACCGGCATCCAAGAAAATGTGGAAAGTGCTGGACACGTACCTGGACTCTTATGAACCTCCATGAAAATAATGTACCGACAGCACGCAACCTACATGGATGCCAATCACCCCACAGGATGTCATATGTCACAGAAGTCATATGTAATAGTTAAGAAATGGAACTCTCGCTGCCTGCCTTCTGTCTCCTATTCCCCCCTTGTTTCTATCCCCTTTCTCGCCCTGTCTCTTTCTCTTCTTTCTCTTCTTCTCTAACTACCGTCAGGTGGGGTTAGCTAAACATATGGGACTTACATGTTTCTACATATCGAAGTATAAAATGTGCCTGAAACAACTCTGCTAACCCTGTAACAGAAACGCCAAGATGTTCGTGTAAAACCTTTTTTTCATAAAATATGTGAAATTTTAAAAAAAGCAAGTTGTAATTTTTATATTGATTGTGTGCAGGAAGGGACAGCTTCCTGCACATAAACCATCATTCATGGTGTTTTGCTGTTTTTATGGGTGCTGCACAATGCAGCAAACATAGAAACAGCAAAAACGAGAAGAAATAAAGCATTTCTCCTCGTTTCATCATGTTAAAAGGTGGTTTTCCTCCGAAAAATCAGTTTACAAAACTAAGGGCTGTCCTGGGGTCTGGGATAAGAAGTGGGGTCGATGGAATGCCTACAGGGGCGAACTGTGTACTTCCCCAATGGCTGATCTGGCTATGACCAGGCGGGCCGTTCCTCGGTGAGTGTAGATACGACTGCTGTCGTGCCGTGCGCGCTCTATGGCGAAAGATGCTGACTGCGATCGTTTACATGGATGTTTCCTCTGCTTTGATTAGTTATGTTTGTTTAAAATGGAAATACCATAGACCTATAGATTATCCGATGTTAAGCTTTGGCTATTCTTTACACTCCTTGATACCATGCCGCCTAACCCCCGGGATGTCGGCTATATGGCTGTGTTATTCTGAGAAGTACCTATATGTACCGCAGCCGGCCCTCGAGGTTGTAGGCTCTATGCTGTGTCAATTTAATATGTGCATTAAAGGTCTTGAAAAAAAAAAAAGGTGGTTTTCCCTGGTCTTAATTTTTGTGCGGCCTCCTATTTACACCACGCTTATAAATAGGGGGCAGCATCAAAATCAATGGGTGTTGTGGCAGAACGCCCTCCGCAACACCCATTGCCTACCCCTTTCACGCCAAGTATAGCGTGAAAGAGTGCCTTATTTACAAGGCGGTGTTAAGTCACTTTAAGTAGCTTAACGCTGCTTTGTAAAAAAGGTGAAGCTCCTATCGCCACAGAAACGTCATTAATAGTGATGTTCCTGTGGTGATAGGGGCTTGTAAATATGCCCCCTAGGTGCCATAAAGATCTTGTGCCATTGCTTTTAGCTGCTTCAAGAAGTTTTTCCCAATCTGCAGTTTCCCAGTAATTTTTGCCATCTGTAAGGTTTTCCTATAGGATCTATAAACAAAATTCTTCAAATATGTTCCATGAAAACATTAACTCAAAAATTGGTTCAAAAACCTTTTCTTTACTGAAACATTTTAGTCCATTAGAATATTATTAAGTGTCATAACATTCCATATACATCTGTGATATTATACTTTTTAGAGATCCATTTTTTCTTTCAAAAGATGCCCATGCCCAATGCATTTCGGGCCACACGGCCCTTCATCAGGGGCTGTACTTGTGTGTAAAAAACGCTAATCATCATGGTGAATAACATGGAGAAGGGATCCAGATGATTCCGGAGTAATCACACGGATAGCGTGGCTAACTTCTGACTGGAAAGATAATGTCGTGAGATGAATGAGGGTGCCACGTGTATTCCGTCTCATGAAATGCCTTCAGTGATATAATCAACCCGACAGCTTCCCCCGGTCCCGCTTTCAAAAACGGCCTCTTTCCGTGTTGCCCTTAGCGTTGCCAATATATCTTGTAAGAGAGAGTTTGCACGGTGCACGCTGGAAGCCGAACGCGATAGTTATATCACTGAAGGCATTTCATGAGACGGAATACACGTGGCACCCTCATTCATCTCACGACGTTATCTTTCCAGTCAGAAGTTAGCCACGCTATCCATGTGATTACTCCGGATTCATCTGGGTCCCTTCTCCATGTTATTAACCATGATGATTAGCGTTTTTTACACACAAGTACAGCCCCTGATGAAGGGCCGTGTGGCCCGAAATGCATTGGGCATGGGCATCTTTTGAAAGAAAAAATGGATCTCTAAAAAGTATAATATCACAGATGTATATGGAATGTTATGACACTTAATAATATTCTAATGGACTAAAATGTTTCAGTAAAGAAAAGGTTTTTGAACCAATTTTTGAGTTAATGTTTTCATGGAACATATTTGAAGAATTTTGTTTATGGATTCCAACCAGGAATTGCAACAGTGCACAGAGGGCAAGCGGTTTCGCTTGGTTGTATTATTTCATGTTTGCTGGCACAGTTTGGGCATTGTGCCAACCTCAGTAGCATGCATTGATTAAGTAGGGTCAGACAAAGTTTTGAATTGATGTAGTTAAGGTGTGCCTCTCCTATCAATAATTCTTGTTTCCTATAGGATCCCCTCATTGATTTTTTAAATCTATATCACCCAACTTGGTAACATTTATACGGTTAGTCTTTTTGAACTGGCAAATAATGCTAAACCATTCTTGGGCTCTCTGAGGTTTGCCCCCCCCACTATGATGTTTTTTACACAAAAAAAACTTTGATTCTTGAGTTGCTTATCACGATTTCTAAACAATCTGTGTGAGCAATTTGCATTCTAAAGGTGTGGTGTGATAAATTAATTTTAATGCTGCTTCACTAGTCCTGATAGTGACCCATTCATGTAATATTTCTCCTATTATTTGTAATAGTTAAGTCGTCGCCCCCTCCAGTTGGTCCAAGCAATAAACCGTTCATCAGTGAGCCAGACATGTGGAAGACCAAGGGACTGTGATCACTCTTGTGTCTTGGCACTACCATTATGTAAACCAACTCACCCCACAGCTCAACATTAATGATGGCACCACAGTCTGCACTATGTATATTTGGCAGGCTATCAAGCCTACTGTGTCAATGTGGATGATGGAATATCAGTGGTGAACACCCCATATCAAGTGGAGGAACTGAGGGGGCAGATTTACAAGCCCCTTGTCCACCGGTGCATCACTTTTTGAGTCGTACCGGTGGCGCATTTACCTGCTCCATATTTACAAGGACAGGAAAAGCCACCCTGCATTACTATTCTTGTCCTTGTAAATATGGCCTCTTTACACGCAACACTTTGCGTGAAAGGGGCGTTCCATGGGTGTTGCTGTGGGTGTTCCCACGCAACACCCATGGAACCAGACACACTTCCAGATTTATGAGGAATCGTAAACCTGGAAATGGTCAAAATGCTACCATGGGGGTGGCGTAGCGAGGAACAACGAGGAGAAATGCTTTCATATCTCCTAATTTTTTTCCTCTTTCAATGTGTGCTGCATTCTACAGCACGCATTGAAAGAGGAAACTGCCTGTAGTGATTGTTTTTGTGCAGGAAGGTCCCCCTTCCTGCACAAAAATCATCTCCCCATGACGCAGGCATCCTTGCACCATGGTGCAGGGGTGCCTGCGACGGCGCATGGCAGCTGTTTGTGCGCCAGCGCAGGAGAGTATAGGAATGCGACATATTATTGTAAATATGTTGCATTCCTGTGCTTTTGAGAGAGCGCCAAACTGAAGTGAAAAATTGTAGGGGTGCATCATATGTACAAGTAGTCAGCACCCGCATATATAAAGGGTTTACTAATCATGTTCAAATGCAATGTAGGGTTGAGAACTGAAGTATTTGATGTTAGATCTACATGCAGAACAAATGTTAAGGGTTTTGAAACACTAATGATGCTGTTTTAACAGATCACCATTGTATGTTTAGGTCTGCTTTATTAAAATTCATATTTGCATCTTATATACGTGATAAGCTTGCTTGAAGTAGAAAATGTATTTTGCTTTAAAGTTGGAGGCCTAAAAGAACGAAAAGATTGTTCATGTAGGATGTTGGGCCTATAAAACGTGCAGAGGTCCAGTCCATGGAAATCGTGTTGGCCTGATTGGAAATGTTTTGCTTAGCATTAAATGGTAGAAATGTTTGTAAAAGCTGCCTTTGGCTAAAATAATTGCAACATTAAAGAATGTGTGAGCCGATTCACATGTATTCCTTTGCAGATGCCGGACCAAGTAGACAGTAGAGTAGAAGGGCCCATTGTGTATGAATGTTAGGATGTTAGACTCAGACATGGGGGAGTAGCCGAGGAATTTAAAGATACAACTTGAAGCGACCGAGAGTCTGGGACCCAAGGACGTATTAACAGACAAGGATGGAGAGGTGCCATAATGGAAGATTCTGAAAACCAACACCTTCGAGAGGGGCGTACCTGAAGGCGTGTCGCCCGTATTGTGGGGTTTTGTATTAGGGACAGCACCCCGAGGGTGGAGGTAGAGCAGATGGGCTGAGGAGCTAGAGAGAGCGGTTGGATTGGCAAAGAGCTTAGCTAGGACTGAGGATTCTGTAGACTAAAGAGAAAGGGAGTGAACTTCTTTGGAAGTCACCACGGCTGACACCTTTTGCTAGGGTGGGCTATTGCTGAGTAGGGATGTCACATAGTATAGTGTAGGGATAGATTAACTTGATTTTATATCTTTCTAATGCATACCAGAACTCAAGTTACAGCAATATTTGTTAGCCTGATGATTCTTGAATTGATTCTCGTATTATTCATAAGCCGCCTAAGACTTTTCCGTAGGATTATGTTTGTATTAGTGCCTGTTTATCTTCTGAACCTCGTGTTGAGGTGTTTGTATCTTCAGTTGTTTTCGGTTATGTAATAAATCTTCAAACTTAGTTCTTAGTCAGTGGTTCTTTGGGGGAAGCAAACGGGAATTGTAGAAAGTATTGATTATTGGTAAATAGGTTGCCTAATTCACTCTATCACAGATAAAAAGGTCCAGTCGACCTGTGACGGGATTTTGGAAAGTGGCAAGCAGGTTCTAGAATGAAAATCCCGCCTTATCACTTTGAAAGTGCCGCAGTGTGGCGCAGCCAAAGGGCTTGCGTTTCCATCCTGCAGCTCTTTCTTGTAAATCTGCCCCTCAGTTTTTAATGAGGATAAGTCTGTATATGTGCCTCGTTATAACTTAGGTACTTTGATCATAAGGGCTTCTTTCTCATCAAAGGAGTTAGGTCAGTTTGCGGCTTTATTAAGTGAGATGTGATCATAGATATTAGTACAAGTGTTAGGCTCGAGATGGGGTGACCTAAAGATTGAGGGACTCGTTAGCTGTTCTGAGGTGTTAGGTGTCTCTATTCCCAGTCTGCCACTGTCCAAGGCCCCACCCCCAAACCAGGTGGGTTCCTGCAGGTGGCACTTGGAACGTTTGGCTCTCCTTCATATCAGGCAAGATTACTCAATATACCAGATAGAAGGGATGGGCAAGGGCAAGCCTTTGGATGGGCCGTCTCAGTTAGTACCTCTCTGTGGGTGTTTACTGGTCTACCTAGCAGTACCGAGGTAAGTTCAAAACTATTGCCAGTACAAGTAGGCGTTTTAGGTGTTGCCTGTGGATGTGCTCCTGTGATATGATGGCATAAAAAGTCTGTTAGCTTCAATACCGTTGGCTTTAACTGGTGAAGGTTCCTTGATGTGCTACAGTATTTGTCTCTTTGGGTACTTTGCTGGTTGTGGGCCTTTTGGGCTCCTCTCTAATCCTTTCAGCCAGCTGGAGTGATTCAAATATGTTCCTGTAGGTTGCCAGCGACACTATATTAGCTATTAAATCGCTGGTTGCCATGGCCATAGTCCTACGCGATTCACTACATCCTGTCAACCTTTGAGTAAGTACAGAAGAAGGGGTCCCAGAACAAAGGTAAAGCACAATAGAAATGACTATTTGTCAATAATAAAGAAAAAGTATTCAATTTGAGAGTACATTTGTTATTTAATCACAAAGTACTAACACACATATTCATGTACAAAGCATGGGTTCATAAGATCACAAGTCGTAGTGCCCAACAGGTAGTGGGGAGGGAAGTAGAAGTGATGGGAGGTAGTGCAAGGTAAAGAACGTGAAACAAGTCTAGCGTACGTATTAAAAATAAAACAATCCAAAAGTGGCTTCAAGCGAGAGCCAGACACAATAAATGATCATGTAATTCAGGTAACCAAACTTCTAGAAACAGCAGTATAATTCGTGTTAGGGATAGAAGTTGGCAGGAGAGACAGTTGTCTACGTTTTGACCCAGATGCGTGTAGGGACAATGGACCCTTACAGAGGGGTCTTCATCAGGACGGGCGAGGTTGGTGAGCAAGCTTCCTGGAGCAGAAACATAAGAATACACAGTCATAGCGGTCCCAAGGGGATACAAATTAAGATAACAGTGGATGGAAAGCGAAAGTGAAGTGTGGAATGTTCAATAAATCAATAAATAAATACCGTGTGGGCGTAGTCTCACTAGATGGGGCAATGCATGCAACCTTATTCACATCTGTGGACAAATAGTGCACATAATTGAATTATACTAAATGATGTATTGAATATAAAACTAAAATTGCAGGACAGAGGACGTGGCAAACTTACTGGGAAGGACTTATGGATGTCCTTGAGTATGAGGCGGGATCTCATCTACAAGACAAAAATTATGGGCACTCTGTCAGAATGGGCTGAACGGCATGCTTATATATCTAATGTCAAAGCAATGGCAAAAGACTTGAACATCATCCCTGTGGGACTCCAAATTAAGATTGGATCTGCAATTTTTGTGGGCGTCCCAAAATTTAGAGAGGGGTTCAGTTATGTCGCCAACAACTGCTCCTGGCACTGTATGGTGCTGGTAGTAGAAACTGCTGCTGAACAGGTCCAGATCCTCACAAAGGAGATTGCGGCTCTCAAGATCGAGATTGCAGGGGATTCTACTTTGGTCAACGCTAAGGAGGCTTTGACACGATTGGATGCCACTTTGAAAGACTTTGAAATCACAACCCAGACTAAAAAACTCAAGAAACTGGCCTGTGACATCCGTTTCTATGATAAAAAGAAAACCCATCCCTACCTCCAGGAAGATTATTACCGCCAAGACAACCAGGGCCGTTTCACGAACCGAGGACGTGGGGGTTTCAGAGGCAGACGGAACTACACTACCTTCTCTGACTCTTCCTACAGTTCAGAGGGTGACACCGAGCAAGCTGGCCCCAGTTCGGCCTACAGCTATCAAGAATACAACTACCCAGCACAGATTCCTTTTTTAGGGCAAGGAACATGGAGACCACCGAGAGGACGAGGCAACAATTGTTCCAGGGGCCCTTCAAGGGGACATCAATCAAACAACATGAAATAGGATGGCGTCAGAGGCAGAGCACAGAAACAGGTCCGCTTCACACCGGAGGAACATGGAAAGAGATCGACCCGCCGGAAGGTTTACAGGTGGTAGGAATTCCACCCACCCCAGTGGTGAAAATCTCTGGATACAATCTCAAAGAGAAAGAGACCAGGGTACTCAGCCGCGGACTTTCTTATGTCCCCACGGCTTTGCCCAACCAATTCACCATCAGAACCGAACTCCACAGATTTTTCAGGAAGATCAGACTTCGGTATTGTTTTCAATTCAAAAAAACTTTATTGCGGCCGTTTATAGCCATAATAGCACATTGAAATTACATCAGTTACAGAACCAAACTAGTTTCAGGTTAATAGGTCAAAACATACATTGGCATCTAGGCATGGAATAGAAAATAGTACATTTTAATAAAAAGTAAGCATCAGTGTGGGAATTTCATATATTTAAAACATACAATAAAAATATAAATTAAGTATAAGAATTCATAAAAACGGTAATAAGAATCCCAAGGTCGGCATCCGATCCCAAAATGCATACTACTAGATCACAGTCTAATCTTCCTCGGTCCACCTATGACTATCAATAATAGTCATAACACCAGATGTAAAGGAAAAAGAGTGCTATAGATCGCTTATGGACTGCTCCAATTTTAACAGGTTCCTTCGTATTAGCCACATAGCGAACAAAAATGTTGATATTGCAACCACATGAACCGGGTCATTATCTGATTTTAGGATCCTGAAAAAATCGAGGTAACTCCTAATACCCAGGTTCCTACAGAGTTGAATAATCCATTTCTGCCTGGGTGGTCTATATGCCGCCCAGAAGAGCAACACATGAACAATAGTTTCTTCTTCCGCGTGGCATCCAGGACAGAGACAGCTCGATACTCCCACCCACTTATTTGTGATTGCATATAGCGGTAAGGTTCCGCATCTGAATTGTAAGAACAACTTCTTCGCTAACGTTGGTTGAATCGAGTCCAACACCCGCCCAAATTCATAGTGGCACTTCAAATCAAGGAACCCATAGGTTAAGCTCACAGAGTTAACTGACTGGAACATTTTAGACAGTTTATACTCTTTTAGTGCAATAGCCAAAGTTTTCTTAGAAGTGGCTAAGCAGGTGACTTCTGGATTATTCCATAAGTCTTCTCTACCTATTGCCCTTAAGGAGTGTCTTACAAATAAAAGCCAGGGTATGCTACCAGCCCCTAGTGCTGACAATACCGCTTTTAAGTCTTCCCTATAAGATCCCAACTCAGGAGTACTCCACAACCGCCGCCAATAAAGCAACGGGCGAGTTGAGATAAGATCCGCAATAGGAGGAATATTCAAATCCATCCTTAGCGGAATTAATGGTGTATTTTTTAGTAGGGTCAGAATTTGTCTAATAAAATTATTTTCAGTTAGTGTGAGGGCAATTGAAGACCTATTCCCCCACAATTCAGCCCCATAAAGGGATGCTGACCTGACTTGAACTTTGTATATTTCAAGTGGTGGGCTTATAATCTATGAAACACATTTCTTCTGGACTTTTAAGATTCCCCCAGCAGCCTGGGTTAGTTTTAAATTAGCCTTGTCCATTTGGGGACCCCACCTCATTTTGTCGTTCAAAGAAAGACCCAGATAATCAAAAATGGGTACCCTTTCAAGGGGTCTGTCCTCCATCATCGGGTGCAGCAGTTAGTAGAATTGGCATTAAAGACCATGTACTTAGTTTTATTAATATTGACCACGAGGTTCCTCCTTTTGCAGAACTGGTCAAATACATTTAGCACACACTGCATACCCATTGCTGACTTCGAGAGCAGCAGGGTATCATCCGCAAACATTAATGCGGGAAATCTGCGAAGGGCCAATTTTGGGGAGTCTATATCCTTAGTGGCAGATAGATCTTGAATCAAGCCGTTTAGGAAGAGGGAGAAGAGGGTTGGCGCAATCACGCAGCCCTGTCTCACCCCCTTACCCACGGCAAACAGAGCCGTCAATTGCCCATTCTTGCCATATCTAACTCTAGCAAAAGTATCTTCGTGGAGTTGTTTAACCCCTAGGCCTTTTCCCCTCCTGTGCTAAGCCTTTTTTTGGCGATTTGGCCCCTGTAACTTTTTGACAAAATAAGGTATCCACGCCAAATGTGCGTTCTTTTCTTCCAACAGCATGTGGATTCTAAAGGTGCCCAGGGTTTGTGGATTCCCTTGGAGGGGTTCCAGAAATTAAGCAAAATACAGTAAAACTTTAGTTTTTTTCAGAAAAATGGGTAAAACGGGCTGCAAATGAAAGCCTCTGGGTTTTCCCTGCAAATGTTATCCAAAAAGGGTTTGTGGGGCTGAAATCTCCATTCTCTCAGCTTTTAGGGAATGACAGTCTTTTGTCAGAGAACCAACATTTTTCACACAGTTTTGGCATTTTTCTGGGACATAGCCTATTTTTGCTATTTTTAGAACGTTCAACCTCCTTCCAGTTAATGGTAGAAATGAGTTTGAAAGCAATAATGGATCCTGGAAAGCTATACATTTTTCAAAAAGTAGACAAAATTCTAAATTCAGAAAGGGGTCATTTGTCTAAATCCATGAAGGTTTCTTTATAGAAACTAACAGTTAAATATTGGAATAATTAAAAATTAGTTGAAAAAAACAGCCTTTTGTCTCAACGTTTTCACCTGTAACCTCTTGTAATTTTGACAGCTCTTTGAAAGCAATATACCGTTACATCCGTTAGACCTTTCTGGTTGTGTGGATATATAGGACTTGTAGTTTCACCAAGAACCCGACGAACCCAGAGCCAAAAACTGAGCAGCAACTTGCAATGATATTTTATTATTTACTGGGTATAGAGCACTTATTCTTGGAAAATGTATAAATGGAAAAATCGGTATGAAAGACACCTATGTATTTCTGAATTGGGTACAAATTATAGAGTTTAGAAACAGTATATATTTGCACATTTTCAAAATTGGGAATACTCATACTAGCATGATATTATTGGTGATTTTTCAAAAAGACTGTCTTTCATTGGGAAGGGAGAAATGCATGAAAACTCAATAGGTAATAACAGTTGATTTACAAATCTGAATTACCCTAAGTCTCCCGATAAAAACAGTACCTCACTTGTGTGAGTCCGCCTTGTGCCTGCGACAGGAAACGGTGCAAAATGCAACGTGGTCACACCTCAATTTTGCAGTTAAAAATTGACCCTTTTATGGCAAAGTGCCTACCTTTCGTTTTTGAACCCTAGCTCTGCCGGCACCTAGGGAAACCTAGCAAACCTATACATTTTTGAAAACTAGACACCCAGGGAAATTCAGGATGGGGTGAATCAACTGCCTCCCACCAGGTTCGGTTACCCAGAATCCCTTGCAAAGATAAAAAATTGACCAAAAAAAACGCATTTTCCTCACATTTCTGTGGTGGAAAGTTCTGGAATCTGCGTGGATCAACAAATTTCCACCCACCCAGCGTTCCCCCAGGTCTCCCAAAAAAAATGGTACCTCACTTGCCTGGGTCTGCCTAGTGCCTACGACAGGAAACAGCGCAAAACGCAACGTGGTCTCACCGCAATTTTGCAGTGAAAACGGGCTCCTTTTTGGCAAAGTGCCTACCTTTCGTTTTTGAACCCTAGCTCTGCCGGCACCTAGGGAAACCTAGCAAAGCTATACATTTTTGAAAACTAGACACGCAGGGGATTTCAGGATGGGGTGACTCAACTGCTTCCCACCAGGTTCTGACCCAGAATCCCTTGCAAAGCTGAAAAATTGACAAAAAAAAGCATTTTCCTCACATTTCTGTGGTGCAAAGTTCTGGAATCTGCGTGGATCAACAAATTTCCACCCACCGCGCGTTCCCCCTTGTCTCCCCAAAAAAATGGTACCTCACTTGCCCGGGTCTGCCTAGTGCCTGCGGCAGGAAACAGCGCAAAACACAACGTGGTCGCACCGCAATTTCGCAGTGAAAACGGGCCCTTTTTTGGCAAAGTGCCTACTTTTTGTTTTTGAACCCTTGCTCTGCCGGCACCTAGGAAAACCTAGCAAACCTATACATTTTTAAAAACTAGACACCCAGGGGAATTCAGGATGGGGTGACTCAACTGCCTCACACCAGGTTCTGTTACCCAGAATCCCTTGCAAAGATAAAAAATTGACCAATAAAAACACATTTTCCTCACATTTCTGTGGTGGAAAGTTCTGGAATCTGCGTAGATCAACAAATTTCCACCCACCCCGCGTTCCCCCAGGTCTCCCAAAAAAATGGTACCTCACTTGCCTGTGTCTGCCTAGTGCCTGCGACAGGAAACAGCGCAAAACGCAACATGGTCGCACCGCAATTTTGCAGTGAAAACGGGCCCCTTTTTGGCAAAGTGCCTACCTTTCGTTTTTTAACCCTAGCTCTGCCGGCACCTAGGGAAACCTAGCAAAGCTATACATTTTTGAAAAATAGACACCCAGGGGAAATTAGGATGGGGTGACTCAACTGCTTCCCACCAGGTTCTGTTACCCAGAATCCCTTGCAAACCTAAAAAATTGAGGAAAAATACAAATTTTTCTCACATTTCTCTGGTGGAAAGTTCTGTAATCTGCGTGGATCAACAAATTTCCACCCACCCCGCGTTTCCCCAGGTCTCCCGAAAAAAATGGTACCTCACTTGCCTGGGTCTGCCTAGTGCCTGCGACAGGAAACAGTGCAAAACGCAACGTGGTCGCACCACAATTTCGCAGTGAAAAGGGGCCCTTTTTTGGCAAAGTGCCTACCTTTCGTTTTTGAATCCTAGCTCTGCCGGCACCTAGGGAAACCTAGCAAACCTATACATTTTTGAAAACTAGACACCCAGGGGAATGCAGGATGGGGTGACTCAACTGCCTCCCACCAGGTTCTGTTACCCAGAATCCCTTGCAAAGATAAAAAATTTACCAAACAAAACGCATTTTCCTCACATTTCTGTGGTGGAAAGTTCTGGAATCTGCGTGGATCAACAAATTTCCACCCACCCAGCGTTCCCCCAGGTCTCCCAAAAAAAATGGTACCTCACTTGCCTGTGTCTGCCTAGTGCCTGCGACAGGAAACAGCGCAAAACGCAACGTGGTCTCACCGCAATTTCGTAGTGAAAACGGGCCCCTTTTTGGCAAAGTGCCTACCTTTCGTTTTTGAACCCTAGCTCTGCCGGCACCTAGGGAAACCTAGCAAAGCTATACATTTTTGAAAACTAGACACCCAGGGGATTTCAGGATGGGGTGACTCAACTGCTTCCCACCAGGTTCTGTTACCCAGAATCCCTTGCAAAGATAAAAAATTGACAAAAAAAACGCATTTTCCTCACATTTCTGTGGTGGAAAGTTCTGGAATCTGCGTGGATCAACAAATTTCCACCCACCCCGCGTTCCCCCAGGTCTCCCAAAAAAATGGTACCTCACTTGCCTGTGTCTGCCTAGTGCCTGCGACAGGAAACAGAGCAAAACGCAACGTGGTCGCACCGCAATTTCGCAGTGAAAACGGGCCCTTATTTGGCAAAGGGCCTACCTTTCGTTTTTGAACCCTAGCTCTGCCGGCACCTAGGGAAACCTAGCAAACGTATACATTTTTGAAAACTAGACACCTAGGGAAATTTAGGATGGGGTGACTCAACTGCCTCCCACCAGGTTCTGTTACCCAAAATCGCTTGCAAAGCTAAAAAAGTGACAAAAAAAATGATTTTTCCTCAAATTTCTGTGGTGGAAAGTTCTGAAATCTGCGTCGATCACCAAATTTCCACCCACCCCGCGTTCCCCCAGGTCTCCCAAAAAAAATGGTACCTCACTTGCCTGGGTCTGCCTAGTGCCTGCGACAGGAAACAGCGCAAAACGCAACGCGGTCGCACCGCAATTTCGCAGTGAAAACGGGCCCTTTTTTGGCAAAGTGCCTACCTTTTGTTTTTTAACCCTAGCTCTGCCGGCACCTAGGGAAACCTAGCAAACCTATACAGTTCTGAAAACTAGACACCCAGGGGAATTCAGGATGGGGTGACTCAACTGCTTCCCACCAGGTTCTGTTACCCAGAATCCCTTGCAAACCTAAAAAATTGAGGAAAAATACACATTTTCCTCACATTTCTGTGGTGGAAAGTTCTGGAATCTGCGTGGATCAACAAATTTCCACCCACCCCGCGTTTCCGCAGGTCTCCCAAAAAAAATGGTACCTCACTTGCCTGGGTCTGCCTAGTGCCTGCGACAGGAAACAGAGCAAAATGCAACGTGGTCGCACCGCAATTTCGCAGTGAAAACGGGCCCTTATTTGGCAAAGGGCTTACCTTTCGTTTTTGAACCCTAGCTCTGCCGGCACCTAGGGAAACCTAGCAAACGTATACATTTTTGAAAACTAGACACCTAGGGAAATTTAGGATGGGGTGACTCAACTGCCTCCCACCAGGTTCTGTTACCCAAAATCGCTTGCAAAGCTAAAAAATTGACAAAAAAAATGAATTTTTCTCAAATTTCTGTGGTGGAAAGTTCTGAAATCTGCGTCGATCACCAAATTTCCACCCACCCCGCGTTCCCCCCAGGTCTCCCAAAAAAATGGTACCTCACTTGCCTGGGTCTGCCTAGTGCCTGCGACAGGAAACAGCGCAAAACGCAACGCGGTCGCACCGCAATTTCGCAGTGAAAACGGGCCCTTTTTTGGCAAAGTGCCTACCTTTTGTTTTTTAACCCTAGCTCTGCCGGCACCTAGGGAAACCTAGCAAACCTATACAGTTCTGAAAACTAGACACCCCGGGGAATTCAGGATGGGGTGACTCAACTGCCTCCCACCATGTTCTATTACCCAGAATCCCTTGCAAAGATAAAAAATTGACAAAAAAAACGCATTTTCCTCACATTTCTGTGGTGGAAAGTTCTGGAATCTGCGTGGATCAACAAATTTCCACCCACCCCGCGTTCCCCCAGGTCTCCCAAAAAAATGGTACCTCACTTGCCTGTGTCTGCCTAGTGCCTGCGACAGGAAACAGCGCAAAACGCAACATGGTCGCACCGCAATTTCACAGTGAAAACGGTCCCCTTTTTGGCAAAGTGCCTACCTTTCGTTTTTTAACCCTAGCTCTGCCGGCACCTAGGGAAACCTAGCAAAGCTATACATTTTTTAAAAATAGACACCCAGGGAAAATTAGGATGGGGTGACTCAACTGCCTCCCACCAGGTTCTGTTACCCAGATTCCCTTGCAAAGATAAAAAATTGACCAAAAAAAACGCATTTTCCTCACATTTCTGTGGTGGAAAGTTCTGGAATCTGCGTGGATCAACAAATTTCCACCCACCCAGCGTTCCCCCAGGTCTCCCAAAAAAAATGGTACCTCACTTGCCTGGGTCTGCCTAGTGCCTGCGACAGGAAACAGCGCAAAACGCAACGTGGTCTCACCGCAATTTCGTAGTGAAAACGGGCCCCTTTTTGGCAAAGTGCCTACCTTTCGTTTTTGAACCCTAGCTCTGCCGGCACTTAGGGAAACCTAGCAAAGCTATACATTTTTGAAAACTAGACACCCAGGGGATTTCACGATGGGGTGACTCAACTGCTTCCCACCAGGTTCTGTTACCCAGAATCCCTTGTAAAGCTAAAACATTGGGAAAAAACACATTTTCCTCACATTACTGTGTTGGAAAGTTGTGGAATCTGCGTGGATCAACAGATTTCTACCCACCCCGCATTCCCCCAGGTCTCCCGAGAAAAATGGTACCTCACTTGCCTGGGTCTGCCTAGTGCCTGCGACAGGAAACAGAGCAAAACGCAACGTGGTCGCACCGCAATTTCGCAGTGAAAACGGGCCCTTATTTGGCAAAGGGCCTACCTTTCGTTTTTGAACCCTAGCTCTGCCGGCACCTAGGGAAACCTAGCAAACGTATACATTTTTGAAAACTATACACCCAGGGAAATTTAGGATGGGGTGACTCAACTGCCTCCCACCAGGTTCTGTTACCCAAAATCGCTTGCAAAGCTAAAAAAGTGACAAAAAAATGAATTTTCCTCAAATTTCTGTGGTGGAAAGTTCTGAAATCTGCGTCGATCACCAAATTTCCACCCACCCCGCGTTCCCCCAGGTCTCCCCAAAAAAATGGTACCTCACTTGCCTGGGTCTGCCTAGTGCCTGCGACAGGAAACAGCGCAAAACGCAACGCGGTCGCACCGCAATTTCGCAGTGAAAACGGGCCCTTTTTTGGCAAAGTGCCTACCTTTTGTTTTTTAACCCTAGCTCTGCCGGCACCTAGGGAAACCTAGCAAACCTATACAGTTCTGAAAACTAGACACCCAGGGGAATTCAGGATGGGGTGACTCAACTGCCTCCCACCATGTTCTGTTACCCAGAATCCCTTGCAAAGATAAAAAATTGACAAAAAAAACGCATTTTCCTCACATTTCTGTGGTGGAAAGTTCTGGAATCTGCGTGGATCAACAAATTTCCACCCACCCCGCGTTCCCCCAGGTCTCCCAAAAAAATGGTACCTCACTTGCCTGTGTCTGCCTAGTGCCTGCGACAGGAAACAGCGCAAAACGCAACATGGTCGCACCGCAATTTCGCAGTGAAAACGGGCCCCTTTTTGGCAAAGTGCCTACCTTTCGTTTTTTAACCCTAGCTCTGCCGGCACCTAGGGAAACGTAGCAAAGCTATACATTTTTTAAAAATAGACACCCAGGGACAATTAGGATGGGGTGACTCAACTGCCTCCCACCAGGTTCTGTTACCCAGATTCCCTTGCAAAGATAAAAAATTGACCAAAAAAAACGCATTTTCCTCACATTTCTGTGGTGGAAAGTTCTGGAATCTGCGTGGATCAACAAATTTCCACCCACCCAGCGTTCCCCCAGGTCTCCCCAAAAAAATGGTACCTCACTTGCCTGGGTCTGCCTAGTGCCTGCGACAGGAAACAGCGCAAAACGCAACGTGGTCTCACCGCAATTTCGTAGTGAAAACGGGCCCCTTTTTGGCAAAGTGCCTACCTTTCGTTTTTGAACCCTAGCTCTGCCGGCACCTAGGGAAACCTAGCAAAGCTATACATTTTTGAAAACTAGACACCCAGGGGATTTCACGATGGGGTGACTCAACTGCTTCCCACCAGGTTCTGTTACCCAGAATCCCTTGTAAAGCTAAAACATTGGGAAAAAACACATTTTCCTCACATTACTGTGTTGGAAAGTTGTGGAATCTGCGTGGATCAACAGATTTCTACCCACCCCGCGTTCCCCCAGGTCTCCCGAGAAAAATGGTACCTCACTTGCCTGGGTCTGCCTAGTGCCTGCGACAGGAAACAGAGCAAAACGCAACGTGGTCGCACGCAATTTCGCAGTGAAAACGGGCCCTTATTTGGCAAAGGGCCTACCTTTCGTTTTTGAACCCTAGCTCTGCCGGCACCTAGGGAAACCTAGCAAACGTATACAGTTTTGAAAACTAGACACCCAGGGAAATTTAGGATGGGGTGACTCAACTGCCTCCCACCAGGTTCTGTTACCCAAAATCGCTTGCAAAGCTAAAAAATTGACAAAAAAAATGAATTTTCCTCAAATTTCTGTGGTGGAAAGTTCTGAAATCTGCGTCGATCACCAAATTTCCACCCACCCTGCGTTCCCCCAGGTCTCCCAAAAAAAATGGTACCTCACTTGCCTGTGTCTGCCTAGTGCCTGCGACAGGAAACAGCGCAAAACGCAACATGGTCGCACCGCAATTTCGCAGTGAAAACGGGCCCCTTTTTGGCAAAGTGCCTACCTTTCGTTTTTTAACCCTAGCTCTGCCGGCACCTAGGGAAACCTAGCAAAGCTATACATTTTTTAAAAATAGACACCCAGGGAAAATTAGGATGGGGTGACTCAACTGCCTCCCACCAGGTTCTGTTACCCAGATTCCCTTGCAAAGATAAAAAATTGACCAAAAAAAACGCATTTTCCTCACATTTCTGTGGTGGAAAGTTCTGGAATCTGCGTGGATCAACAAATTTCCACCCACCCAGCGTTCCCCCAGGTCTCCCCAAAAAAATGGTACCTCACTTGCCTGGGTCTGCCTAGTGCCTGCGACAGGAAACAGCGCAAAACGCAACGTGGTCTCACCGCAATTTCGTAGTGAAAACGGGCCCCTTTTTGGCAAAGTGCCTACCTTTCGTTTTTGAACCCTAGCTCTGCCGGCACCTAGGGAAACCTAGTAAAGCTATACATTTTTGAAAACTAGACACCCAGGGGATTTCACGATGGGGTGACTCAACTGCTTCCCACCAGGTTCTGTTACCCAGAATCCCTTGTAAAGCTAAAACATTGGGAAAAAACACATTTTCCTCACATTACTGTGTTGGAAAGTTGTGGAATCTGCGTGGATCAACAGATTTCTACCCACCCCGCGTTCCCCCAGGTCTCCCGAGAAAAATGGTACCTCACTTGCCTGGGTCTGCCTAGTGCCTGCGACAGGAAACAGAGCAAAACGCAACGTGGTCGCACCGCAATTTCGCAGTGAAAACGGGCCCTTATTTGGCAAAGGGCCTACCTTTCGTTTTTGAACCCTAGCTCTGCCGGCACCTAGGGAAACCTAGCAAACGTATACAGTTTTGAAAACTAGACACCCAGGGAAATTTAGGATGGGGTGACTCAACTGCCTCCCACCAGGTTCTGTTACCCAAAATCGCTTGCAAAGCTAAAAAATTGACAAAAAAAATGAATTTTCCTCAAATTTCTGTGGTGGAAAGTTCTGAAATCTGCGTCGATCACCAAATTTCCACCCACCCCGCGTTCCCCCAGGTCTCCCAAAAAAAATGGTACCTCACTTGCCTGGGTCTGCCTAGTGCCTGCGACAGGAAACAGCGCAAAACGCAACGCGGTCGCACCGCAATTTCGCAGTGAAAACGGGCCCTTTTTTGGCAAAGTGCCTACCTTTTGTTTTTTAACCCTAGCTCTGCCGGCACCTAGGGAAACCTAGCAAACCTATACAGTTCTGAAAACTAGACACCCAGGGGAATTCAGGATGGGGTGACTCAACTGCCTCCCACCATGTTCTGTTACCCAGAATCCCTTGCAAAGATAAAAAATTGACAAAAAAACGCATTTTTCTCACATTTCTGTGGTGGAAAGTTTTGGAATCTGCGTGGATCAACAAATTTCCACCCACCCCGCGTTCCCCCAGGTCTCCCAAAAAATGGTACCTCACTTGCCTGTGTCTGCCTAGTGCCTGCGACAGGAAACAGCGCAAAACGCAACATGGTCGCACCGCAATTTCGTAGTGAAAACGGGCCCCTTTTTGGCAAAGTGCCTACCTTTCGTTTTTTAACCCTAGCTCTGCCGGCACCTAGGGAAACCTAGCAAAGCTATACATTTTTGAAAAATAGACACCCAGGGGAAATTAGGATGGGGTGACTCAACTGCTTCCCACCAGGTTCTGTTACCCAGAATCCCTTGCAAACCTAAAAAATTGAGGAAAAATACACATTTTCCTCACATTTCTGTGGTGGAAAGTTCTGTAATCTGCGTGGATCAACAAATTTCCACCCACCCCGCGTTTCCCCAGGTCTCCCGAAAAAAATGGTACCTCACTTGCCTGGGTCTGCCTAGTGCCTGCGACAGGAAACA
Source organism: Lissotriton helveticus (assembly GCF_964261635.1). Taxonomy (NCBI): domain Eukaryota; kingdom Metazoa; phylum Chordata; class Amphibia; order Caudata; family Salamandridae; genus Lissotriton; species Lissotriton helveticus. Next base: position 832,804,355 of record NC_136070.1, read on the forward strand.
GTGCAAAACGCAACGTGGTCGCACCACAATTTCGCAGTGAAAAGGGGCCCTTTTTTGGCAAAGTGCCTACCTTTCGTTTTTGAATCCTAGCTCTGCCGGCACCTAGGGAAACCTAGCAAACCTATACATTTTTGAAAACTAGACACCAAGGGGAATGCAGGATGGGGTGACTCAACTGCCTCCCACCAGGTTCTGTTACCCAGAATCCCTTGCAAAGATAAAAAATTTACCAAACAAAACGCATTTTCCTCACATTTCTGTGGTGGAAAGTTCTGGAATCTGCGTGGATCAACAAATTTCCACCCACCCAGCGTTCCCCCAGGTCTCCCAAAAAAAATGGTACCTCACTTGCCTGTGTCTGCCTAGTGCCTGCGACAGGAAACAGCGCAAAACGCAACGTGGTCTCACCGCAATTTCGCAGTGAAAACGGGCCCCTTTTTGGCAAAGTGCCTACCTTTCGTTTTTGAACCCTAGCTCTGCCGGCACCTAGGGAAACCTAGCAAAGCTATACATTTTTTAAAACTAGACACCCAGGGGAATTCAGGATGGGGTGACTCAACTGCCTCACACCAGGTTCTGTTACCCAGAATCCCTTGCAAAGATAAAAAATTGACCAAACAAAACGCATTTTCCTCACATTTCTGTGGTGGAAAGTTCTGGAATCTGCGTGGATCAACAAATTTCCACCCACCCCGCGTTCCCCCAGGTCTCCCAAAAAAATGGTACCTCACTTGCCTGTGTCTGCCTAGTGCCTGCGACAGGAAACAGCGCAAAACGCAACATGGTCGCACCGCAATTTCGCAGTGAAAACGGGCCCCTTTTTGGCAAAGTGCCTACCTTTCGTTTTTTAACCCTAGCTCTGCCGGCACCTAGGGAAACCTAGCAAAGCTATACATTTTTTAAAAATAGACACCCAGGGAAAATTAGGATGGGGTGACTCAACTGCCTCCCACCAGGTTCTGTTACCCAGATTCCCTTGCAAAGATAAAAAATTGACCAAAAAAAACGCATTTTCCTCACATTTCTGTGGTGGAAAGTTCTGGAATCTGCGTGGATCAACAAATTTCCACCCACCCTGCGTTCCCCCAGGTCTCCCAAAAAAAATGGTACCTCACTTGCCTGGGTCTGCCTAGTGCCTGCGACAGGAAACAGCGCAAAACGCAACGTGGTCTCACCGCAATTTCGTAGTGAAAACGGGCCCCTTTTTGGCAAAGTGCCTACCTTTCGTTTTTGAACCCTAGCTCTGCCGGCACCTAGGGAAACCTAGCAAAGCTATACATTTTTGAAAACTAGACACCCAGGGGATTTCAGGATGGGGTGACTCAACTGCTTCCCACCAGGTTCTGTTACCCAGAATCCCTTGTAAAGCTAAAACATTGGGAAAAAACACATTTTCCTCACATTACTGTGTTGGAAAGTTGTGGAATCTGCGTGGATCAACAGATTTCTACCCACCCCGCGTTCCCCCAGGTCTCCCGAGAAAAATGGTACCTCACTTGCCTGGGTCTGCCTAGTGCCTGCGACAGGAAACAGAGCAAAATGCAACGTGGTCGCACCGCAATTTCGCAGTGAAAACGGGCCCTTATTTGGCAAAGGGCCTACCTTTCGTTTTTGAACCCTAGCTCTGCCGGCACCTAGGGAAACCTAGCAAACGTATACATTTTTGAAAACTAGACACCTAGGGAAATTTAGGATGGGGTGACTCAACTGCCTCCCACCAGGTTCTGTTACCCAAAATCGCTTGCAAAGCTAAAAAAGTGACAAAAAAAATGAATTTTCCTCAAATTTCTGTGGTGGAAAGTTCTGAAATCTGCGTCGATCACCAAATTTCCACCCACCCCGCGTTCCCCCAGGTCTCCCAAAAAAAATGGTACCTCACTTGCCTGGGTCTGCCTAGTGCCTGCGACAGGAAACAGCGCAAAACGCAACGCGGTCGCACGGCAATTTCGCAGTGAAAACGGGCCCTTTTTTGGCAAAGTGCCTACCTTTTGTTTTTTAACCCTAGCTCTGCCGGCACCTAGGGAAACCTAGCAAACCTATACAGTTCTGAAAACTAGACACCCAGGGGAATTCAGGATGGGGTGACTCAACTGCCTCCCACCATGTTCTGTTACCCAGAATCCCTTGCAAAGATAAAAAATTGACAAAAAAAACGCATTTTCCTCACATTTCTGTGGTGGAAAGTTCTGGAATCTGCGTGGATCAACAAATTTCCACCCACCCCGCGTTCCCCCAGGTCTCCCAAAAAAATGGTACCTCACTTGCCTGTGTCTGCCTAGTGCCTGCGACAGGAAACAGAGCAAAACGCAACGTGGTCGCACCGCAATTTCGCAGTGAAAACGGGCCCTTATTTGGCAAAGGGCCTACCTTTCGTTTTTGAACCCTAGCTCTGCCGGCACCTAGGGAAACCTAGCAAACGTATACATTTTTGAAAACTAGACACCTAGGGAAATTTAGGATGGGGTGACTCAACTGCCTCCCACCAGGTTCTGTTACCCAAAATCGCTTGCAAAGCTAAAAAAGTGACAAAAAAAATGATTTTTCCTCAAATTTCTGTGGTGGAAAGTTCTGAAATCTGCGTCGATCACCAAATTTCCACCCACCCCGCGTTCCCCCAGGTCTCCCAAAAAAAATGGTACCTCACTTGCCTGGGTCTGCCTAGTGCCTGCGACAGGAAACAGCGCAAAACGCAACGCGGTCGCACCGCAATTTCGCAGTGAAAACGGGCCCTTTTTTGGCAAAGTGCCTACCTTTTGTTTTTTAACCCTAGCTCTGCCGGCACCTAGGGAAACCTAGCAAACCTATACAGTTCTGAAAACTAGACACCCAGGGGAATTCAGGATGGGGTGACTCAACTGCTTCCCACCAGGTTCTGTTACCCAGAATCCCTTGCAAACCTAAAAAATTGAGGAAAAATACACATTTTCCTCACATTTCTGTGGTGGAAAGTTCTGGAATCTGCGTGGATCAACAAATTTCCACCCACCCCGCGTTTCCGCAGGTCTCCCAAAAAAAATGGTACCTCACTTGCCTGGGTCTGCCTAGTGCCTGCGACAGGAAACAGAGCAAAATGCAACGTGGTCGCACCGCAATTTCGCAGTGAAAACGGGCCCTTATTTGGCAAAGGGCTTACCTTTCGTTTTTGAACCCTAGCTCTGCCGGCACCTAGGGAAACCTAGCAAACGTATACATTTTTGAAAACTAGACACCTAGGGAAATTTAGGATGGGGTGACTCAACTGCCTCCCACCAGGTTCTGTTACCCAAAATCGCTTGCAAAGCTAAAAAATTGACAAAAAAAATGAATTTTTCTCAAATTTCTGTGGTGGAAAGTTCTGAAATCTGCGTCGATCACCAAATTTCCACCCACCCCGCGTTCCCCCCAGGTCTCCCAAAAAAATGGTACCTCACTTGCCTGGGTCTGCCTAGTGCCTGCGACAGGAAACAGCGCAAAACGCAACGCGGTCGCACCGCAATTTCGCAGTGAAAACGGGCCCTTTTTTGGCAAAGTGCCTACCTTTCGTTTTTTAACCCTAGCTCTGCCGGCACCTAGGGAAGCCTAGCAAACCTATACAGTTCTGAAAACTAGACACCCCGGGGAATTCAGGATGGGGTGACTCAACTGCCTCCCACCATGTTCTATTACCCAGAATCCCTTGCAAAGATAAAAAATTGACAAAAAAAACGCATTTTCCTCACATTTCTGTGGTGGAAAGTTCTGGAATCTGCGTGGATCAACAAATTTCCACCCACCCCGCGTTCCCCCAGGTCTCCCAAAAAAATGGTACCTCACTTGCCTGTGTCTGCCTAGTGCCTGCGACAGGAAACAGCGCAAAACGCAACATGGTCGCACCGCAATTTCACAGTGAAAACGGGCCCCTTTTTGGCAAAGTGCCTACCTTTCGTTTTTTAACCCTAGCTCTGCCGGCACCTAGGGAAACCTAGCAAAGCTATACATTTTTTTAAAATAGACACCCAGGGAAAATTAGGATGGGGTGACTCAACTGCCTCCCACCAGGTTCTGTTACCCAGATTCCCTTGCAAAGATAAAAAATTGACCAAAAAAAACGCATTTTCCTCACATTTCTGTGGTGGAAAGTTCTGGAATCTGCGTGGATCAACAAATTTCCACCCACCCAGCGTTCCCCCAGGTCTCCCAAAAAAAATGGTACCTCACTTGCCTGGGTCTGCCTAGTGCCTGCGACAGGAAACAGCGCAAAACGCAACGTGGTCTCACCGCAATTTCGTAGTGAAAACGGGCCCCTTTTTGGCAAAGTGCCTACCTTTCGTTTTTGAACCCTAGCTCTGCCGGCACTTAGGGAAACCTAGCAAAGCTATACATTTTTGAAAACTAGACACCCAGGGGATTTCACGATGGGGTGACTCAACTGCTTCCCACCAGGTTCTGTTACCCAGAATCCCTTGTAAAGCTAAAACATTGGGAAAAAACACATTTTCCTCACATTACTGTGTTGGAAAGTTGTGGAATCTGCGTGGATCAACAGATTTCTACCCACCCCGCATTCCCCCAGGTCTCCCGAGAAAAATGGTACCTCACTTGCCTGGGTCTGCCTAGTGCCTGCGACAGGAAACAGAGCAAAACGCAACGTGGTCGCACCGCAATTTCGCAGTGAAAACGGGCCCTTATTTGGCAAAGGGCCTACCTTTCGTTTTTGAACCCTAGCTCTGCCGGCACCTAGGGAAACCTAGCAAACGTATACATTTTTGAAAACTATACACCCAGGGAAATTTAGGATGGGGTGACTCAACTGCCTCCCACCAGGTTCTGTTACCCAAAATCGCTTGCAAAGCTAAAAAAGTGACAAAAAAATGAATTTTCCTCAAATTTCTGTGGTGGAAAGTTCTGAAATCTGCGTCGATCACCAAATTTCCACCCACCCCGCGTTCCCCCAGGTCTCCCAAAAAAAATGGTACCTCACTTGCCTGGGTCTGCCTAGTGCCTGCGACAGGAAACAGCGCAAAACGCAACGCGGTCGCACCGCAATTTCGCAGTGAAAACGGGCCCTTTTTTGGCAAAGTGCCTACCTTTTGTTTTTTAACCCTAGCTCTGCCGGCACCTAGGGAAACCTAGCAAACCTATACAGTTCTGAAAACTAGACACCCAGGGGAATTCAGGATGGGGTGACTCAACTGCCTCCCACCATGTTCTGTTACCCAGAATCCCTTGCAAAGATAAAAAATTGACAAAAAAAACGCATTTTCCTCACATTTCTGTGGTGGAAAGTTCTGGAATCTGCGTGGATCAACAAATTTCCACCCACCCCGCGTTCCCCCAGGTCTCCCAAAAAAATGGTACCTCACTTGCCTGTGTCTGCCTAGTGCCTGCGACAGGAAACAGCGCAAAACGCAACATGGTCGCACCGCAATTTCGCAGTGAAAACGGGCCCCTTTTTGGCAAAGTGCCTACCTTTCGTTTTTTAACCCTAGCTCTGCCGGCACCTAGGGAAACGTAGCAAAGCTATACATTTTTTAAAAATAGACACCCAGGGACAATTAGGATGGGGTGACTCAACTGCCTCCCACCAGGTTCTGTTACCCAGATTCCCTTGCAAAGATAAAAAATTGACCAAAAAAAACGCATTTTCCTCACATTTCTGTGGTGGAAAGTTCTGGAATCTGCGTGGATCAACAAATTTCCACCCACCCAGCGTTCCCCCAGGTCTCCCCAAAAAAATGGTACCTCACTTGCCTGGGTCTGCCTAGTGCCTGCGACAGGAAACAGCGCAAAACGCAACGTGGTCTCACCGCAATTTCGTAGTGAAAACGGGCCCCTTTTTGGCAAAGTGCCTACCTTTCGTTTTTGAACCCTAGCTCTGCCGGCACCTAGGGAAACCTAGCAAAGCTATACATTTTTGAAAACTAGACACCCAGGGGATTTCACGATGGGGTGACTCAACTGCTTCCCACCAGGTTCTGTTACCCAGAATCCCTTGTAAAGCTAAAACATTGGGAAAAAACACATTTTCCTCACATTACTGTGTTGGAAAGTTGTGGAATCTGCGTGGATCAACAGATTTCTACCCACCCCGCGTTCCCCCAGGTCTCCCGAGAAAAATGGTACCTCACTTGCCTGGGTCTGCCTAGTGCCTGCGACAGGAAACAGAGCAAAACGCAACGTGGTCGCACGCAATTTCGCAGTGAAAACGGGCCCTTATTTGGCAAAGGGCCTACCTTTCGTTTTTGAACCCTAGCTCTGCCGGCACCTAGGGAAACCTAGCAAACGTATACAGTTTTGAAAACTAGACACCCAGGGAAATTTAGGATGGGGTGACTCAACTGCCTCCCACCAGGTTCTGTTACCCAAAATCGCTTGCAAAGCTAAAAAATTGACCAAAAAAATGAATTTTCCTCAAATTTCTGTGGTGGAAAGTTCTGAAATCTGCGTCGATCACCAAATTTCCACCCACCCTGCGTTCCCCCAGGTCTCCCAAAAAAAATGGTACCTCACTTGCCTGTGTCTGCCTAGTGCCTGCGACAGGAAACAGCGCAAAACGCAACATGGTCGCACCGCAATTTCGCAGTGAAAACGGGCCCCTTTTTGGCAAAGTGCCTACCTTTCGTTTTTTAACCCTAGCTCTGCCGGCACCTAGGGAAACCTAGCAAAGCTATACATTTTTTAAAAATAGACACCCAGGGAAAATTAGGATGGGGTGACTCAACTGCCTCCCACCAGGTTCTGTTACCCAGATTCCCTTGCAAAGATAAAAAATTGACCAAAAAAAACGCATTTTCCTCACATTTCTGTGGTGGAAAGTTCTGGAATCTGCGTGGATCAACAAATTTCCACCCACCCAGCGTTCCCCCAGGTCTCCCCAAAAAAATGGTACCTCACTTGCCTGGGTCTGCCTAGTGCCTGCGACAGGAAACAGCGCAAAACGCAACGTGGTCTCACCGCAATTTCGTAGTGAAAACGGGCCCCTTTTTGGCAAAGTGCCTACCTTTCGTTTTTGAACCCTAGCTCTGCCGGCACCTAGGGAAACCTAGTAAAGCTATACATTTTTGAAAACTAGACACCCAGGGGATTTCACGATGGGGTGACTCAACTGCTTCCCACCAGGTTCTGTTACCCAGAATCCCTTGTAAAGCTAAAACATTGGGAAAAAACACATTTTCCTCACATTACTGTGTTGGAAAGTTGTGGAATCTGCGTGGATCAACAGATTTCTACCCACCCCGCGTTCCCCCAGGTCTCCCGAGAAAAATGGTACCTCACTTGCCTGGGTCTGCCTAGTGCCTGCGACAGGAAACAGAGCAAAACGCAACGTGGTCGCACCGCAATTTCGCAGTGAAAACGGGCCCTTATTTGGCAAAGGGCCTACCTTTCGTTTTTGAACCCTAGCTCTGCCGGCACCTAGGGAAACCTAGCAAACGTATACAGTTTTGAAAACTAGACACCCAGGGAAATTTAGGATGGGGTAACTCAACTGCCTCCCACCAGGTTCTGTTACCCAAAATCGCTTGCAAAGCTAAAAAATTGACAAAAAAAATGAATTTTCCTCAAATTTCTGTGGTGGAAAGTTCTGAAATCTGCGTCGATCACCAAATTTCCACCCACCCCGCGTTCCCCCAGGTCTCCCAAAAAAAATGGTACCTCACTTGCCTGGGTCTGCCTAGTGCCTGCGACAGGAAACAGCGCAAAACGCAACGCGGTCGCACCGCAATTTCGCAGTGAAAACGGGCCCTTTTTTGGCAAAGTGCCTACCTTTTGTTTTTTAACCCTAGCTCTGCCGGCACCTAGGGAAACCTAGCAAACCTATACAGTTCTGAAAACTAGACACCCAGGGGAATTCAGGATGGGGTGACTCAACTGCCTCCCACCATGTTCTGTTACCCAGAATCCCTTGCAAAGATAAAAAATTTACAAAAAAACGCATTTTCCTCACATTTCTGTGGTGGAAAGTTTTGGAATCTGCGTGGATCAACAAATTTCCACCCACCCCGCGTTCCCCCAGGTCTCCCAAAAAATGGTACCTCACTTGCCTGTGTCTGCCTAGTGCCTGCGACAGGAAACAGCGCAAAACGCAACATGGTCGCACCGCAATTTCGTAGTGAAAACGGGCCCCTTTTTGGCAAAGTGCCTACCTTTCGTTTTTTAACCCTAGCTCTGCCGGCACCTAGGGAAACCTAGCAAAGCTATACATTTTTGAAAAATAGACACCCAGGGGAAATTAGGATGGGGTGACTCAACTGCTTCCCACCAGGTTCTGTTACCCAGAATCCCTTGCAAACCTAAAAAATTGAGGAAAAATACACATTTTCCTCACATTTCTGTGGTGGAAAGTTCTGTAATCTGCGTGGATCAACAAATTTCCACCCACCCCGCGTTTCCCCAGGTCTCCCGAAAAAAATGGTACCTCACTTGCCTGGGTCTGCCTAGTGCCTGCGACAGGAAACAGTGCAAAACGCAACGTGGTCGCACCACAATTTCGCAGTGAAAAGGGGCCCTTTTTTGGCAAAGTGCCTACCTTTCGTTTTTGAATCCTAGCTCTGCCGGCACCTAGGGAAACCTAGCAAACCTATACATTTTTGAAAACTAGACACCCAGGGGAATGCAGGATGGGGTGACTCATCTGCCTCCCACCAGGTTCTGTTACCCAGAATCCCTTGCAAAGATAAAAAATTTACCAAACAAAACGCATTTTCCTCACATTTCTGTGGTGGAAAGTTCTGGAATCTGCGTGGATCAACAAATTTCCACCCACCCAGCGTTCCCCCAGGTCTCCCAAAAAAAATGGTACCTCACTTGCCTGTGTCTGCCTAGTGCCTGCGACAGGAAACAGCGCAAAACGCAACGTGGTCTCACCGCAATTTCGCAGTGAAAACGGGCCCCTTTTTGGCAAAGTGCCTACCTTTCGTTTTTGAACCCTAGCTCTGCCGGCACCTAGGGAAACCTAGCAAAGCTATACATTTTTTAAAACTAGACACCCAGGGGAATTCAGGATGGGGTGACTCAACTGCCTCACACCAGGTTCTGTTACCCAGAATCCCTTGCAAAGATAAAAAATTGACCAAACAAAACGCATTTTCCTCACATTTCTGTGGTGGAAAGTTCTGGAATCTGCGTGGATCAACAAATTTCCACCCACCCCGCGTTCCCCCAGGTCTCCCAAAAAAATGGTACCTCACTTGCCTGTGTCTGCCTAGTGCCTGCGACAGGAAACAGCGCAAAACGCAACATGGTCGCACCGCAATTTCGCAGTGAAAACGGGCCCCTTTTTGGCAAAGTGCCTACCTTTCGTTTTTTAACCCTAGCTCTGCCGGCACCTAGGGAAACCTAGCAAAGCTATACATTTTTTAAAAATAGACACCCAGGGAAAATTAGGATGGGGTGACTCAACTGCCTCCCACCAGGTTCTGTTACCCAGATTCCCTTGCAAAGATAAAAAATTGACCAAAAAAAACGCATTTTCCTCACATTTCTGTGGTGGAAAGTTCTGGAATCTGCGTGGATCAACAAATTTCCACCCACCCAGCGTTCCCCCAGGTCTCCCAAAAAAAATGGTACCTCACTTGCCTGGGTCTGCCTAGTGCCTGCGACAAGAAACAGCGCAAAACGCAACGTGGTCTCACCGCAATTTCGTAGTGAAAACGGGCCCCTTTTTGGCAAAGTGCCTACCTTTCGTTTCTGAACCCTAGCTCTGCCGGCACTTAGGGAAACCTAGCAAAGCTATACATTTTTGAAAACTAGACACCCAGGGGATTTCAGGATGGGGTGACTCAACTGCTTCCCACCAGGTTCTGTTACCCAGAATCCCTTGTAAAGCTAAAACATTGGGAAAAAACACATTTTCCTCACATTACTGTGTTGGAAAGTTGTGGAATCTGCGTGGATCAACAGATTTCTACCCACCCCGCGTTCCCCCAGGTCTCCCGAGAAAAATGGTACCTCACTTGCCTGGGTCTGCCTAGTGCCTGCTACAGGAAACAGAGCAAAATGCAACGTGGTCGCACCGCAATTTCGCAGTGAAAACGGGCCCTTATTTGGCAAAGGGCCTACCTTTCGTTTTTGAACCCTAGCTCTGCCGGCACCTAGGGAAACCTAGCAAACGTATACATTTTTGAAAACTAGACACCTAGGGAAATTTAGGATGGGGTGACTCAACTGCCTCCCACCAGGTTCTGTTACCCAAAATCGCTTGCAAAGCTAAAAAAGTGACAAAAAAAATGAATTTTCCTCAAATTTCTGTGGTGGAAAGTTCTGAAATCTGCGTCGATCACCAAATTTCCACCCACCCCGCGTTCCCCCAGGTCTCCCAAAAAAAATGGTACCTCACTTGCCTGGGTCTGCCTAGTGCCTGCGACAGGAAACAGCGCAAAACGCAACGCGGTCGCACCGCAATTTCGCAGTGAAAACGGGCCCTTTTTTGGCAAAGTGCCTACCTTTTGTTTTTTAACCCTAGCTCTGCCGGCACCTAGGGAAACCTAGCAAACCTATACAGTTCTGAAAACTAGACACCCAGGGGAATTCAGGATGGGGTGACTCAACTGCCTCCCACCATGTTCTGTTACCCAGAATCCCTTGCAAAGATAAAAAATTGACAAAAAAAACGCATTTTCCTCACATTTCTGTGGTGGAAAGTTCTGGAATCTGCGTGGATCAACAAATTTCCACCCACCCCGCGTTCCCCCAGGTCTCCCAAAAAAAGTGGTACCTCACTTGCCTGTGTCTGCCTAGTGCCTGCGACAGGAAACAGCGCAAAACGCAACATGGTCGCACCGCAATTTCGCAGTGAAAACGGGCCCCTTTTTGGCAAAGTGCCTACCTTTCGTTTTTTAACCCTAGCTCTGCCGGCACCTAGGGAAACCTAGCAAAGCTATACATTTTTTAAAAATAGACACCCAGGGAAAATTAGGATGGGGTGACTCAACTGCCTCCCACCAGGTTCTGTTACCCAGATTCCCTTGCAAAGATAAAAAATTGACCAAAAAAAACGCATTTTCCTCACATTTCTGTGGTGGAAAGTTCTGGAATCTGCGTGGATCAACAAATTTCCACCCACCCAGCGTTCCCCCAGGTCTCCCCAAAAAAATGGTACCTCACTTGCCTGGGTCTGCCTAGTGCCTGCGACAGGAAACAGCGCAAAACGCAACGTGGTCTCACCGCAATTTCGTAGTGAAAACGGGCCCCTTTTTGGCAAAGTGCCTACCTTTCGTTTTTGAACCCTAGCTCTGCCGGCACCTAGGGAAACCTAGCAAAGCTATACATTTTTGAAAACTAGACACCCAGGGGATTTCACGATGGGGTGACTCAACTGCTTCCCACCAGGTTCTGTTGCCCAGAATCCCTTGTAAAGCTAAAACATTGGGAAAAAACACATTTTCCTCACATTACTGTGTTGGAAAGTTGTGGAATCTGCGTGGATCAACAGATTTCTACCCACCCCGCGTTCCCCCAGGTCTCCCGAGAAAAATGGTACCTCACTTGCCTGGGTCTGCCTAGTGCCTGCGACAGGAAACAGAGCAAAACGCAACGTGGTCGCACCGCAATTTCGCAGTGAAAACGGGCCCTTATTTGGCAAAGGGCCTACCTTTCGTTTTTGAACCCTAGCTCTGCCGGCACCTTGGGAAACCTAGCAAACGTATACAGTTTTGAAAACTAGACACCCAGGGAAATTTAGGATGGGGTGACTCAACTGCCTCCCACCAGGTTCTGTTACCCAAAATCGCTTGCAAAGCTAAAAAATTGACAAAAAAAATGAATTTTCCTCAAATTTCTGTGGTGGAAAGTTCTGAAATCTGCGTCGATCACCAAATTTCCACCCACCCTGCGTTCCCCCAGGTCTCCCAAAAAAAACTGGTACCTCACTTGCCTGTGTCTGCCTAGTGCCTGCGACAGGAAACAGCGCAAAACGCAACATGGTCGCACCGCAATTTCGCAGTGAAAACGGGCCCCTTTTTGGCAAAGTGCCTACCTTTCGTTTTTTAACCCTAGCTCTGCCGGCACCTAGGGAAACCTAGCAAAGCTATACATTTTTTAAAAATAGACACCCAGGGAAAATTAGGATGGGGTGACTCAACTGCCTCCCACCAGGTTCTGTTACCCAGATTCCCTTGCAAAGATAAAAAATTGACCAAAAAAAACGCATTTTCCTCACATTTCTGTGGTGGAAAGTTCTGGAATCTGCGTGGATCAACAAATTTCCACCCACCCAGCGTTCCCCCAGGTCTCCCCAAAAAAATGGTACCTCACTTGCCTGGGTCTGCCTAGTGCCTGCGACAGGAAACAGCGCAAAACGCAACGTGGTCTCACCGCAATTTCGTAGTGAAAACGGGCCCCTTTTTGGCAAAGTGCCTACCTTTCGTTTTTGAACCCTAGCTCTGCCGGCACCTAGGGAAACCTAGCAAAGCTATACATTTTTGAAAACTAGACACCCAGGGGATTTCACGATGGGGTGACTCAACTGCTTCCCACCAGGTTCTGTTGCCCAGAATCCCTTGTAAAGCTAAAACATTGGGAAAAAACACATTTTCCTCACATTACTGTGTTGGAAAGTTGTGGAATCTGCGTGGATCAACAGATTTCTACCCACCCCGCGTTCCCCCAGGTCTCCCGAGAAAAATGGTACCTCACTTGCCTGGGTCTGCCTAGTGCCTGCGACAGGAAACAGAGCAAAACGCAACGTGGTCGCACCGCAATTTCGCAGTGAAAACGGGCCCTTATTTGGCAAAGGGCCTACCTTTCGTTTTTGAACCCTAGCTCTGCCGGCACCTTGGGAAACCTAGCAAACGTATACAGTTTTGAAAACTAGACACCCAGGGAAATTTAGGATGGGGTGACTCAACTGCCTCCCACCAGGTTCTGTTACCCAAAATCGCTTGCAAAGCTAAAAAATTGACAAAAAAAATGAATTTTCCTCAAATTTCTGTGGTGGAAAGTTCTGAAATCTGCGTCGATCACCAAATTTCCACCCACCCTGCGTTCCCCCAGGTCTCCCAAAAAAAACTGGTACCTCACTTGCCTGTGTCTGCCTAGTGCCTGCGACAGGAAACAGCGCAAAACGCAACATGGTCGCACTGCAATTTCGCAGTGAAAACGGGCCCCTTTTTGGCAAAGTGCCTACCTTTCGTTTTTTAACCCTAGCTCTGCCGGCACCTAGGGAAACCTAGCAAAGCTATACATTTTTTAAAAATAGACACCCAGGGAAAATTAGGATGGGGTGACTCAACTGCCTCCCACCAGGTTCTGTTACCCAGATTCCCTTGCAAAGATAAAAAATTGACCAAACAAAACGCATTTTCCTCACATTTCTGTGGTGGAAAGTTCTGGAATCTGCGTGGATCAACAAATTTCCACCCACCCAGCGTTCCCCCAGGTCTCCCCAAAAAAATGGTACCTCACTTGCCTGGGTCTGCCTAGTGCCTGCGACAGGAAACAGCGCAAAACGCAACGTGGTCTCACCGCAATTTCGTAGTGAAAACGGGCCCCTTTTTGGCAAAGTGCCTACCTTTCGTTTTTGAACCCTAGCTCTGCCGGCACCTAGGGAAACCTAGTAAAGCTATACATTTTTGAAAACTAGACACCCAGGGGATTTCACGATGGGGTGACTCAACTGCTTCCCACCAGGTTCTGTTACCCAGAATCCCTTGTAAAGCTAAAACATTGGGAAAAAACACATTTTCCTCACATTACTGTGTTGGAAAGTTGTGGAATCTGCGTGGATCAACAGATTTCTACCCACCCCGCGTTCCCCCAGGTCTCCCGAGAAAAATGGTACCTCACTTGCCTGGGTCTGCCTAGTGCCTGCGACAGGAAACAGAGCAAAACGCAACGTGGTCGCACCGCAATTTCGCAGTGAAAACGGGCCCTTATTTGGCAAAGGGCCTACCTTTCGTTTTTGAACCCTAGCTCTGCCGGCACCTAGGGAAACCTAGCAAACGTATACAGTTTTGAAAACTAGACACCCAGGGAAATTTAGGATGGGGTGACTCAACTGCCTCCCACCAGGTTCTGTTACCCAAAATCGCTTGCAAAGCTAAAAAATTTACAAAAAAAATGAATTTTCCTCAAATTTCTGTGGTGGAAAGTTCTGAAATCTGCGTCGATCACCAAATTTCCACCCACCCCGCGTTCCCCCAGGTCTCCCAAAAAAAATGGTACCTCACTTGCCTGGGTCTGCCTAGTGCCTGCGACAGGAAACAGCGCAAAACGCAACGCGGTCGCACCGCAATTTCGCAGTGAAAACGGGCCCTTTTTTGGCAAAGTGCCTACCTTTTGTTTTTTAACCCTAGCTCTGCCGGCACCTAGGGAAACCTAGCAAACCTATACAGTTCTGAAAACTAGACACCCAGGGGAATTCAGGATGGGGTGACTCAACTGCCTCCCACCATGTTCTGTTACCCAGAATCCCTTGCAAAGATAAAAAATTGACAAAAAAACGCATTTTCCTCACATTTCTGTGGTGGAAAGTTTTGGAATCTGCGTGGATCAACAAATTTCCACCCACCCCGCGTTCCCCCAGGTCTCCCAAAAAATGGTACCTCACTTGCCTGTGTCTGCCTAGTGCCTGCGACAGGAAACAGCGCAAAACGCAACATGGTCGCACCGCAATTTCGCAGTGAAAACGGGCCCCTTTTTGGCAAAGTGCCTACCTTTCGTTTTTTAACCCTAGCTCTGCCGGCACCTAGGGAAACCTAGCAAAGCTATACATTTTTGAAAAATAGACACCCAGGGGAAATTAGGATGGGGTGACTCAACTGCTTCCCACCAGGTTCTGTTACCCAGAATCCCTTGCAAACCTAAAAAATTGAGGAAAAATACACATTTTCCTCACATTTCTGTGGTGGAAAGTTCTGTAATCTGCGTGGATCAACAAATTTCCACCCACCCCGCGTTTCCCCAGGTCTCCCGAAAAAAATGGTACCTCACTTGCCTGGGTCTGCCTAGTGCCTGCGACAGGAAACAGTGCAAAACGCAACGTGGTCGCACCGCAATTTCGCAGTGAAAACGGGCCCTTTTTTGGCAAAGTGCCTACCTTTCGTTTTTGAATCCTAGCTCTGCCGGCACCTAGGGAAACCTAGCAAACCTATACATTTTTGAAAACTAGACACCCAGGGGAATTCAGGATGGGGTGACTCAACTGCCTCACACCAGGTTCTGTTACCCAGAATCCCTTGCAAAGATAAAAAATTGACCAAACAAAACGCATTTTCCTCACATTTCTGTGGTGGAAAGTTCTGGAATCTGCGTGGATCAACAAATTTCCACCCACCCCGCGTTCCCCCAGGTCTCCCCAAAAAAATGGTACCTCACTTGCCTGTGTCTGCCTAGTGCCTGCGACAGGAAACAGCGCAAAACGCAACATGGTCGCACCGCAATTTCGCAGTGAAAACGGGCCCCTTTTTGGCAAAGTGCCTACCTTTCGTTTTTTAACCCTAGCTCTGCCGGCACCTAGGGAAACCTAGCAAAGCTATACATTTTTGAAAAATAGACACCCAGGGAAAATCAGGATGGGGTGACTCAACTGCTTCCCACCAGGTTCTGTTACCCAGAATCCCTTGCAAACCTAAAAAATTGAGGAAAAATACACATTTTCCTCACATTTCTGTGGTGGAAAGTTCTGGAATCTGCGTGGATCAACAAATTTCCACCCACCCCGCGTTTCCGCAGGTCTCCCGAAAAAAATGGTACCTCACTTGCCT
Organism: Lissotriton helveticus; assembly: GCF_964261635.1. Taxonomy (NCBI): domain Eukaryota; kingdom Metazoa; phylum Chordata; class Amphibia; order Caudata; family Salamandridae; genus Lissotriton; species Lissotriton helveticus. The sequence continues at coordinate 832,820,014 of NC_136070.1, forward strand.
GGGTCTGCCTAGTGCCTGCGACAGGAAACAGAGCAAAATGCAACGTGGTCGCACCGCAATTTCGCAGTGAAAACGGGCCCTTATTTGGCAAAGGGCCTACCTTTCGTTTTTGAACCCTAGCTCTGCCGGCACCTAGGGAAACCTAGCAAACGTATACATTTTTGAAAACTAGACACCTAGGGAAATTTAGGATGGGGTGACTCAACTGCCTCCCACCAGGTTCTGTTACCCAAAATCGCTTGCAAAGCTAAAAAATTGACAAAAAAAATGAATTTTTCTCAAATTTCTGTGGTGGAAAGTTCTGAAATCTGCGTCGATCACCAAATTTCCACCCACCCCGCGTTCCCCCCAGGTCTCCCAAAAAAAATGGTACCTCACTTGCCTGGGTCTGCCTAGTGCCTGCGACAGGAAACAGCGCAAAACGCAACGCGGTCGCACCGCAATTTCGCAGTGAAAACGGGCCCTTTTTTGGCAAAGTGCCTACCTTTCGTTTTTTAACCCTAGCTCTGCCGGCACCTAGGGAAACCTAGCAAACCTATACAGTTCTGAAAACTAGACACCCCGGGGAATTCAGGATGGGGTGACTCAACTGCCTCCCACCATGTTCTGTTACCCAGAATCCCTTGCAAAGATAAAAAATTGACAAAAAAAACGCATTTTCCTCACATTTCTGTGGTGGAAAGTTCTGGAATCTGCGTGGATCAACAAATTTCCACCCACCCCGCGTTCCCCCAGGTCTCCCAAAAAAATGGTACCTCACTTGCCTGTGTCTGCCTAGTGCCTGCGACAGGAAACAGCGCAAAACGCAACATGGTCGCACTGCAATTTCGCAGTGAAAACGGGCCCCTTTTTGGCAAAGTGCCTACCTTTCGTTTTTTAACCCTAGCTCTGCCGGCACCTAGGGAAACCTAGCAAAGCTATACATTTTTTAAAAATAGACACCCAGGGAAAATTAGGATGGGGTGACTCAACTGCCTCCCACCAGGTTCTGTTACCCAGATTCCCTTGCAAAGATAAAAAATTGACCAAACAAAACGCATTTTCCTCACATTTCTGTGGTGGAAAGTTCTGGAATCTGCGTGGATCAACAAATTTCCACCCACCCAGCGTTCCCCCAGGTCTCCCCAAAAAAATGGTACCTCACTTGCCTGGGTCTGCCTAGTGCCTGCGACAGGAAACAGCGCAAAACGCAACGTGGTCTCACCGCAATTTCGTAGTGAAAACGGGCCCCTTTTTGGCAAAGTGCCTACCTTTCGTTTTTGAACCCTAGCTCTGCCGGCACCTAGGGAAACCTAGTAAAGCTATACATTTTTGAAAACTAGACACCCAGGGGATTTCACGATGGGGTGACTCAACTGCTTCCCACCAGGTTCTGTTACCCAGAATCCCTTGTAAAGCTAAAACATTGGGAAAAAACACATTTTCCTCACATTACTGTGTTGGAAAGTTGTGGAATCTGCGTGGATCAACAGATTTCTACCCACCCCGCGTTCCCCCAGGTCTCCCGAGAAAAATGGTACCTCACTTGCCTGGGTCTGCCTAGTGCCTGCGACAGGAAACAGAGCAAAACGCAACGTGGTCGCACCGCAATTTCGCAGTGAAAACGGGCCCTTATTTGGCAAAGGGCCTACCTTTCGTTTTTGAACCCTAGCTCTGCCGGCACCTAGGGAAACCTAGCAAACGTATACAGTTTTGAAAACTAGACACCCAGGGAAATTTAGGATGGGGTGACTCAACTGCCTCCCACCAGGTTCTGTTACCCAAAATCGCTTGCAAAGCTAAAAAATTTACAAAAAAAATGAATTTTCCTCAAATTTCTGTGGTGGAAAGTTCTGAAATCTGCGTCGATCACCAAATTTCCACCCACCCCGCGTTCCCCCAGGTCTCCCAAAAAAAATGGTACCTCACTTGCCTGGGTCTGCCTAGTGCCTGCGACAGGAAACAGCGCAAAACGCAACGCGGTCGCACCGCAATTTCGCAGTGAAAACGGGCCCTTTTTTGGCAAAGTGCCTACCTTTTGTTTTTTAACCCTAGCTCTGCCGGCACCTAGGGAAACCTAGCAAACCTATACAGTTCTGAAAACTAGACACCCAGGGGAATTCAGGATGGGGTGACTCAACTGCCTCCCACCATGTTCTGTTACCCAGAATCCCTTGCAAAGATAAAAAATTGACAAAAAAACGCATTTTCCTCACATTTCTGTGGTGGAAAGTTTTGGAATCTGCGTGGATCAACAAATTTCCACCCACCCCGCGTTCCCCCAGGTCTCCCAAAAAATGGTACCTCACTTGCCTGTGTCTGCCTAGTGCCTGCGACAGGAAACAGCGCAAAACGCAACATGGTCGCACCGCAATTTCGCAGTGAAAACGGGCCCCTTTTTGGCAAAGTGCCTACCTTTCGTTTTTTAACCCTAGCTCTGCCGGCACCTAGGGAAACCTAGCAAAGCTATACATTTTTGAAAAATAGACACCCAGGGGAAATTAGGATGGGGTGACTCAACTGCTTCCCACCAGGTTCTGTTACCCAGAATCCCTTGCAAACCTAAAAAATTGAGGAAAAATACACATTTTCCTCACATTTCTGTGGTGGAAAGTTCTGTAATCTGCGTGGATCAACAAATTTCCACCCACCCCGCGTTTCCCCAGGTCTCCCGAAAAAAATGGTACCTCACTTGCCTGGGTCTGCCTAGTGCCTGCGACAGGAAACAGTGCAAAACGCAACGTGGTCGCACCGCAATTTCGCAGTGAAAACGGGCCCTTTTTTGGCAAAGTGCCTACCTTTCGTTTTTGAATCCTAGCTCTGCCGGCACCTAGGGAAACCTAGCAAACCTATACATTTTTGAAAACTAGACACCCAGGGGAATTCAGGATGGGGTGACTCAACTGCCTCACACCAGGTTCTGTTACCCAGAATCCCTTGCAAAGATAAAAAATTGACCAAACAAAACGCATTTTCCTCACATTTCTGTGGTGGAAAGTTCTGGAATCTGCGTGGATCAACAAATTTCCACCCACCCCGCGTTCCCCCAGGTCTCCCCAAAAAAATGGTACCTCACTTGCCTGTGTCTGCCTAGTGCCTGCGACAGGAAACAGCGCAAAACGCAACATGGTCGCACCGCAATTTCGCAGTGAAAACGGGCCCCTTTTTGGCAAAGTGCCTACCTTTCGTTTTTTAACCCTAGCTCTGCCGGCACCTAGGGAAACCTAGCAAAGCTATACATTTTTGAAAAATAGACACCCAGGGAAAATCAGGATGGGGTGACTCAACTGCTTCCCACCAGGTTCTGTTACCCAGAATCCCTTGCAAACCTAAAAAATTGAGGAAAAATACACATTTTCCTCACATTTCTGTGGTGGAAAGTTCTGGAATCTGCGTGGATCAACAAATTTCCACCCACCCCGCGTTTCCGCAGGTCTCCCGAAAAAAATGGTACCTCACTTGCCTGGGTCTGCCTAGTGCCTGCGACAGGAAACAGAGCAAAATGCAACGTGGTCGCACCGCAATTTCGCAGTGAAAACGGGCCCTTATTTGGCAAAGGGCCTACCTTTCGTTTTTGAACCCTAGCTCTGCCGGCACCTAGGGAAACCTAGCAAACGTATACATTTTTGAAAACTAGACACCTAGGGAAATTTAGGATGGGGTGACTCAACTGCCTCCCACCAGGTTCTGTTACCCAAAATCGCTTGCAAAGCTAAAAAATTGACAAAAAAAATGAATTTTTCTCAAATTTCTGTGGTGGAAAGTTCTGAAATCTGCGTCGATCACCAAATTTCCACCCACCCCGCGTTCCCCCCAGGTCTCCCAAAAAAAATGGTACCTCACTTGCCTGGGTCTGCCTAGTGCCTGCGACAGGAAACAGCGCAAAACGCAACGCGGTCGCACCGCAATTTCGCAGTGAAAACGGGCCCTTTTTTGGCAAAGTGCCTACCTTTCGTTTTTTAACCCTAGCTCTGCCGGCACCTAGGGAAACCTAGCAAACCTATACAGTTCTGAAAACTAGACACCCCGGGGAATTCAGGATGGGGTGACTCAACTGCCTCCCACCATGTTCTGTTACCCAGAATCCCTTGCAAAGATAAAAAATTGACAAAAAAAACGCATTTTCCTCACATTTCTGTGGTGGAAAGTTCTGGAATCTGCGTGGATCAACAAATTTCCACCCACCCCGCGTTCCCCCAGGTCTCCCAAAAAAATGGTACCTCACTTGCCTGTGTCTGCCTAGTGCCTGCGACAGGAAACAGCGCAAAACGCAACATGGTCGCACCGCAATTTCGCAGTGAAAACGGGCCCCTTTTTGGCAAAGTGCCTACCTTTCGTTTTTTAACCCTAGCTCTGCCGGCACCTATGGAAACCTAGCAAAGCTATACATTTTTTAAAAATAGACACCCAGGGAAAATTAGGATGGGGTGACTCAACTGCCTCCCACCAGGTTCTGTTACCCAGATTCCCTTGCAAAGATAAAAAATTGACCAAAAAAACGCATTTTCCTCACATTTCTGTGGTGGAAAGTTCTGGAATCTGCGTGGATCAACAAATTTCCACCCACCCAGCGTTCCCCCAGGTCTCCCAAAAAAAATTGTACCTCACTTGCCTGGGTCTGCCTAGTGCCTGCGACTGGAAACAGCGCAAAACGCAACGTGGTCTCACCGCAATTTCGTAGTGAAAACGGGCCCCTTTTTGGCAAAGTGCCTACCTTTCGTTTTTGAACCCTAGCTCTGCCGGCACCTAGGGAAACCTAGCAAAGCTATACATTTTTGAAAACTAGACACCCAGGGGATTTCACGATGGGGTGACTCAACTGCTTCCCACCAGGTTCTGTTACCCAGAATCCCTTGTAAAGCTAAAACATTGGGAAAAAACACATTTTCCTCACATTACTGTGTTGGAAAGTTGTGGAATCTGCGTGGATCAACAGATTTCTACCCACCCCGCATTCCCCCAGGTCTCCCGAGAAAAATGGTACCTCACTTGCCTGGGTCTGCCTAGTGCCTGCGACAGGAAACAGAGCAAAACGCAACGTGGTCGCACCGCAATTTCGCAGTGAAAACGGGCCCTTATTTGGCAAAGGGCCTACCTTTCGTTTTTGAACCCTAGCTCTGCCGGCACCTAGGGAAACCTAGCAAACGTATACATTTTTGAAAACTATACACCCAGGGAAATTTAGGATGGGGTGACTCAACTGCCTCCCACCAGGTTCTGTTACCCAAAATCGCTTGCAAAGCTAAAAAATTGACCAAAAAAATGAATTTTCCTCAAATTTCTGTGGTGGAAAGTTCTGAAATCTGCGTCGATCACCAAATTTCCACCCACCCTGCGTTCCCCCAGGTCTCCCCAAAAAAATGGTACCTCACTTGCCTGGGTCTGCCTAGTGCCTGCGACAGGAAACAGCGCAAAACGCAACGCGGTCGCACCGCAATTTCGCAGTGAAAACGGGCCCTTTTTTGGCAAAGTGCCTACCTTTCGTTTTTTAACCCTAGCTCTGCCGGCACCTAGGGAAACCTAGCAAACCTATACAGTTCTGAAAACTAGACACCCAGGGGAATTCAGGATGGGGTGACTCAACTGCCTCCCACCATGTTCTGTTACCCAGAATCCCTTGCAAAGATAAAAAATTGACAAAAAAAACGCATTTTCCTCACATTTCTGTGGTGGAAAGTTTTGGAATCTGCGTGGATCAACAAATTTCCACCCACCCCGCGTTCCCCCAGTGTGGAAAAGTAAATTTTGCCATGTTCTGTGTCCCTACGAGTCCTCCATCTTATGTTATGTGTGCATGATTAAATATGCATATGTATCCCCATGTTTGATTAAAGACGCAATTACAGTTGTGTCCATCACTAGTATGCCAGTTTCCAGTTCTCGTGAAAGCTACGAGTATCAGGCCTATGTAAAGTTACGTTGCCACGTTTCTCAGTGTGCACGTTATTTCATTATAAAGTCCCCGTTTCTAGGCCTCAAAAGGGCCCGGACACTAGATTCAGCTTCTGTCTCCTGAGCTTCGCTGAGGAGCGATACAGCCCCCACCTGTATCCCTGACCCTTCACTCACTTCCTGCCTTGCAGTGCCTGGCCCAGCCTGGCTCTGCCTCTGAGTCTGCCAAGAGTATGTTATGATTCTAGTTATCAGTCCAGCCCTCCTTCTCTGCATTCCTAAGCTACTGAACCGCATCAATAGTTTCCGTCATTGTCTAGTCTTTACGTCTCCATGTAAGAGAAATACTGTATTAATGGTCATTTAATATTCTTCATCACGCACTACATGTAGAATAATGCATGCTCCAGTCTTAGAGTCTGTTAGCCTTTACCCCGATAGCTTTTGGATTCTATCAACATGTTCTCTAGACATCAGATACTAGATACTGTTTAGGTACATGTCGCCCTGACTCTCCAGACTTCAGTCTCTGCTCCTAGCACAGAGTTCGTAGCCCCCAGCTTCTCCTAGTAACACGTCATTGCCAGTTTGCGCGCACCATCAGGTTAGAGGTCCCGGCTCCTTAGGTAGCCCCCTCCATGTTTCCGCCCCATTTATGACATATTCTGTTACGTTTGCATCACATGTCTATGTATACGCCCTGTTACACCTACTTTCACCCTTATCTTTCGCGACTGCTACGCGTCACACCCTTTGCTCCACCCACCGCTCCGCCTATCATATGTACTGTAATGACTATATATGCCTGTGTATTGTTATTAAATGTTACGCCAGTCCTTTCCCCAGAGCGCGCTCATCCCAGATCCAGCCCCGGCAGCTGCCGGGCCCTGCCATTCTATTCCTATGCAGGTTGTCCTGTTCCTGTCCCTTATGCTGTAATAAACCTGCAGACTCCTACTACCTCGAATCTTGACTCTTATTTATTGAGCTATCTGTTATTACTATGCCTAGTCAAACCTAGATCCGGTATTATTTATTTATATACCACATAATGGCGCCCGAACAGGGACTTGCCCTTTCCCCACGCGTCGGTGAAGCCACGCCGGCCCCCTGACCCTCTGCAGTCGTGACGGAACTCTTCTGCGCACCGGCAGATATTTCTGCTTCAAGTATCCCTCAGGCCCACGGAGGAGACGGAGGAGGCGGTCCAGCATCCAGACGAGACGGTGGAGGAACGCGGCGAGTCCCGACCAGAGCCCAAGCCGAGAGTCCAAGGTCCGAGGTATCCGGAGGCCCACCCGTAACAGAAGTCCGAAGTTCGTCCGTCCGGCGTCGAAGCAGTCCAGTCCAGTCCGAGGCCTTCCGTTCTTGCTGCCCGGTGAGTACCGTTGCTGGGGTAGTATCTAGACAGGGTCAATCTAAATTGTCTCTGGTCCGATGGGTCTGGGTACGCAGATCTGAAACGAAGTGTTCACCTAGGTGGATACGGGTCTTGATGCGTCCCTTTATGGGACCGGTATGTTCCGTGCTGTTTCAGCAGCGCATCCAGTAATTCTAGTCTGTTCCGTTCTCGAGAAATTCATGTGTTTCTGTTCTCAGTGTTCCAGGTAGTATTCCGTCCGAACTGTTGCTTCATAATGTTATTCAATGTATTTTCAATGTCGTGGTATGCCTGAATTGTTTTCTCAATTGTTATTGTTCCTCGTGTATTGTATTGTGTTCAGATTCAAGTTTGCAATGTCCCTCTTTTCGAGATTACGTCAGTTAAAAACTAGAAAGGGTCTGCTAGAAGAAGCAATTCCTGTCCCGCCTAGGGACAGTCCAGGTCATTTTATGTATCAGAAGCATGGCATAAGCGCCATATTATATCTAGATTTATGGGTAGAGTATACCAAGGAGTTAGAAGAAAAGTATAGATGGCCCGTATCAGGTACGTGGGATGCCGAGTGCATCATGAGAGTAGAAGAGGCATTATGGAAAAAGAAAGCCAGACAGTCACAGAAAGATGCCATCGAGTTATGGCGCAAAGAATCTCATAAAAGAACCGAAAAAGAAATCAGAAAGTCAGAATTAAGTAGAGAATCCTTAGAACGAGCCCAAGAAAGGGAACTAATCGAGATAGGTGAACGAGTTAAAACAGAACAGTCAGACAGACAGAGGCATGCCCTCATCAAGGGTATGTATCCTCTTCTTGCCGAGGGCTTGCCAAAAGCAACCCCGGAGGCATCCAGTAATTTTCCGCCACCACTAGTTCCGACTAAGCTACGTCACAAACCGACCGGAGCTGATATTTTCATCTCGTCCTATTTGGACGACACAGTCCCAGAATATGCAAATCCTGTTCCGCCAGTCCCTGTAAATCAGGCACTTCCTGCTCCTCCAGACACCGGGGCACCCCTTGCAGTACCTGCTACGGTCCCCCAGGTTCAGCCCGCCATACAAGTTCAGCCCGCATTTCAATTTCCCGCCGCGCTAGTACGAAGAGCATCAGTCGATGATTCCAGTTTAGGGGCCGCAGGAGGAGGTCCTCCTGGTACCCCGCCACCGCACCAACGTAAAACGTTGGCCGAGTTACATGAATGTGCGTCACAACGTACGCCCAAATATCAGTCCGCTGCAGATATCCGACGAGTCCTTACTGAATGTCGCTATGACCCAGTCACAGGTGATGATAGTATGATTCTATATTCTATACGTGTAAGACGGGTGCTCGGGTTTTTAGACACCCTACCAGATATGAAAGAAGATCTAGACAGAATATATCGTTTCATCCGTACAGGGAATGATCCAGAAAGTATTAGTGACGTTATGTGCCAAAGAAAAGTTGAAGTCCAGCTCATGCTATTAAAGTTTCTGATTAATTGTCTAATAAGAGAACAAGATTATCCGACCAAAGATCAAGCCGAAATGAGAACCCTGACAAGATGGAGTGATAATATAGCCGACGGTAAGCATAGAACTATCGGTAGTATAGAGAGTATGTACAAGAAAATTCGTAAGGAAATAATAAGGTTACACGAACAACGTAAAGCAGCACAAGTAAGCGAGAAAGAAAATGACTCTGCGGAAGAGGTAGAGGACGAGAATCCCGCCAGGATAGCGTATGTAGGAAAATCTAGATTTCCAGATCGCCATTTACGCCTAGAACACAAGTCAACTTTTCATCCTCCAGCACCAGAACAAGGTTCTCTAGAACAAGTATTTCAAGCTACCGACCACATTCTGAAATCACGAATCGGTTATAGCGAGTTAAGTACTAGGCATGAACAAGAACTAGTCCGATCAGCAGTCCGATGGATTACTGATTCTACCACTTTTCCAGACGAAATAGTGGCACAAATGTTTCTGAAATTGCCCCCAGCCGAGCAGCGACTGGCGGGTATGTATATGATTCAATACCTCATTACTTTGTATGAGGGTCAACATTCTGATCCAGGTCCGTTACATGATGTCCTGAACGAGTTACTCCAGTATAAATGGAAAGGTTTAGGTACCGATTTAATTAGTGTCATTCTAGAACAGCGCCACAAATATAGTATGTTTTTGAACCCGCATTTTGTTCATGTCTCACCCCCAGAAAGTAAACCCTTTTACATAGACAGACAGAATCCGTTACGAGAAGTCCACCCAGTTAGAGGAACGGGTGGCGAACTAGAACGAGTGTTTGTTTACACCCCTATCACAAAGATGGAACTCTTAGAGATGAAAAAGTTAATTCCCTGTCATGATAAAGATCCAGCAGGGTTCCACCGAGAATTAAAAGACATGCTCCGTATGGGAGAATACACGTATCCAGATATAATTAAAATGTTAAAGGTCCTGTTGCCCGCAGGGGTATATGAGAAACTCAAGGAAAAAGAATGGGAGGTGGGAGAGAAAAAGATCGATTGGGCAGTCCTAGAAGCTGAAGACAAGGCACGAGTACCAGGTACCGGTCTTGGAGATAAATGCAAAGAATTACCTGAACTGTTAATACAAGTTTTGCCCAGACTATTAGCAACTAAAAAGGAAGACTGGGATGCAATCTCAGCATGTAAACAGAAACAAGACGAAGACACTAGTGATTTTTACTCTAGATTTGAAAAATGTTTTATTATAAACAGTGGCCTCAAGACGAGTAGCGAGTCATACCCTCATCTTTTTGTTACTAAACTAGTCGAGAATTCAAGTCCACAAGTTAAGAATCGAGTTTTGAAAGTCGAAAGTACCTGGCAAGCTAATACCCCGTCCCAGATGTTACAGATGCTTCAATATCACCAGAATAGAATCAGAGAAGAGCAAGAACACGAGAGAAAGCGTATGAAAGACACAAAAATGAAAGTACTAGTTGCACAATCTGTTCCTCAAGACAGTCAGAAGAGGGGTCCGAATCAAGCCAGTCATCCTGCAGCTCCCGTTAAAGGGAACTGCAATTATTGTAAACAGCCAGGTCATTTTATAAACGAGTGTGCAGTTCTGAAACACAACATAGCTACCGGTAAGACTAAAGAAAGACCACGTCCGCCTAGACAAGAACAAGTTACACAGACTCCTCAGTCACAGAATGCACCACAGACAGTTACAGCACCGCAGCCTATCGCTGCAACACAGCATGTTACACAACAGATGTACCAGTATGCGCAGTCTGAGTATCCAGAGTATCAGCCATATTCATGAAACAGCCTAGAGAGGGAGGTAGGCTTGCCTCTCATCGAGATACCTGTAGATCAAGAAGGTCCCTATGTTCACAGTCAAGTACTAGGGAAAGACAGAAAGTTTCTGATTGATACAGGGGCAAGCAGGACCACCATCAGCCACGCCGAAGTTCCAGGGGCTCCGCTCTCAGGCTCTAGAAATGTTTCCCTTGGATTTTCGGGAAAGCCTATTGTAAATGAAATATCAAAGCCAGTTACTCTAGAAGTAGGTCCACTGTCCCGCACTACTGATCTGTTACTTACTAAGTCATGTCCAGAAAATCTATTAGGCATTAAAACACTGAAAGAATTAGGTGCAGTTATATGCTGTTCCCCAGAGGGAATACGATTGTTCCTACGTGACTTCAAGGGTCACTATGTATTACGAGATTTTGATCCCAGATTGTCTAATGTTCCGCAGCATCTATGGGCGCGAGGTCCAACTGATGTTGGTTATATGCAAATCACACCCCATCGTGTGACTCTCAAGCCAGGTGTAGTGTTACCACGAATAAGACAGTACAGATTGCCACCTGAGGCTGTAGCAGCCTTATCCAAAATTATTGACGAGCTCATGGCTCAAGGAGTAGTTGTAGAAACTGACTCCAATGTATGTAATTCTCCGATCATTCCAGTCATGAAACGTACTGATCCAAATGCACCTCCAGTATATCGATTAGTGATTGACCTTCGAGAACTTAATAAATGTATTATTCCCCAGTACCCAGTTGTCCCAGATATCTCTTCCCTATTGACAGCCATTGATTCCGAAGCCTCATTTTTTACGGTCATAGACCTCAAGAACGCGTTTTTCAGTGTCCCCATTCATCCAGACAGCCAGTTTCTTTTCGGATTTTGTTTAAATGGAAGGAGCTATATGTTCACACGCGCTCCTCAAGGTTTCACAGAAAGTCCTAGTATTTACAGTCAAGCACTTAAGAGACAACTAGACAACATACACATGCCAACTGACACTGCCCTGCTCCAGTATGTCGACGATCTACTGATCACAGCCCGTTCTGAACGTGCTTGCGAGCAAGCATCCCTTACAGTCTTGTATTTCCTAGCCGAGATGGGGCACAAGGTGTCCCCTTCGAAGCTTCAATTCTGTGTCCAGCAAGTGGTCTACTTAGGACACTTACTGTCCAAGAGGGGTAGGCAGTTGACACCAGATCGTATTCAGTTAATAGCGAGTCTTCCTCAGCCCAAGACCCAGAAGGAGGTACGTGCTTTTATTGGCCTTACTTCTTATTGCAGACAATGGATTCCCCAGTATGCATTTCTAGCCAAGCCACTGATACAGTTAACGACACAGGAGGCAGCCGTATCGACTGTCCTCCCTTGGACATCTGAACATACACTTAGTTTTAATGAATTAAAGAAAGCCCTATGCCAAGCTCCAGTTCTAGCTACACCGAACTACAGTAAGCCTTTTACACTTTTCGTCACTGAACGCGAAGGTACAGCATTATCTGTTCTCACACAAGATCAAGCAGGACAATACAAGCCTTGTGCTTATTTTTCAAGCACATTAGATCCTGTAGCCCAGGCTCTGCCTGCGTGCCTCAAGTCAGTTGCAGCCACAGCACTAGCTATCAGACAAAGTGATTCCATAGTCTTAGGACACTCCTTGACAGTACAAGTTCCACACTCTGTGGAAGTTCTTTTAAACCGAACACAAACTCAGCACTTGACAATTGCACGTTTAACAGGTTATGAATTGACACTGTTCCAGCCACACATAGAGATCAGACGCTGCAACGTCCTAAATCCTGCCACACTGTTACCGTCAGTTAATCCAAATCCTGCCACACACGATTGTGTGGAAGTAGTTAACATCATGACCAAGCCAAGACAAGATCTGACAGATACTCCATTACCAGATCCCGACCTGACACTTTATGTGGATGGTTCATGCATGAGAACCAGTACAGGAGAACTAGTAGCCGCATATGCAGTGACTACTGACACTGAAGTTATTGAAACACACCGTATTGACACCCTGTCTGCTCAAGCAGCAGAGCTAGTTGCTCTGACTCAAGCCTGCATACATGCCAAGAACCTGAAAGTTAATGTTTACACAGATTCACGCTACGCATTTGGAGTTGTACACGACTTCGGAGTGCTCTGGCAGGAGAGAGGTTTCATGACTTCTCATGGAACCAAGATTCAGCATGGTCTCCTTATTCAAGCTCTGTTAGATGCAATACACTTACCGACATCCATTGCTATCATGAAATGCAAAGCACATACGAAAGTTACTGACACTATTTCCCAGGGTAATGATCTAGCAGATCGCACAGCTAAGCTTACAGCACAGGCTCCAGACATTTCAGTTAAGCCAACACAGACACTTACTCCAGATCCGACTACCTGTATGACAGTTAAGGACCCTACACAAGATGTCATAGACATACAGTTACATGCTACTCCTGAAGAAATCAAGAAATGGTCCGAACAAGGAGGGGTCCAGACAGATCAGGGATGGTTGACGAAGGGAAAAGCCACATGGATTCTCCCCGACTCTATGGTTCAAGTCATTATTAATACCACACATAGTCCAGCACATTTAGGAGAAAAAGCTATGTTAGACAGTATCCAGAACATTTGGTTCAACAAGCATTTACGAGCTGCAGCCAAGCAGAAAGTCCGTACCTGTATGATATGTTGCCAGTTTAATCCAGGTAAAAGTGTCCCGGTGGAACAAGGTGGATTCCAGCCTCCTGACCACCCTTTTGAAGTCCTCCAGATGGATTACATTCAGATGGAGCGATGTCGAGGTTTCAAGTATGTCCTTGTAGTTGTATGCGCTTTGTCCAGGTGGACAGAAGCATATCCAGTCCCAGATTACACAGCCGCGACCACTGCCAAGCAGTTGGTTCGTGAGTTCTTCCCCCGTTACGGACTCCCTAGAGTCGTATATTCTGATAACGGCCAGCCATTCTCATCTGAGTTGATGAAACATGTTTCCCTGTTGTTCGGGTACCAGTGGAAGTTCCATTGTGTACGCCATCCTGAAGCAGCTGGTCTCGTAGAGAGACATAATCAGACCCTGAAAATTCGAATTGCAAAAGTTTGTCAAGAAAAAGGTGTAGACTGGCTAGTAGCTTTGCCAGTTGCCCTGTTCTATATGCGCATGGTCGCACATTCCAGATCAGGTCTGTCCCCTTATGAGGTCGTATTCGGCCGCCCCCCTAACATGTGGGGTACACCTAGACCTCGAAGTATTACCGATGTTTCAAGTAATATGCTGACAGATTACCTAGCTTCCTTGATGTCTGCCCTCAACTCTTGTCGTTCACAGGTTGCCGCCGCATTTCCAGACAATACCGAGGTGGCACCGCATGAAATCGTTCCCGGATCCATGGTCCTAGTGCGAAATTTTGATCGTTCAAGTCCGCTGGAGCCTCGCTGGAAGGAGCCCCGACAGGTCCTCCTGGCCACCCGTACAGCCGTGAAGTTGGAGGGACGCAAAGGCTGGGTGCATCTTTCGCATATCAAAAAGTTTTATGGATTGAAGCCCGTTTCAAAGAACATTTCAGATCATTTAAAGGACTGCCAAAGTACTATTCTTAAGGACTGTCCCGCAAAAGACAATGATACTGCACCTTCCCTGTTAGAGACAACTCCGCAACAGGAGTATAAGAAAAAGTTAAGGTCTAGTAAAATAAGTCAGCCAGTTTGATTGTCTAAGTCCTCCCCTAGGTGAAACGGTTAGACCGGTTTCTGACATGTATAAAATAGACCCCCATAGTGAGAGAGTTAGTCAAAACTCAATCCGATGTATCATTTTTCTAAGTTTCGTTTTATTTCTCAGCATTATGATTTCCTGCACCAGTTATGCATTTTATCTGTATTTTCCAGTTTCTCATGTAAATAAGTCTTCTAATGTTACAGTAGAGCACACGTTTAGTGATCTGCCTCCTCATGAACTCTCTTACCGCCTCGCTATGCGTAACAATTCTTTTATCCGCATGTTACATTATTCACACCAGACCAGCAATGCCACTAATTGTTGGGTGTGTGGTCGACTCCCCCCTTTCCAGACACCGAAGGGAGTTCTGCCACTCTTTCCTTATCCATTTTCACATAATGGTTCGTGTGGAGCATGGTCCACGTTAACGTCATCCTCAACAGATATGTCTTTCCTTAACAGTACATGTTTCCCAGACAAGCAAGGTCTTCCCCACAGAACAGGGTTAGATCTAGAGAATGAAGTTTACAACTTAGGTAATTATTCTTCGAATTTCATGGTCCTGAATGTTCAGTCTGATTCTACTCCAGACTTACCTGCTATTTCAGTACTACCAGTCAAAGGTGAATTATGTGTCCGAAATAATGGTTCCGTACATGTAGGCCATAGTGATTGTACTACTATTGTCAAGTATAGTGACAGTAGGAAATCTATTTTCAAAGCTTCACGTCATTCTTATTTTGTTTATGGTCAAACCGCATATGTTCGTCTGCCCCTCGATTGGGAGGGAACATGTTACATTGCCTTCCTACTGCCACCAGTTTTCCTAGCCCCACCTGATTATCATAGAAACACACATCTAGTACACATTAGACATAGAAGGGAGATCGAGTCCCCGATTGTCGATTATACTGAAACTGCTCTAGAACAGTATACAGATTTCAATAGAGGTTTCTTCTTCTTTATAGGCCCTATCCAGAATAGTAAGCTAATCCGTAGGTTAACCAGAACCCTTGAAGCTGTAGTGAATGAGACTGCCTCTGCTCTAGGTAACTTAACCGAAGAGCAATCTGCTATGAGATTTGTCGTGCTCCAAAATCGTCTCGTCCTTGACGTCATACTGGCCGATAGGGGCGGGGCCTGTAGAGTCATCGGATCTAGTTGCTGCATTTTCATTCCAAATAACGCGCCGTCTGTTTATTCAGCTATTACCAGACTCCATAAAATTGCCCATCTGTTACACCAAGATCCAGGCACCTGGACATGGTCCGGTTGGTTCTGGAATATAATTTCCGCTTGGGGATGGAAAGTATTGTCCTTTCTAGGTATTGCAGTAGCGATCATATTCAGTTGCTGCCTCTGTATACAATGTGGCCCTGCGATTTGCGGCATTTGTGCTACATCTTGTGTTCCTAGTCCCAAGTCCCGTCCTAAATCCCGTTCCAAGAAAATTCGAGACGAACAATTGATACTGTATGAAATGATAGATGGTATCATGAATATTGATGTTTGCTGATGGAAACGTAGTGACAAGGAGGGAATGTGGAAAAGTAAATTTTGCCATGTTCTGTGTCCCTACGAGTCCTCCATCTTATGTTATGTGTGCATGATTAAATATGCATATGTATCCCCATGTTTGATTAAAGACGCAATTACAGTTGTGTCCATCACTAGTATGCCAGTTTCCAGTTCTCGTGAAAGCTACGAGTATCAGGCCTATGTAAAGTTACGTTGCCACGTTTCTCAGTGTGCACGTTATTTCATTATAAAGTCCCCGTTTCTAGGCCTCAAAAGGGCCCGGACACTAGATTCAGCTTCTGTCTCCTGAGCTTCGCTGAGGAGCGATACAGCCCCCACCTGTATCCCTGACCCTTCACTCACTTCCTGCCTCGCAGTGCCTGGCCCAGCCTGGCTCTGCCTCTGAGTCTGCCAAGAGTATGTTATGATTCTAGTTATCAGTCCAGCCCTCCTTCTCTGCATTCCTAAGCTACTGAACCGCATCAATAGTTTCCGTCATTGTCTAGTCTTTACGTCTCCATGTAAGAGAAATACTGTATTAATGGTCATTTAATATTCTTCATCACGCACTACATGTAGAATAATGCATGCTCCAGTCTTAGAGTCTGTTAGCCTTTACCCCGATAGCTTTTGGATTCTATCAACATGTTCTCTAGACATCAGATACTAGATACTGTTTAGGTACATGTCGCCCTGACTCTCCAGACTTCAGTCTCTGCTCCTAGCACAGAGTTCGTAGCCCCCAGCTTCTCCTAGTAACACGTCATTGCCAGTTTGCGCGCACCATCAGGTTAGAGGTCCCGGCTCCTTAGGTAGCCCCCTCCATGTTTCCGCCCCATTTATGACATATTCTGTTACGTTTGCATCACATGTCTATGTATACGCCCTGTTACACCTACTTTCACCCTTATCTTTCGCGACTGCTACGCGTCACACCCTTTGCTCCACCCACCGCTCCGCCTATCATATGTACTGTAATGACTATATATGCCTGTGTATTGTTATTAAATGTTACGCCAGTCCTTTCCCCAGAGCGCGCTCATCCCAGATCCAGCCCCGGCAGCTGCCGGGCCCTGCCATTCTATTCCTATGCAGGTTGTCCTGTTCCTGTCCCTTATGCTGTAATAAACCTGCAGACTCCTACTACCTCGAATCTTGACTCTTATTTATTGAGCTATCTGTTATTACTATGCCTAGTCAAACCTAGATCCGGTATTATTTATTTATATACCACACCAGGTCTCCCAAAAAATGGTACCTCACTTGCCTGTGTCTGCCTAGTGCCTGCGACAGGAAACAGCGCAAAACGCAACATGGTCGCACCGCAATTTCGCAGTGAAAACGGGCCCCTTTTTGGCAAAGTGCCTACCTTTCATTTTTTAACCCTAGCTCTGCCGGCACCTAGGGAAACCTAGCAAAGCTATACATTTTTGAAAAATAGACACCCAGGGGAAATTAGGATGGGGTGACTCAACTGCTTCCCACCAGGTTCTGTTACCCAGAATCCCTT
This sequence comes from Lissotriton helveticus, assembly GCF_964261635.1. Lineage (NCBI taxonomy): Eukaryota > Metazoa > Chordata > Amphibia > Caudata > Salamandridae > Lissotriton > Lissotriton helveticus. The sequence goes on from NC_136070.1 coordinate 832,837,280, forward strand.
GCAAACCTAAAAAATTGAGGAAAAATTCACATTTTCCTCACATTTCTGTGGTGGAAAGTTCTGTAATCTGCGTGGATCAACAAATTTCCACCCACCCCGCGTTTCCGCAGGTCTCCCGAAAAAAATGGTACCTCACTTGCCTGGGTCTGCCTAGTGCCTGTGACAGGAAACAGTGCAAAACGCAACGTGGTTGCACCGCAATTTCGCAGTGAAAACGGGCCCTTTTTTGGCAAAGTGCCTACCTTTTGTTTTTGAATCCTAGCTCTGCCAGCACCTAGGGAAACCTAGCAAAGCTATACATTTTTGAAAACTAGACACCCAGGGGAATTCAGGATGGGGTGACTCAACTGCCTCACACCAGGTTCTGTTACCCAGAATCCCTTGCAAAGATAAAAAATTGACCAAACAAAACACATTTTCCTCACATTTCTGTGGTGGAAAGTTCTGGAATCTGCGTGGATCAACAAATTTCCACCCACCACGCGTTCCCCCAGGTCTCCCCAAAAAAATGGTACCTCACTTGCCTTTGTCTGCCTAGTGCCTACGACAGGAAACAGCGCAAAACGCAACATGGTCGCACCGCAATTTCGCAGTGAAAACGGGCCCCTTTTTGGCAAAGTGCCTACCTTTCGTTTTTTAACCCTAGCTCTGCCAGCACCTAGGGAAACCTAGCAAAGCTATACATTTTTGAAAAATAGACACCCAGGGAAAATTAGGATGGGGTGACTCAACTGCTTCCCACCAGGTTCTGTTACCCAGAATCCCTTGCAAACCTAAAAAATTGAGGAAAAATACACATTTTCCTCACATTTCTGTGGTGGAAAGTTCTGTAATCTGCGTGGATCAACAAATTTCCACCCACCCCGCGTTTCCGCAGGTCTCCCGAAAAAAATGGTACCTCACTTGCCTGGGTCTGCCTAGTGCCTGTGACAGGAAACAGTGCAAAACGCAATGTGGTTGCACCGCAATTTCGCAGTGAAAACGGGCCCTTTTTTGGCAAAGTGCCTACCTTTTGTTTTTGAATCCTAGCTCTGCTGGCACCTAGGGAAACCTAGCAAACCTATACATTTTTGAAAACTAGACACCCAGGGGAATGCAGGATGGGGTGACTCAACTGCCTCCCACCAGGTTCTGTTACCCAGAATCCCTTGCAAAGATAAAAAATTGACCAAAAAAAACGCATTTTCCTCACATTTCTGTGGTGGAAAGTTCTGGAATCTGCGTGGATCAACAAATTTCCACCCACCCAGCGTTCCCCCAGGACTCCCAAAACAAATGGTACCTCACTTGCCTGGGTCTGCCTAGTGCCTGCGACAGGAAACAGCGCAAAACGCAACGTGGTCTCATCGCAATTTCGTAGTGAAAACGGGCCCCTTTTTGGCAAAGTGCCTACCTTTCGTTTTTGAACCCTAGCTCTGCCGGCACCTAGGGAAACCTAGCAAAGCTATACATTTTTGAAAACTAGACACCCAGGGGATTTCAGGATGGGGTGACTCAACTGCTTCCCACCAGGTTCTGTTACCCAGAATCCCTTGTAAAGCTAAAACATTGGGAAAAAACACATTTTCCTCACATTACTGTGTTGGAAAGTTGTGGAATCTGCGTGGATCAACAGATTTCTACCCACCCCGCGTTTCCCCAGGTCTCCCGAGAAAAATGGTACCTCACTTGCCTGGGTCTGCCTAGTGCCTGCGACAGGAAACAAAGCAAAACGCAACGTGGTCGCACCGCAATTTCGCAGTGAAAACGGGCCCTTATTTGGCAAAGGGCCTACCTTTCGTTTTTTAACCCTAGCTCTGCCGGCACCTAGGGAAACCTAGCAAACGTATACATTTTTGAAAACTAGACACCCAGGGAAATTTAGGATGGGGTGACTAAACTGCCTCCCACCAGGTTCTGTTACCCAAAATCGCTTGCAAAGCTAAAAAATTGACAAAAAAATGAATTTTCCTCAAATTTCTGTGGTGGAAAGTTCTGAAATCTGCGTCGATCAACAAATTTCCACCCACCCCGCGTTCCCCCAGGTCTCCCAAAAAAAATGGTACCTCACTTTCCTGGGTCTGCCTAGTGCCTGCGACAGGAAACAGCGCAAAACGCAACGCGGTCGCACCGCAATTTCGCAGTGAAAACGGGCCCTTTTTTGGCAAAGTGCCTACCTTTCGTTTTTTAACCCTAGGTCTGCCGGCACCTAGGGAAACCTAGCAAACCTATACAGTTCTGAAAACTAGACACCCAGGGGAATTCAGGATGGGGTGACTCAACTGCCTCCCACCATGTTCTGTTACCCAGAATCCCTTGCAAAGATAAAAAATTGACAAAAAAACGCATTTTCCTCACATTTCTGTGGTGGAAAGTTTTGGAATCTGCGTGGATCAACAAATTTCCACCCACCCCGCGTTCCCCCAGGTCTCCCAAAAAAAATGGTACCTCACTTGCCTGGGTCTGCCTAGTGCCTGCGACAGGAAACAGTGCAAAACTCAACGTGGTCGCACCGCAATTTCGCAGTGAAAACGGGCCCTTTTTTGGCAAAGTGCCTACTTTTCGTTTTTGAACCCTAGCTCTGCCGGCACCTAGGAAATCCTAGCAAACCTATACATTTTTGAAAACTAGACACCCAGGGGAATTTAGGATGGGGTGACTCAACTGCCTCACACCAGGTTCTGTTACCCAGAATCCCTTGCAAAGATAAAAAATTGACCAAAAAAACGCATTTTCCTCACATTTCTGTGGTGGAAAGTTCTGGAACCTGCGTGATCAACAAATTTCCACCCACACCGCGTTCCCCCAGGTCTCCCAAAAAAATTGTACCTCACTTGCCTGGGTCTGCCTAGTGCCTGCGACAGGAAACAGCGCAAAACGCAACATGGTCGCACCGCAATTTCGCAGTGAAAACGGGCCCCATTTTGACAAAGAGCCTACCTTTCGTTTTTGAACCCTAGCTCTGCCGGCACCTAGGGAAACCTAGCAAAGCTATACATTTTTGAAAACTAGACACCCAGGGGAATTTAGGATGGGGTGACTCAACTGCTTCCCACCAGGTTCTGTTACCCAGAATCCCTTGCAAAGCTGAAAAGGTGACAAAAAAAACGCATTTTACTCACATTCTGTGGTGGAAAGTTCTGGAATCTGCGTGGATCAACAAATTTCCACCCACCCAGCGTTCCCCCAGGTCTCCCAAAAAAAATGGTACCTCACTTGCCTGGGTCTGCCTAGTGCCTACGACAGGAAACAGCGCAAAACGCAACGTGGTCTCACCGCAATTTTGCAGTGAAAACGGGCCCCTTTTTGGCAAAGTGCCTACCTTTCGTTTTTGAATCCTAGCTCTGCTGGCACGTAGGGAAACCTAGCAAACCTATACATTTTTGAAAACTAGATACCCAGGGGAATGCAGGATGGGGTGAATCAAGTGCCTCCCACCAGGTTCTGTTACCCAGAATCCCTTGCAAAGATAAAAAATTGACCCAAAAAAACGCATTTTCCTCACATTTCTGTGGTGGAAAGTTCTGGAATCTGCGTGGATCAACAAATTTCCACCCACCCAGCGTTCCCCCAGGTCTCCCAAAAAAAATGGTACCTCACTTGCCTGGGTCTGCCTAGTGCCTGCGACAGGAAACAGCGCAAAACGCAACGTGGTCTCATCGCAATTTCGTAGTGAAAACGGGCCCCTTTTTGGCAAAGTGCCTACCTTTCGTTTTTGAACCCTAGCTCTGCCGGCACCTAGGGAAACCAAGCAAAGCTATACATTTTTGAAAACTAGACACCCAGGGAAATTCAGGATGGGGTGACTCAACTGCCTCACACCAGGTTCTGTTACCCAGAATTCCTTGCAAAGATAAAAAATTGACCAAACAAAACGCATTTTCCTCACATTTCTGTGGTGGAAAGTTCTGGAATCTGCGTGGATCAACAAATTTCCACCCACCCCGCGTTCCCCCAGGTCTCCCAAAAAAATGGTACCTCACTTGCCTGTGTCTGCCTAGTGCCTGCGACAGGAAACAGCGCAAAACGCAACATGGTCGCACCGCAATTTTGCAGTGAAAACGGGCCCCTTTTTGGCAAAGTGCCTACCTTTCGTTTTTTAACCCTAGCTCTGCCGGCACCTAGGGAAACCTAGCAAAGCTATACATTTTTGAAAAATAGACACCCAGGGAAAATTAGGATGGGGTGACTCAACTGCTTCCCACCAGGTTCTGTTACCCAGAATCCCTTGCAAACCTAAAAAATTTAGGAAAAATACACATTTTCCTCACATTTCTGTGGTGGAAAGTTCTGGAATCTGCGTGGATCAACAAATTTCCACCCACCCCGCGTTTCCGCAGGTCTCCCGAAAAAAATGGTACCTCACTTGCCTGGGTCTGCCTAGTGCCTGCGACAGGAAACAGTGCAAAACGCAACGTGGTCGCACCGCAATTTCGCAGTGAAAACGGGCCCTTTTTTGGCAAAGTGCCTACCTTTCGTTTTTGAATCCTAGCTCTGCTGGCACCTAGGGAAACCTAGCAAACCTATACATTTTTGAAAACTAGACACCCAGGGAAATGCAGGATGGGGTGACTCAACTGCCTCCCACCAGGTTCTGTTACCCAGAATCCCTTGCAAAGATAAAAAATTGACCAAAAAAAACGCATTTTCCTCACATTTCTGTGGTGGAAAGTTCTGGAATCTGCGTGGATCAACAAATTTCCACCCACCCAGCGTTCCCCCAGGTCTCCCAAAAAAAATGGTATCTCACTTGCCTGGGTCTGCCTAGTGCCTGCGACAGAAAACAGCGCAAAACGCAACGTGGTCTCACCGCAATTTCGTAGTGAAAACGGGCCCCTTTTTGGCAAAGTGCCTACCTTTCGTTTTTGAACCCTAGCTCTGCTGGCACCTAGGGAAACCTAGCAAAGCTATACATTTTTGAAAACTAGACACCCAGGGGATTTCAGGATGGGGTGACTCAACTGCTTCCCACCAGGTTCTGTTACCCAGAATCCCTTGTAAAGCTAAAACATTGGGAAAAAACACATTTTCCTCACATTACTGTGTTGGAAAGTTGTGGAATCTGCGTGGATCAACAGATTTCTACCCACCCCGCGTTCCCCCAGGTCTCCAGAGAAAAATGGTACCTCACTTGCCTGGGTCTGCCTAGTGCCTGCGACAGGAAACAGAGCAAAACGCAATGTGGTCGCACCGCAATTTCGCAGTGAAAACGGGCCCTTATTTGGCAAAGGGCCTACCTTTCGTTTTTGAACCCTAGCTCTGCCGGCACCTAGGGAAACCTAGCAAACGTATACATTTTTGAAAACTAGACACCCAGGGAAATTTAGGATGGGGTGACTCAACTGCCTCCCACCAGGTTCTGTTACCCAAAATCGCTTGCAAAGCTAAAAAATTGACAAAAAAAATGAATTTTCCTCAAATTTCTGTGGTGGAAAGTTCTGAAATCTGCGTCGATCAACAAATTTCCACCCACCCCGCGTTCCCCCAGGTCTCCCAAAAAAAATGGTACCTCACTTGCCTGGGTCTGCCTAGTGCCTGCGACAGGAAACAGCGCAAAACGCAACGCGGTCGCACCGCAATTTCGCAGTGAAAACGGGCCCTTTTTTGGCAAAGTGCCTACCTTTCATTTTTTAACCCTAGCTCTGCCGGCACCTAGGGAAACCTAGCAAACCTATACAGTTCTGAAAACTAGACACCCAGGGGAATTCAGGATGGGGTGACTCAACTGCCTCCCACCATGTTCTGTTACCCAGAATCCCTTGCAAAGATAAAAAATTGACAAAAAAAACGCATTTTCCTCACATTTCTGTGGTGGAAAGTTTTGGAATCTGCGTGGATCAACAAATTTCCACCCACCCCGCGTTCCCCCAGGTCTCCCAAAAAAATGGTACCTCACTTGCCTGTGTCTGCCTAGTGCCTGCGACAGGAAACAGCGCAAAACGCAACATGGTCGCACCGCAATTTCGCAGTGAAAACGGGCCCCTTTTTGGCAAAGTGCCTACCTTTCGTTTTTTAACCCTAGCTCTGCCGGCACCTAGGGAAACCTAGCAAAGCTATACATTTTTGAAAAATAGACACCCAGGGGAAATTAGGATGGGGTGACTCAACTGCTTCCCACCAGGTTCTGTTACCCAGAATCCCTTGCAAACCTAAAAAATTGAGGAAAAATACACATTTTCCTCACATTTCTGTGGTGGAAAGTTCTGTAATCTGCGTGGATCAACAAGTTTCCACCCACCCCGCGTTTCCCCAGGTCTCCCGAAAAAAATGGTACCTCACTTGCCTGGGTCTGCCTAGTGCCTGCGACAGGAAACAGTGCAAAACGCAACGTGGTCGCACCGCAATTTCGCAGTGAAAACGGGCCCTTTTTTGGCAAAGTGCCTACCTTTCATTTTTGAATCCTAGCTCTGCCGGCACCTAGGGAAACCTAGCAAACCTATACATTTTTGAAAACTAGACACCCAGGGGAATGCAGGATGGGGTGACTCAACTGCCTCCCACCAGGTTCTGTTACCCAGAATCCCTTGCAAAGCTGAAAAGGTGACAAAAAAAACGCATTTTCCTCACATTCTGTGGTGGAAAGTTCTGGAATCTGCGTGGATCAACAAATTTTCACCCACCCCGCGTTCCCCCAGGTCTCCCGAAAAAAATAGTACCTCACTTGCCTGGGTCTGCCAAGTGCCTGTGACAGGAAACAGCTCAAAACGCAACATGGTCGCACCACAATTTGGCAGTGAAAACGGGCCCTTTTTTGGCAAAGTGCCTACCTTTCGTTTTTGAACCCTAGCTCTGCCGGCACCTAGGGAAACCTAGCAAACCTATACATTTATGAAAACTAGACACCCAGGGGAATTCAGGATGGGGTGACTTAACTGCCTCCCACCAGGTTCTGTTACCCAGAATCCCTTGCAAAGCTAAAACATTGGGAAAAATGCATTTTCCTCACATTTCTGTGGTGGAAAGTTGTGAAATCTGCATGGATCAACAGATTTCCACCCACCTCGCGTTTCCCCAGGTCTCCCGAAAAAAATGGTACCTCACTTGCCTGGGTCTGCCTAGTGCCTGCGACAGGAAACAGTGCAAAACGCAACGTGGTCGCACCGCAATTTCGCAGTGAAAACGGGCCCTTTTTTGGCAAAGTGCCTACCTTTCGTTTTTGAATCCTAGCTCTGCTGGCACCTAGGGAAACCTAGCAAACCTATACATTTTTGAAAACTAGACACCCAGGGAAATGCAGGATGGGGTGACTCAACTGCCTCCCACCAGGTTCTGTTACCCAGAATCCCTTGCAAAGATAAAAAATTGACCAAAAAAAACGCATTTTCCTCACATTTCTGTGGTGGAAAGTTCTGGAATCTGCGTGGATCAACAAATTTCCACCCACCCAGCGTTCCCCCAGGTCTCCCAAAAAAAATGGTACCTCACTTGCCTGGGTCTGCCTAGTGCCTGCGACAGGAAACAGCGCAAAACGCAACGTGGTCGCACCGCAATTTCGCAGTGAAAACGGGCCCTTTTTTGGCAAAGTGCCTACCTTTCGTTTTTGAATCCTAGCTCTGCTGGCACCTAGGGAAACCTAGCAAACCTATACATTTTTGAAAACTAGACACCCAGGGAAATGCAGGATGGGGTGACTCAACTGCCTCCCACCAGGTTCTGTTACCCAGAATCCCTTGCAAAGATAAAAAATTGACCAAAAAAAACGCATTTTCCTCACATTTCTGTGGTGGAAAGTTCTGGAATCTGCGTGGATCAACAAATTTACACCCACCCAGCGTTCCCCCAGGTCTCCCAAAAAAAATGGTACCTCACTTGCCTGGGTCTGCCTAGTGCCTGCGACAGGAAACAGCGCAAAACGCAACGTGGTCTCACCGCAATTTCGTAGTGAAAACGGGCCCCTTTTTGGCAAAGTGCCTACCTTTCGTTTTTGAACCCTAGCTCTGCTGGCACCTAGGGAAACCTAGCAAAGCTATACATTTTTGAAAACTAGACACCCAGGGGATTTCAGGATGGGGTGACTCAACTGCTTCCCACCAGGTTCTGTTACCCAGAATCCCTTGTAAAGCTAAAACATTGGGAAAAAACACATTTTCCTCACATTACTGTGTTGGAAAGTTGTGGAATCTGCGTGGATCAACAGATTTCTACCCACCCCGCGTTCCCCCAGGTCTCCAGAGAAAAATGGTACCTCACTTGCCTGGGTCTGCCTAGTGCCTGCGACAGGAAACAGAGCAAAACGCAATGTGGTCGCACCGCAATTTCGCAGTGAAAACGGGCCCTTATTTGGCAAAGGGCCTACCTTTCGTTTTTGAACCCTAGCTCTGCCGGCACCTAGGGAAACCTAGCAAACGTATACATTTTTGAAAACTAGACACCCAGGGAAATTTAGGATGGGGTGACTCAACTGCCTCCCACCAGGTTCTGTTACCCAAAATCGCTTGCAAAGCTAAAAAATTGACAAAAAAAATGAATTTTCCTCAAATTTCTGTGGTGGAAAGTTCTGAAATCTGCGTCGATCAACAAATTTCCACCCACCCCGCGTTCCCCCAGGTCTCCCAAAAAAAATGGTACCTCACTTGCCTGGGTCTGCCTAGTGCCTGCGACAGGAAACAGCGCAAAACGCAACGCGGTCGCACCGCAATTTCGCAGTGAAAACGGGCCCTTTTTTGGCAAAGTGCCTACCTTTCATTTTTTAACCCTAGCTCTGCCGGCACCTAGGGAAACCTAGCAAACCTATACAGTTCTGAAAACTAGACACCCAGGGGAATTCAGGATGGGGTGACTCAACTGCCTCCCACCATGTTCTGTTACCCAGAATCCCTTGCAAAGATAAAAAATTGACAAAAAAAACGCATTTTCCTCACATTTCTGTGGTGGAAAGTTTTGGAATCTGCGTGGATCAACAAATTTCCACCCACCCCGCGTTCCCCCAGGTCTCCCAAAAAAATGGTACCTCACTTGCCTGTGTCTGCCTAGTGCCTGCGACAGGAAACAGCGCAAAACGCAACATGGTCGCACCGCAATTTCGCAGTGAAAACGGGCCCCTTTTTGGCAAAGTGCCTACCTTTCGTTTTTTAACCCTAGCTCTGCCGGCACCTAGGGAAACCTAGCAAAGCTATACATTTTTGAAAAATAGACACCCAGGGGAAATTAGGATGGGGTGACTCAACTGCTTCCCACCAGGTTCTGTTACCCAGAATCCCTTGCAAACCTAAAAAATTGAGGAAAAATACACATTTTCCTCACATTTCTGTGGTGGAAAGTTCTGTAATCTGCGTGGATCAACAAGTTTCCACCCACCCCGCGTTTCCCCAGGTCTCCCGAAAAAAATGGTACCTCACTTGCCTGGGTCTGCCTAGTGCCTGCGACAGGAAACAGTGCAAAACGCAACGTGGTCGCACCGCAATTTCGCAGTGAAAACGGGCCCTTTTTTGGCAAAGTGCCTACCTTTCATTTTTGAATCCTAGCTCTGCCGGCACCTAGGGAAACCTAGCAAACCTATACATTTTTGAAAACTAGACACCCAGGGGAATGCAGGATGGGGTGACTCAACTGCCTCCCACCAGGTTCTGTTACCCAGAATCCCTTGCAAAGCTGAAAAGGTGACAAAAAAAACGCATTTTCCTCACATTCTGTGGTGGAAAGTTCTGGAATCTGCGTGGATCAACAAATTTTCACCCACCCCGCGTTCCCCCAGGTCTCCCGAAAAAAATAGTACCTCACTTGCCTGGGTCTGCCAAGTGCCTGTGACAGGAAACAGCTCAAAACGCAACATGGTCGCACCACAATTTGGCAGTGAAAACGGGCCCTTTTTTGGCAAAGTGCCTACCTTTCGTTTTTGAACCCTAGCTCTGCCGGCACCTAGGGAAACCTAGCAAACCTATACATTTATGAAAACTAGACACCCAGGGGAATTCAGGATGGGGTGACTTAACTGCCTCCCACCAGGTTCTGTTACCCAGAATCCCTTGCAAAGCTAAAACATTGGGAAAAATGCATTTTCCTCACATTTCTGTGGTGGAAAGTTGTGAAATCTGCATGGATCAACAGATTTCCACCCACCTCGCGTTTCCCCAGGTCTCCCGAGAAAAATGGTACCTCACTTGCCTGGGTCTGCGTAGTGCCTGCGACAGGAAACAGCACAAAACGCAACGTGGTCGCACCGCAATTTCGCAGTGAAAACTGGCCCTTTTTTGGCAAAGGGCCTACCTTTCGTTTTTGAACCCTAGCTCTGCCGGCACCTAGGGAAACCTAGCAAACCTATACATTTTTGAAAACTAGACACCCAGGGGAATTCAGGATTGGGTGACTCAACTGCCTCCCACCATGTTCTGTAAACCAGAATACCTTGCAAAGCTGAAAAATTGACAAAAAAATGCATTTTCCTCACATTTCTGTGATGGAAAGTTCTGGAATCTGCGCAAAGTGGCAAAGTGCCTACCTTTTGTTTTTGAACCCTAGCTCTGCTGGCACCTAGGGAAACCTAGCAAACCTATACATTTTTGAAAACTAGACACCCAGGGAAATTCAGGATGGGGTAACTCAACTGCCTCCCACCATGTTATGTTACCCAGAATCCCTTGCAAAGATAAAACTGACAAAAAAAACGCATTTTCCGCACATTTCTGTGGTGGAAAGTTCTGGAATCTGCGTGGATCAACAAATTTCCACTCACCCCGCGTTCCCCCAGGTCTCCTGAAAAAAATGGTACCTCACTTGCGTGGGTAGGCATTGTGGCTGCAACAGGAAAAGGCCCAAATCGTACGGTGGAGACTTAAAAATAACCTATAGCAAAACTACCTTATTTTTGGGGGGGCACCTGAGTTTTTGGCCCGGGCCTCGGCGGCCATCTTTGGAAACAACCAAACCCAAACAGTTCTGAAAACTAGACACCTGGGGGAGTCCAGGGAGGTATGGCATGCGTGGGTCCCCCAACGTATTCCTACCCAGAATTCCTTGCAAACTCTAAAATTAGGTAAAAAAACACTTTTCCATACATTTTTGCGTGGGATCTCCGTGCCGGCTCAAATGTCCTACCACCCAGCGTTCTGCTTGATCTCCCGAGTAAAATGATACCTGACTTTTGTGGGCGTCCAAAGCAGAACAGGCTAAAAATGTATTTTTAAGAAATTGTAGCGTTCGGGATTGACAAATTAAGCACAGAGAATTCTACTGTTTTGAGGTCATCCTAGTCACAGGCCTTTGGCCCACCCACGCAAGTGAGGTATCATTTTACTCGGGAGAACAAGGGGAACACTGGGTGGTAGGACATTTGTGCCGGCATGGAGATCCCACGCAAAAATATATGGTAAAGTGATTTTTTTCCTGAATTTTAAGGTTTTCAGGGAATTCTGGGTAGGAAAACGTTGGGGGATCCACGCATGCCATAACTCCCTGGACTCCCCCGGGTGTCTAGTTTTCAGAACTGTTTGGGTTTTGTAGTTTCTCAAGTTTGCTGCCGAGCCCCGGGCCAAAAACTCAGGTGCCCCCCCAAAACAAGGTAGTTTTGCATAAGGTAATTTTTAAGTCTCCACCGTACGATTTGGGCCTTATCTTGTTGCAGCCACTATGCCTACCCACGCAAGTGAGGTACCATGTTTTTTCGGGAGACCTGGGGGAACGCTGGGTGGGTGGAAATTTGTTGATCCACGCAGATTCCAGAACTTTCCACCACAGAAATGTGAGGAAAAGGCTTTTTTGTGAATTTGTTAGCTTTGCAAGGGATTCTGGGTAACAGAACCTGGTGGGAGGCAGTGAAGTCACCCCATCCTGAATTACCCTGGGTGTCTAGTTTTCAAAAATGTATAGGTTTGCTAGGTTTCCCTAGGTGCCGGCAGAGCTAGGGTTCAAAAACGAAAGGAAGGCACTTTGCCAAAAAAGGGGCAGTTTTCAATGCGAAATTGAGGTGCGAACACGTTGCGTTTTGCGCTGTTTCCTGTCGCAGGCACTAGGCAGACCCAGGCAAGTGAGGTACCATTTGTTTTGGGAGACCTGGGGGAACGCTGGGTGGGTGAAAATGTGTGTGAGCCCAGTGATGCCACACTTTTGCACACAAAAATGTTTGAAAAAACAAATTTTTTCATCTACATTTAAAGTTTGCTAGGGATTCTGAGAAAAGGAACGTTGGAGAATCCATGCAAGCCATACCCCCTTGAAAGCCCCCAGATGTCTACTTTCCAAAAATGTGTGGGTTTGCTAGGTTTACCTAGATGTCAACCGAGGAAGGAGTGAAAAGCCCATGTGACCCCCCCTAGCTAAACCAATTAGTTTTGACAAAATTAGTTGTTTACTTGTGTGGCGTGACAATTTGGGCGCAATATTGCAAGGAAAATATGACGGACACTGTGAGTTTTGCAGGATATTGTGGATAAAATTAATTGTTAGATTTCACCAGAGAGACATCACCATGTAGTCCCATGGGTTTTCAACAATATGTGCAATTGGCAGGTTATTCGTAGGCGGAATGTACACCTTGGCACAGAGACTATGAAACACAAAATCCCTACAGAGCCCTCTATTCCTCAAACACACACACAAACTGGTTGGATTTGGCACGAGGGCGAGTGATGGTTCAGTATATATAATTTTATTAACAAGAGATTTTACAAAAATGAAATGCACTGCCAATTACACGGACAAAAAAACTGAACCAATGACTCGCAGCTCGTGAGCTATAAAGCCACTTCAAGGCACCAACCGCTTTACAGGCCATAAACACACCTTTCATACCTGACGCACAGAAGACCATTCACACCACCAGGCACAAAAACAACTCATCACAACATTTACAAAAAAGTGACAAGGTGCGTCCTGCTTCAAAAAAACAAAAAAAAAAACAAAACTACACTGACATCAAGTTTTCAAACACACACACACATACTGGTTGGATTTGGCACGAGGGTGAGTGATGGTTCACTATATACCATTGTATTAGCAAGTGATTTCACAAAAAATGAAATACACTGTTAATAATGGAAAGGACAAGAAACTGAACCATTGACTCACAGCTCGTGAGCTGTAAAGCCACGACAAGGCACCAACCTCTTTACAGGCCATTCATACACCTTTCATACGTGTGACACATACAAAACATTCACACCGCCAGCCGCGGACCCATCACATTACTACACTTCCACCAGCAGACAACGCCAATCAAGGGCCCATCACTTTCACATGCCCACATTCCTGACACAGCAACTACACAAACTCATGAATTACATGGAGTGGCGCTCAACTAGCACTGTGTGTAGTAACCAGCATTAAGTCACTTCCCACACACCGCCAGCCAAGCACCGTCCACGCACACCACCAGCCAAGCACCAGACCACACACACTGCCAGTCAAGCACCAGACCACGCACACCGCCAGCCAAGTACCAGTCCACACACACACCGCCAGGAAAGCACCAGCCCACAGACACCGCCAGCCAAGCACCAGTCCAGGCACACCACCAGCCAAGCACCAATCCAAACACAACACCAGGCAAGCGCAAGACCACGCACACCGCCAACCAAACACCAGACCACGCACACCACCAGGCAAGCACCAGTCCACACACACCGCCAGGACAGCACCACTCCACACACACAGCCAGCCAAGCACCAGTCCAGGCACACCACCAGCCAAACACCAATCCAAACACAACACCAGGCAAGCGCAAGACCACGCACACCGCCAACCAAACACCAGACCACGCACACCACCAGGCAAGCACCAGTCCACACACACCGCCAGGACAGCACCACTCCACACACACAGCCAGCCAAGCACCAGTCCAGGCACACCACCAGCCAAGCACCAATCCAAACACAACACCAGGCAAGCGCAAGACCACGCACACCGCCAACCAAACACCAGACCACACACACCACCAGCCAAACACCAGTCCACACACACCACCAGGCAAGCGCTACTCCACACACACTGCCAGCCAAGCTCCAGCCCAGGCACACCACCAGCCGAGCACCAATCCCAACACACCACCAGGCAAGAGCAAGACCACGCACACCGCCAACCAGGCACCAGACCACGCACTCTCCAGCCAAGCACTAGTCCACAGACACCGCCAACCAAGCACCAGTCCACAGACACTGCCAGCCAAGCGACAAACCATGCACACCGTCAGACAATGGACACTACACACAAATCAACATCATACTTTAGTTTTTTTTCAAAACAAATGAAAAACAAAAACAAATTGCAAATTGCTACAAATCTACTAACACAACAACTAAATCTAAATACACTACACAAATGCCAACTTTGAAACTGAACATTAAGTTTTAAAGAATAGAGACCAGCCAGTTCACTTTACCACTCATGGATGCTCCCAAAAATTATTTTGCGTGTGGTACATTCTAAAACAAGCAGGTACACACAGACCAGGGTTTGAAGGACAATCGGGGCAGTACATACAAACCTCCTTCCGCAAACCTCTTCGCCACAGACTCTACATCTCCGACTGGGAAAGTCTTTTGAAGTTGTAGGAGGAATTTGATCAGGAAAGTGGCGATCTTTCAATCTGGCAACATCCTCCACCACTCCAACTCTAGGAACACTTGCCTGTTCCACTAAAACAAGGCTGCCTATTACAGACTCCTGAAACTTTACAAAAGTCAACTTTGACTGAGGACAAGATTGCTGGAACACAACAAAAGCATTAAAGGTTGCCAAGTGGAAAAGATGGATAGCCAACTTCTTGTACCAAATGTAAGCCTTACGAAGAGCAGCATACGGTTCCAACCTCTGATCTTTTCTGTCAACACCACCCATGTGCCTATTATAGTCTAAAATGCACACAGGTTTGCGCGCTTCTGCAACCTGACCCCAAACAGTAACCGGTTCAGTGCTTTCATCATGTATGGAAGTCAACATATAGACATCTCTCCTGTCTGAAAACTTCACAGCTAGAAGCTCCTCACAATGCAATGCACTGCACAGTCCCCGAGCAAGCTTTTGACAAACAAGTTCTTTTGGGAAACCTTTACGGTTAGAGCAGATTGTGCCACTTTGGCCAATTCCCTGAACAACCGCACACCAGTGTAGAAGTTATCTACATATAAATTATGGCCTTTGTTAAAAAATCCTCGACCAAGTTCCCACACAATTTTCTCAGTCACTCCAAAAGTCGACGGACAACCAGGGTGGTTGATCCTGGATTCCTTACCGGTGTACACCCTGAAATTAGAGACATATCCAGTCCGACTGTCACACAGCATATAAAGCTTAATTCCATAGCGTGCCCTCTTACTAGGAATGTATTGCCAAAATACCAAGCGGCCCTTGAACAACAGCAAAGACTCATCCACTGCAATTTCTTTCCCAGGAGCAAAGATCTCAGGAAATCGATCTACAAAATGATCAATGACAGGCCGAATCTTGAAAAGACGGTCACAATCAGGGTGATCTCGTGGCAAAGCTGAACCATTGTCAACAAAATGCATCATCCGAAGCAGAACCAAATACCTATCACGACTCATGACTGCCGGAAATATAGCTGTTGCCATCAAGGGACTAGTAGACCAATATGAAGCCATTGATGTTTTTCTAAGCAAGCCCATCAAAAAAGTTAAACCCAAAAACTTTTTCATCTCCTCCAAATTTGTGGGAGTCCACCAGCTAGCTCTAGCGTGGGGCTTAAGGCTGGCACTGTTCTCCCTCAAAAACTGTTCTGCATACAAATTAGTCTGCTCTACAATCTCTGCCAAAAACACATCATCCATAAACAACTTGAAAAAATCAATTGGCAAAAAGTTTTCAGTGTTCACCCTACACCTTGGAACACCAGTAAATTCAGGCAATGCCGGCTGCACCATGCCTGGTGCAACCCAGAGGTCAGAACTTTCAACGTCAAGTCTTGCAGCCGTAGGCTGCCGCCCAGCTGCCTCTTGTCTCACTACACCAACTGGAAGCCTAGCAGCCCCAGGCTGCAGCCCAGATGCCTCTTGCTGCACTATCGGCACAGCAATGTCCTCCGCAACCACAGGCACTTCATCCACACCAAAAGTAGCTTCATCAGCACTCAGAGTATCTTCATCATCAGATGAAGCCATGTGTAGAGAAAACTCACTACCTGAATCTTCACCTCCCACCTCTGCCTCAGAATCAGAGTCAGTCTCTGGACCATGGTCAGAGGAAGAATCAAAAAGCATTCCAACAACTTGCTGAGCAGTAATACGGCAGCTAGCCATTATCCTTACTAAGAAAGGAGTCTGCACAAACAACTCAACAACCCCAACACTGTGCAAAGTAAGTAAAAAAATGTAAGCATTTATCACAAAGATCTATATACTGAAAAAAATATACAATTCACTTACAAGAGACAGCTACACTCACCAGCACCTACTCTGCAAAGACACAGCAAATAGGCAACGATATCCCACTAGAAAGAAGAAAAACTTACATCTACAGAAGTACACATCAAGAACAAATGCAAAACATGTTTTACAATCACAAAAAACAGAAACCAAACATACTCGTATTATTACACACTTTGCAAAAAAAACAATTACATTAAAATTGAACAAAAAAGGTCTCTTACCAAACACATGCAACTACACAAACAGCAGAACAGCAGAACCACCAGTAACGGAACCGCACACTGCAACAATCTAAAGAGAAAATAAAACAATACACATTAGAAGAAACAAAAACAATACTCATTACAACAGGCTATGTCTCAGGGTATGTCACAAATGGGGTGTCTGTCCCCATGGGGGGCAGGATATAAATCTTTTTAAATGTGTGCCCCCTGGAAGCAACCCTCCAGAGGGCAGAAAGGCGAAATTAAGACACTAATCTGCCCCCAGAGGGGGCAGAACATTTTTTGAAAACATATGGGCCCAAGGAAGCAACCCTTGGCCAAGGGGTCGCTTCCTATACAAAAAAAACAATCCCTGGTGTCTAGAGGGCTTTTCTATCCCCCCTGGGTCCAGAAACGGTAAAAAACAGCCAATCTGCCCCCAGGGGGGGCAGAACAGTCTAAAATATTTATATTGCCCACTGGAAGCGACCCTTGCCCAAGGGGTTGCTTCCTTTATGTAAAAAAAACCGAATCCCTGGTGTCTAGTGGGCTAATCTACCCCCGCTGGGTCCAGAATTGGCGCAAAAAACAGCCAATCTGCCCCCAGTGGGGGCAGAAAAGTCTAAACAAATTATTTAGCCCCCTGGAAGCGACCCTTGCCCAAGGGGTCGCTTCCTTTATAAAAAAAAAAACAATCCCTGGTGTCTAGTGGGCTTTTCTACACCCCCCCGGGTCCAGATTAGGCCCAAAAAACGGCCGATCTGCCCCCAGGGGGGCAGAAAAGACTAAAATAATTTATAAGCCCCTAGGAAGCGACCCTTGCCCAAGGGGTCCCATCCTTGATAAAAAAAGACCAATCCCTGGTATCTAGTGGGCTTTTCTACCCCCCCTGGGTCCAGATTCGGCCCAAAAAACGGCCGTTCAAAAGTCTAAAAAACATTGGTTGCCCCTAGGAAGCGACCCTTACCCAAGGGGTCGCTTCCTTTATAAAAAAAAGAACAATCCCTGGTATCTAGTGGGCTTTTCTACCCCCCCTGGGTCCAGATTCGGGAAAAATAGTCCTGATCTGCCCCAGGGGGGGCAGAAAAGTCTGAAATCAAAATTGCACCCCAAGGAAGCGACCCTTGCCCAAGGGGTCGCTTCCTATACAAAGAAAAACATCCCTGGTGTCTAGTGGGGGCATTTATGGTGTAGGATCGCGACGCTGTGCGCGATCCTGCACCAGAAATGCCCTGCATTGGGACATCAGGGGCTCCCCCCGATGCCTCAAGGCACCGAGAAACGTGGCCCCCGCCCCACCGGAGAGCACAAAACCTACCTTGTTGCTGGACGCGCTGGAAACAAATGACTTCCAGCGCGTCCAGCACTTCCTGATGACGTCGGCGCGCGCCGTGCGCGCTGACGTCACCAGGAAGCGTGGGGGCGCCAGGGGGTGGCAGCGGAAAGTCTTCCGCTGCCACCCCTGCTAAAATGAAGAACATCGTTGCCCCAGGGGGGGAGCACCAGCGCTCCCCCCGAGGGCTGCGCCGATGACGGAGCGGTTCCGTCATGAGCACAGCCCAACCGACGCTGATGACGGAACCGCTCCGTCATCAGCGTCGAAGGGGTTAAGCTGAAAGCATAGATAAGGTGGAACTCCCATATCCAGCAAAATACTCCACAGCTGGTTCCGGTCCACCATATCAAATGCTGATTTCAGGTCCACGAAGGTAAGATACAAGCTCCCTCCTTCCAAAACGACATGCTTCCAGTAAATTAGCTGGAGCCTAAATAACTGATCTATAGTAGAAGTTTTGGCCCTAAAACCTGCTTGTAAAGGGGTCAAAATGTCATGGTCTCGAATCCATTCCTGCAATCTTTCTAATAGCACCCTTGCATAGATTTTTTTAGATACATCGATTACCCTAATTGGCCTATAATTGGCTGGTTCCATGGGGTACCCCTTTTTATAAATGGGGATTATCTCTGCCCCGGCCCACGTACTCGGAGCCTGGAGGCCCTGAAGAATTACGTTAAAGAGTGATTGGAAATAGGGAACCCACACTACTTGTTAGTTTTTGTAAAGATCTCCCGGAATCCTATCTAATCCTGGTGCTTTGTTCAATTGGAGCCTGTCTAAGGCTAGTTTAACCTCGGCCAAGGAGCAGCGAGGTATGCTCCACAAGGAATCGGAGGTTTGAAGACAAACCGGCAACTCACTTGGTTCAGTTGAGGTAATTGAATATAATTCCTTAAAATATAGACGCCAGGCTTCCTCAGCGATATTTGGTTCAATGATAGTCTTGCCCTCTGGCATCCCTGTATGAACCAGGTTCCAAAATGACATTGCATCTTTTGTATCTAAGGCAATCTTAATAGCCTGCCATCTATCCACTTCCCATTCTGATTTTGCATTAAAAACAGTTTTCTTAAAATCCAGCCTAGCTTCCTTTATACGTAAACGATCACCCCCCTTCAGGGTTGATAACAAATTTTGCTTAGCCACCCTACAACCCCTGGTAAACCAAGGGTTTTTTTCCCCACGTTTTTTGCACGTA
The DNA here is from genome assembly GCF_964261635.1 of Lissotriton helveticus. NCBI lineage: Eukaryota > Metazoa > Chordata > Amphibia > Caudata > Salamandridae > Lissotriton > Lissotriton helveticus. The sequence goes on from NC_136070.1 coordinate 832,856,315, forward strand.
TTTAACCTACTACTATAAAAGTAGTCCCCCAGAGTCAGAACCATTTCCTGGTGGATTTTCCCCAGGTCATCACCCTGTCCGGTCTTAAGATTTTTTCCAGACACGATGCTTGCCTTTTCTAGGATGGGGATAATACTGTTATACATGCTTGACATTGTTTCTGGAGATTGAATAATTTTGGCACAGCGAATACGCCTCCCTCCATCGACTGCTCTGAAGTCGCTTCTAGGAGGAAGTATAATACCTTGATCAGTTTAAATCATACCAAAATCCAGCAAAATGACCGAAGAATTATGATCACTTTTGGTGCGCTGCTCAACACTGAAGTCTGCCACTTTGTGCCAAATTTCTAGACTAATTAAAAAATAATCAATTACTGATGCCTGGCCCGACCTCTCAAAGGTTGGGTGCCCTGGATTGTCACTGGGAAATCGCTCATTGCAGGGCCTCAAGGAAAAAGTAAATGTGAGCTAAGTCAATTGGAGAACAAGCGGGGTCCACCCCATTATCGGATAGATATTAGGGGGTGGAATCAACCAAAGTGCATCCTCGTCACTAGTAATCGGTTTCACAAGACCACTCAGGGGTTCATAGTGGCAATTGAAATCCCCACCAATCAAAAAGGGCACATCACCTGGAAAGGAGTTCAGAAGGCTCACCAAGGAATCTAATGTTGGAGAAGTCCCCCCATGCTGGACTGGCGGAGAATAGATATTAATGAGTGCCAATGTTGCGAATTTTTTGTGACTCAAGAGGATACAGATTATGTCAGGGGAATGGGTATCCACTCTTTTCATCCAAGGTGTGTTCCCACCCATATGCATAAACCCCCCTATGGGCTACCTCTGGGGCCCTTAACGGCAGGCTCACAGTATGTCAAAAACCCTGCTCTATGAACAGAGCTTAGGGCCCAGGTCTCTTGAAAAAGGCAAATCCCATGCGAATCAATGTAATCTCCCCAGCTCGGCAAGTCAAGTTTGGCTGCGAGACCCGCAATGTTCCAAGACAACATTTTTAGGCCACCAGACGGACCCTCCACATCGCTCCCTACATTTACCTCAAAGCCTGCACGATCTAGTGAGCCAGAGAGACTAATACAGGGGCAGGGAGGTGATACAACTTCAGGGGATATTGTAGCATCACTAAATAGGATGTGTGCATCCATCATTAGAGCCTGGTGCCCATCATCTACAACTTGGTCTACTAAAAAAGTTTTTCCACTATCACTAGGCCCTATTACCTCATCAATCAAGGAAACTAGTTTCTTCCCCCGGATGGCCTTCCTATATTTACAACCAGCTGCCTCTTTTGTGGTGTAGCTATAGATGTATCAATAGGTGGTGGTCAATCTACCAAGTCCAACACACTAAATCTATTGCTTGCTGGGAGACCTAATGGATGCTGATTACCACCCACCTCTTTTCTATGGCTCTGGCTAGCGTATTGGACTCGCCACTCCATATTGTTTCCATGATAGCCTATGATAAGGAGGAGGATAGAAGTAACTTAGATCCAGGGGCTGGATTAACATTTGAGAGTGATTGGAAAGCCCCGTACAAACATGTTCAACCACCCTACTATCCTTAAACTTAATAACAATACAATCCCCCTCCACATCTTTAGGTCTACGTCCCACCCATCCCACTCATCTGGCAAATAAGATTTGGCATTGTACATTTCTAGGGAGTGGTCGATTTTTACTCAACCAGTGGATGGATTTGTTTTTTAATTCGGTATAGGACTCAGTTACATATTCACCCAGTTTGGGAACCCCAGCCAAGACAACTCCATAGGGTACACTTTCAGGAGGTAAGTCAATAGTTGGAAGATTAGTCTCCATATCTTCAGGGACCCTTTTATTTTTCAGCCTTCTGTCTACGGTTTGCCATTCCTCCTCTCCTTGACGTTGCAGGGCTTTAGTTGATTTAGTATTGCAAGCCGTAGGCACATCGTCATCTGGACATACACCAGTAGTTGAACAGATTAAATTATCCAAAGAATTAGGAGGACAACTAGGAGTCAGTATTGAGGTAGTGGATAGAAACCCTTCATGCATATGGTTTGCTGAGGTATGACCAAGATGTGCCATTTTACCCTTGATAAAATCCAGACACAACCTAGAAAGTATTCTATTTTAGTAAGCCTTTGCTCTATTAATAAAGATCTTCCCTCTAAGGGCTGCAGTGATGATAAGATTAGAGCACCCAATTTAGACAGGAGTAGATCTTCTACCGAAGAAGATGTTTTAGTAGTATCCGCCACATCAGAGTTAATTAATGCAGGCGAAATCTCCCGTAAGTCTTCAGTGACTTGTGGTTCCATGGTAACTAGATCCTTGTTGTTATTGAGCTTCGGCACCTTAGGTTTTCTACCCAGCATAGCAACTCCTGCACGCTTCCTTTTGGGGATTGCCCCCTCAGTGCACCCATGCGATTGTGGTGGAGTACCGGAGACTTCAGAGTTACATACTACTATGTTACCGTCAGAAATAGCCAGTATCTTGTCAGTCAATACTGCCGATTGTGGAAGCTCCCCAGTCAAGGGTATATTAACCATAACTTGTGGTGGCTGTACGTTAGTCACACTCAGGAGCCCAACAGCAGCATCCCGTTTCTGATGCCTTTCGGGTGTGCGAGCATTTGACAGAGCCCCTATCGAGGACCTTTTGGTAAAAACAGGGTTCTGGGACAACCGACGCTCTGTTATAGCTATCTTGTGGTTCAAAACAGACGATGCCCTCGTAATAAATTGGACTAGTGTCCCAGCGACATACCCACCCGTCAACACTTTCTTTTCCCTACATTCGTGCCCAGCCATTACCAAGTCCAGGTATAAATAACTTTAATCGGTACTGACAGGACGAGGATAACCTTCACTATGGCCGACACTACATATTAGAGGGGAGGCCCGGCCCGGTCTCCTCCGGGCTACAACGGGCTTAAACGGGCCCGCCCTTGGCCCGGGCTTCGCCCAGCGCACGCCCGCGTGCATCCCGCGAGCTGTGAAATAGCGTTGTGGGCGGGAGTATCTTCAAGCCCAGGTGTGTGGTGTTAGTGGGCTCCTGGTCCGTGTAGTCCCCCGGGATCTTGCGCAGAGGTGAGGGAAACAGCACAAAGTCTGGCTGCGAGTGGCTCCCGCGAAGCGGGGGCCGCGAGCCTTGAAATAGCGCTGTGGGCGGGAGTATCTTGAAGCCCAGGTTTGTGGCGTTAGTGGGCTCCTGGTCCATGTAGTTCCCCGGGCTCTTGCGCAGCAGTGAGGAAAACAGCACAAAGTTCGGCTGTGGGTGCCTCCCGCGAAGCGGGGGCCACGAGCCGTGAAATAGCGCTGTGGGCGGGAGTATCTCCAAGCCCAGGTGTGTGGCGTTAGTGGGCTCCTGGTCCGTGTAGTCCCCCAGGCTCTTGCGCGGCGGTGAGGGAAACAGCACAAAGTCCGGCTGCGAGTGGGTCCCGCGAAGCGGGGGCCACAAGCAGTGAAATAGCACTGTGGGCGGGAGTATCTTCGAGCCCAGGTGTGTGGCGTTAGTGGGCTCCTGGTCCGTGTAGTCCCACGGGCTCTTGCGCAGCGGTGAGGGAAACAGCACAAAGTCCGACTGCAAGCGTATTTTTTCAGGAACTCACCGTCCCAAACCCGTAAGTCCTACACTGGCCTGAGAACTCCTTCTACGTTTGTTCCACCTGCGCATGCTATGACAAACAAAATCTTAGCATACGAGAACGTGGTATTACAGGATGTCAACACGATTATGGGCGAACAGAAATTCACCAAATTCAACATCAGCAAGAGTGAGAAGACAGCACTGATGTCTTTGAAAGACAACAAAGAGGTGATCATTAAGCCTGCAGACAAAGGGGGAGCCATTGTGATGCAAGATGTCTCGAAATACAAAGAAGAAATTTTAAACAACTCAATGATAGAGTCAGCTACAAGAAACTACCAGGTGATCCCTCCAAAGTTCTTGCAGCAGAAATACTACAACTCACTCAAGGTGGCCCCAACCAGGGTTTCCTTTTTGATCTTGAATTCCAATACCTTAATAATTCCAGATTACCCACAATCTACACCCTTCCCAAGATACACACGGACATGACCAACCCACCCGGACGCCCCATAGTGTCTGGGTGTGGTTCTATGCTGGTGCCTTTGTGTAGGTATATTGATTTCTTCCTGAAACCAATCGCAGAGAGTACGCAGACCTACCTTCGTGACACAACACAGACCATTAATATCATTGATGGGCAGCCCTTTGATCCCAACAACCAATTGTTAGTCACCTGTGACATTGTATCACTATATACCAGCATCCCCCAGGAGACTGCTTTAGACGTCATCTCCACTGTATTGGACCAACGTGAGGCACTGTTACCTGTGCCCACTGTTTTCATCGTTTACCTGTTGAGGATCGCCATGATGAGGAACTTCTTCATCTTCCAGAACTGCTTCTATTTACAAACAAAGGGAGTAGCGATGGGGGCAACCTTTGCCCCGGACTTGGCTATTCATTTTATGGCAGCTTTTGAAAGCAAGTTTATCTTTGATGATCTCAACCCCTTCCGGCACAACGTGGGGGCTATGGATGCGCTACATAGATGACATCCTCATGCTATGGACAGGTGACCTATCACAGCTGACAGCCTTCCATGCATGGCTCAACATGAGATCCTGTGATATTCAATTCATGCTGCAATCTGATGCCAATAAGATACATTTCTTGGATTTATCCATTTATGCAGACGGCGACGTCCTACGTACTACCTTGTAAATAAAACCGGCTGAACGCAACTCACTTCTCCAGTACACAAGTCACCACCCCAGAGGACTGAGGGATAGTCTGCCCTACTGGCAGTTCTTGCGCATCCGGAGGAATTGTTCCTTGAAAGAACACTATATGAGTGAATCCGAGGATCTGAAGGATCGCCTCATTGAACGGGGGTATCCCAGAAGGCTTGTCAAGAGGGCCAGAAAACGGGCTTGGATCTGTCCCAGAGAATCATTACTTCAACCAAGCGACCGACCTAACACCGAAGAGCAGAGGTTGATTTGTGTTACTACGTTTTCAACCAAAAGTAACACAATAAAAAAGGCCATTAACAGGCACTGGAATCTCATATCGGATGATCTCGCACAGGAAGCACATCCCATGCACTCATTTAAAAAGGCAAAGAACATTGGGGACCATGTTGTCCGTTCATTCCTGGACCCACCTGCAGCAACCACGATACTGTCCCTTTGGAATTTACCTCCGGTACTCGGACACCACAGATGTGGTCATTGTAAAGCTTGCGCCAACACAATTCAAACAAAGGAATTCCACCACAAACACCACAAGATCCTGCTGAAAGCCTACTCTATCTGCTATACCTCTGATGTCATCTACTGTATTGTATGCCCCTGTGATTTGATCTACGTGGGACAGATCCAACAAAAGATCAAAGCGAGGATTCTACAACACTCCAGCAGCATTCGATGTGAAGTGGTGGGCGCCCCGCTGGTGGAGCATTTCAAACAAGCTGGTCATGCGCCTGAAAGTTGCAAGTGGATTGTATTGGAAAGAGTTACCCTTGGACCAAGGGGTGGCAACATCGGATCAGTGCTTGACATCCGAGAATCGAAATGGATGACCGTTTTTGATTCTGTCAATAGTGGGCTTAACGAGATGGACAGTAGTTATGCCCAATTAGCAACCATATGCCCCATGACCACTACACTACACACATAACTGACCCTTCTCTAACCTCTTTCTCTGTAAATGTGCTGTAAATTCTATCTAGCACTACGCCAGGTACCGGCGCACCTTTACTATCATGTACAGAGTGGTACGCGCGATAGGACCTGATTTGTACTATTTAATTATATTGTATTGATTGCTGTCTATCTGCCAGTCATGTATTTACTGCCATTGTGATTGATTTGTACCTTGAGATCTTTTATACCCAAATTATACCCCACTTGAATTGCGTTTTTTACCACCCTGTGAGGTAGGTACGTGCTGTGATATTCAGGGGCTATCTGGGTTATAGTAATTTATTCATGAACAATTGTGCGGCTGTTTTGTATTTAACACTTGTTCGCACCATACATGTGTGGTCTCTGTACAAATTCCTTGATTTCGGGAAATTACTTACCGAGATTCCTTGCCCCTTAGCGCCTTTACCACCCTGCGAGGTAGGCATAGGCTTTTTTGGCATTCGGAGTCTATTGTTTTTTTACAATCAGCCTTTATGGCATTCTGCACGTATCGGTAGATGCCGTGACGGTCCTCGCTAACTTTTCCAAGGTCCTCATTGCTACACTGGTTCCCTTCTGCGATACTGATGAGATCCGATCATGCCCCTTGATTTTTGATTTTTTGATTTTAGGATCATCTGCAGACATAATCATACCTAATTCCCACCATAGTCACCAGCTTTCATTGTCTTCTATTGTAGTAAGAGACATCCGCTGTATTTAGTCTTTCTTCTCTTTCCCTACGCATTGAGCGTGAGCACTACATGCACGCGCGCCCGAAGCCGTCAGTTTAGGCTTCTTAAACAGCGTCTCTTCACCGGGTCCCTTGCTTGACTGATCCTAGCCTCGGCTCACGACGGATTGATTCCCTCTCTTCAGGTATGTCCCGCCAACCTCGTCTCTATCCCGTTTCATACGATGTTGCACTAACCAAACCATCACTGTTTGGAGTGTAATTCTTGGCCTCATTCATTTTTTTCAGAGACGGCACTAGTGCCGACCGTTCCTTGGCGGCTTTCAATTCAAAATCTAGGATTTTACCAAAAAGAACAGTTTCCTTTTTGTAAGTCTGGACCTCGTCTTTTACCATTGCTTTGACATTAGATATATAAGCATGCCATTCAGCCCATTCTGACATCGTGCCCATAATCTTTGTCTTATAGATGAGATCCCGCCTCTTACTCGAGGACATCCATATGTCCTTCCCAGTATTTTTTATTTTTTATTTTTTTTGTGCTTTATTCGATTTTGTTTAAAATCATAAAAGCGTACAGGTAAAAAACTACAATCATAATTAAAAAGTATATACGTATAAGGTGCAGATTATCTACAAATAAAAAGTTGAAAACAATTGCTCACCCTATGAATATAACTATCAAGATAATGACATGCTTTACAGGGTTGATGTTAGCAGTTCTTCTATTACATCAGAAGGAAAGTTGATAGGGGTTGCAGTGCTTAAGTCTATTATGCGGTAAATCAAATCTGTTAGGCACGGGGATACTACAACAATATGGTAAACAAACTCCTCTACCCAGCCTGGTACTTTCCTCAGCCATTGGTCTGGGATCATGGATATATGAGGTGCTTGGGTAGAAGTCGTGTAGATCCCAGGTGGATATGGGGCCATCGCCTTCTTTAAGTGGCCAAGTTTGGAGGTATGGAACGATGTATCTACTCCTGAATCTTATTAAAACCAGGTCACCAATGATGTCTTTTGGAAGGGGACCTAGCCAACCCACTCTCCTCACGCTCATAATCCTGCCATCAAGATCATGAGGCAGGGGTCTATTTTTAGATAACCAAAACTGGACCTTATTTAGCAAGTCATGTTGTCTCTCTAATTTTCCCTTGTTTAGTTGCGGGACTCCCGAGAGAACGCACACGAATGGAGCGGCCTCTGGAGGTAGATGAATTCGAGAAACCCTGTTGCGCTCTACTCTGGGGACAATATTATACACTGTAGTGGGTTTAAGAGGGGCTCTAGGAACTTTTAAGGGCAGAGAAGTGGGAGCTAGTACTTGAGTTTGGGGAACTGTATTTTGAGTGATTAGGGATGATTAGATATTGTAGCGTGGGTGGAGGGTAACAGATTAAATTTGATTTTTTCCTCAATCCCTGTCAGTCTATCCCCCAAGGTGTTAATTTTGTCAATCAGGGGGTGTATAATAGATTTAATCAGTTGTTCGATCATTGACAATAATGCCATCTGAGAAGAGGGAGGTAAGTTGTCTAGTTTTTTAGCCACCTCTGGAATTGGGGGGGAATTAGTAAGGGGCAGAGTTGAGGTTAGGGACCCAGTCTGTATTTTTTGTATTTTGTATTAGCTCTCATTATATATATCCCCGTCATGCTTCCTTTTGGTAGGTGTAGCCCGGACAGGTACCATACATTGGGTGTTGGCTTTTGTAAATATGGAAAAGGGTTCCAGCGCTCTCTCATTAGGAGCTATCGGATTAATGTTAGTTGGAGGGGAGGGTAATCCTACAGGGGCATACCTAGTCTTACACAGACTATTTAATTCCTCCAACAATGAGAGGCTACACACTGTACTAGTTATTTCTGGAGCAGATTGATTGTTAGTTTGGCTGTCTATAAGCTGGTCGGAACTGACTTTGTCAGCATCTACATGCGTGGGTAACAGTATATTATACGTGTACTTGTCATGCATCCTCGAGCAAGGATCCGACCGAAGGGCTAGTTTAGTGGCAACCCCTTTGTGGGTCATAATATGACTTGGATGTGAATAAAATTAATACGATTAGTAGGGAGATACTACTGTCCAATACAGGATGTATATCAGTAGCTTTACCCCCTTTTGAAAGGCCAAATAACGTGGCCCGTCCCGTCCTCCTCGGGCCTCTGAGGGCCCGCCCTGTGCCCGGGCTTAGCCCGGCGCCGCCCGCGTGCGTCCCGCGGGACGGGAGGCGTTCCGGTGTTTAATAGCGCCTCCGGGCCCAGCCAGTGACGTCCCAGGTGCGCCGCTAGTCCCTGGGGCACCTGGGGACTGAAGTCCTTTGCTGTGTGGGGAGAGCTGCGGTGTCGGTCCGGCCGTTGCCCTCACGGCGCTGTGCAGGTGAGCTGGTGGGCGAGATGAAGCAAAGCCGTTGCCCTCACGGCGGGAACGGTGGCGAGTGCAGTCTTGCCCGGTAAGAGCCCCCCACAGAGCGCCCGGCGCTCCGGTGTTCAACAACGCCTCCGGGCGCAGCCAGCGACGCCCCGGGTGCACCGCCAGTTCCCGGGGCACCTGGGGACCAAAGTCCCCCGCTGTGTGGGGAGAGCTGCGGCGTTGGTCCGGCCGCCGCCCTCAACGCGCTGTGCAGGTGAGCTGGTGGGCGAGATGAAGCAAAGCCGTTGCCCTCACGGCGGGAATGGTGGCGAGTGCAGTCTTGTCTGGGAAGAGCCCCCCACAGAGCTCTCGGCGCTCCGGTGTTTAATAGCGCCTCCGGGCGCAGCCAGTGACGTCCCGGGTGCGCCGCTAGTCCCTGGGGCACCTGGGGACTGAAGTCCTTTGCTGTGTGGGGAGAGCTGGGGTGTCGGTCCGGCCGTTGCCCTCACGGCGCTGTGCAGGTGAGCTGGTGGGCGAGATGAAGCAAAGCCGTTGCCCTCACGGCGGGAATGGTGGCGAGTGCAGTCTTGCCTGGGAAGAGCCCCCCCAGTAAGTTTGCCACGTTCTCTGTCCCGCAATTTTAGTTTTATATTCAATACATCATTTAGTATAATTCAATTATGTGCACTATTTGTCCACAGATGTGAATAAGGTTGCATGCATGGCCTCCATCTCTGTGTGAGACTACGCCCACACAGTATTTATTTATTTATTTATTTCACCCCCAACGGGGTATCTTTTGTTTTTTTATTTATTTATTTTTATCTTTATCGTACAGCAATACATATTATTCCAAGTTAGGCGTGAAAGTACGTGACAGTAAACTTAGTTCTTTGCTTATAGTAACATTGAAAGACTACCCCCCTCCCCTCCCCATCCTAATTCCCCAACCTCCCCAACCCCTCCCCCTCCAGAGTTCCCAAGATAAACAACCAAGATATCAGTGAGGTCGACCAGAATATTCACGAATGAGTCCAGAGTTCAAAGTTCAGAATTGTACTCACCAAGCGAGCCAGTGTCCCTGGATCGTAGGCAGATAGTCACTTCGAGTCTGCAAGATCGTCCCAGCCTCCCCCTCCCACATGCAACTCCCATGTTCCGCAGCCCACCACACCCTCCTTTCCCCAACACATTCTCGCACCTGATTCACTCCTCTAACCCAGCCTCAGCTCTGATTCTATCATGGTCCTCCTGAGTGTTTTGGCCCAATAGATAAGACCGCAGGGGGCCCCAAATATCCCTGGGTCGGGATCTCAATTACAGTTGTTCTGCATATGCATGTAAATGTTCCTGCCAAGTGGACATGTCATTTATCCATGCCTTAAATGTAGGTGCTCTGCCCCTGCCCCATCTGCAGGTCACCTGTCTTCGAGCCAGGAGTATGCCCATTACCAGGAATTTGCGGTGCAGCGTTTTTATATCAGCAACTAGTCGCAGCAGAGCCCTGACGGGAGTCGGCTCAACGAAAATTCCCTGCATCTTGGTTAGTCCCGCAAAGACCTCCCCCCAGTAAGCGGCCACTTGGGGGCAGTCCCATGCCAAATATATGAAGTCAGCTTGACTCCGCCCACACAGTATTTATTTATTGATTTATTGAACATTCCACACTTCACTTTTGCTTTCCATCCACTGTTATCTTAATTTTGATCCCCTTGGGACCGCTATGACTGTGTATTCTTATGTTTCTGCTCCAGAAAGCTTGCCCACCAACCCCGCTCGTCCTGATGAAGACCCCTCTGTAAGGGTCCATTGTCCCTACACACATCTGGGTCGAAACGTAGACAACTGTCTCTCCTGCCAACTTCTATCCCTAGCACCAATGATACTGCTGTTTCTAGAAGTTTGGTTACCTGAATTACATGATCATTTATTGTGTTTGGCTCTCGCTTGAAGCCACTTTTGGATTATTTTATTTTTAATAAGTGCGCTAGACTTGTTTCACGTTCTTTACCTTGCACTACCTCCCATCACTTCCACTTCCCTCCCCACTACCTGTTGGGCACTACGACTTGTGATCTTATGAATCCATGCTTTGTGATTAAATAACAAATGTACTCTCGAATTGAATACTTTTTTTTATTATTGACAAATAGTCATTTCTATATGCGTTCCCTCTGTTCTGGGACCCCTTCTTCTGCACTGCTACATACCCAGGTCCCAGCAACTTCCTTATGGGTTTACCCTTATTTTGGTAACCTTTGAGTAAGAGCAGTGGGTGGTAAGTCTGGAGGATACCTTCACTTGCTTTCAAACATTTTTGCCAGCTTCTTTGATCTTCAGTTGTTCCCTTCTGAAGGGTGTCATTCACCAAGCATGATTTCTACTTCATCTATTAAGTTATCAATAACTGCTATTGTTCAGTCCTTTGCTGCAGGCTTAACAGGCCTTTTCTTGCTTTTCAGACCCTAGCGGTTTGATGTAGCTTTCCTCTTTCCAATGCTTCAGCAGTAGATTGATTTGCACGCAATCAAAATACCACGCATGCAAGGGGGCACAAGCAGTGCTGTGGAACTTATGTTTGAAAATCACCAAGTTAATATCAAAACCCATTCAGGAGGTTAACGTGCAAAAGTTTGGGCCAGAGTTACCTTGTCATTGAAGGATCAGTCAGTGGAGGAGGATTGAATGGCTGGATGTAGAGCCGAGGGGGATGGCCCAGCCTCCTCTGGGCGATGACTGACGAAGACCGGCCTTCCTTGGCCCAGGCTTCGCCTGGTCTTAGACCACACAGCAGGAAATACTCTTGTGCCACTTGGTGCTCCGTGAGGGGCCTGCCTCCTCTGTCCCCTCTTTGTCCAGATGATGGCTTGTTGGGCTTGGGGTACCCAGGCCACAATCCTCGTGTTCCGCTCACTACCACCTGGGATGGTATCCTGGCGCTGAGCAGGTGTGAGTCTAACCAAATACAGGGAATAGCGGGCCAAGTGGGACTTCTTGATAAACCAGGTCTTCAACTTCTTACGGAATTCATGAAGTAAGGGGGTGGCACATCTGTGAAGAGGCAGGTCATTCCATGCTTTAGGAGCAATATAGGAGAAGGCTTGACCGCCGGATCTGGGATGAGGTAGCCAAAGTCTGACATGTCTATTCACGAATCTCTCTGATTACTGTATTTCTAATTCATGTTTTACCTGTTCAAAAGGCTTTATAATGCCCCTATGCATGTCTCCTAATGTTGTGCATATTTCTCTTTTCTTGTGACAAAAAGTTTGTCTTGCATAGTTGAAGTAATTTCTTGGTCAGTGACTATTGGTGAAAATAAAGATGGAAATGGTGTGAAACCCATTTTAATATTAATCTTACCCCTGGCTGCTAGTATAATGCTTGTGACTGGAGAGTAATAGACACCCTTTAGCTGTTCCTCGACCATGCCACTGTCAGTAGGGAGCAGCGAGCAGTTGTGTGGTCCAGGGTGCACCACTGCAATCTGGTCCACAAAGCACTACTGTTTCTCTGCCTCTTTCTGACACCATTCAGCCAGGAAGGCTTACGTTATAAAAAGCTGGTGCTGTCCTTAATACCTAAACTCCCCTACTTTGGATGTATCACTGTTTGTTTCCAACAAATGCTCTGGGCCATCTCTCTCTAGATGAAAATCTTTATAACTCTGAGTACTTTTTCAAGAAGGCCCAGAGACTGCAACATTAGGTGTATGAAACATATATAGTAATTTCAAAGCCATTCTAAACAATAATTCTAAGCAAGAAGAGACACTGGCGTGTTTTGGGGGTTATTCTGCCTATCAGAAATATGAGTAAATGGAAGGGTGGCGTTGTGGGCACGCTGGACGCTTTCCTTATGAGAGCGGAGTCAGTCTTAACCCACGAAATTCAATTAACAGAAAAACGTCTCTCACTGGGCCCTTTTTGTACTATGCAGAAACGTTCCTCCCTAGGGGCTATTGGTGCCATCCTTTCGCCCACAAGGTCTTTAACACAGCCTGAACCAAACCCGGATCCAGTTATAATGTCTGTTCTACTCCCTCCTACCAGTGCGACACAGCCCTGCGATAGAGTGACGCGGGCTAAAGCTGAGTTCGTGCCAACTCCCAGCTAAGAGAAGAAGGGGGGCTGGATCCGCTAAGAACAACGTGACTAGAGAAGTATGAGCCGGGAAACGCGTCAGGACAGATGAACTGGAAGTGGAAGTGGTCCATGCGGAACCAATGTCTTGTAAGGACTCAGAGACTAGTACTTTACCATCTTGCCTGGGTGATGAGATTTTTCTGAAAAGGGTAGAGACTGTGTTTTCCGTTTTTCTTGACCCTGTCCTTTATAAACTATCCAGAATTGAGGAGAGGTTAATGCTGCTAGAGGCTGGCTGCAAAGTACCTCATTCCTGTGCAAAATATTCTCAGCTGAATGGTGTAGAGGGACAGTCTCAGGAGACACCTGCGGGGATAGAGAGCGAAACATTTGACCCCGCCAGGTTCACAGGCATGAGGTTTCTCGGGGGTAGCACTGCCCGCGAACAGTGGGGGGGGGGGCGATGTAATGCATCAGCACCAGCACCAGTATCAGCCCTTGGGTGGTCCCCATAAGGAACCTACCTCTAACACTGAAAGCAGTAATTTCCAGCATGCTGACCATCCGGAAATTAGTAGGCCCCAACTTCCTTCCAGTTCTACCATCTCTATCAATGTTCAAACAACTCAAGGGTGTTGTGAATCTATCTAGGACCCTAATTAGATATCCCCGATTAATGCCCTTATGTGGTTATAATAAAACATATCCTTATAAAGGCATAGGAATCATGTCCATATCTAGTCATAGCCCATGCAGTCCAAATACGGCAAGGCTACTCCCATAGACTCCTAGAAAGTACAATGCGTTCTTTAAACAAACCAAGCCTCCAGCAGCCCGGGAATTCCCCCTGCTTTTGTTTTGATTTGCACAAGAACTCCTGGAGTCTAGAAAGAACTGTTAGTTCTTAGTGACGTCTTATGTCCAACCTTACGTCAAACACGGCACCTTTCAGGTATAAATATACCAACGTTGCCTTAAGCAAACACACAGTGGTTTGGAGCAGAGCGGCTATCTACTTGCCCGAAGCCCAGCTGATGCGAGAGCTGAAGGAAGCCGACCCTCCCATTGATGCACTGAGAGAGACGCTGTCTTTTCTCTTGCCGAGAAAACCAGCTCCGGTGTTTCCAGTCACCCTTGCGGGTTGCTAGGAGATCGAGTCCTGAGAGAGAGATACAAGACCTCCTACATTCTAGAACCAAGGTACGGAGCTGACTAAACCCTTAAGAGAATTCTTGATTCACATTCTTGGCAAAAAACCAACTTAACTTAAACTGCAACTTACTTACTCCTTCCCATGTATTAGGCTTAGGGCAGGTACACCGGGGTAGGCGTACATTAGAAGCACCAGTTGAGTACGTTAGTCAATGTTTTTATGTATGTATATATTTGATCCATTTTAAAGTATCATATGGCTAAGAAACCATATCAATGCTTTTACAGTATTATTTCATAATACTACTTTTACTGTACGCACTTTACTTTATGATAAGTATTGCAATTGTGGCAATTCATTTCTCTTGCATGAGAAGGAAGACTGCTCAATAAATAACAACTTTTATTGAAAACGCCCGTCTCTCTATTTCTCTGCACTCTGGTGAAACTAAGTATGCACGATCGACTGAGTGAAATAGTTGTCTATTGTTTTCACACGACTCTAGAGATATACTCTTTATTCTGAGGGAGCACAGTTGTCATGTTTATGCGGTTGTCAGAAACTAATCCCTTCTTGTCTAAATCAGGAGAGTTAACTCTTTCCTGAACATTTGAGAAAGTTTCTAGTGACCTCTGAGCTAGCTGGCAAAACTAAGTAAGTCTAATATAGTCAGTAGAGACCTAGATGACCTCAGTCCTACGTCTACACTGCTGTTTATATTATTCCAATGCACAGAGCCTATTGGGAATATAGGAACTACACTACATGGTGCCCAACGTTTGGTAAGGCGATAATCTAACGCAAGACGCTAGAGTAACTCAGTCGTGCTTTTTCACACAGACCCCTTTTCCCGTAAATACTAAATATCCACCAGAACTTAGTAGGAAGAAATTCCTATGTATTCGTTTTTGGTTTAGTCAACGTTGAAGGATACAGTGTTCCAAAATATTGTGCACCTAATCTTTGTTTCCCTTGAAACTTGATCTGCAACAAAAACTTTCTGTTAGTAAAAATGACGGAAAGTGAAGACGAAAGGGAGGAAGCTAGATTAGCAGCTCAACTCCTAGGGGATGACACAAGTCTCCAAGAAAATGACCCGAATGCTATAATCATTCCGGTAAATGTAAGAAAAACTATAACTAAAAAACGTATAGAAAATGGAGTATCATCACGAGGTGGTACAGTCATATTCGTGGTAAAGGCATATGAATATCGGCAGACAGAGGTATTCTATTCATGGATACATTTTCCAGCAGCACACGCTGTGACACAAGACTTGCACTATTACAAAATAGAGGAATCTCCGGATGAATACGCTCCATTCGAGGACGTTGAAATCCCACTAACTTACCAAGAGCACCTGCTCTGGTTTAATGGCGCCCTAGAACATCAAAATCACATCACCAGGCTCGGTCCACTAGGTAGACCAGGAGCCACGTGGCCGGATCTAGCCAGCTACACACCACATCCCGACATTGAAAAGATGTCAGACCGAGAACTCTTAGCTCAGCTGAAACAACTCATTAAAATACACAGACAATTGGTCCAATATGTCATGCGGACTTCAACGGTCCAACCAGCAATACAAATTCCATAGACCACCCCTCACCAGGGGAACACAAATAAAATCACACCACAGAATATACAATCAGCCATTGGCAAAATTCCCGCAAAACGGGAACAGATTCCATTCTGGTTAGCCCAGAAAATTACTCAAATAGAGGCAGTATGTCCTGATACTACACCTCATGAGAAACACAGAATTCTGACTATCTGTCTTCCAATGGGGATCGCACCACATGTGGAGGACAGTGACACTTGGGGCACAGTCTTTGCTTCGATTTACACAAAAACACATGGTGTTCCGTTCATGGCGGTTATACCAGACGTACTAAGACAGATTCAAAATGAATACGGTCCAGAACCTGCTTTAACTCTAGGTATGAAATTACTAAAAGACTTTAAGCAAGTCTCGGCTATATTACTAGCCAACATAAAAGGAGAAGCAGCATCTGTGGCGATCCGCCAGAAATTGAAAGAAACAGATATAGCAGAACAACCTTTTGAACTTGCCAGAATCATAGAAAAATCCTATGAAGAACTAGGTAGAGATAGTTTGGGTGGGAAACTGGTAAAACCCCAACTTCTTGAAAATCCTGAAAAAACCTTTATTAAAAATTAATCTCAACACTCCAAAAAAGAGTTGGGAGGGTAATAAACAACCCACTCCGAGAGAAAAACGGTTTCAGTCCAGAGGAAGGTCTCCTCAACGAAGAGATAGATCTCCAGAACGAGGAGGCAAGTCTCCCCAGAGGGAGCCCTCTGAGAAAAGATACAACCTTAGAGATAGGGATAAATTGAGAAAACCTGACAGATATCAAGATATTGATACACGTCCCTCTCGATCTTTTCAGACTTCCTCACAGAAATCGAAAAGAAGAGGACGGTCAGAACACAAAGAAGAGCACGTCAAGTCCAAAGACAAGGAACCTGCTCATCGAAGTAAAAAATTACAATTTCCAAAGAAGAAGGTAGCTAGTATTAAAATAAAACATGCCGAGGATTCTAAGGACACAACTGAAAAACGGAGAGTGGGCCCAGACAATGCTAGACAGCGCAGCAGAAGTAACCATAGCTCGCAAGATCTTGATGAATCTTCTGAAGACAGTGGACACAAATGAATACATTCAAGTGGAAACTGCAGACACCAGAGTTAGCAAACCCCATAAATTATATGAAATAACATTACGTATAGAGGGGGACAAGACTAGGAAAAGAAAGGGTCTCTTTTGGGATAACCTTTCAAAAGGCTATGACATTCTGTTAGCTGAGAAAGACTGGCCACCAGAGTTTGTCAGGGAGTGCCCTCATGGCGAAGAAATGATTATGCCTGCCTTTTCAAATCACATTCCAATTCATAAAAAATACACATTTGCTAGAAAATGGTCAGTAGCCCAAGCTCCTGCATTATATAAAAATCATGTAGGATGGGATGAGGATTCTCCTCACCATAAAATCCAGTTAAAAAATCAAACTACTGCCTAAAGGCAGTATCCTGTTAAGCAAGAAGCTAAAAAACAAGTCAGGGAGATCCTAGATCAACTTGAATATCAGGGGGTGATTGAAACATGAACCTCACAAATGAACAATCCTTTGTTTCCTGTCTCCAAGCCAGACGATTCATATCGTCTGGTTTTGGACTACAGACACCTAAACTCCTGCTGCAAAACATTTGCAGTACAAAACTCACACAGTGCAGCACTAATGAATAACATTGTGCGCAAACAACATTAGATATCTCAAATGGTTTCTTTTGTCAAAACATTGCACCTGAAAGCAGGTATTTGACCGCTTTGTCAACAATGGGGTCGTAAAAACAATTCTGTCGACTCCCACAGGGTTTCAAGAATAGCCCAGGATTATTCTCAGCAAGAGTAACAGAGTTACTACAAATGTATGATGATGAGGCATTATCATATGTCGATGACATCTATCTTACAGGCGACGACCTGGATACACATTGAAAAGAGTGAACACCATACTTGGGTTCGCAGCTGAAGGGTATAAATTCAACTTTAAGAAGTCACGAATTGCCCATCTAACTGTCCTGTTTTTAGGATATTAATTATCAAGTGAAGGCAAAAGCCTAGCAGATAACTTCTTAGAGAAGTGTGCAGTACTCCAAGCTCCAAAAACGCTGAAAAACTTACAATCAATTCTAGGTTTCCTGAATTTCGGAAGAACATACATTCTAAATTATGCAGAGAGGGTTAAACCTCTCTACGAATTAATAAAACCGGATTTCAAACCAATTAATTGGACTCAGAAACATACAGAAATTTTAAGATCATTACAAACAGACATGTTAACTAAAACAAAACTGCAAACACGCGCAAATGAACGCAACCTTGTAATCCGAGTCATCCCAGGAAGATGCAGATTCACGTAACCTGACCTCAAATGAGGGAGAAATGGTACCAATAGCTTACAAATCACACTTGTACACACAAGCTGAAATGAAATTCAGTTCAACTGAAAAAATTTGAACTGCGGTTCAAACTGCTGTAGCAAAAGAAAGAACCCTAGTCCAAGGCAAGAGCATATCTGTTTTAACAGCAGTATCAGCCCTTGAAGCAGTGACAAGACCACGCATTCCAAATGCAGTGGCATTAGATCCAAAATGGATACAATGGGAAAATTCTCTCTCTGCAGAAGACGTGAAACACGCTTTTGATCCGAAAATGAAAAAACTAGAAGATCAAAAATATGAACAAGAATATCCTCTGCCAATCAAAATTCTGCCTCTAGAACAATACACCTGTGTAATCTACATGGATAGATTTGCACAACACTACGATGTGGATATAAAATCCTACAATGCTGCATACGCGATTGTTAAAGGTCGCTGGCGCTTAGGTAAATTCAGACCGATAATTACAAAAACTGAATCACTCAGAAACTGTACAGCTCAGCGAGCTGAAATAAGATCTTTAAAGATGGCGCTTGAAAATGCCGATCGCGAATTCCCCACACTAATAGTGTGCGATTCGCATTACTGCGTCAGGTCTTACAATAATGACATGCAGACATGGATCAAAAATGGTTACAAAGATGACACAGGTGCCACAATAAAGCATAAAAAGCTTTGGGAACAAGTAGTTCTTTTACAGAAAGAACTACGAAAGACTCACGTGATACATACACTGAGTCATCAACGTGATGGCGTTCAAGTTGCAGGGAATTCATTGGCTAATAGAGCCACAGCGGCAGCGGTTTAACCGGCTTCCGTAGCCACAAAAAAGCATTCTAAAAAACACATAGACGGAGAAACCATGCTGGCGGTAAAAGCCTCATTAAAAGGCGACTATGCAGCATTAACTCTCGACTATCCACTCAATAATACATACATAATTGATGCAAACTCCGTTCCTTTTGCTCAAGTCCCTGGAGTGGGGGATAGAGTAATTCCAAACACGAACCGGAGGGCTTACTTGAGTCAAGAAGCACACATGGGACAGGGTCTAAGGCACCAAGAGATCGTGAAATCTCTAAAAGAATTACAATCAGAATACTGGTGGCCGGGGATGAGCCTGCAAAATTACACATTTCCAAAGGATTGTCCAGACAACAACAGAGATCTCAGTTGTGAGCCGGACCAGACTACTGCCAGGACACCTTTATTAGAAAGCATCAGGCTATCTATATGCAGAAATCCAGCCGGAGAAATGCGTTCCCATAAATATTAAGACTAGATTCACTTAAAATGTAGGCCCCAGCGCTCGGCTGACGCCAGAACTGTTATAAAAGATTTGCGAGTCTTTATCGGCACATACGCAATTGGCATGCTACATTCTGACCAGGGTCCTGCGTTTAGCTCTCGAGCTTACAAAGAGGCCATGACCAGCATGGGCATTGCATTGCGCTACTCTTCTCCCTTCCATCCTGAGGGAAATGCGGTAGTGGAAAGAAAAAACCGTGACATAAAGCAATCTATAACGGCGAGGGTATTAGGTTCGGGTAATGGGTGGGTCAAACATTTAACAAGTGTCCAACGTAGTCTTCACAATCTGCCAAGAAATTCTCTAAAAGGTATCACTCTATACGAACTATTGTTCGGTACTAGAATGCACATCCAGGACTTAGATTGTCAGACTTCAGTGGTAGAAGAAAAAGCCTTTGATATCAAAGATCGTTTGGCTGGTTTACAGGACTTAAATGAAACAAGAAGAAGTCTGAGTAATATAAAGTTAAAGTCAACAGCCACTGAAGAGAAACCACCTGTCCCAGCAACACCTGTCTGGATTCCAAAGATTGGGGATCTAGTCAGAGAGAAGATCGTGGTGAAGAAGGAATTTGGGCCTTCTTACAGAAAAGCAATACCTGTCTTAGCTGTCAGCGGAACAAGATCAGTAGTACTACCGCCCCTTGCTGGTAAAAAGGAGAACAGAGTTGTATCCATCGACCTGGTAAAACCACAATCATGTGGCCAATAATAAGTAGTAGGCCCAGTGGACTCCCAAGAAATAACAGAAGACCAAATCTTGCTACAATCCAAGAGGTTCGAACTGAGAGACTAATCACATTTGATAAACCTGCAGTGAATAAAAAAGGACTATGCAACAAAGACATGGAACTTGTGCCTCTTGAAACCCAAATTGCAACAGTTCGTCAAGAAACACGTGTCTACAATGATGTAGCATCGGACTATTCTAATGAAACAAAGAAAAATGCAAAGACTAATGAAAATACG
This sequence comes from Lissotriton helveticus, assembly GCF_964261635.1. Classification (NCBI taxonomy): domain Eukaryota; kingdom Metazoa; phylum Chordata; class Amphibia; order Caudata; family Salamandridae; genus Lissotriton; species Lissotriton helveticus. The sequence goes on from NC_136070.1 coordinate 832,876,576, forward strand.
GAAGCAATTCCAACAATTGACAGAACTGCATCTGGCTACTTCATCAATTTCGATGACTTTTCTGATGATCCAAGTGAGCATGAAGAAACGCCTGCAACAAAAACTTTCAAAGAAAAAATGACTGAACTCTTTCATCAACAAAAAGAAACGTATCTGATTTCACCATGGATTGAATTTTGGATTGTGTTAGGTGTACTTTTCCTCCTGCTTTGGCTCATCATGGTTTTATGTTTGGGTAGATTTATTGATGGGAAATATAGTACAATGAACACAGCAAGTCAGAACATCAGCTTGGTCCTAAAGCCTCACACATCCTCTCACATCGAGAAAAGAGAACTGTCATCAGTGAACATCACAGCCAATCCAATACCCGGTGGGGTAGCATGGGACAAAACGGATTATGAAATCTGTGGCCCGATTGAGCTCTTGAAATATCCACACCAATTTAAGGTTTCCTTAAGTGACTTTGTGACACCAAGTACTTTCTCTGATGATTGGGACTTTGAAAATATTAATAATATGATGTCAGATTTAGTAATGTCAGCTAAATTCACAGAACATGATTATTTCCAGGGTACATCTAATTATAAAAAAATGTACTGTTATATTCATTATAGTCATCACTATTTGCATAAATCTGCTCAACCTAGAAATGTGTTAAATTATAATCAATGGGAACATTGTCCAATACCGCCAAAAGGCAGTTCGAAAACATTTTATGAGAAATTCACATACTTCTCAGGGTTTAACAACAGTGATCCAGAAACGTTTCATTTTAAAATGTTAAATAAGACAGGAATGAAAACAATGTTGACAAACACTAAATTGATTTATTCTGAAAAAGTTTATGATAAAATGTCTACATTTGGTTTTGAATTTTGGAAAAACAACATTGAAACAAAAACCATCTGGGGTTCAAAAGATTGGCAGGTACAAGGTCTAGAAGCAATATTTAGAGCCTGCATGATCCCAGAACAAATAATATTCTTGAATGACACCATTCAACAGACAACCTGTCTTGGCCTAGCCAAGATAAAAGACTTAAACAAACCGTCTATTCCAAAGCCCATACCTGATAGTAATAGCACTACAGATGTGGAGATAGACGTATCCCATATTTTACACCAAAACAGAACAAATCCTGATTGGAAAAAATGGTTGATCTGGCCCACAGACACAAATAACTGTCAAGATAGATTCCTGAACAAAACACAGGGGTTTAAACAGACCAGGCCAGACCCAAGATATTCCCAGAGACAACATCCAGGGATAGTTACAACATACAGTGTAGGGAAACTATGCCTCGAATGGCTACAGAAATCCACACTGGCTGAAATTAAGCAACACTTGACTTTACTTAAAGACGGTGCTGACTTGCGTAATTTCATACTGGGACCACGCAAACAGCGTCAAAAACGTTTCATATACGCCGGTATATACGCTGCTTACAACGAAGCTTGGAAAGTGACGCAAATTGAACCTGCAGAAAAAATACGAGAAATTGATCGTATAAATTTGGAAAAATCCCTTTCTGTAGTGGACAATGGGTTAACGTCTCTGTCCTCCAGAATATATTCACTGGACACCATTGTATCATCTGCTATTGATATAATAGAGCAGGACTTGCTAATGCTACAACATGGTCAGTCCCAATTACGTTCTATTGTACAACTGGCTAAACGTGGCAAAACCTGCGTTCAGGCTACGTGCCATGGCGTCTAATCAACATAACGTTATTATTTTCTATCTTTAACCTTACTGATAAACAAATCAGTTTGGCACAAAAAGGAGCAGACTATACGATTCTGAGCATTGAAAAACTTGAGAGATTCCCATTGACAATGTCAGAGAGACCTGTCATTGAATGGATAATACATGGAACGATTACAATCCCGATAACAACTTTCCAGTTTAAGTATTGCCAAAAATATATACCAGCAGGCTTGTATGAAAGGTTGGGTAAAGGATACATCAAGTCAACATGGAATTTACCTTATACACACAAATGTTATAGTGAAGGGAAAAAAGAGGTATTTCTTAATGGTAACAATTGTAAAAAATCACTAAGCGGTACACTTCTGTGTCAAGGTATTAACTTGCATGGAGCCTGCGAAGGTTCATCAAATAACCTTTCATGTCACCTGCACGGCACTCCTGCAACACAGATAGAGCCTTTTTTCAGACAGCTTTCCAACGGTAGTTATGTTCTAATAAGTGACCACAGCTGTTGTGGCATGGTGCCAGGAAAAGCCTATCTCGTGAGTGTTAGTTCCATGGTCACTTGCTGTATGCAAGTATTGTATCCAAACAGCAATCCAGACATGGAGGCGGCAATATGGCCTTCTTTGAATATCTCTTCTATTCGAATTGATACTTTAAGCAGAATGAAGTCCATTCTTTTACAGACAACTGTGCCTTTAACCTCGTCCAAAGAGACGTATGATCTGCAAGTTGCAAGGACAGCGGCAGAGATACATTCCCTATTATCAACAAATTGCCCCGTACATTTCGTAGAAATGTTAGGTCAAATCTTAAACATGTCTGATACCAGTGGTATCGCAACTTGTATTTAAGACAATTTTTTCGGGACTGTTAGCACCCTTTGAAACAGTTCTGGGCATTTTTCCGAATTTTGTCCATTCCTTTTTCGGCGGCCTGCCTCTTCTTTTGGGACTCGTAGCAGGAATTTTATTTTTTATCCTTCTGCTCCGATATGGCAAGCCAAGCCACAGACAAAACTCCAGCTACAATGGAAGAAACGATCTTAGCAATACACTACCGAGACCGCATCACTAAAGTGCTCGGATTTGCCCGGCTAAGAGATCTGAGTGCAGCCTGGTTTCTTTCATTCAGACCAATCTGGCAAGATTGCATCTTACCTGTGCTTCGATGTCTGCTATGCGGAGAAGAATGCGTGTTGGACGTCTGTCTTACACTACCATCAGCAGTACCAATGGATATCGATACTTTGCTAGGTCCGGTAACGACTCATGCAACGTGTTGTCCCCAGCGGTTACCTATTCTGGTGACGGCATTCGTTGAGACTTTACCATTACGAGTAGGTGGCGGTGAAGTACGAGAGGAGAGCAGCACCAAGCAGGTACAACCTTCTGTGAGCATTGCTGATCCCGACATCGATGATAGCAATCATTCTCACATATGCACAATTTAAGCATTTTCGAACTTGGTCGAACTTTCACCTGATGTTGTAGACCAATTTTTCGCAAGCCTGTTTGATATGATGTTCTCCCCTGAACAAAAAGAATAACTTTTAAAACAACGAGCACACAGCGTTCCCTGAACTCTGAATTTGGCCTTCAATTTTGATAAACAGAACTACTGAAAACATTTGGAACTATTTTCCCTGAAAACGAAAATATTTTTTCTATTTCCAAAATATTTATCCTTTTTTTTGGCACATGGTACTCTGCTTAAAGTAGAACTATTTTTAGAGAACAGAGCTTCTATTTTTAGAGATACTAGAGACAATATTTTACCTCAGCCTCTAGCATATGTACAGTATTGTATAAATATGTGATGAAATGGTCTCGACCTTCTTTTCTGTATTTAGAACCATTTCATGTGTATTTTTCGCAAATTCATTCAGCTGAGATATATATGCATTTAACTGAATGATACCACTGCTTAAAAAACGTACAGTACCAATACTCATTTTCGTGTATACACCATACACCATTTCAAATGCAATTTATGTATTTTGGGGTGGGTTGGAAAACACATGCATCGTTATATGTTTAGTATTGCTTAGTAATTAGTAATGATGGACATTAATACGTGGAGTGGGTGTTGTGAATCTATCTAGGACCCTAATTAGAAATCCCCGATTCATGCCCTTATGTGGTTATAATAAAACATATCCTTATAAAGGCATAGGAATCATGTCAATATCTAGTCATAGCCCATGCAGTCCAAATACGGCAAGGCTACTCCCATAGACTCCTAGAAAGTACAACGCGTTCTTTAAACAAACCAAGCCTCCAGCAGCCCGGGAATTCCCCTGCTTTTGTTTTGATTTGCACAAGAACTCCTGGAGTCCATAAAGAACTGTTAGTGACGTCTTATGTCCAACCTTACATCAAACACTGCACCTTTCAGGTATAAATATACCAATGTTGCCTTAAGCAAACACACGGTGGTTTGGAGCAGAGCGGCTATCTACTTGCCCGAAGCCAAGCTGATGCGAGAGCCGACCCTCCCATTCACGCACTGAGAGAGACGCTGTCTTTTCTCTTGCCGAGAAAACCAGCTCCGGTGTTTCCAGTCACCCTTGCGGGTTGCTGAGAGATCGAGTCCTGAGAGAGAGATACAAGATCTCCTACATTCTAGAACCAAGGTACGGAGCTGACTAAACCCTTAAGAGAATTCTTGATTCAGATTCTTGTCAAAAAACCAACTTAACTTAAACTGCAACTTACTTACTCCTTCCCACGTATTAGGCTTAGGTCAGGTACACCGGGGTAGGCGTATATTAGAAACACCAGTTGAGTACGTTAGTCAATGTTTTTATGTATGTATATATTTTATCCATTTTAAAGTATCATATGGCTAAGAAACCATATCAATGCTTTTACAGTATTATTTCATAATACTACTTTTACTGTACGCACTTTACTTTATGATAAGTATTGCAATTGTGGCAATTCATTTCTCTTGCATGAGAAAGAAGACTGCTCAATAAATAACAACTTTTATTGAAAACGCCCGTCTCTCTATTTCTCTGCACTCTGGTGAAACTAAGTATGCACGATCGACTGAGTGAAATAGTTGTCTATTGTTTTCACACGACTCTAGAGATATACTCTTTATTCTGAGGGAGCAAAGTTGTCATGTTTATGCGGTTGTCAGAAACTAATCCCTTCTTGTCTAAATCTGGAGAGTTAACTCTTTCCTGAACATTTGAGAAAGTTTCTAGTGACCTCTGAGCTAGCTGGCAAAACGAATTAAGTCTAATATAGTCAGTAGAGACCTAGATGACCTCAGTCCTACGTCTACACTGCTGTTTATATTATTCCAATGCGCAGAGCCTATTGGGAATATAGGAACTACACTACAGGGGGGCATGAAGGCAAGACGGTTATCCAAAGTCAATTTCAAAACAAAGTGCATTCCTCCCTTTATCTTCCCCCGGCAGCAATACTGTTAGTACTGGTTTTACATTTTTTTCCCATTTTAAGGAAGGGTCAATTGGAAACTACTGTCCAGCTGATGGATAAGGCACTTCAGTGGCTGAATCGACATGTAATGGGCTCTGGTTGGGGCGGGCCACATTTAGTAAACCAACTGATTATGGCTAAAAGGGTAGGATGGGTGGGTGCATCCTTGAAAGGGTCACAGGGAGATTGTATTGTGATCAATTTTAATAATTCATATGCTGCCAAAACCATTCTTGACTAACTGTATAGATTTCACCCTGTAGGCACGCAGATCACCGCACTATCCCTGGATTATTACCTTAGGCCTCTCCCATTGCTGAGTTCAGAAATGCCATCTTACCCAGGTAAAAACCTTGGCAATCACAATCAGGCAGCTAGCCAGAAAATCCCTTTGGTGAACCAGTTTGCACCTCTTTCAGGGTTAGAGACCTGTGATTGACTATACAGGAATGAGCATTTGGGGAGAATTGTTGCTGCCCCTTTTTCCCATAGCTTGGCCAATAGCCCAATAACCCCTCCTGAAGCTGATACTGTTGTTGCCTCTGGAATAAGCCCTAGGGTTGTACAGGGAACTACTAAAGACAGTATTTGTTGCTTCTTGTTTTGGAATATTGCTGGCATTTAGCCAAAGATTGGGAATCCTCAGTGGGCGGAGTTTGTACCTGGTTTTGACATACTATGTTTTCAGGAGACTTGGCTAGAAGAACCGATCTATATTAACGGTTTTAAAACCTTTCATGTACCCGCAGTTGCATCATCACATGGGAAAACAATGGGGGTGGGGGGGCTGTGCATCCATATAGCACACTACTTAAACCAAGGGAATATTGTAACACTGACAGCTGATCATTGCTTTCAAATAATAAGGGTGGATTTGGACAGAACAATTGGTATAGTTGTAGTGAATTTTTATAACAATGCCCCACGTGAAGAGCTGGCAGGAGTGCTGTGGGCCATATCCCATCATATTACAAAGATTCAGGCGGCCTCTGCTAAAGATTTGTTTATAATTTGGGGCGGAGACTTTAACATCCATTTATGCCACCATTGGGACACTGGTGTCTGCGGTCTGGGCTATAAGAAAGAAATTAGCTGCCCTCATTTTAATCATTCTGGACCTGGAGATATTATAAATGATATGTTTACTGGAGATATGGGCTTTGCAAGTAACTTATGCAGCACCCCGGTCTCTTTCAGCCCAATGTTTAAGGGACGAGGGCTGTCTTCTACCATAGATTTTATCCTAATTTCGTCCAGACATGCCGAGTCTAGAGTCACAAATTTTCAAACTCATGACATTTCCCTTAGCGATCATTTCCCACAGAGTATTGGAGTTAAGGTTGATTGTAGACTAGTTAAAGTGAAGGTTTCGTCCACTCACCTTGCTAACAATGCTACACTGGTTAGACAAAATGGCTATGCACTGAGTTGGAAAATAAATCGTTCCGGAGTCATTTATGAGAAAGGTGACCACTAACTGTAGTGAAGCCATTAACCCCTTCCATGCTCATGACGAGCTCAGCTCGTCATGCAGTACACTGCTCGTGTGCTCATGACGAGCTGAGCTCGTCATGAACAATGGGAAATCTGGAGTAACAGCACTCAGGGGGAATTGCCTTAGCACTAATGTGGTTAAAAAATGTTTAGGAGATGACCATTCCGCTTCGGAAATTGTGGAGGGTTTTTCTGAAATAGTAGATTTCATTGGTAAAACCCTTAACGTAAACTCAAATAAGAAAACACTTCAAAATAAACGATGGTTTGATTCTAGTTGCTCGAAAGCCCACTCCAAACTCAAACTTGCACTGCATTGCACTGCATAGACAGGTTAAAAATTATGAAGAAAGAGAAGAAGCCAGAAGAGCTAATAGATTTACCTTAAAAGCAAGGAACCTTTTTTTAAAGGAGGAGGCATGGAATGCCCTGAGAGCTGCGTCAGAATTGAAAGATTCTTCAGCGTTTTGGAAAGCAGTCAATGCTCCCTTTTTAGCTGATCCAGGGAGGGCAACTATAGAGATAGCGGTTTCTAAGGGTGAATGGGTTGATCACTTTTCTAAATTATACTCTGCACCCTGTCCTGAACCCAGTAGTAGATTTGGCGGGGGTTAGGGTAGAATACCAGTTTGTAAATTACCATTCTCACCTTAAATTAGATCTTAATGAAATCGAGGAGGCAATCGCAATGAGCAAGAGCGGTAAAGCCCCAGGCCCTGATGGCATCCCCGTGGACCTTTTCAAACAAAATATTAATTTTTGGAGACCAATTCTAACAAAAGTTATTAATGCCTGTATCTCAACCAGCCTTATTCCCACCTGGAGTGAATCGATCTGGTTCCAATTTTCAAAAAGGGGGATAGGCACAATCCAGTGTGCTACCGGCCTATCTCACTTTTAGACTCCATGGTCAAAATAATTGGAAGAGTCCTCCTTTTTAGATTGCAGGACTGGGCAGACAATTATTCTATTGTTAATAATATACAATAAGGGTTCCGCAAGGGCTTGGGCACTATAGATCAGTGCCTAAATTTAGAATTAACTATTGCCAAATATACTAAGGCGAAAAGGGGCCCTCTCGACCTGGCCTTTGTGGATTTGTCAGCGGCCTTCGACTGTGTCATCCATAAAAAGCTATGGCCAATTTTGGAGAGGTTGGGCATGTAACCATCCCTGGTCTCATTAATGAGACAATTTTATATTGGGGCCAGGGCCAGGGTCCGATTCGGGGCAGGGGGTGAGTGCACAGATTCATTTACTGTCGGAAGAGGAGTAAGGCAGGGCTGTGTCCTGGCACCCTTTCTTTTTACCTTGTATATTAATAACTTGGACCGGGTTCTGAGGGATGAGTGCCACGACCTCCCGGCAGTAGGGAGGCACTCACTTCCTGTGCCCATGTATGCGGATGACGGGGTGCTTATGGCCCGCACTCCGAATAGCCTCCAGAAGGTATTATCTAGTTTTGTGAACTTTGTCCTACTTGGGCCTTCCAGTAAACGCATCCAAAACATTCATTTTAAAATGCGGCCCGGAGAGCAGAAAGTGTTGCACGTTCTCCTTAGAAAAGAATTGTCTGAAGTGCGCTAATACCTTTTCATACTTGGGGGTCTTATTTGAACGTACTGGCACGTGGACACAGGCTGTTAATTTAAGGAGACTGTTATTCTCAAAGTCACTGGCAGCCCTGGTTAATTTTAGTAAGAAATTGGGCAGACACCCTCCCTCAGAACGACTTCAAATTTACAAGTCTATATGTGTCGCAATAGCAATGGGGACATGTAGATGTGACATCTCTACAGAGGGCCGAAAACAGATTTCTTAGATACCTGCTTGCCGTCCCAGTTAGTGTCTCTACTTTCAATTGCCACTCGGAGTTAGGTATATCTTATATAGCAGTTGTCATTGACATCCAACCAATTCTCCTCTGGCATCATATCTGGACTTCAGAGAAGACTGTTTTAAATTGACAAACGATTTTGATTGCTGTGGGTTTTAAATGGATATCACATATAAGTTGGCTCAGGTATGTCAAGGAATTCTTTTGCAAATTAGGACATCAAGAATATTTTGATAACCCCAATACCTTGACTAAAGTAAATAGGAACATTTTCAAACTGAGCTGTTTGCAGTATCTAGAAAACATTAGATTAAATACAGAGATATTAAAAATCTCTGTTCTCGCTCACCAAAATATCCTGACTACTTTTAAGATGCAGTTGTATTTAACTTTAGTATCCTCTGACTTGAAAGATTTTTATAAACACGTTCCAGGATGGGCATTGTCCATAGGTCGCTTAGATTACCAGCAATTAACGATTGGTCTAGGCAGTTGTCTAATTGCCCATACGACGATTTGTCAGAACAATCCACCATGCATGTTTTATTCTTCTGTAAATTTTATACAGTCCAGAGGAAAATGTGTATTCTCCCGCTGCTTAGAACACTAGGCCTGCGAATATGCCGTCCTGCATTCATAGCCATGCAATCCTTTGGAGAAAAATTTGTAATTTTATGTTTCGTTGTTTTTAAAGTCTGCTTTTAAGTGCAGAAAATCTATTCTGATGTAAGATTTTTTACTGTATAACTTATTCTATAATTTTTTTGTGGTTTCCTATCTTTCTGTAACAGGCAATTTTATTGTTTTATAAATATGCTTTTATGATTATTTTATAATCGAATAAACCTTAACTGACTGAAACTGGCTTGCCAGGAACAGAGCTCTCTACGTAGCTTGTATAAATCAAGGGTAATTCAAAATGATTATCTTTTTTAATAAATGGCTACTTTTATCCCTATGTATGTGATGGACAGAAAGGGAAGAGTTTACCCATTTCTCTTACTACTTTCTGTGGGTCAATACGTTTTATAACTGATACCAACACATATGAATATTAATCTTTATGCCAAAAACAAGATGCCATCTCTTTAGCTCTTCGATTAGCACTTGGAGAGAGATCCAGTCTATGTTGTTGAGCTCGGCATATCATCTGTGTACCTGGAAAGTGTAAACTCATCTTGCCCAATCTTCACCCATCAGCATCTGAGTTGCATCAAGTGACAGGGCAGAGGCTCCATCAGCATAAAGAGTAGGGGGTGGTACCAGTGATCTCTGTAAGGATCCCCTGTGAATGGGAAAGGGTCGTGAAACCATGCTTTAGTCTCACCCTTGATGAGTCCAGTGAACCCAGACTGGTCCAGATGGACCAGGATTGGCGTCAGTGCATCTAGTTGTGTTGCTAGGACTCTTTTGAATAATTTAACATCCCCACTTAGCATAGCAAGGGGCCTGAACTAAATACATGTAGTCAGGTCTCCCCTGGCATTGGAAGGACTAAAAGCAACAGACAAAAAAGGAAGGAGTTACAGACCTGGGGTAGTGTGAGAGCAAGTGCTGCCCTGAATTCCGTGTAAAAGGTATCTGGGAAGCCAGTGTCCTTCACAGTTTTGAGCCTGTCAATTTCCCTAATGACCACTTCTACCCAGGGTGGTACCGCCAGCTCTTCTGCTTGTTTGGAGGGCAGTCTCAGGATATGGGCTTCACCAATATGTGTCTTGCTCATTCCTGTCTCACTGATCCCGGCAATTTAAAGACTAGAGGAATTTTCTAAACAGACCACTTTCTTGGCATCCTCTCTAAAAGTTAAGCCATCTCTTCAGTTATAGCTTTAATGCTGCCCCTGACTATCCTGACACGAAATTCGCCATTGAAAAGCATGAAGGCCTTGTATCCTTCTTTCTATAACTTTTGCTTTGGAGTGTGACTATGTGGCACTCGCACAATGTAATTGAAAGACCTCAGCTTTTAGATATACCTCTGAAAAGCAACAACAAACCCTTTCCGTTGGAAGTACTACAAACACACAACTAACTTAAACAACATATGCCCCAGTACCCGGAGATAGTCAGGGCACAAGTGAAGCTGAAAAGGGCCCTTACAATATAGAAGGAGAGCCCATTATCATACCCTCTTCAAACACCTATCAACAGAAGTTGGGCATCTATACACAACTTACTAGGAAACGGGCACATAGCAAAATGAAATGCTACAGAATGCTAACTAGACATAGGGCCATATGTATCAAGGTACCCGTTTGCGATTCTAAAATAGCGATTTTTAAGAAATCGCTATTTCAGAATCGCAAATTGGTATGTATGTACAAATTCGCATATTTTTGCGAATTCTTAGTATTCCTTAATTGCCATTAGCAAATTGCAAATCGCAATTAAGGAATACTTTCCTATTCATTTCTATGGGCCAGGAGGCCCATAGGAATGAATGGGAAGGTATTCTCAATTTTGCGATTTGCAATTTGAAAATCGCCCTAAGGGCATGTATGTGCGTCACATGGCACTTTGAAAAATGCAAAAATTGGCATTTTTCAAGGAATTTGCAAATTACCACCAACTTGAAGTTGGTGGTAATTTCCGATTCCTTAGAGACAATCTGCACTTTTTTTTTGCTTCATACATTGCATTTAAGGAATCACAAAATTTGTGATTCCTTAAATGCAATTGCAAAATAAGGAATCGCAAATTTTGTGATTCCTTATTTTGCACCAGATTTTCCTTTATACATACCATTTTGCAAATTTCGGCATTTGCGAAAGCGAATTTGCTTCATACATATGGCCCATAGAGTCTAGAACAAAACGCCAATGACAGTTAAGATCCTGAAAAATTGGTATTTGATGACCAAGCTGATGTTCAGCAATCAGAGGCTGAAAGAGGATGCAAAGCACATACTTGGGGTTGCCACAAATCTCCTTTTGAGTTTGTGTCCAAAACGGAAGTGCAATTTGGGTACAAACTGTGAAAGCAATCAGGGCATATGCTCTGTCTGTGCACGCAGGGATAGGAAATAATGTGCCCTGAGCCCTTTGAAAAATGATACACACTTGCTCACACGCAGCCTCAGCCGTGAGGAACACATCACGTCAGGGTCCATGTTCTGCGGAAGTGATCTCAGAGCTGGTAGAAGAGACTGCTTGTGATATTATCTGAAAGAGGAAAATAATTCACCTACGTCAGTTGCAACACCTATGAATCAGTAAAGCATTGGTAATGCTTGTAAACGCACAGCCACAACGATAAAGCTTTATTGTAACGAGCGGACGTGGCGTTTTAGAGAGCACACAATACAAACGAAATCACCTCTGAGAACTTGGGCGAATTTAGAGTGTGTGTTTAATGCTCCTCCGCCAAGATCGCTGCAGGGTGCGCTCCTTCCTGGCAGCGTGAGTGTCTCCGCGTGCCCGCCGCAAAGCTTAAGAGGGTCTCATTTTTCTACAGTGCCAGAGACCGCCAACAAAGGTGCCCGATTTGATGAAGTCATTAGAACGTACAGACTCCACTCGTCCCCACGTTACAGCCAGGAGGCCCCAGTCTGTCCATCACACGCGGGAGAGGAATTACAGGCCCACCTTGGTCATTACAAGTGACAGGCGAGCATTAGGGGATAATAGTACTGCATTAATCAGGTGCTCACGGCCTGCTCCCTCCCCCCTACCCCTTGTGTGGCAGTTTAGCAGGCAACATTCATCCACAACTGTCAAAATCAATTACGTCAGCAGAGATGGGCGGCTGGATACCTGGTGTAAGAAAGAGGTTTGCATCCATTGCTTAATTTGTGCCGGTGGCGGCATCGGCACTCTTGTTTGGGGAGCGGTGCTCATTTATCATCATTAGACTTTGACCCAGAGTGAGAGATAGAAAGGAATGAAATGGCGAAGGAAGGAGGAGGAGAAGAAAGGAAAACAGTGACAGTGACATAAAGGAGGGATGAAAAGTCCCTGGAAGAGTGAGATGAACAGTCAGGAAGCTTTTGGCGGTAGAAGAATGAAGGAAAGAAGATGTTGAATCAAGATTAGGTGGCGTGGAAAATCTCAACCTCTACTTTCTGCAGCGCAGATAGAGGACTCCTTCTGCACATATGTATTTGCAAATTAAGCATAGCTCCTGCCCCAGACCCCTATCAGCTGCCCATGGCAGCTGTACCAGCTTACCCTCATCCAAAGGTCGCAGCATCAATCAACCCATTTGCAGCACGAGACCCGGAAATGGAATATGAATGTTTTTTTTACTTTGCTCAGACTTTTCCCCCCATTGGTTAGGGCGTGTAGACAGGATTTCCAACCACGTGCCACTGTAAGCCACAAGTTATGGTCCAGCGAACATGCCACCCTCCACATTATGCATCCCGGCTCCGTAGGCCACCAGGTCCCATGTCTGGTGCTGGGTCTTGATTACTCCATGGCGTAGGACAAACCGGGGCACCTGGCACCATCGCAGGCTGCACACCCGCTAAGCCCAATGGGTGTCACTAACTATGTGATCCCGGAAGCGAGGCCACGTGGCAGGAGGCCCGCGCTACCCCCTGGTTTAGCATACACTGCGGTCCAGCAGGGCACAAATCCTGAGCAGTCCGGACCGCCGGGACGGGGCATCATCGCAGGCTGCACACCCGCTCAGCAGCTTAAGGTGCCAATGACTCAGTGCACCCAAAGTCACTGTCCCATGGCGGGGTGCCTGTGCCGGCTGTGATGCACCATGTGCCACAACCCTGTTCAACCCCAGTCAGCGCCAGGTGGTGGTAGGCTCGTGCCGGCCTCGGGTGCAACAAACCCTGTTCAACCCCAGTCAGCGCCACGTGGTGGTAGGCCTGTGCCGGCCTTGGGTGCCACAAACCCTGTTCAACCCCAGTCAGCGCCACGTGGTGGTAGGCCTCGGGTCCGTTATCCAGTCACCACTGGCAGAGGGGTATGTGACGTCGTCGGCCCCTTATATTTGCTGGGTCACATGGCCTGTGCCGCCTGTGCCGGATGGGTGTGGTGTGTGTGCAAACCTGCCCTCAGGGAGTGGCTGTGACATGCTGACAACTAGACAAGTGACCTAGACACCATCAGCGAGTACGCCTGCGACGGGTAGCAATGAGGCCCTCCCCTCGGAGCGTTATCGGAGTGGTCTGGCCTGCTGTATGCCGGAACAGCGCAGGGTTTGCTGTAATGACTCGTGGGCACTGGGCGTGGTTCAGTCGGTGTCGACAAGAATGTGGCTGATGCGTGTGTCCCTGTTGTGGTGCCCACGGGACCCGTTACACAAATTGCTATGTAGCACCCTCTGACTGGCATTCCCACAGGACGAGCATCATTGACGCGAGGCAAATCACTGTCCCTACATTCATTCACACATACATACATGAATGATGTAAGACATGACACAGCAGTGCGTCACTGGATGTTTATTGCACATCCAGCGCAGTTCTGCAGCTGGAGTGGTACAGGGCAATGCTGGGCACACTACACAATATGGGCCTGTGGAGAAACAGCCAGAGTCCATCTCGGGATGACAAGTACTGCGGAAGAGGAAGGGTACAGTCCGTAGTCTGGTTGCCATGTCATTGGTCATCAAACAGGATGTGGCAGTCCATGTCATTGTCCAAGGTGTGTGCATCGGAGTGTATCGAGGGTCAGTGGAAGGTCATGAGGCTATGTGCGGGACCAAGAAGGAACAGGCCAGGTGGAGGAAATGAATGCTACAGACTCCTTCTGATCACAGGCACATCCACGTCCTCAGATGAGTGCTCTGCCCCACCTGTGGGTGTTGCAGTACCGGCTGAGGCACTGTGTGCTACTGACACATCAGGGGCCGGAGGTTGATTGTTGGCCACACTGTGTGCCACTGATACATCAGGGCCCGGAGGTGGATTGTCGGCAACACTGTGAGCCACTGACATATCAGGGGCTGGAGTGGATAGGCCTGCCGCACTGGGAGGCACTGACACACCAGGGAGTGGAGATGTGGATGGTGTGGGGCCAGCAGTATTCATCATTGCCACGCCTTCTGGCAGCAATGCCATGATGAGGATCTGCAGGGCATGGTAGATCCCAGCTACATTCAGCTGAAGTGCAGCAGTAGTTGCCATCCTTTCCTCCTCCATCCGCACCCAGTCCTCCATGAGCCTCCGAATGTGTGCCAGCTCATGGCTGCTATCGCGGGAGCCACTCTGACCAGACAGGTGTTCTTCTCTCCATGGCATGACTCCAGTGATGTCAGTCAGGGATCGTTGGATGCCATGGAACGGGTCTACACACCCAAGGATGGTGTCAAGTTTGGTCGCCATGAGGTCAAACCCCACCGCACCTGCTCAGCCGTTTCCCTCTGGCACTCCAGCGCACTGCATTGGAAGGTCATGTGTTGTTCCTGGGGGTCTTGGGAGAGTGTCGGGGCTATGGGTGCCTCCTTGTGGGCAGTTTTGGTAGTGGGTGGGGTCTCCTCGATGCAGCTGGGCTGCCCTGATCCTGGAGGTGAGTGGCGGATGAGGTCAATGATGTCCTGGATGGTTTGGGTGTCGATGCTGGTGTTGTCCTCCTCGTCATCAGTGAAGAATGTCTGGGACTGCTCTGCAGGAGGTGTTGACGGGGCCTCTGCAATGTGAAGGGGAGATGGTGTGTTACAATGTGTCCACATGTATGTAGCCGCATGGTACATGTTGACATTCAGACAGCATGACATTGTACATTGTGACAGTCAGTAGATCTGGGCGAGGACCCAGAGTCATTGTGGGTGTGCACTGTCTCTGCTTGATTGTGCATGTGTGCCATTGTGCCCATTTCCACTCATCCCCCAGTCCCTGGTGGTCACTAACCCTGTTGCGTTTGTGTTGTGTCCTGTCGAGCAGTGTCCGATTCCCCGACTCCAGCCACAGTCTCCACACAGATGACTGTCGACACCAGCTCCTCCATGTCATCCAGCACTAGCTGTGGCGCTGGGCCCCCACCTCCAGTCTGCGTGGCTGCCTTCTGGTTGGCAGAGAGTTTCTCCTTGGTCCTCCGCTTGATGTCATTCCATCGCCTCTTGACCTTGTCCATTGCCCTCTTGTGCTCTCTGACGACATTCACCTTGTCCACGATGTCCCGCCATATTCCATTTTATTCAATTTTTGGTGCCCAATTACACGTTGGAGGTGACGAACAGTTGTTGATGGTGTTCCATCACCTCCGTGACTATGATCCTGTTCGCCTGTGGACTGAACGTTGTCTTCCTCTTCCTCTTGTCCTTGCCCTTCCCTGTCCCTGAGGTCCCAGGCTGGGTGTCTGGGGTGCTTGTGGGGTTGAGCTCGTCCTCTGCCCCTGCTCCGGCTGCCTCCATGGTGCTTGGGTGTTGGTCAGTTTGTGTTTGTGTGTTTTTTCTACTTTTATGTTGATTTTTCCCACTTGCCAGGTGTGTGTTGCAGGCCTGGCGCTGCTTTTCCTGTTTCCTCGTCGCGCTTTGGCCCATCACAGGATTTTTCGTGTTGGGGTTTTTTTTTTTTATCGCCGTCGAGGTGGTTGTATCGCGAACATTAGCTATGGTTTTGGCAAACTTTTGCATGCTACCTCCGTGTTGTGAATTCCTCGTTGTCACGGAGTTGTCTTCACGCGATGGGCTGCGATGTTGAAAGTTGCGTTACGCTACTCTTGCGGTAGTTATCACACGTTCTTGTGAATATACCTCTAAGAACATAAAATATTGTACTACCTGAGAGCATTAATAAAAAGGTGAAAGCGGGACGCACTTGCCTAAAACTAGCCTTTTTTAAAATAGGGATGATATAAGTCTTTCTAGGTAATTCATAAAAACTGCAAAACATAAAAAAATGGAACATGTCCTGTGGAGACTTTCCATCGCAGCCATAGGGCAGCAAACTCTGGCCCTTGCTCTGCCCCCTTGGATGGGCAAGAAGAAGATGAAAGAGGTCAAAACAGAACCTATCCAATAGATAGTGATCATAGGAGCTTTAAAGCCGCAGTAAATAAGGTTCAGTAAATTGCATCATTTTTAGTATAATAAATCTATGTACACTGGGCTTCCTTAGCTCATGGGCTTCCTTGGCTAAAAACTGCTGTCTAAAAAATGCCTTCTTTATCTGACCCAAATCATTCATGCTGCTCAATTCCAGGTAAAAAAAGGCTGTTCTTCCCAGGCTCAAAAAAGACTCTTTAATATATTTGAACCACAGGTTGTAAGAATCATGATCAAGGGACATGCAGTCCTTTAAAATCTGTTTATTTGAAACCGTCCCTTTGCTGAACCAGATTTTTATCCATAATGAGAGGGGGTGAAAGGCCAGCAAATTGAAGAGATAAACCATTCCGAGCTCTTTATGGGCTGCAAAGGTAGTGGTACCCTGAGGTACAGCCAGGAGCCATCTCATATTTTCGACTATTTGTAGGTCTTCATGAGCAGTATAACCCCAGATTTTGCTGCAATACAACATCTTGGCAATGCATATGGCGCTATAGATCTACAAGAGCACCCCAATTGGTCTCTTGCCCATTCTAGCAGCAAAATTAGAAATAGTCACATTTGCCCGTGTAAATTCCCCTTTCTTATGGCTTTTTAGAGGCCCCTAGTTCATCTAGGCATCCAAAAGGACCCCAAGATAAGAAAAAACACAAGTCTTAGGGACTGGCATGGACCCAACCTTAAAGGTGTATGTCTAACTTGAACGAGATCCCACCTGCATCACGTTGGATTTAGAATTAACCAGCAGGTCTGAAGTTCCATAAGTTGGACAAAAGTATTGAGCAGTGTTTGCAGCCCCCTCTCCGTCCGAGCCGTAAGGACGGCGATGTGTGCGTACAATAGTACAGGCAGACCGCGCCATCCCACCTGGGGATAGTCCACCTTAGACTCCTTTAATACCTTCTCCAGGTTATTGATATATAGGATGAAAATAAAGAACCACGCCCCCTTTGAATCGACACAATCACAAAAAATTACGTGTACCCCTCTATAGAAATAAGTATTCTCGATGGCCCATGATTCCTGCAAGCATATCACGTCAACCCTTTTAATAAAAAAGGGTCCATCCTGGGTCTGAGAACATGCTTGCCAACCCAGCTACATTCCACAAGATGAACTTTCAGTTCCTGCCATCCAAGGAACTACTGCCTGAGGGTCCAAGGTCAATCCAGTGTGTGAGACGGTATGACAGGTAAAGATTGACATCTCCGCTGGGCCTGCCACTGGGAGTCATTCACAGTTATCCAAGGAACCCCAAGGTGTAACACTGTTAAGAAGGGGTATGTTAGAGGCCTCCACCTGCCACCCATACTGAACTTGGTCGGGGAATCTTCTTGGAACCAGTTGCATTTAAAAAGTTATTTAAAATACTACTTCTCGAGGTTTCTAGAGTTAGTTTCAGCTTTTAATGACGTCCTATGGGTATTGTGCTCTGGTCATAATGTCACTTAGGTGGCTTTGTCTTTATTGAGTTGCTAGTGTGTGTTTAGTGTTAACTGGTTCATGCAGCAATCTTTATATATAGTTCAACAGACCTGCCCATTGCCTGGCAGATGGAGATGTGTCTATGTTGTTGTTCTTGGTGGTGATTGCCTTTGAGTAATGTGATGGTGGATTACATGCTGTGTTTTAGCCATGTTGTTAGTAATGTATGAGTTCTACTCAGTGTGTACTGTTTGTTGTTAATGTGGAGCGTGTCATGATGGGAAGTGTTGGTGTCAGCACATTGACAGCCAACTGTGCTTATCTGTGCCGTGTTGTATATCTCAAAAGTAGTCTGTCTACAATGCGTTTTGTTGGAAAATTGTGTGTTTGTTTGTAGCGATGCCTTTGCATTTATTACTGATGTATTGAAATGCTTTACTTTTTCACACTATTATAGGCATTTAAGTCACCAAACTGAGCCAGAAGGCAGCAGAGTGCTGTGTGTGTGTTTACACCAAGCGGCAACAATCATAACCAAACTACCCCATGCATGCGCATGGTAAAATAAGCAGAAGCTATGCAATATTTCAAAGCATTTCATCCTACTGGTTTAACCCCTTAACTGCTGCCCCCCCCCCCAGCCACACAAGTGCTGATCTCTTGTTTGAGTATTTGGTGTAGTATGCACTTAGGGCTTCAAACCCTGTTTCCTCATAAGGGATCCACATCAAATTTGCGTCCATTCTGGAAATTCTAAAGGTATGCAGTTTGTGGATTCCCTTGGAGAGGACCAAGAAAATAGGCAAACACAGCAACATTTGGAGTTTTGGGCGAAAAATAGGAAGAAAGTGCTGTGAATAAAAGTGTTTGTTTTTTTCTCTCCTAAAAATGGCCTCAATTAACGGTTTGCTGTGTTAAAGTCAACATCTTCCCAGCTTTCAGGAACATGCAGAGCTCAATCAAAAAACCTTGGGGCTTATTTAGAAGCCCCTTACGCTGCCGGTGCGTAACTTTTAATATGGGGAAAAGTGACGTACCAGCAGTGCAAGGGGATTGTAAATACGTCCTCTAATTTTTTTACCACAGTCCGATTGATTGGATAGGACTAGGACACACATGCCGAAAACTGCTCGAAATGAGCACAGACATTTAAACAGGGAATGAATGGAAAATAATTTTGAGAAGGAGAATAAATCAAATTGTCCTGATGAAGTCCCTATAAGGGATGACACATGTTGACTGGGTCTGTTTTAAGTGTGATTGAATTGGATACTTAATAAAAATAACTTTATGGAAAAAGACACCAATGTCTGGAAATTAATTGAAAAACAAGATATGGAAAGTTATTTAAAACAAAAGAGTGATTACAGATACATGCAAATCAAATTGAAAAGTTCAATGTGAACAAGGCAATTACGTTTCCCTCTTAATATTGTAAAAGCATTTAACAAAGAATTGAGTTTTGTGTGTAGTCAGAACTCCAGGAGTGGGCATAAGAGTACTATAAGATTGGGATATTTGAATGGTGCTGCCCAGAAACACCACTGCTGGCTGTCTTTTGGAAATTGGTAAAAGATATGGAGTTTAGGAGCAGTGGTTATTTGTACAGCTCTGAATTTGTGGGGACCCATACTGCATGTGATATAGAGGAAATTTCATTTGGAAGCCACAAATGCAGAGAAATCTACTAGGTATTACCAAATGATCTACTACTCTGTGTTACCACATCTCTTCTGATAAAAATGATACGTCACTTGTGTGGGTACTCCTAGTGCTTGCAACAGGAAACACGCTAAAATGTAACATTGACGCATCCCATTTTTCCACTGAAAACCGACCAATTTTTTTCAGTTTGGATGGCTGTGGATTTTAGGCCATAGCTTGGTCGCCACCTAAGGAAATCTAGCAAACCTTCACATTTTAATCAGCTAGACACTTTGGAGAATCCAATGTGGGGTGGCTTGTGCGGCTCTCACCAGATTTTGTTTGCCAGAACCCCTACAAACCTCGAACTTTAACTACAAAAGACACATTTTCCTCACATTTCTCTGATGGGAAGTTCTGGAATGTGTGGATAGCCAAAAATTCCTTTACCTAGCATTTCTCCAAATCTCCCAATAAAAATGGTACCTCACTTGTGTAGGTAGACCTAGTGCCTGCAACAGGAAACAGCCCACAATGCAACATGGACACATGACATTTGGGGCAGATAGTAACTTCTAATTTATGTGCTCAACTTCAGTTAGCTTCCCAGATATTCAAGTTCAAGTTTCCAACTTTATTTCGGCCAATTGGCCATAAAAGATAAACAATACAAATACATCACAGTAAATCAGTTCATGAAAGGATAAAAACCGTTGGAAAGCGTGTACAAAATACATTAAACTATGCATCTTAAAATTTTTTAAGAAAGGCCCGACGTTTTTAAAATACGGTTACGCGTAAACCAAACCTTGATGAGAAATTTTGTTAGTGCAAAAACTATTGGGGGAGAAACCTCAGATTTTAAAATCCTGTACATTGGTGCATATTCCCTGCAGCCCATGTTCCTTATCAATGGGAGGAGCCAGTATTTTCTAGGTGCCTTGTAAGCAGGGCAGAAGAAAGCCACGTGTAAATCGGTTTCCTCCATAGCATCACAGGCCGGGCACTGCTTTGTGGCAGAGCATGGTGACCAAGTGCTTGTGAAGGACCGGAAGGGCAGCGTGCCGTATCTCCATTGGAGATACAACTTCCTAGCAAGAGCAGGGTAGATAGGATCCAGTACCTTCTCGAACCTATAAATGTCCTTGCTCTGCAGAAACTCAGAGGACAAGGACCCTTCTGCCTGCGTTGTTCGGGCCCTGGCTAGCTTATATTCGTAGTACAAACTAGCCAGTGACTTTTTAGAGATACTTAATGCGGCATTCGCCGGGTCCGTCCATAAATCAGGGAGCCCCAATTCCATACAGGTGGCTTGGATGTTTTTGACCCAAGGGATGTGGAGCGCTTTCGGATGATTCAGTAATTCGGCCAATTCCGCCCTATATTCTGCAAGATCGTTACTGCTCCACAGCCTACGCCAGAAAGCTATAGGTCTCAGACTTATTTCATCCGCTAACGGTCGTAGGCCCAAATCCAGCCTCAGGGGGAGCAGCGGAGTACTGGGCGGGAGTGCGGCTATCCGTCTTATAAACTTATTTTCCGTGAGTGACATAGTCCGACAGGGTGTATGCCCCCACAATTCCGCCCCGTACATGATCGCACCCCTAGCCTGGGCTTTGTATATCTGAATTATTGCCCCCAGTGGGCGGTATGTCGAACCGGTCATCAACCGGGCAATACCTCCAGTAGTTTGTATAAATTTGAGGTTTGCCCTAGTTTGATGGGATCCCCAGGACATGGTTTCGTTAAGAGTCACACCAAGATATTCAAAGGTGGATACTCTCTTGAGTCGCACAGCCCCCAGTTTCGGATTCGGCCGCAGTTTTTGACTCGGATTCAGAACCATGAATTTAGTTTTTGCTGCGTTGATTTCTAGCCCTCTGTCGGTGCAGAAGGCCAGAAATGAATCAAGGATCCTCTGTATCCCCATAGGTGTTTTGGATAACAGCAGGGTGTCATCCGCAAACATAATTGCGGGCACCCTGCTGCCATTCAGTTTGGGAGCATCGGTATAGTCGGTGGCATTTAGATGGGCGATTACCCCATTGACGAAGAGGCAAAACAGGGTCGGTGCCAACACACAACCCTGTCTTACCCCGCGGCCGACGGGGAATCTGTCCGTCAGTTCCCCCGAACGGCCACACCTCACTCGGGCATAATTGTTTTGGTGGAGCCTCTGCAGGATTTGTAGGATGTCCGGGGGAACGCCCATCTCCGCCAGAACACTCCACAGTTTCCCCCTAGGCACCAAGTCGAAGGCGGCTTGTAAGTCCACAAAAATTGTGTACAGACTGCCGCCCTCGAATTTAGCTGCCCTCCAATAAATAAGGTTCAATCTAAAAACCTGATCCACTGTGGATACCCCCCTCCTAAAACCCGCCTGGTAGGGGCTAAGGGCACCCACCTCCTCCATCCAATCCTGGAGCCGATTCAGCAAGACCCTGCCAAACAGTTTCTGTGCCACATCTATTAAACTGATGGGTCTGTAGTTGGCTGGGAGCAGAGGCGAGCCCTTTTTAAAGATGGGGACCACCTCTGCCCCCAGCCAAGTGCTAGGGATTTCCATACCACATACAACTCCATTAAAGAGGGCAGTAAGGTAAGGCGCCCAAACAATGGGCTCTTGTTTAAACATATCTCCAGGTAGGCCATCCAGTCCCGGCGCCTTTCCCGAAGCCAAGGCTGAGATGGCAGCATTGACTTCACCCAGCGTTATGGGCTCGCCCTCTTATCTCTGCCAGCACACCTCCGCAACTGCAGTGGATTCTCCCGGTTCGGAGCTATATAAGGCCTGGAAGTGTGCCTGCCACACCCCTGGAGCGATGTTGGGCTCCAGTGCCGAATGTAGGTTCCCTGACCCCCCGCTCACTAACCTCCAAAACAAACGCTGGTTCTGGATCGCTAGGGCCTTTGTGAGTTCTACCCACTGGTTTTCCTCCCATTCAGCCCTAGCATAGGCAACAAGCTTTTTGTAGGCTTTCCTACTATGTTTTAGCCTATCCCCCCCTAGCCCCTCCTTGATTAGTCTGAGGAGTTCTGCTTTTGCCCTTCTGCAAGTTGCGTTATACCATGGAGTTTTGCCTTGGTGCACCTCTCTAGGCTTTCGTGAGCTGGAGGAGAGATAAGGGGCCGCTGCATTTATAAGGTCCTCATGGGCCTTATACAGTTTGGCCTGCGAATCTTTATTATTTGCCTCGGAATCCAGCCCCCCCACAATTTCCAAGATAGGAGTTATCCCATCATAGAGCAGGGGGAGTTTGTTCTTACTTGCAACCAAGTGCTCCCATCTAATTCTTCTCCTGGTGTTATCCAGGAGAAGTGCAGGTTTGTTCCCTTCCGCTTTAATCGCGGATGGTTGGGGGCAAGGATGGATAAGGTCAAGCTCTAGCGGGTTGTGATCACTCTCCGCCCTCTCCATCACCCTGAAATCCTGTATAGCCGGCCACTTCACTATTTGAGCCATGACATAATCCAGGCGAGATTCCCTTCCAGGTTTATTGTAAGTAGTTTTACTGGGTATATCCGAGATCAATCGCCCATTACAGGCTCGGATTCCAAACTTAAGGGTAAGGGCTGTAATTTGTAATGCTAATGGGGTCCAAGCCTTCGGTGGGGGCGCTTCCACTGGGGGCACTGCCCATCTGGCCTCTTCTTCCGCGGGGAACCCCTCAGAAAAACCGGGTAGTGGCTCAAAATGGGAATTAAAATCCCCTCCCACCACATAGAATGAATCATTCGGTAATTCAGATAAATAATTTGAGAGTTCCTCTATGGTCTGCGATTCCCTTGCAATTCCCACTGGCCTAGAATAGATGTTAATACAAACAAGTTTCACTTGGTTAGGCCAGGACAATGAGACCGCGAGAATGTCTTCAGAGTTGGTCAACAGCCGAGTTGCCACACAGCCCAGATGGGATGCAACCCAAGTCGTGAGCCCCCCCGATGGACGACCTTTGCCTTCCCACCTAGCTGGAATGAAAAATGACATGTATCCCTGATGACCATAGTCCTCTCTGGCCCAGGTTTCCTGGAACATGCATACGTCCCCAGTCTCAATGTAATTTGCCCATTCCGGGTCACCCAATTTATTAGCCAGCCCGGCAACGTTCCAACATATTAACCTCAAATGGTCAGGTGTGTTGGTGGCCTTGCCAGCAAGGTTAGAGGAAGTAGTTTCTGACACCGTTTCATTCAGGAAACCTGGCACGTTGTCATCGATAAGGGCGGGTGGATCAAGAAGTCTGCAAGATGCGTTGACCACAAGCACTGGGTCATTCGGTGTGCCAGATGCATACTCAGCACTGTGTACAGATACATCCAAAAGTCCCATGGAGCCATTACCCAGGGTCGCTGTGTCCTTTGATGATCCGGGGTTATTGCCAACAGTTGGAATTGATGGCTCATGGAATGAGCCAAAGCCGTTATCTCAGGGCACTGAGTTGTATGCAGAGAGTCAATCAACCCCATCCAAGCTATTCAAGCAGTTGAAACGGTTGAAGTGGAAATAGGGTGTATCCGGCAGTTGGAAATTTGGGCGTTGTGCAGGATCCTTGGGTCTGCGCCTGTGTTCCACCCTTGTCCATTCGTCATGCAATTGGGCATTATGCATGCGAATTGGAGGGAAGAAAAAGGCTACAGGAAGGGTCTGAATAGTTGAATCCAGTGATCGATTTACGCCTTGACAGATATGGAAGACAGTGCCCGGATCTTTGAACGATACCAGAATACAATCCCCTATTATAGTTTTTCTGGACCTCCCTAACCAAGGGACCCTTCTAACCATAATGATCTCGTTGTTAAAACGTGATGGTAGGGGTCGATTCCAATTTAGCCATTTGATTACCTTTTTCTTTAGGGATTGATAGTCTTCATGTTCTCCTGCTCTTAGATGAGGGGCACCTGCTAGTACCACCGTTATACTATTAGTTTCTGGCGGGAGATCTGGTCTCCGTGGTCTTGAAGGTGGCTGGCCCGGGGAGTATGCAGGAACTCCACCGGCTTCTTGGTGGCCATCGTTGATCCCCATCTGGGAGCTTTGAGGGACAGCCACTGCTGATTGTAAGGGCCTACTGGGTTCGATGTTACACGGTATCTTAGTTGGAATAGCCATTAAGGGCTGCAAAGGGGGGGGCAATGGCCACACTCTGAGGGTGGACTATGCTGCCACCCTGGGATGCTCCTCGGTTAGGAGGATTTCCTGCGGTGGGTTGCTTACTCACTAGGGTAGTTAGTGTAGTGAGGGATGTCTCTAGTAGAGTGAGCCTAGTCTCTACTTTGATTAGGCTATCATTAATTGGCTGGAGAAGGGAGCGGAATAAAGATTCTATACTCCCTAGAGATATGGGCGGGGAATTTATAGTAGAAATGTTAACCTTTGGATCGTTGGTAGTGCAAGCTGTATTCGAAGTTGGAACCTTAGGGGGTGCAACAGTAGGCACATGCTGATTATCCTTCCCAAATTGGAAGACATTTAGGTTTTTTTTGCCAAAATCTAAATGGGAAAGTTTAGGTTTCCCCCGTCCCCCCAATGACTTCCTACAGCGTTTGCTTGGAGGGGGCCTATGCACCTCTACCACAACACTTTGTTTTTGCTTGCTCTTCTTATTTATGCTCAAGGCGGGAGTCTGCGTAACCAAATTGACAGAAGTAGGACAAACCGTGGGGGGAGTTGTATCTATGATCATTGTGGGCGCCATACCCGGGGTACCTAGCGTATCCCGAAGTAGAAGGGGGAAGTCCTCCAGGGTGGGGGGGTTTAAACTATTTAAGAGCGTACCTTCCTCTTGAGAGGTAGGATACGGGATGATTTCTGTTAGGGATCGGCTCTTTATAGATTCAATTGAACGCCGTCGCTCCACCCTGCGTCTCTCTAAGGAGTTTTCTTTGGTCCCATCACCTTTGGCAGATTTAAAATAGGTGTCCAGCGTCCCTGTATTGCTACCTCCCTCCCTTAATGGGGTTTCGGATGGTGCCGGCGAGGGCATCACCTAGGGCAGAGTAAAATTGGCGAGTAGGAATTAAGTAAAATTGGCGAGTAGGATATTCACTTTTGTGCAGTACAACGTGAAGCAAGTTGTCAAACAGAGAGCAGGCGTAGATGGGCACTGGGGACATTAATAACTACTCTTCTTCCTCTTTCCTTGCTGAGCACAAACTCTACATCTGCAATATCAACATCTCTTTTGCTCTGTCGTAGGAAAGTGGTCAGCAAAGTGCTAATTCTTCAGCCTTACAACGGCCTCAACAACAGACGAAGTAGAGGCTACTGCATCTACTGCAGTAAGGCTTTCAATAACAGACCACTGAAAGGTAGAGAAGGACATCAGTCTTCTTGTGTTTGTCTGCTAATAGTATGTTGCCACATGAATCAGGTCGCTAGCCAACTTCTTCACCCATATGCATGTTTCATGACTCGCATTATATGGTTGAAGATCTTGGTCGATTTTATCCACTACACCCATTTACTTGTTATATTTAAGTGTACATGTGGACTTGTGGACTTCTGCCAACTGTCCCCAAACTGTGACAGGAGAAGTGTTCTCATCATGAACTGTAGTGAGCACGAATGCTCTGCCCTTTTGGAGCTTCTTGCAAAAAACCTCCAGAGGGAATCCTTTGCAGTAGTTTTTACTGGTACCGCAAGCCACAGTGCCCTTTGTACAGTTCACTAAACAGCTGGACTCCTGTATAGAAATTATTTACATAAAGGTTATGACCTTTATGAAGGAGAGATTGGGCAACCTCCCATATGATGATCTCACTAACTCCTAACGTGGAAGGACAACCCAAAGGATTTACAGCAGAGTCCTTCTCTGGGTATACTCTCAGGCTGTAAACATAACAAGTAGAGCTCTCACACAACATGTACATCTTGATGCCATAATGAGCTCTTTTACTGGGTATGCATGTACTGCCGAAACAGCAGTCGACGTTTGTACAATATCAAGGACTCATCAACTGCAATATTCTTTCCAGGAGTATAAATATCTGAAAACTTGGCAGGCAAATGTTCAATGGCAAGTTTTAAATAGCCTGCCATGTGCTCTTGGTTGTCACAGGGCAATGATACAGAATTGACATTGAATTGCAGCATATGCTACAAAACCAAAAACCTGTCTCTGCTCATGACCGGTGCGAAGCAGGGTAGTACTCAAACCACCTGAGTAGACGAGTAGAACTGTACGTTTGGTTTATGGACTATTCCCATCTTCAGTGTTAGGCCCAGAAATATGTTTGCTCCCAGAGTGAAGTGGGAGTCCATAGGTGTGCCCTAGAGTGAAGCTCCAGAGTGCCTCTATGATCCCTCAGAAACTGTTCATCATACACATTTGGTTACTGCACAATTTCCTCTAGGAATTCAGCATCCAAAAAAAGATTGAAATAGTCAATAGGCAAAAGATTTGCTATATTGACCTTACAACCAGCATCTCCAGTGAATGGAGGAATTACTGGCTGAACGAAATTAAGAGTGTGCCAAGTGAGCACTCTGTCTGTGCTCACACCCTATGGTCTACACTGCCACTAGCTCTACGCTGCACAGTTAGTGCTTACAGAGAGACATATTGGCTACCAGGCCCATGTTCCTCTGAATCACTGGAAGATGAGTCATCATCAGAAGGAACTCTGACTGAAACATCACTCCCAGATCCTACTCCATTACCCTCTCCCTCTGATGCTATCTCAGTATCAGACCTTGCCTCAGAGATTTCCTCCACTATTCAAATTAGAGCCTCAGAAGCAGTCATCAAGGTGTCATCTCTGTTTTCTAACTAACACTTTCTGACCTAGGTTTAATACAGAGGCACTTATAGAAATGATTGCTGTGTGTATGGTGCAAAAAGGTATGCTATGAAGTGAAGGAATATAATGCTGTCAGATGTAATACAGTCTCAAACTCACACTTATCTGACTTAAAGAGCTTCTCCAAACATCCAACGCTGACAAAAACGTCTCCAAACATCCTATGCTGCCAAAAACCTCTCAACAAAACTAAGAGAAAAGAATAACAACAATATTAGTTCATGTTACGACACACACAATAAGAAAAAAACACATTATGCTACATTTGTCCCTGATGCCTAGAGAAAATTCTTTGCAAGGCGTACTCCTTGTGAAAGAGCAAAATGTGGGTGACTCACGAATAAGTTAGCCATTTGCACTATGTGCCTGTTGGACTTGGCCCTGTTTGGGAAGTTCACCTCTAAACTTTTTGCCTTTTCTCTGACATGGTATTGGTGGTTTTAGGCCTCTGGGCACTTTAGCACTGTGGTCCAGTGTAAAGTGCGTGCACTCTCTGTGTTACATTAGTAAGGTTGGCCTGCCCTCCCATAGGAATGCATTGGGGATTCCCTGATCAGTGTGTGTCAGTGGAAATTCCTGTTATGAGAGGAGCAGTGTGGTCAAGTCTGGTGTGTATGAAATTGTGAGAATAAATGCTGCGCAATGGTGTGCACAGATTTATTGTGGTTAATTTAGAAATGCCACTTTTAGAAGTTGGCATTTCTGTGTGCTATGTGTCTGCCTGCCTGATGTGAATTGCATGTCTGGCTTGTGAGTGACAGGGGCTGGGAGGTGTGTTTGGCTCCAGGAGGGGCAGGGTGAGTCAGCGCTGGGCTGAATAGGACATCTGGGCTGGGAGCAGTTGGAGGGGTAATCCCCTGACTTTGAATAGGATGGTGCCTGCTCTAGTCAATGCTGGCTCCGCCCCCTGTGGTGTATCTGATCACCTAGCCACCACCTAACAAAGGGGAAGAGGAGCTTGCAAAACAAAGTGCTCCAAATCCCCCCTGAACCAGTTACATCTGGTTCCCTAAGCCCTGTGCTACAGACAAAGGAATACCGGATATAAATGTAGGGGCTGTGACCCCATGAAATGGTTCTTGTGCTTGTTCCTGACTTGCAGGGGGGTGGCTGCTGCTGGGGCCCAGGAGGAACTGCCATGGGGGCTTACCTCCCTGGTGGAGGGCCCTGTGTGCTGGCCTCTCTGGGCCCAGCTATGCCCCTTGGACCTGGGGCTTATCCTTCTTTACTCCGGGACTTTTCCTGCATCTAGCACCTGAGAGCGCTTTATCTTAATTTACCCCAAGAAGAGCAGTGGGCTGCACAACGCTGAGCTGCCACCCTTTTAAAGGGAATCCCCCTCGTAGGAATTCCCCCGCATTGCTGTGGTAATTGGTGGGTGCCCACCCCGCTTTGATGCTGCGTTTACTTTTTATTTTAATAGCGGGTGCCGCCCCGCATTTTATTTTTGATTTTAGAGGAAGCCCACTCCTCATTGCTGCCATAAAGAAATCACCGCAGCGGCCCCATCGTTTTTCCCAACCCGGAAGCCAGGCAGAGTCCGCCTGACTCTGGGCGGGTCCAATTCCGGAAGCAGCTGGCCAGCCAATGTCAGCGCGGCCTGCCGGAGAAGCCGCCCGGAGCCTCGCAGGCTCCCCGTTGTAGTCCCGGTCCCAGGAAGGGGGACTGGGTGAAGCAGGAGATTGCTGCATGAGGAGAGGTGTGGCAGCCTAATCGGCGGGGCTCCCATGAGTGAGGGAAGCCCCGCGCCGCAAGAGGAGACCGAGTGAAGCCGCACAGCGAGTCCCGGTGAGTGGGGGCTCAAGATGGGCGGTTGGTGCCTGTGAGGGCACCGTGCCTGTTTTCCTGAGCGGACCAGCCGTTGCGGGCCGCTCCAACGGTGGGAAGGTTTAGTTTATGAGCCCGTGGCCAGATTGTAAGGACTGGCGGAGATAGGTGGAAGTGATTGTGTTTGAGAGAAGGACAGTCCTGACGTGCACCATCATCTCACTATACACTATACAAGAGGAGTGTATGCGCAAAGATCAGCAGCCATCTGAGGTGCTGGGACGTGAGGAGGTTGAGGACTGCAGGGGAAGCTTCAGAGTCCGAGGGACACATTCTTGCAACCAAGGGGACCTGTGTTCTCTTGTGCTCTAGAGCATGTGGTTTCTGAGGGGTGTTGGGGGAGCTTGAGCCAGGAGGTGAGGCTGTCTTCGGCCTCCAGATCTGAAGGATATCAGTGCCTGACACAGCAGCCTCTGTCCAAGGTCATTGGCTCCCTCTCACTGGACCCACACCACAGGGTGCTTTGTTTTGGGAAACATTGTGACAAGACCCGAGGGGTTTCATGTGCCTTGTTGGCATCTGTAGCTAACTGCTAGGGGTCTACAGCAGGTCACACCTTTGCTTGAAGGAAACACATTCTTCAGACAGAGAGTGCACCAACTGTTTCTTTCTGTGTTAGATGGTTCCGACTGTCGAGTCAACAGGGCGCCTGCAGGGGCAATGTGCATTCTTTGGCTAGTAGAGTTGAGAAACTGAGGGACTGGGTCATGAGACGTAGTTAGAGACTAGTATCTGCACTAGAAAAGTCTGACATTTGCATATAACTGTAAAGTGTATGCAGAATGTGTATCTTGTTTTGATTTCAGTGTGTGTAATACAAAGAAAAGTGTTTTTATACATACAGTGTGTCTTTATGTTGTGAAAAAAGTGTTGTGGGGGTGTTGTGCCAACACTTTGAAGATAAGCCTGACTTCTCGGTGCCAAGGTACCAGAGGGTAAGCACAGGTTATTGGACAAGTGTATCATATTCATTCTATTTGGAACAATGGCTTATGACGGCTTTGATGCATCTTAGCCTGCTTGAAACCGCTGGGTCTAATTCTGTCATTCACATTTTATTTTCCCCCAGCACAGCATATATCATTGCAAAATCGTGTGAGCATACTTCAGTCATTTATCAATTATTGTGCCATTCATGTAGTAAGCTACGTAGCATGGCTGAATACATTCCATCTGCTGCTCAGTTATTGAGGCATACACATTTTGCTTCCGCCCCCATAGCATAGGGCAATGCATTAGCCCACCCTCCAAGGCTTCCTAAAATACAGTGGCCATACTGTAATGAATGACTGAATACCTGATCACTGGCTGAAGTGGCTACCACTGCCTTGTAATCTAAGCTTTACTGGGTGTAAATAAAATGGGAATGCCACACTAATAGTGACTGAACTGCTGCGGGGGCTAAATCAGCCCCACTTGGAATGAAAACCAACCATATGTAATATATTTATCCCTGCGGGGATACACCCGTGAATGGGGAAGGAGCAGAAGAGCCCTGGATACATTTTGAAAGAAAATAGTTGCCAAATTTCCCCCTTTTTTGTTCTTTGGGAGGCCATTGGGGCACCACCTTAGCGGTCAATATGGTGCCCCCGTAGAGCAGGGGAAACATGAATAAATAGACAAGGAAGTATTGACCATGCCTGGGGGGATGACCCCCTACACAAAGTAAGACATCATTGGTGTCTAGTGGAATTTCTGCTTGTGGCTTGCAGTGCAGTTGCTATCCACCAGCAGGGACGTGTTTCACCAAGACATCGCTGGAAGGGGATAACTTTTCCCTTCCCAGCAAAGACTTTTCACCTTCTGTGCTGCCTGGGAAAGGTAGAGAGACATTGGGCAGCACAAAACTAAAAACCAAAATGGCTGCAAAATTCTCCCTTCCCTGGGGGTCTGTTCCTGCTCCCCCCTCGGGGCTGTTTACCTCCCCGCCCCAGGAAAGAAAAACTAAAATATATGGCCCCTGGGGGGGGTCTGACCCCCCCCCCACACTTCTAAAAAATTCTATCTGGTGTCTCGTGGTCCCTGCTTATGGATCGTGGTACATCTATGATCCATGAGCAGGGATCAATTTGCAAAAGATATCACTGGAAAGGGGAGAGTCTCCCCTTTCCAGCAATGCCATTATACCATTTGTGCTGCCTGGGAAAGTTTGACAGGCCAGAGGCAGCAGAAAACTAAAAACATATGTGCCTGGCAAATTTCCCTTCCCTGGGGAGCCAATCTGATCCAGCGGGATACTAATCTGCGAACAACTAATACCAAACATCAGGGCCCATCTAACACACACAAACACACCATATACCCAGAACCATTACTGATAATCACCGCTGGGAATCAATTTTATGGAGCTATGACCAATTTTGTATTCTTTACCTGATTAGCCCTATTTATGACTCATGGATCGATTTTAGTTAAATAGTTGAAGCAATTATATAACAGTTTCTTTACTTTATCATTTATTATGAATAACCACAGACTCAATTATCGTTTAAATGTTTATAAAATTATTCTTTTAAGAGCAAGCAAATTACAGTGTTAACTTCGTACCTACAAGGAAAGATTTATTTAAAATATTTCTGTTTCATTAAAGTCTTTCAGCAATAACGGGTACCTCAGGAAAGGAGAGGATAGAGAGAAAAAGGTACATAGGCAAATTCACATTTATATTGACCTAATAAGGTAAGGAAATCACACCCCTCTGGCCAAGAGTTTATGGGTCCTTTGGAAAGATTCAGGTATCGAAAGTTTGGGTAGATTCAGACAGGATTCAGGACAGGACAGATGATTTCCTCTGGATTAGACGCCTGCGTCTTACCCCTCTCTAACACTAGAAAAATACAAAAAAACTCCTCGAAGACTTTGCGCATATTCTATTCCCTAATTCTCTTACCTCCTCGTGGTTTTTCCCGCATCCAGTTCTAAGTCTAATCTCCTCGTGGTTTCTTCCAGCAAAAGCAACTCTAAGGCTACACTGCAAATATACTCACTAATACCTAACTTCTAACTTGCCTTTCTCTAAGTCGATTAGCATTCGGACAGCATCTCTGCCCCTCAGCATTCCATCTGCAGCATCCAGCGGGAATCGCCAGTTCTCTCGGCACTCACAGCTCTTGTAATCTAATTAGTCAGACCAATTATACCTTTCTTAGGGTATGCACCACCTCCAAATGTTTCAATTATATGACGTTCTTTTATTCTAATTGGTCAGGGCAGAGGGAATGATCATCACACCATATTATAATTGCAATACTTTCTTAAACTTTATTGTTTAAAATCCCACTCATCAATATGGTTTCCCAAGCTTCATTTCTTACCCAATGTTCATAGCAATAAAATACATTGTATATAAATTTGCATGATTTGTCCATTAAGTCTTCAGGATGTTCCTGAGTTCCCAGGCCATGGTAAGGGCTCGGCCTTGGACAGACCCAAATACTTGAGGTCATCTTGTTCAGAGATCCTCCCGGTTGGTCATGTGACTCGATCACGTGTTTAAGACTCAATTACAAATTTAGGCTCATTTGCGAACTATTTAGAAAAGTCAAAGAAAACAAGTATTATTATTTTTTTTAATGATTTCACTGTATACCACTTATTTATGTAAACTATATCTGCATACGCATTTAGTATATAGCTCATGTTAGTTCTAGCAAAGCAGATGCTTAGCACATGAGTTTCTGAGGGGCCATTTTATTACCACTGCGCAGAAGCAAGCTCTACCCTCCAAAGCATTATCTCGTTATGCAGCCTGCGCGTGTGCAATTAATTGCCTGCGTATTTAGTAGACATCTTGGTTTGTCGAGTTATTCGTTAGTAATACTCATAGGCAAGGTTTCCTCTACCTATTAAGTATGTCTTTTAAATGTAAAATTAGTATGACAAACAACTTTTAGTACATAATATTAATGGGTTACTATAGGAGATTGCTCCAAGCAAGTTTCATTACAAATCCTTGCTCCATCAATCCCCTCTCTGATGGCATTTATGCCATCAAAAAAATAAATACCTATAGCCAATCAGATACCAGCTTTAGCACATCTCAATTCCCTTCTCTGGCTATTCATTATCAACATCCTTTTTGCCTTTCATATTTTTCATTTTCTTGTACAGTTCTCCTTTCATTTCTTCTAATTGAATTTATTCATACTTTCTTTTCTTTCCCTGCTTATTCACTTCATACTTCCCTTTCCCACATTTGCACCAGATCATTACTATCAATATTATCATTGTTATTCCAAGTATTGGTAAGATTACTTGTGTCACCACTCCTTTACCTATATTAGCAATCCATGTACCTATTGAAGTTAGATTATTTGTTAATTTCTTCCATACACTGTCAACTTCCAGTGGTTACAAATCTTCTTCCAATTGTGTAATATTCTTTATATATCTTCCAATTTCAACACTTTTGTCAGGAATATACGTGCAACAATGTTGCTCTTTCAACATTTTACAGACTCTGCCCTGTTTTGCCAATATTACATCAAGAGCAAGTCGATTTTGCATAACCATTGATCTGAACGCAACCATTTCGGTATTGATCATCAGAAAATCTCCAGCAGTATCAGTTTATAAACGATCAACCACTGTGGATAATTGACAAATTCTATGTGAATTTAGAGCTACACCCACTGAAGGTATCAATGCACTAAATATGTCACCTACAACTTCTGTGAAACTATCTCTACTATTTTGTATCAGTTCACTACTGTTTTCATTGTTTCCAGTGAATCTTTTTACATGATAAACTTTGAGGAAAACTATACCGAAATAGCAACTCCCCATACCATTGTGCAGGAAGCCTAAAATAAGCCTTATTCCCACAAACATAATAGAATCCAGGAAATACTGGATCTGTTCCTCCTTTTAATCCCCATCCTCCAAGAATTAAGACATTTTGTTGACATTCACTAGAGCCAATAAATACATTGTTATAGTCAGTCTTTAACCTATGGAGACAAATGTTTCCTTTCTTTTCAAAGTCAAGGGCCATAGCAGCATGAGTCTTTCCAGAAGTGTAAACACTTTCTTTTTTAGCCCATTGTGAAATATGATTTTTCTGCTCATTTGCCTTCTTCTGAAAATCTTGTCTCCTCTCTTCTTCTAAGGGGCCTATTCCTTAGGTCCGTCCGATATCGGGTAGGAGCTGTAACCGACCGACCTGCTGTCGTCGGTTACGGCCCTGCTAGTACGATGTGAGCGAGTAGGGTTCGGTCGCATTCGTATACCCTACAATGCAAGCATGCTTACTGACCGGAAAGCATGCTTGCAATGTAGCAAGCAGGGGTGCAGTTCATCCCTGCACCCTGTGGCCGGCACCCCAAGGTGACTGCCACTGGGTGCAGGGATCACTGGAGGGGCACCATAGGTGCCCCCAGGCTGCCATCCGGTGGCCTCACACCCATGGGGGCTATGCTGGGGGTCCCAAAGAAGGCTTCCGACTGCCTTTTCGTGCCAGACAGTTTGGCATGAAAAGGCAGTGAAAAGCTGCCATCGTACTCCCTCGGTCGCACAGAGGCAACCGGGGGAGTACTGGAGGATTTCCGGACTGCGGACAGGCTCTCTGAGCCTGTCGTCCACAATCCGTAAATCCGAGTCGGATTCCTTCACGACGGAGCCCATTGGAATGGCTCGGTCGGGAAGGAATCCGGCCGGAACTGACCAATTTGGTCGGAAGGGCTACGATCATGGTTCAGAGCCCTTCCGACCGAAATCGGAATTGGCTCCTAAACTGAAAAATATATTTATTTCTTTTAATGAACATGTTAAATTCTTTTCATGAGCCCCAGCTATATCTATTGTCTTTTGTGTTAAGAAAACTCACCCGTAAACTGTGCAACACTATTAGGAAGCACTGGATTCATATTCTTTCGAATAGGAACCTCTGGAAAAATCACACCTAAGTTAGAATAATAATATTGCAATTTTCCTGTTCTACAAAATAGACTTGTTCATACAGTACAGGATATACCATATGTGAATGATAAATGGTGATAAGTAACACCTTCTGCTACAGAAGCTGATAGTTTCATACACACATAACAACCACTAATTTCCATAGTGTCTACATATTTAAATAATAATTTTGTAAAGACATTTAAAGCTGTGTTATTATCTGTTACTGTGTGATGTATTTCTAACTCATCTGATGCTTCTAATTCTACTTTATCTCCTTTTACGTTAGCTGTCCTTTCACATGTGTCTGTAATATTTTTCTTTTCAATGCTCATCACATATGGTATTGCTACAGTTAAGCATAACCATACTATAATCACTAATACTATGCTACATATGCACATTCTACAGCATTTATTTATACAATTAAATTTTGGTCTCTCAGTAACTCTTTCTTTGGCCATTTTAAGAAGATTTCTCTCTTTTATTCCCTATTTGATTTCTGCAAATTTTCTTGAATATCATTTTTATCAAGATGGTCTCACTTCTTCGTCTTCTTCAGAGTTTACTTCTTCAACACTCTCCTCATTTATATCAAGATTTTAAAGCTGTTCAAGAATTACATAGGTCCACTCAGGGCCTTTGAATTTATTATTCAATATACTTATTCTCTGACTTCCTCGTTTATTTGTCTGGTCTGATTGGCTTGTGACCTCATTTACCTGTTCAGGCTCTTCATTTATTATCTTGAGATGGTATCTCAGTCTTTTGACATATCTTGGCCAATTATCACCTTTCCAAACGTTCTTTGTTTGTACTGCACTGTCACTTTCCTCGTCACTTTCGAGGATTAGTTTATTTACATTACATTGTTGCTGGTGCGATTGGAGATTCAGTGTTGTTTCGGGTGATAACATACGCCTGGAATTTTACTATTGGACCGTACCATGTTCAGAAGCTAAGTATAATACAATTGGATCGGGAGGGACATCCCTTGTGGTAAACAGATTGAACCCTCTATTCAAGAATCGAGATACTTTGCGAATAATATATGATCCCATCAGTGCAGTTACTTTAAGGAAGGTTGATGTGACCATTTGTCAGAATATGACAATCAAGCCCTGAAGAAGTCCCATGAGGGATGAAACGCATTGGCGGCAGGCAATTCTGTATTTTTTTTAATTAATTTTTGAATAATAAAGAACGAAATATACCTTCAATCAAGTTCTTGGAATTGTTTATTTTTGGGAAGTCATCGAAAGTTGCATTGTGCTGTTTTTTGAAAATGTTACATATTATAACATTGATACATATCATATACTGGTGTACTCTGGTGCGGGGTTATTTTCTACCTTTTCAAACTTTGTTTGTTTGTACTGCACTGTCACTTTCCTCGTCACTTTTGAGGATTCGTTTATTTACATTACGTTGTGGCACAACTTGATTCTCTTTGTTTTCTGAATTCCTCTCTAACTTACCGGATTCAGGACTTCTCGAGGTGCTGGCTTTCACCTGAAAATGTTCCGCAATGTCTAACTGTCCCTGTTCAGGTTTTTCTTTAATCCCTTCTTCTTCCTGAACTTGTTTTTCTATTCCTCACAGGTCGTAATCAGGTCTTAATGCACTCGATTTGTTTGCTGCCTGAACGTGTTCTTCTAAACATACCTGTCCCTTCTCAGACTTAAGAATCTTTTGATTCCCCTCTGTCTGAGTGTATTTTCTTTTCCTTAACTGTGCCTGCTCAGTATTTTCAACAATTTTAAATTCAAATTTCTGAGCTTTTTCTTCTAAACCTATCTGGTCTCTCTATTTTCTTGTTCTTCAAGCTGTTTTCTTCTTCTGGTTTTGATAATGACTTCAGGAATGTCAACCACTGCTATATAGTGATCGGCTGTTCTTGGTCAGCTATTTTGGAATCTAATACTCTAGATCCCTCAGCTGTGCAGCCTTCTGCACGCTCAACTTCTTGAATCGGTTGAGGAATTATCTCATCAGGAGTTGGAACTCTCTTGGTATGACTAGCATGTATCCAATTGGGCAAACCTACACATTTCACTGCTGTAGTAGTGACCAATATGACCTGCTTTGGTTCACTCCACCTTGGTGCAAGGCACGTCTCAAGAGTGTGATTCTTCAACACCACCCAATCTCCAGGATTTAAATCATGTGCTTGGTCTGGCTGTCTGGCAACTGCATCTTCTCCAACCTGATGAGAGACAGAACGCACCAGGTAAGCCAATCTTTCACAATAGTCCAATACTTGATCATTAGCAATGCTTAACTGTCTTTGTCCAGGAATAAAGGCTAATCTCATTGTTCTTCCCAAGATTATCTCATGAGGACTCAAACCTGTGTTTCTGTTAGGATTGTTCCTGAGTCCCATCAGAACAAGAGGTAAGGCATCTGGCCACAACAGTGAAGAGGAGGAGCACATCTTTCTCCAATCGTGTCTTTATTGTGCCATTAATTTGTTCTACCACTCCAGAAGCCTCTGGGCGGTATGCACAGTGCAGTTTCTGTTCAATTTTAAATGCTTCACATATCAATCAAATTACTTCATTATTAAAGTGTAATCCTCTATCTGATTCTAAAGTTACTGGAAAACTAAAACTTGGGATCAACTCTCTCAATAATAATTTTGCAACTGTCATACTGTCATTTCTCCTAGTTGTATATGCCTCCACCCACCGTGAAAACAAACAAACAATGACAAGAATGCACTTTAATCCTCTACATGGTGGTAGCTGAATGAAATCTAGTTGCAACCTTACAGAAGGTCCTTCAGCCTTCCCAATTCTTCCCCAACTGACCACTGTTTTTCTTCCTGGATTGTTCTGTTGGCAAATTAAACATCTCTGGCAAAGACTTTCTGCAACTGTTCTAAACTTTTGGTTAAACCAATCTTGTCTAAAGAGTCTTATCATAGCATCTCTACCTATGTGTGCATCTCCATGGTACATCCTAGCAAATTGTGAAAGTAAACAGTCTGGCATAGTTGGTCTACCATCAGGATAGATCCAGACACCATCTTCTTCTCTTCTTTTGCATCCTATTTTCAACCAATCTTCTTTTTCAATACATCTGCTTCATCTTGTAAATGTTTCACTTCATCCCATATTTCTAAAGATGAGATCAGCACAAGCTGGCATCTGAGTCCAGTTGTTTAAATTGTCTTATTCACTGCCAATGTTGTCTTAGCACAATTTTGAGTAAATTGGTCAGCATATCTGTTACCGGCAGTCACATACTCATCTCCGGACTGATGTGCAGCACACTTGACCACCGCTATTTCTTTTGGCAATTGTATAGCTTCTAAAAGCTCTTTTACATATTTTCCATTTTTAATAGGGATTCCTGAAGAAGTAATGAAATCCCTTCGCATCCATAGTTAACCAAAATCACGCACAACCCCTTAACCATACTGACTATCAGTGTAAATTGTTACTCTCCAATTGTTCCTAATTTTGCAAGCTTTAATTAAAGCTATCAATTCGGCTAATTGTGCCGATTTGGCTCCTGGTAAATAGGATGCTTCGACTATTCCAGCCAATGTACAGACAGCATAAGCAGCACTCAACCCTCCTTCTTCATGTCGCAAACAGGAGCCATCTACAAACAGCTCATTTTCATATTCTTTTAAAGGTTCTTCTGGTATGTCTGGGCGAGGTTTGGTACATCTAAACAATCATGTTCAGTGTCATCCCTCACTTCTTCATCATACATGTCAGGTAGTAACGTAGCAGGATTTAAGACAGTGCATCTGATTACAGTTACATTCTCAGCTCCCAAAATTATTCTTTCATATTTTGTCATTTGACTTGGGGCAAGATACTGCGTTTGAGTTCTAGTCAATAATATTTCATCAGAGTGTGGAACTTAGGGCCAGATATAAGTGATTCCCATTTACCGATTCTAAAATACCGAATTTTACTGATTCGGTATTTCAGAATCGGTAAATGGGATGCAGATAAAGATTCGGTACATTTTACCGAATCGGTAATATTCGGTATTACCGATTCAGTAAATACCAAATCGGTATTTACCAAATCGGTAATTCCCATTCATTCCTATATTCCTGGAGGCCCATAGGAATGAATGAGAATTACTGATTCGGTAAATACCGAATCGGTAAATACCGATTCGGTATTTACCAAATCGGTAATAGGAGGACCATTTACAAGGGTGGCAGGGTGTCACATTGACACCCTGTTGCACCCCTGAATAGTGCATGGGTGCACATGTGGCACACATACATGCCTAAGGGCATGTATGTCTGCCACATGGCACTTTAAAAAAAGCAAATAATTGTTTTTTTAAAGGTATTCGGTATTTACCACCAACTTGTAGTTGGTGGTAAATAACAAATCCTTAAATGACAAATGCACTCACTTGAGTGCTCCCTACATTAAGGATTCGGTAATTTACCAAATCGGTATTTTAAGAATTCGGTGATTTACTGATTCCTTAATTTACCGATTTGGTAAATTACCGAATCCTTAAATATGGCCCCTTCATCTCAGATGCCTAATACCGGTCGGTAATGGCCGAAATTCGGTAATTTTGGTCGTTACCGACCGGTATTGAGCTGCCTACTTCTGGCCCATAATCTTTTAAAGGATGTCCCATCACAATAGGCTCACTTTGGTCCTGATCATACAGCTTGCTACTACTGCTGTTAAACAACCAGGCAATGCTGAAGCTACTGGATCAAGAGTTGCTGAAAAATATGCCACTGGTCTTCGCATTAATCCATGTGTTTGAGTTAATACTGATAGAGCACAATTATCTTGTTCACAACAGAACAGAGCAAATCCTTTTGTATAATCTGGCATTCCAAGAGCAGGAGGTTCACATAAACAATGTCTTAATTTTACAAAGGCTGTCATTCTTTCATCATCCCATTCTATGGGATCTTTAGCTCACTTTCTCGTCATTTGTATTAGTGGCTTGGTCAGAAGTTAAAACCCTGCAATCCACTGCCTGCAGTAGCCTACCACATCAAGGAACATTCTGATTTCTTTCTGAGACTGGGGTGCATGCATTTGTTTTATTATTTTAACTCATTCAGGAGTAACTCTCCTCACTCCCCTTTCCAATTGATGTCCCAAGTACTTAACTTTTGTTTGACAAAATTGCAATTTTTCTGGTGATACTTTGTGTCCCCCATCAGCCAAATGATTCAACAAGGCAATGGAGTTGAAGTACTAGAAAAAATATACCATAGAGCTATACTTACCAATAGTCCATATACCTTATTTACCAAGAATAAGTCAGTCGGCAATGGAGAAGGTTCAATCGTTTATTTTACAAAGTACCCTATATAGGGGAGCCTCTCTCTCGTCTTCACCCTCGAAGGTGCGCAGAGGAGACTGCTGGATTACATTCAAAGCAGTGCATATATACTTTCAGCATACCTCATTAAAACCCCGTACATGGAAAAGTACCACTTCTCGTGAAGATAACAGGAAAACCCACATAAGGCACAATTGATTGATTCGAAACTCAGCTCAAACTATTTCGGGGGGTAGGTCAGTAAAGGTGCTTCCCTTTCATTCTCGGGCACAGGAGTACAGGCACGGCGTCTGCAAGAATGTGCTCATCCCACAAGAAAGGCAGATGCGACCTTGAGTTCCTAAGTTAGAATCAATGGTCTGTTCATAGCCCAGGCCGAACTCTCAGGCTTGCTCTCTACACAGTAGCAGGTCACATGTTTTCCTAGCAAACGCAAGAGGTACGGGGAAATGAAACCAACATGGCGTTTGTTCAGTCAAGGCCTGATTCTTATTGTATGCAAGGATCGAATATATTCACGGAGGGGGAGGGGGTTTCCTAAGGCAGTATGCTAATATATTGGATATATTAGGCCAACATTATACAATATCAATTTTATATTTCTTCAGACCGCCCTTTTGGCGTGATGTAGCCAATATACATACAAAGAAATAACAGGGTTTTAATCCAAAAACACACCTTCATCTATTTGCATTAGATCTGTAACTTCCTTCTGTACCAACTGTTTCTCTATTTTCACCTGGCGCGAAACTGTCAATGATCAAGTAAGTTTGGCAGCGCAATAAGAGCATTATGCTGGCCCACAATGTAGGCACAGACAACAAGTAAATACCACCCCAATTACTCCAGCCAGGATCATAAAGATCTTCCAACCCCAGGTGGACAAGAGGTTCCAGAACCACCGCGTTAAGGACCAAGTACCAGTGTCAGCATGAACTTCCGCAGCCAAGCGATGTAATTTTTGAATGGCTAAGTGTATAGTTGGAGCAGAATCAGGGATATTCACACAACAGGAGCTTCCGATCACGCGGCATGCTCCTCCTCGATCAGCTAGGATGACATCAAGCACCATCCGATTTTGAAGCGAAACGAGCCTCGTAGCCTGAAGCTCTACCGTCAGATTAGTCAGGATTCCAGCAGTGGTTTGAACTACATTTTCCACCACTCTGGAGAGACGTCTAACGTCTCTACTGGTAAAAATGGGACTCCATATTGGAAAGAGACCCTTTGATATGTCCACAAACTGCTGTGATGCGGTGTCAGTCTGATCAGTACTATCAGTATCGATGCTCCTACTTGCTTGGGAGGGAGATCTGAATTTCGTTTAGTCAGCTGATGATTCTTATGATAATTAGAAGGGGCTATATATACTGGAGGATAAAGGAAAGACAGGTAACACTGCCCTGCCCATCCTCGGGGAAGCCAAGTGTAAGCGTTTTCGCCGCATACGAAATACACATTAGGCGGAGTTATCAAGGCGGGGTACTGTTGGTATGCAAAGTGTAGGTGTAGTTACATCTACTGTAAAAAAAGAGAGAGTTTTCCCAACTGAACCCAGAAAGGACCGGGAAATAGCACAATAAAAAAGAAGCTCCTTTCTGTGTGTTTTAGACTCCTACATGTAAGTTAATTACACAAAACCATTTGTTTAGACCATTTCCACAATTTTACAAAGCCCTATCTAAGAATTTGATCATACCATAAACATGTGTGTATCTTGATAGTTATTTATTTTACATTAAAACAAACTTTAAAATAAATGCATGTTCGTTCATTAGACAATAAAGAATTGGTTACATTCAACGTTTATACTGACATTGCATACAAGTACATATTTCACAATATACAGCAATTAAAAACTTTTTTCATTCTGTTCTTATACATAAAAATAGTCCGTGTGTCGACGCGTTTCGGTGCTTCGTTTATTAGGATACACCTTCCTCAGGACTGAATCATTTAAAAACATAGAATCTTCATTCTAAAAAAGATACATACAATTAATATCATAACACAATATTTAAATCATTTTTATCAATCTAACGGGCTTCTCAAGTGAAAGGTCATAAACAGATCTTACTTTTATTAAATTCGATATTGTGGGTACCAGATGAGTATCCCTGGGGTCACATTTGACGAAGAACACAGTTTTAGTTGTCTATTTCATCCGAAAATCTGTGTAGAAATATTGTTCAATTTTAGTCTTAATGTTAATCACATTGTTAAATGATGGTGTTAAATAGACAATCCATAAGTCCAGATATACACTTACTGGATGCATAGACTGTCGTGCTTTACTATAGTTTGCACCGGTCATGAGACTTGCAGGCTTTGTCAATTTTCACCTTTGTCGACAGGGGGATATTGTACCTCCTCGATCTCGTCCAAAACGGATCCCTTTTTATAGCCTTTGTTGGATCCTGTGTATCTAAATCATAGAGATAGATAGTGTCATTTCGGCTATATCTACCCCTTATGGTACAAATATAGATTACAATTCCCTATATTAGTACAGTGTTAGATCTTATCAACACTGACATGGGTATATCTTATGCTCCTATGTTTTTATACTGATCCTTCATTGTAACAAATATTTACAAACAGCTCAATCAGTAACATTAATTTAATCCATAGGTTCGACAAACCATATTTCACTGAGCCGTTTCCGTTACGTGCAGCTAATAACGGCAAGGTTTACGCAATTGTTTTTAAGGTTGTGATAGTCTCGAACCAACTTGTTTACGAGAGTAACACCCGTCCAAGTTAGTGTTTAGTAAACGGGGAATAAAATATAGTTGTTGCTCGTTTTACAAATCCCCCCTTGACCAGGCGACGAGACCAGAGTATCCCCCGTGTCTAATTATAC
The DNA here is from genome assembly GCF_964261635.1 of Lissotriton helveticus. NCBI lineage: Eukaryota > Metazoa > Chordata > Amphibia > Caudata > Salamandridae > Lissotriton > Lissotriton helveticus. Next base: position 832,919,776 of record NC_136070.1, read on the forward strand.
TCGCAAGTAGATCTTCACCCCTGTTCACGGCACGAGTTAGACTATCGCGTTTGTCTCACCTTTGTAGAATACAGCAGCGGTTCCCCGTCCCGGTCTCACTGGTTCCCGGAGTACGATAAACTGCTTTTGGAACCACCGCGTTTATATACCCCATCCCCCTCTCAATCATTATATTGATGGGAAACAGGTGTCTATTCAGTGGTGTCTATGCTTGTGTTGGACGCCATCTTTGTAGTTTATATCGGTAGTCTTCGCTATGTGTTTTAGATCGAAGACGGACTAGGTCGTCGGGTAAAAACCTCGGTACGGCTCTTATAGATTATCAACTCACGGTATTCATATATAGTATTAAATGTCTAACCTAGTATCATATAAATTAGGCCATAGCGTCAACCCTCTCACATAACATATTAATGTGAGTATATAGTTTATCAAGTATTTTTATATAGAACAGCCGCCATATTTGTAGTTTTTAATCAGCTAACAGTCCTCTGTTTTGTAGTTTCATGCTGATAAGTCATGTTTCAATACTGGAAAAATTCCGTATCGAAAACATGCCATACCTATTCATGAAACATCTCTATTCATTATAAACCACAGAATCGTGTGCTCGTCTTGTATTGGATAAATGTTCTTCTATTTATTTTCACCGAAAATCAATTAATCATAACATTCGATTGGGCAAAATGTTATATGTTGTATAAAAGGGTAAGGTCAATCTGCTAATTAATAATCCTCTTCCCTATTCCTATATAGCATAATCTGAGTACATCACAAAAAAGCAATTTTTAAATGAGCAAACATTGTTCTATACATATGTACAGTTCAGTTCACATAATGATATTTGGTATACAGGTTATTTATTCATATTTTCTCTTCAACATGTGGCAATACATGACATATTTCTTCAACCAATATTTGCCTGACATCACATTTAATATGTGTCTCAGAAGGCATGCAAACAACAGGTATTATTCAGAAAAGGGGGTGGTGATGAACAGAGTGCCTGAATTAAGCAGACCACTCTTACCCAGTCCAAAGATCAGGGCTTGATCCATAACCATTTTTTAGCTCACTGCGCCATCCCAGCTCAGAACTTGGCTATATGCAAATTAGTCTGTTCCTGTCCCAGTGCATGATGGGAACAGGGCAAACCAAACTACCAAGCCAATTCTTATACTGGGAAGGAAACAAGCTTCCGGGGACCGTTTCTGCCATTTCAGGCGTCGTCGGCCCGGCTTACTTGAATCCTGATGGTGCAATGAGCAAGGGACTCACATCTGAGTATACCCTTCCACGCTTATGGTGGACAAAATGATTCAGAAAAGGGGGTGGTGATGAACAGAGTGCCTGAATTAAGCAGACCACTCTTACCCAGTCCAAAGATCAGGGCTTGTCTCCTTTCTGGTGAAGAATTGGCTTGGTAGTTTGGTCTGCCCTGTTCCCATGATGCACTGGGCCAGGGACAGACTAATTTGCATATAGCCAAGTTCTGAGCTGGGATGGGGCAGTGAGCTAAATAACGGTGATGGATCAAGCCCTGATCTTTGGACTGGGTAAGAGTGGTCTGCTTAATTCAGACACTCTGTTCATCACCACCCCCTTTTCTGAATCAACAACAGTTATTAAGCAGGTATTTAATTATCAGATTAAATAGCAAACAGATAGATCCTGTCTACATAAAGTTATTTGTCTATACTCAAAATGTATGACCAAAGCTATACATTATCTTTTTTATTTATACAATTGAACCCAATATTGCATCGTCTGCGTAATCTGTGTGCAGTCTTACTATTAACTTAGTCTCATTATTCTAAGTGGCCATCCACAGAGAGAGTATCCATACATATATTTATCTAATGATCCTTTCCCACTCCTCTCTGCTGTTTAATCCATGAGTGTAAGTTCTGAACTTAGACATAAAGAATTGTTCTCTCTGTTTACGTCTTTTTGCAGAATCACCACCTCTCTGGGATGTCTTAATTTTTTCTAGGATAAACCACCTGAGTTCATCCACTTTGTGATTTTCGGCCATCCAATGTTCCACTAACGGGGCATTCTTTTTATGATTCTTTAAAGACGATCTATGTTCTGTTAAACGCAATCGCATCTCTCAGCCTGTTTCACCGACGTAGCCCTTTTGGCAAGGGCATATTATCAGATAAACGACAATTGATGTTCTACAGTTCACATGTTCATTCATCCAATGTGAAATGCCCCCCAAATCAATTCTGTCTGTCTTGATGATTGAATTACAGTGGGTACATGTACCACATGGTAAGTTACCGCGAATAGGTCTTCCATGGTCAATACTAGGCTGGGGCCTCATTCTAGGTTCTCTATATGTCTGAACCAACCAATTCCGGATTGTTTTGTTCCGCCTATATGAGAAAATGGGTTTTGGTAATGGGTTCTCCCCTGTTTTATTCAGAATAGACCAATTTTTATTGATAAGGTTTTTAGGTTTAAAACTCTTGCCATTGTAATCAGATACCATTACAATTCCTAGTTCTTGTTGCTGACCCTTGGGTTTTTGTTCAAACAAAATTTCCCTATTCTGATATTTAGCTCTTTTGTAGCTTTCCCTGATTAACCTTTTTGGGTAGCCTCTCTGTAGTAACTTATCTTTTAGATTTTGGGCATGTTTTTCAAATGTTTTTTTATCTGTGCAATTTCGTCGGATTCTAATAAATTGGCTGTAGGGGATCCCGTCCTTCTGACATTTAGGGTGGTAACTCGTGTGATGGAGCAGCGTATTTCTGTCAGATGGTTTCACAAATAATTCAACACACAGTTTCCCTTCCACTGCCTTGATCTTAATGTCCAAGAAGTCAACTGCCACTTGACTCTTGTTAGCTGTAAATTTAAGGTTCAGGTCCCCACAGTTTAACCATTCTAGGAATGCATTTAGATCGTTTTCACTTCCTTCCCAAATAAAAAACACATCGTCTATAAATCTAGACCAGTGTTTGATGTTCTCATAGAAGGGACTGACTTCATTATAAACGTGTTGTTCTTCAAAATTTCCTACATACAGGCATGCTAAGCTGGGAGCACATGTGGCTCCCATGCTCGTGCCTTTGATTTGACAAAACAAGTCTTTATTAAATAAAAAGATATTGTTCATCAGGACAATTTCAATGCATTCAAGGATAAAGACATTTTGAGCTGAGAGGTCACCATCCTCATCGCTCAAAATGTCACTCATCATGGTAATCGTGTCCTGCTGTGGTATATTTGTGTACAAGGACTCAATATCCAAGCACACTAGCCACTGGGTTTCCTTATTAAAATCAATACCTTCCACCTTTGAAATCATGTCCGTGGTGTCTTTTATGTAAGATGGTAATTTTTCTACCAACGGACGGAAGAAGTGATCAGCGTATTTACTTAGCGGCTCTGTAATAGAGTCTATTCCTGAGACAATTGGCCGCATAGGGGGGTCCATCATATCCTTGTGGACTTTTGGCAGTCCATACAAAGCAGGTATTTTAGGGTGATCATTTACCAAAAATCTAAATTCATCCTCGCATATAATCGAGTCTTCCTTTGCTAAGGTAACCACATCTTTCACTTTCTTTTTGAGTCTATTCCATTCTCCCAAACTGGAATTTCGGTAATGTGATTTATGGCCAAGTAAGGACTGTATCTTGGTGTTGTAATCTTTGGTGTTAAGGATTACTACCCTTCCTCCCTTGTCTCCGGGTTTTATTGTTATTTCCTCACAGTTAGAGAGGTTATTTAAAGCATCCCTTTCTCCTCTTGTCAAATTGTTTTGAGTCCAATGCTTTTCTTCAAGTAATTTCTCTAAACCTATGGATACTACTTTTTCAAAAGTGTCAACTTCTTGACCGACCATTGCAATGTTGGGATTCCAGGTAGATGGAGGTTTAAGGCCAGATTTATTCTTAGAGGCCCTATTCTCCTTGTTTTCAAAGAATTTCTTAATTCTAATTTTACGAAACAAATCTCGTACATCCTTCTCCATGGAATACCTACATCCAGAGGTACTTGGGGCAAAGCCCAAACCTTTTTCTAATACTAAAACCTCTTCCTTGGTAAGTACTTTATCCGATAAGTTGATTATTGGTGCTTTCTGAGTATTTCTATCTAATCCCAGTCCTTCTGACTGCGGGTTCTCATGTAGGGTCTTCTCATTATCCCTTCCCTTTGGCGATAGCCCTGATGGCCCCTCCCCCGCGTCCTGAAGCCACGGGTCTGTCTCCTTTGTTGGCCTAAAAAAACCTGATAGTCATGAAAGTCTTCAGTTCTTCCTTCTCTGGGCTCATTACGTTTTGTGTTTTCTGGTACCCTCTCAGTCTCTGAGTCACTGGTGTTATATGAGGTATCAGAGAACGTTACATTCTTTTTAAAATATCTATTCCTGTTGTATTTATATGGATGATTGTTGTATTCACTGGGCGCCGGCTGGTCATAGTATTCCTTCTGCAAATATGGATATACCAATTCCGACTTAAAGCTGGCTATATCTTTCCTCAACTTGTTCGTTTTTTTGTTTATCATATATTCTTGGTATCCAATAATGTCTTCTTTTATCTCTGCTAGTTTTTTTATAGCATCCTCAAGAGCTGTAGATTCATTTAGTTCTTTTTCTTGCATCTCTATCTCATCTCGTTCTATTACTATGATCTCTTGTGCAGTTTCAATTATAAGCAACATCCAGTCGTGACTGCATCGGTTCGCGATTAGTGTCCAGTTCTTTTTAAATCTTTCATTTTTAACAAATAGCCCTGGCTCATTGCTGATTTGTAACCCTTTGGGGATAATCCCCTTTTTACAATACTGGATAATAAATTCTGAATGTAATTCAGTACAAATCATTTTTTTCTTAAGATTCCACAGTTTGTTCCACTTATCATCATCCCCTTTTGATAGGGTCACTGTGTTTATGGTTTTGGAAGAACCACCTATGATTTTTTTTAATTGGTCTTCCGAAAAGCCAAAAGTACGTAATGTATCCATATTGTAAGTAGCGACTCTCCAGCTACAAGAGCTGTGAAATAACTCTAAAAAACAATATACAGCAATTAAAAACTTTTTTCACTCTGTTCTTATACATAAAAATAGTCCGTGTGTCGACGCGTTTCGGTGCTTCGTTTATTAGGATACACCTTCCTCAGGACTGAATCATTTAAAAACATAGAATCTTCATTCTATAAAAGATACATACAATTAATATCATAACACAATATTTAAATAATTTTTATCAATCTAACGGGCTTCTCAAGTGAAAGGTCATAAACAGATCTTACTTTTATTAAATTCGATATTGTGGGTACCAGATGAGTATCCCTGGGGTCACATTTGACGAAGAACACAGTTTTAGTTGTCTATTTCATCCGAAAATCTGTGTAGAAATATTGTTCAATTTTAGTCTTAATGTTAATCACATTGTTAAATGATGGTGTTAAATAGACAATCCATAAGTCCAGATATACACTTACTGGATGCATAGACTGCCGTGCTTTACTATAGTTTGCACCGGTCATGAGACTCGCAGGCTTTGTCAATTTTCACCTTTGTCGACAGGGGGATATTGTACCTCCTCTATCTTGTCCAAAACTGATCCCTTTTTATAGCCTTTGTTGGATCCTGTGTATCTAAGTCAGAGAGATAGATAGTGTCATTTCGGATATATCTACCCCTTATGGTACAAATATAGATTACAATTCCCTATATTAGTACAGTGTTAGATCTTATCAACACTGACATGGGTATATCTTATGCTCCTATGTTTTTATACTGATCCTTCATTGTAACAAATATTTACAAACAGCTCAATCAGTAACATTAATTTAATCCATAGGTTCGACAAACCATATTTCACTGAGCCGTTTCCGTTACGTGCAGCTAATAACGGCAAGGTTTACGCAATTGTTTTTAAGGTTGTGATAGTCTCGAACCAACTTGTTTACGAGAGTAACACCTGTCCAAGTTAGTGTTTAGTAAACGGGGAATAAAATATAGTTGTTGCTCGTTTTACAAATCCCCCCTTGACCAGGCGACGAGACCAGAGTATCCCCCGTGTCTAATTATACTCGCAAGTAGATCTTCACCCCTGTTCACGGCACGATTTAGTCTATCGCGTTTGTCTCACCTTTGTAGAATACAGCAGCGGTTCCCCGTCCCGGTCTCACTGGTTCCCGGAGTACGATAAACTGCTTTTGGAACCACCGCGTTTATATACCCCATCCCCCTCTCAATCATTATATTGATGGGACACAGGTGTCTATTCAGTGGCGTCTATGCTTGTGTTGGACGCCATCTTTGTAGTTTATATCGGTAGTCTTCGCTATGTATTTTAGATCGAAGACGGACTAGGTCGTCGGGTAAAAACCTCGGTACGGCTCTTATAGGTTATCAACTCATGTTATTCATATATAGTATTAAATGTCTAACCTAGTATCATATAAATTAGGCCATAGCGTCAACCCTCTCACATAACATATTAATGTGAGCATATAGTTTATCAAGTAATTTTATATAGAACCGCCGCCATATTTGTAGTTTTTAATCAGCTAACAGTCCTCTGTTTTGTAGTTTCATGCTGATAAGTCATGTTTCAATACTGGAAAAATTCCGTATCGAAAACATGCCATCCCTATTCATGAAACATCTCTATTCATTATAAACCACAGAATCGTGTGCTCGTCTTGTATTGGATAAATGTTCTTCTATTTATTTTCACCGAAAATCAATTAATCATAACATTCGATTGGGCAAAATGGTATATGTTGTATAAAAGGGTAAGGTCAATCTGCTAATTAATAATCCTCTTCCCTATTCCTATATAGCATAATCCGAGTACATCACAAACCAAAGCAATTTTTAAATGAGCAAACATTCTTCTATACATATGTACAGTTCAGTTCACATAATGATATTTGGTATACAGGTTATTTATTCATATTTTCTCTTCAACATGTTATTATTATTATTATTATGCGTTCTTATATAGCGCTCGATTACCCGTAGGCATCTCGGCGCTTGCCTTGGGAACCCGTCCTGGCTTCCCCCAAGGTGAAAGCCAGGCATCCCGCCGCGGGGGGGCCGTAGTGGAGATTAAGCAGGCTAATGCCCAGAGCTGCAGAGTGTGAACCCATGATTTGAGTAGGCACCGAAACGAGAATTATCGAATCCGTGGATATTTGGGCTCAAGACCCTGCCGCGTCGGGAATTGAACCCTAGTCCCGGGTCTGACCTCTGCTTCAGGGTCTGCCTCCTCTAACCAGTGAGCCACACTTCTCCACATGTGGGAATACATGACATATTTCTTCAACCAATATTTGCCTGACATCACATTTAATATGTGTCTCAAAAGGCATGCAAACAACAGGTATTAAGCAGGTATTTAATTATCAGATTAAATGGCAAACAGATAGATCCTGTCTACATAAAGTTCTTTGTCTATACTCAAAATGTATGACCAAAGCTATACATTATCTTTTTTATATATACAATTGAACCCAATATTGCATCGTCTGCGTAATCTGTGTGCAGTCTTACTATTAACTTAGTCTCATTATTCTAAGTGGCCATCCACAGAGAGAGTATACATACATATATTTATCTAATGATCCTTTCCCACTCCTCTCTGCTGTTTAATCCATGAGTGTAAGTTCTGAACTTAGACATAAATAATTGTTCTCTCTGTTTACGTCTTTTTGCAGAATCACCACCTCTCTGGGAGGTCTACCCTTCTATAAGAGCCGTACCGAGGCTTTTAGCCGACGACCTAGTCCGTCTTCGATCTAAAATACATAGCGAAGACTACCGATATAAACTACAAAGATGGCGTCCAACACAAGCATAGACGCCACTGAATAGACACCTGTGTCCCATCAATATAATGATTGAGAGGGGGATGGGGTATATAAACGCGGTGGTTCCAAAAGCAGTTTATCGTACTCCGGGAACCAGTGAGACCGGGACAGGGAACCGCTGCTGTATTCTACAAAGGTGAGACAAACGCGATAGACTAACTCGTGCCGTGAACAGGGGTGAAGATCTACTTGCGAGTATAATTAGACACGGGGGATACTCTGGTCTCGTCGCCTGGTCAAGGGGGGATTTGTAAAACGAGCAACAACTATATTTTATTCCCCGTTTACTAAACACTAACTTGGACAGGTGTTACTCTTGTAAACAAGTTGGTTCGAGACTATTACAACCTTAAAAACAATTGCGTAAACCTTGCCGTTATTAGCTGCACGTAACGGAAACGGCTCAGTGAAATATGGTTTGTCGAACCTATGGATTAAATTAATGTTACTGATTGAGCTGTTTGTAAATATTTGTTACAATGAAGGATCAGTATAAAAACATAGGAGCATAAGATATACCCATGTCAGTGTTGATAAGATCTAACACTGTACTAATATAGGGAATTGTAATCTATATTTGTACCATAATGGGTAGATATAGCCGAAATGACACTATCTATCTCTATGACTTAGATACACAGGATCCAACAAAGGCTATAAAAAGGGATCCGTTTTGGATGAGATAGAGGAGGTACAATATCCCCCTGTCGACAAAGGTGAAAATTGACAAAGCCTGCGAGTCTCATGACCGGTGCAAACTATAGTAAAGCACGGCAGTCTATGAATCCAGTAAGTGTATATCTGGACTTATGGATCGTCTATTTAACACCATCATTTAACAATGTGATTAACATTAAGACTAAAATTGAACAATATTTCTACACAGATTTTCGGATGAACTAGACAACTAAAACTGTGTTCTTCGTCAAATGTGACCCCAGGGATACTCATCTGGTACCCACAATATCGAATTTAATAAAAGTAAGATCTGTTTATGACCTTTCACTTGAGAAGCCCGTTAGATTGATAAAAATGATTTAAATATTGAGTTATGATATTAATTGTATGTATCTTTTTTAGAATGAAGATTCTATGTTTTTAAATGTTTCAGTCCTGAGGAAGGTGTATCCTAATAAACGAAGCACCGAAACGCGTCGACACACGGACTATTTTTATGTATAAGAACAGAGTAAAAAAAGTTTTTAATTGCTGTATATTGTGAAATATGTACTTGTATGCAATGTCAGTATAAACGTTGAATGTAATCAATTCTTTATTGTCTAATGAACAAACATGCATTTATTTTAAAGTTTGTTTTAATGTAAAATAAATAACTATCAAGATACACTCATGTTTATGGTATTATCAAATTCTTAGATAGGGCTTTGTAAAATTGTGGAAATGGTCTAAACAAATGGTTTTGTGTAATTAATTTACATGTAGGAGTCTAAAACACACAGAAAGGAGCTTCTTTTTAATTGTGCTATTTCCCGGTCCTTTCTGGGTTCAGTTGGGAAAACTCTCTCTTTTTTTAGAGTTATTTCACAGCTCTTGTAGCTGGAGAGTCGCTACTTACAATATGGATACATTACGTACTTTTGGGTTTGCGGAAGACCAATTAAAAAAAATCATAGGTGGTTCTTCCAAAACCATAAACACAGTGACCCTATCAAAAGGGGATGATGATAAGTGGAACAAACTGTGGAATCTTAAGAAAAAAATGATTCGTACTGAATTACATTCAGAATTTATTATCCAGTATTGTAAAAAGGGGATTATCCCCAAAGGGTTACAAATCAGCAATGAGCCAGGGCTATTTGTTAAAAATGAAAGATTTAAAGAGAACTGGACACTAATCGCGAACCGATGCAGTCGCGACTGGATGTTGCTTATAATTGAAACTGCACAAGAGATCATAGTAATAGAACGAGATGAGATAGAGATGCTAGAAAAAGAACTCAATGAATCTACAGCTCTTGAGGATGCTATAAAAAAACTAGCAGAGATAAAAGAAGACATTATTGGATACCAAGAATATATGATAAACAAAAAAACGAACAAGTTGAGGAAAGATATAGCCAACTTTAAGTCGGAATTGGTATATCCATATTTGCAGAAGGAATACTATGACCAGCCGGCGCCCAGTGAATACAACAATCGTCCATATAAATACAACAGGAATAGATATTTTAAAAAGAATGTAACGTTCTCTGATACCTCATATAACACCAGTGACTCAGAGACTGAGAGGGTACCAGAAAACACAAAACGTAATGAGCCCAGAGAAGGAACAACTGAAGACTTTCATGACTATCAGGTTTTTTTAGGCCAACAAAGGAGACAGACCCGTGGCTTCAGGACGCGGGGGAGGGGCCGTCAGGGCTATCGTCAAAAGGAAGGGATAATGAGAAGACCCTACATGAGAACCCGCAGTCAGAAGGACTGGGATTGGATAGAAATACTCAGAAAGCACCAATAATCAACTTATCGGATAAAGTACTTACCAAGGAAGAGGTTTTAGTATTAGAAAAAGGTTTGGGCTTTGCCCCAAGTACCTCTGGATGTAGGTATTCCAACGGAGAAGGATGTACGAGATTTGTTTCGTAAAATTAGAATTAAGAAATTCTTTGAAAACAAGGAGAATAGGCCCTCTAACAACAAATCTGGCCTTAAACCTCCATCTACTTGGAATCCCAACATTGCAATGGTCGGTCAAGAAGTTGACACTTTTGAAAAAGTAGTATCCATAGGTTTAGAGAAATTACTTGAAGAAAAGCATTGGACTCAAAACAATTTGACAAGAGGGGAAAGTGTTGCTTTAAATAACCTCTCTAACTGTGAGGAAATAACAATAAAACCCGGAGACAAGGGAGGAAGTGTAGTAATCCTTAACACCAAAGATTACAACACCAAGATGCAGTCCTTACTTGGCCATAAATCACATTACCGAAATTCCAGTTTGGGAGAATGGAATAGACTCAAAAAGAAAGTGAAAGATGTGGTTACCTTAGCAAAGGAAGACTCGATTATATGCGAGGATGAATTTAGATTTTTGGTAAATGATCACCCTAAAATACCTGCTTTGTATGGACTGCCAAAAGTCCACAAGGATATGATGGACCCCCCTATGCGGCCAATTGTCTCAGGAATAGACTCTATTACAGAGCCGCTAAGTAAATATGCTGATCACTTCATCCGTCCGTTGGTAGAAAAATTACCATCTTACATAAAAGACACCACGGACATGATTTCAAAGGTGGAAGGTATTGATTTTAATAAGGAAACCCAGTGGCTAGTGTGCTTGGACATTGAGTCCTTGTACACAAATATACCACAGCAGGACACGATTACCATGATGAGTGACATTTTGAGCGATGAGGATGGTGACCTCTCAGCTCAAAATGTCTTTATCCTTGAATGCATTGAAATTGTCCTGATGAACTATATCTTTTTATTTAATAAAGACTTGTTTTGTCAAATCAAAGGCACGAGCATGGGAGCCACATGTGCTCCCAGCTTAGCATGCCTGTATGTAGGAAATTTTGAAAAACAACACGTTTATAATGAAGTCAGTCCCTTCTATGAGAACATCAAACACTGGTCTAGATTTATAGACGATGTGTTTTTTATTTGGGAAGGAAGTGAAAACGATCTAAATGCATTCCTAGAATGGTTAAACTGTGGGGACCTGAACCTTAAATTTACAGCTAACAAGAGTCAAGTGGCAGTTGACTTCTTGGACATTAAGATCAAGGCAGTGGAAGGGAAACTGTGTGTTGAATTATTTGAGAAACCATCTGACAGAAATACGCTGCTCCATCACACGAGTTACCACCCTAAATATCAGAAGGACGGGATCCCCTACAGCCAATTTATTAGAATCCGACGAAATTGCACAGATAAAAAAAAATTGAAAAACATGCCCAAAATCTAAAAGATAAGTTACTACAGAGAGGCTACCCAAAAAGGTTAATCAGGGAAAGCTACAAAAGAGCTAAATATCAGAATAGGGAAATTTTGTTTGAACAAAAACCCAAGGGTCAGCAAAAAGAACTATGAATTGTTATGGTATCTGATTACAATGGCATGAGTTTTAAACTTAAAAACCTTATCAATAGAAATTGGTCTATTCTGAATAAAACAGGGGAGAACCCATTACCAAAACCCATTTTCTCATATAGGCGGAACAAAACAATCCGGAATTGTTTGGTTCAGACATATAGAGAACCTAGAATGAGGCCCCAGCCTAGTATTGACCATGGAAGACCTATTCGCGGTAACTTACCATGTGGTACATGTACCCACTGTAATTCAATCATCAAGACAGACAGAATTGATTTGGGGGGCATTTCACATTGGATGAATGAACATGTGAACTGTAGAACATCAAATGTCGTTTATCTGATAATATGCCCTTGCCAAATGGTCCGAGGTAGATATACAAATTCAAATGGAGTCGGCAGCACACAGTGTCTCCTCTGTAATAATCCTCTGTGTGGAAGAACGCTCGGTTCAGTGTATTCAATTAGGCAAGTAATCGTCACCAGGGGGGGTTTTGGGCCACAAAACGCCGACTTTTCCAACCGGCGTGTGGACAGAACTACCCTTTGGCCGGAGAGTAGTTCTGTCCACACGCCGGTTGGACAAGTCGGCGTTTTGTGGTTGCAGCGCGCTAGAAGTAGTGATTCAGGTTCTAAAACCCCCCCTGGTGACGATTACTTGCCTAATTGAATACTGTGAACGGAGCGTTCCTCCACACAGAGGTCCAAAACCCCCCCTGGTGACGATTACTTGCCTAATTGAATACACTGAACCGAGCGTTCTTCCACACAGAGGATTATTACAGAGGAGACACTGTGTGCTGCCGACTCCATTTGAATTTGTATATCTACCTCGGACCATTTGTTTGCCCAGTCCGTGAGACCGTCCGCCTGCGCCTGCCACCATCCAACTCGTTTAATCTGACCGCTCTGCTGCAGTTTTCAGAAAGAAACATATGCACCACTCCACCTTCCCAAGTTGCCTTGCAGACCAGTAGGATATTTCCATTGGCCCTGAGGAGAATCCCCTGTTGAGTGCTTGTGGGATTCGAAACGCGTAGGCCCTTGTACCCCACGTTGCTCTTTTCTCGCACCACCTAAGTGTTGACAACTGCTGCATTTTAGCTGTGTACACATTGACAAAAAAAGTGTTTCATTATATAATTCAATATATTTGAATCCCAAGTGTACGCTTTGTTTTCCAGGTTGATATGTATTAATGTATCATATCTGATGTTTTTGATTTATTGAGCAACTTCTTTCTTTCTTTTCCCCACCCCTTTTTTCAGAGTGTGTAAGAATGGTTGGTTGTAATTTTTGAATGATTGTGACATGGTTGACGGTATGAATGAATATCTTTAATTTTTGTTTAGTGTAACGGTGTAGTGTCCAATTGTGTATATAATATGTATTAACTTTTTCAAAAAGCTTTTGTCCTTAAAAAATGAATAAATAAAAAGCTATTAACTAGCAAAATCTAGGTTGGAAATATCATTTCTTTCTCTAGTTTAATTTATATTTAATTAAGTGCATCAGTTAGGTATTCTCCTTGTTGTTTAGATGTAAGTGCTCAACCTGACTGATTAGAGCCAACTCTTCATTGCTAATAGATCAGTCCTGAGGAAGATGTATCCTAATAAACGAAGCACCGAAGCGCGTCGACACACGGACTATTTTTATGTATAAGAACAGAGTGAAAAAAGTTTTTAATTGCTGTATATTGTGAAATATGTACTTGTATGCAATGTCAGTATAAACGTTGAATGTAATCAATTCTTTATTGTCTAATGAACGAACATGCATTTATTTTAAAGTTTGTTTTAATGTAAAATAAATAACTATCAAGATACACACATGTTTATGGTATATTCAAATTCTTAGATAGGGTTTTGTAAAATTGTGGAAATGGTCTAAACAAATGGTTTTGTGTAATTAACTTACATGTAGGAGTCTAAAACACACAGAAAGGAGCTTCTTTTTTATTGTTACATCTACTGTCTCCTACCTTAACATGACCTTTACCTTGAATACAAAAGGAGGCAGTACTGTTTAAAATGGGAACTGGCATTGCCTTGTCATCAGTAACATTACGGTCTAGGAAATACTGGAAATATTGCGTGGAATTAAAATGTTCAAAATCTAACATTTCTTCCTTCAACCAGGTAGCATTTTCATAAGTGGTATACAAATTCATACGGGCGTCTGGATCTAAAGATCCCTCTCCTTGATTTCCCAATGCATCAAATCCCTGATGTTGTTCTATATATCTTAAAACAGCTTCATAATCCTTTTCGGTATATCTTTTGGGGTCGGCTACATATTGTAGATACATAAGAGATAACAACTGAAACCAGACCTCACAGCTCGCTAGGTGTGATAATGGCAGAGAAATTAACAAATCATGACGATGCATTACAGATGGAAAAAGGCCACATACCCAACAGTTTGTCTTATTTGTGGTGCTATGAGCTTCATGTAACATTTCAATGAACACATTGTTAGCATAAGTTTCTCGGTGTCTTTCCTTATGGGGAGGCAAAGTATAAAAGAAATGTTCAGGCGGAGTTGTTGTAGTACCTAATACCTTGTGCAAAGGATATTGGAATTCTTAATATACAAACACACTCATTAATATTATCATGATTACTGCAATCATTATTACAAAGGCTATCTTCACTCTGGTAGCCCAACTGGAAAACATGGGGATATTTTCAAAGAAAGGTCGGGGAGCAAGGGGTCGGTCGTCTTCAAGGGCAAATTGGGCAAAGGGGTACGTCCTAACTAAAAGTCCAAACTAAACTCGGAAAAGGGTGCAAGCCAACTGCCAGAGGGTTTCTTCTCACTGTGTCCGTCTAGAGCCTCACAGGCAGGCTCCTATTGTTCATCAAAAAGAAGCAACTTCACTTTAATTCCACCGTTGCAATTTAGGACCTTGATGTAACACAGTCTTTATTTCTGAACAGAGCAATGTGACAGTTCCAAGCTCTCAACGGGTTCAGTCCAGTGTCTTGCTCAGTACCCCAGTAAAGAGCTATCTCCAACCCTACAGCTCAAGTCTTTCCCTATCTCCTAAAATCCAAAACTGGGGTACCACGTTGTTTTCGGGGCCGTAAATTGTATCGAAGATGGCCAGGTTATTCCTGGTCATGAAACAACACAGCAG
The DNA here is from genome assembly GCF_964261635.1 of Lissotriton helveticus. NCBI lineage: Eukaryota > Metazoa > Chordata > Amphibia > Caudata > Salamandridae > Lissotriton > Lissotriton helveticus. The sequence continues at coordinate 832,934,823 of NC_136070.1, forward strand.
CAGGGACATTCGGTGCAACAAGGTTTTGGGAAGCCTCTGAGGAATCAGCCTTATCAAAATATTCAGGGACTGGGGCTGATTCGTCTCCTTGCGGTATCAACAATCCTTCCTCTTGCCCGATTTCAAGGGCATCCGAGAAAGGCACAAAACTCAACCTCCGCTCTCCCTCTTGTGTTAGAACTCCGTCTCGGTTCTGCTGATCAAAAGGGAGCGGAAGGGGTAATTTCTTCACGTGGGAGACATGAATCCAGTGCTTCTTTCCGTCCACTTTAACTGCTGTCCGCGTTGCCAAAAGAATCTGGTAGGGACGGGCTCCACCTTGGTTCCAAACTCGATTTCCGCTGATAATTTTGGACGAGGACCCACTGTCCTGGCTCCAAACGATGTCTGGGACCCTTCGGCAGCGGCTGCAATACAGCTGACACGTTGATGAATGGAACGCAAATCTTTTTAGTCAAAGCGTACAGATAATCTGTCATCATAGGGTAATCAATGTCACGAAGGACCTAGGTCTTGGGACACCCCACACATTAGCTGGTCGCCAAAAACGACCTCATAAGGTGACAGCCCGGCTCTTGAATGGGGGGTTACTCTTAATGACATTAACGCTAGAGGTAAAGCATCAGGCCAGCTCAGGCCCGTGCTTTCTTGAATTTTTGCTATCTTTAATTTCAGTATATCATTGTATTTCTCCACCAGTCCTGCAGACTGCGGATGTCGTGCTGCATGAAATTTCTGTTTAATCTGTAAAACATTACAAATATGTTTGACTAGTTCTGCATTAAAGTGTACCCCGTTGTCTGTCCAAATGACTCGAGGCAAACCAAATCGGGGCAGGAACTCTTTGATTAGGGCTTTTGCAGTGGCCATAGCAGTGTTATCTTTAGTAGGATATGCTTCAACCCATTTACTAAACGCACATACCACCACCAGCACATACTTAAGATTATTCACCCTTTCGAGTTGAATATAATCCATTTGTATTACTTCAAATGGTAAAGAAGGAGGTGCAAAATTCCCACTAAGGACAGTCTCTCTCCATCCAGGATTATGCTGTAAGCAAACCATGCAGTATTTAACCACATGTGCAGCAACTTTTGGGATATTCGGGTTATTCCACACAGGGTCTAACAATGCACAAATACCTTTTGCACCAATGTGAGTGGGACCATGGCCCATCACAACTACTGCATACACCAGTGCATTGGGCAAAAGCCATCACTGTTTTTCCACCAAATCAATCCAACAATTGTTTTTATCCAACTTCCCTATTTCCTGTTCCCATTTCATTATTTCATCAGGAGTAGCTTCTTTCTGTAGCTCTTTAACACTTTCAATAGTATTGTCAAACACTGTTGTCTCCGCCACCCATCTGGCTGATATACTGGGGAACATAGAAGACATTTTAGTTTGCGCTGTATCTTTTGCTACTTGATCAGCAAAGGCATTTCCCTCCCCTGTAGTATCAATGATTTTCTTGTGAGCGCTACACTTAACAATGGCCACCTTCTCTGGTAAGGTTAAAGCATTCAACAATCTTTCAATCAAAGGGCCATGTTGTATCCTCTGACCATGGGAGGTAAGAAATCCTCGTTCCCTCCACAGCCGCCCAAAACTATGGGCCAGAGGCAAAGGCGTACTGCTGTCTGTAAAAATATTTACTCTTAAACCTTCGCTCAGTTCACACGCTCTTAGTAATGCTATTAGTTCAGCTGCTTGTGCTGAGTGATGGGAAACCCGAGCGGTCTCCACTACTGTTCTGAGGGTAGTTATAGCGTAAGCAGCTGTTGTCGTGTCATCTGGTAGCCTAAAACATGAGCCATCTACATACAACTCCCATTGGGGTTCTCAGATAAAGGGGTGTCAGTGAGGTCTACTTGTCCCTTCGTTTCTTCTTCAGTCCGAAATATACAATCATGGACATCGTCCTTTTGATCACTTGAAGGGAGGGGTAGTAACGTGGCTGGATTCAGAGTGGCACATCGTTTAATAGTAATGTGGGGTGCAAATAGAGTTAATTCGTAACCAGTCAATCGCGCACTCGTAAGGTGCTGGGTTTTTGTTTGATTCAATAATATATCCACAGCATGCGGTACCATCACTGTGAGGTCAGTATTCAAAACAATCCCCTCCGACTGTCGAATGGCCACCGCCACAGCAGCAGTAGCCCTTAAACAGCTAGGAAGGGCTCTGGCAACATTATCCAATACTGCCAAAAGATATGCGCAAGGTCGTTGCTTTCCGCCAAAATCTTGTGTTAACACTGAAAGTGAACAACTGTCCACCTCATGTACGTAAAGCACCAAAGGTTTTCGGTAGTCCGGAGTACCCAAGACGGGTGCAGAGCAAAGAGCAGATTTCAAAGAATCAAAAGCACCCTGACATTCATCCGTCCAGGGCAAGGGTTCATGCACATCTTTGGTAATCAAATGCAACAAGGGCTTAGCCAGAAGAGAAAAATTAGGAATCCATTGACGACAATAAGAGGTTATACCAAGAAAAGCACGACCATCACGTTGAGTACGGGGCACAGACATATTAGTAATAACAGTTATTCGTTCAGGAGTTAGTCTTCTCCCCGCTTTCGAACAGTAAATGACCAAGATAGGTCACTTCCTGTCGATAATATTGAAATTTGGATAAGGATTCTTTATTACCGTTAGCTGCTAAATGGGTCAATAATTTAACAGTGGCCTGTTTGCAACCTTCTGCTGTGTCCGACGCGACCAGTATGCCATCCACATATTGGATGAGAACATTACCAGGAGGTAGGACTAATTCATCTAATACTGCCTTTAGTGCTTGGCTATAAATACTAGGACTCTCAGTATAGCCTTGAGGTGCGCGACAAAATCTAAAACTGCGGCCAGATAATGAGAATCCAAAAATATGACGGCTATCAGGGTGGATTGGAATGCTAAAGAAAGCATTCTTCAAATCTATCACTGAGAAATACTGGGCGGTAGGGAGAATCATAGTAAGAATTGCAGTGATATCCGGAACCACAGGATATTGGGGAATCACTATTTTATTAGCCTCTCTGAGGTCAATCACAAAACGATATGTATCGCTTTAGTCGGGGTCACCGTCCAGTGGGGCCTTTTTCAAAATCGGTAAAATGGGGCTATTACAAACATTAGCAGCTGTTTCTTCTACCACTCCTTTCCTAATCAGGTCATGAATAATCTGTAATAAGGCCTGTTCGCCTTCTGGCGAAATTCAATATTGTGGGATACGTGGCAAATGTGTATTCGGTTTTAAGGTAATAGATACAGGGGGTATTTTTAACAATCCCATATCTGTGTCCCCAGTTGCCCAAAGGGTCTGGGGAATCTTGAAAAATTCAGGTGGAGGATGTTCATTTTTGGCAAAACATTGAGACGTGCATTTAGTAGGAGGCTGCATGTTTACATAAACACCAACAGGAGAACAGTAAATGCGAGCATGCAATTTCTTTAATATATCCAATCCTAACAGAATCTCGCCACAACTAGAAGTAAGCAAAAATGGGGAGTCCACAGCCGATCGTAAATGGCAGTGGCTTAGAAATGGGGCTTACTACTGGGATTCCTGAGAAACCCACTGATACGTTATTTTGCCCAGACAGAGCAGCCCCTGGGACCAGTGAATGAGCAACAAAACTATTCATTGCTCCTGTATCCACCAAAAACTTCTCAGATGTCCGCATCAATTGCCCTTTTCCATAAGGCCCCTGTTGGTCAGCTGGTACTGATATGTGGCCCCTGCTCTGTCCGTGGCTGTCTCATGCGTAACCATTTCTCTCATATCCGTCCTCCCGATAATCTTCATTGTAGTATTGTCTCCCTTGAGGATCATCAAAATAATTCCTTCTTGCCTCACCACCGGACATGTCCCCTCGTCTCATACTATTCCAATCACTACCACCTTGTCCTCTTCCCCTGTTGAAGCCACCCCGTCCATATAATAATGGACACTGAGCTCGCCAGTGTCCTTCTTGTCTACAATTGGAACACTGATTTATTCATATATCAGGAACCGGGCCCCCTCCTCCCCTTCCTCTCATCATTGCTCCTCTTGGAAAGGAACCTCTTCCTCCTCTCCTAGCACTTTGTCCTCTACTAACCTGTTGCAACAGCACTCCTTAACCTTTTTATCTGACTTGTCCATGCTCTCATTTTCTCGGAGTTCATAATACTGGGCCATGCTAAGAATAACTGAAGGGGTCGAGGTGGTCCATGTACTTTCGGCAGCCTGTAATCGTGCCATTATTTCAGGCAACAAATTAGTGACAAATATATTCACAAATAATCGTATGCCACCTTCAGTGGACAGTTCTTGTCCACTAAAGTCAATAAATACTTTCTCAAACCGGGTGAAAAAATCAGACACACTCTCATCCTTTTTCTGTTTACAGGCCGTTAATTTATCCCAATCCACCTTTCGTGGGGGAATGAGGGTTTGCATGTATGTTATGATACGAGCAGGTATAGCTAAAATCTCATCTTTAGGTTTATCACTCGGCTTCCGATCTTTGTCCCATACTTTAATCTGATCCCAGGTCCCTCCAAGTTCTGCAGCATGATCTGAGTCATGTACCTGTCTCCATATATCCACTGGGATCAAAAGGCCGAAGAATAGCTCGATATCAGCTAAAGTCATAACGGCCGAATTTGCGGCCTCGGTTAATTCTTTATAATAGGCTGTAGGATTTTTACGTGGGTCAGGAAGTTGGGCTTTTAATGTTAGAACTTCACTTCGTTTCCAGGGGGTATAAACCCACTGCTTTTGGAAACGTGCCTCTACACGATTTCTGGTCACTGTTCCACCTCCATCTCTTACTTCGGGAATCTCCGGATGGAAAAGAGGATGCACTTCTCTCATGGGATGTTGTGTCCCCCAGTCTGGACACTTCCTATGCATTCGTTCTCGGTATTATATCAGGGTCTCAACATTCTGGAATATTTCTTCGACTTGTAATTCGAACTTAAAACCTCGGTCCCTAATATCACATATTATCTGAGGAGCCAGCCCTTCCTCAAAACATTGTTCCCATAAGGAAATTAATCGGATTGCCATATGTTCTAATGCCAATTGTTGTTTAACTGGTTCAAAATCTTTCATAGTACTCCAAATATCTTCTATGGTATAAATCGGATTTCGCATCCACTGTGATGCCTGAATCACAACAGCCGGCCTTTCTTCAGTTCCTAAGGACGATCGAGTAAAAACTCGTCAGCCTTCCAAACCCCCTACCGGGCGTCGTGGTGTAACATCTGAAGAGGCAGTGGTCTTTCCCATAGGGAAGACTGCTGGTCCTACAGCTGGGGGTGTTAGAATTACCTGGGGCAAGGGGGAAGCAGCAACCGGCCTAGGTTGTAAAGTAATCAAATCTGAGGTAGTTGGGCGAAGGGTAGGAGGAGAAAACACTGGAGCCGGAGGGGGCACAGATACTGGTGCGGTAGCGACAGAGGGCACCGCGGCGGGAGCTCCAGCCACTCCTGTCCTACCTACTGGGACCGCAGAATACAAACCTTGAGGGGCATATGGAGGTGGTGGATGGGTTTCTAATAATTCCTCTATCCCATCTTCTGCCTCAGTTCGTGTCATATAACTCTTGTCTGTCTGTAATCGAAATTGTCTATCCATTTGTTCAATATTTTTCTCTACCTTTTCTTTTTCATATGCCACTGCCTTTTGGGTAACAGTCTGTCCAGCTTTAATTTTTCCCAATTTTTCTTCTCTTATTCGCCGTCGTTTTGCCTCCTTTAACCACAGGTTCAGGGAGTCGAACATAGTCTGACGGCTTCTCTTCATAAACAATTGTTTTGCAAATAATTCATTTTTCTTTCATCAAAAGACCCCGTTAAAGGCCATTGTAGTTCTGAATTATCTTTAGTATACTTGTGCCACAGTGTATTAAACAAAATGGGAGAAATACCATGTTTTACATACATATCAAAACTAGGACTGCCTTCCGGCGGAGCAGGCTGTCTTTCTTCCAGCCATCCACTGGAGAAGTGTGGCTCAATGGTTAGAGCGGCAGACCCTGATGCAGAGGTCTAGTCCGGGACCAGGGTTCAATTCCCCACCTCGGCGGGTCTTGGGCTCAAAAATTCCACGGACCTGATAATTCTCGCCTCGGTGCCTATTCCAATCATGGAGTCCCACTCTGCAACTCTGGGCAATAGCTTGCTTAATCTCCACAACGGCCCCCACAACGCTAAGGCTGCCTGGCCTCCACCTTGGGGGTGCCCAGGAGTGGACACCTCACAGGGAAAGCCAGGATGGGTTCCACAGCGGTATTCGTACAAGTGCCTTGAGACCCTTGCGGGTGAGTAGTGCGCTATACAAGTATCAATTTACATTTACATTTACTCCGACGACGGCAGCATCCAAAACACAATTTACTAAAACACGACATGTTTATAAATTCAATAACTCATACCATTTCAACCAGACGTACTCACATTGGACGCATCCGTTCATCACATACCCTTTCACTCCTGAATCGTACAATCTCAATAGCTATCCATACCTAAAGTGCATACATTTCGATCGATAGAAACAATTCGGTCATGAATTCAAAATACAAACTGACATGTCTTCCAAATCGAACAGAGCCCATCGATTCCTGTTCGGGGAATCGATCACGCCGGGTTCCAGACCACAAAAAGAATTCACAAAAGAGACAGTCCAAAGACTGCCCTGGGATCATCAGACAGACCATCCCATAGTCCTGTGCTGGTTAGGCCGGGCAGCTGGGCGCGTAGCTCCAGAACGCAGGCTTAGCCAGTTGCGCCTAGGGCTTTTCCGAAGAGGATCCGGCTGAGTGAGCACCCCTTGTGCAACACTAAGGCGTCCGGCGTTGTCCCAACTAATCACCGAACAAGTCTGTGGGGCATCTGCCCCTGCAGTCACTCCACTGCGACGTCAGACCCCCAGATTCCCTGTGGTTCACTAACCAACAAATTCCATATACAGTTAACTGTTTCTTTAAGCCACTTCTCCAAAGTGCTTATTCCAAAGTCATCAAAAGACTAACAATACAATTCACTCACCTGGTGCACTCAGGTCTGATTGCGTGTTCTCCACTGCCGACTCCTTTATAGACCAACACGGTCAGCTGGTCCGGGTTAAGCCAGAAGGACTCCGGCGAAGGGTTATTTAGCAGCTGGGAAGGTCACTGGGCTCGAGAGTGGAATTTCCTTTTCTACCACAAACTGGTTTCTCAATTAGGATCCTTTTTCAATCCACCCACTCGACCAGAACCCCTCCCCGTCCCTCTTCTCCTGTTTACAGGAGGGGACAACCCTATCGCGGAGTCCCGGCGGAGTCGCCAACTGAAGTACTAGAAAAAGTATACCATAGAGCTATACTTACCAATAGCCCATATACCTTATTTACCAAGAATAAGTCAATCGTTTATTTTGCAAAGTACCCTATATAGGGGAGCCTCTCTCTCGTCTTCACCCTCGAAGGTGCGCAGAGGAGACTGCTGGATTACATTCAAAGCAGTGCATATATACTTTCAGCATACCTCATGAAAACCCCGTACATGGAAAAGTACCACTTCTCATGAAGCTAACAGGAAAACCCATATAAGGCACAATTGATTGATTCGAAACTCAGCTCAAACTATTTCGGTGGGTAGGTCAGTAAAGGTGCCTCCCTTTTATTCTTGGGCACGGGAGTACAGGCAAGGCGTCTGCAAGAATGTGCTCATCCCACAAGAAAGGCAGATGCAACCTTGAGTTTCCTAAGTTAGAATCAATGGTCTGTTCATAGCCCAGGCCGACCTCTCAGGCTCGCTCTCTACACAGTAGCAGGTCACATGTTTTCCTAGCAAACGCAAGAGGTACGGGGAATGAAACCAACATGGCGTTTGTTCAGTCAAGGCCCGATTTTTATTGTATGCATGGATGGAATATATTCACGGAGGAGGGGGGTTTCCTAAGGCAGTATGCTAATATATTGGATACATTAGGCCAACATTATACAATATCGATTTTATACGTCTTCAGAATCTTAAATACAATCATCTCGAGTCCTTGATGCGACCAGTAGGTCATCAATATATTGAACTAGTACTGAATTTCTGGGCATCACTAATGTTTCCAAGAATTTCTTAAGAATTTGATTAAATATTGAAGGACTTTCTGTATATCCTTGATAGACTCGATTACACAAATAAATGTGATTTTTAAATTTAAATGAAAATATAGACTGACTATCTGAATGTAATGGGATAGAGAAAAAGGCATGACACAAATCAATAACTGTAAACCATCCTGCATTCCATGGTATTTGATACAAGATTACTGCTGGATTTGGTACCATAGGGCAACAAGGCACCACTATTTTATTAATTTTCCTCAAATCTTGCACTATCCGGTATTTCCCGCTAGGTTTCTTAATGCCAATTATAGGGGAATTACAAGGACTGCTCATTATTTCTTTCAGAATGCCTTGTTAGACCATTCGTTCTATTTCTATGACACCTGCTTTACTTTCAGGGTTCATTTTGTAATGTTTTGCGTTTGGATAAACTGCATTTTCCTTCACTGTCACTTTTATTGGATCTACGTCTGCCATTAATCCTACTTCTTTTCCAGTGAAATCCCATACTTTTGGATTGACTGTCAATTTTAATTCATCCGGTAAATCATCTTTTGTCATCATGGAATACATTTCGTCTACTTCAGTGCCTTGCTTTGCCAGCATTATTTTATAGACACTATCCTCATCAGTATCCAATAAAAAGATAATGTTGCTTCCTTCTACCTTTCCTTCAATATATGGACCTGACAGATCCACCAGCAAGGATGCGCCAAGTACGCATTCCTCTTCCTTCCCCCCCAGGCACCGTCATTGCTCGTCTTCCGAAGACGTACAACTGTTCTGTAAAAGAAATTGTGATGTTACGGAGTTCAGCTTTCCACTCGCTCCTAGAAATCCGGCGTCCACACTGTACTTTGCTCTGTTCACAAAATTTGGCATAGGGACAGGTGGAAACCTTGCTGTTCTGCTAATTTTACTTGAGCCATCATGACTTTTTCTTCTAACTTTTTCCTTCGATTGTCTATTTCATCTTCACAGTATTTTGCATATTTTAGGACCACATCTATGGGTTTTACTTGCCAGCACAGCATATGATTCGTTATCATCTGACATACCTCAGGTTTTAACCCTGATATAAATCGATACACAAAATGTCCCATTCCTTTGTCACCCATTGTTTCTAATTCACAATACTGTTTGAGTACTTGTAATAAGTAAGTATGGGCGAATTTTGCGGATCTGCGGTCCGCGAATTTGCGCGAAATCGCAAAAAAGTCTGCGAAGTAGCGGATTTTCCCGCAAACTCGCAGATTTTTTTGCGATTTCCATCTACTCAACTGGAGTACTTTCTACTGGCTAATCAGTAAGTGCTACCTCGTTGGGTAAATGTATAGTGCTTTTCCTACACTGCAGCTGCGTAAAGGTCCAGAAGATTTGTCTCCACTGACCATGTGTGCCTGTAACTTTGCCACCTCGCCAAAAGGCACCGAGGTCCCTTGAGTGAGCTGTCCATCATAGTTGGGAAAGGGCGGGAAGACGTTTGATACCGCTAGTGTGTGGTGCGGAGCTTCTATGCGTGTCAACATGCCTCTTGTGTATAAAGGGTCAGAGAGCAAGCAGGGCAGCAGGTGAGGAGAAAGCAGCCTCCTGGTCACAGGAACTACACGGGGATTGCGCTTGAGAAACTCATGGATTCAAAGACCTCCATCGAGTATTACAGCTAATTTTCGACTGCAGAAATGGGGTTAAAGCACACTTGCCCAGTCTCGACCGTGCTCACTAATGTTTTGGGCTGATTAAAACGTTACTGATTTTGAGCTTCAACTCGGGGACCTGCTTTATTGATATCTGTAAGTGCTTCCTGTTGAGGTTTAATTTTTGTGACAAGAGCCTCGTGCCAGAATGAATCCTGCCCTGCATAGTTATCCACGAAGATGCCACCGTTTTGTGCAATACCTCTACTCAACTGGAGTACTTTCTACTGGCTAGTGGCTAATCAGTAAGTGCTACCTCGTTGGGTAAATGTATAGTGCTTTTCCTACACTGCAGCTGCGTAAAGGGCCAGAAGATTTGTCTCCACTGACCGTGTGTGCCTGTAAGTTTGCCACCGCGCCAAAAGGTGCCGAGGTCCCTTGAGTGAGCTGTCCATCATAGTTGGGAAAGGGCGGGAAGACGTTTGATACCGCTAGTGTGTGGTGCGGGGCTTCTATGCGTGTCATCAACATGCCTCTTGTGTATAAAGGGTCAGAGAGTGAGCAGGGCAGCAGGTGAGGAGAAAGCAGCCTCCTGGTCACAGGAACTACACAGGGATTGCGCTCGAGAAACTCATGGATTCAAAGACCTCCCTCGAGTATTACAGCTAATTTTCGACGGCAGATATGGGGTTAAAGCACACTTGCCCAGCCTCGACCGTGCTCACTAATGTTTTGGGCTGATTAAAACGTTACTGAATTTGAGCTTCAACTCGGGCACCTGCTTTATTTATATCTGTAAGTGCTTCCTGTTGAGGTTTAATTTTTGTGACAGGAGCCTCGTGCCAGAATGAATCCTGCCCTGCATAGTTATCCACGAAGAGGCCACCGTTTTGTGCAATACCTCTACTCAACTGGAGTACTTTTACTGGCTAATCAGTAAGTGCTACCTCGTTGGGTAAATGTATAGTGCTTTTCCTACACTGCAGCTGCGTAAAGGGCCAGAAGATTTGTCTCCACTGACCATGTGTGCCTGTAACTTTGCCACCGCGCTAAAAGGCGCCGAGATCCCTTGAGGGAACTGTCCATCATAGTTGGGAAAGGGCGGGAAGACGTTTGATACCGCTAGTGTGTGGTGCGGGGCTTCTATGCGTGTCAACATGCCTCTTGTGTATAAAGGGCCAGAGAGCGAGCAGGGCAGCAGGTGAGGAGAATGCATCCTCCTGGTCACAGGAACTACACGGGGATTGTGCTCGAGAAACTCATGGATTCAAAGACCTCCCTCGAGTATTACAGCTAATTTTCGATGGCAGATATGGGGTTAAAGCACAGTTTCCCAGCCTCGACCGTGCTCACTAATGTTTTGGGCTGATTAAAACGTTACTGAATTTGAGCTTCAACTCAGGCACCAGCTTTATTTATATCTGTAAGTGCTTCCTGTTTAGGTTTAATCTTTGGCCCACAGGAAGCACTTACAGAGTTAAGGCAGGTGCCCGAGTTGAAGCTAACTTTGTAACCATTTTAGAATGGCGCCGGCAAGCTGCCAGAGTTGCTTACTTGCAAGTTGCAACTCTGGCAGCTTGCCGGCGCCATTCTAAAATGGTTACAAAGTTAGCTTTCTTCAACTCGAGCACCTGCCTTAACTGAAATCCGCCCGCGAGCGGATTTGCGGATTTTTCGGCAATTTCACGAGATTCACGGATCGTGAAGTTGCCGAAAATCCGCAAATTCCGCGAGCGTAACGGATATTCCGCCCATAGTTAGTAATAAGTGTTCATAATAAGCATGTACACTTTCATGTATATCTTGAGCTGTTCTGTCTATCTTTATCCAATCTGTATCTTTAGGGGACATTTTCCCTTTTAAGAATGTAATTACTTGGTGAAACTTTTCGTCACTTCTTCTGAAGGAGCTCCTGTTTTCTTATCTCTGGGGTACTCCTCAGTGGGCCAATCAACAGTGATTTTACATTCCGACTACAAATCAGCAGGTACCACTATGTCAAATAGACCATCTAAATCTTTCAACAAAACCTTTGAAACCTTTACAAATCTTCAACCTGTCTATACCATTCAGCTGGTTTTTCTCGTAATTTTGGGAAATAATTTGTAAATGATAAAATATCTTGTCTAGTCTATGGGACATGCACATACCCTCGACCTGGTACTTCTCTCATAGGGTACAATTATTTTCCCTTTTTAGTTTCTTTTAATAAATATCCTGATGTTGTTCTATTTACCTGTGGTTCTTCCTTTTTCTTTGTCCACCTTGTTTTCCACCGGTCTAAATCTCCCCATTTCTGCAAAATTGTTATTAATTCTTTCACTTGTAGCTTTCTCTCTGACACATTCATATTCTCCAAATATTTTTCAGTAAATTCTGCTCTGTAGGGTTTCTGTAATACTTTTGATCTCCCTATCCTGATTCCCATTTCTGAAGCAAGTTCTGTTAATTTTTCATGGAACATTTCTACATTTCTAGTTATGCTTTTGCATAGGAACAGTAGTTCCTCATCATTGTATGTGTTTAACCTATCAATTCCCACATTTCCAGCTATTATTTCCTCGGATTCAATTTTTAATTTATAAATATCGAGAACCTTTGGCTGCTGTGTTGGTTTTTTTTTTATTCCCTGTGCCCACCTCTCTAATTCTTCTGGGGACACTATGATAGCACTCCTAGTTCCTGTGGATGTTTCTAATCGTATTTCCTTTGAACAACCAGGAGTAACTCTTCTTGGGGTTTCATTTATCTGTTCTCTTATTGGCAAATCGATTAAAGATATCACTGACTCACATTCACTTGCTTGATCTTCACTTACGATATTTCTTTTCTTGGTTCTATTATCGGAGCAGTCATAACAGGTGGCTTTGGATAATTTCCCTTATCTCCATATAAAGGAACAACAGGCCCTATAGTCACTGGTATAGTCAATGCTTCAAGGTGTACACTCAAACGGGTTATTTTCTGTATTAAATCTTCTCTATTTTTGTTTATTGCTTCTTTCTCTTTTTCTTGTAATATTCTTTCATTCAATGAATCATGTAACACTTGTGGGACTAATGGTGTTTCAAAAATAGGAGCAAATGGTATGTTTCTATTAAACCCTTCTTGATAAGGTGGAGGATTTTTAGTTAACATGTCTTCTAATAATTCATCACCTGATTCCCCCAACCTGTCAAATGTTTCGTTTTCCTTGCACTTCTATTTCCTGACTGTTCCTCTGACATTATTACAGGATACAGTCCCTCTGTGACCATTGCCTGTCTCCACTGTATCATTTGGTCTTCTCAGGTGTCGTTTTCCTTTTAGGGTAAAAACCTTGGTACCCCCTAGAACTTCTAGATCTGTCCCTATCAAATGACTCCATTTCCCATTCTTCTAGTGCTTCATATTGAGGTAACCTTGGTCTGGGTTCTAATTCAGTAATTCTAGCCCTTACATTTTGAAGAATTCGTCCATTAAGAGTACCATTTTCTGGAAAAGCTAGTATGCCATTATCTTTTGTATGTTCCATCCAATTCTCTAACCACAAACAGGTATGATAACCTCTCTCCATCATCATAAATGAAGCAGGAGTTTTAGGTGGTAGGATTAAAATTCCCTCCCTAGTTTTAATAGGCTTGTCTTTCTTAAAATAATTTGTAATTTTCTGAAAGATCGACATTTTCCTCTTTTCTCCGTACATATTTGGACTTCGTCTCCTAATATATTCTTGTCTGAAAAAGCCTAGATATTTTCTGTCAGGTCGATTCCCTATTAAAGTTGGATTGTTTTTCCACATACAATCTCCGCTATCCACTATAATTTCTACTTTTATTTTAACACCTAATTAATCTCTCTCTGTTTACACTTTAGTTCACCAATCCTAGTGTATCTTGTGACCTTTGTCCAGTCAGTCTTGATTTCACAACCCCATGTTAGTCAATACTAGTGCGGCTTTACTGTGATGTCTGTATCACTCCTTACTACAGACCCCTCCTTTACAATGTCTACTTAATCACACACGCGCTGTCTCATCCAATCCCAGCGCGGCACCCTGTGACATCAGCGCACTCCTGCAGCCGACACTCCCATCACAAGGTAATACGTAAAACTTATTTTCTTTCAAATTTCATCAAAATCTTCATTAATAACATAAAACATACACTATTCTGTCAGTTTCACAAAACACAATTAACTAGTCTCTTATTCTGCAAGTAAAACCTTCCGCTTACTCTTCATTCACTGCGAGTAAAACCTTTCCATCTTACTTCTTCAAACAATTCAGAAGTACCTGCTACTCTTCTTATGTTACCTTTTCTAGGTGATATACCACCAAATTTCACTGGCGAACTCCTTTGCCACACAATCACTCTCACTTATTTGATTTCCAGAAACCAGACGAATAACCTCACTGCAGTATGGCTTCCATTTTACCACCTGCTATACTTTTCTCGGGAATTCCAGACAACATATAACTATTTATTTTTTTAAACATACAGATTTGTTAGAATATAAATAAATAACTAAAAAAATCAAAAATCACCTACATCAATAACCAATAATCAATAACCAATACACACCAAACTAAATAATAAAAAAACATACTTCTGCTACCAACAAACTGATCCAGCGGGATACCAATCTGCGGACAACTAATACCAAACAATCATCAGGGCCCATCTAACACGCACAAACACACCAAATACCCAGAACCATTATTGATAATCACCGCTGGGAATCAATTTTATAGAGCTATGAACAATTTTATATTCTTTACCTGATTAGCCCTATTTATGACTCCTGGATCGATTTTAGTTAAATAGTTGAAGCAATTATATAACAATATCTTTATTTTAACATTTATTATGAATAACCACAGACTCAATTATCATTTAAATGTTTATAAAATTATTCTTTTAAGACCAAGCAAATTACAGCGTTAACTCCGTACCTACAAGGAAAGATTTATTTAAAATATTTCTGTTTCATTAAAGTCTTTCAGCAATAACGGGTACCTCAGGAAAGGAGAGGACAGAGAGAAAAAGGTACATAGGCAAATTCACATTTATATTTACCTAATAAGGTGTGGAAATCAAACCCCTCTGGCCTAGAGTTTATTGGTCCTTTGGAAAGATTCAGGTATCGAAAGTTTCAGAGTAGATTCGGACAGGATTCAGGACAGGACAGATGATTTCCTCTAGATTAGATGCCTGCGTCTTACCCCTCTCTAACACTAGAAAAATAAAAATAAAAACCTCGAAGACTTTACACATATTCTATTCCCTAATTCTCTTACCTCCTCGTGGTTCTTCCCGCATCCAGTTCTAAGTCTAATCACCTCGTGGTTTCTTCCCGCAAAAGCAACTCTAAGGTTACACTGCAAATATACTCACTAACACCTAACTTCTAACTTGCCTTTCTCTAAGTCGATCAGCATTCGGACAGCATCTCTGCTCCTCAGCACTTCATCTGCAGCATCTGGCGGGGATCAGCATTTCTCTCGGCTCTCACAGTTCTTGTAATCTAATCAGTCATATATACCTTTCTTTTTCAATTATATGACATTCTTTTATTCTAATTGGTGGGCAGAGGGGATGATCATCACACCATATTACAATTGCAATACTTTCCTAAACTTTATTGTTTAAAATCCAGGCCATCAATATGGTTTCCCAAGCTTCATTACCCACCCAATGTTCATAGCAATAAAATACATTGTATATAAATTTGCATGATTTGTCCATTCAGTCTTCAGGATGTTCCTGAGTTCCCAGGCCATGGTAAGGGCTCAGCCTTGGACGGATCCCAATACTTGAGGTCATCTTGTTCAGAGTTCCTACCGGTTGGTCATATGACTCGATCGCGTGTTTAATTACAAATTTGGGCCCATTTGCGGTCTATTTAGAAAAGTCAAAGAAAACAAGTATTATTTTCAAAGTAAAATAATTTCACAGTATACCACTTATTACTACACTATTCCCATTTATTTATGTTAACTATATCTGCATTAGCATTTAGTATATAGCTCATGTTAGTTCTAGCAGAGCAGATGCTTAGCACGTGAGTTTCTGAGCGGCCATTTTATTACTGCGCAGAAGCAAACGTTTCCCTCTAAAGCATTATGTCGTCATGCAGCGGGCACATGCGCAATTCATTTCCCGTGTATTTAGCAGCCATCTTGGTTTGTCGAGTTATTCATTATTAATAAACATAGGCAAGCTTCCCTCTACCTATTAAATATGTCTGTTCAATGTAAGATTAGTTGACAAACAACTTTTAGTACTTAATATTAACGGGTTACTTGATGAGATTAATCCGAACAAGTTTCATTACTAATCCTCCATCAAATCACACCCACCCTCCGCCCCCCCCCCCCCCAGGGAAGCCAAAACATAAATAGACAATATATGCCCCCCTGGTGGGGTCGACCATGGCCGGGGGAACCAACCTCTCCACTGCTAAAATAATATTCCTTGTTTCTCATGGTCCCTGCTCATTGATCGCGGTGCATCCGCAATCCGTGATCCACAAGCAGGGATCAATTTGAGAAAGGCATCGCTGGAAAGAGGGGACATTCCCCTTTTCAGAGATGCCTATCTCAAATTGTTAAGAAGAATGCTGGAGGGGCCAATCCCTCTGGACGTGGAGGAAGCTTCCTTACCTGCTCCTCCTCGCGCTGTCCGGTGGGGTCAGTGACCCCATGTATCGCATTGAAGTCACTGATGGGCGAGGCGGAGGCTGAAGCGGAAGCGATTCCACATCAGCCCCAACTGAAGCCATCATGAGGGGAAGCCTCTGGCCAGAGAACCAGTACTTCCACTGCGTCCCCCAGGAGGATGACCCGTTGACTTCCTTTCGCACTGCGGAAATAGTGCAAAGCACGCCAACGGGTTGTCCTCCGCATCTAAGGGGTTAATGTACAATAAACTAACATGCTATATAGTGAGGAAAGGAAATTAGGTTTTACTTGCTAACGTTGACAGAAGCTATGTCGACCAGAACTCCTTACACCATCATCTTTTTTTTTCCGTTTTGTCATGAGCTAAATAAATTCGAATCTATGCATTTTAAGATGACTGGTGCTTTAGGTTTGTCTATGATAAAATCACAGTTCTGAAGCTTCACTATGTAAGGTCGGCAGAACATGTGCTATGGGCACAGTTAAAAAAATAACATATATATGTATTTGTAATGCACATTTTCACCCCAGCAGAGCATCTTAGAAGTGACTAAAATAACAACTTTATTGTTACCCAACTCAATGGTACTCATTTTATCGGCCCTGGATGAAAGGCTGAGTGGATCACTTGGAATTCTACCTAATGCGAAACATTGAAACACATTCCTGAGGTGGATGCATTAGCTCACAGAGACACCAGACCTGGCTATAGGTAACAAAGAAAATATTGCCCACACATCTGGCAGGTGTGAACATTTATTTTGTGTATCAACTTTAAAACGACCACGCAGGTAGACTCTGCTTGACCCATATCTAATCATATTTCTCCTTTGGATAGTGCATAGTAACTAAATCTCTATTCTGGGTTCTAATTCCCTTTGTAAAATCACTAATGACTTGTGTTGTAGTTTACTCAATTTCGTTAATTCAAAAATAAATATTTAATCCTAAATCACATGCCATATACCATGGTGACAGTAGTTCTCTGAGGGGTTTACTATACAATTGGCAGCCACCCACCGCCTGTCAGATCCGTGCCAACCTTGGCTTCCATCACGCTGGATGAGGATCGCCCATGATATCAAGAGACCTCAGGCTGCATGACACAATTTCAAAGACTTCAGTGCATCAGTCAATATGGAGGATGTGCTGAAGTACAGCAGAATGCAGAACTGACGCATGTTTTTGGCCCTGCTCTTCATTCTTTTGTTAACCAAACTCCCAAGTCAGAAAATTGTTTCAGAGCAGGAGCTTGTTTCAGAAAAATAAAAAATATAGATAGGTGATGATTCTGGACAGGGCCATCCAATGACTTTTTGCTCTGCACTAAATAGAGGAGGGCTACTGCCACAGGGACGCTGCGGTTATGAAACTGACTAGTAAACCCAGAAGTTCACCTGCCTGTAAACAGGGCGAGAGTACTGTGAGGTTGATATTGTCTATTCATGTGTTTTGGCGGATGTCCTACATATGCCAACCTCTAAAAGGCCTCCTTAGAATCAGTCAATAATTCCTGTGACATTAAGGGGCCGATTCCAATCCGGTAAAATCACCGTCCGTAAGACTCGTATCCGGAGCCGTTTCCGTACGACTCGTACAGACGCCGTATGACCCGACGAGTACGATCCCGACCAGGGTTCCAGGACGCGAGTCGTACGGTCCACGTTAGGTAAGGGCGATTCGTACGGAAAAGCGCACATACACACCATACGGCACGTACATCCCATGATCGCAGGGGTACGTGCCGTACCCCTGCGATCATGGGGGGTATGTGCCGTACACCCAGCGTACATGGGGTACGCACCGTACATGGGGTACGGTGCGTACCCCATGTACGCTGGGTGTATGGAGCGTACCCCCCATGATCGCAGGGGTACGGCGCGTACCCCTGCAATCATGGGGTGTACGCACCGTACCCAGGGGGGGGCGTTCCGTACCTGTTTCGGGCCGAACTCTGCTTTTACGGCTGTTTTCAGCTCCCGTAGGAAAAGGGTCGTACCCAACACGAATCGTACTTGCCGGTTCGGAAAAATCGGCCGCGAACCGTACAGATGTCGCGTACAGCGGGTTCTGAGGGAGATTCAGACGGGGATTTCATTCGTACGGTCCCTGTACGATTCGTACGGAGTACGGCTCCTGGTACGGATCGTACTTCGCCGTTCATACGGGGGACGTTGCAGGGTACGATTCGTACGGGAAAAATGCTCCGAGCACTTTTTACCATATTTGGAATCGACCCCTTAGTAAAATATTTTGGCAAAATGTGTTACTCTTTCTGGGAGCAGGTTCCACTTGAGCATGTTCAGTACCTCCTACCTGTTTTGTGATAAAACTTTCACTTTATAATTGTATTCCACTCCCTGTCCCACACGTGACATTCATTGTAAAGTCTCCGAAAGTCCCAGCTGACAGTAAAAATCAGGAAAAAGACTGTGCTACCTCAGTACTCCTGGATAGTGAAAGGGCTGAGTCCATAATTTCTAGACCTGTTCTAGAGTCACAATCCAATGGTTCTTTTTTACAGCATGAAAGTGTAAAGGGGAGAAAAGGTTAGGACACAGTCAATGAGCCAATAAATCCTTTGAATGCATACTAACCCATGGACAATGACTTAAGGTTAGTAAGATCAGTTACAAATCCAAAAATAACTGAACATGGAGACACCTCAACAAAAGAGTATATAAGTACAGAGGAATCAGCATAAAGCTGCATCTGTGCCTCCGGTTTAGATGGTGCAGCATATACAAAACAATTAATTCAAGAAGTAGAATACAAAAAATCAGGAAGCATGAGTCCAGATTCCCCTGCATCAAGGGTTTGTGAATAAAAAGCATTCCATTTATCTCTACTCTAACACTAAGTTGACATCCCTAAATAAGCATTTTCAGGAGAAAGGACATTAAAGGTGTCAGCACATGGAGTCTCCCAAAGAAGTCTCTCCACAATTAATAGGTCAAGTTGCATAAAGCTACCTAAGACAAACCTCGTTCAAAGACGATCTCTCTCTGAAGGCAGGAAAGTAGTGGCACGCTATCCCTAATTCTAACATACAATTATTCCTAGGTGGCACTCTCATGGTGCACTTTGGAACACGCCATCCACCCTGAGTACAGTCTTGAAGGAAGATTTCCACAATGTCGACGGTTCGTCTCTTCCTGCAGCGTCAATATTAAATCAGATCATTGGTTCACCTAAAAGCATTCCCATTTTGTGTCCCCCACACTCTGCAATGTCAAGTATGAATACTGGACCAATCTTTGAGATGGCTAACTTGTCACCTCGTTTCCCTCAGAAAGTATTACAGTAATGCTGCTGCCTGACGCTCATTTTATTACATATCCATTTACAGCTTTTATTGTGCTTTATCAGCTGGCCCAGTTCAGACTTCAGAACCCTGGATTGTAGTTTAGAGTAAAACAGATGCTGTATGTGGACGTTTGTGGCAGACCCATTACACTGAACCATCACAAGGACTTTTTGTAAATGCTAGGTCGTCCTGCATTAGTTGTCTATATTATAAGATAATATTGACAATATTAAGGAGGGTCGAATGATGATCAGGAGGGCCTAAGTTTTATTAACCCCTAACTGCTGGTCCCAGGGACGTAACACAGGCCCACGCAGCCCCCGCGGTGCGGGGGGGCATTAGCTCCAAGGAGCCCCCTTGGCACTGAACTGTGGCCGGAGAGCTCCTGATTGAGCCTGGAGGGGGCCCCTCTAAGTACCGTGCAGGGAGGCCCCCTCACTTTTTGTTACGCCAGTGGCTGGTCCTTTCCCTCACTGTGCTAATCCCTTTTTTTGGCTATTTGAGGTAGCTTGTGCTTAGACCTCCTTAACGTTGTGTCCACATATGGTATGTATGCCAAATTTGCGTCATATTGTTCTGACATCCTGGGGATTGTAAAGGTAGTAAAAAATTAGAGAGGTACCCCTTAAAATGATCAAGGGAAGTAGGGTCAAACGACCAAGTGAAAGCAGAGTTCCCTTGAACTAAACTTAAGATACAAATGGCAACAACAATCTATACCTCAATAAAAAGATTTTTAACAAAACACAAGTTGATTTTAAAATTGGGGATCACAATTTATTATGTATACAAATAATAAAATACAATGATCACTAGACAACACAATCCTAGACGCTAAAAAAAGGGGATAAGTAACATTTCATAACATATCTAAACATTCAATCATGACCCGCATAATTGGTACAATAGGAAAAAAGTGCTCTGGATAAAAGTTCCCCCCTCCCCAAGAGTAGCATCAATGAACGGTTTGGTGCGCTAAAGTCACCATCTTCCCTGCTTTCAGCAACTTGCAGAGCTGTGCCAAAAAACAAATTTTACATCAAGTTTTTGGCATTTTTCATAGAGGTAGCCAGTTTTTCCAATTTTTTGTGTGCTTTCAACGTACTTCAAGTTTGTGGTGGAAATCATTGTGAAACCCATGGGTGATCAGGGAAAGCACTATATTTCTGAAAACTAGATACAATTCTAAATTCAACAATAGGTCTTATCAGTATAACCCTCAAGGTTTTTCCAAATAAACTATGGGGCTGATTATGATAGTGGGCAGTCAGAATGCTGTCCAATATCACGGTGGTCAGGAGGCCACCCAATTATGATTTGACCGCCATGCTGGTGGTTGGAAAAGTGCTCTCTAACACTGCGGCTTGTACTGCTGCCTAGAAAAAAGGCTGCAGTACAAGTCACAGTGTAAAAGAGCACCTTGTGCACAGCCATGCACCATGCAGTGGATGGCACACAGTGCATGGATGCGCATGAGGGCACTATATGTGCCCCATGGCCACTTTGTAATGGCCAATGGGCTGGGATGGGTGCTCTGTTTAGGGCCTCCAAGGTACCTTTCTGACAGCCTTTTCATGGCAGTAGTACCGCCATGAAAAGGCTGTCGGAAAGGGCCATCATAATCCTGATAGTGGTGCCTGCCTCGGCACCGCCTCTTGTTGGGGCTACGATTCCAACTGCCACCCTGTCAGGATCAGATGATCCTGTTGGAGGTGGTAGTGTTTCCCCTGACCTTTGTGGTCCGACGGCCTGCATTGTAATGCAGCAGTCGAACCAATGGCATTTTCTGTCAAGTGGACTGTCGCCGACAGCCTGTCAGTGGAAGTCCACGCGACATCGTAATCAGGCCCTAAATGTTGAAATAAAGACATGTTGAAAATTAGAAGAAAAAAACAACCATAATAGATATAGTATACCTGTAAGGCTCATCCCAGAAACAGACAACAGTTTGCTTGCTCTGCTATTTTATTGCAGTCTTGTCCGCATGATGCATTTCAGCCAATCCTGGCCTTGATCACATACATACACGAATGATGAAATGCACACCAAATTCATACTGAAGGTTTAAAGTTTCATAAAAATTGAATCCTTTTGCGTGCAGTCCAGAAATAGTGGTTATTTGCCCTACAACCACTGCTATGACAATTCAAACACGGGTGGGGCGTCATGACTTGGCACTCCCTTTCGGACGCACAGATGCATTCCTTAAATAAAGGTTATTTCATTTCTTCTTTGTTTTTTACTTTTTTCTCAATATTCAATCCTTTCGACAATATAGTTGTGAGGTGACAATCACATGTGCGGCAGTTCAATGTGTTCTCAATTTTTCAAATGATACAGTTTGCCCATGCAGGCCTTTTCTTACTGCAACACGATGAGTACATTTTAGTCATCCTTAATCCAATGCATTTCGGGCAATGCATCTGCCCTTCATCAGGGATTTCACTGCAAATATTTTAAAAAGCAGCGTTTTTTACTACTTTTTACAACTGATTCATCATAAATACTTGCCAAAACCACAATGCATACCAACACCAAGTAAAATGTAATTTCCTATCATAAAGGGGAATTGCAACATATTTATATCTGTCATATTTAGTAAACCTGACCCCAAGCAGAACATATGCACATGTGACATCCTACAGAAATGTATGGAGATCATATTCCCGATTCAATCCACTGGGACCCTTCAAATCCAGATTCAAAATATATTTTGTCTCTAGTTGTCTCAACAGCCTCCCGATTCAATCCATTGGGACCCTTCGAATCCAGATTCAAAATATATTTTGTCTCTAGTTGTCTCAATAGCCTCTCACCGTTGCCGTCACAGGCAGTAAGTCCCAAACAGCCGGATTGCTGAAAGGTTGTCGGACACCAGGCCCCCTTTCTATACCACTCTTCAAACGCGCTTCCTGGTGCACTACTGGTTGAAGTATGAAACCCCCTTGGCTGCTGAGGGTCCTTGGTAGCCAACAAGCCCTCCTGTTACCTCCAGTAAGTCCCACATAGCAGGATTGCTGACAGGTCATTGGATGCCTCGCTCCCTTTCTGCATCACTTTGCAAACACACCTCCTGGCCACTGGTTGGGGGCTGAAGTGTCCTAGGATGTTAAGGGTCATGGGGGGACCAGGAACCCCTCCTGTTGCCTCCAGCAATTCCGAAACATCAGGATTGCTGAGTTGTCTTCAGAGGTCACACCCTCTTTCTCCACCACTCTGCAAACAGGCCTCCTGGTGCACTGCTGATTGGGGAGTGAAGTCCCTTTGGATGCTGTGGGTTCTTCGAGGCCAAGAAACCCTCCTGTTACCTCCAGAATTCCCACAATGTGGGATTGCTGAGAGCTCATCGGAGGCCACTCCCCCTATCTCCACCGCTCTGCAAACACACCTCCTGGAACACTACTCATTCCGAGATGAAGTGCCCTTTAATGCTGAGAGCCCTTGAGGGCCAAGAAAACCTTCTGTTAACACAAGTATTAGGAAATCACAATGAGCTATTTCCTAATTTGCGACTTCCTAATAACGGTTGCTAATCCATCAGAATCATCGCATATTACATACATTCCATTGTTTGATTCCCAAATTGTGATTTTTACGAATTCTCTATTTGGGAATAGCAAAATCGGAAATCTATACACATGGGTTCTAGTCCTTAGTCTGTTTGTATAGCCCTGGCCACCAATAGAGTTCACTACTGAAATTGCAGCTGCGACCCCTACGTGAGCAGATGCAAGACCTTCATTTGCTGCCATGATTAATTCTGGCCTGCCTCTGAATTTGGTACTACTATATCTCCTACTCTGGGGAGACGAGCAAATGGAGTATTTTACACATTCAGTACGTAAGCCATATCTTGCTGAAAATAATTTTGGTAAGGTGGTGCCGAAGCGCAAAGCTGTGACAGCTGTCATGGTGTTTCCATCTATCCTCGTGCTGAAATGAGTCACTGCAGCTACAACAGAAGTTTGTACCTCTGCCTTTGCAGCTTATTCAGCCAATAAAGTCCCTGCAATGTGTATTCCTACATGTTGGTCGCTCAGTGTACGGATAACATGAGCTCGTGGCAAACTTGCTGTAAATGTTATTACCTTTCCCTAAAGCAACTTGTGTTTTATAGTATTACCTTTTGAATCTCTGAATCCGTTCCGGCGCCAACAGTGTAAATACTCATTGTAAGACTGGACACAATAATACGAATCACACATTATAAGTGTGGGGTATTCCAGATCTGTATTCAAGTTTCAAGTTTCAAAGCTTTATTCGACAGCATTGTCATAAAAGCATTTTCACCCTGTTCTATACATAATAAATACTATTCTAGTTTACTACAATAAAAATACACATTAAACATAGAGTGCTGTCGGAAACATATTTAAAATGTACAACCGCTTAAAAATAGAAACCTGATGCAAAAAGTGAGTACAAAATAATCTAGAAACGTTCTGCTAATTTTAAACACAATTCATTTAGATAAAGTGCTGGTGCGTATAATCCATGCCCAGCCCAAGTATTTGGCTAGTGCAATGGCGAGACAAGGGGAGCAATTTGTTCTTAGAATTCTAAGCGCTTCTTGATGTATTCTAGTCCCTAAATTTCTACATACAGGTTTTAACCATCTTTGCCTTGGAGCCGCATAAAGGGGGCAGGCGAACAGAAAAAGTGGAATGTCCTCAACAAGATCCTTGCAGTGAGCACAGATGTTAACGTTACCAGGGGACCATTTTAATGTAAATGCATTAAGCGGTAGGCAACCCACCCTGAACTGAAAATACAGCTTTCTGTCCAATGGTTTTGTGATCAAGTCCCAATAATGTTCACAGGTTGGGACTAGTTTATGTTCCAAATACTGGGATGTTAACACCGAGGGCTGATTAGATGACAGAACCGAGCTGAGTATCATGTCCCAGTACATTTTCTTTAACAAATCCTTGAAGGGAAAAGCGGCAGGGTCAGTAATAGTCCATAAGTGGTCAAGATGCAGCTTATTTAATAGATTCCTGATTTCTTTTAACCACGTAATTTTATGGAACCGATCAGAGTTGACAATATCCGTGAGTGCGGCAGCATAGTGGCCCAGTTCAGGCGTAGTCTTTATGCGCCTCCAAAATAGTAGTGGGCGCAGCCGAACCTGGTCCTCGATTTTTTTCCTCCCTAAATCATAGAGGAGAGGAATAGATGGGGTACTCTGCGGGACGCCAATCAGCCTGCGTAAAAATGTATTCTCTGCAACTGTCAACCCATTGATGTTAGCGAACCCCCATAGTTCTGCTCCATAAAGACATGCACCAAGAACTTTCATGCTATAAATCTCCAAAACAGGTTGGATAGGTTTTGTCAAAGAAGATTTGTGCTTCTGAGCTATGTCCCCCGACAGCTGATGGAACTTTAAAACCGCGGAATCAATGTGCGATTTCCACTGTATATTCCCCTGCAGATTAATACCCAAATATGTGAAGGCATCCACCTCTTCTAGAATGGCCCCATTAAAATACATTGCCCCCTTAAACGACTTTGCAGGGTTCATATTCATGAACTTGGTTTTTGCAGTATTTAATTCCAAGCCCCGAGTCCTACAGAAGTCCCCAAAGGCGTTAATTGACTTTTGTAGCCCACTAGGCGTTCGCGATATCAGCAGGGTATCATCTGCGAACATGAGTACCGGGACCCGCACCCCATCTAGGATAGGGGCATCAGTTGGTCATTTCCTAAGATGGTCCACTACTCCATTGATATAAAGAGAGAATAAGGTGGGGGCCAGGACACATCCCTGTCTCACCCCACGCTCTACGGGGAAAGAATCAGTGACTTCGCCCTGTGTCCCCCATCTAATCTCGGCGTAGTTGCCCTCATGCATACGCACTAGTAATGACAATAGTTCAGGGCTAATTCCAAGTTCGCCTAGCACATTCCATAGTTTTTGCCGCGGAACTAGGTCAAATGCCTGTTTTAAGTCTACAAAAACAGCAAACAATGGACCGTCTGCTAGGGTAACATTTTTCCAATACAGGGTTAGAAAGTGGAAAACCTGATCAATGGAGCTGGTTAGGGGGCGAAATCCAGCTTGGTATGGCGAGAGGACTCCATTTTCATCTATCCAGTCTTGTATTTTATTTTGAATCATTCTACCCATCAATTTTTGCGCTGAATCGATAAGGCTGATGGGTCTGTAATTAGATGGTAAGGCCTTATCTCCTTTTTTAAAGACTGAAATAATCTCTGCGCCTTTCCACGAGGCAGGTATTGCTGCTCCTTGTGCTATAGAATTTGCGAGCCAGGCAAAGTACAGGCACCAATTATCCCGGTCCGATAAGAATACATCGGCCGGTATGCCATCAATGCCCGGTGCCCTCCCTTTTGTCACCCCGTCCAGTGCTACACTTACATCATTTTTTGTAAATACTTTCTCTTTGTAGAATACTATGGGCGGGGTAGGTTGACACTCAAGGGGCTTTGTACAGAAGTATTGCAGCTTAAAGAAGTCAACCCAACATTCTTTTGCCACATGATTTTTTGGACATTCAGCTATTCCACCCCTATCCCATTTTATAATTGCCCAAAATTCTTTTTGTTGTTTAGCTGCACAAGCATTCTTTAGTTCCTGCCACTGGCTTTCATCCCACGATCGTTTTGCCCTAATCTGGGCTTTTCTGTACTCATCCCTAGCCTTCAGGACTTCTCCTCTATTTTTACTTCTTAATACCACGCTTAGATTCTGTCTCGCCCTTCTGCAGGCTGGATCATACCATCCTGCCATTTTCAAAGGATACACGCCCTTTTTCTGCTTGACTTCCTTTAAAAAGAACCCCTGTATCTTTAGAAAGAATTTGGGATGTGCCTCTTCAATTAGTTTATAAAAATCAGTATTGTTGTATCGATCCTGCAAACTACTCACTTCATTTGCCACCACCACTTTTAAATCTTGCAGTTTTTCAGGCCTATCTAACAGTGCAGCCCACTTTATATGGCGTAGATTGTTAGTGGAGATTAAATCCAGGGGCAGGAGACCCATACCCAAGCCTGGCACTGTTACCCCATGATTTAATTGGAAGAGCAAACACAACGGGTTATGGTCACTCTCCACTCTAGGGGTGACCCTCATGTCCTTAACCCTGTGCCAGACTCTGACATCTACAAGGATGTAATCAATCCTACTACTTGCCCTGAGGTTGTCAAAAGTGGGAGCACCATGTAGGTCTGAAAGGGTGCGTCCATTTGCAGCCCTCAACCCCCTGGCTAAGCACATGCTCTTCAATTGAACGGCTGCCTCAGACCATTTCTTTATCGGGGTAAGTCTAGCTGCGGTATTCCCCATTTGGCATCCTCTTCTTGGGAAAGTTCACTATCTTCAGGACCCAAGGGTTCAAATGTGGTATTCACATCACCCCCCACCATGATTGTAATGTGCTGTGGCAGGACTTCCATGTTGTTATCTAGTGCTGTTACCACATCTGAACCTTTACCCCCAGGAACTCCCCTGGCATAAATGTTAAAAAGGGCCATCTCGGAACCATCCCCCCAAGTAATCACAACTGATAGTATGTCGCAAATATTCACGGGCCTTACTCTTGTGGTGCATTGTAGAGATTGCCGTACCCATATAATTAACCCCCCTGATGGACGCCCCTTGGGGTTCTTTTTTGCAGGAATAAAAAAGTTTAGAAACCCTTGCCGATGGACAGGGAGCACTGCCCAGGTTTCCTGTAACATGATTATATCATGGAGCTGAATGAACTCCCCCCATTCTGGGGACTCTAGTTTGCTCGAAATTCCCGCCAGGTTCCATGATAGGAGTTGGAGGCCCTCTTTAGCTAAGCCAACCATCTCTTCTGGTAACAACAAATGTTGACTACAAAGAGGATATTGTAGATTAAGTGGAGGGCTACACGCCCTACGGTCATTGGGACAGCTGGCAGCAGAGGCTAAGTACCTAACTGGACCATGCTCCACCTTACCCCGAGAGTGTTTACTCCCTTCTACTAATTTGATGGCAGGTAGAGAGATGAATTTAGGTACTCTCCTCTCTACAATGACAGCCTCTCCAGATGGGATGTTGGCTGTGCGATCCATCAAGAAACTCTCCCTCTCATGCAGTCAATCACACTCGTTTAAGCCTGATAGGACTGAGAATCCGTTCTCCAAGGGCATACCCCAGCTACTTTTGGCGTCAGAAGGCTTTCCTCTCCGTACCACCGTGTTCCATTTCGTTCTCAGCACAGAGGGATTAAGCTTATTACCTCTCCTTGCATAAAAGAAGTCCAAAGTTAGGGGGACTATCTCTGTGGATCTACGCTGTGGGGGATATATATTAGCCAGGACATTTGGCAACACCTCTGGATCGGAGAAGTGTAATACCACACAGTCCCCTCTGTATTTTTTGTTACTTCCCCCGATCCACTCTACTCTTCTAGCCTTTACCACCTCTTGGGCCAGTTGATCCATACCCCCCGGGGAAAAGGCCATATTTCGCGAAAGCCAGTGCAGTGATTTATTTATGTGAGAGGATGAATTCTCTATGTGCCCAGGTTCCAGATGAGGGACATTGGCAAGGACCAATACTAGAGGCGAGGCCTCGACGATCAATTCTACTGGGCCCTTTTCTATATTACACTCTTCGGATCTATCCCTTCTCCCCAACCCTTCAGAAGCCCCGCTTGCACCCAGTCCTCCCGAATCCCCTCCTCCAAGAGCATTACCCAGCGTGGAAATAAGGGGGATGTTAACCAGGGGTTCTAGCCTGTGGGGTGTCTGAGTTTCTTTCGTCTCGACTCTCAGGATCTCCTGTCTAGGGGGATTTTCCTTTTCCTGAGTTGCTTTATCTAGGAGCCCCCCTAGTCTAATTACCTCTTCAGTTAGGTAGTCAATTTTGGTCAGGAGGGGTTTAGTTATGTTCCTAATTTTAATTTCTAGGGCGCTTACCAGCCTCTTGAATTGGTCATCGTACAGCGTTACCTTCCCTTCAGTAATATCCCTTTCATCTTCTCTACTCTTTTTACCTGGGGAGATGTCAGGACGTTTTTTGCCTGAGCGGAGCCCGCCCCTCTTTGGCAGATTTTTGTCCCCCCCTTAGTACCTCTAGGGGCTGGAACCGGTGCTGGGGGCTCAACTTCTAGTAGTATGATTTCTTCATCTGGTATTGCATCAGCATCTACCCCAGCTAGGACCGCTACTAGCTGTGTTAAAGAGTTATTCTCCTGGGATGACTGATGGAATACCTCGCTACTAGTGTTAAGATCAGATGTATCGAGAGGCAAAGTTTCTACTGATGGTATTTGGGGGGTTAAACTCAGGCCCTATCGTTATTTATCTTAGCGACAACTTGGACGAGATAATTGTCAAGTGTATTAATAGTTTGGGGTGTTTTGGGTTTTGACATTTTCAATAGATATTTCACTAAATTACCACAGTTATCATCCTTAAATGTAACAATAGGGAAAACTCTTTGTCCAAAGTCGAACAGATATAACGAAATGTGCTTAATAGAGGAGGAGACTCACAGATGAAGAGTTGGGCAAAGTCCCTGGCCCAGTCCAGTACCGGCCAGTCTCGGACTGTCGCAGACTGTCCCGCCCTTGTCCCGGGCTTAGCCCGGGCGCTCCCGCGCGCGACTCGCGGGGCGAGAGGGCGGACTGTCCTTAAATGGCGCCTCCGGGCGCTCTCTGCGCGTCACGAGCGCGCCGCCCCAGAGGCTGCTGGGGGATGTGGTCCTGCGGGGCTGGGAGTCTCCCGGCGCTCCCGCTCTGCCAAGGGTAGATGCAGCCTGGTGCAGCCGCTGCCGTTTACCTCACGGCTCCGTCGACCCCAGGAGTCAGGTCAATCAGGGCTGGGACCTCCGAGCTGATTGCAGGCAAAGACAAGTAAGTGGTATGCACCCAGGGGCTCCTGGGCGGACTGCCCTTAAATGGCGCCTCCGGGCGCTCTCTGCGCGTCACGAGCGCGCCGCCCCAGAGGCTGCTGGGGGATGTGGTCCTGCAGGGCTGGGAGTCTCCCGGCCATCCTTCTCTGCCAAGGGTAGATGCAGCCTGGTGCAGCCACCGCCGTTTACCTCACGGCTCCGTCGACCCCAGGAGTCAGGTCAATCAGGGCTGGGACCTCCGAGCTGATTGCAGGCAGAGACAAGTAAGTGGTACGCACCCAGGGGCTCCTGGGCGGACTGCCCTTAAATGGCGCATCCGGGCGCTCTCTGCGCGTCACGAGCGCGCCGGCCCAGAGGCTGCTGGGGGATGTGACCCTGCGGGGCTGGGAGTCTCCCGGCGCTCCCGCTCTGCCAAGGGTAGATGCAGCCTGGTGCAGCCGCTGCCGTTTACCTCACGGCTCCGTCGACCCCAGGAGTCAAGTCAATCAGGGCTGGGACCTCCGAGCTGATTGCAGGCAAAGACAAGTAAGTGGTATGCACCCAGGGGCTCCTGGGCGGACTGCCCTTAAATGGCGCCTCCGGGCGCTCTCTGCGCGTCACGAGCGCGCCGCCCCAGAGGCTGCTGGGGGATGTGGTCCTGCGGGGCTGGGAGTCTCCCGGCGCTCCTTCTCTGCCAAGGGTAGATGCAGCCTGGTGCAGCCACCGCCGTTTACCTCACGGCTCCGTCGACCCCAGGAGTCAGGTCAATCAGGGCTGGGACCTCCGAGCTGATTGCAGGCAGAGACAAGTAAGTGGTACGCACCCAGGGGCTCCTGGGCGGACTGCCCTTAAATGGCGCATCCGGGCGCTCTCTGCGCGTCACGAGCGCGCCGGCCCAGAGGCTGCTGGGGGATGTGACCCTGCGGGGCTGGGAGTCTCCCGGCGCTCCCGCTCTGCCAAGGGTAGATGCAGCCTGGTGCAGCCGCCGCCGTTTACCTCACGGCTCCGTCGACCCCAGGAGTCAGGTCAATCAGGGCTGGGACCTCCGAGCTGATTGCAGGCAAAGACAAGTAAGTGGTACGCACCCAGGGGCTCCTGGGCGGACTGCCCTTAAATGGCGCCTCCGGGCGCTCTCTGCGCGTCACGAGCGCGCCGCCCCAGAGGCTGCTGGGGGATGTGGTCCTGCGGGGCTGGGAGTCTCCCGGCGCTCCCGCTCTGCCAAGGGTAGATGCAGCCTGGTGCAGCCGCCGCCGTTTACCTCACGGCTCCGTCGACCCCAGGAGTCAGGTCAATCAGGGCTGGGACCTCCGAGCTGATTGCAGGCAAAGACAAGTAAGTGGTACGCACCCAGGGGCTCCTGGGCGGACTGCCCTTAAATGGCGCCTCCGGGCGCTTTCTGCGCGTCACGAGCGCGCCGCCCCAGAGGCTGCTGGGGGATGTGGTCCTGCGGGGCTGGGAGTCTCCCGGCGCTCCCGCTCTGCCAACGGTAGATGCAGCCTGGTGCAGCCGCCGCCGTTTACCTCACGGCTCCGTCGACCCCAGGAGTCAGGTCAATCAGGGCTGGGACCTCCGAGCTGATTGCAGGCAAAGACAAGTAAGTGGTACGCACCCAGGGGCTCCTGGGCGGACTGCCCTTAAATGGCGCCTCCGGGCGCTCTCTGCGCGTCACGAGCGCGCCGCCCCAGAGGCTGCTGGGGGATGTGGTCCTGCGGGGCTTGTAGTCTCCTGGCGCTCCCGCTCTGCCAAGGGTAGATGCAGCCTGGTGCAGCCGCCGCCGTTTACCTCACGGCTCCGTCGACCCCAGGAGTCAGGTCAATCAGGGCTGGGACCTCCGAGCTGATTGCAGGCAAAGACAAGTAAGTGGTACGCACCCAGGGGCTCCTGGGCGGACTGCCCTTAAATGGCGCCTCCGGGCGCTCTCTGCGCGTCACGAGCGCGCCGCCCCAGAGGCTGCTGGGGGATGTGGTCCTGCGGGGCTGGGAGTCTCCCGGCGCTCCCGCTCTGCCAAGGGTAGATGCAGCCTGGTGCAGCCGCCGCCGTTTACCTCACGGCTCCGTCGACCCCAGGAGTCAGGTCAATCAGGGCTGGGACCTCCGAGCTGATTGCAGGCAAAGACAAGTAAGTGGTACGCAACCAGGGGCTCCTGGGCGGACTGCCCTTAAATGGCGCCTCCGGGCGCTCTCTGCGCGTCACGAGCGTGCCGCCCCAGAGGCTGCTGGGGGATGTGGTCCTGCGGGGCTGGGAGTCTCCCGGCGCTCCCGCTCTGCCAAGGGTAGATGCAGCCTGGTGCAGCCGCCGCCGTTTACCTCACGGCTCCGTCGACCCCAGGAGTCAGGTCAATCAGGGCTGGGACCTCCGAGCTGATTGCAGGCAAAGACAAGTAAGTGGTACGCACCCAGGGGCTCCTGGGCGGACTGCCCTTAAATGGCGCCTCCGGGCGCTCTCTGCGCGTCACGAGCGCGCCGCCCCAGAGGCTGCTGGGGGATGTGGTCCTGCGGGGCTGGGAGTCTCCCGGCGCTCCCGCTCTGCCAAGGGTAGATGCAGCCTGGTGCAGCCGCCGCCGTTTACCTCACGGCTCCGTCGACGCCAGGAGTCAGGTCAACCAGGGCTGGGACCTCCGAGCTGATTGCAGGCCAAGACAAGTAAGTGGTACGCACTCAGGGGCTCCTGGGCGGACTGCCCTTAAATGGCGCCTCCGGGCGCTCTTTGCGCGTCACGAGCGCGCCGCCCCAGAGGCTGCTGGGGGATGTGGTCCTGCGGGGCTGGGAGTCTCCCGGCGCTCCCGCTCTGCCAAGGGTAGATGCAGCCTGGTGCAGCCGCCGCCGTTTACCTCACGGCTCCGTCGACCCCAGGAGTCAGGTCAATCAGGGCTGGGACCTCCGAGCTGATTGCAGGCAAAGACAAGTAAGTGGTACGCACCCAGGGGCTCCTGGGCGGACTGCCCTAAAATGGCACCTCCGGGCGCTCTCTGCGCGTCACGAGCGCACCGCCCCAGAGGCTGCTGGGGGATGTGGTCCTGCGGGGCTGGGAGTCTCCCGGCGCTCCCGCTCTGCCAAGGGTAAAAGCAGCCTGGTGCAGCCGCCGCCGTTTACCTCACGGCTCCGTCGACCCCAGGAGTCAGGTCAATCAGGGCTGGGACCTCAGAGCTGATTGCAGGCAAAGACAAGTAAGTGGTACGCACCCAGGGGCTCCTGGGCGGACTGCCCTTAAATGGCACCTCCGGGCATTCTCTGCGCGTCACGAGCGCGCCGCCCCAGAGGCTGCTGGGGGATGTGGTCCTGCGGGGCTGGGAGTCTCCCGGCGCTCACGCTCTGCCAAGGGTATATGCAGCCTGGTGCAGCCGCCGCCGTTTACCTCACAGCTCCGTCGACCCCAGGAGTCAGGTCAATCAGGGCTGGGACCTCCGAGCTGATTGCAGGCAAAGACAAGTAAGTGGTACGCACCCAGGGGCTCCTGGGCGGACTGCCCTTAAATGGCACCTCCGGGCGCTCTCTGCGTGTCACGAGCGCGCCGCCCCAGAGGCTGCTGGGGGATGTGGTCCTGCGGGGCTGGGAGTCTCCCGGCGCTCCCGCTCTGCCAAGGGTAGATGCAGCCTGGTGCAGCCGCCGCCGTTTACCTCACGGCTCCGTCGACCCCAGGAGTCAGGTCAATCAGGGCTGGGACCTCCGAGCTGATTGCAGGCAAAGACAAGTAAGTGGTACGCACCCAGGGGCTCCTGGGCGGACTGCCCTTAAATGGCGCCTCCGGGCGCTCTCTGCGCGTCACGAGCGCGCCGCCCCAGAGGCTGCTGGGGGATGTGGTCCTGCGGGGCTGGGAGTCTCCCGGCGCTCCCGCTCTGCCAAGGGTAGATGCAGCCTGGTGCAGCCGCCGCCGTTTACCTCACGGCTCCGTCGACCCCAGGAGTCAGGTCAATCAGGGCTGGGACCTCCGAGCTGATTGCAGGCAAAGACAAGTAAGTGGTACGCACCCAGGGGCTCCTGGGCGGACTGCCCTTAAATGGCGCCTCCGGGCGCTCTCTGCGCGTCACGAGCGCGCCGCCCCAGAGGCTGCTGGGGATGTGGTCCTGCGGGGCTGGGAGTCTCCCGGCGCTCCCGCTCTGCCAAGGGTAGATGCAGCCTGGTGCAGCCGCCGCCGTTTACCTCACGGCTCCGTCGACCCCAGGAGTCAGGTCAATCAGGGCTGGGACCTCCGAGCTGATTGCAGGCAAAGACAAGTAAGTGGTACGCACCCAGGGGCTCCTGGGCGGACTGCCCTTAAATGGCGCCTCCGGGCGCTCTCTGCGCGTCACGAGCGCGCCGCCCCAGAGGCTGCTGGGGGATGTGGTCCTGCGGGGCTGGGAGTCTCCCGGCGCTCCCGCTCTGCCAAGGGTAGATGCAGCCTGGTGCAGCCGCCGCCGTTTACCTCACGGCTCCGTCGACCCCAGGAGTCAGGTCAATCAGGGCTGGGACCTCCGAGCTGATTGCAGGCAAAGACAAGTAATTGGTACGCACCCAGGGGCTCCTGGGCGGACTGCCCTTAAATGGCGCCTCCGGGCGCTCTCTGCGCGTCACGAGCGCGCCGCCCCAGAGGCTGCTGGGGGATGTGGTCCTGCGGGGCTGGGAGTCTCCCGGCGCTCCCGCTCTGCCAAGGGTAGATGCAGCCTGGTGCAGCCGCCGCCGTTTACCTCACGGCTCCGTCGACCCCAGGAGTCAGGTCAATCAGGGCTGGGACCTCCGAGCTGATTGCAGGCAAAGACAAGTAATTGGTACGCACCCAGGGGCTCCTGGGCGGACTGCCCTTAAATGGCGCCTCCGGGCGCTCTCTGCGCGTCACGAGCGCGCCGCCCCAGAGGCTGCTGGGGGATGTGGTCCTGCGGGGCTGGGAGTCTCCCGGCGCTCCCGCTCTGCCAAGGGTAGATGCAGCCTGGTGCAGCCGCCGCCGTTTACCTCACGGCTCCGTCGACCCCAGGAGTCAGGTCAATCAGGGCTGGGACCTCCGAGCTGATTGCAGGCAAAGACAAGTAAGTGGTACGCACCCAGGGGCTCCTGGGCGGACTGCCCTTAAATGGCGCCTCCGGGCGCTCTCTGCGCGTCACGAGCGCGCCACCCCAGAGGCTGCTGGGGGATGTGGTCCTGCGGGGCTGGGGGTCTCACGGCGCTCCCGCTCTGCCATGGGTAGGTGCAGCCTGGTGCAGCCGCCGCCGTTTACCTCGCGGCTTCGTCGACCCCAGGAGTCAGGTCAATCAGGGCTGGGACCTCCAAGCTGATTGCAGGCAAAGACAAGTAAGTGGTACGCACCCAGGGGCTCCTGGGCGGACTGCCCTTAAATGGCGCCTCCGGGCGCTCTCTGCGCATCACGAGCGCGCCGCCCCAGAGGCTGCTGGGGGATGTGGTCCTGCGGGGCTGGGAGTCTCCCGGCGCTCCCGCGCTGCCAAGGGTAGATGCAGCCTGGTGCAGCCGCCGCCGTTTACCTCACGGCTCCGTCGACCCCAGGAGTCAGGTCAATCAGGGCTGGGACCTCCGAGCTGATTGCAGGCAAAGACAAGTAAGTGGTACGCACCCAGTGGCTCCTGGGCGGACTGCCCTTAAATGGTGCCTCTGGGCGCTCTCTGCGCGTCACGAGCGCGCCGCCCCAGAGGCTGCTGGGGGATGTGGTCCTGCGGTGCTGGGAGTCTCCCGGCGCTCCCGGTATGCCAAGGGTAGATGCAGCCTGGTGCAGCCGCCGCCGTTTACCTCACGGCTCCGTCGACCCCAGGAGTCAGGTCAATCAGGGCTGGGACCTCCGAGCTGATTGCAGGCAAAGACAAGTAAGTGGTACGCACCCAGGGGCACCTGGGCGGACTGCCCTTAAATGGCGCCTCCGGGCGCTCTCTGCGCGTCACGAGCGCGCCGCCCCAGAGGCTGCTGGGGGATGTGGTCCTGCGGGGCTGGGAGTCTCCCGGCGCTCCCGCTCTGCCAAGGGTAGATGCAGCCTGGTGCAGCCGCCGCCGTTTACCTCACGGCTCCGTCGACCCCAGGAGTCAGGTCAATCAGGGCTGGGACCTCCGAGCTGATTGCAGGCAAAGACAAGTAAGTGGTACGCACCCAGGGGCTCCTGGGCGGACTGCCCTTAAATGGCGCCTCCGGGCGCTCTCTGCACGTCACGAGCGCGCCGCCCCAGAGGCTGCTGGGGGATGTGGTCCTGCGGGGCTGGGAGTCTCCCGGCGCTCCCGCTCTGCCAAGGGTAGATGCAGCCTGGTGCAGCCGCCGCTGTTTACCTCACGGCTCCGTCGACCCCAGGAGTCAGGTCAATCAGGGCTGGGACCTCCGAGCTGATTGCAGGCAAAGACAAGTAAGTGGTACGCACCCAGGGGCTCCTGGGCGCCCTGCCCTTAAATGGCGCCTCCGGGCGCTCTCTACGCGGCACGAGCGCGCCGCCCCAGAGGCTGCTGGGGGATGTGGTCCTGCGGGGCTGGGAGTCTCCCGGTGCTCCCGCTCTGCCAAGGGTAGATGCAGCCTGGTGCAGCCGCTGCCGTTTACCTCACGGCTCCGTCGACCCCAGGAGTCAGGTCAATCAGGGCTGGGACCTCCGAGCTGATTGCAGGCAAAGACAAGTAAGTGGTACGCACCCAGGGGCTCCTGGGCGGACTCCCCTTAAATGGCGCCTCCGGGCGCTCTCTGCGCGTCACGAGCGTGCCGCCCCAGAGGCTGCTGGGGGATGTGGTCCTGCGGGGCTGGGAGTCTCCCGGCGCTCCCGCTCTGCCAAGGGTAGATGCAGCCTGGTGCAGCCGCCGCCGTTTACCTCACGGCTCTGTCGACCCCAGGAGTCAGGTCAATCAGGGCTGGGACCTCCGAGCTGATTGCAGGCAAAGACAAGTAAGTGGTACGCACCCAGGGGCTCCTGGGCGGACTGCCCTTAAATGGCGCCTCCGGGCGCTCTCTGCGCGTCACGAGCGTGCCGCCCCAGAGGCTGCTGGGGGATGTGGTCCTGCGGGGCTGGGAGTCTCCCGGCGCTCCCGCTCTGCCAAGGGTAGATGCAGCCTGGTGCAGCCGCCGCCGTTTACCTCACGGCTCCGTCGATCCCAGGAGTCAGGTCAATCAGGGCTGGGACCTCCGAGCTGATTGCAGGCAAAGACAAGTAAGTGGTACGCACCCAGGGGCTCCTGGGCGGACTGCCCTTAAATGGCGCCTCCGGGCATTCTCTGCGCGTCACGAGCGCGCCACCCCAGAGGCTGCTGGGGGATATGGTCCTGCGGGGCTGGGAGTCTCCCGGCGCCCCCGCTCTGCCAAGGGTAGGTGCAGCCTGGTGCAGCCGCCGCCGTTTACCTCACGGCTCCGTCGACCCCAGGAGTCAGGTCAATCAGGGCTGGGACCTCCGAGCTGATTGCAGGCAAAGACAAGTAAGTGGTACGCACCCAGGGGCTCCTGGGCGGACTGCCCTTAAATGGCGCCTCCGGGCGCTCTCTGCGCGTCACGAGCGCGCCACCCCAGAGGCTGCTGGGGGATGTGGTCCTGCGGGGCTGGGAGTCTCCCGGCACTCCCGCTCTGCCATGGGTAGGTGCAGCCTGGTGCAGCCGCCGCCGTTTACCTCGCGGCTCCGTCGACCCCAGGAGTCAGGTCAATCAGGGCTGGGACCTCCGAGCTGATTGCAGGCAAAGACAAGTAAGTGGTACGCACCCAGGGGCTCCTGGGCGGACTGCCCATAAATGGCGCCTCCGGGCGCTCTCTGCGCGTCACGAGCGCGCCGCCCCAGAGGCTGCTGGGGGATGTGGTCCTGCGGGGCTGGGAGTCTCCCGGCGCTCCCGCGCTGCCAAGGGTAGATGCAGCCTGGTGCAGCCGCCGCCGTTTACCTCACGGCTCCGTCGACCCCAGGAGTCAGGTCAATCGGGGCTGGGACTTCCGAGCTGATTGCAGGCAAAGACAAGTAAGTCGTACGCACCCAGTGGCTCCTGGGCGGACTGCCCTTAAATGGTGCCTCCGGGCGCTCTCTGCGCGTCACGAGCGCGCCGCCCCAGAGGCTGCTGGGGGATGTGGTCCTGCGGGGCTGGGAGTCTCCCGGCGCTCCCGCTATGCCAAGGGTAGATGCAGCCTGGTGCAGCCGCCGCCGTTTACCTCACAGCTCCGTCGACCCCAGGAGTCAGGTCAATCAGGGCTGGGACCTCCGAGCTGATTGCAGGCAAAGACAAGTAAGTGGTACGCACCCAGGGGCTCCTGGGCGGACTGCCCTTAAATGGCGCCTCCGGGCGCTCTCTGCGCGTCACGAGCGCGCCGCCCCAGAGGCTGCTGGGGGATGTGGTCCTGCGGGGCTGGGAGTCTCCCGGCGCTCCCGCTCTGCCAAGGGTAGATGCAGCCTGGTGCAGCCGCCGCCGTTTACCTCACGGCTCCGTCGACCCCAGGAGTCAGGTCAATCAGGGCTGGGACCTCCGAGCTGATTGCAGGCAAAGACAAGTAAGTGGTACGCACCCAGGGGCTCCTGGGCGGACTGCCCTTAAATGGCGCCTCCGGGCGCTCTCTGCGCGTCACGAGCGCGCCGCCCCAGAGGCTGCTGGGGGATGTGGTCCTGCGGGGCTGGGAGTCTCCCGGCGCTCCCGCTCTGCCAAGGGTAGATGCAGCCTGGTGCAGCCGCCGCCGTTTACCTCACGGCTCCGTCGACCCCAGGAGTCAGGTCAATCAGGGCTGGGAC
This sequence comes from Lissotriton helveticus, assembly GCF_964261635.1. Lineage (NCBI taxonomy): Eukaryota > Metazoa > Chordata > Amphibia > Caudata > Salamandridae > Lissotriton > Lissotriton helveticus. Next base: position 832,972,997 of record NC_136070.1, read on the forward strand.
CTCCGAGCTGATTGCAGGCAAAGACAAGTAAGTGGTACGCACCCAGGGGCTCCTGGGCGGACTGCCCTAAAATGGCACCTCCGGGCGCTCTCTGCGCGTCACGAGCGCGCCGCCCCAGAGGCTGCTGGGGGATGTGGTCCTGCGGGGCTGGGAGTCTCCCGGCGCTCCCGCTCTGCCAAGGGTAGATGCAGCCTGGTGCAGCCGCCGCCGTTTACCTCACGGCTCCGTCGACCCCAGGAGTCAGGTCAATCAGGGCTGGGACCTCCGAGCTGATTGCAGGCAAAGACAAGTAAGTGGTACGCACCCAGGGGCTCCTGGGCGGACTGCCCTTAAATGGCGCCTCCGGGCGCTCTCTGCGCGTCACGAGCGCGCCGCCCCAGAGGCTGCTGGGGGATGTGGTCCTGCGGGGCTGGGAGTCTCCCGGCGCTCCCGCTCTGCCAAGGGTAGATGCAGCCTGGTGCAGCCGCCGCCGTTTACCTCACGGCTCCGTCGACCCCAGGAGTCAGGTCAATCAGGGCTGGGACCTCCGAGCTGATTGCAGGCAAAGACAAGTAAGTGGTACGCACCCAGGGGCTCTTGGGCGGACTGCCTTTAAATGGCGCCTCCGGGCGCTCTCTGCGCGTCACGAGCGCGCCGCCCCAGAGGCTGCTGGGGATGTGGTCCTGCGGGGCTGGGAGTCTCCCGGCGCTCCCGCTCTGCCAAGGGTAGATGCAGCCTGGTGCAGCCGCCGCCGTTTACCTCACGGCTCCGTCGACCCCAGGAGTCAGGTCAATCAGGGCTGGGACCTCCGAGCTGATTGCAGGCAAAGACAAGTAAGTGGTACGCACCCAGGGGCTCCTGGGCGGACTGCCCTTAAATGGCGCCTCCGGGCGCTCTCTGCGCGTCACGAGCGCGCCGCCCCAGAGGCTGCTGGGGGATGTGGTCCTGCGGGGCTGGGAGTCTCCCGGCGCTCCCGCTATGCCAAGGGTAGATGCAGCCTGGTGCAGCCGCCGCCGTTTACCTCACAGCTCCGTCGACCCCAGGAGTCAGGTCAATCAGGGCTGGGACCTCCGAGCTGATTGCAGGCAAAGACAAGTAAGTGGTACGCACCCAGGGGCTCCTGGGCGGACTGCCCTTAAATGGCGCCTCCGGGCGCTCTCTGCGCGTCACGAGCGCGCCGCCCCAGAGGCTGCTGGGGGATGTGGTCCTGCGGGGCTGGGAGTCTCCCGGCGCTCCCGCTCTGCCAAGGGTAGATGCAGCCTGGTGCAGCCGCCGCCGTTTACCTCACGGCTCCGTCGACCCCAGGAGTCAGGTCAATCAGGGCTGGGACCTCCGAGCTGATTGCAGGCAAAGACAAGTAAGTGGTACGCACCCAGGGGCTCTTGGGCGGACTGCCCTTAAATGGCGCCTCCGGGCGCTCTCTGCGCGTCACGAGCGCGCCGCCCCAGAGGCTGCTGGGGATGTGGTCCTGCGGGGCTGGGAGTCTCCCGGCGCTCCCGCTCTGCCAAGGGTAGATGCAGCCTGGTGCAGCCGCCGCCGTTTACCTCACGGCTCCGTCGACCCCAGGAGTCAGGTCAATCAGGGCTGGGACCTCCGAGCTGATTGCAGGCAAAGACAAGTAAGTGGTACGCACCCAGGGGCTCCTGGGCGGACTGCCCTTAAATGGCGCCTCCGGGCGCTCTCTGCGCGTCACGAGCGCGCCGCCCCAGAGGCTGCTGGGGGATGTGGTCCTGCGGGGCTGGGAGTCTCCCGGCGCTCCCGCTATGCCAAGGGTAGATGCAGCCTGGTGCAGCCGCCGCCGTTTACCTCACAGCTCCGTCGACCCCAGGAGTCAGGTCAATCAGGGCTGGGACCTCCGAGCTGATTGCAGGCAAAGACAAGTAAGTGGTACGCACCCAGGGGCTCCTGGGCGGACTGCCCTTAAATGGCGCCTCCGGGCGCTCTCTGCGCGTCACGAGCGCGCCGCCCCAGAGGCTGCTGGGGGATGTGGTCCTGCGGGGCTGGGAGTCTCCCGGCGCTCCCGCTCTGCCAAGGGTAGATGCAGCCTGGTGCAGCCGCCGCCGTTTACCTCACGGCTCCGTCGACCCCAGGAGTCAGGTCAATCAGGGCTGGGACCTCCGAGCTGATTGCAGGCAAAGACAAGTAATTGGTACGCACCCAGGGGCTCCTGGGCGGACTGCCCTTAAATGGCGCCTCCGGGCGCTCTCTGCGCGTCACGAGCGCGCCGCCCCAGAGGCTGATGGGGGATGTGGTCCTGCGGGGCTGGGAGTCTCCCGGCGCTCCCGCTCTGCCAAGGGTAGATGCAGCCTGGTGCAGCCGCCGCCGTTTACCTCACGGCTCCGTCGACCCCAGGAGTCAGGTCAATCAGGGCTGGGACCTCCGAGCTGATTGCAGGCAAAGACAAGTAAGTGGTACGCACCCAGGGGCTCCTGGGCGGACTGCCCTTAAATGGCGCCTCCGGGCGCTGTCTGCGCGTCACGAGCGCGCCACCCCAGAGGCTGCTGGGGGATGTGGTCCTGCGGGGCTGGGGGTCTCCCGGCGCTCCCGCTCTGCCATGGGTAGGTGCAGCCTGGTGCAGCCGCCGCCGTTTACCTCGCGGCTTCGTCGACCCCAGGAGTCAGGTCAATCAGGGCTGGGACCTCCAAGCTGATTGCAGGCAAAGACAAGTAAGTGGTACGCACCCAGGGGCTCCTGGGCGGACTGCCCTTAAATGGCGCCTCCGGGCGCTCTCTGCGCGTCACGAGCGCGCCGCCCCAGAGGCTGCTGGGGGATGTGGTCCTGCGGGGCTGGGAGTCTCCCGGCGCTCCCGCGCTGCCAAGGGTAGATGCAGCCTGGTGCAGCCGCCGCCGTTTACCTCACGGCTCCGTCGACCCCAGGAGTCAGGTCAATCAGGGCTGGGACCTCCGAGCTGATTGCAGGCAAAGACAAGTAAGTGGTACGCACCCAGTGGCTCCTGGGCGGACTGCCCTTAAATGGTGCCTCTGGGCGCTCTCTGCGCGTCACGAGCGCGCCGCCCCAGAGGCTGCTGGGGGATGTGGTCCTGCGGTGCTGGGAGTCTCCCGGCGCTCCCGCTATGCCAAGGGTAGATGCAGCCTGGTGCAGCCGCCGCCGTTTACCTCACGGCTCCGTCGACCCCAGGAGTCAGGTCAATCAGGGCTGGGACCTCCGAGCTGATTGCAGGCAAAGACAAGTAAGTGGTACGCACCCAGGGGCACCTGGGCGGACTGCCCTTAAATGGCGCCTCCGGGCGCTCTCTGCGCGTCACGAGCGCGCCGCCCCAGAGGCTGCTGGGGGATGTGGTCCTGCGGGGCTGGGAGTCTCCCGGCGCTCCCGCTCTGCCAAGGGTAGATGCAGCCTGGTGCAGCCGCCGCCGTTTACCTCACGGCTCCGTCGACCCCAGGAGTCAGGTCAATCAGGGCTGGGACCTCCGAGCTGATTGCAGGCAAAGACAAGTAAGTGGTACGCACCCAGGGGCTCCTGGGCGGACTGCCCTTAAATGGCGCCTCCGGGCGCTCTCTGCACGTCACGAGCGCGCCGCCCCAGAGGCTGCTGGGGGATGTGGTCCTGCGGGGCTGGGAGTCTCCCGGCGCTCCCGCTCTGCCAAGGGTAGATGCAGCCTGGTGCAGCCGCCGCTGTTTACCTCACGGCTCCGTCGACCCCAGGAGTCAGGTCAATCAGGGCTGGGACCTCCGAGCTGATTGCAGGCAAAGACAAGTAAGTGGTACGCACCCAGGGGCTCCTGGGCGCCCTGCCCTTAAATGGCGCCTCCGGGCGCTCTCTACGCGGCACGAGCGCGCCGCCCCAGAGGCTGCTGGGGGATGTGGTCCTGCGGGGCTGGGAGTCTCCCGGTGCTCCCGCTCTGCCAAGGGTAGATGCAGCCTGGTGCAGCCGCTGCCGTTTACCTCACGGCTCCGTCGACCCCAGGAGTCAGGTCAATCAGGGCTGGGACCTCCGAGCTGATTGCAGGCAAAGACAAGTAAGTGGTACGCACCCAGGGGCTCCTGGGCGGACTGCCCTTAAATGGCGCCTCCGGGCGCTCTCTGCGCGTCACGAGCGCGCTGCCCCAGAGGCTGCTGGGGATGTGGTCCTGCGGGGCTGGGAGTCTCCCGGCGCTCCCGCTCTGCCAAGGGTAGATGCAGCCTGGTGCAGCCGCCGCCGTTTACCTCACGGCTCCGTCGACCCCAGGAGTCAGGTCAATCAGGGCTGGGACCTCCGAGCTGATTGCAGGCAAAGACAAGTAAGTGGTACGCACCCAGGTGCTTCTGGGCGGACTGCCCTAAAATGGCACCTCCAGGCGCTCTCTGCGCGTCACGAGCGCGCCGCCCCAGAGGCTGCTGGGGGATGTGGTCCTGCGGGGCTGGGAGTCTCCCGGCGCTCCCGCTCTGCCAAGGGTAGATGCAGCCTGGTGCAGCCGCCGCCGTTTACCTCACGGCTCCGTCGATCCCAGGAGTCAGGTCAATCAGGGCTGGGACCTCCGAGCTGATTGCAGGCAAAGACAAGTAAGTGGTACGCACCCAGGGGCTCCTGGGCGGACTGCCCTTAAATGGCGCCTCCGGGCATTCTCTGCGCGTCACGAGCGCGCCACCCCAGAGGCTGCTGGGGGATATGGTCCTGCGGGGCTGGGAGTCTCCCGGCGCCCCCGCTCTGCCAAGGGTAGGTGCAGCCTGGTGCAGCCGCCGCCGTTTACCTCACGGCTCCGTCGACCCCAGGAGTCAGGTCAATCAGGGCTGGGACCTCCGAGCTGATTGCAGGCAAAGACAAGTAAGTGGTACGCACCCAGGGGCTCCTGGGCGGACTGCCCTTAAATGGCGCCTCCGGGCGCTCTCTGCGCGTCACGAGCGCGCCACCCCAGAGGCTGCTGGGGGATGTGGTCCTGCGGGGCTGGGAGTCTCCCGGCGCTCCCGCTCTGCCATGGGTAGGTGCAGCCTGGTGCAGCCACCGCCGTTTACCTCGCGGCTCCGTCGACCCCAGGAGTCAGGTCAATCAGGGCTGGGACCTCCGAGCTGATTGCAGGCAAAGACAAGTAAGTGGTACGCACCCAGGGGCTCCTGGGCGGACTGCCCATAAATGGCGCCTCCGGGCGCTCTCTGCGCGTCACGAGCGCGCCGCCCCAGAGGCTGCTAGGGGATGTGGTCCTGCGGGGCTGGGAGTCTCCCGGCGCTCCCGCGCTGCCAAGGGTAGATGCAGCCTGGTGCAGCCGCCGCCGTTTACCTCACGGCTCCGTCGACCCCAGGAGTCAGGTCAATCGGGGCTGGGACTTCCGAGCTGATTGCAGGCAAAGACAAGTAAGTCGTACGCACCCAGTGGCTCCTGGGCGGACTGCCCTTAAATGGTGCCTCCGGGCGCTCTCTGCGCGTCACGAGCGCGCCGCCCCAGAGGCTGCTGGGGGATGTGGTCCTGCGGGGCTGGGAGTCTCCCGGCGCTCCCGCTATGCCAAGGGTAGATGCAGCCTGGTGCAGCCGCCGCCGTTTACCTCACAGCTCCGTCGACCCCAGGAGTCAGGTCAATCAGGGCTGGGACCTCCGAGCTGATTGCAGGCAAAGACAAGTAAGTGGTACGCACCCAGGGGCTCCTGGGCGGACTGCCCTTAAATGGCACCTCCGGGCGCTCTCTGCGCGTCACGAGCGCGCCGCCCCAGAGGCTGCTGGGGGATGTGGTCCTGCGGGGCTGGGAGTCTCCCGGCGCTCCCGCTCTGCCAAGGGTAGATGCAGCCTGGTGCAGCCGCCGCCGTTTACCTCACGGCTCCGTCGACCCCAGGAGTCAGGTCAATCAGGGCTGGGACCTCCGAGCTGATTGCAGGCAAAGACAAGTAAGTGGTACGCACCCAGGGGCTCCTGGGCGGACTGCCCTTAAATGGCGCCTCCGGGCGCTCTCTGCGCGTCACGAGCGCGCCGCCCCAGAGGCTGCTGGGGGATGTGGTCCTGCGGGGCTGGGAGTCTCCCGGCGCTCCCGCTCTGCCAAGGGTAGATGCAGCCTGGTGCAGCCGCGGCCGTTTACCTCACGGCTCCGTCGACCCCAGGAGTCAGGTCAATCAGGGCTGGGACCTCCGAGCTGATTGCAGGCAAAGACAAGTAAGTGGTACGCACCCAGGGGCTCCTGGGCGGACTGCCCTAAAATGGCACCTCCGGGCGCTCTCTGCGCGTCACGAGCGCGCCGCCCCAGAGGCTGCTGGGGGATGTGGTCCTGCGGGGCTGGGAGTCTCCCGGCGCTCCCGCTCTGCCAAGGGTAGATGCAGCCTGGTGCAGCCGCCGCCGTTTACCTCACGGCTCCGTCGACCCCAGGAGTCAGGTCAATCAGGGCTGGGACCTCCGAGCTGATTGCAGGCAAAGACAAGTAAGTGGTACGCACCCAGGGGCTCCTGGGCGGACTGCCCTTAAATGGCGCCTCCGGGCATTCTCTGCACGTCACGAGCGCGCCGCCCCAGAGGCTGCTGGGGGATATGGTCCTGCGGGGCTGGGAGTCTCCCGGCGCTCCCGCTCTGCCAAGGGTAGATGCAGCCTGGTGCAGCCGCCGCCGTTTACCTCACGGCTCCGTCGACCTCAGGAGTCAGGTCAATCAGGGCTGGGACCTCCGAGCTGATTGCAGGCAAAGACAAGTAAGTGGTACGCACCCAGGGGCTCCTGGGCGGACTGCCCTTAAATGGCGCCTCCGGGCGCTCTCTGCGCGTCACGAGCACGCCACCCCAGAGGCTGCTGGGGGATGTGGTCCTGCGGGGCTGGGAGTCTCCCGGCGCTCCCGCTCTGCCATGGGTAGGTGCAGCCTGGTGCAGCCGCCGCCGTTTACCTCGCGGCTCCGTCGACCCCAGGAGTCAGGTCAATCAGGGCTGGGACCTCCGAGCTGATTGCAGGCAAAGACAAGTAAGTGGTACGCACCCAGGGGCTCCTGGGCGGACTGCCCTTAAATGGCGCCTCCGGGCGCTCTCTGCGCGTCACGAGCGCGCCGCCCCAGAGGCTGCTGGGGGATGTGGTCCTGCGGGGCTGGGAGTCTCCCGGCGCTCCCGCGCTGCCAAGGGTAGATGCAGCCTGGTGCAGCCGCCGCCGTTTACCTCACGGCTCCGTCGACCCCAGGAGTCAGGTCAATCAGGGCTGGGACCTCCGAGCTAATTGCAGGCAAAGACAAGTAAGTGGTACGCACCCAGTGGCTCCTGGGCGGACTGCCCTTAAATGGTGCCTCTGGGCGCTCTCTGCGCGTCACGAGCGCGCCGCCCCAGAGGCTGCTGGGGGATGTGGTCCTGCGGTGCTGGGAGTCTCCCGGCGCTCCCGCTATGCCAAGGGTAGATGCAGCCTGGTGCAGCCGCCGCCGTTTACCTCACGGCTCCGTCGACCCCAGGAGTCAGGTCAATCAGGGCTGGGACCTCCGAGCTGATTGCAGGCAAAGACAAGTAAGTGGTACGCACCCAGGGGCTCCTGGGCGGACTGCCCTTAAATGGCGCCTCCGGGCGCTCTCTGCGCGTCACGAGCGCGCCGCCCCAGAGGCTGCTGGGGGATGTGGTCCTGCGGGGCTGGGAGTCTCCCGGCGCTCCCGCTCTGCCAAGGGTAGATGCAGCCTGGTGCAGCCGCCGCCGTTTACCTCACGGCTCCGTCGACCCCAGGAGTCAGGTCAATCAGGGCTGGGACCTCCGAGCTGATTGCAGGTAAAGACAAGTAAGTGGTACGCACCCAGGGGCTCCTGGGCGCCCTGCCCTTAAATGGCGCCTCCGGGCGCTCTCTACGCGGCACGAGCGCGCCGCCCCAGAGGCTGCTGGGGGATGTGGTCCTGCGGGGCTGGGAGTCTCCCGGCGCTCCCGCTCTGCCAAGGGTAGATGCAGCCTGGTGCAGCTGCCGCCGTTTACCTCACGGCTCCGTCGACCCCAGGAGTCAGGTCAATCAGGGCTGGGACCTCCGAGCTGATTGCAGGCAAAGACAAGTAAGTGGTACGCACCCAGGGGCTCCTGGGCGGACTGCCCTTAAATGGCGCCTCCGGGCGCTCTCTGCGCGTCACGAGCGCGCCACCCCAGAGGCTGCTGGGGGATGTGGTCCTGCGGGGCTGGGAGTCTCCCGGCGCTCCCGCTCTGCCATGGGTAGGTGCAGCCTGGTGCAGCCGCCGCCGTTTACCTCGCGGCTCCGTCGACCCCAGGAGTCAGGTCAATCAGGGCTGGGACCTCCGAGCTGATTGCAGGCAAAGACAAGTAAGTGGTACGCACCCAGGGGCTCCTGGGCGGACTGCCCTTAAATGGCGCCTCCGGGCGCTCTCTGCGCGTCACGAGCGCGCCGCCCCAGAGGCTGCTGGGGGATGTGGTCCTGCGGGGCTGGGAGTCTCCCGGCGCTCCCGCGCTGCCAAGGGTAGATGCAGCCTGGTGCAGCCGCCGCTGTTTACCTCACGGCTCCGTCGACCCCAGGAGTCAGGTCAATCAGGGCTGGGACCTCCGAGCTGATTGCAGGCAAAGACAAGTAAGTGGTACGCACCCAGTGGCTCCTGGGCGGACTGCCCTTAAATGGTGCCTCTGGGCGCTCTCTGCGCGTCACGAGCGCGCCGCCCCAGAGGCTGCTGGGGGATGTGGTCCTGCGGTGCTGGGAGTCTCCCGGCGCTCCCGCTATGCCAAGGGTAGATGCAGCCTGGTGCAGCCGCCGCCGTTTACCTCACGGCTCCGTCGACCCCAGGAGTCAGGTCAATCAGGGCTGGGACCTCCGAGCTGATTGCAGGCAAAGACAAGTAAGTGGTAGGCACCCAGGGGCTCCTGGGCGGACTGCCCTTAAATGGCGCCTCCGGGCGCTCTCTGCGCGTCACGAGCGCGCCGCCCCAGAGGCTGCTGGGGGATGTGGTCCTGCGGGGCTGGGAGTCTCCCGGCGCTCCCGCTCTGCCAAGGGTAGATGCAGCCTGGTGCAGCCGCCGCCGTTTACCTCACGGCTCCGTCGACCCCAGGAGTCAGGTCAATCAGGGCTGGGACCTCCGAGCTGATTGCAGGCAAAGACAAGTAAGTGGTACGCACCCAGGGGCTCCTGGGCGGACTGCCCTTAAATGGCGCCTCCGGGCGCTCTCTGCGCGTCACGAGCGCGCCGCCCCAGAGGCTGCTGGGGGATGTGGTCCTGCGGGGCTGGGAGTCTCCCGGCGCTCCCGCTCTGCCAAGGGTAGATGCAGCCTGGTGCAGCTGCCGCCGTTTACCTCACGGCTCCGTCGACCCCAGGAGTCAGGTCAATCAGGGCTGGGACCTCCGAGCTGATTGCAGGCAAAGACAAGTAAGTGGTACGCACCCAGGGGCTCCTGGGCGCCCTGCCCTTAAATGGCGCCTCCGGGCGCTCTCTACGCGGCACGAGCGCGCCGCCCCAGAGGCTGCTGGGGGATGTGGTCCTGCGGGGCTGGGAGTCTCCCGGCGCTCCCGCTCTGCCAAGGGTAGATGCAGCCTGGTGCAGCCGCTGCCGTTTACCTCACGGCTCCGTCGACCCCAGGAGTCAGGTCAATCAGGGCTGGGACCTCCGAGCTGATTGCAGGCAAAGACAAGTAAGTGGTACGCACGCAGGGGCTCCTGGGCGGACTGCCCTTAAATGGCGCCTCCGGGCGCTCTCTGCGCGTCACGAGCGCGCCGCCCCAGAGGCTGCTGGGGGATGTGGTCCTGCGGGGCTGGGAGTCTCCCGGCGCTCCCGCTCTGCCAAGGGTAGATGCAGCCTGGTGCAGCTGCCGCCGTTTACCTCACGGCTCCGTCGACCCCAGGAGTCAGGTCAATCAGGGCTGGGACCTCCGAGCTGATTGCAGGCAAAGACAAGTAAGTGGTACGCACCCAGGGGCTCCTGGGCGGACTGCCCTTAAATGGCGCCTCCGGGCGCTCTTTGCGCTTCACGAGCGCGCCGCCCCAGAGGCTGCTGGGGGATGTGGTCCTGCGGGGCTGGGAGTCTCCCGGCGCTCCCGCTCTGCCAAGGGTAGATGCAGCCGCCGCCATTTACCTCACGGCTCCGTCGACCCCAGGAGTCAGGTCAATCAGGGCTGGGACCTCCGAGCTGATTGCAGGCAAAGACAAGTAAGTGGTATCTGTATTCTAATGTGCGAGAATTAGAGCTTTCCGTTGGAGTTTTGTTCTGACTACAGGCTTGGCAGAACCAATAGTGTTGACTATGAAGTTCTACTGATTTTGAGGTGTTATTTCACTGGGCAGAGGGCATTCTTGTTCATATTGTAGGTATGCTTGTTTTTGAATTGCAGAGTTGAATATGTAGTCTACATATGTTGCTGTTAGTTAATTGGCCCACAGTATCCTTCTAGGATGTATGGCTGTCATGTTGGGAACACTGGCCTTTGTGATAGCATCTAAGGCTGGAATGGGAGTCACGACAATAATGTGTTTCCCCTGAGCCAATGATCTTTCTCTCACTACAGCGGTTTGTACCGCTGTCAGAATATTTTCTTTTGGAGCAAAATGCATCTCTGCATTAGAATATAAATGTGATTTATATGCAATCGGTACTGAGTTACCTTTGTTGAATGTGACATATGCATATCCAGTGATAACCGCAATTACAAGGATTACCAAATTTGTCGTGTTTACAACTGTTTGCAGCTAACATCAGTTTGTGCTGCATACAAACTGTGTGTACAGGGCCGGACTGGCTACCGGGCATTTTGGTGTGCTGCCAAGCTGGGGGCTAAATTCATTGCGGTGGGGACTGATTTCATGGATGATGACCTGCGTTTGCTTTGGAATAAACAAAGCAAAATGAATGGTATTAAAGCATACTTTAAAACGATCAACGAAATCAGCCCCCAGCTTGGCAGCACACCAAAACGCCCCGTAGCCAGTCCGGCCCTGTGTGTGTGTGTTCTGGTGTCCAATGTGTGCTTGAAAAGTCTGGACAGATCAGTTCATAAAATGGTTCTACCCATTTTGCATAATCGGGTAAGTATGTTGTACCAAAATTTAGGTAGGAAACTCAATAATGATTGGAGTCTTTTTTATGTATTTGGTGGTTGTAAAAGTGCACACTTCTCTAGGAAGTGTGTTGCTAAGCTCTTGCCTTTCTCTGACAACTCTTATCCCAAGAACAGGACAATGAGATAGGTATTTTTTTATTAACAAAATTATTGCGTTTGTAGCCCATGTGAGCAAATCCTAGAATTATGCAATCTACTCTGGCCAATTGTGTTTGTATATCATCATCCATAAGATATACGTCATAGGACAATGCATCATCGTCAAACTTCTGTAACTATTCAGCTATATGGGTGGAGAACAAACCCAGGCTGTTCTTATAGCCTTTTTGGAAATTGACAAAATTGTTTTTGAGAGCAGAAGGGGGGTAAATGAAGTCAAAAACCTGCTTCCAGTCGTTATGTTTTGGCAGAAAAAGCCATTCGAAATGTCTGATGTGGTTTTATATTTTTTGCACACTATGTTATTCGTTAGTGCTGCGCATATTTTGTAATGCAAACGTGCATGTAGCATTGTTTAATTGCCTAGAATCTAAGACTGATTGATATGAATGAACAAGTTTCATTACTGGAAACAAATGATTGTTTATCAGGGAGGTGCATGTTTCAATTATGCCTTGATATTCAAGTTATGTCAGAATGCCTCTAACCTGTTGTTTAGCCTCATGTTCAATTGGGTATTGTGGTTGCACTTGTGGGCTTGTCCTTATGGGTATAATATGGTAAGAAGATCCTTCATCCCAACCTATGTGATTGTGGTATAATGCCAGGACTTGTGCAACAAACCACTCCTTCGCGTATGTATGTTTAACTGATTCTTGAACAAGGTTGGAGAGATGGTAATATTACACTTAACCCCTGTGGGACTTGCGAACAAACTGTGTTGGCCAATCCTTTTCAGCCAATTGAAAGTCATTACCAACTGATAGGTTCTCCCAATAGAGAATGTTAATAGAGGGAGGTATATCGCCCATCATTTCTAGTTGTAATTCATACAACTGGCTTGGAATATTTAATCTCTGGTCTTGTGTTTCCACCTGGACATACTCACTTGTTACTACTGCCACGATGCCCAGCAGAGTCAGAGCCCACTACCCGTTCAGAAACAGAGTCCTCAATCTGTGTGGCATGTTTACATTTTATCCCAACCACCTTCTTTTTTTAAAATTGAGGTTGTTTGTCTTCCTTTTTAATGGTAATGTCAGAAGAGTGGTGGAAGTCCTTCTTTGGCTTCACTTACTCATCTGACCTGTGCTCTGATCATCATCCTCTCTCTCTGGACACTTTTCAGATGACTCCTGAAAGAAAAGAGAAGGACGTGCATCATTATACTGATACTTATCAGATTGTTTAATTGTGTCACGGTTGTGCAAGTAATAGCCTCTTCAGGGGACTCCTGTGGAGGAGATCCACCCTGTGGTTTAGCCTCTTCTTTATTATTCTTTTTATTAGCCCAGCATTTCTTAGGAGACCCAGGTGCCTGTTTTGAGTTATTCTTTCAGAATTAACCTTAAGCTTTGGTTTGCTAGGTCTTGATCCCAAATTATCTCTACCTATTGTTGCATAGGTTTCAGTAATCATTATTGGTAGTTCTCGCTCTTGGTCATCTGGTGGAACTTGTGCAAGATGCTGGCATACTGCAAAGGCTGGTGCTTCCCCTTTAATGTTACTTAAAATAATTGGGAAGACTGTTGCATAATTGCCAATGAGTTTCATCCCCAAGTCCAGGGTCGAAGCTGCCTGTATTAATTTTGGAATCTGTTTTAGCACCTCTGACACATAGCAATGGATGGTGTTCCATGTGTTATGGTATACACCACAGCAAATACTGTGCCCCAAGTGGTGCAGTTGCATACCGGGGGGACCCTTCCCTAATGGCACGCACAATTTGAGAATGCATTGTTTATCTTGATGTCCCATATGGAGAAATACTGCTTCAAGCTGATTCGTTTTTTCAGCAATCTAGAACGTAATTTCCTCTCGTCTTATGAGAACTGTTCCCACTATTGAATTAATATTCACTGGACTAATTGCCAGCATTACTAAATGCGGCTGTGCAGCTTAAGCATTCCACGCTGGGTTTATTGTCATTATTCACATGACGTATTTAGTCAAACATCTGTGTATCCTAATTATACCTGTGTATAGTATGCATAGCTATGGTGCTGTGAGGTTTGCTATGTCTGAATGAGGCGTATAACCGGCTAAACTGGCCATTTTGCTCCTTCATCACTGAGGCGACCCAGTTTAACATTGTTTCTTGCATTTGGAAGGGTACCTTGGAATCAATTTGCATGTTCCTGTAAAGTGAAGGGAATTAAAAAAAAATCAAAAGTTGTGTAGTTATTGGGAACTGCACTTTTTTTTTAAATCTTTATTTTCGGTTTTTACATGAATGAAAGAAAAAGGAAAGTGATCATTATAGTACATTCAGCAGCGTTATGGAGAAACCAATCATGTACTTGAAAGGTGTATTGCAGCATAGATGCATGTAACATTGCGGGTAAAAAAAAGCGCAACATGATAATTGACAAGGAAATACAAACATGTAATGTCATGTTAAAGTACAATAATATGAAGAGACAATAATACCCATTGTGATCGACCATCCTCAAGTGTAACATAGTCCCAGCAGCAATGGAAAAAGATGCAGTTCCGTGGCCCAACACTTCTCCCCAGCCCAATGCCTAACCAACACCCTCGGGAGTAATGCCACTCGATACTGGGGAATCCTGCTCCAATCGTTTTTTAGCTATGTAGTCCCTGTAAGGTCCCCAGATATCCACAGGGCGGGAGGCAGTAGGAATCAGGGTGGAATATTCTTCGCAATTACTGTTGCAAAAAGCCAAACTACGGAGCCATGCCTGCAAAGAGGGTGCCCTTTTGCTTCCCCATAATAGAGCAAACTCGCGCTTGGCCAGCAAAAAACACAGAGCTGCCCGCTTCCTGATTTTCTTGGGAAAATTTGCAACATATCCTAACAGTGCGATCTCAGGGGTGGGCAGCAGTTGCATGGACAGTATTTCTCCTAATGTGGTATGTACCAGGGACCAGAACTGGTGTATCTTAGGACATGTCCAAGTTAGGTGGGCAAAGTCAGCAAATGGGGCTAAACATTTCGGGCAGTGGTGAAGCCTATTCGGGTCAATTCTATGAGAACGAGCGGGTGTGTGATATATTCTGCGAAGGAATTTGAAGTGAATCAACGTATGTCTACTGTTTAATGAGAAGTCCTTGGTAGCGCTACAGCACCATTCCCACTGGTCATCAGTAATGGGACCACCCAAATCCGCCTCCCTGGCCTCACGCACTTTAGAATCAGACATCGGTCGGGTCGTCCCACACTGTTTATATATTTTGGATACCAAGTGTGCGCCAGTAGGGCTTTGTATTAATAATGTCAGTGGGGGAGAAGGTTCAGGGGCCGCAGGGTATGAAGGGAAAGTGGCGCGAAGCATTGAGTGCATACGTTTCAGTACAAAAGTGTCCATAAAGGAACGATCTGCGAATCGGGCCTCCTCGGACACTGAGAAAATGTGTCCATCAGGAAACAGATCTCCTAATGTACGGATGTTGAACTTTTCCAGCGTACGTTGGACCAACACTTCACCAGTGATTGGGAGCAAGGAAGGATTGGGGAGGGGTAATGCAGGAGAGTAAAGCGTTTCCAGTCCAAGCAATCTGTGCAACTTGCTCCACGCCCAGCAAGTGGTAGATACTGTTTGAAGATCCCGGGGGTCTCTAGGGAATCCCGTGGGCAGGACAATAGATAGGGTACAGGGGAGTACCAAATCGGCCTCTGGTTTAGAATATGGGAGGCGAGCGTCCAGACGTACGCATAACAACATTTTGCTGTTAAATAATACACATGTAAATCAGGGATCCCAAAACCCCCCCTCTTGTATGGTAAAACCAAGGTTTGCCACCTAACCCTTAGGTGTCTTATCCGCCCAGACAAGGCGTAATAATAAGGATCGTACTTGCGCAAAAAAGGTTTTAGTAAGGGGAATGAGGATATTATTAAAAAGATACAAAAACCGAGGAAGAACGACCATTTTTATTATAGCGATTCTACCAGCCATTGACAAAGGCAGACGCAGCCATTTCGTGATTTGGGATTCCGTAGTTCAGTCTGATCATGGTATCAATGTCAAAATGAACATAGATCCCAAGATACTTAATCACGTCATTGCACCACTCAAGCGGGAACGCACAGGGCCAGGCGGTCGTGTTAGCCTTGAGCGGGAATATGACCGATTTGTGCCAGTTGATGTTAAGTCCGGAAAATTTGCCAAACCGTTCAATTTCTAATATCAAGGGCTCTAAATTCTCGTGGGGAGTTCTAACGTATAAAATGGCATCGTCTGAATAAAGCGAGACCAGAAGGGGGCCCTTGCAAAACTGGATACCGCAGTGTAGATGCTTTTCTTGGAAATGACGAACTAAAGAGTCCATACCCAAAATAAATAACAGGGAAGACAGAGGGCACCCCTGTCTAGTGCCTCGGGACAGATTGAAGGGCTCGGAGAGGGTACCGTTTAGTCGCAGCCTGGCTGTGGGTCTAGTATATAATAGCGCCACAGTAGAGACAAAACATTCCGGCATGCCCATGCGCCGCATTACTGATAAAAAAAAAGGCCACTCAAGGGAGTCAAATGCTTTTTCAGCATCCAACAAGAAAGGGGCAGCCGGAGTAGCTGGGTAAATTCTATGCAGTACCGTGAATAAGGTACGAAGATTTGGAGAGGTAGACCTTAGGGGAACGAAGCCAGACTGCGCCGGCACAATAATGAATTCCATCAGTAATGATAGCCGTATAGCGATGACCTTAGCCAATATTTTATAATCCGAGTTTAGCAAGGATAACGGTCTGTAAGAGCTACATAATGTGGGGTCTTTTCCGTGTTTGGGAAGAAGAATGATGACCGCTTCTCTAAAAGTCAGGGGGAGTGAGCCTGCTTCAAGCGATTCCGCATATACTTCAACCAGTCTCGGGACTAATATGTCTTTGTATGCCTTATAAAAATCGTCTGAAAAGCCATCTAGCCCGGGTGCAGAGGAGCCCCGAAGTGCATTGATGGCTTCAATGATGCTGTCTGGTGTGATGGGGACGGATAAAAAGTCTTGCATATATCGTTCTAGATATACCAGTGCTATTTAGGAGAGATATTCCCCTTGGTCACGCAAATCGCTGGCGATCCTGGATGTATATAGTGTTTTGTAGTAGGAAAGGAAGTGATCACGAATTTCTGGGGGGAGTGCAATGGGTCGCCCCGCGGCCCGGTAATCTCCATAATGTAAGCGGAGTCACGTGGGGGGCGCAAGGTGTGAGCCAGTATCCTACCCGGCCTATCCCCCTCACCATAGCGGCGCGCGGAGTGTTGCTTATTAAGAAATAGCATCTCACATTCAGCTGTGTCCCTAAATTCCAGCAGCAAGGCCACACGTCTTGCCTCCCCTGATTCGGAGGGCGAGTCAAGCAGTTCCCGGTCCAAGGCGGCAATGTCCCCCTCTATACGACTAAGCGTTGAACGGAGAGTTCTCAAAACCCCGCATGTTTGGCAATACACACTCCTCTATTGTAGGCCTTGAATCCCTCCCAGAGGACCACCCAGGTGTCAACCGTCCCAGTGTTGATGTAAAAATAGTCCTCAATTGCAGTTCTAACCTACTCACAGAATACTTGATCTAATAACGCGCTCCCAGGGAATCGCCATTGCCACTCGTAACCACCTGACCTAGGGATGTTCAGTTGAAGTATTACAGGAGAGTGGTCTGAGAGTGTGCACGGAAGGGTAAGTATACCATCCAGCCAGCTCGCCACCCCGGGGGACACCAGCCAATAGCCTATCCTGGTCCTAGTGTCATGAAACCCGAGTAGTGTGCAAATTCTGGGAGGGAGGGGTGTAGTCGACGCTCAACGCCTATTAGAGAAAAGTGGGTGCATATGTCTCTGAGGGCCCGTCGGGCACGGGGTTTGGTGTCTGGTGTAAGCGAAGTGCTGTCCCTGGATGGATCTAACAGTAAATTGAAATCCCTCCCAAGTATCAAGAGCCTGGGGTCCAGTGTCAGAAGTCGGACCTGGAGGTCGTGGAAGAAAGTCTACGTTAGGGCCATAAATTCCTACAAACGAAATCTTGTGTCCCATCAGTGTACCAGTTACAACCAATGTACGTCCGTCGGTATCAACCAGAGTTTTGTGTAATAAAAAGGGGAGACGCTTGTGTATTAAAATTGCCACCCCCCTGGCAAACTATTAAAATTCGAGCAGTATCTATGGGATCCCCAGCTCAACGCCACGGGAGTATTATCTGCACTAGACAGGTGAGTTTACTAGAGAAACGCTATGTCAATACGGTGCCTGGCAATGTAATTAAAGACCTGTGTGCACTTCCTGGTGTTATTCAATCCCCTGACATTCCATGACATCAAAGAAAGCCCGGTAGGACCGGGCTGTTGTCCTAGCTTAACCATGGAAGAGTATGTTTACAATTTGCATTGTGTTGCGTGTCCAACGATCGCTGCCAACTAGTACCTTGATCTACCATATAGCAAACACCTTTAAATCTAAACTCAAGAATCCCCCCTCCCCCCACCCAGCCTCCTAGTGGCCCATAAGAGGCAATCCCCTACCCCAAGAACAAAATGCTCGTGCAATAAACATAGTATACTCATTGTAGCAATCCAAGCAGCACAGAGCATAAAGAGCATAGTAAAACAAAACAGTGTGGTATACACCATAGGACGTGGCAACGCCACGTCGACCGGGCAATACAAGAAACAGTAGTCACATGTATGAGAGCTAACAAATAGGAATAAATAGACCAAAATAAAGTGCCTCAGATTAAGTCAAATCACATTAAGGATCTATAAACCACTCCGGGTTGGGAGAACAACTCAACAATGTTCTGTGATCCATCCTGCAATGGAGAGGCCTGGAGTGACGCACCAGGGGACCCAGAGTGGTTTGTCTTATAGTTCTGGCAAAACTCCTGCGCCTCTGTTGGAGTGTTAAAGATGCAAGGCTTCCCGTCAACGTCTACCCTGAGTCTCGCTGGGTATAACATACCGTACCGAAGTCCCAAATTTCTCAGGGCCGCCTTAACTTCCTCATATTTCCGCCTTGCCTCCTGAACCATGATGGTGAAATCAGGGAAGAAGGCTAGCTTGTTGCCCTGCCACTGGACGTCTCCCATGTCACGGGCCGATTGTAGAGCAGTGTCTCGATCCCTGAAGTTCATGAGCCTTGCAATGATGGGTCTCGGAGTGAGGCCGAGACGAGGATGGGGGCCCAGCGACCTGTGAGCACGCTCCACCACAAAGCTCTGCGTGAAGTTCTGCCTGCCAAACAGATCTACAAGCAGCGTTTCCACAAAAGTGTCCATCCACCCGGTGGCCGTCGTCTCCGGTACCCCGATGATACGGATGTTGTTCCGAGAGCTGCGCGCTTCTAAATCTTTGTTTTTAATGGCTACGTCCTTGAGGATATTTTCCACTCTTTCTAGCCTTTTCAGGGAGGCTGATGCGCCGTCTTCTATGTCAGAGACCCTAGCCTCCATGACGTCCAACCATTGGTCATGTACTTGAAGTTTAGTGCCCATGTCAGCCAGCTTCTTGTCCAGGTCATCAAAACGGCCATCCAACGCTTTAAAGCCGGCTCTCATCTCAGCTAACATGGCTGTTGCGAGTGTGGCAGGGTCTCCAGAGTCGCTAGGGCCCGGGTCCCTACCAGACAAATCAGGAGGGACATCTGAACCAGGGACAGCAGGCTTGTCAAACTGCAGCTTACTCTGTTTGAGTCCTTCTTCCCCATGGTGGAAGGAGCCGCAGGGGTCGCGGGTACGTACCAGCCAAAAACCAGCAGGAACAGCAACCCCAGAAGGAAAGGAGTTAGGAGGCAAGCGCACAAATGGAAACCAAGGAGGGCGCTAGTTATCAGGTTGCAGAGATATCAGCCAGAACAAACAGCAGCTGCAGACGCGCCACCAGACAGCAATCGGGGATCATTCAGGCAACCATCACCAAGTGGGTTTAAACCAGGGGCCAGCAGGGCCCATGTCGTTAAACATCCGGAGCCCCCCAGAGTTCATCACTCCCACTAGTCATCAGGCAACTCGCCACTCGGCTCAGGGAACTCAGGGTGCGCTGTGTCCATGCATCTGATACTAAAGAGTGAAAGAGCGCAGTGAATTTGCCCACCTCCACCGAAAGTGATGTCCCCGAGTTAGGTGGTGGCGTACCTGCAAGGGCGGATTGCCCGAAATACCAGCAGGTCCGTGTCCTCCGGGACCAAGGAGGATGAAATGGCGCAATCGCAGATGCGGTAGAGCAGACCAGTAAGGGTCAATGCACAACCCGGCCTTCAGTTGTTCAGGAGGGGATCTGGGGGGAGACAGAGCGCCCGGCGGAAATCAGCGCCACCACCACTCCAGGGTACGGGGCGAGGCCCTCCACGCGCCCCGCCAAAGCCCGAAAATCTAGGCCCCGACACGGACACGCCCGCAAGGCCCACAGAGGCCCGTGAGCTCCGCATTAACCCCGGGACCCAGACAAAGGCACGGCAGGTGGGAGGGGGGGCAGGACCCGCAGCAAGGAGCGATGTGGGGAGTGTGGGGCAGCGCCAGAAAAACCGCCCTAAAACCCACATTTCCCAAGGTAATCATGGAAACAGACCTTATTCTTTTGTTAGTAACTCAGGCATGCTCAAAGGGAGATACTAGAAGTACACAGATTGGCATTTTAAATATTTATTGAAGCAACTGGACTTTTGTATAAAATGCATATGTTGCAATGATTAATAGAAGGAAACTAAACAGAGTAACCAGCATTACTAGAATGGCCAAGAAAATAAACAGTTTAACCATTGGCCTGTTGCATTGATTATATGAATACATGTACTTGTACTCATACCTAGCACTTCCTATCCTAATATCCTAATAAGCACAGCGTGTGCTAATCTGCTAGTATACCTTAGAGTGGCCTAACTTCCCATTTACCTGCGGACGTGTATCATTGGGTAGGCAGTCTTGCAACAGGCCGCCGTCCTTCTCAGTATGGTGTTTGGAATTCAGCTGGGCAGGGATTCAGGCATTGATCGACCATGGACAATCCATTGAAGCTTCTCTGTCTAAACAAAGGCTGCCGTAGTTTTATGTTAAACTGGGCCCATTTGTTCCATACCTGAGTCTTGGTCTTGTTGGCATTGTTTATTCTATCCATCCAGCTCTGTAGCCGAATGGACAACAACAAACAACAACATTTTGCTCAGTGTACTATGTCCTTGTTCAGAATGTTTGCCTACGAAGAAGTATAAATGTAAGCAAAGCCATTTCTGAGTACTTTATCTCATAAGGTCCCACAAGCAAATGTGTGTTAAAAGTCATAGTTTAAAAATATGTCAACTTTATACGTGAGCATGTAAAATTGAAGTGTTTGTGCCCAGGGGCATATGTAACCATGCAACAAGGGGTCATAGCATGCAGCACCCTTCCCGAGCCACTAATAGGCCCCAGGGACTGCATCCCCTGGGTTGATTTGATCAAAAATAGTAGATGGGGTGTGCAACTCCCATCCTGAGCTTCTGTTGGACCCTGGGTATCCCATCCTTGAGACGAAAATAACAAAAAGGAGGGTGGCTGCATGCCTGTCTCCGTGTGCTGATATCTGCCCTGGGGGCCCCATCCAGTGGGGTGCAATAATGCACAGTGTTGTAGGGAGCCCACCCAGAGACACTGAGGTTCCCTGTCTGGGAGATTGGAGGCATACCCTGCCGCACTCACCCAGGCAGAGAACTCCACTTTGCTCTTGGTGGAAAGAAAAGGTGCCAGCTTCCACCAGGATCCAGTATGAGGCAGGTTAGGGGGAGACAGCTGAGGCCAGGGTGGCCATGAGACCACTCAGGAGCACACAAGTCCTGAATGATGGCATCCCTGTGGACACAATAGGCTCAGGAAGCGGGTTGCAGCCCTCTCCCCTTTTTAAAAAAAGAAGGGCCCAGGGGATTGGGTCACCAGGGCCCATAGTGGCTTGGGGAGGGGGCCAGCCACCCCACCCCATAAATGCATGTTTTGTCCACAAGGGATCTGGTCTCTCAGCCATAAAGACATGTGGGAGGGGAGCGCACAGGCCCCCTACTCAAAATAAAGGGCACAGAGGATGTGGTCCCCAAGGCCCTTAAAGAATTGAGGGAGGAGAGTTGTGTGCCCCCTTCCCTCAATACAGTCCAGGGATGGGGGCCTGTAGTGGCTCAAAGATGGGGCAGAGCTCCCTCTCCTTAGATTGAAAAATGCCCTGGGGATGGGGTCCCCAGTGTATGTAAAGCCTCAGGGAGAGGGTCTATGTGTGCCGCTTCCCTTAAAAAAAATACTGCCCCAGGGCTCAAGGACCCCTGGTGCCTGCAAGGGCTCGGTTATGTATGATGCGTGCCCCGCCCCTTATTTTGACAAATAAGCCTCAGGGATGGGATGTGGTCATACCCTGCAGCCAAACCCAAACAGCCAAAGTCTATGCATGACGGGGGATTGTGTGCCTGCAATGTTTTGGCTGCACGCCCTGTAACAACCCCACTTTGTTCACAGCCGAATGCCATGCATGGCGGGGGGGTTGGCTGCCAGTATGGGGTTGGATACAGGGCCTAGTCGCAGGCCAGGACTTGTGGCTCACCTCCATGCCGCACACAACCTTTGGGGAGTTGGCTTTGTGTATGGTAATAAAATATTACTTTGCGTTAAAAGAAAATAGAAATTTGTTGAAAAAAACTACGGTTATAGTGACGGTATAGTTTGGTGAAAATTTCAGTCACAGCGTATTGTTGTAAACTAAACAAAAACACTGAAATTCACCAGTTATATTTATCTCAATTAACTATAACTCGTTCTATAACATCATTGATAATATCACTGTAAAATTTGAAATGACATCATTGATGACAAAACTGTGCATTGTATACACTATAATGTCACTTTAACATCTGCTTTTTTCTGGGAATATATATATATATATATATATATATATATATATATATTACCTACTGGCGGTCGCCAGTAGGTATATATAGTTAGGATTTTTTCCCTATGGGATTTTTGAAAATTCTATGTCTAATAACTTTGGCGTTTGTGGACGGAATTGGCTGAAATTTTCTGGAAAATGGAACATTTTGTTTCTGAGGAGCCCCTGAAAATTTGGGGGGGGTTCATCCAGGGGGGGCCGAGAAAAAAGGGGGGTCCCAAAACGTGTTTTTAACATTGAGTTTTCCATAGGGCGGTTAGCCTCACTTTTAGCCCGAACGGCTGAATGGATTTGCACGAAACTTGGCAAAATTGTAGGGACTGGTAGCCCGATGTGCCTTTTGTAGGTCTCAATATATGTGCTGCAGTGGATTTTGAGAAAATAACGTTCAAAAAAAGATATATATCTGTAAGCGCGGACCAGGCAGCGCCCCGGTACGCGTACTTGACGCGTAACGGAACTTCGCGTAGCGAAGTTGATTGGCTCTCCGGTGTCTGTCAACATTCTAAACAGTCCGGAGCGGCCGCCATCTTGTCTCTCGGTAGGATCGAGAGACAAGAGGAGGCAAAAGCGAAGGGGCAAATGACCATAAGGGGGCATAGTAGATCCTCCCTGACCCCCTAGGTTTGATGTGGAGGCTTTAAAGGGGCCCCGCTAAGCAAAAAAATAAAAAAAACATTTTTGTTTTTTTTCGTGGTTAGCGCCCGGTACGCGAACCGGGAAGCGTTCTGGGGAGCGTATCACAATGAAAAATGAATGATAGACTTTTCAAATGCTGTATGTTAATTGATTGTTGGTTTTGTTGATTATTTTTTTTTTTTTAAGCTTTTTTTATTGTGTTTCATAATTTATTAAACTTTCTAACATTTCATTGTCAGAAATTTCATAATCATGGAATATAGATTGTAGTCTCTGAGGTTGTAAAATGTCCTCATTTGCAAGGAGGTTATCTACTGCTTGTACACATTGCAGTAGTTCTTGGTCCCAAGTTTCATCCATAAATTCAATCTCATTTGGATCAATGATTTCTGTGTTGGACTCTGGAAGGACAATTTCAAATGAAATGTTTTGTTCACTTTCCATTTTTCCTGAAATTTGCATAAAAAAAATATATATTAGTAGAGGTAGGGCACTGTTGGGATTAATTTTAGATAGGCAGTTTTTAACAGAGAATTTATCTTTGGGCAGTGTATAGTATCAGAGTGGAAGTAGGAATATAAAAAAGTGTATCTAAATTTATAAGTACTACAGAGGGATAGTATATAACTAACAGAAAAAGTTTGCCATATTAACTTAAAGTGCACAATATACTTCAGTTTTAAAAATAACAACTTACCTTTAAAAAGAAGTTGAAGTTATTAATGAAAATCCTATTGAAATGTACACCAGGAAGTAGTAGTCAAAATGGCTGTGTTTCCTTCTCTTCCTTTATATATATTCGGGTACATAACCAATCAAATGTGAGGTAAAAAAAGTAGAAAATGAAAGTAACATTTTAATTGGTTGTCAATTCCAACACTTCAGATGTGTTTTGTGAAGTAATTTACCTCACGGTATTTAGAGAGGTCTACAGGCTAAATGGCTAAATGGAATTCCAATCAAATTTGTGAAAATGGTAGGGATTGGTATGTAGTATGAGCTAATCTATATTTGGTGAAATTGTCTCAAGTGGCTTTTGTGTGAACTACTTTCCCACCTTTTTTGATGGTGCGCTTCCCAGGAAGCGACCCGGTACGCGAACCGGTGAGCGCCCTGGTACGCGAACCTTAAGCGTAACGGGAGTCCACCATTTTGTGTTTCGGTCGAATTATGATACAAGATGGAGGGCAAATAATGTTCAGAATAGGTAGAAGGGGGCACGGTAGACTTATCTTGACCCCCTAGGTTTTGTGAGGGTGGCTGATGAGGCCCATATGTGCGAAAAAATAACATTTTATTTAAAAATTTCGCGAGGTTAGCTCCCGGTACGCGTACCGGGTAGCGCCCCAGGGAGTGTACTTTGTTGAAAATTAGTGAAAAAAGTTAGAGTAAAATAATAATTGTGAGTGATTAGATGTAGGGTAGCTCTGAGAAGAGCTTTTGGGTTTATGGTACATTTAGGTACTTATAAGTAGGTACCAATGCACATTCTTAAATTCAGAGTGAAAATTCTGTTGCCCTCATCTGAGAAGTGAACTCCATCTCCTCTGTAGATATCTTGCATGTAGTAACGCAAGTTATTGTTGTACAGGGAGCCCATTCCATGGTCTCTCATGTAAGCTGAAACAGATTTGTTTACATGCTTCCTCGACTTCTCAATTTGTGGACAAAATTGGTTTGACCACCTCCATTTCTGTCTTTGGCATATATTTGAATATACCAAGGCAGTCTGAGGAAAAAGTGCCATTAATTGCTCAAAGGTGTCCTTTAAAAGCATTTCCAGACCTACACCAGTCAAAGTGCCCAAGTCATTACCTCCACAGTGCACAATTAACAGGTCAGGTTTTGGCAAATGCATAAAGGTTTTCACCAATGGTATCAATTGGTGACATTTTAATCCTCTGTGGCCAAACCACTTAATTTCCACATCTTGTAAATTGAGGTTAGGTAAATTCCTGCTTTCAACGTACCTTTGAGCCCAGTGAATATAACTATGACCAACAATCCAGACAGAAAACATGGTGAGAGAAGGTTCTCCTGCAGTTAGATGAAGTGTGGCAATGAAATGGTAGTTGAAAAAATGTGAGTTTGAAATGAAAAAAACTGTGGAGTTTCTGTGTTCATGAAGTAGTAACAGTGATTGGTGGATTTTGATTGATGAAAACAGAAAGTTAGGGTGTACAGATGTGTTGTTTGAAAGATGTATTTTGAGTGGTCAATAAAAAATCATTAAATGAAAGAAAGCACTGGATATGCAGGTGCACTGAGAGTTCAGAGTTCAATTGCAACATTGTTGTGTGAATTTGCAAACACCAGAGTTTCTCCAAGAGCTGGTTGCTATGGAAAATAGGCAGAAAGGGCAGAGGGGGAAGGGTTTTCATTTGAAAAAAAGTGAGGGAAGAGTTTTGATTGGGTGACATGAGAAATATGTGTGAAGAATTACACCATTTCTGTGCTTTTGATAGCTGCAGACTCTGGAGTGCATACCTTTTGCTCTGCTGAAGACAAATTGGTGTGTTTCTGAGACTGTTTTCAAACTCAAAGTATTTGCTAAGGTGAGAAAATATTTCTTTACTTTAGATAGAGAATAGTGTGCTTTAAGGAGAAAATTATGATTTATGTGGCGCAAATTGCTTGTAAATATGCTCTCACATGTGCATGGAAAATTTTGATTTTGAATGTTAGTGTTATATAGCCATGTTAAAAGTGACGCAACCATGCTGGAAAGCCAATCAAAAAATGATTTCATGTGTTTTAATGACATTTTAAGTCATTTTCTGATGTGCAGTGTTTAGAAATTATGATTTGAAAATCGTTTTTGTGGAAAAGGAATTGTTTTTAAATTCATGACAAGGATATAATGGTGTATGGTTCTTTATAAGGCAATTGACTGTTCCTGATGTTATTTTTCTCATTTTAGTGTAAGACCTTTCTCTGTGGCGCAAATTGCTTGTAAATATGCTCTTACATGTGCATGAAAAATTTAATTATCAATGTTTGTGTTACATAGCCATGATAAAAGTGAACCAACCATGCAGGAAAGCCAATCAAAAAACGCTTTCATGTGTTTTAATGACATTTTAAGTCATTTTCCCATGTGCAGTGTTTAGAAATTATGATTTTAAAATCGTTTTTGGGGAAAAGGAATTGTTTATAAAATCATGACAAGGACATAATGGTGTATGGTTCTTTATAAGGCAATTGACTGTTCCTGATGTTATTTTTCTCATTTTAGTGTAAGACCTTTCTCTGTGGCGCAAATTGCTTGTAAATATGCTCTTACATGTGCATGAAAATTTTAATTATAAATGTTTGTGTTACATAGCCATGATAAAAGAGAACCAACCATGCAGGAAAGCCAATCAAAAAACGCTTTCATGTGTTTCAATGACATTTTAAGTCATTTTCTCATGTGCAGTTTTTTGAAAATATGATTTGAAAATCGTTTTTGGGAAAAAGGAATTGTTTTTAAATTCGTGAGAAGGACATAATGGTGTATGGTTCTTTATAAGGCAATTGACTGTCCCTGATGTTATATTTCCCATTTTAATGTCAGACCTTTCTTTGTGGCGCAAATTGCTTGTAAATATGCTCCCACCTGTACATGGAAAATTTTGATTTTGAATGTTTATGTTACATAGCCATGTTAAAAGTGACCCTACCATGCAGGAAAGCCAATCAAAAAACGCTTTTATGTGTCTTAAGGACAATTTAAGTAATTTTCCCATGTGTAGTGTTTTGAAGTTATGATTTGAAAATCGTTTTTGAGGTAAAGGAATGTTGTTAAAATTTATGTTCGCCATATGCCCCCAAATTTCTTTTTCAGGGTTGCAGCAGGGTGTTCTTGAGACACCCCTGCACCTTTGGAATAAATTCCTAATTTGTGATGAGCAAATTGTTAATCGCAAATTGCACCTTCATTTATATGAGCCTCCTAGCCCATGGAAATGAATGGGTAATTTGCAATTAGCAATTTTCTCAAACAAATTTGGAATGGTAAAGAATCGCTATTTATTCCTTAAAATTCGCTTTTTTGGAAATGCAAAATAGTTATATGATACATATGGCGGTTGATGTCTAACAAGATAAGAAGCTTATGGATACATTTATGATGACTGGTGCAATGAAGTAGAAATCACTTACTTCATTGGTAGGCCTTTACAATAAATTATCTCCTCTGTATTCTTCATCAAGCGTAACTTTAATCTGCAATCCTGAGTAGGCCTCACCTTAAACAAACCTCTGGATAGGCCACATCTTATTGTCATCCTGATTTAATCATTTATAATGCTAGGGACAGATTTATGATAGGTGTATACCTCTTTTGTGCCACTTAGAAAACATTGTCCATGGGGAAATGACTTAAAATGTCATTAAGACACATGAATGTTTTTTTTTAAAACGTTTGCAAATTTTTTGGGTCACTTTCAACATGGCTATGTGTCTGAAACAGTCAAAATCTAAATTTGCAATGCACAGGTGGGAGTATATTTACAAGGAATGTGCTTCATGGGGAAAGGTCTTATAATGTAATATGGGAAAAATGACATTAGAGATACTGAAATGCCTTATAGAGAAGCATACACCATTATGTCCTTGTCATAAATTTGCAAACCATTACTTTTCCCCAAAAACGATTTTCAAATTATATTTTGAAAACACTGCACATGTGGAAATTACTTAAAATGTCAATAATTCAAAATTTGTGATTCCTTAAATGCAATGTATCAAAAAAAAATATGTAAAAAATGATATTAAGGATTTGGAAACTACCACCAACTTCTAGTTTGTGGTAATTTGCGAATTCTTTTCAAAAAGCATTTTTAAAAAAAAAAAAAAAAAGGTCCCATATGACGCCCATACATGCCATTAGGGCATGTAGGTGTGCCATGTGCTCCCAAATTTCTTTTTCAGGGGTGCAGCAGGTTGTTCTTGAGATACCCCTGCACGCTTGAAAAAAATCCTATTTTGTGATGAGCTAATTGCTAATCACAACTTGCAACATTAATTCCTATGAGCCTCCTAGCCTATGGAAATGAATGGGTAATTTGCAATTAGCAATTTGCTCATTGCAAATTAGGAATAGTAAAGAATCGCTATTTATTCCTTAAAATTTGCTATTTATAATATGTAAAATATTTTGATGATACATATGGCAGTTCATCTGTAACAAGATAAGAAGCTTAGGGATAGATTTATGATGAGTGGCGCATCACCAGGGATGTGACAGTCATCCTGCGCCACTGTTCCGCCACCCATGTTGTGCTGCATTTACAATGCGGCGCAGCATGGGGCAAAAACGGCACAGATGCGTGACGCATCTGTGCCGTAAAGGTGGCGCATTGCTGGAGTTGTATCGTAAGTGCGATGCAGCTCCAGCAAGGCTCAGGGGTGCCCCATCTCCACAATGTTGCGTCAAGACCTATGCCAGCTTCAAGCAGGCGCAGGGTTTTGAAGCAGCTTTCTCCTATCTGATTGTAAATGCGGCACACCATGGGTGGTAAAGCAGTGGTGCACATTAACTGGTGCATGCCTGGGGATGTGCCATTTAATATAAATCTGCACTTTAACATTTGAGTATGTGCAGGGGACACAGAGTCGTTGAGGCTTATCCAAGGTTAAGAACAGATGAGTCCTGTTCAGTGAAAAATTAGACATAGGCTTCACCTGCTCAGCATCGCTGGACATGGCTAAATAATAGCTGCAAAATGTTACTCTTGTTAAATAATTTTACTATTATAATCTGTGAGATTTGTCTCTTACTCTATAACATCTCATTGTTGTTATCTTTATTTAAAGATAAAGACAACCTCAACATGAGCGACAATCTGCAATCAGTTGATTTTGACCTCATCATTGAACTTGTAATTGAAACATCAGTGGATGTTGATCCATTGGATGATTTAAATCCTGAGGATGAAGAAGAGCGTGATGAGGATGCAGATTTGTCCGAATTATATGATATAGGATGGGAAGCTGACCTGCTTGAGCCTTTGGAATTATAAACATTTATTTTTAAAATTTATAATCAATAAAAAGTAAAAAGGTAAACCGTTTAATTTAAAAATAAAGACACCTTTAAAAACAGGTTATGTGTAGTGTCTTCAATAAAATATTAAAATATGCTCATAAAATTAGATCAGATTCACATATAAAATAGCATAGGTAACATAAATATAAATGTCATTTCTTTTCTGGTATTTCTGTATTGTAAAAATGGCAATGACTAAAAAATCTTCAAATTAAAATGACAAGTAGTGTGTTATGTTTTTGATCACTATTACTGATTTACTGTTTGATAATAATGTTTAATAACATTTTTTATTATATTTTTCCTCAGATTCAACTGCAGATCATTTCAAGATTACAATATGCCTACAAAAATAAGAGAGATGAAGGCTGCAAAACGTCAAAGACAGCAGGAGAAAAAAAAAATGCAGCAGTCCTCTAACAAAAAGATTTCTCAAGCCATGAAGAAAGCACCGGGTAAGAGCTCTAAATATTTCATAAGAAATATTTCTAATAAAAAAAATATTAGTACAGAAAATGTTTCAATCCATAACATGACAAGTAAATCAAATGGAAAGAAAAGGACAAATGAAAATGTTACTGCTAGAGCAAGAGATAAATCTGTGCATGATAGTAGAAGGAAACAACAGTTTACGGAGATTCGTAAACGAATGTTCCGTAACAGGATAATTGGCAATTTGTTAAAAAATATTAAGAAAAGTCAACAGAAATTAGTTTTTTATAGGAGAAAAAAAAAAGTTGAGAAAGTTATTGATCAGGCTTTTGAAATTAAACGTAAGTTATTTATTTTGATAATCAATAGAATTAGGAAGCTAAACAAGGCAATTTTTGATTTCAAAAGAAATAGTAGATGGAAGAGAATAGTTAATCGTAGTAATTTTTGTGAAGTTTTTTCTGGAGAATGGATACATAGTTCAAGCTGTGAGGCATTTTTTAATGAAGAGAGTTATTTCCAGGATAATGATTTGGTGCATGCAGTTGACATCAGTGGTCGTGCTTATGAAGTGAAAGATGGTTGTCCAGTTGAAAAAGAAAAACTTGTGACAACAGAGGCAGAAGAGTTGTTAGGTAATGAGGTTTTAGGAAGACGTGCTAAGGGTCCTGTGTACACCTGGAAGTGTAGTAGTATTTGCAGTGTGCGACAGGATTCCATCAATTTGCTTTGTGATTTTGTACGGACATTTAACAAGAAAAGTTTGAAGCAGAAAATAAGGTTGTTGCAAGAATTAGATCCTTGCAGAGTGAGAGAAGTGACAGGTTTGCATGGTCATTCACTGGCTTGTCTTTCCAGGAGAGTATGCCAGAGTGTTTTTCATCATTTCAGGATGCTAGCAGTGCATCATAACAAAGTGAGGAAGTTAGTTAGACTGTTGTATTATGCTAAGAGTCCAGCAATTATGCTGAAACAATTATGCGCTGCTCTTTTGCATGGTTCTGAAATAGATGTGAAGAATATATGTGAAGAAATTGAGTTTTGTTACTTTGGAAGTAAAGAGGAGAATGTTGAAATTGAGCAAGAAGTAGAGGGTCATTTGGAAGATAGTGTACAGGTTTCCAGTACAGATAATTTCCAGAGGGAAATTGCGACGTTTGACATGAAATCAAGTGAGAGGCCTAATTTCACTTGTGTGTGTTGTAGACGCACTTATTATAAGAATCAGACTAAGTTAGTGGATTTATATGCAAAAAGTGAAAGGGAAAATAATAGTGAATGGAAGGATTTTGCAACATACTTGATGGTAGAAAATTGTTTTGATTTGGGATTGGATCAACGTGTGTGTACTTATTGTTGTAACAAATTAAAACAAAACCAGATGCCTGCTAGAGCAGTTCATAATAATCTGGAATTGGTTGAGATTCCTTCTGAATTGAAGGACTTAAATACTTATGAATCTTTTTTGATTCAAAGTATCCATCCCTTTCAGGCTATTGTAAGAATGGAGCCAAAGACAGGGAAATTGCCTCCATCAGATTTACAGAGAGGATTAAAGGGAAGAGTTGTTTATTTGCCTCTAGATTTCAAGAAAAACATTAACACAATTGGAGTAGAAAAAGTGGAAGAGGAACCTCTGGTTATCTTAGTTAATGGGGTTCCGACAAAGAATAAGAAAATATGGCAAGATTTAGTAGATGTTAGGAAAGTTAAAAAGGCAACATTGTATTTGAAAAAAAATAATAAATACTATAAGAATGTATATGTTGCAGAAGAGGAAGTAAGTGAGGAAGAGGATAGCGATTTGTGTGCTGGTCAAATTGAGAAAGTAGAACCCTCTACTAGTGAGGAAATATATGAACATTATAGTGTTCATCCTTTGCATTCAAAGGAAGTCATGGGGAATGCTATTGAGTTGTTTCAAATGAAACAAGCCAAAGGGAGTCCCATTAGTGTTTGGGAGGAAAGTTTGGAAGCTCGGTGTTTCCCACAGCTTTTTCCAACAGGTCAGGGAGGAAGATATGATGAGCGACCTCATCAAATTCCTGCTTCTGAATACCGGACTTTGCGATTGTATGCAGGAGATGCTAGGTTTCGACAATGCATTCCTTATTTGTTTCATCTCCTGTTTGAAAGCGATCTGTCTGGACGGTCATATGCAGTGAACCACATCTTGAAAAGTGGTATACACATGCAAAACATCTCGGCAAGTGATTTTATGGATAAAGTGAATGTCCAAGATAGTATTTTGGATTCTCACCTGATTAATCTCATGGCGTGTCAGCGTGGTACTAATGAGTACTGGTACCGTCGTCATGGTGATTTAAAATGTATGCTGAGGAACTTAGGTACTCCCACATGGTTCCTCACTCTGAGCTGTGCCGAGTATGGCTGGGAAGACTTACTTGAATTTCTACGAGAGGCAAATGCTAACGTAGAAAACATCGAATTCAAGACACCCGGAGAACTGTGCTCTTTGGATCCAGTCAATGTATGTAGGTACTTCAATCATAGATTTGAAGCTATGATGTCTTTCATCATGAATAAGAAGAATCCACCTCTTGGAGAGGTGTTGGATTTCTTCTGGAGAAAGGAGTACCAAGCAAGAGGTGCTCCTCATATACATATGTTGCTGTGGATCAAGGATGCACCTAAATTTGGAACGGATCCAGAAGACTCAGTGATGAGTTTCATCCAACAGTATTCTACGTGTGCTGTTCCAAACGCAAAGGAGAAGAAAAGCCTAAGAGAAAAAGTTCTGCGTTTCCAAAGCCATCGATGTGGAAAGTACTGCCGTCGTAAATTCCGAAAGAAAGACAAGTTCTACACCAAATGTCGTTTCGGCTTTCCACGACCGGTGATTTCTAAAGGAAGAGTAAACAGTTTGATGTCTTCGCTGCGACATAATGTGATGAAGAAATCACCTAAAAACACTTACAATTTGAAGAGGAACGAAGAGTCCAAGTACATCAACGACTACAACCCGGTGATTTTGTCCATGTGGAATGCTAACATGGATATACAGTTTGTGGCTGATAACTGTATGGCTGTGGCTCGGTATGTGACGTCTTACATCACCAAAAAAGAGAAGACAGAATTGAAGGATATGTGGGAGGACATTTCCCATGAAAAGAGCCTCAGCAAGAAGTTGTACAGTTTCAGTCTGAAGATGTTGTCGCATCGAGAAATCGGAGCGTACGAATGTTCTGACCGGTTGTCTTCAGCAAGTCTCTATGCCAAGTCCAGGAGTATCGTTTGGGCGAGTCTTGGTCTTGCTGCAACGCGTAATCGAGTTCTCAAACCTGTGCGGGAAATTGAGTATTTGGCGGAAAAGGAGCCAAACAGTACCGACATTTTGAAGACAAACATGTTGGATACATATTATCCAAATCGAAGCAGTCACCTAGAGAATGTTTGTCTGTATGAGGTTCTGCAAAATTACATGTTCAAGAGGAACATCAAAGAAGATACTGAGAAAGGAGTGTATGCTGTAATAGGAAGTGAGGGATGTCTGGTCAAGCAAAGAAAATGCCACTTGATAAACCATCGAAAATTGAGTGGCGAATCTCCTGAAAAAAAGGAGTTTTTCTATTTAGCACTTTTGCAACTTTTCAAGCCTTGGCGTGCAGAAGAGGAACTGCTTGGAGATTTCCTCTGTTATGAAGACTCTTTCAATGCCGCCAAGGAGACCATAGAATGTCCTGCTTTTCCCAAATATGTAGAAATGTTGAATGCGGAAATTGAGCAGGAAGCAACGATTGCAGCCGAGATTGCCAGAGACAGTTCTCAGGACAGTCAGAGTTCTGCTTCATTGAGTCAGGATCCACTAGGAGGACCTCTTATTGAAAATGAAGCTGCCACTGCTATGAATGAGGTGGAAAGAGCCATGGCACATGCTCAAGAGGATGCGGTTAACTTAGAAGAGTTGGAAAGGCAACTCAACGTTGAGCAGAGGAAAATATATGACGAAGTTACCATGCAAATTGATCATGGATTAAGTCATGATAAGAAAGAGTGCTCATGTATGTCGTTGAAGCCTGTCCGACTGTACGTGAGTGGAGAAGCGGGAACTGGAAAAAGTTTCCTCATTAAAGCAATTTCATGCTATTTGCAGGAAAGGACAGAGTCATCGCTGTCTTGTGTTGTCACTGCTCCAACTGGACTGGCAGCACATAATATTAAAGGGATTACTTTACATCGTTTACTGATGCTGCCAGTGGAGCATGACAACAAATTAGAATATCACAAGCTATCTGGAGATGCTTGTTTTGAAGTTTCAAGAATCTTGAGGAAAATGAAACTTCTTATCATTGACGAAGTAAGCATGGTTTCCAATGTCATGCTTGCCTTTGTGCATTTGAAGATGCAAGAAGTTCTCAAAACAGAGTATGATGTGTTATTTGGTGGCAAACACATCATTGTTTTCGGAGATCTTCTGCAGCTGACACCAGTGAAAGGGCAACCTGTGTTCAAAATGCTCACGCATGAAGATACCAGGAAGTGCCTAGGCAGCATTGGCAACGTCAATATATGGTTAAACTTCAATTATGCTGAACTGCATGAAAATATGCGTCAGGCAAAGGATGAAGTTTACAAGACTATTCTACAAGATGTTAGAATTGGAAAAGTGACCGAGCATGGGAAAGAAGCTTTACATGCACGATTACTGTCAAATTTATATCCAGAACAAGATGTTGTGCCTGAGAATATTTTTCAGAAAATTACTGATAAGAAATCTGGAATATGTTTGATGCCAACTCTTGCAGAATGTGCCAAATTTAACAACAAAATGTTGCATTTAGAAAAGCAAGAGATTGTGAAAGTGGAAGCTATTGATAGAGTAGAGCATATGGGATCAACAATTATTTTGTCTGAGAATCTGAAAACAAAATTGGATTCATTAGAGAAGAGTATATCTAAAACTGCAGGTTTTGAAAAGACTCTGAATGTGTGCTTGAACTGCCGTATAATTTTAAGAAGGAATTTACATGTTGAAAGAGGTCTGGTAAATGGATCAATGGGTAATGTTGTTGATTTTGTGAAATACAGAAATAGAGATGGAATTGAATTTTTAAAAATTAAATTTGATGGCATTGAGGAAGTACAGCTAATTGCTCGTTGTTCTGCTAGATTTTTGCTTGTAAAAGACTTATATGTTCGCCGTAAGCAGTTCCCTGTTTGCTTGGCATATGCGGTGACAATTCATAAATCGCAAGGTTTAAGTGTAGACACTGCATTGGTGAATATTGGCAGTTCTGTGTTCAAGGAGGGTATGGCATATGTGGCATTGTCACGAGTTAGAACTTTATCGGGATTGTACTTGATTGAGTGTGATGTCAGAAACATTTGTGCAGATCTAGATTGTGTTAAGGAATACAATAGGTTAAGAAGAGAGTATGCGCCACATTTGCCTCAGTTTCCTTTGTTTGAGAAACGTCTGGTAGGCCGGAAACGAAGAAATGAGAACAATACTGGGGAGGTTGTAGCAAAAAGACAAAAAGTGAATGAACCTAAAATTACAAGCAGAAACAAAGAGGATTCTGTTGAAGATGTTGTTGGTTTTCAGTTTGAAAACAGTTCTGGTGTCAACTGCTATGCTAATGTAGTAATTAATGTTTTGTTTTCTCTAAAAAATGTAAAAGAAGAGATTGTGGTCAATTCTGATCAAAGATTTTGCAGTTTGTTAAATTCTGTGTTAGAGAAATGTACCACTGATAGAAGAAACATAGAAAGTGTGTCTGAAATTAGAAATCTGTTAGATAGATGTTCAGGCCAAACACAATTCTCTCAAAATATTCAGCAAGATTGTCAGGAGTTTTTAATGTATATGCTTGATGTATTACATGCTGAAGGTGTAGATGTAGATCAGCTGTTTGGGCTTTCTTATCAATGGCAGCATGACTGCGAGAACTGTATGGTATCAAGTACTACTAGTGTAGACTCAGAAAGATTTATATATTTAACTTTGCCAGACAGTAAATCAGTCTCCTTTAATAAGCTAGTAAAAGCTGCTAATCACAACATGGAGTGTAGCCAATGTAAATCTGAAATGATGTCCACTTTATTTATACGAACATATGGCCAGTACGTCATTTTAATGTTCCAACGATGTAGGCCTGATGGAACAAAATTGACAACTTTAATAAAAAAATTTGTAGCTTCGCAGTTGTCAATATCAGGAAGGACTTTTGTAACTACAGCAATTATATATCATGACGGCCCTTCAATATCATCAGGACATTACACAGCTTATTTAAAGTCTAGAAATGGCTGGTCATTCTGCAATGATTCTGTTTTAATTTTCAAAAAAAAATTGCAGTATGACCTTAAAAACTCTTACCTGGTGTTTTTAAAACCAAAATTTTAGGAAAATAATCTCGGGATATGATCTGTGGAATTTCAAGAAGTTCTAATGGCTCCTACACAATTTGGCCTTGAGGATAAGTGTAGTTCAGAGACATAACTTCTAATCATAGGATTGGACATCATGGAGATGTATGTGCACTTTAAATGAGTTCAGAAAAACTGTTTCTTTTCATAAGCTAATTGAAGCAGCCAATCAAAACATGGAGTAGAGGGAATGTAAGTCTGCAATGCTGTCTACTGTTTTACATTGCTTTGTGATTAAAAGTGATGTAGAGAATTAAATAATTGTAGTACTCATAGAGGTAGTGTAAGTCTGCTTCATATTAAGCAGTATCAGTGTCATAGGAAATGTAGAACATGACTGAGCAAGAAGGGGAAGATATTACTATTCCAGGATTGTGAAAATGATCTTCAACATTTTAATTCTGAAAGTTGCGGAAATGCCAAATGATGGGATTGGCTTACAAGAAATCCAAGAGTTATAAATATCTCTGACTAGATTTGGCCTTGTGGAAAATAGTGGTAGAGAGCAAGAAGTCATTTATTGCATGTAACGTGTTTTTAAAAACGATGGAGGTTTTCTTTCAGAAAGTGGCGGGCTGAAAGTAATAACAGCACAAAAGAGTGTAAGCTGTTCATAGGACATCCTTGGACGTCATGGAAAGTAAGTTAACTTTAAGGAGTTCTGAATTTTAATTTCTGATGTTGTATGGGTTTTTTAAACACAATCATTTTGATTGTGTTTTTTTTTCCCCGCTGTTACATGATGAATACCTTCAAGTCACTGTTTTTAGTGAATTTTGATACATTCTGAGAACAGCAAAAATAAACCATTTAACATGTATAATTAATTCTGTACTGTTTGCATTTATGATGTATATGTAGAACTGTGTAGGAGGCATGGAGAAGGTGAGTTTTCTGTAAGTGTTAAATTTATTGTATGCAGTGCTGCACTTCTACGTATTCTTTCATATGCTGGACTACATCTGCACAATGAGATACCTAAGCAAAGGAAACACAAGTGATGTGATTGTGAAATGAGCAAAATAAATTGCACATATTTCAATTACATCACCTGTGTTTCCTATCATTACGAATCACATTGTGCAGATCAAGTTTAGGTCTGTCCAGGGAAACATAGGAGGTTTCTACTTTGTTGAAGAGTGCAGTGGACATGACTCACTTCATTAGTAGACTTTCACAGATATTATCTCCTCTGTACACTTCAACAAGTGTAAATCTCATCTTGAACTCTGAGTAGGCCTCACCTCAAACAAATCTCTGGATAGGAGACATGTTATTGGCATACTGAAGCGACACTTTTCTGAAACAAGAGCAATGCAAAAGATGCACCATGTTTTAAGATAGGCCTCACTTCATCTGCATCAAGATACTGTTAGTTTAAAATGTATATCTTTAGGATTGTGTAGAGGACCTGGAGAAGCAGAAGCTTCTGTCAGTGTCAAAGTTGTTGAAAAACTATTTGTCCTTCAATATTTTCCCTTGTCTTTTGTAATTTTTAAATACATATTTTAATTTTTTTCAAATGTTGGTTCTCTCTTTCACAGATTGAAAGTATAGAAATAAAATGTGATTAATTTAACGGCAATTACAAGGTAAATAGTTGTACTCTTTTCGTTACATTTCTATCACATTCACCTACTATTAGATCCACTGCTTCACTTCTTTAATCCTCAGTTTCCTGCCTTTGCTACTTTCCTCATTCCTTTCTCTATTACCTATTTACTCAACTCCTTCCACTCTTTTTCTCAGTCCCTCTGTTCTCATAGTTCCTCAGTCTTGTTCACTCACTCCATCTCTATTACTCTTAGTGTCTGTGAATTACTTTCCCAACTTTTTTTTTTTTGGACCGCTTCCCGGGAAGTTGCCCGGTTCGCAAACCAGCAGCGTTATGGCAGTCCACCATTTTGTGTTTCGGTCGAATCAAGATACAAGATGGAGGGCAAATAATGTTCAGAATGGGTAGAAGGGGGCATGGTAGATGTATCTTGACCCCCTTGGTTTTCTGAGGGTGGCTGAGGAGGACCATAGTTCTTCACTCTTGTTCACTCTCTCTGTTTCTATTAATGTCACTGTTTATGACTGATCAAAAAAATGTTTTTTAAAAAAGAACAGTAACTATAAGGGAAGGAAATAGACAGTTATGTTAAAAGAAAGACAGCTATAGGGAGTAAACTAAGGATACTGTTACCCACAATCCACTGCTGTTGATGTTACTGACCATGTCATGAATGATGTAATATGTGACATCATCAGCAGTGGATTGTAGGTAACAGTATCCTTAGTTTACTCCCTAGAGCTGTCTTTCTTTTAACATAACTGTCTGTTTGCTTACCTTATACTTACTGTTCTTTTTTTAAAAAAATATTTTTTTGGGTTAGCTTCCGGTACGCGTACCGGGTAGCGCTCCGGGAGCGAACTAAGAGAAATAGAGGTTGGCAGAGTTCCAAATATTCTACCAATTTTTTTATAATGGGGAGTTAGTTCTGAAAAGAACTTTTTTTTTTATGTTTTTGTTGTTTTATATTTTTTTTAGTATTTTTTGAACATTTTTTTACTTTTTTTGTATTTTCTGAACGTTTTTAAATTTTTTTGGGTTTTTTTTTGGGGGGGGGAAACAAAAACGATCCATTATAAAGGGCTCAACAGGAGCAAAAAAAAAAAAAAAGAATTTATTTTTTGGTGCGTCTCGTACAAACATTAATATGATTTTGAATTGCTCGCAAAATCAAAGTGATGCTACTTTCTCTGTAGCAGATGAAAGTGCCACATTCCACGCACACTTGCTTTACGTGCCCAAACAACATTTGGATGTTTGCAATCGTCTCCCTCGCCTCTGGTCCCGACACCTCTGGAACCACCGATCTTCTTGCCATTGGGAGGGGATTTTGTTGTTCGTCACGTAGCTGGGCAGCACTATAATTATTTGGGTGCCACCTACTCATATGCCGATGCATAGTATGATTGCCATAACTGTATTTTTTATCAGTGCCCCTAGACAATCTATCACCGCATATGCGGCAAAACACGTAACGTGCATTGACTTTCTTTTGCCCCTCAGGAATTCTGTAGAATTGCCAGATATAATTCTCCTTTCTATTGTACCTCCTGGGCTCCTCTGGCAGAAACTCATGCTGTTCCTCCTCTTCCTCCTCTTCCTGTTCTTCCTCTTCTTGCAAAATTACTTCTGCAGGTGGTCCTCTCTTTCTTGGATTTGGTGGAGGTGGTGGGCTAGCACCAGCTGAAGCTACTAATGAAGCCATCACAAAGTATCAATAAAGGGTCTTTCTCTCACCAAGATGAAAGTCAGAGTGATGAAAGAAGGAGGGGTTTTCATCATTTGGGAAAAACAAAAGTTCTAAACCAATGAAAAGTGTCCATTTTAGATCACATGACCTTGTATTACATCATTAGGAAACCAAAAGTGAAATGAACCAATGAAAAGTGTTATTACCGAGTCACATGACCTGCTATGTTTACGTTACGCGGTCGGCGCCGCGCCGCGGATCGCTTCCGGTTCGCGTACCGCTACGCTTCCGGGTACGCGAACGTAGCACGTAATATGACGTATTACGCGAGAACGCGAAACGTCATGCTGACGCGAAGCGTCGCGATGTTGTTTTGTAACGCGAGAGGTGCGCAAAAGGAACGTTTACCAGTTCGCGTACCGGGTCGCGCCTCCGGATTGAGCTAACGGGAAGCTAACCGGTACGCGTACTGGGAGCGAAACAAAAAAAAATAAAAAAAAAATTGTATAAAAAACATGTAAAAAATATTTTTCTTTTTAAAGAATAATACATTGTAAAGGTTTTGATATTAGCTATTAAAAAACCAATGAAATTCACTGAAAAAACCATAGGTTATACACCATATATAGTTAGGAATTAGCATTTAAAAAACCTTATTTTACTCACACAAAACCAATGAAATTCCATATATAGTTAGTTGTACTAACTATATATCACGCACCC
Organism: Lissotriton helveticus; assembly: GCF_964261635.1. NCBI lineage: Eukaryota > Metazoa > Chordata > Amphibia > Caudata > Salamandridae > Lissotriton > Lissotriton helveticus. The sequence continues at coordinate 833,012,339 of NC_136070.1, forward strand.
GCAATCCACTGCTGATGATGTCACATATTACATCATTCATGACATGGTCAGTGACATCACTGATGACATCACTGATGACATCTCAAATGACATCACTGATGACATCACTGATGACATCTCAAATGACATCACTGATGACATCACTGATGAAATCATTCATGTGATAATACGATGAACCTCTTCAGACTGTAATATAACCTTAGATACACTCAGTGTAAACACAGACTCACAGATTGTCACTCATCCATGAAGTTACACACACACCTAGACAGTCATGCAAACAATCAATCACACCTCCGTTTCCTTAACTATACAGTTAAACACACCTTACTTATTCAAACATATACTAAAACATATTTACTCACTTATACAATCCTGGATACAAGTTCACAATGATCCATACAGCCACTCACACATTCACTGGCTCTTATGCACAGTTATTTATATATGTCAACTCTCACATGTACTGTATTTTACATATGTACTTAATTTGACATGTAGCACTGAGATATCTATTCACTCACCAATACAGTCATGCACACAGTCAACCGCCCATACAGCTGTTTCCAACATGCACTTTTGAATCCATACATCTATGCACAGAGTCATACACTTCCCAGCCACCCACACACACACTCAGTCTCCCATACAAATGCTTGTGCAACCAATCAATAACCTATATAGTTACTCATATAGCTACTGATCAACACATGCAGCAGTTTACAGAACAACAGACATAATGATGCACAAATTAAGACAGTTTAGTCACTAACCCATGCACTCAGTGAGACACATTTAATCACTCACTCATACATTCAGTCATGCACCTACTAAATCCTTCGTCCAGACACTTATACATCGACTCATTCATAAATATGTAAGACATATTTTAACTTTACAGAAAAATACAGTCACTGGATGTTGTCATCAGTGATGTCATCAGTGATGTCATTTGAGATGTCATCAGTGATGTCATCAGTGATGTCACTGACCATGTCATGAATGATGTAATATGTGACATCATCAGCAGTGGATTGCGGGTGCGTGATATATAGTTAGTACAACTAACTATATATGGAATTTCATTGGTTTTGTGTGAGTAAAATAAGGTTTTTTAAATGCTAATTCCTAACTATATATGGTGTATAACCTATGGTTTTTTCAGTGAATATATATATATATATATATATATATATATATATATATATATATATATATATACATATACATATATATATATGGGGACGCACAAGGACGATCGACTCCTGTACAGACGAGGAGTACTCGAGGGAAAAATTGGAAATGAATCCAGTAACATCAGGACAGAACATCATTGTAAATCTGTCTGATAGGACACTGACAGAGAAAGAAGAGAAAATTCTCCAACTTGGATTAACCTTCTGTCCTACTCCGGCTTTTGATTATACACAGACACGGATAGATCTGTTTAGATTTATCAGAAAAATGAAATTGCAGAAAATCCATATGATGCATCCAAGAGACAATGATACACTAGAAATGGAAGAGACTGATCCATTGGAAATATTAACCAACGATGACCTGGAAACTATTGCAACAGCACAAACCCTGATTGGAACAGGTAACACACAGGATTGGGATGTGCAACCCACACAGATGCTGGGAGAAAGTGGGATCGTCCAACACAGTTGCAAGAGTACAATGACAATTAAGTCAAAAACTAATCCCAGGACTCCACATGATGGGATCGATACCTTCCAGGAGATAGTAATCAAAGAGTTGAAGAGTCTACAGGAAGAGGAATTTGACTGGAGGAGAAGAAATTTGAAAAAAGAAGAATGGGAAATAATTAAAAGCCTCAAAGAAGATGAAAATATCGTAATTAAACCAAGTGACAAAGGCGGGAACATCGTGCTTTTAAAACGTAGCCAATACGAGGATGAGGCACTTTCCCAGCTAAGAAACAAAGAACATTATACTCAAATAAAAAGAGAAAAACATGCAGAAAGTACTGTGGCCTTCAACGAATTGATTACAAAGTGAAAGGATGAAGGAATTTTGGATTTTAGAGACTGGAAAAATTTAAAGTGTGATTTTCCACAAATAGCCACATTCTATCACCTACCAAAGGTGCACAAAAGCAAGGTGTGGCCACCAGGACGACCAATCGTGTCTGCTAAAGACAGTCTATTAGAGAAAACATCTACCTATATAGACAGTTTCATTTCCCCGTTTGTCAAGGATCTCAGTTCGTATCTGAAAGATACGAAATACTTTTTAAGGATTATACAGGGTGTGAAATGGGAGTAGGACATGTTCTTAATCACACTAGACATTGCTAGCCTATACACCTCGATCCGACATGAAGATGGACTATTGGCGATGAAGAGCTTCCTAGAAAAAAGAACACTCAGGTTTCGCAGTCATAACAAAATGTTGTTAGAACTCACAGACTTTTGCCTCAGAAACAACATTTTTTTTATTCCTAGGGCAACTGTATTTGCAACTCCAGGGGACTGCGATGGGCACGTGCTTCGCCCCCAGCTACGCGAATTTATTCGTGGGCTGGTGGGAGAAGCACGTGGCCTGGGCGGGGACGAATGAGCGGTGGATGAACAACATTATGTTGTGGACCCGCTACATCGATGATTTGTTTTTGGTGTGGCGGGGCTCCCTAGAAGAGGCTGAGGAATATATAAATGAATTGAACAATAACAATTTAAATCTCAGGTTCACCAGCAACATAAGTAAAAACGAAGTCTTCTACCTGGACCTTCGGGTCTATGTTGAGGATGACGCCATTCAAACAGCTATCTACCGCAAGCCCACGGCAGGCAATACAATCCTACACTCGAGAAGTTACCATCCCCGTAGTGTAGTGAATAACATCCCGCTGGGTGAGTTCTTACGTATGAAACGTAATTGTTCAACGAATGCAGAATTTGAGAAGGCAAGGAGTGAATCCAGGAAAAGGTTTCAGCAAAGGGGGTACTGTAAAGGCATCTTAGACCAAGCAGAGTCAAAGAGTAATGTGGTAGCAAGGAATGATTTACTGATAGATAAACCCAAATCAGTCGAATCAGCGATCAGGATGATAACAGACTATTCTGAGAAGTCACCAAAGGTTTTTAACATCATGAGAAAGAATTGGAAAATTCTACAAACTGACTCCATAATAGGGAAATCGCTATCCAACTACCCACTAGTATCTTACAGAAAAGGAAACTCACTTAAAGATCATTTAGTGAACAGCCATCATGAACACAAAAATAGGAAGAAAGCAACAGTCTTGGGCTTCTTCCCCTGTATGAAATGTAAGGCCTGCAAAAATTCACACAAGGTCAAAGAATACCAAATACCGGGGAAGAAGAACAAAACTAAGATCTCCAAATTGGTCAACTGCAATTCGGAGTATACTGTTTACTGCCTATTATGCCCCTGTGGGAAAAAATATATAGGAAGCACAGTGAAGCAAACCAAACTCAGGGTCCTCGAACATATGAGGGCCATCACCTCGAAAGACCAGAGCTACCCGGTAGCCCGTCATTTCGAGAGGATGCATAAAAGTAACAGTAACTTACTTACTTTCTTCATATTGGATCAACTAGTCAGAACGGAGAGAGGAGGTAACTGGGTAAAAAAATTGCGAACTCTAGAGTCTAGATTTATCATCCAGCTGCGCATGAAAATCCCAGAAGGGATGAACAACGAGGAAGAGATGTGGACACATATCTGAAATGTTGTTCTATGCAATACCCTGGCTGAAAAGGAAGGAACAATATAATCTAAATAAACTGAGATAAATTTATTCCTCAAAAGAATGTGTAGATAAGAAGCTGATGAGATAAATATGGTGTCTGCCCCCATCTCCAAAGAAAAACAATACGATGCAATGATGTATATAGGAGGAGAATCATGCCCATTCAGGGCTTGACTGCAAAAAATGTAGAAAATGTAAAAAATGTTAATAATTATAATTCAAAAAATAATTTGATTTGCAAAATAAATTGAGCCTAGATACCGTTGTTTCACAGATCCGTGAACCATTCACTAAGGCACTAAACAAAAATGTTGAGAGCTTTGTGAATGAACGGCACAAATAACAAATGGCAATCAGGGATATGTTTGACAATACCCCGTATACACGTTAATATCACTTTCAATTTGATTATGATTAATATATGATTTGAATATATGATTACTTGTCAAATGATATGGAATGAAGTACAATGTTTAAAAGAGCTGCATAGTGAAATTGTCCAGCTATGTATCCTAACCATGATAAGATGGCCGCCACAAAAAACGTTTAAATTGCATGAATTGTGCCGTTTTTTATGTTTACTGTTTTTAAAATCATGTGACAGGGAGTCACCACAAACTTTATTTAATTTGTCACCCAAAAAAATGCCAGTTTACACTGACGAAGGCGGCAACGCCGAAACGCGTTTGTAACCTGCAATGCGAAGTCTGAAATAAATAACTTGGCTAGAACCACGCTGGATCGGCTTTGAGTGCTCTTTTATATCCATTTCCAAGGAATGAGGAACTGGGCGTTCGTAATACATGACGCACACCACTGTGCGGTAAGAAGCACCCGTGGAGAAAGTGGAGCGGCGGTTGGTGGAACCTGCGTGCCTAAAACTTGATTACCGACTGGCCCCGCCGGAGAAGCGTGTGAGAGAATTACATCGGAACACGCCTAACGAAGCGGAATACGGAATACAACCCTCAGAAGGACGACCGATCTCGTGGGAACTCGGAGATTGGGGAATCCTGAACGGGTGAGTGACCAACGTTTAAATCCCTAAATAAACCGGCAGTTCACGTATAGCCTGAAGCGAGGGTTCAAAGCCATCTACAACGTATGAAATACAGACTTTACACCTAGAAATGTTCACGGACAGTGAAAGGGAGAAAGCGGCAGACACACTGTTTATACCACAGACAGGAATAAAAAAGAAAGACATTCCATCGGAAAAAGCAGCAGCGTCTGGCTCACTCGTAAGACTATTCTCGACTTTGGAAAAGACATATGAAAGGGAAATCCGCAAGTGGTGGGAGGCCACCAGCTTGCAAAAATATTTGGAAGTGGGACGCGTCCCTAGAGGACTTAGAATTCTTCTGGTCCCATCATATGAAAATCCAAACAATGAACTTCTAAGAGAATGGTCGGAATTCATGACAGATGTAATGCAAGGCATGCTAAAGATGCTAGTGAAACATGCATGGAATGATAGAGTGAAGCTACAGGAAGAGATCAAGGACATTGAGGAGAAAATTAGTGGCGACAAAGATACACAAAAATGCGAGGAGCTGCGGGAATCAATGAAAAAAAGATTAATCAGCTATGAAAATACAATCAAATTAAGGAAACAAACAAAGTTTATTCGAGACGAAAAGGACTATGTGAATGGTAGGATTCTGACATTTGCTAGGAAGTATGATGCTCCAAGGAAGACCCTACAACAGGGAAAACTGAGAAACCAAACTCCTGTGAGCACCGAAGAATCTGAAGTCTTTGACGAAGACGCATCTCGGGCAAGGAATACCAGGGAGGAGAGAGGCACTGGGGGTGGCGGCCGCCACACCGGAGCAGGAGCAACTGCCTCCACATCAGTCCCGGATTTGGAACCTTTTTTCGAGGAGTACGAAATTATAAGGGGACTCAGACAACGACCAGCAGCTACAACGCACCCGCCAAAAGCCACAAGAGGAAGAGGAAAACAAGGAGGGGCAGGAGGGGACGCACAAGGACGATCGACTCCTGTACAGACGAGGAGTACTCGAGGGAAAAATTGGAAATGAATCCAGTAACATCAGGACAGAACATCATTGTAAATCTGTCTGATAGGACACTGACAGAGAAAGAAGAGAAAATTCTCCAACTTGGATTAACCTTCTGTCCTACTCCGCTTTTGATTATACACAGACACGGATAGATCTGTTTAGATTTATCAGAAAAATGAAATTGCAGAAAATCCATATGATGCATCCAAGAGACAATGATACACTAGAAATGGAAGAGACTGGTCCATTGGAAATATTAACCAACGATGACCTGGAAACTATTGCAACAGCACAAACCCTGATTGGAACAGGTAACACACAGGATTGGGATGTGCAACCCACACAGATGCTGGGAGAAAGTGGGATCGTCCAACACAGTTGCAAGAGTACAATGACAATTAAGTCAAAAACTAATCCCAGGACTCCACATGATGGGATCGATACCTTCCAGGAGATAGTAATCAAAGAGTTGAAGAGTCTACAGGAAGAGGAATTTGACTGGAGGAGAAGAAATTTGAAAAAAGAAGAATGGGAAATAATTAAAAGCCTCAAAGAAGATGAAAATATCGTAATTAAACCAAGTGACAAAGGCGGGAACATCGTGATTTTAAAACGTAGCCAATACGAGGATGAGGCACTTTCCCAGCTAAGAAACAAAGAACATTATACTCAAATAAAAAGAGAAAAACATGCAGAAAGTACTGTGGCCTTCAACGAATTGATTACAAAGTGGAAGGATGAAGGAATTTTGGATTTTAGAGACTGGAAAAATTTAAAGTGTGATTTTCCACAAATAGCCACATTCTATCACCTACCAAAGGTACACAAAAGCAAGGTGTGGCCACCAGGACGACCAATCGTGTCTGCTAAAGACAGTCTATTAGAGAAAACATCTACCTATATAGACAGTTTCATTTCCCCGTTTGTCAAGGATCTCAGTTCGTATCTGAAAGATACGAAAGACTTTTTAAGGATTATACAGGGTGTGAAATGGGAGGAGGACATGTTCTTAATCACACTAGACATTGCTAGCCTATACACCTCGATCCGACATGAAGATGGACTATTGGCGATGAAGAGCTTCCTAGAAAAAAGAACACTCAGGTTTCGCAGTCATAACAAAATGTTGTTGGAACTCACAGACTTTTGCCTCAGAAACAACATTTTTTTATTCCTAGGGCAACTGTATTTGCAACTCCAGGGGACCGCGATGGGCACGTGCTTCGCCCCCAGCTACGCGAATTTATTTGTGGGCTGGTGGGAGAAGCACGTGGCCTGGGCGGGGACGAATGAGCGGTGGATGAACAACATTATGTTGTGGACCCGCTACATCGATGATTTGTTTTTGGTGTGGCGGGGCTCCCTAGAAGAGGCTGAGGAATATATAAATGAATTGAACAATAACAATTTAAATCTCAGGTTCACCAGCAACATAAGTAAAAACGAAGTCTTCTACCTGGACCTTCGGGTCTATGTTGAGGATGACGCCATTCAAACAGCTATCTACCGCAAGCCCACGGCAGGCAATACAATCCTACACTCGAGAAGTTACCATCCCCGTAGTGTAGTGAATAACATCCCGCTGGGTGAGTTCTTACGTATGAAACGTAATTGTTCAACGAATGCAGAATTTGAGAAGGCAAGGAGTGAATCCAGGAAAAGGTTTCAGCAAAGGGGGTACTGTAAAGGCATCTTAGACCAAGCAGAGTCAAAGAGTAATGTGGTAGCAAGGAATGATTTACTGATAGATAAACCCAAATCAGTCGAATCAGCGATCAGGATGATAACAGACTATTCTGAGAAGTCACCAAAGGTTTTTAACATCATGAGAAAGAATTGGAAAATTCTACAAACTGACTCCATAATAGGGAAATCGCTATCCAACTACCCACTAGTATCTTACAGAAAAGGAAACTCACTTAAAGATCATTTAGTGAACAGCCATCATGAACACAAAAATAGGAAGAAAGCAACAGTCTTGGGCTTCTTCCCCTGTATGAAATGTAAGGCCTGCAAAAATTCACACAAGGTCAAAGAATACCAAATACCGGGGAAGAAGAACAAAACTAAGATCTCCAAATTGGTCAACTGCAATTCGGAGTATACTGTTTACTGCCTATTATGCCCCTGTGGGAAAAAATATATAGGAAGCACAGTGAAGCAAACCAAACTCAGGGTCCTCGAACATATGAGGGCCATCACCTCGAAAGACCAGAGCTACCCGGTAGCCCGTCATTTCGAAAGGATGCATAAAAGTAACAGTAACTTACTTACTTTCTTCATATTGGATCAACTAGTCAGAACGGAGAGAGGAGGTAACTGGGTAAAAAAATTGCGAACTCTAGAGTCTAGATTTATCATCCAGCTGCGCATGAAAATCCCAGAAGGGATGAACAACGAGGAAGAGATGTGGACACATATCTGAAATGTTGTTCTATGCAATACCCTGGCTGAAAAGGAAGGAACAATATAATCTAAATAAACTGAGATAAATTTATTCCTCAAAAGAATGTGTAGATAAGAAGCTGATGAGATAAATATGGTGTCTGCCCCCATCTCCAAAGAAAAACAATACGATGCAATGATGTATATAGGAGGAGAATCATGCCCATTCAGGGCTTGACTGCAAAAAATGTAGAAAATGTAAAAAATGTTAATAATTATAATTCAAAAAATAATTTGATTTGCAAAATAAATTGAGCCTAGATACCGTTGTTTCACAGATCCGTGAACCATTACCTAAGGCACTAAACAAAAATGTTGAGAGCTTTGTGAATGAACGGCACAAATAACAAATGGCAATCAGGGATATGTTTGACAATACCCCGTATACACGTTAATATCACTTTCAATTTGATTATGATTAATATATGATTTGAATATATGATTACTTGTCAAATGATATGGAATGAAGTACAATGTTTAAAAGAGCTGCATAGTGAAATTGTCCAGCTATGTATCCTAACCATGATAAGATGGCCGCCACAAAAAACGTTTAAATTGCATGAATTGTGCCGTTTTTTATGTTTACTGTTTTTAAAATCACGTGACAGGGAGTCACCACAAACTTTATTTAATTTGTCACCCAAAAAAATGCCAGTTTACACTGACGAAGGCGGCAACGCCGAAACGCGTTTGTAACCTGCAATGCGAAGTCTGAAATAAATAACTTGGCTAGAACCACGCTGGATCGGCTTTGAGTGCTCTTTTATATCCATTTCCAAGGAATGAGGAACTGGGCATTCGTAATACATGACGCACACCACTGTGCGGTAAGAAGCACCCGTGGAGAAAGTGGAGCGGCGGTTGGTGGAACCTGCGTGCCTAAAACTTGATTACCGACTGGCCCCGCCGGAGAAGCGTGTGAGAGAATTACATCGGAACACGCCTAACGAAGCGGAATACGGAATACAACCCTCAGAAGGACGACCGATCTCGTGGGAACTCGGAGATTGGGGAATCCTGAACGGGTGAGTGACCAACGTTTAAATCCCTAAATAAACCGGCAGTTCACGTATAGCCTGAAGCGAGGGTTCAAAGCCATCTACAACGTATGAAATACAGACTTTACACCTAGAAATGTTCACGGACAGTGAAAGGGAGAAAGCGGCAGACACACTGTTTATACCACAGACAGGAATAAAAAAGAAAGACATTCCATCGGAAAAAGCAGCAGCGTCTGGCTCACTCGTAAGACTATTCTCGACTTTGGAAAAGACATATGAAAGGGAAATCCGCAAGTGGTGGGAGGCCACCAGCTTGCAAAAATATTTGGAAGTGGGACGCGTCCCTAGAGGACTTAGAATTCTTCTGGTCCCATCATATGAAAATCCAAACAATGAACTTCTAAGAGAATGGTCGGAATTCATGACAGATGTAATGCAAGGCATGCTAAAGATGCTAGTGAAACATGCATGGAATGATAGAGTGAAGCTACAGGAAGAGATCAAGGACATTGAGGAGAAAATTAGTGGCGACAAAGATACACAAAAATGCGAGGAGCTGCGGGAATCAATGAAAAAAAGATTAATCAGCTATGAAAATACAATCAAATTAAGGAAACAAACAAAGTTTATTCGAGACGAAAAGGACTATGTGAATGGTAGGATTCTGACATTTGCTAGGAAGTATGATGCTCCAAGGAAGACCCTACAACAGGGAAAACTGAGAAACCAAACTCCTGTGAGCACCGAAGAATCTGAAGTCTCTGACGAAGACGCATCTCGGGCAAGGAATACCAGGGAGGAGAGAGGCACTGGCGGCCGCCACACCGGAGCAGGAGCAACTGCCTCCACATCAGTCCCGGATTTGGAACCTTTTTTCGAGGAGTACGAAATTATAAGGGGACTCAGACAACGACCAGCAGCTACAACGCACCCGCCAAAAGCCACAAGAGGAAGAGGAAAACAAGGAGGGGCAGGAGGGGACGTACAAGGACGATCGACTCCTGTACAGACGAGGAGTACTCGAGGGAAAAATTGGAAATGAATCCAGTAACATCAGGACAGAACATCATTGTAAATCTGTCTGATAGGACACTGACAGAGAAAGAAGAGAAAATTCTCCAACTTGGATTAACCTTCTGTCCTACTCCGCTTTTGATTATACACAGACACGGATAGATCTGTTTAGATTTATCAGAAAAATGAAATTGCAGAAAATCCATATGATGCATCCAAGAGACAATGATACACTAGAAATGGAAGAGACTGATCCATTGGAAATATTAACCAACGATGACCTGGAAACTATTGCAACAGCACAAACCCTGATTGGAACAGGTAACACACAGGATTGGGATGTGCAACCCACACAGATGCTGGGAGAAAGTGGGATCGTCCAACACAGTTGCAAGAGTACAATGACAATTAAGTCAAAAACTAATCCCAGGACTCCACATGATGGGATCGATACCTTCCAGGAGATAGTAATCAAAGAGTTGAAGAGTCTACAGGAAGAGGAATTTGACTGGAGGAGAAGAAATTTGAAAAAAGAAGAATGGGAAATAATTAAAAGCCTCAAAGAAGATGAAAATATCGTAATTAAACCAAGTGACAAAGGCGGGAACATCGTGATTTTAAAACGTAGCCAATACGAGGATGAGGCACTTTCCCAGCTAAGAAACAAAGAACATTATACTCAAATAAAAAGAGAAAAACATGCAGAAAGTACTGTGGCCTTCAACGAATTGATTACAAAGTGGAAGGATGAAGGAATTTTGGATTTTAGAGACTGGAAAAATTTAAAGTGTGATTTTCCACAAATAGCCACATTCTATCACCTACCAAAGGTACACAAAAGCAAGGTGTGGCCACCAGGACGACCAATCGTGTCTGCTAAAGACAGTCTATTAGAGAAAACATCTACCTATATAGACAGTTTCATTTCCCCGTTTGTCAAGGATCTCAGTTCGTATCTGAAAGATACGAAAGACTTTTTAAGGATTATACAGGGTGTGAAATGGGAGGAGGACATGTTCTTAATCACACTAGACATTGCTAGCCTATACACCTCGATCCGACATGAAGATGGACTATTGGCGATGAAGAGCTTCCTAGAAAAAAGAACACTCAGGTTTCGCAGTCATAACAAAATGTTGTTAGAACTCACAGACTTTTGCCTCAGAAACAACATTTTTTTATTCCTAGGGCAACTGTATTTGCAACTCCAGGGGACCGCGATGGGCACGTGCTTCGCCCCCAGCTACGCGAATTTATTTGTGGGCTGGTGGGAGAAGCACGTGGCCTTGGCGGGGACGAATGAGCGGTGGATGAACAACATTATGTTGTGGACCCGCTACATCGATGATTTGTTTTTGGTGTGGCGGGGCTCCCTAGAAGAGGCTGAGGAATATATAAATGAATTGAACAATAACAATTTAAATCTCAGGTTCACCAGCAACATAAGTAAAAACGAAGTCTTCTACCTGGACCTTCGGGTCTATGTTGAGGATGACGCCATTCAAACAGCTATCTACCGCAAGCCCACGGCAGGCAATACAATCCTACACTCGAGAAGTTACCATCCCCGTAGTGTAGTGAATAACATCCTGCTGGGTGAGTTCTTACGTATGAAACGTAATTGTTCAACGAATGCAGAATTTGAGAAGGCAAGGAGTGAATCCAGGAAAAGGTTTCAGCAAAGGGGGTACTGTAAAGGCATCTTAGACCAAGCAGAGTCAAAGAGTAATGTGGTAGCAAGGAATGATTTACTGATAGATAAACCCAAATCAGCCGAATCAGCGATCAGGATGATAACAGACTATTCTGAGAAGTCACCAAAGGTTTTTAACATCATGAGAAAGAATTGGAAAATTCTACAAACTGACTCCATAATAGGGAAATCGCTATCCAACTACCCACTAGTATCTTACAGAAAAGGAAACTCACTTAAAGATCATTTAGTGAACAGCCATCATGAACACAAAAATAGGAAGAAAGCAACAGTCTTGGGCTTCTTCCCCTGTATGAAATGTAAGGCCTGCAAAAATTCACACAAGGTCAAAGAATACCAAATACCGGGGAAGAAGAACAAAACTAAGATCTCCAAATTGGTCAACTGCAATTCGGAGTATACTGTTTACTGCCTGTTATGCCCCTGTGGGAAAAAATATATAGGAAGCACAGTGAAGCAAACCAAACTCAGGGTCCTCGAACATATGAGGGCCATCACCTCGAAAGACCAGAGCTACCCGGTAGCCCGTCATTTCGAGAGGATGCATAAAAGTAACAGTAACTTACTTACTTTCTTCATATTGGATCAACTAGTCAGAACGGAGAGAGGAGGTAACTGGGTAAAAAAATTGCGAACTCTAGAGTCTAGATTTATCATCCAGCTGCGCACGAAAATCCCAGAAGGGATGAACAACGAGGAAGAGATGTGGACACATATCTGAAATGTTGTTCTATGCAATACCCTGGCTGAAAAGGAAGGAACAATATAATCTAAATAAACTGAGATAAATGTATTCCTCAAAAGAATGTGTAGATAAGAAGCTGATGAGATAAATATGGTGTCTGCCCCCATCTCCAAAGAAAAACAATACGATGCAATGATGTATATAGGAGGAGAATCATGCCCATTCAGGGCTTGACTGCAAAAAATGTAGAAAATTTAAAAAAATTTAATAATTATAATTCAAAAAATAATTTGATTTGCAAAATAAATTGAGCCTAGATACCGTTGTTTCACAGATCCGTGAACCATTCACTAAGGCACTAAACAAAAATGTTGAGAGCTTTGTGAATGAACGGCACAAATAACAAATGGCGATAAGGGATATGTTTGACAATACCTCGTATACACGTTAATATCACTTTCAATTTGATTATGATTAATATATGATTTGAATATATGATTACTTGTCAAATGATATGGAATGAAGTACAATGTTTAAAAGATCTGCATAGTGAAATTGTCCAGCTATGTATCCTAACCATGATAAGATGGCCGCCACAAAAAACGTTTAAATTGCATGAATTGTGCCGTTTTTTATGTTTACTGTTTTTAAAATCACGTGACAGGGAGTCACCACAAACTTTATTTAATTTGTCACCCAAAAAAATGCCAGTTTACACTGACGAAGGCGGCAACGCCGAAACGCGTTTGTAACCTGCAATGCGAAGTCTGAAATAAATAACTTGGCTAGAACCACGCTGGATCGGCTTTGAGTGCTCTTTTATATCCATTTCCAAGGAATGAGGAACTGGGCGTTCGTAATACATGACGCACACCACTGTGCGGTAAGAAGCACCCGTGGAGAAAGTGGAGCGGCGGTTGGTGGAACCTGCGTGCCTAAAACTTGATTACCGACTGGCCCCGCCGGAGAAGCGTGTGAGAGAATTACATCGGAACACGCCTAACGAAGCGGAATACGGGATACAACCCTCAGAAGGACGACCGATCTCGTGGGAACTCGGAGATTGGGGAATCCTGAACGGGTGAGTGACCAACGTTTAAATCCCTAAATAAACCGGCAGTTCACGTATAGCCTGAAGCGAGACTTCAAAGCCATCTACAACGTATGAAATACAGACTTTACACCTAGAAATGTTCACGGACAGTGAAAGGGAGAAAGCGGCAGACACACTGTTTATACCACAGACAGGAATAAAAAAGAAAGACATTCCATCGGAAAAAGCAGCAGCACCTGGCTCACTCGTAAGACTATTCTCGACTTTGGAAAAGACATATGAAAGGGAAATCCGCAAGTGGTGGGAGGCCACCAGCTTGCAAAAATATTTGGAAGTGGGACGCGTCCCTAGAGGACTTAGAATTCTTCTGGTCCCATCATATGAAAATCCAAACAATGAACTTCTAAGAGAATGGTCGGAATTCATGACAGATGTAATGCAAGGCATGCTAAAGATGCTAGTGAAACATGCATGGAATGATAGAGTGAAGCTACAGGAAGAGATCAAGGACATTGAGGAGAAAATTAGTGGCGACAAAGATACACAAAAATGCGAGGAGCTGCGGGAATCAATGAAAAAAAGATTAATCAGCTATGAAAATACAATCAAATTAAGGAAACAAACAAAGTATATTCGAGACGAAAAGGACTATGCAAATGGTAGGATTCTGACATTTGCTAGGAAGTATGATGCTCCAAGGAAGACCCTACAACAGGGAAAACTGAGAAACCAAACTCCTGTGAGCACCGAAGAATCTGAAGTCTCTGACGAAGACGCATCTCGGGCAAGGAATACCAGGGAGGAGAGAGGCACTGGGGGTGGCGGCCGCCACACCGGAGCAGGAGCAACTGCCTCCACATCAGTCCCGGATTTGGAACCTTTTTTCGAGGAGTACGAAATTATAAGGGGACTCAGACAACGACCAGCAGCTACAACGCACCCGCCAAAAGCCACAAGAGGAAGAGGAAAACAAGGAGGGGCAGGAGGGGACGCACAAGGACGATCGACTCCTGTACAGACGAGGAGTACTCGAGGGAAAAATTGGAAATGAATCCAGTAACATCAGGACAGAACATCATTGTAAATCTGTCTGATAGGACACTGACAGAGAAAGAAGAGAAAATTCTCCAACTTGGATTAACCTTCTGTCCTACTCCGGCTTTTGATTATACACAGACACGGATAGATCTGTTTAGATTTATCAGAAAAATGAAATTGCAGAAAATCCATATGATGCATCCAAGAGACAATGATACACTAGAAATGGAAGAGACTGATCCATTGGAAATATTAACCAACGATGACCTGGAAACTATTGCAACAGCACAAACCCTGATTGGAACAGGTAACACACAGGATTGGGATGTGCAACCTAAACAGATGCTGGGAGAAAGTGGGATCGTCCAACACAGTTGCAAGAGTACAATGACAATTAAGTCAAAAACTAATCCCAGGACTCCACATGATGGGATCGATACCTTCCAGGAGATAGTAATCAAAGAGTTGAAGAGTCTACAGGAAGAGGAATTTGACTGGAGGAGAAGAAAT
Source organism: Lissotriton helveticus (assembly GCF_964261635.1). Taxonomy (NCBI): domain Eukaryota; kingdom Metazoa; phylum Chordata; class Amphibia; order Caudata; family Salamandridae; genus Lissotriton; species Lissotriton helveticus. Next base: position 833,027,566 of record NC_136070.1, read on the forward strand.
TTGAAAAAAGAAGAATGGGAAATAATTAAAAGCCTCAAAGAAGATGAAAATATTGTAATTAAACCAAGTGACAAAGGCGGGAACATCGTGATTTTAAAACGTAGCCAATACGAGGATGAGGCACTTTCCCAGCTAAGAAACAAAGAACATTATACTCAAATAAAAAGAGAAAAACATGCAGAAAGTACTGTGGCCTTCAACGAATTGATTACAAAGTGGAAGGATGAAGGAATTTTGGATTTTAGAGACTGGAAAAATTTAAAGTGTGATTTTCCACAAATAGCCACATTCTATCACCTACCAAAGGTGCACAAAAGCAAGGTGTGGCCACCAGGACGACCAATCGTGTCTGCTAAAGACAGTCTATTAGAGAAAACATCTACCTATATAGACAGTTTCATTTCCCCGTTTGTCAAGGATCTCAGTTCGTATCTGAAAGATACGAAAGACTTTTTAAGGATTATACAGGGTGTGAAATGGGAGGAGGACATGTTCTTAATCACACTAGACATTGCTAGCCTATACACCTCGATCCGACATGAAGATGGACTATTGGCGATGAAGAGCTTCCTAGAAAAAAGAACACTCAGGTTTCGCAGTCATAACAAAATGTTGTTAGAACTCACAGACTTTTGCCTCAGAAACAACATTTTTTTATTCCTAGGGCAACTGTATTTGCAACTCCAGAGGACCGCGATGGGCACGTGCTTCGCCCCCAGCTACGCGAATTTATTTGTGGGCTGGTAGGAGAAGCACGTGGCCTGGGCGGGGACGAATGAGCGGTGGATGAACAACATTATGTTGTGGACCCGCTACATCGATGATTTGTTTTTGGTGTGGCGGGGCTCCCTAGAAGAGGCTGAGGAATATATAAATGAATTGAACAATAAAAATTTAAATCTCAGGTTCACCAGCAACATAAGTAAAAACGAAGTCTTCTACCTGGACCTTCGGGTCTATGTTGAGGATGACGCCATTCAAACAGCTATCTACCGCAAGCCCACGGCAGGCAATACAATCCTACACTCGAGAAGTTACCATCCCCGTAGTGTAGTGAATAACATCCCGCTGGGTGAGTTCTTATGTATGAAACGTAATTGTTCAACGAATGCAGAATTTGAGAAGGCAAGGAGTGAATCCAGGAAAAGGTTTCAGCAAAGGGGGTACTGTAAAGGCATCTTAGACCAAGCAGAGTCAAAGAGTAATGTGGTAGCAAGGAATGATTTACTGATAGATAAACCCAAATCAGCCGAATCAGCGATCAGGATGATAACAGACTATTCTGAGAAGTCACCAAAGGTTTTTAACATCATGAGAAAGAATTGGAAAATTCTACAAACTGACTCCATAATAGGGAAATCGCTATCCAACTACCCACTAGTATCTTACAGAAAAGGAAACTCACTTAAAGATCATTTAGTGAACAGCCATCATGAACACAAAAATAGGAAGAAAGCAACAGTCTTGGGCTTCTTCCCCTGTATGAAATGTAAGGCCTGCAAAAATTCACACAAGGTCAAAGAATATCAAATACCGGGGAAGAAGAACAAAACTAAGATCTCCAAATTGGTCAACTGCAATTCGGAGTATACTGTTTACTGCCTGTTATCCCCCTGTGGGAAAAAATATATAGGAAGCACAGTGAAGCAAACCAAACTCAGGGTCCTCGAACATATGAGGGCCATCACCTCGAAAGACCAGAGCTACCCGGTAGCCCGTCATTTCGAGAGGATGCATAAAAGTAACAGTAACTTACTTACTTTCTTCATATTGGATCAACTAGTCAGAACGGAGAGAGGAGGTAACTGGGTAAAAGAATTGCGAACTCTAGAGTCTAGATTTATCATCCAGCTGCGCACGAAAATCCCAGAAGGGATGAACAACGAGGAAGAGATGTGGACACATATCTGAAATGTTGTTCTATGCAATACCCTGGCTGAAAAGGAAGGAACAATATAATCTAAATAAACTGAGATAAATGTATTCCTCAAAAGAATGTGTAGATAAGAAGCTGATGAGATAAATATGGTGTCTGCCCCCATCTCCAAAGAAAAACAATACGATGCAATGATGTATATAGGAGGAGAATCATGCCCATTCAGGGCTTGACTGCAAAAAATGTAGAAAATTTAAAAAATGTTAATAATTATAATTCAAAAAATAATTTGATTTGCAAAATAAATTGAGCCTAGATACCGTTGTTTCACAGATCCGTGAACCATTCACTAAGGCACTAAACAAAAATGTTGAGAGCTTTGTGAATGAACGGCACAAATAACAAATGGCGATCAGGGATATGTTTGACAATACCCCGTATACATGTTAATATCACTTTCAATTTGATTATGATTAATATATGTTTTGAATATATGATTACTTGTCAAATGATATGGAATGAAGTACAATGTTTAAAAGAGCTGCATAGTGAAATTGTCCAGCTATGTAACCTAACCATGATAAGATGGCCGCCACAAAAAACGTTTAAATTGCATGAATTGTGCCGTTTTTTATGTTTACTGTTTTTAAAATCACGTGACAGGGAGTCACCACAAACTTTATTTAATTTGTCACCCAAAAAAATGCCAGTTTACACTGACGAAGGCGGCAACGCCGAAACGCGTTTGTAACCTGCAATGCGAAGTCTGAAATAAATAACTTGGCTAGAACCACGCTGGATCGGCTTTGAGTGCTCTTTTATATCCATTTCCAAGGAATGAGGAACTGGGCGTTCGTAATATATATATATATATATATATATATATATATATATATATATTATATATATATATATATATATATATATATATATATATATATATATATATATATATATATATAGTGCTCAGTGGGGAGTTGTCCAACAGGTAGGGAGCTTTTCCCCATCAGCTTTATTCGGTACATTAATCACGTTCGCCGGTAATTACAAGCAGCAGTCCTTAACCCTGACGCGTTTCAAATGCTTCTTCCTCAGAGAGCTTGCAGGACAAAGCACAGTTTCACTCCACCTTCCCGCTTTTCATTAACATCGTGAGCCCTGATTGGACACCTCAAATGTGTTACACATGTTGGCTGCTGGGAGATGAAGTGCTATTTAAAATCCTCGATGGACTGTGCCGTGATTAAACTGCATAATTTCACAGCTCTCACGGAGCCCCGACAAGCGTGACCAATTAATCCATCTTTGACGCCCCACTTCTGAGGCCCCTACCTGTTGGACAACTCCCCACTGAGCACAATATATATATATATATATATATATATATATATATATATATATATATATATATATATTACCTACTGGCGGTCGCCAGTAGGTATATATAGTTAGGATTTTTTCTCTATGGGATTTTTGAAAATTCTATGTCTAATAACTTTGGCGTTTGTGGACGGAATTGGCTGAAATTTTCAGGAAAATGGAACATTTTGTTTCTGAGCAGCCCCTGACAATTTGGGAAGGTTTCATCAAGGGGGGGCCGAGAAAAAAGGGGGGTCCCAAAACGTGTTTTTCCCATGTTAATTTCCATAGGGCGGTTGGCCTCACTTTTAGCTCGAACGGCTGAATGGATTTGCACGAAACTTGGCAAAATTGTAGGGACTGTTAGCCCGATGTGCCTTTGCTAGGTCTCAATATATGTGCTCCAGTGGATTTTGAGTAATTTAGGTTCAAAAAAAGATATATATCTGGGCGGAGCCTAACCACACATCTGATCTGATTGGCTGTCAGCACTTCATCCAAGAAGTGTTGGCAGCCATCTTGGGACCAATATACATGATAGCACCTCATTAAAAAGCATTGTAGTTAATAGAGGGTTTTAGGACTTTAGTTACATTATAAATCATTTGTTGATGGTACCATACTCGTTTTAGGAATTGTGGTGGGTTCTAAGGTGATTTTACCATGTGAAAAAACCTTCTGCTGTGATATCATGAATATTGTTTGAAAGAAAACTAATATCTCATGATTTTCCCACAGTGGTTTGGAAGGGGATCTATAAGCTAAACTGAAAGCATATTTTCTGTAAATTCACATTATCTTTCTCAGTCATGTGAAAATGAAGTCTGACATTCTCAGTAAAACATGTACATCCAACAAGGACAGAGACTGTCAGTTGATTCCTTTGTGTTCTACTGCAGCCTCCTAGAGTGTTCTAAAGAACAACTAGAGCGCTAACAGTCCTACTTATTACAAAGGTATGGCACACCTGAAGCCATCTTGATTGGAATAAAGTGGTAACTCTTAAAACATTTAATTTAAAAAGAAACAACATGAGGGGGTATATTTTGCCATAGAAAGTATGATTAGTGCTGTAGAATGAAAAATTAGGGCACATTTTGAGTGACTTCTCAAATCCTTTTCTATTTCATTAAAACATTCTGACATGCAGTCTCCCAAAATGGCCACCAGAGACAAAAGAGCCCAAATGTAGCCCAAATATCACCCAGATGTAGCCCAAGTATAGCCCAATGACAGAATGTCCCAGAGTGTTCTAAAGAACAACTAGAGCGCTAACAGTCCTACTTATTACAAAGGTATAGCACACCTGGAGCCATCGTGATGGGAATAAAGTGGTAACTCTTAAAACATTTAATTTAAAAAGGAACAAAATGAGGGGGTATATTATGCAATAGAAGGTATTATTAGTGCTGCAGAAAGAAAAATTAGGGCACATTTTGAGTGACTTTTCAAATCCTCTTCTATTTCATTAAAAAATTCTGACATGCAGTCTCCCAAAATGGCCACCAGAGACAAAAGAGCCCAAATGTAGCCCAAATATCACCCAGATGTAGCCCAAGTATAGCCCAATGACAGAATGTCCCAGAGTGTTCTAAAGAACAACTAGAGCGCTAACAGTCCTACTTATTACAAAGGTATGGCACACCTGAAGCCATCTTGATTGGAATAAAGTGGTAACTCTTAAAACATTTAATTTAAAAAGGAACAAAATGAGGGGGTATATTTTGACATATGAATTATGATTAGTGCTGCAGAAAGAAAAATTAGGGCACATTTTGAGTGACTTCTCAAACCCTCTTCAATTTCATTAAAAAAATTCTGACATGCAGACTGAAACATGCACTTTGAATACCAGCAGCAGACGTCCCTGGTGAGCAGTAGCTTTACTACAGTGATCTAATGTGCAACTAGAGTGCTAACATTCAGAATTTATGGCAAATGTGTGACACATCTGAATGCCTTCTTGATGGAACCAAAGTAAACAAGCATTGAAAATGCAATAGATCTCGCCCTCGTTTAAGTTAAAGCCATTCTGTTTGTAATGAGGTGGCTTTTTAGCTTTGCTTTTATTAGTGTTTTTTCAACTTTCATGCAAATAACATGCATCTGTATGCATATAAGTATATGTATGCATGCATTTATGTTTGTATTTATATAGATATACAGATGATATATGTTTATATATGTATGTATATATATATATATTCACTGAAAAAACCATAGGTTATAGACCATATATAGTTAGGAATTAGCATTTACAAAACCTTGAAAATTCACTGAAAAAACCATAGGTTATAGACCATATATAGTTAGGAATTAGCATTTACAAAACCTTGAAAATTCACTGAAAAAACCATAGGTTATAGACCATATATAGTTAGGAATTCGCATTTACAAAACCTTATTTTACTCACACAAAACCATTGAAATTCCATATATAGTTAGTTGCACTAACTATATATCGCGCACCCGCAATCCACTGCTGATGATGTCACATATTACATCACTCATGACATGGTCAGTGACATCACTGATGACATCACTGATGACATCTCAAATGACATCACTGATGACATCACTGATGACAACATCCAGTGACTGTATGTTTCTGTAAAGTTAAAATATGTCTTACATATTGAAGAATGAGTGGATGTATAAGTGTCTGGATGAAGGATTTAGTAGGTGCATGACTGACTGTATGAGTGAGTGATTAAATGTGTCTCACTGAGTGCATGGGTTAGTGACTAAACTGTCTTAATTTGTGCATCATTATGTCTGTTGTTCTGTAAACTGTTGCATGTGTTGATAAGTAGCTATATGAGTAACTATATGGGTTATTGATTGGTTGCCCAAGTATTTGTATGGGAGACTGAGTGTGTGTGGGTGGCTGGGAGGTGTATGACTCTGTGCATAGATGTGTGAGCAGTTGATTCACTAGATGTATGGTTTCAAAAGTGCATGTGGAAACAGCTGTATGGGCGGTTGACTGTGTGCATGAGTGTATTGGTGAGTGAATGGATATCTCAGTGCTACATGTCAAAGTAAGTACATATGTAAAACACAGTACATGTGAGAGTTGACATATATAAATAACTGTGCATAAGAGCCAGTGAATGTGTGAGTGGCTGTATGGATCATTGTGAACTTGTATCAGGGATTGTATAAGAGAGTAAATATGTGTTAGTATATGTTTGAATAAGTAAAATTTGAATAACTGTATAGTTGAGGAAATGGAGGTGTGATTGATTCTTTGCATGACTGACTAGGTGTGTGAGTAACTCCATGGATGCGTGACAGTCTGTGAGTGTCTGTTTACACTGATTGTATCTAAGGTTATATTAGAGTCTGAAGAGGTTCATTGTATTATCACATGAATGATATCATCAGTGATGTGATCAGTAATGTCAAATGAGATGTCATCAGTGATGTCATCAGTGATGTCATTTGAGATGTCATCAGTGATGTCATTTGAGATGTCATCAGTGATGTCATCAGTGATGTCACTGACCATGTCATGAATGATGTAATATGTGACATCATCAGCAGTGGATTGCGGGTGCGCGATATATAGTTAGTGCAACTAACTATATATGGAATTTCAATGGTTTTGTGTGAGTAAAATAAGGTTTTGTAAATGCGAATTCCTAACTATATATGGTCTATAACCTATGGTTTTTTCAGTGAATATATATATATATATATATATACACACATACACACACACACATGCATGCACACACACACACGCACACACACACACACGCAACAGAGTTGTGTAATTGCTATGTGATGCCAAGAATAACAGAGCAAATCTTGCTGGAATGAGAGTTAGAGTTACGCCACAGACGTATGGGCGAATTCTGAGGGCCTGATTCACAAGCGTAACTTACACTTTTGAGTAAGTAATTTACCCTTTTTAGTAAGTTTACTACTTTTTGCTTATTCACAAAACTCAAGTGTAAGTTTCTAATAAATAAAGGAAAAAAACAGTATCATGTCCAGCATCAAACTTGGCCAATCACTGGTATGGCAACGCCATCTCACAGAAAATAATGGAGATAGGAAATGAAACCTGAACATTGGAAATAATGTTAAATTAAATTATTTAGAATAGGTAAACATATAAATAGAGGTAATTTAATGTTAACAAAATATATCAAAAGAGTACATATTTATTATTTAATTACAAAATATTTTAACATCGTTATCAATTAAAAAACTTAATATAACAATCTTTTTTTAAATATAACAACACCAGTTTTAATTAATTCTTTCCATTACATTGTATAAATATTAAAGTATATTAACACATTTGTTTTCTTTTGGTGGGAATTCCTTTTTTTAAATTAAACTTCAGAACAATATATATTTTGAATTTAACATATTTGCATTTATTAAGGTTTTTATTCAAATCTAAATTAATAGAGCTATAGAATTTTTTGTTTCGTTCTACATTAAAAATAAATATTTAAATCTATTTTACATTAATATTTAACATAAAAGATTTTAAATATTTATTTTCTATGTAAATATTTTTTTTTAATTTTGTCTATAATTTACCATGCGAAGATCTCCGCCATGACTGCACAGTCTTCCTAATTACTCAAAAGTATACGTTACCTTAGTAAATCAGGCCCTGAGACAATAAACACACATGTTGCGAAGCCTGCACAAAAGCTCAGATACAATAGGGCTTCACTGGGGTCCTATGTTGAAAAAGTGTTTGTGCCAAGACAAACATAAAAAATGGACTACCGTAGCTCTGATGAGTAAGAAAGCTAATAAACAGGCACAAAGACACTTTGGACTGTCAAGAGTACAATGGCATGCAAATGCTGATATAATAATACATCCAGTTGTTGAGGAAGCCATTACTGGTGATCATCTTATAAGGAATAAGGTACCCCTTAAAATTTAATATTGTGGTCTGGGAGAAAAGGGGAAAGCAGAAACATAAATGAACATGTACCTCCCTCTCGACCAACTCTAACTATCCATTGGCTATGATAAGCTCTATTGGGCTGTCCCTGTGCTTCAAATAATTAAAAACAATCTGCATAGAATGTACATCAATTCAGATTTTGTTTACTATTTTCTCTCATCAATTATTTCTTTCATCTTTTTTTAAAATTATAAATACATTTTTTTATATGGTAATAAAAATCACCATCATTTTCTCTGTGTCTATATATACGATACAAATCATTAATAGTGCAACATTAATACAATACTATCAAAAGTGCAAATTTTGGCATAGCTTGTGCAAGAAAATGCATATAATATAACAATATTAAATGTGTCCCCAAACCATTATCCCAAAAATACAAACCTCACATCCAGTCATAACATACCAAACATTCTCATACACACATCACATCACATTCATTATTTTCCAGCTAAAAAATGGCTTGCAACAGAAAAAAACTCATAGTGAGAAATCTTCTTTAGTATCCATGGTAATACCGCCAGCTGGAAAAGAAAGATGCACGTTTCAGTGGATACCTATCATTCAATCCACCGGTCGCTTGCTTTCTTTAAATTAATGCAGCGGAGGTTGATTGGGGAATCAATTGATATATATCTGGGTGATTTCCTTAGCTCAAAAGCATGAGTTTTTTCTGTAAATGTAAAATTAATTATGGAAATTGTGTAATGATTTTTATGTGTGTGTTGTGGTGTTTATCGGGGTAGAGGGTGGAAAGTATTTTAGGTTTTATTAATTAATAATTAGTTGCTTATTAATATTCATTCATTAATTGATAAATATTTATGATAGTTTTTACTTTTATTTTGTGTGTGGATTTTGGTTTTATTGGGGGTAATGTTTGGTGAGTAAATTAATTTGTATATGTTTTAACTTGTTTTCTAATTAATAATATTTATGTATTTGACTATTAATTATGTTACTTATGGAGGTACACTTTTTAGTTGAAATTTAGATGTGTATTGTGAATTGTGTGGTGTTATAGGGTAGTAAATAACAAATACTAATGTTATGTAACAAGTAATGTTTTTGATTATAATTAATATCAATTATAGTGCTTTGTTTGTAAATTATTGTTTACATTTTTATAAAATAATGTTTGTAGGTAATTTTTAGATTTCTTTAACATTATAATATGCTTCTATCTTTTGTCTTTTTCATTATTTCGATATAAGTTAAAACATGGTTTTAATTTTTAATTGACTTCAGTGGGAATAATAATTGTAACCCTCTGCTATCCAACACTTTCCATACTGTTGCACTCACTGGAGTGGGAATAGTAATTTGTACCCTTCCGCTATCCAACACTTTCCTTATGGTTGCACTCATATTTGGTGATAGATGGATTGTGTGGATAGACCCATTTGAAGATTTCACTGATGCACTTGACTGATAACAAAAAGATTATCAAATGCCTTAAAAATCTTGCTGGTGGAAAACGAGTCATCAGGAAGATGCTGCAAGCTGATGAAGAAATCACATACCGTCAGATTAAAGAAACTTTGAATCTCAAGTTGAATCCAATGCCCAATTTAGATTATGAAAGATCCATTTTCTGTCAAGAACAACAGGAATTTGGCGAAACCATCAATTAATGTGTGGAGAGACATGACACACTCTTCAAACATTTTAAGATCAATTAATTTAATAATGAAAAAGCCAGACGTCATAGAGTTATTGATGGATGCTTGTCAGATTCATTCAGACGATAAATGCTGAGAAAAACTCTTAGTCAGGAGCGAGTGTTAATGGCTGCCAGTGGTGAAGAGCGTGCCAATAGACATGCTGATGACATGGAGACTGGAAGCACCCAGAATTAATCAGTCGTGAGTGTAAAAAGTAAGCCAAAGACAAAGACTGGAAGTCACAAGTTGATGTCTACACGTAAAAAGAAGTTATATTTTAGTTGTCGATTTTTGTTTCCATGCTAAGATAAATGTCCTGCCATTGGACAGATATGTAAAGGCTGTAGCAAGGAGAATAATTGTTCGATGGTTTGCAAAGCCACGGAAAAAGCAAGCGTGTCATGGTACAAAGACAAAGTGGCCGCTTTAATGTTTCAGAAGCAATGCTTGACGTGCACCCACAAGACCATGTAGCAACATCAGATAAGACAAATCAACACTAAACAAAGTCAATTGTCATCTAAATCTTAGGCACGCAGTTCTACATCAGTATCAAGTGAAAGTGAAGAAGATGGTTGTGCCATGCCAATGTTTACCTTCAGAAAAGAGTGCACATGTAGCACTGGTAACATGTGAAGAAAAATTACAGTCAAGGAGAAGTCTACATGCTAAAGCACCATAGTAATTCAAACATTGTCTGGAAATTACACTGAAAGTAAATAGTTGTTTGATATCTTTCATCATAGACAGTGGTGCTTCGATAAACATTATCCCTGAAGAGAAATATAATGAATTGTCCCCATTACCGAAATGTACGCCATTGAAAACCAAGATGTATACATCGGTAGCAACAATGAAACACAAGAAAGCGAAGGTGCAAGTACCCATCCATGTGCTTCAAGGTACAGCGTCAAGTGCCTGTCTACTCAGTTTCAGCACAGCTGCTGATATGGGACTGATTTCCATAAACTACAATATGTGTGCTCACCACAAAATAGTAAGTTAATTCCCTTCATTATTTCATGGTTTAGGAAAGCCTAAGACTATGAAAGTAAAGCTGCATATTAATTGGGACATCCATCCTCTTGCTCAAAGGAATAGACACGTTGATTTTCATTTACAAGATGCTGTTGTAAAATAACTTTAATCACTACTTAAACATGATATCATTGAGCAGTCTACTGTTGCCATGCCATGGGTTTCTCCCATAGTGATAGTGCCCAAAAAGGACAATGAAGTAGCTGTACGGATAAGCGTTGACATTCGTCAGGCAAACAAGGCAACTGTACGGGAAGTCCATCCAAGTCCATGCATCGCGGACATGATAACTGAATTAAATGGTGCCAAAGTCTTTTCTTGCCTTGATTTGAATAAAGGCTGTCATCAGTTGGAACTTGAAGAAAAGTGCAGGTACATTACAACGTTTTCTACACATGTTGGTCTGTTTCGATAACAAAATATTACGTTTTGATATGCCATCAGCTGCAGAACTTTTTCAAGATGTCATTTGATGAATCATACAGCCTGTCATGAATGCATTCAATTATAGCGATGACATTCGTTTTTGGAGCTACACAAAAAGAGCACAATAAAGCTCTCACACAAGTATGTCATTTACTTGTGGATGCAGGTTTGATTTTGAATGCAGATACATGTGAGTTCCATGTAGGAAACTCTTCCACGTTTTGCCTGGTGTTTGATGCAACTTGGAGTGCACTGGGTTCATGCTAAACAGGTCCCCAGTGCTAGTGTTCTTTCCACAAAAGAGGGTAACTGGTCAATTGATCCCCAATTGGTCAGACCTTTACCACCTCTGTAAGTCCCTAGTAAGTGGTACCACTGGTACCTAGGGCATAGGTACTAAAGAGGGTCCTTAAGAGCTCCAGCATATCTTGTGCCACTCTAAGGGAATGGTATGGGGAGCAAAGAAACAATGGATTTATGCCCAGATATCTCTACTGGGGTGAATGTTTGAAATTGATCAGCATTTTTTCCATCAATTTTTCTTAGTGCATTTGTCACCTCAAGTGGGACGGGTATGCCAAGACGTGGGTCCTATGCTCTCCATGCCACTGGAGTCAAGCTAGCCTAGCTGATGAGGGGTGATGCCCCAAAACCGGTCCTATGATGCTTGTTTCCAGTCCAGGGAGAACCTGGCCTGGCAGTTCGAGCTGGACTGTTCAAATGGGGAACAGGGTCAAGACTGATTTGTACATGGCTGGATCTAAACTGGAATGGCATGGGGAGCACAAAAACAATGGATTTAAGCCCAGATCTCTGTAGGTGAATGTTTGACATTGATCAATATTTGTGGAGTAAATGACTTTCTTTCTACAAGTATTCTAGTTAGGAGGCTGCATACTGGTTGTCATTGTGAAAATCCATTATGTTAGTCATCATTGGGCCACAGGATTGTAAGTGGTGAGTATTAGCAGTGCTGGGGTACATCAAAGGTGAGGGTGATGTTAGGTTACAGGTATTCAGAGCTTATGTCTACCTTTTTTGCTTTCTATCACCCTTTGCTGCACCTTTTCCCTTCTCTGTAGAAACCATGGTACTGCCAAGTTCATGTGTATTGGTAAAAATGACATCCACTTCAAAGGCGTAGGATTATTATTGTGTGTTCTCCTACCCCGGACAAAGCCTGTTCCAGCATGTCAGCCTGTGTCCTGAGAGGAGCAAACTCTGAGCAAAAGACTGAAGCCCAGAGTTTGGCCAAAGCTGAAAACCTACATAATCATACAGATTGTCTACCAATTCTGCACATCCTGTTACCTGACGCAAGAAGCAAAAACCCAGCAGCTGACAGCGAAATAAGGGAAGAAGATCACCTGACTAGCATGCAGATAATCTACCTTTGTAAACCAGAGCTTGAGTCCAGCCTCCTAGCATATTGCTGTGAGATCTATCGGAGTAATACTGCCAAGACCGGAAGCCTTAGACTGCTGCTTAGCCTGACTTGTGATCCTCATACGAACAATGTGGATCCGTCTGTATTGCCTTTGTGCCTCCACACTTCATTGCTACACTTGTGATCACCCTACAAGAAATGCCAATTCAAGTATAAGGGCTTTGTGCACCTACAATTCAGCAATGAATCTTTTATACCACTGCAAGTGTTGCTGAATACACTTCTCTGCATGTGGTAACTGCAGGTGTGCTCCCCAGACAAGCTTCTTTGACTCCAGCATGCAGCCGATGTGACTTTGCACTTTGTCGTTCACCTTCAACCCCTCATAGAGTAGTGAGGATGCAAAGAGGCACAAAAAGGCCCTGAGGGTCTTTGTGCCTCTTTGCTTCCTCACTACTCTATGAGCCACCTGGCCCCTCATAGATTGATAACCTTCGCACATTCACCTAAGGCCGGGTGCGGCTGAGGTGTTAAATAGATGGGAGGTGGTTACTTGAGACTCACTGCTGTACTGACAACACTGTAGTGTGCATCACCATTATTTGAGCGTCGCATGAGTAGGCTGCTGACTGCCATAGGGTTCTGCACTGAGATGATAATGGGACCCATCATTATCGGCCCATGGCAGCTGGACCTTCCAACACAAGCATTGGCATAGCTAGGTTGCTATGGGCCCTAGTGCAAGAACAATAACTGTGTCCCCTCATTAGAGTGACAACTAAGTCTGTTCGATGCCAGTGACACTACTCAACCTCCTTCGACAAAGTCAGTATCTGTCATATCAACACTCACTGCCATTCTCATAACACACTATTGTGTTTGCACTCCCTGCACTGTATTTCTGCATGTCATACCAATATTGCTAAAAAGCATTACCAAAGCCAAGAGAAAAAAGTGCATGCACCCAAAGAAATACATGCAGGGACTCCACATTCACACGGTTACCCTCACACAGAAACATTCCTCACAATGCACTAACATAGGAATCTGCCTCATTCTACACTCACACAGGCACAACTTTCAACCTGTAGACAACTGACTCTGCACTCACAAAAAACAATGTTAATCCTACATTCTCGCAGGCACACCCCTGACAGTGCACTCAGTAGACATGGCAGCTATCCTACACTCACACAAGTACACTGCTCACACACAGGTACACCGCTCACTAGGAAGAGACATTGTTTGATTAGATGGTGGCATAGGAGGCACAGGTTGAGTATTTGGTGAATTGGGCCACTTATACGATATAAAGCGTCTGGAGTAAGCTACACCGAAGCCTGAATGTCCAAGGATGTTCTCTAATCTCCCAATAGACACACTTTGATCAGCACTCCATCCATGTGAGTCTGATCTCTGGGGATTTTTGTGGGGAGGAGTCTTGGCATCAAAAAAGTCCCACTAGCCTTCTAAAAAGTAAGGTGATTGTTTTCTTTTAAGTACAAGTATATGTTAAATAAAGAAAGAAAAACAAAACAAATGTAATCCAAATGTGGAAGTCATGTGCTTCAATAAAAAATAAAAAAGTTGAGCTTCATACTGGTCTGCCATCTTGTAAAAGTAGAATATGTATGCAGAGTATGCATAATACTGTTTCAAGATGGTGGCGTCATTTTGAAGGTTGCAGCAGTGACATCTGCTGTTCTGCATAAGAAAGTTTGGGTTCCAGTAGCAATAGCAGTGTGCCTGTTTGTACTCTCATTACTTAATTAGCACTAGTCTGCATTTGCATGAGCTGTTGGGGATAAACTTAAAAGAAATATCTACGGAGGTTGGATTCCTCTGGATGTAGAGTAACACAGAGTAAGTAGGCAAAATACTGTCACTCAGACTGCCTGACATCCTAAAGACCAGCGGTTATCTACTAGACAGAGCCAAACACTGGCAACAAAGCCAATGGCTGAAGAGGGCTGATCCACTGCCCAGTTGTAAGTATGCTGTTTTGAAGAGCTGAACTAATATAGGAATGACACTGTGTTTGATGAATAACTAAAGTGTGCTTACCCAAAGCCCATTTTCTCTGAGAAAGATTATGTATTATTTTCATGAAAATATGATGATGGTGAGACAGCTAAAACAGTCTTTTGGTCAAACCTAAAACTAGGCCTAGGCAGAGTTCGCAAAGTGACTTAGAAACTCAGCCGCACTACGCGGAGTTCCGCAAAGGGCGGAGTGCATTTGGTCACGTCGTTCATGTTGATTTTTAGCGCCGGTTGTTTTTCCCGACCTGTAAAATCAGCTCAAACAGCACCATGTGCAGCGCAAGAGGGCGCTACTACTTTTCTGCCGCTCAAGTAGATTTTCTACTCAAGCGGCACCTTTCTCAACACATACAGAAGGGTTCTCAATGTGAGCGGTTGAGATCATCACCGACTGCCTGCGCTGAGAAATCAGACCGCCCGCATTGAAAAATCTCACCGGGAGGTGGATTTTCCTCGCTCGTGCTCGCCCGCTTGACATTGCCGAGCAAGAGCGAGAAAAAAACTGCTACACAGAGCAGAGTTTTTCTGAACTCTTTGTGCTCTATGGAGTGCGGAAAGCTCTGCAAACGGAGCGGAGTTCACCACCCAGGCCTACCTAAAGCACACTGAAATAGATAGAGCATAGGGAGCAGGATCACAGGGGCTCCTTATATCACGTGCATAAGACAAACAGCACTGTCCAAGAACATTACAATCTTCCCTGAAAGACATTGACAGCTATGGTACTGCAGGACCAGTGCAAGTTTCCTTCAAAGACATGGATCACATGTGGTACTGCAGGGCCAGTGAAAGCTTCATTCAAAGGCAGGTAGAGTGCCAGACAGGAGTATATACTTCCCTAACACCCATAGAATACATGCCTACCTGGTCAGAAATGATGCAAGCTGCCCTCACACGCAGAGAACATGGACAGCATCTGCAGCAACAGTCTAAGACTGTGTGAAACACACACAATTTGGAGCATTTGGGAGCAATGTAAGTTCCCCTCACATGCAGCACAGGTACAAGATGGTCATCAGCGGTGCAGGCTATCTTCACATACAAAACAGATATGAAATTGGCTACAGCACTGAAGATTATTTCAGGCTAAGAATACTCAGAAGAAAAGTATAGAGGTGTGTGAGGCACCCAAGTCTGCAGCCAGAAGCTAGACTCTGGTTCAGCTCGAGTTTCTCTTGAGCCCTCAAGCCCAAAAAGCACTGAGGTTTCTTGTGGCTTCTGCTACTACCTAATGCTCTAATCTCATGCACCAAGAATGAAAGACAAAGCATTAAACTTTGATGTTAAACAGGAGCAAGAAAAGGTACCAATGTAGTGGTTGCATTACACATTGTAAAACCAGAAAAAGTGGGACAGATTCTGGCCTGGCCACTTGATGAAATTGTGTGATTCGAAGCAATTTTTATATTTTATTGTGCTATTTTGTTCATTAAGAGAAAACCGTGAAATACGTTAGGATGTGTGCTGTACAAAAATCTCTCTTGTGTTTGACTTAATGGGCTATAATATTGCTCCCTGTCATTTAAGAATATAGCCCACATAAATCTTACACACAATAACTTACCTGCCTCTTATTTCACTAATGGTATTTTTCACCTTTAGTAAACACCACTCAGTGTAGTGACATAATCTGATGCACTAAGGTGAAATGCTTATCAAAGAAAAATACTTTTTTGTATTCTAAAGAACCTTTATCATATTTTATATAATATCCTTTGCATGATTTCCTTGCCAAATGTTCCCACTGTTCAGCTCATTCCTTAGCTCGGCTCTCCCTGTTAATTTGTTGGCACACCCATATCGACTACAGTGCTGTGTATAACAGTTATTTTAGTTCCCCCTCTCTCAGTATCTCGCTCTGGGGAGCAACATTTTGTTTTCTAATATTCTAGCAGGTTTGCATGGGTCTCTCAAGTATAACTATTGTTACTTCTGGTTTTAATAAGGAAGAATTGTGAGTTAGCAACACCAAGAAGTTGTTTTAAAGTTTTTTGTGCATTTTTTTTAGCATAAAATGAAACAAACAATGCTTAAATCATTAATTTTCTTAGTTCCAGTTCTCTGTCTTAAGTAAGGCTATGTTCTTTTACTAACTGCCAAAGTTTGCCCTCCACCTGTGACTGTCTTATCTCCAGAAGCCATCCAGCAGCATGGGCTTAACTTCTTCTTTGACCACTACTGACATCAGGTAGCCAGGGCTGAATGGCATACTCTGCATTTACAAAGTGAGCATGCGCACTGCTTGGACATTCAGCACATTCAGTACATGCTCAATAAGGCTTTTGCAGTGTCCCCATAGGTTCTTCCGTAGATTCTGCTGCTCGGAGTCTGGCTCCTGCACCTGATGGAATTGGATGTAGCTAGCAGCAACTCCCAGTGCTGTAAGAGCTGCTCTGGCCTGTGGCCCTTGGAGGCAGTAAACCCATAGGGATTCTGAAAAATCCAAGCATCACACAAAGAACAAGTGCCACAAATGCACCATGCCCATTTCGCAGGTGCATATTAACCGGTTTTATGTAGCTAGTGTTGCCTTTATAAGCACACTGCCACAAATATATTACTAAAGTATGCTGTGGTAACCACTGGCATTAACAGACAGCACATTTACCATTGAAATTTGTACAGACATACAGTTTTACTAATAAAACTATATCCCCAAATGCGATGCAGTGCGTGCAACGAAATTCTAAACTATCAGGTTGAATATTCTCCAGGCATCCACTAGGCCACGTTTTTTGCATTTTGTTAGGAATGTACCTAGAAGAGGATTTCCTATCTGTGAAGGGGTCCATTACTTTATTACAGTCACCACCCACTATGAGGTTAGAACTAGAACATGCATGGAGAGTGTGGGACATGGATTGCCAAAATTGTGAGTCAACACCTGTGGGACCATAGATGTTAAGTAAAGAAACATGGGATCTATTAATAATAGTATGGAGAAGGAGCCAACGACCATCTACATCCTTCTCTTCTTTTTCTATCGAGAGAGATAAGGATTTGTGAAAGAGTATTGCAACACCATTCTTTCTATCAATAAAGGGGGAACTATAAACATGACCCACCCTTTGCTTTTTAAGGGAATTAACATCGCTCTCATTAAGGTGTGTTTCCTGTAACATAGCAATTTTGCATTGAAGATTAGAAAGGTGGGTAAGTACCCGTTGTTTTTTAACTGGATTGCGTAATCCTTTTACATTCCATGAGATGATCCGGACATATATCAGTCATTGCAGGGCAAAAAAGGCATTAATATTAATAATAATATTAGATAACTCAAACAAATTATACAGTCAAAATAAAGGAAACCAAAATCAGAACAATAAATGCATTGAGAAATGTGCAAATGAACATAACAATAAATATGTAAATGGTAAAGAACAATGATTCGGAAAAGGGAGAACAGAATAAGAAAAAATGAAGGTGCAATAAAAAAACGAAGATACGAAATCCAAAAGTACAAAAGCAATGAAGAGAAAAAAGGAAAACTGAACAAAGAGGAGATTATACGAAAGGAAAAGGTGAGAAAGGTGCACGATTGTAGAAAAAGGAGAAGCAAATTCAAAAGATACGAAGGGGCGGGTGAAGAAGGAAAACATAGAAGAAGGGAAAAGGAAAAAAGGAACACGCAAAAGAAATAAGAGATAAGAAACGAATAGTTGACTAGAAGCCGAGAGACTTCAGTCAAAAAGGACAGAATAGGTATCCAGAATAAAGAAAATAACATGGGGAAACGGGAAGCCACGAAAGAAGACAGACAGCCAGACCAGCAAGGACATCTGAGGACAACCGAAACCTCTGGGTAAAAAAAAAAAAAAATACAAAAGAAAAGAAGGAGCTTAATATATGAATAAATCGGGAAAAAACAATTACATATCAAACAAAAATAAGAAGAACAATGAACATTAAACAAAGAGACAAAATGCTGCCATGAGGACCATGTAATGCTCAACACTTACCAGACATAAGGGATAGCCGTGAACAAAGGGGATGGAACGGGAGAACAAGGAAGAGGGAGGCATCTGGGTAAAAGGTCAATTCAGGAAAGGGACATCTGTGGAGAAAAACAAGGAAATAATCACATAATGAAATATTGACTGAAAAGGCTAACAAGGCATAGTGATTGAAAAGGGATAACAGCAACAAACTATAGAGATAGTGAGAAGAAAAACAAATATCTTCAGAAAAATTGAAACAAAGTCATTACTCTTGAAAGACAAAACATAGGACAGATCAACACTGTTGCTCATGGCCCTCCAAAGTCCATCTCGTCTCCTTTATGGTGAGAAATAAACTGCCTCAGGTCTTCAGGACGATCAAAAGAGTAGGACCTCTCTTTATAAGTAACTTTGAAAAAGCAGGGATGAACTAGGCCGTATCTGGCATTCATGGATCGTAGAGCCGGGCGAAGAGAAAGAAATTCCTTGCGTTGAGCTGCAGTGGCACGGGCCGCATCTTGAGAGATTAAAACCTTTTGACCTGACCATAACATCTGCTTCTGTGATTTCGCCGCTGAAAGAACCATTAACAGTTCAGTATATTCCAAAAGTAAACCGATTATCCCTCTAGAGCGATTTACTGACGATGAAGAAGATGAGCCCCCGGTTTTAGGGCCAATGCAGTGGGCCTGCTGTAAACTGAGAGTAGAGCCATCCTTAAGGCCGAAAATTTTAGGAATATGGATTTTGAGGAAGGCAAGCATGTCGGACCCCTACTCACCTTCAGGAATACCATAAATTTGAAGGTTATTGCATCTGTTGCGATTTTCTAACTCCTCCATCTGCATCTTGAGGTGTGCAATCTCTTTAGACATCTTCTCAACTTGAGGTATCACGTCTTGAGTATCGCTGATCCTCTGTTCCAAAGCAGATATTCTTAAGTCCAAGCTGGACCATTTCTCATCCAACTTTTGAAGTGTAGCATTAGTTTCAATAACAAAAGGCTTAATCAGCTTTATTTCTTCCATAAGATCTTCCATTGTTATGGGTAATTGCGACTTGGTAGGCGAGTTAGGTTCTTTCTTTTGACGTTTAGGGGGAGCTCCAGGATTGGGTTCCTTGTGTGTGGAGGACATAGTTGTCTGGAGAAACTTCTGATCAGGAGAGGCCGAGGATTCCATGCAAGTGAAAGAACGAAGGTAGTGAGGCTTTCAAAATATATATATATTGACTTGCAGTTTCCTACAGCATATAGGACTCTGCACAGGTGTGCTGCACGGTCAAGGGGGCGGTGCTGACTCGCTACCACGAGATCAGATAAGGCGGCGCCCTGCAGCAGAGTGTATTCCTTTAATGGAGGTTTGTGGCGCTGACGACGGCCAAACACCGGCCAGAAATGCATCCGCCTTTGTTACCATTAAAGAACCTCCAACAGTTCCCCTGGGTCTCTGCTCGTCTTTTGAGAGGAGTTTCGTGGCAAGTATCTGTGCATCGGCCAGTGATGCATTCCAGAGACCCCTGCTTCGCTATGGGCTTGAACGACACTGGCACCCTTGTGGCAGCTCCTTGCCACAACAAACTTTTCTTCAAGTGCTCCTTGAACAGTTCAAGTCCGCCTTGGCGCCCGGGGAATAACGTTGGTGGTGATCAGGATATCCAGACCTCGCTTTGGGCTGCCTGCACGGTCAGTGTAGTCCCTGCCGTACTTACCCCTGGAACCCGAGGCTGAGGTGGTACTGGGGAGCCGAGGAGGACATTTGATGGATAACCAACCTGGAAATTTTAAACCGCTACACTTTGGTTTTCTTTTTCCTTTTTTTGGGCACATTTTGCTGTAATTTTGCCGAACACAGTGGATCTTCACGACTCGATCCATCCCCCTGAGCAACACCCCCGGGGACCCGCTACACAGGATTCTGGGACTTGCAGTTTCCTACAGCATATAGGACTCTGCACAGGTGTGCTGCACGGTCAAGGGGGCGGTGCTGACTCGCTACCACGAGATCAGATAAGGCGGCGCCCTGCAGCAGAGTGTATTCCTTTAATGGAGGTTTGTGGCGCTGACGACGGCCAAACACCGGCCAGAAATGCATCCGCCTTTGTTACCATTAAAGAACCTCCAACAGTTCCCCTGGGTCTCTGCTCGTCTTTGAGAGGAGTTTCGTGGCAAGTATCTGTGCATCGGCCAGTGATGCATTCCAGAGACCCCTGCTTCGCTATGGGCTTGAACGACACTGGCACCCTTGTGGCAGCTCCTTGCCACAACAAACTTTTCTTCAAGTGCTCCTTGAACAGTTTAAGTCCGCCTTGGCGCCCGGGGAATAACGTTGGTGGTGATGAGGATATCCAGACCTCGCTTTGGGCTGCCTGCACGGTCAGTGTAGTCCCTGCCGTACTTACCCCTGGAACCCGAGGCTGAGGTGGTACTGGGGAGCCGAGGAGGACATTTGATGGATAACCAACCTGGAAATTTTAAACCGCTACACTTTGGTTTTCTTTTTCCTTTTTTGGGCACATTTTGCTGTAATTTTGCCGAACACAGTGGATCTTCACGACTCGATCCATCCCCCTGAGCAACACCCCCGGGGACCCGCTACACAGGATTCTGGGACTTGCAGTTTCCTACAGCATATAGGACTCTGCACAGGTGTGCTGCACGGTCAAGGGGGCGGTGCTGACTCGCTACCACGAGATCAGATAAGGCGGCGCCCTGCAGCAGAGTGTATTCCTTTAATGGAGGTTTGTGAAATCTCAGACCCTAAATCAGATTTGGTGCCGGGAAATGGACTATAAGAAAGGGAGCTCAAGGCCACCAAAAATGTCAACTGTCAAGCAGGCAGTCGGGCTGTTCAAGGAGGAGAGGCTCTGCAAGACTTCTGCATGTGACAGGAGGTTAAGGCCTGCTAGTCTAGCAGCTAGGTGAGTTGACCTCATCCAGGAACATCCAATAGCACCTTTCCCTGGGGCCTGGGGCAGCAGTGCCTGCTGCTTGCCAAGGCCAGTGAGCCCTGTGAAGAAGAGGAGAATGCTAGAAGGAAGGAGGTCCAGTGGGGGATCATTCTTAGGGGATCCTTGTAGTGAGGTGTGAGGAGACAGCTGCTGCACTCTGCTCGGGTTGGTGAGGGGGTCCCTGTGAAGTAGGAGGGATCAGTAGCACAGCTGTGCTTATTAGGCCCTTGGCCATAAACGGTTTGTATATTGGCAACCCCGTAAGCCAGAAGTAGCTAATGGGAAGTTAGCTGTGCTGATCAGGGTGCTGGCCGTGTGTGGTGTGTAAGTTGATGACCCAGTATTCTGGCTACTAAGGGGGGGTACTGTGAAGAGGAACCTTTTGTTGTGTTGTTCGCCCCATCGCCGGAGTAAGGTGCAGGTGTGTTGACCAAGTATGGCAGAGGGCGCACCCAGATAACCCAAGGATCGTGGCTTGGTTGGTGCTATCATCATGAGGAGAGGCTGCCCTTGTGACCTGTGCAGGCCTGAGCCCAATTGAGGACTCCAACCAGCAGCTGACGAACCCCTCCCACCACCCATGGGGACAACCAAAGGAAACTTACTGTCACACCTGAGAAGCACTGAGGACACCCAGCCATGGCTCCTGCAGAGACACGTGTGTGATACTCACCGAAGGCAATAATGACAAGGGAGGATCCTTTTTGTGTCACACACTCTTACTATCAGCACTGTATATCAATACATACCATATATTCTTAAAGGGAAATTCGCCATTCACTTTCATGCACACTACTGTCTTAACACTGAACACTGTTTAATGAAAAAATGTTTAATTTATTTAATATAATCAAACCTTTACATGTCCATTTTTTTTTATCATAATTCAAAACATACTGTAGTCAATATATTATTGATATCTTTCAATATGGTATCTGTAGGAAGGTAGGATCCTTCTGCATGTGTACCTCCATTTTTTGCCTGGTGCTAAGCTGGTTTTTGACTAGTCTGACTGGGATCTTGCTAATCTGGACCCCAGTCTATCTGCTTTCTCCCTAAACTGTTGTGTTCATTACCTAGGTACATCCCAGATTGGATACTGGGGCACCCTTTTCAGTCTCTAGTGTATGGTACCCGTGTACCCAGGGCACAGGTACCCCAGAGGTCTACCATGGGCTGCAGGTATTATGCCACGCATGAGAGACCATTCAAAATTGAACTACAGGCCTGCCATTGCAGCCTGTGTAAGTTGGTGCATACACCACTTACGAAAGATATAGGTTTCCTATATCTAAGGGTCACTGCACTTAAAACCTATGTCACCCCTCAAGCAGGCCTTTACAATCCTGAGGTCAGGGTGCTTGGTTCTGACCAGAGACACATTTCTACCCTCCTACTTCTGAGCCAAGCTCGAGCAGGGGAAGAGAGAACAATAGGCATCCTGTCACAGGGAGGTGTGACCACCTCCCAGACAGGATTTGGTCTATGAGGGCTGAGTGGGTGCACTTGCCAGCGCCTGAGAGTCTGCATGAGGGGCACATTTGGTATCCCTGTGCATAGTCCAGTTCAAACCAGTCTTGGGAGCCATTGGCTCCTGCTCTGGCACGAAAGTGGACAAAGGACATGGAAGTAACCTCCCCCTGTCCAGACACTTCCCTGGGAGGGTCCCCTGAATATTCCCAACCCTTTTCTTAGGGTACTTAAGGGCTTACCTGGATGTAGGTCCATAGATTTGTCGTTCACAAGATTCAGAACTGAAACCACTGCACTTCAACCGTCTGGGCAATCTGGACTTCGCTGGACTTCATTTGGGCCTGACTTCGTCTCCCTCTCAGTCTGCTGTTTTTTCTGTGTCCATGCACCATACAGGATCCATATAGGGCCTGTGGAGCATCCAAGACACTGGAAAATAAACTCCCTTGGAATGAAGGAGTCACTCCCCTGCATTCGCAGGCACCGCAACACTGCTGACCGGTCTGCTGATCTCGAGCTCCTATGGACTCTAAAGGGTTCAACAACACAGGAGGTGGGTTTCTACGTCCCTCAAGGTCCGAGCTGCCCTTCACCCAGTTTGAGGTCAGAATCCCTGGTGGGGGCTCCAATACCCAAACCCCTGTGCACCTCGTACTTTTACAAGTGCAAATGCTTGTTGGCAATTCTGCCGCAAGTGCATTGGGCTCCAAGTTGCCCCAACCTCTGGTAACTTCTGCAAAGATCTTAAACCACATCACACCGTGTGCTCCGTGGCCTGTTGTTTTGTAAAGCTGCCCGAGGTCCTCCTGCGACTCCAGTGTCCAATGTGATGTCCTTGCTATAGTATTGTATGCTTTGTGTATATCTCCATGTGGGAGATACTGGAACATACTAGAGAGTATTATATAATAAATACATATTTATATAAAATACCTTGTGTGGTTCTCTTTCATGTAATCTATACTATAAGATTGCATTCTGTCTAAACAAGCTGCTTTACACTCCTTCAAGACTAAGCTTGAAGGCTGCTCTCCACAGCTACCATTTGGATAGCTTTCTAAGGTTGTCGGAGACCTCTAAAATCACCATAAGGGTTGTCTGGACTGGTGCAGGGTGCCCAATTACATTAGTGGGCATTATATACCAGGCCAGCCTCTCACAGTATCAATTTAAAAACTTTTTTTTAAAAAACATTGTTCATGCTATAAGCAAAATGTAATCACTTCAACAATCTCACTATTACAATAAGCACGTTTTTTTATTATAAAAAATAACTTCTCTGATCTACAAAATTGCAGAACTGACAATAGCCGTAATATACAACGAAAAACAGATTTCATCACAACAGCCACGGCAGCCACCGCACCTGCGAGAAAGACACTCTGGGAGACTCAAGTCAGACAATCTCTGCTTGTGCGGGTAAGACTAATCGAAGGGCCGGATGGCTCTAGTGAAACTTGTCTGCCAGATAGTGCTTAGGTGCTGGAACACATTTGACTTTCCTAACAGAGTCGGACTGGCACTCCTGAGACTTGTGCTGCTAGTGAGGCCTAACCTTAATGCCAACTACAGTGTTGGTGACTAACCACTACAGCTAGTGAGAGGGAAGTGGAACTCAGGGACCTGACTATTAAACACTAGAGCCCTGACCTCAGGAGGCTGTGTGCATTGTTTCACTTTATGGCCATTTATAAATACCATTTTGCCATAGAATTTGACTGAATAATCATTGACTGTTGCTATTAAACGTACTATGAGTTGTGAGGCTGTGTTTACTCCCCTGTATCTACCTCTCACCGTGAAACCTTGGAATCCTCGATCCCCGTTACCACTGAGAGTCAATTGCTGAAGGGGTACTTTACCTAGTTGCTCAGGATCCAAAGTAAGCCAGGCCCCAGGACATTAGGAATAAAAGGTCTCCACCCCAATGGTTTGGCCCAGTAATTCTTGCTTGCCCTGTGGGCCTCTGAAAAGGGTCCTGACAATCCCATATGATTCCTGAAGTGACTAAGCATTGATTTTCGTCTAACACTGCTTGGACCTTATATGTATTTTGAGCTTAAATTGGCATTCTATCCCCACCATCTGATAAAAGTACACCTTGACTCTTTGACCTCGCTACCCATTGATGGTCAATCCATAAATATGTGTTGGGTGTGCTAATCACCCGAGGGGTATCCAGGCAATGTGTGGATGGGGCTAATCAAACAGTCAGGTCTTGTGGCCACTCCTGAATTCGACGAGGGAGGTGGAGGTTCGGAGGTGGATGGGGAGGTCATTCCAGGCTTTGGTGGTGAGGTGGGAGAAGGAATGTCCACCTGCTCGAGTACGGTGGGTGCGGGGAGTGGAGGTGAGGGCCAGGGGGTGGACTGTAGGTGGCTGGTGGAATGTCCGGTTATTGTATAGGTATCCTCGTCACGTGTTGAGGAGGGCTTTTTGGAGCTGTGCGTGAGCAGCTTGAAGTGGCATCTCTAATTGGTGGGGAGCCAGTGCAGGTGACAGAGGTGGGGGGGAGTGTGGGATCATCTGGGTAGGTCCAGGATGATTCTTGCTGCTGTGCTCTGGATTGTTTGGAGGACTTGAGGAGGAGGGTGGTGGTTCACTTAGAGGGTGTTCCCGTAGTCAAGTCAACTAGTGATGAGGGCCTGTGTGAGGGTTATTCTGGTGTTGGTTGGGATCCATCTGGAGACTCTCTGGCATATTCTGAGGGTGTTGAAGCAGGTGGAGGAGGCCGAGTTGACCTGTCGTCTCATGGAGAGTTTGCTGTTGAGGATGATGGAGGAGTTGCGAGCGTGAGGGTGGGTGATGGTCCAAGGGTGGAGGGCCATCAGGACTCGTCCCACGGTCGTGGGGTCTTCCAAAGAGAACTTCAGTTTTGTCGGTGTTGAGCTTGAGGCAGATGGCTCTCATCTAGTCGCCGATGTCAGTCATAGCGTTCTGGAAGTTCCCTCAAGTGGTGTATGTGTCTTCGGAGAGGGAGAGCATGAGTTAGGTGTTGTTGGCGTAGGAGATGATGTTGAGTCCGTGGCTGAGAACAATGGGTGCTAGCAAAGTCGTGTAGATGTTGAACAGTGTGGGGCTCAGTGAGGAGCCCTGGAGTACGCCACAGATGATGCTCTTGGGGTTGGAGATGTATGGCGGGAGGCGGATTCTTTGAGTGCATCCAGTGAGAAAAGAGGGTATTAGCTTGAGGACATTGCCGTAGATTCTGATGTTGTGGAGTCTTTGGATGAAGAGATGGTGGGAGACTGTGTCGAAGGCAGTTGACAGGTCAAGGAGGATCAGGGCTGCAGACTCGTTGTCGTCCGTGGCAGCTTTAAGGGTTGGTTTCTGTGCTGTGGTTAGACTGGAAGCTGGATTGGGAGGGGTCGAGCAGGTGGTTGGATTACTAGTAGTCTGGGAGTCAGTGGTTGACGGCTTACTCCAGTACCTTGGTCGGGAAGGGGGGGAATGAGATGGGCCGGTACTTCTTGAGGTGGATGGGTCCGCTGTGGGTTTCTTCAGATGTGGTTTTACTTCGTCATGCTTCCATGTTTCCGGGAAAGTGGCTGATCTAATAACTGAGTTGATGATGCTGGTGAGCAGGGGTCTGATTTCTTTGTGTCCGAGTTTAGAGGCGAGGTGGGGGCAACGGAATATATGGTCAAATTCGAAAGAGAGGGAAATGGCCAATTCCAGGAGTTTATGGTAGTGTCTGGGTTCTGTGGTTCCAGGAGCCAATGCAATGCTTTTTTCAAAAGTTGCTGAATCGTTCTTAAGTTACAAAGACTCGAAACACAGGCCTGACAAGCTGATTTCTGTGTTTATGGGTGGACAACATTGGTGGAGCATCTGTGACTGCATTCAGTCAGGCAATGTGTCCATACATCAGTGAGTAGCACTAAACACATAGAAAAACATTGTGCAAAAGATATTACAGTCTGACATACTTAATTGCTAAAATATGTTTGCTCAAAATATTTGTAACATCTACAAAACTACATATGTGTCTGCATATGCATCAAATTTAACAGCAGTCTGACCTAGCCAATATATATCAAAACAACTGGGTAATATGCCATGCTGATGTGTGAGAGGAAAACGGTTTAGACCTGTGAGTGAGTTAAGGATTCCTTTAAATGAGTGTAAATGAAGAACATTCCAAGTATATGCGATTACTTACTGCTAATCTTCATTACTCTGTGGATTATCCTGTAATTCCATAACATTCTTCTTAACTCCCCTTTTCTCTTCAACCCAGCTTTCTCATCCAGTTGCAAATAATAATTCAACACTCTATTGAATCTTTCCAATTACGTTAATAACTTTAGCATCACTTGACTCTGTTCTCCCAAGACATTCCATAATAGAACAGTCGCTTGGAGGGACATTAGGATACAACAGCGAGCACTCTAGTAATGTGACAGGAGGGCATGTGAGTGCAGAATGTGGAACTGGTCTGTGTGTAAAAAACATTCTAGTAGCATCTTTGAGTGGGGGCATTCTTGGTGTGAATGAGGAGCATTCTAATGTAAATGAATGTTTTTTAGGCGTGGCTGTGGTTAGAGGATATTCTTGCAGTGAATGTATGGAATGGACAATCCACAACTCCTAGGTAGTTCAGACCTGACACTTTAAATTGATCAATGTTTTGCAACAAGTTTCTGTGTTGACCTACAAGGAAAATGTAGTACACCTTCCCAGTTGTCAATCGTTCATATTAAGTTCAGAGTAAAACTTTGCGATTACCCATCCCCCTTAGTAAATGAGTCCGTTTGTGAGTGGGTGAGCCTTTCCAATACTAACCCCACTACAAACTCAAAGCAGAGATTTCAGGTTGTCTCATGTTGGTCGCAAGTAGCACATTCAGCTCTTAATTTTTAATTCAGGTACTTTTGCTTTTGATTTTACCATTATAAGCCCTAGCTCAGACCTCGAGTGCTGGAATGCACAGAAAACTACACACAAAGGGACAAGGAGCTACTTGACAATACAAATAGAGATCTCTTGAAAATGATTTGGGAATGTGTTTCCCTGCAGAAATTATGAAGAAACCGTGGTCAAAGGGGTGTGTCTATTGGGAACATCTGGAGTGATGGGTCCAGACATAGGGACTTATCTAGAGTTTGGCAGATGGCATACTACATCAAAACGTGGTGGGTATCCTGCCCACCGTATTACAGGTGTTATAGACTGCAATGCACTTGTAGGACGAGACTTTATAAATAAATAAATAAAATAAATATACAACCGTTTTTAGCGGCCACAAACGAAAATCGAGCCGTTTGCGACTGATAAAAAGGGTTATGGCACGTACAAATCCTATTTTGTGAGTCAGTAACCTATTACCAACTTGC
This sequence comes from Lissotriton helveticus, assembly GCF_964261635.1. Taxonomy (NCBI): domain Eukaryota; kingdom Metazoa; phylum Chordata; class Amphibia; order Caudata; family Salamandridae; genus Lissotriton; species Lissotriton helveticus. Next base: position 833,055,999 of record NC_136070.1, read on the forward strand.
ATAATAGCATTTGTGAGTTGCTATTAGGAAGGGATGGGCTAAGGGCATCCCTTCCTAATAGCGAGTCAAAGGGGGATGTATGAATGTTTTTCGACCGCATTAATCATTCGCAAATAGGAAGAGGTCCCATAGGGACCCCGTCCCCTATATGAATGGAGGCACCAACATTTTCCAGCTCAGTCAGTAGTCCGACAGACCACTACCTGCCTTTCAAAAAATTAAAAGTAAACGTTTTTTTTTCTTTTAAAAGCTTATTGTTTTCCTTTAAGGCAAAAGGGCTGCACTTGAAAAAGAAAAGTGCTTTATTCAAAAAGCAAACACAGACATGGTGGTCTGCTGTCCTCAGCAGGCCACTATCCCTGTGTTATTGGCGATTTCCAATGGGTCTCAAATTGTAACCTGCCTCATGAATATTGATGAGGCAGGTCAATTGCGACCTCTTTGGGAATCGCTAAATGTGTCTAAGACACATTAGTACATTCCGTTTTGCAATTCGCAAATTGCGATCCGCAAAATATCGCAATTTTCAATCCACAAAATGGAATGGTCGTACATCGGGCCTGTAATATGGCAAACAAGACATCTGCCATGTTTGTGATGGAGCATCTTTATCACCAAACTATAAATAAGACCCTAAGTTCTGTGAGGCAGGGTGCTGTTGTCGGTGATTCCTGTTGGGCGATGTAACTAGTGAGTGAGACGATGGACGTGGGCAATGTTCACTTAGCACCCGGCACTATCCAAGGCATCACAATGTCCATTCAATTATGTAGATTGTCAGGCATTGCCTAATACCACTGGCACTCAGCTAGTCAATAAATCTTAATTCGGCTGAAGCAGCCATAAAAGAAAACAAAGAACAATCATTCAATACATTAAAAACATCACATAACAGATCCATAAATCTTGTAAATACATGGGGTAAATGCATTTCTAGTAGGCTTAAAAACTACTAAGTAAACCTCCATAATTTCCCGAAATTCAAAGCCATAGCTTTCAAATAAACACACTTCCTACAATTCAGCATCTGGGAGCGCTTCCTAACACCAATTCGAATTTACAAAAAAACATTATCACAGTATAAATTAGCCAACTGGACATTATTTTTAAAAAACAAATCCTAAAAGACCAAGGACCACCGGCGCTCATTTTTGGGGGGGTTGGAACTTATTTTTCACCATTAGGCTATGACCCAGAGCAAGAAAGACAAAGGCAGAAAATGGAGAACGATGGGAAGAGAAAAATATGAAAACATTTAAAAAGGGAGAAAGCAGTGGTGAAAAAGAACCTGCAAGAGCAGAACAACGACAGAGCAAGTGTATGGTGAAAGAAGAAAATGCATGAGGAAACTTTGGGCCCCTGCAACTATTTTACTACAAATTCATCATAGGTGACCACGTGTCAGTCACTACTATTTAGAAAACATAGACACACGTTTGAAATCTACATAGGCTGCAGCTTGATTTAAAGTACTCAGCTTCTAGTTTTGCACTAAAATATCAAACAACCAAAAGGAACGGAAATCGGTTGTCTCGACTCGTGTTTTTTCGCTTGCCCTTTTCGCTTTGTTGCAGGAGCATAGAACCCAGGGATATCTCTGTGGATTGTTCAGACTAGGGCTGCTCACCTCTATACAACCTTGATGAAGAAGCTTTCATCCCATTCCTCCGCCCCTCCTGCAATAATTACCGGTCTCCGGGGGCTGGGGGCGGGGGGTTTGGCTGGAAGCGGGGGGAGGGGAAGGATGCGGACAGCACAAGTCATCCACAGAGCATGCCGGTTGCCATGGCGACCAGACAGGGATTCTGGCCTTCCTGGTCCAGCCATGCTTTGTAGAGTTTCAAGTTGACGTCCATCCAACTGAAAGTTCCGTCTCTTAAAAGCCAGGCAGAATCGTCCCATTCCGCTTTGACGGTCGATTTCGCGCCACTCGGCGGATGTGTGCCCCGCCCGGAGTCTCTTTCCAAAGACCCAGTTGAGCCCGAGTGACGAGGCCCGTGGGTCAGGGCTTGGCGCACTTTCCTAATTCCAGGCAATTTCAATTCAATTATTAGCTTGCAGATATTTAAAAGAGATTGCCCGGCTGCAATCGATGTCCAATTAGCAGCGTGCGTGGAGTGTAATGGCTTTTTCAATTGTGGCATGCGCTTGAATCATGGCGCGCGGGCCTGTAATTAATCCTACGACGCGCGCAGACTGCGAATGACTCTCCCGCCGCCAGCCCACCGAAACACTTGTTTAAAAATGCAAAGCCGCTGGAAAACAAAGGTGGAAGAGGGGGCAGAGTCGTACAACCCCTTCTGAGGAGAGGTCGAAGGCAAGCCGAGTGTCTGAAGAAGGCCTTCCCCTGGGGAAGATGCTCCCTCCCACCACCAGGCGCCCCCTGCCCTGTTCACCACACTGTCTCTTTCATCTAATTCCTGTCAGCTTAAAGTACCAGCAACCAATCCAGCTGTCAGGTAAGCACAAGACATAGGTGTCCACGTGTCAGTACCATTTAGCAAACAGTATCTCCATCTGTCTTTTATGTGTAACATGGAACCCCTACACTACTGTCAATACAAAGCCTGCTTCCACAACCGTCCAGTAAAGAGTGCCCCCCCCCCAACCCCGCCAACGGTATTCAGAGAGTGTGAGCAGGGCCTAGGAAAATATGTGATGTTGCATCTGAGGCGTTTTCGGCACAATAACGCCCCATCGGCCACATAATTTGACGAATTCAGCAACAAAAAAAATTCTAGCTCAAACAAATCAAAAGTTACAGAAAAAATATCCACGGTCTGGGCCTGTCAGAAAAGTAACGCACGTTTGAGCAATTTACACTTTGGAGTAAGTTTACTATTCCAGCCCTTTGCACAGCAATTGGCTTACTCTTCTGTGGGTCGGTGAAGTCCCTCCCTAAACCAGTCCCTGACCCTCGAAAAATCCATGTTACTCCTCCCTAATCTCATTGCCTTTTGTAGTAAGGCTGACACTTTTCCCACCCACTTTCTCCAGTCACTGTCACATATACTCCTAAGGGGCTGATTCCGATCTTGGTCGGTCAGCCCTCCGAGACGTGTCAGTAGCCTTACCTTACGGACGAACCGTACCAGGAGCGGGACCGTCCGGGCGAGGAAGTACGATGCGGAAAGGTGCCAAATTCCCGACCGATCCGCACGCTCCGACTCCATCATCAATTTCCGTCCAAGCCTGACCCGGAAACACTCACTTCACGCCGCTCGGCAACCTAAACACTGCTACTTCCGGCCGGTTACGTACGATGCGCAGTTCCTACGTTCCGGACGGGTCGCCAAGTAAAATACGTCACAGCACCCGGAAGAGCTGCATATCAACTCCGATTCGCGCCATTAACCCATTCCACGGATTCGAAACTGAGCAACCAGCAACGGATCGATACAGAGCATGAATCCAATCGCGCAGTTCATACCAGTCCAGTACATATATGACCGGATCAGGAACAGATGCGGACGGCACAGACGGTAAGCCGGACACCCACCCCACAAACAAATCCAGGGGGTGCAGACCCTGTCCACCATTACCACACCTCCTTAGGGAATCCATGGCCACCACTACTGCCACCCCACCCATAGGGGCATGTTACCCACCACCACTGCTACCCCACCCATATGTGTCATGTTGCCTATCACTGATGCCACCCCACCCATATGTGTTATGTTGCCTATCACTGATGCCACCCCACCCATATGTGTCATGTTGCCTATCACTGATGCCACCCCACCCATTGGTGTCATGTTGCCTATCACTGATGCCACCCCACCCAAATGTGTGATGTTACCTATCACTGATGCCACTCCACCCAAATGTGTTATGTTGCCTATCACTGATGCCACCCCACCCAAATGTGTTATGTTGCCTATCACTGATGCCACCCCACCCATATGTGTTATGTTGCCTATCACTGATGCCATCCCACCCATAGGGGAATGTTACCCACCCCCACCCCACCCATATGAGTCATGTTGCCTATCACGGATGCCACCCCACTCAAATGCGTCATGTTGCCTATCACTGATGCCACCCCACCCATATGTGTTATGTTACCTATCACTGATGCCACCCCACCCAAATGTGTTATGTTGCCTATCACTGATGCCACCCCACCCATATGTTTCATGTTGCCTATCACTGATGCCACCCCACCCATAGGTGTCATGTTGCCTATCACTGATGCCACCCCACCCAAATGCGTCATGTTGCCTATCACTGATGCCACCCCACCCAAATGTGTTATGTTGCCTATCACTGATGCCACCCCACCCACATGTGTTATGTTTCCTATCACTGATGCCACCCCTCCCAAATGTGTTATGTTGCCTATCACTGATGCCACCCCACCCATATGTCTTATGTTGCCTATCACTGATGCCACCCCACTCATAGGGGTATGTTACCCGCCCCCACTGCCACCGCACCCATATGTGTCATGTTGCCTATCACTGATGCCACCCCACCCAAATGTGTTATGTTGCCTATCACTGATTTCACTCCACCCAAATGTGTTATGTTGCCTATCACTGATGCCACCCCACCCAAATGTGTTATGTTGCTTATCACTGATGCCACCCCACCCATAGGTGTCATGTTGCCTATCACTGATGCCACCCCACCCAAATGTGTTATGTTGCCTTTCACTGATGCCACCCCACCCATAGGTGTCATGTTGTCTATCACTGATGCCACCCCACCCAAATGTGTCATGTTGCCTGTCACTGATGCCACCCCTCCCAAATGTGTTATGTTGCCTATCACTGATGCCACCCCACCCAAATGTGTTATGTTGCCTATCACTGATGCCACCCCACCCATAGGTGTCATGTTGCCTATCACTGATGCCACCCCACCCAAATGTGTTATGTTGCCTATCACTGATGCCACCCCACCCATAGGTGTCATGTTGACTATCACTGATGCCACCCCACCCAAATGTTTTATGTTGCCTATCACTGATGCCACCCCACTCAAATGTGTTATGTTGCCTATCAATACTGCCTCACCCACCCATTGGTGTCAGTGTGGCAGGCAATATAGACACTCCCACCCATAGGGAGGATGATGCGACACACATCATCAAACATCAACCACAGGCATGTCAGCCAAATACATTTCACTACAACATCATGCCAACAGTGTGTAGTGCCTGAAAAATACCCCCAACGGTGAATTTGAGTTATGACACACAATGTAACTACCATCACATGTGTGAAAATCCTCCATCAGTGTGTACATCCAATGTAAAATGTGTGGACACAAACTGCAGCTAAAGTTGAGCATTGTGGCAAAGGGTGAAAATCACCTATCATCACAGTGACCACAAGGTAGGTGTCATAATGGAAATAGCAGCACATGCAAAACAGTATGTATGGTTCCTGGGCATGTCAGCACAATACCTGTACAGTCAACCTTCATCTACCATCCAATGTATGCACTGGTGACATACACCTGGGTACGGTATTGCCCCTTAAGTCACCTGCACATAGACAATACATATGTCTACCACGTTGCACAGAGGACGCAGTTGACTTTACACCAATGATGACCACACCTGCATGTACAGTGGAGACGGCACAACAGTCAGGGAAATTGTCAAATTGGACATTGTGAAGCACATCATATGTGCATGGGTGCAAGCCACAGATGTGGCCATGCCAATTAAATGTTACCATCCCTGTGCCAAATTAGTTAATCATGACACACCCACTCATCTGCAAAGGATGACATGGATACCAATCTGAACATGAAACACATCTCATGGGCCACATGGAGTACACATCAACACCTCAGTAACAGACATTTGTAAATCCTGCATCATCACACCAAGGTCAGGCTAAACAGCATCAACAAAATCTACAGCTCAATCAAATGCACAAGGAGAACAAAAAATGCTTTAATCAGCAATCTGCCATCTGGAATGGAAAATCAAAAATGAAATGTAGTCCAATGTCCATTAGAAATTCAAAAGTCCAATGATAGTGTCAGTGACACCAGTCACCCATTGCTTGCCTGTACTGATAAGGACAGGGGAAATCCACTCTGAGGGGCATACATGGGGCAGGCCAGGCACCACAGGGACAGGATCAGGGCTTAGTAGGAGGTTGGGAAGGGGTGCTGGGTGCAGGAGAGTCAGTGGCAACTGCAGTGGAGGGGTCTGACATGGGTTGTGCCGTCTTTGCAAGTAACAAGGGCCCCCTGATGAGTTCCAATTTCTAGGACAAGTTAAGACAATGTGTGAAGAAAATTCCTAGACAATCAATAATACATAACATCAATATCACTGTTGTGTCCAAAATAGTCAATGTAAGGCTAATAATATGTATACAATAAACTGAACAATAAATGTTAAAAAAATATAGAGGTGGTTTATTCATGAGAACTTATTCATATCATAAAAAATACATAATGTAAATACACAATTCATTTTACATACATATATAAAAAACACAATACATTGTTTATAAAAGCATACAATACTATAATACAGTGGCAAAATCAAAATTATGTTTCTGCTTTTCACTTTTCGACACGCGTTTCGGCGTATGTCACACCTTCATCAGGAAAATGGAGAAGAAAAGCCACGTTTCCTACAATTAAAAAGCAATTCTTAAAACTTTATGTATAATTCATCTTACAGTATATACTTAAGCCATTACATTGAGTTGACTAGACACAATTCTATATGATAATAGGGAATGCCTTCCGAAGTTTAACAGGCTAACATCACAGCTCTATATATATTGGATACAAAGGACTGTACATTATTCATAAAAAAGAGGGTTTTTATAAATATATCGCAACCGGATGTCTAAAGCAACTGATCTGAAAAAGACTATCCAGTGTTGACAAAAGCAATAATTTATAAACATATCGCAACCAAGTACCTAATAGCAATTGTCACATAGCGAGTTACTGAAGAATAAAGAGTGTAGATGAAAGACACCCAAACGGCCCAAGGTGGTTGATGAATAGAGGTTGATTGAAGAAACTAGTGAGTGCCAAAAATGATTACCTATGAGAAACTACCTGGCCTTCTGGTTGCAATCAGCTGGAACAAAGATGGGCAATGTCACAGGTGAAGAGGCTTCTAAAAATATGAAAGGGAATATATATATATATGTCATGTTTGATATATAGAGTGGGAATGGTATGTTTTAAGAGATAAATGATTTGTAAGTGTACCTATTCTGTGGAGTATTGGGCCTCTGAAGATAAAACATTAGGCGTCGCGGTCCAAGGTGATGTAATAACAGAAGATATCAAGGAAATGTATACAGTATTTCAGTCTATAGATTACAAACAGAACAAAATAGAATAAAAAGGGATTAATATATAGAATAGAATGATATCGGCTGGTGGTGAGGTCCAATGAGTGATGGATAGTTACCTTAATATTTAGTAGACGAAGGGTCCTGGCGGCAATAAAAAGCCCAAAATTGTATGATGTGACGGAGCAGAGTGTTTTGTTCTACGTGGGTGGTAGAAACATATAAGGCAAATTGTCCTATTAAAAAAAGACTGTTAGACCTGGCACCTTGGCGTGAGTCTCCCTTCCACTTTTTGCTGATGTGCCTCAGATGTTTTGCTGGTGTTTGCTGCTCAGGGCACTGCGCCACGGCCGATCCGTGCCGCAGTGCAAGTGCTCCCAATGTAAAGTGTATCCGTAATTGATTTCCACGATTGGCTTATTTGGTTTACTGGCTGTCCCCAGTAAAGTGCACGAGAAGTGCCGGGGCTTGTAGATACAAATGCCGCTAGTGGGCTTGCAGCGCTGGTTGCGCCACCCACAGAAGCGACCTCGTAACATATGTCTCGGGTCCGCCATTGCAGACGCCATGTACAGTCTCGTACCGTCACGCTGACTGCGCAAGTGCCCACACTTGCCAGTCCCTAAACCTTCCCTTGACTTCATATCAGTCACCCCTATGGTAGGCCTACGGGCAGGGTGCGTTGTAAGGATAAGGTAGGACAAGCCTAGAGTGTGGCATGTCCTAATAGTGAATTACCGCCCTTTTCGTTCTTCACTGTTGAAGGGCTACCTGTTCTCTTAGGCCAGATGAGCTGCCGGAATTATTACACGCTATAGTCCCGGCAGGCTCAGGGAACACGGTGGCATGTCAAGTTTAGTATGCCTGAACTCAGAATAATAAAATACTTCCTTTAGTAAGGTGTATTTTAATATCCTGTGTTAGCAAATGCTACGTTTAGAAAGTTAGCCTTTGCTCACCTAACTATTTCAGCCGCCTCTGCCAGGATGTGTATCTGCTGTCTGGGTTTGTGTGAGTGACAGGGCTGGGGAATTCCAGGGGACAGTCTGGGGCTCCAGGTGGTGAATAGGGTGCTTACACCAGGATGGATGGGCGGAGTAGTCCTTGACGCTGAATAGGGTTGTGCTCCACCACCACAATGCTGGCTCCACCTCCTGCGGAGCGTCTGATGTCCCTGCCCTGCTACCTGAAAGAAGACGGCAGCTTCCTGTAAACAGAGTACTCCAAAACCGGGTTGAACTAGGCTCAGGCCCCCTGGCCTACAAGGACAAAAGAATCTCAGTATAAATATAGGAGTTCCGCTCCTTGCAAAGCAGATCCAGTTTTGACCACGACGAACCTCTGCCTGACGAGCAGGACCAAGAGAAGCTGAAGGACAGAAACCATTCTGTATCCTGTAAGACTGGCCTGCAGTGGTGCCTTGCTGAGAAAGGAGAGGAAAAGACCAGATAGGACTTTGAAGACTTGTGCCTAAGACGATCTCCAAGGGCTTGATCTCAAGCTTGCCCCCTGAACGGAACCCCAGGACCATTGGGTTCTATTCTGCTTGTGACCGTCTGCTGCTGGGCCTTACTTCTTATTCCCTCGCCGGAGTTGTGACCCGGGTGCCTTCGCCCATCCCAAGGTCGTGACAGCTCGGAGCCTGGTTGCCCCGCCGCAGAGAGCCCCGCTCAACCCTGAGTCGCTCTTCGCTTCAGTGCCGGGCCGCCCGCTCTCCTGTCACCTCGTCTGTTAACGGAGCGCGTTGTGTGCCTCTCATCTCCTCCAGCCAGAATCTGCACGGAGCGCATTCCATAGCCTTGGACAGTCCGTACGTCAATACGTACCCGACTGTCTCGCTTTGCCCTCCTGCATACCAAGGCTCGTGCCACACCTCAAGAAAGACCTTCCGTACGTTGGTACCGGAGGCCTGGTGCTGCACCCGTCTGCCCGAGAATGTGATGCCCCTCACAGATCCACGAGTATGACCTGGCGTGCTAAGAAGTAGTACGCCCCGCAGGCCTGAACGGCGCCTCGCCCCATGAGCTGCATCGACCCCGGATCGCCACAACCCTCCACAGTCCTGCTCACCCACCTCGCACCTCGAGGGGGCCCGAGCCGGAGAGATCCTCTGGAGAACCGTCGGCCATGTCCCGGGTCCGCTCTCACCAGTAGCCGCGCCTGAAACGCCTCGGACTTCCACAAGCAAGGTACACTTGAACTCCGTCTCGAGTTCATATCGGATCCAGCGTCCGCAACGTTCTGTTTTCCCTGTCATCGTACCTTGCTGAACAACGAACATTTAAAGACTAATTGCCTATTTAAATCTGGTGGCCTCAAATCGCTAAACGTTATATGGTCTTGTGTTAATCCTGCATATAAGTATATCTTTTATATAAAGTCTACGTATTTTTGATACAACCTTACGACTGGTGTCCATTTGTGGTTGGTCAGTGGGTTTAATGTACGTGATCATAAATGCTTAACTAACTATCACCCTGAGGATTAGCCTTGTCTGCTCGTGCCACACTACCTAGAGGGTGAGCAGGGGTTATTCAAAGGAGTAGTTCCCTTGCCCTGACTAGAGGAGAGGGTCTCTGTTTGTCACAAGTGCATACCTGTGCCAACCAGAGACCTCCGATTCTAACATTGGAGGCAGCGGTGAGGATTCCGAATTTGCATTCATGATTTATGTACAGTGAATTACTGATCACCACGTAGTGAGAGCAGACCTATAACGAAGCCACAGGTTTATTGTCTTGCCAAGAGATCTCGTATCGCTAAACCATGCCTGATTCACTCCCCGTGAGAGCACCCTCTGTTGTCTCTGGACTCGATGATGTTGACTGGGAAGGTCTTGAAAATTATAAAGCCGAGCAGTTGAAAGCCTTATGTTCAAAGTTCCGAGTCGCCCAAACCGGGTGCAAAAACAAAACCCAGACCATCAAGGCACTGAGAGCCTGGAAGGAGTCGAGAGATCCAGAAAACCAGCTGGTGGTGGATCCACCAGACAGCCTTGTCGAGGTACCCCGGGGCCTGTCGTCAGAAGAGCTGGCGGACAGGGCCGCAATCAGAGCGCATAAAGTAGAGATGGCAAGATTGAATGGACAGATGGCGATGGCGGAGAAGAAACTCCAGCTAGAGCACGAGATATGCATCAAAGAATTGGAGCTGAAATCAAAAAGCTTGGACACAGCTCCTGGTGGCAGCACAACGCCTGCGCAGGTAGAGTCAAGGGTCTACGTACCGAAGGAGGTGGTTGCGGAGTATTTTAAGGGGGATGACATAGGGCAGTGGTTTCGGGCCTACGAGGTAGCCATGTCCTCCCACTGGATCCCTGAGAAAGATTGGGGAGCGGGGTTGTGGGGACGGTTCCTGACCGAGGGACGGGATACCCTGCTAGATCTTCCCTCTGAAGAATCTATTTCCTACCCGCACATGAAAGAGGCCCTAATGAACAGATTTGGGTTAACCCCTGAGATGTACCGACAGCGGTTTAGGAATTGTGTGAGGAAGCAAGGGGGTACGTATGTGGAGTATGTGACCTTTTTCTGCAGAGCGCTGGATGGTTGGGTGAAGGGTAGCAGGTGAATGATTCCCAAGGGCTGTTTGATTTAATGGCATGGGAGCACTTGTCGCTTAATTGTTTTCCTGATTTACGCCAGCACCTGATCGATAGTAAGCTGTCCAACCGGAGGAAGCTTGCTGAGGAAGCGGACCGCTGGCTCAGCACCAGGGTCCACAAGGGTCCGGGGAAGACTCAGCCAAAGGTGGGAAGGGTCCCCAGCAGAAGAGTGGGGGGGACAGGGGAAAACAGAGGGTTCCAAAAAGGCCCCCAAAGTAATTCCCAAGGGAACCAAGGGAAAGGTTCTCAGCCTCCTCAAACCCGAAGCCGACCAGGGCCCCGACAGGTAAACCTGTTCAGAGAGGGCCCATCACCTGTTTTAGGTGTGGCGACCAGGGTCACGTTGCCTCTGACCCTAGGTGTCGCCTATTTGCAAAACCCGCACCCTCTGGTGCTCCCCCCAGGCAAATAGCTACTGTTAACTTTGGGGAGGAGATAGCAATCCAAGGGGGTGGAGATCCCGTCCAGATGACCTTAGTCTCGCTAGGAGACAGTGAAATGGTCCCCGAAAACTACCTACCCAGTAACACTAAGAAATATGGATAGGTAGTGACCATCAATGGAAAGAAAGCGGAGGCTCTTCGAGATACAGGAGCCAGTATGACTGCCGTCCTGCAGCACCTGGTGTCTCAAGAGCAGATCGTACCGCACGCCTACTGTAGGGTTGTCAATGCAGACAATTCTGAGAGCCAGTGTCCGATGGCTCAGGTTCCCTTTGAGTGGGGGGGGGTCTCTGGTACTCTGCAAGTCGCTGTGAGGACCTCCATGCCTGTAGATTGTGTGTTAGGGAACGATTTGGAGAACTCCCCTTGGGGAAAGGTGGAGAAATCGACCCATCTGCGGATGGTGGGTCTACCCGACTGGGCGTGCATGACTACACGGTCAATGGCAGCCAGTAGGGGTTTCGAAGAGGTCCTGGAGCCTGAAAGAGAGGCCCAGGAACCGGCCTTAGAGAGAAGGCGCAGGAGGCGCGGACAGTCGGCCCCCGAAGTTCCCACGGCCCAGGAGGAGGCAGACCTCGAGGGGGATGCCCTGGAGCCTATCGGGGAACAGATCGCCAATCTGGGGCACCTGCCTGAGCTGACCCATTGGCAGCAAGAAGGAGGCCCCTCCAGGGAGGAATTCTGCAAGGAGCAGAAAGAATGCCCTTCTCTCGTGGGTATGCGGCAGCAGGCTGCAGACCAGGCCAATGGTGCTCAGTCCGGAAAACACTTGGTCTACTGGGAGAATGACCTCCTATATTCAGAGCCTAAGGCTGCTGAACCTGGGTCAGCCCGTGTGCTGGTGGTACCCCAGAAGTTCAGAGCCTTCCTACTCGGGCTGGCTCACGATGTGCCTTTAGCAGGACATTTGGGGATGGACAAGACCTATGACAGGCTTGTCACCCACTTCTATTGGCCCCAAATGCACAAGAGCTCAGATGCTCACTGTAGGACCTGCCAGACTTGCCAGGCAAGTGGTAAGTGTGGAGGGAGGAACAAGGCCCCCCTCCAGCCATTCCAATGAGTGGGAATTGACATTGTGGGGCCTCTGGACCCCAAGACAGCCATGGGCAACAGGTTCATCCTGGTCTTGGTGGACCATGCCACCCGGTACCCTGAAGCCATCCCTCTGAGGACAGTGACGGCCCCCGTGGTGGGACGAACGCTGATGGGAATTTTCTCACGAGTGGGATTCCCTCTAGAGGTGGTGTCTGACAGGGGCACCAATTTCATATCGAAATATATTAAGTCCCTTTGGCAAGAGTGTGGTGTAACCTACAAGTTCATCACCCCTTACCACCCCCAAGGAAACGGGTTGGTTGAAAGATTCAACCGAACCCTGAAAGGCATGATTATGGGCCTAGAAGGACCAATGAGGCGTAAGTGGGACGTCCTCTTACCATGTCTACTCTTTGCGTACCGAGAGGTGCCACAGAAGTCGCTCGGGTTCAGTCCCTTTGAGCTTCTGTACGGCTACCCGGTCCGCGGACCTCTGAGTCTGGTTCGGGAAGGCTGGTAGCAAACTCCCAGGAAACCTCCCCAGTCTGTATACAGCTACATGCTGGCCTTCCGAAACCAGACCAGGCGATTCAGGCAACTTGCTGAGGCCAATCTGGAAGCCAGCCAGGAAGAGATGAAGAAGTGGTACGACCAGAATGCCACTCTGGTGGAGCTTCAACCTGGACAAAAGGTGTGGGTCTTGGCCCCAGTGGAGCCCTGTGCACTTCAGGATAAGTGGATGGGTCCATTTGAGGTTGTGGAGAGCAAGAGTACTGTCACCTACCTGGTGAACGTGCGATCTCCCAGGAACCCTTTAAGGGTCCTACATGTTAACCGCCTTAAGCCCCACTTGGAGAGATCCGAAGTGGGCATGCTGTTGGCAACCGATGACCGAATGGAGGAGGAGACCGAGCCTCTTCTGGATCTCTTGGTGGCCTCCGAACGAGACAGGTCAGTGGATGGAGTTAACCTCTCACCCTCCCTGACCCCTGAGCAGCAGAGTGATTGCAGCCAGCTGCTGGGGCAATTCTCTGACTTGTTCTCCCTGGTTCCGGGTGTCACAGATAAGTATGGGCGTAAAATCCGTTCCGCTCGCGGAATTTGCGGATTTTCGGCAAATTCGCAATCCGCGAACTCTCGTGAATTTGCCAAAAATTCGTAAATTCGCACGTAGCGGATTTTTTTTGCTTGGTGATACAATTTTGCGGCGCGCGGCGTTCACTTACCGCCATTCAGCGTTTGCAGAGTTGCTTTTCTCCATATTTTGCGTGTGCTGCGCCATTTTGGATCTTGCTGCGGGATCCCGCGGGAGTTTGGCGACCGCGATTACGTCATCGCGGCTTGCCACCTTGCACAGCACGCATCGCGAGAGTTCGCAATTGCGAACACGTAGATGCGGCGGGCAGCAACAATCTCGCACTCGAGAAATTGCAAAATTTGCAATTCTGCACAAGAAATCCACCAGCAAGCAGCATAAACCTTCTGGAAATGATGATTTTTATCAGAATAACTCCTCAGGTTGACATTTGCCTGCACTTTTTTTTGCAAGGAGTCCATTTGGGGGGGGAGGAAGGAAGTGTCCCACAGTCTCCAACTTCCTGTTCCTGTCCAGCAGGCTCCTTCCAGTGCTTTCTTCATGTGCTGGTCACTTTCATTTGGATCTTGATCTGGAAGGATTACGTTTTGTGGATGCTGCTTGATATTTGGATTTGAGGCCTTTTTGACTTTCTTTGGATCACTTTTGGATTAGAAATCAACTTTCACAAGTAAGTTTGTTTGGGGCATTACAGTTGCTGCAACTACAATTGTGGAACTTTTTCAGAACATTAAATAAAATATATTGTGGGTAGCCACAGTATCCAGTAGGACCAGGGTTAGTTATGGGTGCATGATACAATTGTTTTGTTGAATTTAAACATCATTGAGGGCATGGATGGCCTGGGATTGTGCTGAATTTTGTGGGTTCTTTTCGATTTTTTTGGGCTGCTGTTGGGGCCTTTTGCCCAGGGGTAGTGAGTGGTGCATGGACTGAGTCTGCCTGTGGGGTCTCTTTAATGTAAACATCCTGGATGGCATTGGATTGTGGTGATTTTTGTGTGTTTTTCGTTTTTTTGGGGTGTACTGTTGATGGGGACTAAGGGGCCATTTTGAAGACAGGCAGTGTCTGAGGCCTGCACCCATTTTGCCTAGCTTTCATCCATTATGGCCAGGGGTAGTGAGTGGTGCATGGGCCTAGTCTTTCTGTGGGGTGTCTTCTTGAATTTAAACATCATTGAGGCCATGGATGGCCTGGGATTGTGCTGAATTTTGTGTTTTTTTTCAATTTTTTTGGGCTGCTGTTGGGGCCTTTTGCCCAGGGGTAGTGAGTGGTGCATGGACTGAGTCTGCCTGTGGGGTCTCTTTAATGTAAACATCCTGGATGGCATTGGATTGTGGTGATTTTTGTGTGTTTTTCGTTTTTTTGGAGTGTATTGTTGATGTGGACTGGCCATGTGGGTGGTGGTGGCCATCTTGAGTGCTTGTACAGGCAGGCCCTCCACATGTGTGTGGGGTGCAAGGGGCCATTTTGAAGACAGGCAGTGTCTGAGGCCTGCACCCATTTTGCCTAGCTTTTATCCATTATGCCCAGGGGTACTGAGTGGTGCATGGGCCTAGTCATTCTGTGGGGTGTCTTCTTGAATTTAAACATCATTGAGGGCATGGATGGCCTGGGATTGTGCTGAATTTTGTGTTTTTTTTCCGATTTTTTTGGGCTGCTGTTGGGGCCTTTTGCCCAGGGGTAGTGAGTGGTGCATGGACTGAGTCTGCATGTGGGGTCTCTTTAATGTAAACATCCTGGATGGCATTGGATTGTGGTGATGTTTGTGTGTTTTTTGTTTTTTTGGGGTGTACTGTTGATGTGGACTGGCCATGTGGGTGGTGGTGGCCATCTTGAGTGCTGGTACAGGTAGGCCCTCCACATGTGCTTGGGGTGCAAGGGGCCATTTTGAAGACAGGCAGTGTCTGAGGCCTGCACCCATTTTGCCTAGCTTTCATCCATTATGCCCAGTGGTAGTGAGTGGTGCATGGGCCTAGTCTTTCTGTGGGGTGTCTTCTTGAATTTAAACATCATTGAGGGCATGGATGGCCTGGGATTGTGCTGAATTTTGTGGTTTTTTTCGATTTTTTTGGGCTGCTGTTGGGGCCTTTTGCCCAGGGGTAGTGAGTGGTGCATGGACTGAGTCTGCCTGTGGGGTCTCTTTAATGTAAACATCCTGGATGGCATTGGATTGTGGTGATTTTTGTGTGTTTTTCGTTTTTTTGGGGTGTACTGTTGATGTGGACTGGCCATGTGGGTGGTGGTGGCCATCTTGAGTGCTTGTACAGGCAGGCCCTCCACATGTGCTTGGGGTGCAAGGGGCCATTTTGAAGACAGGCAGTGTCTGAGGCCTGCACCCATTTTGCCTAGCTTTCATCCATTGTGCCCCAGGGGTAGTGAGTGGTGCATGGGCCTAGTCTTTCTGTGGGGTGTCTTCTTGAATTTAAACATCATTGAGGGCATGGATGGCCTGGGATTGTGCTGAATTTTGTGGGGTTTTTCGATTTGTTTGGGCTGCTGTTGGGGCCTTTTGCCCAGGGGTAGTGAGTGGTGCACGGACTGAGTCTGCCTGTGGGGTCTCTTTAATGTAAACATCCTGGATGGCATTGGATTGTGGTGATTTTTGTGTGTTTTTCGTTTTTTTTTGGGGTGTACTGTTGATGTGGACTGGCCATGTGGGTGGTGGTGGCCATCTTGAGTGCTGGTACAGGCAGGCCCTCCACATGTGCTTGGGGTGCAAGGGGCCATTTTGAAGACAGGCAGTGTCTGAGGACTGCACCCATTTTGCCTAGCTTTCATCCATTATGCCCAGGGGTAGTGAGTGGTGCATGGGCCTAGTCTTTCTGTGGGGTGTCTTCTTGAATTTAAACATCATTGAGGGCATGGATGGCCTGGGATTGTGCTGAATTTTGTGTTTTTTTTCGATTTTGTTGGGCTGCTGTTGGGGCCTTTTGCCCAGGGGTAGTGAGTGGTGCATGGACTGAGTCTGCCTGTGGGGTCTCTTTAATGTAAACATCCTGGATGGCATTGGATTGTGGTAATTTTTGTGTGTTTTTTGTTTTTTTGGGGTGTACTGTTGATGTGGACTGGCCATCTGGGTGGTGGTGGCCATCTTGAGTGCTTGTACAGGCAGGCCCTCCACATGTGCTTGGGGTGCAAGGGGCCATTTTGAAGACAGGCAGTGTCTGAGGCCTGCACCCATTTTGCCTAGCTTTCATCCATTATGCCCAGGGGTAGTGAGTGGTGCATGGGCCTAGTCTTTCTGTGGGGTGTCTTCTTGAATTTAAACATCATTTAGGGCATGGATGGCCTGGGATTGTGCTGAATTTTGTGGGTTTTTTCGATTTTTTGGGGCTGCTGTTGGGGCCTTTTGCCCAGGAATAGTGAGTGGTGCATGGACTGAGTCTGCCTGTGGGGTCTCTTTAATGTAAACATCCTGGATGGCATTGGATTGTGGTGATTTTTGTGTGTTTTTCGTTTTTCTGGGGTGTACTGTTGATGGGGACTAAGGGGCCATTTTGAAGACAAGCAGTGTCTGAGGCCTGCACCCATTTTGCCTAGCTTTCATCCATTATGCCCAGGGGTAGTGAGTGTAAGTAAGTAATTTTATTGTTTTAGGTTAATTAAAACCATTACAAAAATACATTGATAGCTCATACCTTCGGATAAAAAATTGTGAGAAAAATATATTATTTTTAAAACAAAAGAACTTTGATAAAATCAGTTTGGTACAGGTGTGAGGTCCAAGTGTGATGTCTTGGCCAATATTCAACTAATCCAGTCTGGTACCATCTTCCAGATTTTTTAGTTTCAGTTCCAGACATTTCAAGAATTTGACCAACTTCCCATTTAATGGGGGAAGGCCTGGGTCGAAACAAGCAAGAACCGCTTGTCTGCGTGTGCGGATTTGTAGTTCATTGAAGGCAGTTTTTAACAGGGCTACTCTTTCCTCTTTCAGCCTTGGGCAGGTGTATAGTAGATGTTCGAAGTCTTCATACTCTGCCCCGCACAGCCTGCATTTTGTCCCCCAGTCCCTTCTCAGCCATGGTTGCAGATGCGGAATACAGGGTAGAATTCCTAGCCTATGTTTTAAGAAGGCTTCTTTTGATTTCCTGCCGTACCCCAGACCAAAGTATGCTTGTAGCCCAGGCGATTTGTATGTGGACAAAGTCATCCATGCGTGTCGCCTTTGTGAAAAGGTTGCTTTATCTTCCAAGTGCGATTGACTTTTTATGCTCTTGTTTACGACACGATTGAATTGCACATGCGATAAAGGAGTTTCCCATAGTTCTTTTAGACCTGTGACAGTCAGGGATTCCTCTAGAAAAGTTTTCGCCGGCAGTTGAAGGGAGCTGCTGAGGTCTAGCCATAGCAGATGGTTCCGTGAATTTTCTGGCGAGTTCTTTATTTTTTGCCAGCACTTTATGTATGAACCTCTTCTAGCAAGCTTTTGGGAGGTCAGTCCAAACTCTAACCGGATCTGGGCTTGTGAGGTGTAGGTTGGCAGATTAAAGAGAAGTCGGTAGGCCTTTGCAATGGTTGTGTCCAGCAGTTTCTCATCTATGCCTTTTAGAGCCTCACTGCCGTATGTGATTGATGACTCTAGCTTAACTTGTGCGACACGAAGCAATGGAAGAAGAGTGGGACCATTCAGATTGAAATTTAGTTGTTTAAGCGTGGTAGCTATCAGCATCCCTTTCCTCTTGATTGCCTCTAGTTGGTTCGAGAAGCGACCTCCTTTATCGAACAATATTCCAAGATATTTGTACTCTGAACAGTTTGCGACAACCTTTGTTCCAAGGAACCAAGTGTGCAGCTTTTTGTTCCCATTTATGGACAGAACTTTAGTCTTGTCAATATTTATTTCTAACAGGTTCGCTTCGGCATATCCATGCAGTGCATTAATGAGATTTTGGAGACCTACTTTAGTGTGGCTGACCAGGACCACGTCGTCTGCGTAGGATAAGCTAGGCAGCGCTTTGCCCCCCAAGCGTGGAGCATGCGCGTTGCAGGTTTCTAGGGCAGGTGGTAAATCGGCTGTAAATAGGTTGAAACGGGTCGGTGCTAAGACGCACCCTTGTTTTAGGCCGTTGGTGGTCGGAATGCGCCTAGAAAGGTGTGTGCCGTTGCCGAGCTTTACCTGGACCCACGTGTTGGTGTGCAGTTCGACCAAAAGGTTCAATAGGGGATCGGGGATCCCCCAGGAGGCCAATTTTCTCCAGAGGTAGCCCCGGTTGACGTTATCAAACGCCGCCTTGAAGTCGACAAAGCAAAGGTGAAGAGCCTGTTTAGTCACCCTTGCTTTGTCGATAAGTTGCGAAATTGCCAGCAAGTTTGTCGTTGTTCCCGTTTCTCTGCTGAAACCAGTTTGGCTCGGCGGAATTATATTATGGTGTGTTGCCCATTCGCACAGGTGGGTCAATAGGAGCCCAGCAAAGTATTTAGCCTCGATGTCCAGGAGTGCTATCAGCCGATAGTTTTTTGGCAGCGTTCTATCCCCGCCTTGTAAATTGGTGAAATGATTGAGCCTCTCCATGAGGCAGGAAGAATCCTGGAACGGCTCACAGACGTGAAAAGAGGGGTCAGCGTCTCTGCCCAGTATTCTGGCTCAAGTTTGAACAGTGCCGGAGGAATCCCATTTGGCCCTGCTGCACCATCCTTCCTTCCCTTCGCAATGAGTTTAAGCAGAACCACGGGGATTCCAGGTTTGGATTCTAGCCAAGTTGTTATTGTTTGTAGCGGTTGGCCCTCTGGGGCTTCCTGGGGCTTACTTATAGTGGCGACCTGCTGGTTAAAGTGCGAGTCTAAGAAGGATTCCCAAGAAGATTTTGTAATGTTGGACGTTATTCCGCAGTTTTTTGGATTTATGATTTTGTTTATTGTAGACCAAAACTGGGCGCTGTTATTACCCTTTAAGTCGAAGTGTAGTTTTGCCCAGAGGTCGTCATCATTGGATCTTTTAACTGACCATTTCAGTTTTTTTAAGTCCGACCGATCCTTCTGAAGTTTTGCAAGAAGGACCCTGTCCCCCGGGCTTTTTCTCAGCATTCTTAACAGTCTGTTGATCTCTTTTTTGTGGGTTTTTAGGGCTGATTTCTGGGAGCTTGAGATCTTCCTTAGGGCACCAGAGCCAGCAGATGAACTGTGCCGTACGATAGATGAATATTGATTTGAAAAATCAGCCGTAAATTGTTCCCAACCTGCTACTGGATTGCTTGAGGGGTAGTTTAAGCTGTTTAGTTGGTATTTAACAGCTTGTAATACCTCCGGCGTGTTAGCGACTGAGGTTTTGATCCGTTTAAGGTCAATGGTGTAGCTAGCATGTGGACCTGTTGGATTTAAAGGTATTGGGTCCGGGAGGGCACAAAAAGAGACTTCCTGAGGGCGATGGTCACTGTCTCCCTTGTCCTCTAGGTTAAAGCCCAGGATGTTGTGAAAAAGAGGGAGAGAGACCAACGTGTAATCTATTGTCGAGGTTATGTTACCTGAGTTGAACGTGGCCATGGGTGGGGAATCTTCAGGAAATCTTCCATTTAAGACCCTCAGGCCCATATGTTCCAAGTCTTCCAGCAGGTCCTTTGCCGGCTTGGCGGTTTTACCTTGGCTGCACCAAGTTTGGTTTGGGATGTTCCAATGGTAAGACTGGGCCTGAATGTCGCTGTTCAAGGATGACCCTAAAATACATTGGTTGAAGTCACCAGAAACAATTAAGTAGGGTGAGGTTTGCGTTGTCAAGACGTGATGTAAAACGCTTTGCCTCTTGTTTTTTCTTTTTTGGGTTGATGTAGGTGTTGATCAGCTGGACCTCTTTCTTGTTTCCTCCAAGATTTAATACCATCTCAACAGTATTTATAGATGGAGAATTGGAAGTGAGCACCTGTACGTTGCCAACAGTTGAGATTTTGATGTAAGTTGCTAGGCCACCTGCCAAACGACCGAACTTACTTCTCCTTGTGGCTGGGGAATGATGGCAGGTATAGCCCTCTAGGTGAACCGGCTCCTCCAACCATGTCTCCTGGAGGAGAATGATGTCAAACGATTTCACGTATTGTAAAAAGTCGGTGTCCGCTGCTTTGTTGTTAAGGCTGTTTAAGTTCCACGAACATAGCTCCAAACGTGGTATAGCCGGGCACAGGCCAGACTTCATTAAGTGTCCTTGTCATTGGCGGTTATATGATGTATTGCATATTCTGAAAAGTCGGTCTTCTACCGTGCTGTGGGAATTTACCGTCAATGAGCCGTTTTTAAACCCTGATGCCTGACTGGTTGTTGGAGATCGACCCAATGCGCCTTTCAGCACCAACCTTGTTTTCGAAGTTATTGTTGGTACTCCCTCCTTGGGTCTCTCAAGCAGGGGCAGCGGGTATCCGATGGTGTGATAAAGGGCAGTTTTAGTCCCCCATTTTTTTAGGAGAATTTGCTCTTCTAGGATTTTGCTAGCAATTTCGGATGAGATCCATGTTGCTTTTGTCGCTTCTTTACCATGTGGTCTGTCAGATTCTATAAATTCTATAGAAAGAAGGTCGGCTGAGGATATGTTATTTAATGCTGGTATTGTGCTGAGTAATCGTGAGAGATTACCTCTATTCAGAATGTCAAAAGAGCCTTTTGAATCGTACTCTGGGGTGAAGAGAACAGTGGTAGGCGTCTTGTTTGGATCATTCACCCAAGCGGTTGGCTGGTGGGGATGACTATGGGTCCCTACGACGCTATTGTCAGGGGTAGTGAGTGGTGCATGGGCCTAGTCTTTCTGTGGGGTGTCTTGAATTTAAACAGCATGAAGGGCATGGATGGCATGGGATTGTGCTGATTTTTATGTCGTTTTCGAGTTTTTGGGGTGTATAACTGAACTGATGTTCCTCTGTCTTCCATTGCTTTTAGGTGCACAAGACTCAAGAGAATCACCAGTGCTAGGAAGAAGTCCTGCAGCGGTGTGTGTGTGCAGCATAACGTCACGCGACGTCACGTCTGGCCACAGACAACTGTGCAACTCGTGCAACTGCAGCCTGCTGTTCTGACCTCTGAAGAAGATGGCCCCAAAAAAAGTTTCCCGTAGCTCCTCTAGCAAGAAAGTTGCCAGTAAGGAGCAGAAGAAGCAAGTTACCAAGGAGACTGGTGTGCCGCCCGCCACATTCCCATTTTTTGGGAATAAAAAAAAAAGTACGCCTGCAGCAGCGGGATCTGCTGGGGACCAAGCTGGGAGCAGCACCCCCGCTCCATTGGGCTCAGTGCCACCACCACCATGCCAACTTAAGTCCAAGCCCTTGAGTGCTGCAGAGGCAGCCAGTCTACTTGTTCAATCACCATCGACCAGTGATGTTGGCTCATCGCAAGAAAGTAGCAGCAATGTCCCTCAATCAACACAGGTTGTTGTAACTCATCTGACGAGTGTTGAACAACCACAGCCGCAACAACAACCACATGTGCAAGTACAAGCCCAAGTACATGTGGAAGGAGAGGCAGCGCAAGGAGATACGCAAGCAGAGGTGCATGGAGGGGCACAACAAGTGCCCACAATAGTTGTTCCTCCCAAAGTAGGGGCACATCAGGAAATCGACAATCAAGCCGAGGTATCATTTGAGGAAGCCACTCCTCCTGATGATCATTCATTGTCTTCCACATCCCGAGCAAGGAAAAGATCAAGGGTGGTGTCTACATCTTCTTCAAGCCCACCTCCTTCTGATGATATGGATCTTACTTGGGAACCAGCACCACTGCCGTCTGAGAGTGAGGCTGAGGCACACCATGATCTGACAAAGGTAGCTAAGCGTAAAAGGAAGGTCGTCGAAACTCTCATAGTTATGGAGTGTGATGAAGCTCAACAAGAAGTGGTGTATACTCCTGCTGCTGAAGACTCTCACGACGACGACGCAGTCATCATAGGCTTCACTCCAGCCTCAGCGGGCATGCAGCAAACAGACATTTTGACCCTAGCCCGAAAAGCTGCTGAGCGTGATGATGTTGTCGTCGACGAGGAGGCAATGGGAACACCACAATCATTGGAGTTAACTAGTACACCACCACCTACCGCTTCCATATTTCTTCCTCGCCAGAAGGGACCTCCATCCACCTCGACCTCAATTAGTGGTGGGGAAAGTGCACAACATAGTAAAGTTCAGCAATACACATCCTCCACTTCATCTGGCATTAGCAGCATGACCACCACCAGTATCGCCTCCTCCGGCCCCCACAGACATTTCAAGTCCGCAGTTTGGGACTTCTTTAGTGTTTGCCCAAAAAAGGAAAACATAGCCATTTGTAGCATTTGTAAGCTTGCAGTTAGTCGTGGTAAGCTTGGTACCAACAGTGGGACCGGAGGCCAGAGAGGTCATCTTGAGAGACAGCAAGCTGTCCAATGGTTTGCGCACCTAAAGGAGATCAAGGAAACCCGAATTGCAAGTCAAGAAAACGTTGATGTTCCATCTGATGATGACGAGGAGGAAGAAGCGTCACACACTTCACTTACACCCAGTACCCCTGTCAGCACACCCCCTGTGAGCCACACTAAGAGTGTTTGGAGAGAGTGAGACACCAATGCGAAAAAGTTCATCAGCGAGCGTAACTGGGTCGAAGAAGTCATCATCATCATCCCGTAAAATGGTCCAGGGCAACATTAGAAACTGCACATTGAGTCTCTTTTTCAGGGGTTAAAGCAAAGCTAAACTCAGGTGTTGACCCGGACCAAGTTTTTAAAGCTGCTCGGAAACATGCAACACTAGCCAAGTTTGGCTTGGAGCTTCGTCATACAGCAGAAAACATTTTGAATGAGTTTAACACAAAGGTCTTTCACTGGCTGTCCCCCAAAAAACGCGAGATTGGTTATGTTTCCACGGATAATGGCGCCAATGTAGTTAAGGCCATGGATCTGGGTCACTATTTCAGAGTGCCGTGTTTGGCGCACTGTATAAACCTGTTTGATAAAAAATTCTTGAGTGAAGACAGTCCAGCGCGCGAGTTAGTGGCCACCTGCCGAAAAATGGGCAACCATTTCAGCCATTCTTTTAAGGCCCGGAAGCATCTGAGGAGCCTGCTACATGAACGTCGAATGCCAGTGAAAGCACTCATCCAGGAGGTGCCAACACATTGGAACTCAACCTTCTACATGCTTGAGCGTCTGTATGAGCAGTTTCCGGTACTCGATCAGTATTTCTTAACACTGGGTACAGCTCAGAAGGACCCGAGGCTAGATGCGGCGGAATGGAAGCTAGTTAAAAGCCTGACAGACATGCTTCATCCTTTTGAGGTCTTCACGCGTGCAGTCAGCAGGGAGGACTGTAATTTGGGAAAAGCTATCCCATTGTTGCGCATGCTGGAGCACAAACTGAAGGCGGTGTCTTCTAAGTTTCAAAAAGATGAAGAAAAGCAAGAAGCTTTTGTTTTGGCGGAGAAATTATTAGAGCGCCTACTTGGCGATGAACGTCTTCAAAAGATCCACTCAGAACAGCATTACATTTGTGCTACTATTCTGGAACCACGCTGCAAAAAGGCGCTGGCAGGCAGAGCATTATTTCCTTTTGCTGATGAAGATGTTACAAAGTACAAACGTTGGCTAGCCTTGTCAGCCATGAGGTTTGAAAGAGAACGGCAGAAAATTGAAGGAAAATGCAGTACATCAGCATCAGCAGGCCATCCCCAGTCAAAAGAATCCACTTCTGCACCTGTGGCTGTGGCAGAAGTTACCTCTCAGCCGTTAAAGACACCGGCAACCGGATCATCTGCACCAGACACAGCAGAAACATTGGGTGCAGAAGAGGATTGGCTAACTGAGCTTGGGTTTGGTTCTCAAAAGGTCCGAGCAAACAGTAAGCAAAGTGGAGGAACCGCGGAGAACCTTCAGTCAATGGTGCAGGACTATCTGAATGACTCAACAGAGGTCTATCTTAATGCTGACCTATTGGCGTATTGGCATGGGAAAAAAGAATTGTGGCCAGAGATCACCAACCTGGCTATAAATTACTTTTTTCCTGCCCACTCCCAAGCGTGTCTTCTGAACGTGTTTTCAGTGCTGCTGGTGGCATTGTAACTTGCAAACGGACCCGCCTCTCGCCCAAAAATGTGGAGAGGTTAACAATGATCAAGATGAATCAGCACCTCATACCACCAGATTACAAAGTACGAGAATACACGCCGGAAGAAGACGAGGAGGACAGCAACTTAGATGAGGGAATTTCTTCTGTGTTAGGTGACACTGACCTACTCCTGCCTGAATTCGCAGAGTATGAGGACGAACTCTTATTCCCTGACACCGAGCCCTGAAAATGAGCCAATGAATCAATAACTTTCTTTTTCGTCCTTATTCACTTTTATTCCTGTGTGTCTGTCTTTCTTTGTTTTGCACAGTTAATATAATTAAAACTTTAATCACCTAATCACAAAAACAAGCCCATCAGCAGAACTGTCTTCACTTACTTGCTTATTGATTTGAAGGTGCCGCAGTCTGCATTCCTCAGGTTCACAAGTTCACAAGAACATGCTCCTCTATCCTCCTCCTCCAGACTCCTATTTCCCTCAAAGCAGAGGGCTGGATTACGCCCAATGAAGAAAGACTCTGCACTTGTGGGGGTGTTCTACTTCTTTGCGGGTGAGTTGTCGGGTCTTGGGGCATTGCTGGGAAGGTCTAATCCCTAGGCGGCAATCTGCCCGCCCGGCGTTGAGGGCACTGCACTGGCTCCCTGTGAAGGACCGGGTGAAATTCAAGGCACTCTGCATCGCCCACAAAGTCCTGCACGGGGTGGGTCCACCTATTCTTGAGGAGATGGTCCAGCCCTACAAGGCCTCTCGTTCCCTCCGCTCTGACCACCAACATCTCCTTCAGGTTGGCAGGGTGAAAAAGGTAAGAACTGGGGGCAGAAGGTTTTCAATAAATGTGGCCTCCTTGTGGAACTCACTGCCCCTACAACTGCGCTCCGAAGCCAGTCTCTTCAGGTTTCGTAAACTTTTCAAAACTTTTTTGTTCTCTGTTTAATCCTTGCATTCTGGTAGCTGTGTTATGTTCTGATAAGCGCGGGGATGCCTATTGGTAACCAGGCGCTATACAAAACTCGGAATAATAATAATAATAATACCGGATAAAACTGGTTTGGACCAAATCAGACTTGAAAAAGTTTTTGACTTTTTGCTCACTATCATGTTTTCAGGGGCCTGTTTGGGGGCTTCCTGGTGTTTGTGGGTGGGTTTTGGGGTCTGGGAGCACTGCTGGCACAGTCTAGTTTTGATTGCATTTGCTTTTCAGGAAATCCATGGTGGAAAACGGGAGTTATGACCTAGCTGCACAGCGCGTTTGGACAGAAGGCCGAAAAATATTGTAAGTAATATGAGATTTTCCATTTTGGCTTTTTGGCTGTTTGGGGGTGTTGTGCTTCTTTGCGGGTGGGTTGGCGGGTCTTCTTGGGGCATTGCTGGGAAGGTCTAATACCGGATAAAACTGGTTTGGACAAAATCCATGAGGAAAAAGTTTTTGCATTTTCTGACATTTCGCTCAATGTAGCGTTTTCGGGGGCCTGTTTGGGGGGCTTCCTGGTATTTGTGGGTTGGTTTCGGGGTCTGGGAGCACTTCTGGGTATGGATAGTTTTGATAGCAAGAGGTTTGAAGGAAATCCATGGAGGCAGAGGGGAGTTAGGGCTTAGCTGCAGAGCGCGCGCTGAGTGATTTTGGAAATTTCCCCAAAAGTGACAAAGTCCCCATTTTAGTACTTTTGCTTTTTGGCTGTTTGGGGGTCTTCTACTTGTTTTCGCCCGGGTTGACGGCTCTGGGGCCATTGCTGGGAAGGTCTAATACCGGATAAAACTGGTTTGGACAAAATCCATGAGGAAAAAGTTTTTGCATTTTCTGACATTTCGCTCAATGTAGCGTTTTCGGGGGCCTGTTTGGGGCGCTTCCTGGTGTTTGTGGGTGGGTTTCGGGGTCTGGGAGCACTCCTGGGTATGGATAGTTTTGATAGCAAGAGGTTTGAAGGAAATCCATGGAGGCAGAGGGGAGTTAGGGCCTAGCTGCAGAGCGCGCGCTGAGTGATTTTGGAAATTTCCCTAAAAGTGACAAAGTCCCCATTTTTGTACTTTTGCTTTTTGGCTGTTTGGGGGTCTTCTACTTGTTTTCGCCTGGGTTGACGGCTCTGGGGCCATTGCTGGGAAGGTCTAATACCGGATAAAACTGGTTTGGACAAAATCGGAGGCTAAATATTTTTTTGCGTTTTTGCTGACTTGCTTGTCTTTGAGGTGCTCTTTGGGGGTGCTCCGGGCGTTTGTGGGTGGGTTTTGGGGTCTGGGAGCACTGCTGGCACAGTCTAGTTTTGATATCATTTGCTTTTCAGGAAATCCATGGTGGAAAACGGGAGTTATGACCTAGCTGCACAGCGCGTTTGGACAGAAGGCCGAAAAATATTGTAAGTAATATGAGATTTTCCATTTTGGCTTTTTGGCTGTTTGGGGGTGTTGTGCTTTTTTGCGGGTGGGTTGGCGGGTCTTGGGGCATTGCTGGGAAGGTCTAATACCGGATAAAACTGGTTTGGACAAAATCCATGCGGAAAAGCCTTTTGGCACTTTTTGTAACTTAGGGTTCGTTAGGGTTAGCCCTAGCAGCAGGATTGCATGTGTTTCGGGGTGTTCTTGATTTTTGCAACTGAGTTCTGGGGTCTTAGAGCACTCGTGGGAATGTGTAATTTTGGTTGCAAGTGATTTGAAGAAAATCCATGGTGGGAAAGAGGGGATTTGGCATAGTTAAAGAATGCGTTTGCCACTATTCTTAACTTAGGGCTCGTTAGGGTTAGCAGTATTTGTATTGCATGTGTTTGGGTGGGGGGCTGTTTGTGGGGGGGTTTGCGAGTCTTTGAGCGATGCTGGGTATGGATACTTTTGCTTGCTTGCAAGTGCTTTGAATACAATCCACGGTGGGTAAGGGGGGATTTGGGCCTACTTTTACTTTCAAAGTACGTTTTGTCACCAGTTTTCTACTAGGCCTCGTTTTTTGAGATCTGATTGGGGGTCTTCTACATTTTTGCGACTGGCTTTAGTAAGGGTCTGGGTGGGAGCACTGCTGGGAAGGTCTAATTTTGTTCTAAAACACAGTTTACAGTACACCTAGCTTGAGGGGAAAGAGCCGCTAAATTAATTTGCCCATACTTATTTATCCTTCAAAAGGAGACTCAGACAGAGTACGCACTTTCAAAAATATTGTACTGTCTATTAGGAAACTCAAAGTGTGACTTTTTGGACTACACAGCTTACATACCTTATATTTGTTTGTCAGTGGTGTTCTAATATCACTTCCTGTTTTTCCATCAATAATTACAGGCCGGGTTTCAGTCTGTGCAATGGGAAAAAAAGGATGAAGTCAGGCTTCACATTAGCGAGCCGGAGTTCAGCATCCGCCAGGCAGGCAGTGGACAGGGTGTCTTCTGGTCACCAACATTGATGGACGGAGCGTCAGCTGGAATGGAGGAGTCCCGCTAATAAGAGGAATGGTTTGATGCATGCAACTTACCAAATTCAACAGGACAACTACAACAACATACAGATACAGTATCCGTTCTTTTCTAATTATCTTTAAAGTAATGTTATTGCTGTGAACTTCTATGAGTGTGACTCTGCATTTCTTGAATCCCCATTCTCTGCTTCAAAATTCATCCCTACAGCCATTCTATAGGTTTTACTTCTGCTATTTTTTAAACCTAATTTAATGTAAGAAGTGTTTCTCTGAGTGCAGAGATAGGCAAGTGAAAACGCTGCAGCCCTGTACTGTCGCATTCTGTCATTCACGGTTGTCGAAAATAGTACTTACTTTTCAGTAACCATGCATGCAGTCGTGCATGCACTTCCTTTATGTCACTTAAAAGATTTATGGTTAGCTTTGTACCCAAAGATTTCTTTATCTTCAATTATTGTTTGTCCATGCTGGGCTTTTTTTTCTTCTCTCAACAAAACTTACCCCAAAAAAAAAAACCATTCTCATCCATTTTCCAAAACCTAACCCTCTTCCCCAGGGCTGTGTGGTTTTGATTGATGTGTGACTAAATGACAGCAATAATTCCACACACTTGCTGGGGAGGATAAGGTCATAGCAACAGGCTGGTGAAGGAATCCGAGGATATATATTCTATTCTTACTCACCTTGACACTCAGTCACTATTGGCAAATGAAAGCAGATTTTCATGTGCGCCATCAACTTGATAGGTCATCAAGATTAGAACATCCTCCTCCTAGACGTGGCAAATTATTACGCTGCTGTGTCCTTCACCTTCGGTACTATTTCTTGTAGTAGTAGCCAATGTCAAACAAATTCAACGCAAGTACTAGTTATACTTTCAATACTTTACCATTTGTTAGGCTACATTGTGGCACTGTTCTAGTGTACTGTCACCTGCTATATTCTCTATCGTACCGTTCTAATGCTACGGTAAGGACAAACAAGCTTTCATTTTCTTTTTATTTCAGATACTGCAACTGCCACTGTGTAACACCACTAGTACCAACGCAATGATGACATTTCATCCGTCCAGGATTGCCAACCTTAATCGCCATTTGCCGTGCAGCCAGCCCTGTGCCTAGCCCTATTTCAAAACACAAATTACAGGTAAGATATGCGTTTGGGGGGAGGAAGTATAATGGAGTATTAGGAGAGACGAGAGACTGACGCTAGTACTAGTAAAGTCCTAGGACTATTGAATTCTCTTACTCTGTGAGAGGCACTTAGTTTTGAAAACATTTGGGCAATTATTTACACAACTTGAATCAAGATGCCACTTCAGTTTCACGAAAACAAAGTTACTGTTAAACCCCCACCCACCAGCCTCAAAAGCAGTAAAAAACACGTATGCTAAGATAAAGTTTAAAGTATATTTATATCCCTGACAAAAATAATCTCCCACAAGACCCAACCCACCCCCACTCCCTAACCCCAACGAATGTCCTTGAAAAGTCCAAAAAAGTGAAAACCCCCAACTCCCAATTCCCACCCCCCAGAAGTCTTTAAAAAAGGGGCAAGGGACAGTCTCTCCTCCTACTGCTGGCTACTGCTGTTGACTTTCCGGGCCAGGTCGGAATGCTCCTTGCGGAGGGTCTCAAGCAGGGTTTTCGTGTTGAGCAGCTCCTGCTCGAGGTAGGAAACCCTCAGGGAAAGGCGGTGCATACGTTTTTTGCAACTGCTGTGGGGGGCAGCTGATTTCTTTGCTGCTCGGCGGTGGCGGGTGGCTGCGGCAGCGGTACCCCGGCTCCGTACCGCTGGAGACCTTCTGCGCTGACTGTGTGACCCAGGGAGCGCGGAGGAGGATGCAGCTGTGCCGGTAGAAGTTGTTGTAGACTGCGTGTCCCCCTCCTCCTGGGCCACCAGCCGCCGATATTCAGCGACAGTGGCCTCCAGCCTCCGTTGCCGGGCCCGTGAAGCCAGCTCCTTCCGGGTTGGTTTGGAAGGAGCATCTATATGAAGAAAGAAAGACATAGTCTGTAACCAATGCTCTTTAAGTTTAACACAAAATGATTCAGCAGAAAGTTGTGTCACAGTAGAAGTAGCAACTTGCAAGCGCAGTACATAACTATTGTGTCCAGTATCTATCTAACCTCCCACTTCTTCATCCTTGCTCTAACATTAGTGGGAGTTTAAGGAATCAATTCTACGAGCACTATGGACTCACTCCATTAGAGTCGACTATGACAGTACACCTGTCTTCTTCTTCTTCTTCTCTATTGTTTAGCAAAATTGGTACGTTAACTTCTGCAAGCCGGCATAATGCCAGCGCAGTCAACTTGCACCCAAGAAAAACAGACGCCCGCCATGATGATTGAGACAGACTTGCGTTACTGTACCAGTCCACTACATGCAGGTGGTGATGCTCTTACTTTTCTATTACGGGTGGCACTGAGAATACTCTGTTACAAGGGCTACTGCTTAATTAATTTAACTTTCACCCTACAGTGCCAATGAATAGTAACTTGAAAAGGAAAATGAAGAAGATAAATAATCTGATTATCTATCACTGCACATGGTATGTATTTCCTTACATATAGGATGACTTTAGGTGCTTTGCTTTTTATTGAGTGAACAGTGATACATCCACACAAGAATGACCGAGTTCTACTAAACTTATTAACAGAGGTAGTGAGTGGCCATCGTAATAGCCGGATATATGCTGTGCTTGCAATACAAACTACTGTTGCTATTCATGGTAGTATTCGGACAAAATTACAACTTCTTTTCCTTGCCTTTCCTACACTGGGACGGACGTGCGGGTGCGGTGTTACATGCTCTTCAAAGTAACACTTAGTTCATCCAGTGACCGTGTACTCTCTCGAGATACACATATGCTATCTAAGAGTCAGATAGTACCATGTTTCAGGCATCCATCCATTCAAACTATATGTCAATCATTCTTCTTCATGTCTCTCATCTGGACAAACCTTACGTTTTCTCACGGGGAGCACACTATGCAGTCTGAAATCTCAATAAGTAAGGAATATAAGAGCTTACCACTGCCCGCCACTACCGTGGCAACCCGCACAGCAGTTCGGTCCGGCACTTGCACCGCCTCCTCCCCAGAACTTTCCTCCTCCACCTCCATGCTGGGCCCAGCACCAGATATTCCACCTACAAAGTACATTTAAGAATGTTAGATGTCATAGACATACACCAATCACTAGTATTTTGTCTAGGAATGAAGAAATGTGAATACAGAAAACAATCTAATAATTTGTGACCGTCTACTCTAAAGTAAAAATTTCCCTTTTTCCAGGGAAGGGTGTTGTCTTGCTGCCCTTTTTGGCACAACTGATGAATGCTTGCTTTTTAACACGCACCATTTGTCTCATAACAGACAGAAGCTTCACTTCTAAGAACAAATCATCATCACTAGGACGGAGGGACCAACGATTCAGCACCAAAAAGAAAATTAAAGTTCAAACCAGGTGAGGGCTCGGCTCGCCCACAATAAATGTATGAAATAAATCACTATAAGCACTTTTCCATTTTTAATCAACCGTTTATGTTTTATGACAAGCTTGATTTTAATAAATATTTTTACTTTTAATAAAGCTTTAAAACTTAAATAGACTCTGTGGTTTTTGGTCATGAGTGAATGAGCAAAAGGTTTTACAATTTGCAATGCATGAGCCCGTGCCTCTGACACTTCTGGACTCTGACTCCGTACTCTTGTCCTGCGTTGGATAATCATCATTGGGGATCAATCAACGATGAATTCGGGAGCTAAATGACTCTGCCACACTATCTAGTCAGTAAGGAGATTGAGGGTTCTTCAAAGTCTGATATCACTGAGGTATGTGGAAAGTCGACCTGTGCCTATTATAATTGATAAACAATGCACTTTAGTGTCCATAGTTCTGTTTGTACAGATTTGTCCCTGCAACAGTAGTAGTATGGATTGTCCTCCTATCCAAACCAAAAGTAAAGTAGTATCTTATTCTTTCTTGGTGGTCATTCACCTTTTTATTGTTGGTAATTGTCAAAGCATAAACATTTAGAAGACTTGAAAAGACATTATGGACAATCCCAGAGGACTGCACTCAGAGCATAGAGCTATTGCTGACTAGAATGGGAGTTTCGTTTTACACCTTTTGCCAAATGTTCAATCTTAGTTAGCTACACAGACAGACACATAAGAATAATCTAGTAATACCACAGGGAGTCATAGTTGAGGCAGGATAAGAATTTAGATACAGTCTACAAGAAGATCAAAGACGATTTAGAAAAAATCGAATGAGGAACGCTTGGAAAAAATAAGTACTCTATATTAAAATTAAAACTTACCGGGGCCAGCAAAGGAGCCCTCGCCTGACCGATCCTGGCCTGGTTCAGCAGCAGAAGCCTCCTCCAATGTACTCTTGCCCCTGGGAGGAGCTGATGTACAACATGAAAGAAAGAAAGACCCAAAAACATGGATGATTGTTGTCAACCAAATCAAACATTTCAAAAGAACAATAACAAAATCTTTTGGCAAAATAGCAAATAGACAACTATTGAACAGGATATATTGACCTATCTCATGTGGTCTACTACGATATTAATATTGCTTGATTTGCGGACCGTCGACTTGGAAAGTTATGCAACTCACTAAACAAACTACTAAAAAGGTTCGCCTAGGACTGGCAGGCAGCAGTCCGCAGCACGCGAAGTGACAGACAAACTCCATCGTGATTGCAGATCAGCGACCACACTAAAAAGGTGCCTACTACATTAACCATAAAATTCAGCATTTCTGAATCCACCAGCAGGATCGCATTCTTAGACGTGGAAGTCTTTCCTTCCGAAGGCAAGCTAGCAACTACCCTGTACACTAAACCTACGGACCGCAACAAGTCTCTTATGTTCAACAGCAACCACCCTAGAAATCTAAGAGAAAACCTCCCGTATGGGCAGTTTCTGCGAGTTCGCAGAAACTGTACTTTTAAAAAAGATTTCGAACAACATTCAGAAAACCTCACATCTAAGTTATGCGAGAGGGGTTACCCTAAGAAACTTGTCAAAAATTGCATGAAAAGAGCCCAATGGACCCCACGTGAAACACTTCTGGAGCGTAAATCCAAACCTGCCTTAGAAAAGCAAGTATGTGTCACAACCTACTGCCCCAACGCCAACCGTCTAAAAAGGGTGATTAAACAGAACTGGCACTTGGTCAAGAATCTCGATGCTAGTCTAGCAAATGAACCACTATTTGCCTTCAAGAAAGAAAATAATATTGCAAACCATATTGTTCGAGCTGCCATGCCCATTGCCAAACCACAAACGTTACGCCAAATGATGGGGATGCCACCCATTCTTGGACACCACAAATGTGGAAACTGTTTATGCTGTGAATCAACCATGGAAGGTTCTTTGTTCCAGCATAACGGAGTGTCATGGAAACATGACACGATGAGTAACTGTAAGAGCAAATATGTGGTATATGGTATTATATGCCCATGTCAATTGCTATATATTGGCAAAACCAATCAAGAGATCCGGCAACGGATCTCGCAACATAAATCAAGGATCAACAGGAAAGTTGAAAATGCCCCCTTGGTGCAACATTGGACGCGATTGCAGCATTCTGTGAGTGACCTCAAGTGGACAGTAATCTCCAAAATAGAGCGAAATCCCAGAGGTGGCGATTTAAATTTGACATTATCAAAACGTGAAGCTTTCCTTATCGTGAAGTTTGATACAGCAGTATCTGGACTTAATGAATTAAGTGAAATCTTCAAATTGTAAATGACCTGCATTTAACCCATTCCCCAGTCCTGTAACGAAATGTATTCAGGCAAACACTTGTGTTGTTCGCGCATTTTTGAAACTCCGATCCGTAGCTCCTTTTGGATCCAGCCCAGTATTCTCATGCAACCCTGGCCACTGAATGGGCGGCCCCTCTGCTCATCAGCCAGGTATATAGGCAGAGCAGTTTAACCATAGCCTGCTACTGCGCAGGAGCCGCCGGATAGTGCTGTCTTGGACGCTGCCTTTTTGAAAACTCGCCTTGATTAAAATTAGTAAGTATTCTAAACTGCTAATCCGCTAAGTCACGCTCTGTTTAGACAGTTAAAATTAGTTTCTTACCCTGGCTTTTATTTATTCTTCCCTAGTTTAATATCTACCGTTGACCGCGTTGAACAAAGATGTGCCGGTAAGCCCTGAGTTGTATTAATCCCTTATGCCACGCCATGTCTGAGCACAAACTAACTAACGCGTTCCACGTGTTTGTCTTCTGCGGCTCCGTTAATGTAATTGACTCTCACGCGCTTCATTTTCCACTCTAGCCCACAGGCGTCTTGAACTCAAAACAACCGTGTGCCGTACCTACCGTGGTCACACGTAGCTGACTTGTTATGCCGGTAAGCTGCCGCCCCCGTTTTAATTTACTTCCTCAAGGAGAATGTGTGCTGGCGGTTAATGGTGTCCACTGTTTTTTTAGATGAGCAACGCGTTGAAAGTCCCCCTTTTTTCAGACGGTTTCCGCGAACAAGTGCTACTTTATCTCTTCGTAGAACAACGCATTTTGGTAATGAGTGATATCTGCTGTTTTTTGACCATGTTTTTTGACTATGCTAACGCTTTATAAGGTTATACTGAGTGTTGCGTTTCTCCATTTTCCCAAGACACGTCCAGTGACAAAAAACGGACAGCCTTTATAGACGCGGTCTCCTACACCATTTCACTAGGTGAGACTCTCTCTTAAAACTGGCAGCACTTCAAATTTAATATACAATCCCCCCCTTCCTTAATAAATTTCAATCTCGCTTATAGGTCTACCACCATCCAACTGTGTCAACCAATCCCCACCTTGAGACTATTCATTCTCCTAAATACAGAATGTGAGTAAAGCCTTGCTACCTTCGATGTATTACTCCGCTTGCGGTATTTTTAAGACTCATTAAAACACCCAGTACTAGTCAGTTGTAATTATACAGCCTAGCGGTTAGTCTGAGGAATTCTGGGTGGCCACTGAGTGCAGGTGACTGATGTTGATCTTGTGACTAAATTTAATCTTGCCTGTCTGAGTTGTTTCTAATTCTTTTTTCCCCTCTCTCTTTCTCTTTTCAATTTTGTAGAGAACCCCAAAGGCCCTGAAGAGAATCCCTACAAGTCATTGGGATTCGAAACGCGTAGGCCCCAGCCACCTTACTGTCTGCTCTAGTGATAAGCGTGAATGCTATGATAATTGTTGCTTATCACTAATTTTTGTACATTATCCTTTTTCTAAAGATCCAAGAAGTATTTTTATATACTTAACTATAGGAATGTACGTTAAAATTGATTGTGTATCAAAAGAAAGTATTATCTAAGTGTTTTGCAGACACTGGCTTTTCTTGTTTTATGTATGGTATTGTATTATATTGTAAATATTGTATGTTTTGATAAATGTTGTAGCTCTCTTATTTAGTGCTCCCCTTCTCCCCTTGAATGATTGTTTATCGTATGGTTGTGATATGAGTGATATGATGAATGATCACCCCCAGTTTTGATTTTGGTCAGTAAATTGTTTTTTACATGTTTGTTTTCATAAAATGAAAAAGTATCTTTTGATAAAATCAGAAATAAGAATAAAAGCTATTAACTAGCATTCAGTCTTGAATATTTTCTCAAGTACTGTGTTTGAATTTATGTTACTGCGGTGTTATCAGTACTGGCAATTTCTCTTTTGTTATGTTCTATGAAGGCTCAGCCATACTGATTAGAGCCAACCCCTAGTTGTTTATTGGTTATTGTAGCGGGCGCAGGCTCGCGAGGTCTTAGTTCTAGCCCATTAATCTGGGTGCGGAGGTTAACTAGGTACCTACTTCCACTCTGTTCTCCTAGAACCGTCCTTGTTTACTGTGTTACGTCAATTGTTTTAATTATATGTTTCCAACTCAGTTTCTTTTATCTTTTTCTTTTTCTTTTCATCCCTCAGAGTAATGGCAGAGAAGGATACTTTTGCCTACTCAGAAGATCACATCAGAAACTTCCTCAGTGACCCGCCTATTTTTTCCTCAGTCACTTTAAGCGAAACAGCTACCACATCAAACGAATCTGACAAACTAATCCGCCTTAAAAAGAAGCAGATCAGGACAGACCTTCATGGTCACTTCTTGCTGCAACACCTCCGAGAAGGCACGATTCCGGCTGGGCTACAAATCAAGAACATACCTGTGATTTTCACAGAAGATCCAATATTTAAAAAAGGCTTCTCTATGATAGAAACCAAATGTAGTAGAGACCTGATGGTCTTAACGGTTGAAACAGCAGTGAGAATATCCAAGGAAGAATTAGCTGAGATCGCCAAGCTAGAGTCTGAAATTAGTGGTAATCCCACCATAGCAGATGCCAAGACCCTCTTAGAAAAAGTTGCTAAAGAAGTACAAGAGTTTAAGGACTACACGATTACTCAGAAGTCCAACCAATTCGAAAAAGATAAAAAAGGTTTTTCTTTAGACAATATATATCCTTATTTACAGGCTGATTTTTATTCCAAAGCGGAATCTAGACGTTTCCTTCAAGGAAACCAGGGCAGATCCCGAAGACAATTTATTTCTTTTTCTGATACCTCCTCTTCTGGAACGGATAGTGACTCCGCAAGCTCATACAATCGTTCTAACAGAAATAGAAATTGGAACACTAACCAGCAGCAACAGCAGAACCAGTCGTCGAATTTT
Source organism: Lissotriton helveticus (assembly GCF_964261635.1). Classification (NCBI taxonomy): domain Eukaryota; kingdom Metazoa; phylum Chordata; class Amphibia; order Caudata; family Salamandridae; genus Lissotriton; species Lissotriton helveticus. The sequence continues at coordinate 833,092,554 of NC_136070.1, forward strand.
TTAGGGAGAGGCCAAACACTCCCGAGAGGTCGAGCGAGAAGCAACGTCCAGTGGGAGATGAAAACGCGACGACAACATTACAAAAACTAAACGCGTCGCCAATCTTCAACCTTTCAAAAAAAGTGTTGACACCGGATGAGGTAAGTGTTTTGGCAAAAGGGTTGTCATTCGTACCCTCCAAAAGAACCGACTTCGTTAAAATGAAGTCTGAGTTTATAGAGTTCTGCAGAAAACTACGCCTGACGGTGTTCTTTAGTGAAAATCCAACTACCCAATCCGTAGAGGTCACTGGCCTCAGAAATAAGTCTACTTTCTGCCCCCCAGCCAACAAAGTCCCTAAAAACCTTTTAACTTTTGAGAAAAGTGTATTATCTGCCATATCGGCTATGGAACAGGAGAAAAAATACATCAAGTTCAATACCACTAAAAAAGAAATGACGGCTTTAAATAACCTTAAAACTGACAACACGGTTATAATCAAGCAAGCTGATAAGGGCGGGGCCATCGTGGTGTGGGATATCCATGACTACACTGCTGAAGTATTGAAACAGCTACAAGACACTGCCTGTTACCGTAAGATAAACAAAGATCCTACCATGGAACTACAGAATGAGCTCTTTGCTATTGTGCAAGAGGGTTTTGATTTAGGTTTCGTTGGCCCGAAAGAAGCCGAATATTTGAAAAATAAACATCCTAAAGTCCCCATGTTTTATGTATTGCCAAAAATACACAAAGACCCCGACCATCCACCGGGCAGACCCATTGTGGCAGGGTGCGGTTCGGTACTAGAACCAGCGGCAAAATATGTGGATTGCTTTTTGAAAGAATTCATGGTTGAGGTCAGATCCTATCTCCAGGATACTACTGACTTCATTAAAAAACTTGAAAATATAGATTTCAATGAAGGCGGTGACAGGCTTGTCACCCTAGACGTTACTGCACTATACACTCAGATCCCTCAAGACGAGGCTATAGCAGTACTTACTTACTTTCTTGACTCTAGGCCAAGACCGACGCGGGTGCCCACTAAGTTCATAGTGGACTTGGCAACTTTCGCCTTAAAAAAGAATTATTTCTGCTTTAACGGTGAACTTTATTACCAAGTCAAGGGGGTGGCTATGGGCTGCCCCTTTGCTCCAGAATTGGCAGTTCTGTTTATGGCCATGTATGAGAATGCATACATCTATAACAACAACCCTTTTTCTCAATACATCGGAACATGGTTCCGTTTTATTGATGATATTTTTTTGACATGGAAAGGCGATGGTGACACTCTAAACCAGTTTTACCAATGGCTTAATGATAGAACAGCTGACATAAAATTCAGCATTTCTGAATCCACCAGCAGGATCGCATTCTTAGACGTGGAAGTCTTTCCTTCCGAAGGCAAGCTAGCAACTACCCTGTACACTAAACCTACGGACCGCAACAAGTCTCTTATGTTCAACAGCAACCACCCTAGAAATCTAAGAGAAAACCTCCCGTATGGGCAGTTTCTGCGAGTTCGCAGAAACTGTACTTTAAAAAAAGATTTCGAACAACATTCAGAAAACCTCACATCTAAGTTATGCGAGAGGGGTTACCCTAAGAAACTTGTCAAAAATTGCATGAAAAGAGCCCAATGGACCCCACGTGAAACACTTCTGGAGCGTAAATCCAAACCTGCCTTAGAAAAGCAAGTATGTGTCACAACCTACTGCCCCAACGCCAACCGTCTAAAAAGGGTGATTAAACAGAACTGGCACTTGGTCAAGAATCTCGATGCTAGTCTAGCAAATGAACCACTATTTGCCTTCAAGAAAGAAAATAATATTGCAAACCATATTGTTCGAGCTGCCATGCCCATTGCCAAACCACAAACGTTACGCCAAATGATGGGGATGCCACCCATTCTTGGACACCACAAATGTGGAAACTGTTTATGCTGTGAATCAACCATGGAAGGTTCTTTGTTCCAGCATAACGGAGTGTCATGGAAACATGACACGATGAGTAACTGTAAGAGCAAATATGTGGTATATGGTATTATATGCCCATGTCAATTGCTATATATTGGCAAAACCAATCAAGAGATCCGGCAACGGATCTCGCAACATAAATCAAGGATCAACAGGAAAGTTGAAAATGCCCCCTTGGTGCAACATTGGACGCGATTGCAGCATTCTGTGAGTGACCTCAAGTGGACAGTAATCTCCAAAATAGAGCGAAATCCCAGAGGTGGCGATTTAAATTTGACATTATCAAAACGTGAAGCTTTCCTTATCGTGAAGTTTGATACAGCAGTATCTGGACTTAATGAATTAAGTGAAATATTCAAATTGTAAATGACCTGCATTTAACCCATTCCCCAGTCCTGTAACGAAATGTATTCAGGCAAACACTTGTGTTGTTCGCGCATTTTTGAAACTCCGATCCGTAGCTCCTTTTGGATCCAGCCCAGTATTCTCATGCAACCCTGGCCACTGAATGGGCGGCCCCTCTGCTCATCAGCCAGGTATATAGGCAGAGCAGTTTAACCATAGCCTGCTACTGCGCAGGAGCCGCCGGATAGTGCTGTCTTGGACGCTGCCTTTTTGAAAACTCGCCTTGATTAAAATTAGTAAGTATTCTAAACTGCTAATCCGCTAAGTCACGCTCTGTTTAGACAGTTAAAATTAGTTTCTTACCCTGGCTTTTATTTATTCTTCCCTAGTTTAATATCTACCGTTGACCGCGTTGAACAAAGATGTGCCGGTAAGCCCTGAGTTGTATTAATCCCTTATGCCACGCCATGTCTGAGCACAAACTAACTAACGCGTTCCACGTGTTTGTCTTCTGCGGCTCCGTTAATGTAATTGACTCTCACGCGCTTCATTTTCCACTCTAGCCCACAGGCGTCTTGAACTCAAAACAACCGTGTGCCGTACCTACCGTGGTCACACGTAGCTGACTTGTTATGCCGGTAAGCTGCCGCCCCCGTTTTAATTTACTTCCTCAAGGAGAATGTGTGCTGGCGGTTAATGGTGTCCACTGTTTTTTTAGATGAGCAACGCGTTGAAAGTCCCCCTTTTTTCAGACGGTTTCCGCGAACAAGTGCTACTTTATCTCTTCGTAGAACAACGCATTTTGGTAATGAGTGATATCTGCTGTTTTTTGACCATGTTTTTTGACTATGCTAACGCTTTATAAGGTTATACTGAGTGTTGCGTTTCTCCATTTTCCCAAGACACGTCCAGTGACAAAAAACGGACAGCCTTTATAGACGCGGTCTCCTACACCATTTCACTAGGTGAGACTCTCTCTTAAAACTGGCAGCACTTCAAATTTAATATACAATCCCCCCCTTCCTTAATAAATTTCAATCCCGCTTATAGGTCTACCACCATCCAACTGTGTCAACCAATCCCCACCTTGAGACTATTCATTCTCCTAAATACAGAATGTGAGTAAAGCCTTGCTACCTTCGATGTATTACTCCGCTTGCGGTATTTTTAAGACTCATTAAAACACCCAGTACTAGTCAGTTGTAATTATACAGCCTAGCGGTTAGTCTGAGGAATTCTGGGTGGCCACTGAGTGCAGGTGACTGATGTTGATCTTGTGACTAAATTTAATCTTGCCTGTCTGAGTTGTTTCTAATTCTTTTTTCCCCTCTCTCTTTCTCTTTTCAATTTTGTAGAGAACCCCAAAGGCCCTGAAGAGAATCCCTACAAGTCATTGGGATTCGAAACGCGTAGGCCCCAGCCACCTTACTGTCTGCTCTAGTGATAAGCGTGAATGCTATGATAATTGTTGCTTATCACTAATTTTTGTACATTATCCTTTTTCTAAAGATCCAAGAAGTATTTTTATATACTTAACTATAGGAATGTACGTTAAAATTGATTGTGTATCAAAAGAAAGTATTATCTAAGTGTTTTGCAGACACTGGCTTTTCTTGTTTTATGTATGGTATTGTATTATATTGTAAATATTGTATGTTTTGATAAATGTTGTAGCTCTCTTATTTAGTGCTCCCCTTCTCCCCTTGAATGATTGTTTATCGTATGGTTGTGATATGAGTGATATGATGAATGATCACCCCCAGTTTTGATTTTGGTCAGTAAATTGTTTTTTACATGTTTGTTTTCATAAAATGAAAAAGTATCTTTTGATAAAATCAGAAATAAGAATAAAAGCTATTAACTAGCATTCAGTCTTGAATATTTTCTCAAGTACTGTGTTTGAATTTATGTTACTGCGGTGTTATCAGTACTGGCAATTTCTCTTTTGTTATGTTCTATGAAGGCTCAGCCATACTGATTAGAGCCAACCCCTAGTTGTTTATTGGTACTACATTAACCAGTCATTAAAATACTCAAACTATCAATCCACCACCACTATTTCTTCTTATTGCCAGGTGTACATAGGAAGGACTGGACTGGAGTCTGTAGGGGCAGATTTACAAGCCCCTTGTGGCTCTTTTGCTCCATTGTTGCGTGACTTTTGTGACGCAGAGGCATAACAAAAGAGGCGCCATGGTGCGGCGTATATTTACAACGTGACGCATATGGGAGATGCATCACGTTGTAAAGCCCCGCGTCATCAGGGGGCGTTCCGGCGCAAGGGAGGGCGTTCCTGTGCAGGAACGCATCCTAAAAGTGGCTGAGGGAAATCTACAAGATGTCAATCAGTCACTTTTAGGACAATGATGCGTGAATCAAACCCTGCGCCTGCTTGAAGCAGACGTACGGCTTGACGCAGCATTGGGGAGATAAGGCACCCAAGAGCATTGCTGGAGCTGCGCCATCATTGTCACGCAACTCCAGCAATGCGCCGCCTTTACGGCACTGATGCGTAAGGCTTCTGTGACGTTTTGGGCCCATGGTGCGCCGCATTGTAAATATGGCGCACCATGGGTGGTGGTGGCGTGACGCACAATTACTGGCGCATCCCTGCTACTTTGCAGGGATGCGCCGGTAATTGAAAATCTGACCCTTAGTGTCTAGCATTACGCAGTTCTTTACACTACACTCATACATAATTTCTCAGGCCAATGAAATGAACACAAAATAGAAAACAAATAAGCATAGTAGCAAGACTACTGAGAAGGAGAGCAGTGCACCTGAAATGCACAGAAGATTTTGAAATATAATTTACCTACAATGTAATCGGCAGCATTATTGCTCTTGGTAAAAAACAAAAATTTGCAATATAATAACACACAGAGCGGGAGAAAACAGAGTAGTGATGAAATAGCTAGAAATAGCTACTACTACTCACCAAGCCCGGGGATCTCGACGCCGAGCACGTCCAGCAAGTCGCGTTCCCGGTCCATGAGATCCGTCCAGCGGTGGGTGGCCTGGTTGTAGGTGCGCCGGACCCCAGAGTGTTCAAACATGGCCCGGCACACCTTCTCCCACCGCTTCCGGCGCTCCCGGATCCCGTAGCCGGTAGCGATCTTGCCGCCTCCCATGATGGTCTTGGGGAGGCGGCGCCGGACATGAAAGACTAGTGCGGCCACCTCCTCCGCACTAAAAATCTCCCGAGCTATAACTTGCTCCCCCCTCAAACGCCCGCACGGGAGCCGGTCACGGGGTGCAGGACCCTTCCCCTTCGCGGGCTGCTTCCCGGCTCCCTTTGCCATGGTCTGGGCAGAAAGGAAGGTAAATAATAAAGAAGAAATAGAATAGGGAAGAAGAAAAGAAAAGAGTTAAAAAAAGTAGTTTAAAATTAACCCAAAGTAGCAGAAAACACAAAAATATAGAGCTAGAAAAATAGAGGGATAGATAATAAGTAAAATAGAACAAAAAAACTTCAAACAAGCAAAGGATGGCAGAGATTGACAGAGGATACAGAAAGCATGCCCAGAACCATAGCAATAAATGAGAAACAAGATGGCCGCGCCCGTTCACGACCGCGTGGGTAAGTTCGCGCGAGATTTTCCTCGCGATCACACGCGAAATTGTACTAGCGAGCCGCACACTTTGCGAGATTACACATAGCGCCCGGAAACGGAAATACGTCACGCAAACAAGATGGCCGTGCCCATGTGCGGCTTGCGAACACGCAAAAAATCACGCGAACAAACACGCCGCACAAAAAACTAATTGTGTATTCACACGAATTCGTGGCTTCCAAAATCGTTCTCGCACGAATTCGCACCCCGCGAATCGCGCGAAATTGCAGAAAAACGATTTTTGCAAAACTGAAAGCACTCAGCAGGTGCAAAAGTTCAATCTTAACATTAGTAACCATTCACTCTAGTGCTTCCTGAGGGGCCCCTCCAGAGTTCAGTTGCCTATTTGCAACTATTCTATGACCCTGCTCTGACCCTCACAGCAGGCTCATAGAATAGCTACAAGTAGGCCACAAAGGTCCTGTGAAAAAAATTTGCAGTGCAACAGAAAGCAAATTACAGATAAGGAAGTAGGTGCCAGCCAGACTGGAAGTTTAAATTCAGTGACACATTAATCAACCCCGAATTAATTCATGTCAGTTGAAGCAGGGCAGGTGTGCTTGCTTTTTTTCACCCCCATAATCTACAGTGATAAACCAACCAGAGGGTGGCAGTGATGTACCAGAGGGTGGGATGCGTGTACCAGAGGGTGGCAGTGGTGAAACAGAGGGTGCTGTGAACCTGTGATGATGAACCAGATGTAGAAACAACATAGTCGCGGCCGTTGCGAGCCGACAAGTAAGTTCGCAATTGCGAACTGGTACACAACCCTCGCGAACTGGCAGAAACCCTTGCGAACACAAAAAAACAAATCCGCAAATTCGCGAGAGTTCACGGATTTTGCGGATTGCGAATCCGTAAATACGCAAGTTCGCGGATTGCCAATTCGCAAAATCCGTCCATACTTAGTCACAGATTGGCGCGTCCATGATGTGGACACGGGAGATAGTTTGCCGGTAAAGCACAAGGCTTACCGCGTGACTGACAGGGTAAGAGCCTGCATCAAGAAGGAGGTCTCAAAGATGTTTGCTCTTGGGGTGATTGAGTCCTCCAGCAGTCCTTGGACCAGCCCAGTGGTCTTGGTCCCAAAGGCTGCAGCACCGGGTGCCACACCTGAACTCTTGTTCTGTGTGGACTATCGAGGACTCAATTCGGTCACGAAGACCGACGCGTACCCCATCCCCAGAGCTGATGAGCTCATCGATCGGTTGGGGGCTGCACGGTACCTCAGCACGTTTAATTTAACATCTGGGTATTGGCAGATCGCCTTAACTGACAGGGCCAAAGAGAGGTCAGCGTTTTCAACACCAGATGGGCATTACCAGTTCCGGGTCATGCCATTTGGGATGAAAAACGCCCCTGCCACCTTCCAGAGACCGGTTAACCAGGTGTTGGCAGGCCTGACCGAGTTCAGCACTGCCTACCTGGATGACATCGCAGTGTTCAGCGGCACATGGAAAGAACACTTGCGACACCTCGGGGAAGTGTTGGCGGCGCTGCGCAAGGCAGGCCTCACGATCAAGGCAAGCAAGTGCCAGATCGGGCAGGGTTCCGTGGTGTATTTGGAACACCAAGTAGGGAGCGCCCCTTCAGCCCAAAATTCAGACCATCCTGGCTTGGGAACCCCCCAAGACCCAAACGGAGGTGAGGGCCTTCCTAGGACTCACCGAGTACTACAGTAGGTTTGTCAAGGGTTACGGTACCATCGTTACCCCCTTCACAGAGCTGACTTCGAAGAAGCAGCCCCGGAAAGTGATCTGGACTGACGCCTGTCAGAAAGCATTCGACACCCTGAAGACGGCCATGTGCACGGCGCCCGTGCTCCTGGCTCCTGATTTCTCCAAAGAGTTCTTAGTGAAGACCAACGCTTCAGAGCATGGGGTAGGGGCTGTCCTCTCACAGATGACTGAGGAGGGCTGGGACCAACCTGTAGCCTTCATCAGTCGGAGGTTACTTCCACGGGAACAGAGGTGGAGTGCGATCGAGCGAGAAGCTTTTGCTATGGTCTGGGCCCTGAAGAAGCTCAGACCCTACTTGTTTGGGTCTCACTTCCGAGTTCAGACAGACCACAGGCCCCTCAGATGGTTGATGCAGATGAGGGGTGAGAACCCGAAACTGTTGAGGTGGTCCATTTCTCTACAGAGTATGGACTTCACGGTGGAACACCGCCCTGGCATAGACCACGCCAATGCTGACGGTCTGTCAAGGTTTTTCCGCCTTAGTGATGAGTAACTCCCTGGGGTAGGGTAGTTCTCCCCACATTTCAGCTGGAGGGGACACGTGTTAGACATGGCACCTTGGCGTGAGTCTCCCTTCCACTTTTTGCTGATGTGCCTCAGATGTTTTGCTGGTGTTCGCTGCTCAGGGCACTGCGCCACGGCCGATCCGTGCCGCAGTGCAAGTGCTCCCAATGTAAAGTGTATCCGTAATTGATTTCCACGATTGGCTTATTTGGTTTACTGTCAGTCCCCAGTAAAGTGCACGAGAAGTGCCGGGGCTTGTAGATACAAATGCCGCTAGTGGGCTTGCAGCGCTGGTTTCGCCACCCACAGAAGCGACCTCGTAACATATGTCTCGGGTCCGCCATTGCAGACCCAGCGTACAGTCTCGTACAGTCACACTGACTGCGCAAGTGCCCACACTTGCCAGTCTCTATACCTTCCCTTGACTTCATATCAATCACCCCTATGATAGGCCTACGGGCAGGGTGCGTTGTAAGGATAAGGTAGGACAAGCCTAGAGTGTGGCATGTCCTAATAGTGAATTACCGCCCTTTTCGTTCTTCACTGTTGAAGGGCTACCTGTTCTCTTAGGCCAGATGAGGTGCCGGAATTATTACACGCTATAGTCCCGGCAGGCTCAGGGAACACGGTGGCATGTCAAGTTTAGTATGCCTGAACTCAGAATAATAAAATACTTCCTTTAGTAAGGTGTATTTTAATATCCTGTGTTAGCAAATGCTACGTTTAGAAAGTTAGCCTTTGCTCGCCTAACTATTTCAGCCGCCTCTGTCAGGATGTGTATCTGCTGTCTGGGTTTGTGTGAGTGACAGGGCTGGGGAATTCCCGGGGACAGTCTGGGGCTCCAGGTGGTGAATAGGGTGCTTACACCAGGATGGGTGGGCGGAGTAGTCCTTGACTCTGAATAGGGTTGTGCTCCACCACCACAATGCTGGCTCCACCTCCTGCGGAGCGTCTGATGTCCCTGCCCTGCTACCTGAAAGAAGGCGGCAGCTTCCTGTAAACAGAGTACTCCAAAACCGGGTTGAACTAGGCTCAGGCCCCCTGGCCTACAAGGACAAAAGAATCTCAGTATAAATATAGGAGCTCCGCTCCTTGCAAAACAGATCCAGTTTTGACCACGACGAACCTCTGCCTGACGAGAAGGACCAAGAGAAGCTGAAGGACAGAAACCAGTCTGTATCCTGTAAGACTGGCCTGCAGTGGTGCCTTGCTGAGAAAGGAGAGGAAAAGACCAGATAGGACTTTGAAGACTTGTGCCTAAGACGATCTCCAAGGGCTTGATCTCGAGCTTGCCCACTGAACGGGATCCCAGGACCATTGGGATCTATTCTGCTTGTGCCCGTCTGCTGCTGTGCCTTAGTTCTTACTCCCTCGCCGGAGTTGTGACTCGGGTGCCTTCGCCCCTCCCAAGGTCGTGACAGCTCGGAGCCTGGTCGCCCCGCCGCAGAGAGTCCCGCTCAACCCTGAGTCGCACTTCGCTTCAGTGCCGGGCCGCCCGCTCTCCTGTCACCTCGCCTGTTAACGGAGCGCATTGTGCCCCTTTCATCTCCTCCAGCCGGAATCTGCACGGAGCGCATTCCATAGCCTCGGACGGTCCGTACGTCGATACGTACCCGACTGTCTCGCTTTGCCCTCCTGCATACCAAGGCTCGTGCCGCACCTCAAGAAAGGCCTTCCGTACGCTGGTACCGGAGGCCTGGTGCTGCATCCGTCTGCCCGAGAACGCGACACCCCTCACAGATCCACGAGTATGACCTGGCGTGCTAAGAAGTAGTACGCCCGCAGGCCTGAACGGCGCCTCGCCCCGTGAGCTGCATCGACCCCGGATCGCCACAAGCCACCACAGTCCTGCTCACCCACCTCGCACCTCGAGGGGGTCCCGAGCCGAAGAGATCCTCTGGAGAACCGTCAGCCTCGTCCCGGGTCCGCCCTCACCAGTAGCCGTGCCTGAAACGCCACGGACTTCCACAAGCAAGGTACACTTGAACTCCGTCTCGAGTTCATATCGGATCCAGGGCCCGCAACGTTCTGTTTTCCCTGTCATCGTACCTTGCTGAACAACGAACATTTAAAGACTAATTGCCTATTTAAATCTGGTGGCCTCAAATCGCTAAACGTTATATGGTCTTGTGTTAATCCTGCATATAAGTATATCTTTTATATAAAGTCTACGTATTTTTGATACAACCTTACGACTGGTGTCCATTTGTGGTGGGTCAGTGGGTTTACTGTGCGTGATCATAAATGCTTAACTAACTATCGCCCTGAGGATAGCCTTGTCTGCTCGCGCCACACTACCTAGAGGGTGAGCAGGGCTTATTCGAAGGAGTAGTTCCCTTGCCCTGACTAGAGGAGAGGGTCCCTGTTTGTCAAAAGTGCATACCTGTGCCAACCAGAGACCTCCGATTCTAACAAAGACATTTAGTAAATATTTGTTAAAAGATTATAGATGGTACAGCTTCCTGCATGTACCTCTCCAATGTGTGCAATAATGTGTGTGGTAGCCCATCCTTATGACGCTAGTCACTCGATAGCTAGAGGTGAACGCCTGTAGGGGCCCCACTGCGTGGACCCAACCGGGTTTACTTAAAACAGACCTAAATACATCTAGATTGCGAAAGTTTAAAAAATATTATTGCGATTAATACAGTGTGTGAGGCAAGGATGGATCTACCTGACACGATAGACAAACGTAATCTATTCTTGTCCCTTTAAATACTACATGTATATTACAGTATGGTATCTGGCACCAATGGGCAAAACTGAATATCTGGAGTCTTAGCTTGTTGCTGAAAAAAATGGTTGTGAATCAAAATTGAAAAGTACAAATATTACGGAGGCAACACAATGTGGGGGCCGGCGGCATATGGACATCCTATGGTGCATGTCAAGGGACTAATATTAGAGGATCAACAGCTTCTAACGCTTACCTTAGCTGATAGGTGCCGCACTGTAAAGGACCAGCTCGCATAGAGACATGACCTAGCTGGTATCCGCAAAAGCGAAGAATCCATAGTCCTTTCCGTTTAAATATAACTTCCTGATCTATGCGCGCCAAAACTCGGGACGCCAGAATGGTAAAAGACGCTAATCTCCAAATGTGTGTTAAGCGTCTTAGTAGAACTCGAGGAAAGACCTCAAAAGCTATTTTCTGCGGAATGGTATAAGGTGCCGAAATTCGTGAACAGACTACACGATACTGGCATTCTCAGTCCAGAATGAGTTCACCTAGACCAATGGTGAAAATATGAAAAGGGAAACTAAAAATAAAATTAAACATGAAGAAAAAATATATATATCTATTACTGTCGATATGTGGTGCTCAATGCAGAAGGCCCACGAGAAATTTGTGTGAAGAGAACTATGATGAAATTTAGTTAAACCAAATTTTTAGAGTTACAGAATAAGCGTTAATATTCCACTTATGGCAGACATATTTGCAGAATGAGACTATATATTTTCCGACCTGTGGCTGAACGGGAGGGGGACCAGCAGACTCCCGGGGCACTTCCACCTCCTCTGGAGCACACACCCCACCGAGCGCCGTGAGGGATCGGCAACCAAGACACAGACCACAATTCCCAGGTGCCCCGGTGGCAGAGGCGCACCTGGGACGTCACTGCCTGCGCCAGGAGGCGCCTACAAACAGCGGAACACCTCCTGTCCCCGCGGGACGCGCGCGGGACCGCCGGGCTAAGCCCGGGCAAAGGGCGGGCCCTCTGTGGCCCTCAGAGGACCTGAGGAGGACGGGGCGGGCCACCCCACCTGGTCCTATCATAAGAGGTACAGAGACATTATACCTTATACATAATTATGTTCAATTGCCCAGTGTCGTAATCGGGCCTTACGTAGTCCACCCATGATGTCTATTTGGGAAGAGCTTAATGCCGTGTGCGGCACAAACTATGTCCCTGATATATTAACCCCCCCCCAGAGTGGGGAAAGACACTGATCTCATAAACTGTACCACCCAGGCTGTACCCGTATCCCCTGATTTAATCCTGTTTAACAACGAGGAGACTCCATTAAATGTCGATCTAATGTGTTGTAGCTCCTCATCCTTCCCTGCTAATCCAATTGTATTAACGCCATATAAAGCAGGGACTACATTAAATAATCCTGTTCCCCCCCTTCAATCGACCCTATTGGCCCAATTTGAGCGATTGTTGAATGCAGCTCTGTTACCCCTGGTCACTAAAATTAAGGAGTTGGGAGACAGGTTGACCAGTGTTGAACAAATAGTAAAAAGGATTTACCCACTAATTGTAAATTCTGCTGTCTCCCCACGTTCCACGCTCTCTACAAACCCTGACAAGCCTACTTCCATTGAACACAGGAAAGCACGAACAATTGACTCTTCCCTGAGCATACCCTTCCCAAGGGGCCGTAATAACACTCCTAAGCCTACTAGTGCCCCTTTTAAAGCCTCTAGGTATCCTCAAGTAAGAAGGCATCGAATTAATTTACCCCCTGAAGCTGCCCCCTACGTGTCCGTTCTTTCCGGGGTGCCTGAACTTGGTCAGGGCAATCACGAAACAAGCGAGGATCTGCTAAATAAGACCATCTTTTGGCTTAACAACAACAGACCGCTGCCGCCCGCCTTAGATGGCGGAATTTTGAGCGTCAGGAGGGTGGGGTGGTTAGGCAGATTGCCTAAAGACATTTCGGGAGACCTGATATTAATCAGATTTAAATACAGGAACATTGTCCCCTATTAAAGACTTTCTCAACCAAAACCTGGAGATGGCCCTATTTCTACTTGGGACTTGTTTGATTTTTATCCGGGCCCCAGAGTATTGAACAATAACACTTGGTGAAAGGGGACTCTGTCTACCACGTGTTATTACTCTGCACCAGATTAGTTAGTTTTTAACCAACTGATGAGTCTTATACACAGGCATGTAAAATGAAAAAAGCCCAATATGTTCTTAATAATTGTATTTATGTATTTTGGCGTACATGCTATGTCATTTTTCTCTATGTATCAAGGCCTAATCGATTGCTTCTTTTTTAATTAACTTTTAATCATGCTAAGATTGGTTCTCCTGATCTTGCTTTTTAAATGGTTATGATTTCTCCGATACACTTTTCCATTTCTATTTACTTATTTTAATGAATTGATCAAATTGTTTGTTTTAAATTATTTCTGTAATTGTATGCTTGTATGATATTTTATGAAATATCGAATAAAGCTTATTTGAATTTGAATTTGAATTTGACTATATATGACATAAATTTATATAAGAAAATCGGTTACAAATGAGAGGGAAATAGCGGCTATCATACAGGGATGGAATACACCACATTCTGGTGCTATATAATCGCATTCTCCCATAGCAATTCTCAATTTAAACCCTTGTTGAGAGTGTTTAAAGAAAATATCCAGAAGACCTCTCGTTTTTTGCGAATTTTAGGGTCCATTGTGTGTATTTTTTCTAAGATGCGCCAGCGGATGTCTTCTGGTTTGTGATTTGATTCATGAAAATGCTTGACTAAAGGGGCTTGCATCTTGTGGGTTTTGATGGATGAACGATGCTCAGCTATGCAGGTTTGAACCGCTCTAGCAGTCTCTCCCACGTAACGAAGTGAGTACGGACACAGAATAAGATATATGACATTTTGTGTCTTACAGTTCCACATCTGTGAAGCCTGTATTCTGAAACCGTTATGAATAAGAGTTTCACCTAAGATGATTGAGTCGCAGGATTTACAATTTGAGCATTTAGTAGTGCCTTTGATTGGGAGAAGACCATCTATAGATTTCTGGATGAATGGTCGAGAAGTACGATGGTCTTCATATCTGGAGTGTACTAAAATATCTTTTAGATTTTTGTTTCTCCGGTAAGCAAATAGCGGTTTCTCCAATTTGTTGTTGTTAGTGGATCCACAATTTAAAATGTGCCAATTTTTGTTAATGTTTTGTTTCACAGTGGCATTTAGGGTAGAGTGTTTAGTGATGCAGACAAGTTGGTGTTCAGTCTGTTGTGTCTCATTTCTCAATAAACAATCTCTATCATAATATCTTGCTCTTTTATAGGATTCTCGGATTAACCGATGGGGTTAGCCTCTTTCTTGGAATTTATCTTTCATAATTGCGGCTTCTCTATCAAAGTCTGTTAAGTTAGAGCAATTCCGTCTCACTCTGAGAAATTGAGAGAAAGGAATGCTATCTTTTTATTGCGGGGTGGAAACTCTTAAAATGGAGTAATGTATTCCTAGCTGTGGGTTTAGTATGTAATTGAACTTCAAGCTGTCCTGATTGATCAAAAATGGTGATGTCTAAAATTCGACATGGGTGACACTGCTATTTGCACTGAATTTCAAGTTTGGGTCAGGGAGGTTGAGCCATTGTAAATAGTTGTCAAGAGAGTCATACCCACCGGTCCAAATAAAGAAGATGTCATCGATGTATCTGGACCAGTGGGTGACTGACTCATAAAAAGGTGCAACCTCGTTGTGAATAAATTTAGATTCCCACACAGCCATATAAATATTGGCTACTGAGGGTGCCACAGATGCTCCCATACTCACCCCTTTTACCCGGCGGAAGAGATGGCTACCAAAGGCAAAGATGTTCTCCGTGAGTATAATTTGGCGACATTCTGTTATGAAAGGTTTAAAACAGGGTATTTTATTGGTGTCTATAAACCATTCAACTGCTTCTATGGCCTCATATTGAGGGATATTACTGTACATTAACTCTATATCTAGAGTCACCAGTACTTCATTGTTACAGTTGAAGGTTAGATGTTCTACCTTGTTTAATATGTCTCTTGTATCTGGTACATAAGATTTAATTAGGGGGACATAAGGGCGAAGTTGGTTGTCTATAAATTTAGATAACGGTTCAGTAACTGTGCCGATGGTGGAAACTATGGGCCTATATGGTGGGTCTTCTGTATCTTTATGGATTTTAGGCACTCCATATATGCATGCCGTTTTACCATGTGAGTGATTCAAATAGTTATATTCTTGAGATGTTATATGACCCTCATTGAGAGCAAGATTGGTGAGGGTAGATATCATTTTGGATATTCTAGAGGTAGGATTGCTGTTGATGTTCAAGTAAAAGGTGTTATCTTGTAGCATATTCATCATTTTCTTCTCATAGTCAGTAGTATTGACCATTACAATTCCACCACCTTTATCACAGCATTTAATGGTCATTGATTTGTCTGATGCTAAAGTTTGCATAGCTGTGTATTCATCTTTATTCAGATTATATAAAGGTTTGGGAATGAACTTCAGATGTTGTTCTAGTTGTTTCAATAACACATTTTAGAAAATTGATACCTCAGGACCTACTTGCTCCAATGTGGGGGTAAAAGTAGATGGTAACTTACAAGTATTACGTATGGAACTCTGATTTTCAGCAGATTAATTGGGGCCGAAACATTTCTTTAGTCGGATCTTACGAAATGCCACCCCACCCAAATGTGTTATGTTGCCTATCACTGATGCCACTCCACCCAAATGTGTTATGTTGCCTATCACTGATGCCACCCCACCCAAATGTGTTATGTTGCCTATCACTGATGCCACTCCGCCCATATGTGTTATGTTGCCTATCACTGATGCCACCCCACCCATAGGGGCATGTTACTCACCCTCACCCCACGAATATGTGTCATGTTGCCTATCACTGATGCCACCCCACCCAAATTGGTTATGTTGCCTATCACTGATGCCACCCCACCCATATGTGCCATTTCGCTATCACTGATGCCACCCCACCCATAGGTGTCATGTTGCCTATCACTGATGCCACCCCACCCAAATGTGTCATGTTGCCTATCACTGATGCCACCCCACCCAAATGTGTTATGTTGCCTATCACTGATGCCACCCCACTTAAATGTGTTATGTTGCCTATCACTGATGCCACCCCACCAAAATGTGTTATGTTGCCTATCACTGATGCCATCCCACCCATATGTGTTATGTTGCCTATCACTGATGCCACCCCACCCATAGGGGCATATTACCCACCCTTACTGCCACCCCACCCATAGGTGTCATGTTGCCTATCACTGATGCCACCCCACCCAAATGTGTTATGTTGCCTTTCACTGATGCCACCCCACCCATAGGTGTCATGTTGCCTATCACTGATGCCACCCCACCCAAATGTGTTATGTTGCCTATCGCTGATGCCACCCCACCCAAATGTTTTATGTTGCCTATCAATACTGCCTCACCACCCATAGGTGTCAGTGTGGCAGACAATATAGACACCCCCACCCATAGGGAGGATGATGCGACACACATCATCAAACATCAACCACAGGTATGTCAGCCAAATACATTTCACTACAACATCATGTAAACAGCGTGTAGTGCCTGAAAAATACCCCCAACAGTGAATTTGAGTAATGACACACAATGTAACTACCATCACATGTGTGAAAACCCCCCATCAGTGTGTACATCCAATGTAAAATGTGTGGACACAAACGGCAGCTAAAGTTAGCATTGTGGCAAAGGGTGAAAATCACCCATATTCACAGTGACCACAAGGTAGATGTCATCATGGAAATAGCAGCACATGCAAAACAGTATGTATGATTCCTGGGCATGTCAGCACAACACCTTTACAGTCAACCTTCACTTTTGAGCTGACATCGCCTCGTGAAGGACTTCGGTCACATTCATCCTCTATCATTGACTACAAGTACCTCAGATATCAGCAACTCACACGTTGTGTCAGTCTTAGAGGCTTCATTTATCCTTCAACACCCTCTAATTTATCTTATCGAGGTTCATGTATGCCAGTGGCCGGTTTACAAAATAAACATTATATATCTCTGGATATTTACAAAGCAAAACAAACAGAGACTTATCTATATTTCGTATGGACGAATATATCGTCACGTTTTTACCTGCGCGCACTATTCTACTGCACTGAACTGATACACGTTTCTGTTGATGGGTCAAGATATAGGCCCACCCGCAATACCATCCCCGCATATGGCACTTTTGTACACCCCAACAGATTTAGTTGCCTTGATCAGGTAGATTGACTCCATAAGGGTGCATCTTCATGTTGCACTCAAAGTATCGTTAGCAAACCCATAGACGATACTGATGATATCACCCCAGGAACTGCTCCATCTACTCAGCTAGGCTTAACTCCTCCCTGCCCCTTGGGTGGAGTAAGTAACCTACCATGTAACCTACCTGGCTATAGCCCAACTCCCGTAGTTTCGCCTGGTTTCGACCAGACACCCCCTGTTCCATCTCCCTTGGCATTGCTACCACATGGGTTTGTAGGTCTACCACCGGAAACTCAACCAGAGAAAACTGGGGGGCTGGGATCAGAAGCAGGAGTAGAAACCCTAAAGGTCCTCTCATGGAATGTGGCGGGTATTGCTAATAAATTACACACAAACTATTGGGATTCCCTAGTAGGAAGTAGCGATATCTGTCTATTCCAGGAGACTTGGGCCAGGGAACCTCTGACTAGAGTGGGGTATGCAGTTTTTGAAATTAAAGCCAGGTGGAGTGGCAAAAGGAGGCCCTCAGGTGGTTTGGCGGTCTGGGTAGCTAGTCACATTGGGTGCAACACGGAGAATGTACCGACGTTCTCGCAAGACATACAGTGTGTCCTACTCAAATGGCCCAACGTGTTAAATTTGGCAATCATTAATGTTTATTCCCGCCCTGTCAGTGTGGCTATGGAGTCACCCACACTAGAAGATCTTTCGTCATTCCTGGGTCAACTCCCCACTGACTGTAAGATAGTGATGGGCGGAGATTTTAATTGCCACTTTGAACCACTGGAAGGTCTTAGGGAGGGTGCCCTTACCGCTGAGGATGACTTTTGGCGGGTGCCGCCATGCCATTCGCCCCACCCTAAATCCTGGTCCCCTCTTGCAGTGCAAATTATGTCACTAAAACAAAATTTTGCACTAAGGGCCTGTAACGGACGCACCCCGTCCGACAGCCCTTCAGTGTGTACCTTCAATAGGAAGGACCATGAATCGAGGTTGGACTATATTCTTGTGGATATTGGTCTGTGGTCCAAGGTGAAAGATTTTAGGGTAATTGTAAGAACGGATAGTGACCACAACGCACTTTTATTGGATATGGTGCACCCTGTACCCGCGGTTGGCTCACTACCCGACAACCCCAGTGAAATTCTAGGGCATCTGGTTCTTAGCTCCAACAGACGCAGGGTAAAATGGGGGAAACTTGTGAATTCGGAAGAGAGCATAGCTAAAATCTATGAGCTAGCACTCCCTAAGTTAAATGAACTGGGAGCATTAATTAATCAGCCCAGACCGCCAAATTACAATGAGAAAGTAGCCAAAATCCATGAAGATCTAGTGGGAGATATTGGTGAGGTTTTCTATCCAGTGGCAGTCCCACGGAAGAAGAAGACCCCTACCTCAACCTGGTATAACTCCATCTGCAGAAAGATCAAGGCTGAGTTAATAGCTACAATAAAAGCAGGTTGTGATAAGGGTAAGATTGCTGAGCTTAGGCGGAACTGCAGGGAAGCTATGGCAGTGGCAAGGGCATAATGGGATTGGAATAGATTGCAGGATCTCTCTCTTGCGATAGAAGCACGGGACTCTAGAAAATTTTGGTCCTTGGTAAATACAGGTACAGGAGAGCAAAAATCTGCAGTAGAGCCAAATATTGCATCCTCCGTCTGGGAAGACCACTTTGGCAAATTGTATCAAGATATCCCGGAATGTGCCAATGGGGTGGTCCCGGATGTTATATCCAACCCTGTAGTCGTACTTGAATTTACTCTTGGTGAGGTGGTCAGTGCAATAGAGAGATTGGCGTTGGGGAAGGCCCCGGGTCTAAACAGACTGCCTGGTGACCTTTTTAGACACCACCCGGAGATATGGGGCCCGTACCTCCTCATCTTATTTAACTCCATCGCGGGAGGTATGGAGATCCCCTGTACTTGGCTGGGGGCGGAGATAGTGCCTATTTTTAAAAAGGGCTCTCCTCTCCTCCCAGCCAACTACAGGCCGATCAGCCTCATAGATGTCCCCCAAAAATTATTTTCTCGCCTCCTCTTGGACCACCTTCTAGATTGGCTTCAGGAAAAACACGTCCACCATGGACCAGATTTTCCGCCTCGTTCTCCTCTATTGGAAAACTGTGAGGATCGAGGGGGGAAGGCTGTACATGGTGTTCATGGACCTGAGGTCAGCCTTTCATATGGTCCCACGCAAGAAATGATGGGAGGTCCTAAAGAAGCTGGGTGTTCCAACTCACCTGCTACATGCTATAGTTAGGCTCCATACCGGCAACTTTGCGCAGGTTAGGTGCGGGAGGGATGGAGCGCTGTCACCTAGGTTTCCAGTCCTTAGAGGGGTAAGACAGGGTTGCGTCTTGGCGCCAACCCTGTTTTGCCTCTACATCAACAGAGTCATATGTCATCTTGACAATGTTAGGGACAACGACGCTCCTCTTTTAGCGGGCAGGAGGGTGCCGGCCATTATGTTTGCCGATGATACCCTCCTGCTCTCCAAATCACCGATGGGGATACAGCGGATCCTGGATGGATTTGGTCTCTTCTGAAGACAATACGGTCTTGAGATCAATACAGAGAAGACCAAATTTATGATATTTAATCCGCCCCCTAAAACTAGACCTACCCCTTCTTTAGGCTCGACAAGATTAGAAAGGGTAAAAACCTTCCAATATTTGGGTGTAACACTACACGAGAATCTATCCTGGGACCCCCAAATAGTTAAATCACGGCTCAAGCTTTGTCAAATGTCCGGTGCAATATTGAAGGTTGCTAATTCCTCTACTTTCAAACCCATCAGCCCGGCACTAGAAATGTACAAAACTCAAGCAAAAGCTGCTGCCACTTATGGTAGTGATCTATGGGGGTATAAAGCAGGGAAAGAACTCCTTAGTGTAGAAAATAATTTCTTTAGACGCCTCCTTGCCCTTCCCCGTGGCACTCCCCTGCTTCCCTTGAGACTAGATGTGGGTCTCCCTTCTATTGCTGAAGTCCTGGAACTAAAGCCTCTAAGATTCTGGCACAGGCTCTGGACTACAAGTGAGCTTGCCCATTACAGGCAAGACCTTATTCATGTAATTAATTTGAATAAGTGTGAGAGAATTCCTTGGTTGGTCCACATCAAGAAAGAACTGTATCGTCTGAAACTCCAGGAGCTGTGGGATGCCCCTGAACAAGGCTGCCAAAGGTTTTCCCGCAAAAGACTGGTGGAAATATACAGGGAAAAAAGTCTATCTACCCTGGTATCTGCACCCAATAACGGCACCCTAACAGACCGATTTTTGGATTCCAAAAATTCTTACCAATTTGAAGGTTTTATGGATATTATTTTTCCCATTTTAGCACGAAAACTTTCCATCCAATGGAGGTTGGGCACCCTCCCCATTAAAACTTTTACTTGCAAATGGATAAAGGGCGATGATAAAATTTGTCCGGGGTGCAGCAATTATGATGAGGAGGAAATTCATATTCTGTTCTTCTGCCCAGCCTACACCAGGCCAAGGAAATATTGGCTTGCGCCATTATGCAGGAACTTGGGCATAAGGAGCCAAACTGTATTCCTACAGAATTTTGAAAACTAGCACTCTCCCCCATATAATTTTTGCAGTCGCTAAATACATAATGGCTATGTGGCAGATAAGGTCTAAACTATTAAAAGATCGAGCATTGATATGAACTGCAACGTATTCCCTCCCATGAACAGATATCCTATGGAATAAAATTTTTACCTAATGTATTCTCTTTTTTTTTTCTTTTGTTTTCTTTTTAGAATGAAATGTTTTGTAATATTATAATGTTTTAACTGCATCTTTTATGGTCTATATGACCGAAATAAATAATTTTTGGATTGGATTGGATACACGTTTCAGATTATCAAGATTGCACTTCGTTTTTTATCTCTATGGTTGTACTTGCATGGTCTTTTCATCTATCAAGGCAGCTTTTTAGTACTCGACTATCCAGCTTCCTTTAGTTTGGTATTTCATTGCTTGGAGCACAGAAATAGTGTTCTGTACTGAACATCCAGTGGTACTCCTGAAGAAGGCGGTCCATCGCCGAAACGCGCGTCGAGATTGATTGCAACATTACATTCACTGTTTGAATATCTTGATTACCATTGTACCTATGTAATTTGATACTTTTTATGAAAATGTTTTTAATCAATTAAGGTGGTTATATCATATGTTTTGCCGCTACCCCCCCTTTTTTATAAATTGTGTTTTTGAATATTTGATGTGTATTGTTAATATCTTTAATAAATATATATATATATATTTTTTTTTTTATATAAACATTGTGGTGCTTGTCAGTATATTGAGGGTTTTCTTTTTTATCATCAAGGGCTTATGTTCAACCTGATTCTCGACAAGTCAGTTGTTGCCTAGGAATTTTTTCTATTACATGTGTATTTACCCTATCCTATGAACTCCATTTGGAATCAGGGGGTCCCTGTTACTTTAACCCAGTCAACCTTCATCCACCACCCAATGTATGCACTGGTGACATACGCCTGGGTACGGTATTGCCCCTTAAGTCACCTGCACATAGACAATACATATGTCTACCAAGTTGCACAGAGGACGCAGTTGACTTTACGCCAATGATGACCACACCTGCATGTACAGTGGAGATGGCACAACAGTCAGGAAAAGTGTCAAATTGGACATTGTGAAGCACATCATATGTGCATGGGTGCAAGCCACAGATGTGGCCATGCCAATGAAATGTTACCATCCCTGTGCCAAATTAGTTAATCATGACACACCCACTCAGCTGCAAAGGATGACATGGATACCAACCTGAACATGAAACACATCTCATGGGCCACATGGAGTACACCACATCAACACCTCAGTAACAGACATTTGTAAATCCTGCATCATCACACCAAGGTCAGGCTAAACAGCATCAACAAAATCTACAGCTCACTCAAATGCACAAGGAGAACAAAAAAAATGCTTTAATCAGCAATCTGCCATCTGGAACGGAAAATCCACAAATGAAATGTAGTCCAATGTCCATTAGAAATTAAAAAGTCCAATGATGGTGTCAGTGACACCTGTCACCCATTGCTTGCCTGCACTGATAAGGACTAGGGAAATCCACTCTGAGGGGCATACATGGGGCAGGCCAGGCACCGCAGGGACAGGATCAGGGCTCAGAAGGAGGTTGGGAAGGGGTGCTGGGTGCAGGAGAGTGGGTCTGACATGGGTTGTGCCGTCACAACTGTGGGGCACAACTCTGATGGGGTGGATGCTGATACAACTGCAGTGGGCAGGTCAGGTGTAGTGGACATTGTCCCCACTGCAGTGCCCATGTCAGACTGGGTGGGCGTGGACTCCACTGCAGTGCCTAACCCCATAGGAGTGGAAAGGGTGCATGTGAGGTTGTCAGGACAGCTGGGTGGGGGACGCTCCCCACAGTAGTTGCAGCAACAGACAGACTGGTGGTGGTGTCAGTGGAAGAGCAAGTAGGAGTTGGGGAGGGCCTGATCATTTTTTGGATGATTTATCTGTGGGTGGGGGAACCTGGGGCAGGGAGTGGCGGGGAACCCTGTGGTGTGCTGACCTGGGTAATGAATGAAGGAGACTGTGCAGTGGTCCTGGGCAGTGGGGGTGGGGTTTGCTCTTCCGGGAACAGGGTGACTTGCAGGTGGGTGCCTCAGCCTGCCTGCGCTTGGGGGAGGGTGTTCGGTTGTGAGGGGCACTCTTCTCTGTGTGGGGGGACTTCCCCTTCCCCCTGTAGTCAGGATCTGCTGGATTTGAGGGGAAGAGGCCTAGGTCACACAGGAAGAGATTCTTCGGAGATGGGGTTGCAGGTGAGGCAAGGGAAGGGCTCTTGGAGGGAGAGGGATCTGAGGACTGCGGAGTGGTTGTGGATGCTTGTGTGTGCGTATGCGACCCATCTCCTGTGTGTGTGGTATCAGTCCCCTGACTTAGCTTGTGTGCACGTTTAGACTTATGTTTGGGCGATTGTGTGCTGTCTGTGTGTTTGGGTGACCGTGCAGGTGTGTGTGTGCTGGGGACAGGTAGGGGGCTAGGAGGTGTTGTTTGGGCTGAGGCGGAAGGGGTCAGGGGCTGCTGGAGGAGGGATACTGCTGCCGTCAGTGAGGAGGCCATGGACTGATTGGTCCTCTGTAGGGCAGATATGCCAGATGAGATACCCTCTATGAACGACAACAGTTGTGTCAACAGACCGGTGTGTGCATTGAGGACACTCAGCATTGATATCTGCCCTACATAGATCTGTTTAAGTAGGTCCATAGACTCCACACTCAGGGCAGCAGGTGACACAGGGGCAGGGGGTGCGGTGCCTGGCAGGAAGGAGACATCCTCCTGAACACGGGAGCTGCCATGGACCTCTGGGATGGGAGCCAAGGGGAGGGTGTTGGTGGTGGTGGTGGTGGTGGCGGCGGCAGAGACAGCCTCACTATCCTTTGTTTCCTGGCTGCTGACACCCTCCCCCACGAGGGTGTCATCCTCTGAGCTACTGTGGTCCTCAGCTGAGGTGGATGGTGCTGAGGACTCCTCGGTGTGGCTCCCCTCACCCTCCGTGCCACTGGGTCCCTCCGACTCCTCAGTCGCTGGCCCAGGCTGGCTCTGCGGCTCCTCCTGTTCCGTGGCGCTGTCTCCTGTGCCCGTGGATGTATCTGCATATAAGTAGGAAAAGAAGGACCACATTAGTTGCCTGCACTGACTGCACACAACACTGTAAATACACCACATCACAGGCCATGCACTGGCATCCTTAGCTGATATTTGCTCAAAATGCACACACAGGTGTACACATGGCAATAGCCAGTCTGAACATCAACCATGGCACACAAATCCCCCCGGGACATGTACTCGTATGTCTGTTGCATGCTGGCTGATAATACCCCCAGTGCACACATGTACCACATACACAGTTGTTGAGCATGCAAATGACCATGTAGAAGTACAATACCATTGACATACATCACAGCGCATGCTAATCACTCAGTACAGGGTTCTGGATGAATGTATGCCCAGACTCACATTTCACAATCTTGTGATGCCTAGCAGCACAACACACAATGATGTCCTCACGTCCTGAAAGTCAATGACACAATGGGGTGCCTGGATCACCTCTGACTCCAATGCAGGATCCCTCTTCTCAAGTCAATGCCCTGGCACAGACATGCATGGTAAGTCAGTGTTCACTGTCACATGTCATGGGACAATGTAGCCAGATAACATCAGTCTGCACTGCGTCACATACAAAAGTCATGCCCATACCAAACTCTGCGGCTGACAAGTGCACCACTCTGTCCCCTGCCACACACTGTTCTTGGACTATGATGAACCTACATCAACCAATCTGACATATGAGTGACTGCAACCACAACTACATGAACATGAGCACCTCACTGTTTGCTGACAATGACACACAGCTGTGTGAAAGTCACTCTTGCATACAGCATTGTGCACATTCAAGTGACCACACCCCTATATGTTGCACAGGTATGATCACCATTGTCACAACTCAGATGTCCTGCTCACACTGAAATCCTCAACACACCAGTTGTCACAAAAAGGAAGCCACGCCACAATGACATTGTGTCAGACACCTGATGGCACATTTCAGGAAGAACAATCAGTAGGTCCATACACATGAGGGTGAGTACAGACTCTCCCAATGCTGTGGAGTGGGCATGACTGACCAGTTAAACCTAAAACAGTGTATTGGACTGGACAGTAGGCAGGTGTCTGGGTAAGTGTGACATACTTCCTAAACATTCTCCTGAGGACATTACATGGACTCACCAGATGCATGGGCATGTTTTAAGAACCCCACACACATGTTATGACCCAGACTAGCAATTTTAACACATATGAAAGGCACACACAGAACACATGTCAGAGACCAGGCATAGTGCAAAGAATAGACCCACCCACGATGCACACATCAGAGGCCCGGTAACATATGCTGTGCAGGACCCTCAGCATAGCTGAATGAAGGGACACAGTGCCAAAGTTAAAAAAAAGTCACAGACTGTAGGGGCCACAACTGTGGCTAAGATGAGGAGTGTAACTGACATAATTGAGGGATATGAGTCCTGGACTCCAAGACCAACGTAATGTGGGAGTATGACCAGGCCAAAAGACTGCAAATGGCATGTCAGACATGTTCATAGATCAGGCATGGACTTACCCCCCCCTTGCTGCTGTCTGGCCTTCAGTTTCCCATCCATGTCCGGGAAGACCACCACCAGAATCCTGAGCATGTGGGGGGTCAGGGTCCGGTGCCCGCCCCTATGGCGAGGAGGCAACAGCTTCAGCTGGACGCTTGCGATCCTCCGGGTCCAACCCACATAGGTCCTGCCACCTCTTCTGGCAGTTGCGGATCCGGTGCTTGTAGACCCCCACAGATCTTACTGCCCGGGCGATGGTCAGCCAGATTTCTTGCTTCTGGTGGGCATCAACCTATGAGGATGACAAAGTGAAGAGGACATTCGCACACATGCCACATACTTGTGCTGCATACAGTTGAGAATACATGTAGTCATCACAAAGCTAAAAGAGGTACACAGGTAGTGCACCCATATGAATGTGCATCTGTGCTGTAGGTCTGACATTGCAACACTGGCTAGAAATCTAAGGCTAGCACTACTGCAGCAGGACACCTGTTCATCACATGTACCCACATAAATAGGTAGGTGAAAGTACTCAGTGCATATGCCTCACACTGCTGTGCAAACGTCTATTACTTTTAGTCAGACAACTTGCATAAAATGATAGGCAGTGGACTGCACACTCACCTGCTCCCCTGGTTTCCCATACAGCTTGCTGTACTCTGGGAAGACCCCATCCAGTAGGGCCTGGTTCTCCTCCTCAGTGAATGCTGGGGCCCTCTCCAAAGTACGTGCCATTGCAGGATCCAGAGGAAGCAGAGGCAGCAGTGGATTTGGGAAAGTGGTCCTGTAGCATGTAGTGCAGGCAAGTGAGCTCTCTGGGGGCCTGCCAGCCTTAAATCAGTGCTGCAGAGGCAGAATCTGTGACATTGCCCCTCACTGATAGGCCAGACCCGGTTGCATTCTATGAATCTGTCCAATCCAAGGAAATTTAAGACTCCTACACGTCTTCCACATCGTTCAAATCACTCACCTTCAGGACGCCCTAGGATTGCAACATTGTTGTACGCATCCAATTGTATTTCCAGCACACGACTCAAACGTTTTTTTAATTTGCGTCCGTCTCCATGACTTCCCATTGTAAATGAGTGCGCACGGCTCGGTAAACTGACTATCCGACGCATATTTTTTTTAACAAGACGCATCCGTCTGGGTACGATTCTATGGGCTATGCGTGCGCACAGCTCGGTCCATGCCTGTACGACGCGTCTGCTTACAAGAGACCCGCGTCAGGTCAGATTGCATACGCATCCAACATGCATGAACCGAGCCGTGCGCACACATTACCCATTGGCATCAATGTGATCCAATGTGGGTGACTAATGCATACGCATCGTGCAGTCAATGGACAAGGTGTGAGCACTACTCGGTCCATGCATGTACGGCGCGTCTGCATACAAGTCAGCCGCGTCGGATCATATTGTTGTGACTTGCAGACAGTTCAAACACAGATTTAAGTGTCATGGCCACACCTTCAACACCACAGCATGTCCCACACTGCATCCCATGGCATGTAAGGCTGTATCACATGTGTGTGAATCAGGGGGTGCAACATTTCTGTACTTGAATGGCACTTAGGTCAAGCCACTCCCAGGCTGGGCAGGAGTTCAGGGGGACAGATTAGTTTTGGTGTGGTGCAACTCACAAATGTAATCTCAAAGTGTTGGCTTATGGGCATGAGTCATGGACACGGTACCAGTTTGGAGATGTGTTTGACCTGTCACATACAACATGATTACAGGGTTGCATGTCATGTACGTCACAGACAGACCCCTGGATACAATCATGCTCTGATGTTTGTGGTTCCATGTGCCCAATGTGAGACAGGGTCCACCATGTGCCTTGTGCATACAATTTCATGCTGTGTGTGTCTCAGGGACGTCCATGTATGGCCTGCAGGGACCACAGGGGCACTAACTGTGGGACTCATGATTGGTTGTGGGATGTCCATGATACAACATGTCATTCCAGTGCACATGTCGCAATATAGGGACCATGGCCATTTCCTTGACATCACTGTGTTGTGTGTTTTGAATGTGACAGTAGGCCATATGTACTGTGGCACAGCCCGATGATTTGACATTGCACCCCAAGGAACTCATGTACACATGTGTGATTGATATGTGAGATAATGGACATGAAGGTGACATATGTTTCCATTAACAACAGCACACACCTCAGTTACTTGTGTATTGCCATGATGTATCAGGGTGAGTGCCACATGGGTAGCTGAATTCATATTGTTACTTTGCTCATCCCTGTACTGCAGGGCGCCAGCAGTCCATAGACCGTTCCCTGACCTCGAGAGCATGGTGGAACGCGACAGCATCCGCTGTTACCGCTTCACCAGGAGTCTGATTGATGAGTTGGCGGAGCAGTTGGCGCCACATCTGCAACCTAGCCGCACATACCCAAAGGTGAAGGTGATGGCAGCCCTGCACTTCTTTGCCACCGGTACCTTCCAGCACACTGTGGCTAGTGTTGGTGGTATGTCACAAACTACGTTCAGCGGTGTGCTACGAGATGTCTTGGAGGGGATGTTGACTCACCTGGACTCCTACATCAAGTTTCCTACACCGGGTGAACTCGCAGAGATCAAGGATGCCATCTATGGACTGGGGAGGATGCCAAACGTGATTGGCTCAATCGATGGCACACAAATGACCCTGATACCACCACGGGCACAGGAACAGACATACCGCAACCGCAAACATTACCACTCAATCAACGCTCTTGTGGTATGCCTGGCGGACATGGTGATTACACATGTGTGTGCAAGATTCCCTGGTTCTGCGCATGATGCTTACATCTTGAGGTGGAGTCGCATACCGTTGATGATGTCACAGATGCCAAACCAGCGGGCCTGGCTTGTTGGTGTGTACTGTTTACCATTGTGTGTCTTTTGCAATGTTGTCTCCCAGCCCCTTAAAATATTCAACAAATGTGCGATTCTTTGTATGTAGGTGACTCTGGATACCCGAACATGCCATAGTTGCTGACACCCCTGAGGAACCCTGTGACAGCATTCGAGATGCGCTACAATCAGGCACATGGCTGAACCAGGCAAGTCATCGAGCGTACCTTTGTGCTCCTGAAAAGTTGCTTCCGCTGCCTGGACAAGACCGGAGGGGCCCTCCCATATGAGCCAGCAAAGGTGTGTAAAATCATCATTGTCTGCTGCATGCTCCACAACATAGCAGTACGGAAGGAGGTGCCTCTCATCCAGGACGACGACGACCAACATCACCACCTGTGGAGGATCCTGGCCTGGGGCTCGAGGCCAGTGATGATGATGAGGGTGACGTCCGCACATAGCTCATCAACAACTTCTTCAGCTGAAGGTGAGTTCACAGGGTTCTCATGTCAATGTCCTGAGTGAGCCTGTGATGTGTTTGTGCAGCTCAGTTGCTGTTTGAGTTTCTCTGTGTGGTACTCGACTGGATGCGTGCAGTGATGTGTCCTGTCAGATGGTCTGTAGTCCACAATGGTGTTGACATGCTAAGTTGTTACTGTGTAGGTATCTTGTGACATGTTTATTGCATTTCCATCATGTTCTGATGTGCTTCTGACTGTGTCTCATTTCTGTCCTTCCCAAGGTACTTTGCCAGTTGCTGGGGCAAGTCTGACACCGACCACCAGAATACACCCTTCAAGCGCCATTTGACAGCACTTGGTGACCGTATGCCCACTGTCATGTGGATTCACCTTCATATTGTTGTGTAATAAACTTGTTTCTGATTTGTAATGAACCTGTATTTCACTTAGTTATGTGTGTTGTCTGTCTTCACATATCTGACTGACATTTGGTAACCTCACCTGTGGGCTTGTTGGCAGTGACTGTGGAAATGTGTGGTGTCTGTGCATTCCACCGTGTATCTGGCAACCATCTTTGTAGGCAATGTGTCACATGTCCATGATGAGTATGTGTTGTGGTGCCCTATTTGTGTGTCTCCCTCATAGGTGTCACATCAACATAAGTCACATAACGGTAAGGTCGTTGCTGTTGTAGTCGGCATGCACTGTGTACTTCAACATTTCAACATCTCCATGACACATACCAAGTTTGAATCACAAAATAGGCAAGTATAGTGTAATAGTGAGTTTATTTACATACATGTGTGGTGATAGTGCTGTACATGAGGTTTAGAATCCAAAGTTCACAGATGAGTTAGAAGTATTGGTAGATGAAATGTCCAGAGTGAAGTCCACATTCATCTTCTACATTAGTACAACATGGACCCTCATGTCATGTTGTGAAGTTGTGTTATGTGTAACAAGGTGAACGCTTGGCACACAAAGACCAATATCCAAAACAGGTACTGGGTTCCTGGGGGATGTGCAAGGACAACTGTGGCTCCCTTGTCCTTCTTCGGATGACCCCTCCTCTTCTTCTGTGGGGGATCCACAGGAGCAGGCACCAACGTTGCATTGGACTCTCCACAGATTCATCCTGCCTCCCTGTGGCATTTGCAGATGTTGTTGCAAGAGATGTTGTGGGCACACAGGGAGGTGTGGACATATTTGTGCCGATCTGGCGGAGACATGTCAATATGTCATATACACCGCTGTAAGTTTGTCCCACTTGGCATCCATGCGTGCATGATTGCCAGCCTGCTCCCGTTGCATGTCCTTGAGGACCCCCACTACCTGGCTGAATCCTCCGGTGCTATCCTGGTACGCATCTATGATGCGTACCAGTTGGGGTCATCAGGCAGTCCAGTCCCCTCTGCAGACCGTGACCTCTGCCTAACACCACTCCCACCACCCCTAGACGGATCACTGAAATAATATCGAGGGACAGAATATCGACCAACAAAAATATCGTTGACAAAATATCGAGAGACAAAATATCGAGTTTCCGTCTACAAACAGGTAAGTACAAAAATATCGAGTTAAAAATATCGTTTACAAAAATATAGTTGTAAAAAATATCGACTTTAATAAAAACAATGTTTAATTACATTAATATAAAAAATTAATTACTAAAATATACTTAACAATACTTAAAATAACTTTTAATAATTAAATAATTAATGAAAGTAAAAAAATAATATTTTTTTAATCATATTTCTTAAAACATATATATATATAGTAACAAAATTTAATTAAATAATAGCCAATATTATTAACGTACAAATACAAAAGAGTAAAAATTACTATTCCCACTCCAGTGGGTGCAACAGTAGGGAAAGCTTTGGATAGCGTAGGGGTTAAAATTACTATTCCCACTCCAAGGAGTGCAACAGTGGATATATGACGTTACAACGCAACTTTTACAACGCACTACCATTACAACGTAAGTATTGGTAAGTATATAATAATTTTTATAATTTAAATTAATTTAATATAATTTAATTTCATTTCATTTCATTAAATTAAATTAAATTAATGTAAATTTAATTTTACTTTATTTTTACACTGTACCCCTGTACCCCAAAAACCCAAAACTGACCCTGAACCCTAAAAAAAAACCTTTACCCAAAACCCCAAAACTGACCCTGAACCCTAAAAATACCCCTTTACCCAAAAACTAAAAACTGACCCTGAACCCTAAAAATACCCCTTTACCCAAAAACCCAAAACTGACCCTGAACCCTAAAAATACCCCTTTACCCAAAAACTAAAAACTGACCCTGAACCCTAAAAATACCCCTTTACCCAAAAACTAAAAACTGACCCTGAACCATAAAAATACCCCTTTACCCAAAAACTAAAAACTGACCCTGAACCCTAAAAATACCCCTTTACCCAAAAACTAAAAACTGACCCTGAACCCAAAAAATACCCCTTTACCCAAAAACTAAAAACTGACCCTGAACCCTAAAAATACCCCTTTACCCAAAAACCAAAAACTGACCCTGAACCCTAAAAATACCCCTTTAATTTAACATAATTAGCAATTAATCAATTAAATTAAATTAATTACCAATTACATTTTAATTAATTAACAAATATTTTTTAATTAACAATTAATTAAATATTACTACCAATTATTAAATGTACATATTTAATTAATTATAATAAAATTACTTCCCACCCTATTCCCCTATAAACCCACAACCCGCTACAGGAAATGAATTATTTAAATTTACACAATTAGCAATTGATCAATTAAATTAAATTAATTACCAATTAAATTTTAAATATTTAACAAATATTATTTAATTACCAATTAATTAAATATTACTACCAATTAATACATTTACATATTTAATTAATTATAATTAAATTACTTCCCACCCTATTCCCCTTTAAACCCACAACCCGCTACAGGAAATGAATTATTTTAATTTACATAATTAGCAATTAATCAATTAAATTAAATTAATTACCAATTACATTTTAAATAATTAACAAATATTATTTAATTACCAATTAATTAATTATTACAACCAATTAATAAATTTACATATTTAATTAATTATAATTAAATTACTTCCCACCCTATTCCCCTATAAACCCACAGCCCGCTACAGAATAAAATTACACAATAATTTAAAAAAAATCAATAATTAAAAATAATTATAACATAAAATGACACTTTTCACACATATTATAACATAAAAACACTATAAATAATTAAATATTATTTAAAAAACGATATTTTTTACTATCTAGATTATATACTTGGATATTTTCACTTTCTATATTATTTACAGTCGATATTACTTCACTTACCTTAAAAACGATATTTTGACTGTCGATATTCTGTCCTGTCGATATTTTGTCCAAACGATATTTAAAACTCGATATTCTGTCCAAACGATATTTTGGAGTCGATATTATGTCTGTGCACCCCCCTAGACACACGGGCTGTACCTGTGGTGGCAGGCACAGTTGACCCAGGGGCCCCTTGGGTGTTGCTACTGGTGTCATTGTTCATAGCATCCTGTGTGGCCGGGGGCCCCTGTGCTGCTTGAACTTGGTCACCTAGGTCTGTCCATGTTGGCAGATGTGTTAGGTCTTTGGCCAGATGGTGTTTGCATGGCTGCAGGGGGTGCAGGTGTTTCTGATGGTGGGGCTGCCTGATGACTCACACCGGAGGTGCCGGATTGATGTTCGTCATCCGAAGAGGACAGAGCCAGATCCACACCAGAGAGCTCATCCTCCACCAGAGTCTGGGCCAGGGACTCATCCTCACTTGCTGCTGTTTCCCTAGTGGCACCTGTGTTCGGAAGAGATAGACATTGTCAGTTATGTTACTACAAACATCAATAGTTGAACTATGTATATTGCAACAGGGAGGGAGTAAGAGGTATTGATACATTCATCTTGCAATGGGTAGTACTAACAATGTAGGAGGGGGCAAGGGGTCACTCATCATTTGCAGCCATGGTATGTACATGATTTAATGCCTTAGTAAATTCCCTCCTATACATATCCAGGAAAGGGGCCGTGCTTCTTGGATTGCCACCTCAGTGTACTGCAGCTGCATTTACTTCGGTTCACATTTACTGCAAATATGATGTGCCTCCACCTGGAGGTAGACTAGCTGATTTCCCAGTAGTGTCCATAGGAGATATTAGCTCTAGGATCACATGGGGCTGCTGCATATTGACCAACAGTGACCAACCCTAGGTGCGGGGGATCAGTAGCTGGATCCACACACACAACACTTTTGTTTTTAACTTCATACATCACAATGTTCAACATTTTTGCTTTGCCTTAGGGTGTTGTGTGTGTTTTTAACTCACAGCACTTGAGCAGAAACACACTCACAGTTTTCTCCTCTGGGCACTACTGGTGAACCAGGCTGGTTACCAACAGGTGGAGGCACAGCATGTTTGCAACAAGGGGGAGCCTATGATGCAGCTGCTACAGTACACTGATGCGGATAAGCATGATATCACGCACTACGCATGTGTACATGTGTGAGACTTTCAATGGAGGCAACACAATCAGTTATGAACCAGTTTGCACATGAGGAGTGGACCATTCACCCCTCCTTAATCTTTGTAAGAATGTTTGATATACATGACATTTGCAACGTGACGTCAGGATGCATGCCTGAACACTGCATTGACTTCAGTCATCACAGACAGAGATTGATGTTGTGGTAGCACATTGTCCTGCGAACATGAAGCCTTTCAAAGTGCATGTTGATGTGTGCACATGCCCAGCTCATGTATGGATTTCGATGTACATGGTCATTGTTACTCAAGGGCCATGAGGTGGCTGACACCGGAGTGTGATCCCTCTTAACATTTCACTCCTGTGCTGACAAGATGGCTGACAGTGGAGTTCTGGTGTTTGGTGGTGGCCAATTCCCAGCAGGGCCTTGTGTTCCCCACAACAGAACCCAGTCCCAGAGTCCTTGCCAGCCCATTTCCACCCCCTCTGAGGTGAGCATGGTGCAGTGTGGGCTTGCTGGGCATTGTAAGTGGCTGAGGATTGTGAGTGACTGCAACTCCCACCATGCTCTGGGCTACACCACCTTCCCAGCAAGCCCTCAATCCCCTCCTTCTGATTCTGCTTCCCTGTGAGGGGGTGTGCCTGTGCTGACAAGATGGCTGACAGTGGAGTTCTGGTGTTTGGTGTTAGCCAATTCCCAGCAGGGCCTTGTGCTCCCCACAACAGAGCCCAGTGCCAGAGTTCTTGCCAGTCTATTTCTACCCCCCTGAGGTGAGCATGGTACAATGTAGTCTTGCTGGGCCATGTAGGTGGTTGAGGATTGTGAGTGACTCCAACTTCCACCATGCTCTGGGCTACGCCCCCTTCCCAGCATGTCCCCAATTCCCTCCTTCTGACTCTGCTTCCCTGTGAGGGGGTGTGCCTGTGCTGACAAGATGGTTGACAGTGGATTTCTGGTGTTTGGTGGTGGCCAATTCCCAGCAGAGCATTGTGCTCCCCACAACAGAATCCAGTCCCAGAGTACTTGCCAGCCCATTTCCCCCCCTCTGAGGTGAGCATGGTGCAGTGTGGGCTTGCTGGGCCATGTAGGTGGCTGAAGATTGTGAGTGACTGCAACTCCCACATGCTATGGGCAACACCCCCTTCCCAGCATGCCTTCACTTCCCTCCTTCTGACTCTGCTTCCCTGTGAGGGGGTGTGCCTGTGCTGACAGGATGGCTGACAGTGGAGTTCTGGTATTTGGTGATGGCCAATTCCCAGCATGGCGTTGTGCTCCTCACAACAGAACCCAGTCCCAGAGTACTTGCCAGCCCATTCCCAACCCCTCTGAGATGAGCATTCTTCAGTGAGGTGTTGATGGTGCAATTGTGAGTGGGTGCATTGTGGCCATTATTGTGTTGGTCTGACTAGCATACACTTCTTGGGCTGATTGACTTTTGTTTACTCTGCCTTTGCTATGCGTGCATGGTTTCACTGTCCCCTTCATGGTAATGTGTGTGTATTGCGACACAGTATTGGGTATATTGGTTGTGTACTCACCAGGATATGGTATGTCAAGTAGGCCATGGATGCCCTCTGGTGGGAGGATTGTCCCACACCTTCTCCTCCCAGGACCTGAAGTAGACTGGTTTGGCAGGAGGGCCACTGCCAGTGATCTGGCTGAGGGCATGTTCCTTCTGGAGGAGCTTCTTGACCCTCCTGCGCACGTCATACCACATGTTCTGGATGTCGGTCTGTGCGATACGCTGGTGCTTGTGCGTTCACCTTGTCCACAATTCTGTCCCACATCTTGGTTTTCTGCGACATGGGGGTCCTTTATACCAATGCGCCAAACAAATGTGGCTCCACTATGAGGATAATCTATTGGTGTTGGATGGATGCACAGCTCAAAAGTTATTTGATATTTGAACCAAATTTGGGGAGGGTTCTGGTGCACCAAAAGGGTGGCGTCGAGGGTCCCACGACGTCAATACAATGCTGAGATAGTGAGACTAGAACAATCTAGAATCATCCCCCGTGGGCACTCGTTAAATCGTCTTCTGAATGAGGAAGACTTCCAGTTTGAGGTTTTTCTCAAATGTTCATTTTATTTCATGATTGACATTTAAAGTCTTTTTTGATTATTTTTGCAAACAATTTGATAATATCAGGCAATGTCCATTTCAAAATCACCAATGCATTTCGGGCATTAGATTCATGCCCTTCATCAGGGAGACGACACTACAAAAGATATATGATGAGTGACTGTTAATATATGATTAAAAACGGGTAAACAAACAGTTAAAGCAACATGGTTAACTCATTAGCATTAGGCTAAAAATGTAATGTACTAGTCAGTTGTTAAATTGGTTGGACTTCGTTGTACCAAAGACAGGTTATTGCAACAGAAAACATTCAAATAAAGAACAGTGTGTCAGTGTCACTTACATGCCTTTCCAAATCAGAGGTTCGAAGTCTAGAAGGAAAGTAAAGGGACTGGTTTACTATTAGTGCGGTCTGCGCGGTCTAAAAGCGTTATTAGAGGGATGGTCAGTGAGAAAAACGTTGGGATAAGACTAACCTGAATAGTTAGATTCCGGGTGTAAATAATCCAGTGCTCACTTCGGTAAATGCGGCACGAAGAAGACGCGCTTCCCTATTCAAACAGAGAGTTATCTGGTCATGTGGGTAGTCACATGACAAAAAGGATAGAAAAAAGACTAAACGTAGTTGGGTGGTTCCACTCGCTAAAGCGAGGGTAGATATCCATCTGCAGCTAGATGCCCACTCCAAAAGGTAAAACAATTTAGCACGAACTCATGTTTACCAGTTGGCAATATAATCTGGAGTATGCTACGCAAAAAAAAATAAAAAAATAAAAAAATGAAATTAAAATCAAAGGACTCGATCCACTGTGTGTTGCATGTGGGGAGTGTGAGGTTGAGAGATTAGTCTGTTGCGCCACCGTAGTGGTGGATGGTATCAACGAGTGTTAGACCTTAAGCCTAATGTTAGTTAGGGATGAGTGTGATGAGTGTCCTGTGTGAAATATACCAACGCAATAGGCACAATAAATGATCATAGGAGCAATTAATTACAGGTAACATGCAAGTTCAATTCTCTCATTCAAGCCCATTGGCTTCTGGGTTGACAGTTTCTGGATCCATTGATTTTCTCTGCGGAGTAGATGGCTGGAATTGTCACGACCTTCAATTTTAGGAACAGTTTCCAACACAATGAATTTGATCTGTGAAATGTTATGTTTCTCTTCCGTGAAGTGCAGTGATAAGGCTGATTTGATATTTTTTAGTCTGATGTTTGACTTATGTTCAGTTAAGCGCACTTTGATGCGGCGCTCAGTCTTGCCCACATACATCTTGCCACACGGGCAACGTATCCCGTATATTAGGTTGCTTGATTCACAAGTTGCATTAACCTTGAGTTTGATTCGATGGCCTTTGGATGGGTGGTTTATGCTACTGCCTCTGATGATGTTATTACAGTGACCGCAGTTGAGGCACGGTCTAGTACCAGAGTAAGTGGTCTTGTCCGTGCTGGGGTTTTGTAGGATTTCTCCCAGGTTCTTAGCTCTGCTGAAAGCAAAAAGTGGTGGTTGGCTAAATGATTGTTTAAAATCAGGTTCAAGATTCAGAATTGACCAATGTTTGCGAATGATTTGTTTGTATCTTTTGCTGGCTGTTGAAAATTTTGATACCGCCACTATCCGTGACTGTTCTGTTTGTGGTTTGTAAGTGAGTAAGGTGGTTCTGTTGATGTTGTCAATTCTCTGTCTAGCTTGATTGACCACAGATGGCGGATACCCTCTTGCTAGAAACTTGCTAGTCATTTCTTGTAGTCGTACCTCCAAAGTGGTTTCATCCGATGTTATTCTCTTCACTCTCGCCATTTGGGAGAATGGTAAATTGTTGATTAGGTTTGGTTCATGAAAACTAGAGTGTAGCAGCATGTTATTTCTATCCGTAGGTTTCACGTAAAGGTCCGTTGTGAATCTTACGTGAAACCTACGGATAGAAATAACATGCTGCTACAGAGAATTGACAACATCAACAGAACCACCTTACTCACTTACAAACCACAAACAGAACAGTCACGGATAGTGGCGGTATCAAAATTCTGAATCTTGAACCTGATTTTAAACAATCATTTAGCCAACCACCACTTTTTGCTTTCAGCAGAGCTAAGAACCTGGGAGAAATCCTACAAAACCCCAGCACGGACAAGACCACTTACTCTGGTACTAGACCGTGCCTCAACTGCGGTCACTGTAATAACATCATCAGAGGCAGTAGCATAAACCACCCATCCAAAGGCCATCGAATCAAACTCAAGGTTAATGCAACTTGTGAATCAAGCAACCTAATATACGGGATACGTTGCCCGTGTGGCAAGATGTATGTGGGCAAGACTGAGCGCCGCATCAAAGTGCGCTTAACTGAACATAAGTCAAACATCAGACTAAAAAATATCAAATCAGCCTTATCACTGCACTTCACGGAAGAGAAACATAACATTTCACAGATCAAATTCATTGTGTTGGAAACTGTTCCTAAAATTGAAGGTCGTGACAATTCCAGCCATCTACTCCGCAGAGAAAATCAATGGATCCAGAAACTGTCAACCCAGAAGCCAATGGGCTTGAATGAGAGAATTGAACTTGCATGTTACCTGTAATTAATTGCTCCTATGATCATTTATTGTGCCTATTGCGTTGGTATATTTCACACAGGACACTCATCACACTCATCCCTAACTAACATTAGGCTTAAGGTCTAACACTCGTTGATACCATCCACCACTACGGTGGCGCAACAGACTAATCTCTCAACCTCACACTCCCCACATGCAACACACAGTGGATCGAGTCCTTTGATTTTAATTTCATTTTTTTATTTTTTTATTTTTTTTGCGTAGCATACTCCAGATTATATTGCCAACTGGTAAACATGAGTTCGTGCTAAATTGTTTTACCTTTTGGAGTGGGCATCTAGCTGCAGATGGATATCTACCCTCGCTTTAGCGAGTGGAACCACCCAACTACGTTTAGTCTTTTTTCTATCCTTTTTGTCATGTGACTACCCACATGACCAGATAACTCTCTGTTTGAATAGGGAAGCGCGTCTTCTTCGTGCCGCATTTACCGAAGTGAGCACTGGATTATTTACACCCGGAATCTAACTATTCAGGTTAGTCTTATCCCAACGTTTTTCTCACTGACCATCCCTCTAATAACGCTTTTAGACCGCGCAGACCGCACTAATAGTAAACCAGTCCCTTTACTTTCCTTCTAGACTTCGAACCTCTGATTTGGAAAGGCATGTAAGTGACACTGACACACTGTTCTTTATTTGAATGTTTTCTGTTGCAATAACCTGTCTTTGGTACAACGAAGTCCAACCAATTTAACAACTGACTAGTACATTACATTTTTAGCCTAATGCTAATGAGTTAACCATGTTGCTTTAACTGTTTGTTTACCCGTTTTTAATCATATATTAACAGTCACTCATCATATATCTTTTGTAGTGTCGTCTCCCTGATGAAGGGCATGAATCTAATGCCCGAAATGCATTGGTGATTTTGAAATGGACATTGCCTGATATTATCAAATTGTTTGCAAAAATAATCAAAAAAGACTTTAAATGTCAATCATGAAATAAAATGAACATTTGAGAAAAACCTCAAACTGGAAGTCTTCCTCATTCAGAAGACGATTTAACGAGTGCCCACGGGGGATGATTCTAGATTGTTCTAGTCTCACTATCTCAGCTCCACTATGAGGATCTCATCTACCAATATTTCTAGCTCAGTGTCTGTGAACTGTGGATTCTTCTTAGGGGGCATGGTGATGGGTGGTGGTGAGGAATGATGTGGGTGGGTGGGTGCAAGTGAGGGTGGGTGGGTGTTTGTCTGTATTGGATGGGTATATGTGTGTGAGTTTTTGGAGGGGTGCTGACGGTGTGTGGGTTGTGTGATGGGTGAGTTGTGTGTGTGTCAGTGGTTGGTGTCTCAAGTTGTGTGCTGGCTGCTCTGTTGTATTTGCAAAGGAGCATGGTAGTGTATTTTTGCCTTTTTGTTGGTGGAGTTGTGGGTGTGTCTTTGTGTGTTTTTTTGGTATTTATTGACATTGTCATTGCTTGACTGGTCCTTTTTTGTGTTTTTGCCATTGTTATTGGTGGGCATGTAGGAGACGTTCTTCTGACCAAGTCGGATGCTCATGTTGGCTTGTGCGAGCTGCTCCGTGTCTTTCATGCTGGTTTTGTTTTTCATGCTGGTTTTGTTCTGTCTTGCATGCGAGTCGATCGCGTTGGTCTCTCTCGCTTCAGGTACGTTTTCGGTCCGTGTCGGTCGTTCGGCTTGGACTCCGTGCGATTCGGTCGGATTTCATGCGTTTTGTATCGTACTGTGCGGCTCGAACGTTGCGGGTACGTATAGGTCGGGTTCATTCCGGGTTCGGTGCGGTAGGTGCGGCTCGTGTCCATTTTCCGGCCGGATGGCTGATTTTCGTACGGCTCGGTCAGACGGCTTGTGTTCCGTACGGCTCGGTTGTAGGATTTCACATCGTACTTCACGGGTTGGACGGTGCCTGTAGGTGTCGGTCTGACTCCATTCCGGGTATGAGCCGGTCGGGCCGATTTCCGAACAGAATCGGAAACGGCCCCTTTAAAGTATACTTACATGTGTGGAGACTCTGCTGTCGGGGCAGAGAACTCCGCAGACATAGCATAAGCAATGGGGAGGCATAAACTCCACAGGTAGTTTGTGAATAGCAATTTGTAGAACGATTTGTAGTATTACAAAATGTATTACAAAGTGCAGTATGTGAATAAGGCCCTAGTGCTGTGAAGTGGCAAACACCTTGCAAAAGGTAGCTGGCCACCTTTCACAAGCTGACGTGAAATAATTGTCCAGATAGTATTACTGCATGTTAAAATGACAAAAAGCAAAACAATATTGCCACCTAAACTGCTTCCAGTTTAATTCACTTTTCCATGTTGCATTATTTAGTTGTTCCTCGTGGACTGCGCCTAGAAAGTGAAGTATAACATATGGGGCTAAGATTCGGTATTTACCGATTCTGTAAATACCGATTCGGTAATGCCCATTGATTCCTATGGGCATTGAAGCCCATAGGAATCAATGGGCATTACTGAATCGGTATTTACAGATTCGGTAAATACCGATTTCAGCAAGGGTGCAGGGGGTGTCACTTTGACACCCTCTAGCAACCCAAATACAGGAATGTGTGCCATGTGGCACACAGACATGCCCTAAGGGCATATCTGTGTGTCACATGGCACAGGTGTGCATGCACAGATGTGCATGCACACCTGAATTCGGTATTTTACCACCCAATTGGAATGGGTGGTAAAATACCGAATTCTGAAGGCCTGTAGCACTGTAAACAGTGCTACCTACATCTGGGTTTTACCGAATCGGTAAATTTACCGATTCAGTATTTTACAGATTCGGTAAATTTACCGTTTCGGTAAATTTACCGAATCTGTAAAATATTGGCCCCTACATCTCGAAAACCAATTACCGGTCGGTAACGGCCGAAATCGGCCGTTACCGACCGGTAATTGGCGACCTACATCTGGCCATTAGTGCTTATAGAAGTGTTCCTAAAAAGAAGGTGAAATGGTGGGTGATCCTCCATTCACATCCGTGCAGTATATCTGTTCAGAGGGTTAAAAATATGCATATATATGAAATATGAATATACATCAGAGATGTGGAAGGATTGTGTTAAATATGCCAGCCTTGCCCACTGTGTATAGGACGTGTGGTGGTATTACGCTCTATCGTATAGATGAAGCGTGACTGTATAACTTTCATGTAGGCGGTATTATTTCAATCTTGAGAATACTGCCCCTGTGGAAAGATTCTGTAAAATTTGTGAAACGCTCCCCTGTGTTGAGGAAGCGTGGTGGTATAACACTCTATTTATATGGTATTATTTCTGTCTTTAGGTAGAAAAACCTGTTTGTAAAAAACTTAAAGAACCGTAAGTCAATCCTTCCACATCTCTGTAATAAGGTTGCGCTCCCAATTTAAAGAGTGAACATCTCATTAACAGCCGTGATCAGTACATAGACAGATTTATGAGCATTTTATCATCAGCACGACATTATCCAACAACGGAATGTTTGCAACCAACCTTTTTCCACTCCCACAGGGTATACAGGCCCCTCCACCCAGACCGACCATGGGGCATATTACTGCTCAAAACTAAGTACGTCTACTAACCTTGTGGGACGAAATTTATATGTTTTATGTTATGTTCGGTCTCTTTGTAAGTGTGCTTCCAGAACGAGTGTGCTCAAAGTGTACATATACGTGCAAATAGTGATATATATTCATATTTCATATATATGCATATTTTCAACCCTCTGAACAGATATACTGCACGGATGTGAATGGAGGATCACCCACCGTTTCACCTTCTTTTTAGGAACACTTCTATAAGCACTAAATGTTATACTTCACTTTCTAGGCACAGTCCACGAGGAACAACTATAAAAAATGGGATTTGGCCTGCCCCTGTGGGCAGGCACCATGTACTAATGCTATTATTTCTTCCCTAATGCAGATACTACAGATTCATTTTTAACCGTATGTATACAAGTTAGATACACACAATAGGTGTGTCTTTACATTTAATTGTGAAAATCACATTACAGGTTCTGAATTGGAGTGGCAAACATGAGGCTGGTCCTCATGTTGTCCTGATGAAAAGGTTTAGGGGTCACCTTGAAACATGTCGACGAGATAGTTAGGTTTTAGACCACATTGAGGATCCAATCCCTACATCTAACCCCCTTTTTACTATACAAACTAGAAGCAAGAATACATGTGTAGGCTTACTAGTTACGTATTTTTAACTCACATTTAAAAAATACCACTCCACCATACACTACACTACACATAGTTTTACAAAAAGTGCTCCTACGTATCCTTTGCAAGTCGCAGCACGCCCCAAGCAGTAGATACTTGGGAAGCCCCAATGATGAAGTTGTCACCTAAGGGCAACCTCTGGTGAGTGAGGGGACTAAAGAAAAGATTTCTCTTTTCCAATTGGGTACATCCAGTTGGTATGACCTGCTCCTTTCCTTTCAGACAGGCTAGCTTCTCACAATCCATCGAGCATGGGTTATAGTGTGATACTTTAGAATTAAGAGGCCGAACCTAGCCTTAGCCTCTTTCTCCCTCCTTTTTTTGGTGACTCTTCAATAACAACTACCCACATATCATCAAGGTAAGCATACAGTGGGATGTTATGGATTTACTGCTCTTACCTCCACACCTACTGACAAAATGTTGGTAGTCGATGAGGTGTAACCAATATAAG
Organism: Lissotriton helveticus; assembly: GCF_964261635.1. Classification (NCBI taxonomy): domain Eukaryota; kingdom Metazoa; phylum Chordata; class Amphibia; order Caudata; family Salamandridae; genus Lissotriton; species Lissotriton helveticus. The sequence goes on from NC_136070.1 coordinate 833,135,058, forward strand.
CGGAGGTTGATATAAAAACTACAGTATTGTCGAAGAACTCTCTTTGTGTTCCTTACCATCCACTAAAGAGCACCCCTGCTCTGAGCACCATTAACACACAGTACTCTCTGCTGTAGCATCAAACTTAGAGCATATCTGAAGACAATGCCATCTTGCACCATATACCTCCTGCTATTGGTGCCATCTAGAATAGAGGCCCCCAGTTTTTGGTAACATGTATTGTAGAACACCCTTTCTCCTGTCAGTGGCATTCAGTACAGGCATCAGCTAGCGCACCAGCTGCGGTCCGAGCAGGCAAGAGCGGTGGGGCCGGGTGTTGGTGGGATTTCGACACAGATAACAATTAGCACAAATTAATTATTTATTTAATTTTCTCTTGTGGTCGTCTGTCAAACCCCCCCCCCAAACTGGCCCCACCCCCTCACCGCTCTTACCTGCACGGGCCGCGGCTGTAGTGCACCATACTGGGTCAGTGCCAGCAAAAACAGAACGTTCCCAAACTGGATTTAGGAGCGGGTATAGCATCCATTCTGCACTAGTGGCAGCAGTTGATGATACCAGGACTGTTGTAGATCTGGGGAGGCTGCAGTACTCATCATTCTAGAGGTGTCTGCAGTCTTTGACATAGTATCCCCCTTACTTTTGATATCTTGTCTTATTCTGCTTGGGAACAAGGGCAAAGCCCTGAAACTACTAAGCTCCTTTCTATCTGAAAGGACTCAGACTGCTAGATGTGGCCAGTTTACTTCCATACCTTCCTCTCTGCCCTGTGGGTTGCCTCAGGATTTGTCTCTTAGTCCAACCTTATTTAGGGGCCGATTAAGATTGCGGTTTTTCCGCATCCTCCGGGCCGGCGGAAGTATCCGCCGGCCCGGAGGATGCGGAAAAACCGCTGCGGAGCCTTCAAAGACCCCCCGCCAGATTAGGATGGCTGGGGGGGTCAGGAAGACCGTCCGCAGCTTTTCCGCCGCGGTCGCCTTCCGACCACGGCGCAAAAGCTGTAACATGGCTGGCGGTGTCTATCAGACACCGCCAGGCATATTAGGATGTTGGTGGTCCTATGCCTTTCCACGGTGGCATTTCCGCCGAGGAAAGGCACACGGTCTTTTCTTTGGGGGCCCGTTGCGGGCCCCCAGGGGTGAAGGGGGGATGGGGGGTGCACATGGGGGGTACCTATGGAACCCCCCTGCCTTTGCGTGCACGAAGCGGCAGGCACCGCGCGGTTCCTGCCGCTTTGTGCATGCAAATGCACTGCTTTCATTTTTAACCTTGCGGCGGGTGCTGCTTCAAGCAGCACCCGCCGCAATGTTAAAAATACAGGATGTGACCGCCAGGGTGGCGGTCACATCCTAATTTGCAGGGAGGGATCGCCTCTGCCCCTGCGGACGGTCCCTCCTTCTCTGGGGTGGCGGACGGATGCAGGTCCGTCCGCCATCCTAATCGGCCCCTTAATTTGTATGTCTCACTTCTGGCCAAGCTGATCTAGACTTTTGGCTTAAGTGTATGATCCTACACAGTTGATATCCAGATCATTGTTATGGTCACTGATTATATTATTTCTGTAGCTCAAAATTTTAACAACTGTATGCTGGCATTCCGTAAGTAGATGAAGGATAATTCCTTAAAAATGAATGCTGATAAAACTGAGGTTCTTCTCTTCGATTGGCATCTCTTGGTTTAATCCCATAAATGGTGGCCTTCTTTCTTAAGCTCTCCTCCTGTTCCTGCAAAGATCGCTTAAATTTGTCTGATGAACATCTTGCTTTTGACACTCGTGCCAATCGTATGGCTTTCTCCTACTTTAACATCATCCACTCCATTAAGAAAAGTCAGCTAGGAGAACCGTTATTGTTGCTCTCTTCCAAGCTGGATTAATGCAGTGCCTTATTTTTCAACATTAAACAGAGTTCTCTAACTAAACTACAAACAGTACAGAATGCTGCGGATCACTGAAATATTATCGACGGTCACATTATCGACTAGCAATAATATCGTTGAATAATTATCGACTACAAAAATATCGACTTTGTATACTTATTACACAAAATACAAAAATATCGACTACAAAATATCGAGTACTTTTAATATCGAGTACATAAATATCGTCTTATTAAATATCGACTACTAATATATCGTTGTTCATGAAATTACACCTAACACTACCAAAATATCGACTACTAAAATATAGAGTACAAAAATATTGTTTCTAAACAAATATCGAGTTATTTTTTGTACCCTTTTATGTCTAAAATAACATATTACTCGTCTATAAAAGTCATTGCTCTATACATAAAACATTTTACATATAATACCTGTTACTTTTATAACATTACTATTTATCATCATTTCCTATACATTATATTAAAATCGTTATATCATTAGAAAAAGAATCTTTACATGTAACTAAAATTTTCATAATATTTTTATACTTACACATCTATTTTATTTAACAACTAACCTGCTTTAATGCGGAAACCACCACATACCACCATTCTCACATCAACAAACACACCAATTAACTTAAAAAAAATTCAAACTAGCCTATACAATTCTTCCTTTCATCCTACAACCAATCAAATCAAAGCACACAAAATACACATACTATAAAAGGGATAAATCCATTCTACCATTTGCTGCTGCTAACTCTATTGAAAGAGGATGCCAACAGTATGAAGATTTTGTTCCTGAACAAACATCTTTAAAGATCCAGCTCACTAGCTAATCATTCAAGTAAGTTACATTGCATTATTTAAAAATCTAAATTAGTAGTCTACTTTTTTACTTATATCTCCTAACTCTTCCACTTATGTAATTTTTATCTCCTCCTACTTTTCTGATAGAAACTACTACAAACAAAATCCTAATACCTGCTCCTATTTCTTCCCCTGCAAAATAAGATAGTAAGTATATATTAATGCTCTGTTCTACAACAACAGCTGTTTTTAAACACTATTTCACTAGATTCATACTTTACTTAAAATATTTTATTCACAGATATTCATCGAATTTCCGATTTCAACACTACAAATTTATAGAACTACACTAATTAAACATGTAAGTATATATGTTTTTGTTATTAAACAACCAAAATTTAAAATGCTAGTTTCTAAACAACATATCTTGCATATTACATCTTCCCTACAGATCCAATATAAACATCCAACATCAACTATACCAAAAGACAAGACTACCCTTGTTAAAAATGTAAGTATACATCAATTAGTCTAAAACTTCAAAAAAAACAAGAACTATGTTCTTAACACCATGTTATGTATTTTATATTTCCTCTACAGATATTGTGAATACATCATACATCTATTCTACCTACAGCAAAGAAAAGTACATATTTAGAAGTTAGTATACTTTTAAATATTTCCAATTTCCCAACGGTTAAAAATAAATTTTATAATATGTGACATGTATTTATTCTATCTTCTCTACAGATCTAAACTTGACTACCTTGATGTACTCCACCAAATACTACAACTCAACTATTTAAACAAGTAAGTATATGTAATGTTCACATCAAATGTAGTACTAAGCAATTTAAAAAACTGCTTTCTCCTAGTAAAAACGTGTGTTATGTATAAACATTAACTTAGCATTTCTATATTTTCATACCAACAGTAAATAAAGAAATACATACAAGAAAGTCCTTCAAAATACAGTTCTGCATTTGTGATTACTACTTTTAGTAAACGTAAGTATAAATTCAACATTAATTATGTTTGCACCACTAAGTGAAATATATGTTATTTGATTTTGTTTCTTTCTACTCTTTCCTAGAACAAGTAAAACAAAATGACAGAAGGTGCAGAATTTGTAATGTCACAGAAAAATAAATTACTGTTATGTTATATGGGTTATGTTTATAGTCAGGAAAGACAAAGTGGTAGAAAAGTTTTCTGGAAATGTACAAAATATAACTCTAACAAATGTTATGGAAGGGCTACTACAGAGGAAACTAATGTGCTATTTACCAGGGAACACAATCATCCCCCCAATGTCACAGAAATTGAAATAAGAGATGCTTTAGAAAGTATAAAGACTGCTAGCACACAAAGTGATAGACCAACAACACAAATCCTTAACGAGGAGCTGTTAAAAGTCCCAGCCCATGCTTCAGGTCAACTACCCTCTATTGACTCACTAAAACGCACAATTGCATACACTAAAAGACGCACTTCCACAACCCCACCCAACCCTACTACTTTTGAGGAAATTATTATTTCACCAGAAATGTCCATCACACACAATAAAGACAAATTTATCCTTTTTGACAATGAAAGCAGTACAAACAGAATCATAATGTTTGCAACTGCAAGTAATTTAAGAAAAATCCAACAGTGTCCCCAATGGATGATGGATGGCACATTTAAACCATGCCCAAAACCTTTTTATCAACTATATTCCATCCACGGGTTATACCATAACTATAACATCCCTTTCATTTACTGTTTGCTACCAAACAAAGAGCAAAACACTTACACAGAAATATTAAATGTTCTCAAAAATGAAATCAATAATAATTTTCCAGAAAAAATAATTATTGATTTCGAATTAGCTATGATTAATAGCATTTTGAAAATATTTCCCCACACAGCAATACAGGGTTGTTACTATCATTTCAATCAGAGCCTATGGAGACATCTCCAAAAATCTACTTTAAGTATTTTGTACTCAACAGATAGCACCTTTGCCTATCAAATTAAAAAATTGATAGCACTGGCCCACGTTCCTGTTACCGATGTAGCGGAACACTATAATTTATTAATTGACAGCACATATTACAAGAGAAATGAAGAGAAACTAACCCCATTACTGGATTATTTCGAAGATACTTGGGTGGGAAGATTGCACAGATCTGGACATCGACGCCAACCCAAATTCCAAATCCCTTGGTGGAATGTCTATCTTAGTACTTTAAACCAAGAGGCAAAAACCAACAACAGTGTAGAAGGGTGGCATAATGCTTTCCAAGCTACCACAAGCAGAACCAGACCCACATTCCATAACCTACTACAAGCTTTGATAAAAGAACAAAGCTATCAAGAACTAAGAATGGAACAATCATTGACCCAAATTGGTCCAAAACTAAGTAAACAAACTAAACAAATGTTCCGACTACTGCAAAGTCAAGTCACACTATACCCTACAACTAGAGGATTAGAATATCTGTCAATAATAGCTAAAACCCTACTATAAAAATGTCTACAAAATATACTAATATCTTCTTACAATAATGGTACATATAACAATCATAAACATTTCTAAACAATTAAAAATAATACATATTTGTTTTACAAACGTATCAAAAAATTGAACATTATTTCAGAACAAATATGCAATATTTATAATTACATCACACATACACATTACATAAAGATGGACATTTCCCACCCAATAAATAGAAATATAAAATTACTTACAATTGTTGTAGATGACAGAGACGTAATGAAGCAAAATACAATCCATACAATCCATTACAAAGTAAGAGAAATCCGATATGGGAAACCATCAAAAACCCGAAAATAATGTTAAAATAAAATAAACGCTCCAGGAAATCCCGAAAACAGTAGTGTGGACACTTTATGATTTAAAGTGATATACACACAACTGTAAAAAAAAACGTTGACGCATACCAATGTAACAATCCAATACGAAACCCTCAAAAAACCCGAAAAAAGGTAAAAATGATTAAAATCCGCTCCTGGCAAACACGAAAAATAGGAGATACACGTAAAAATATAACCATAATAAGTCATACACTAGTATCTCAGAAAAAAAACACGCTTCCTTCCATGTAGTTTTCATGCGAGGAACCGGAACCTGTAAAAAAACATACATAACGTAACCCACCCACAAATAGCACATACAATTTGTAAATACACTCACAATTAACATTAACCATTTAAGAAGACATTTCCTAACAATTCAAATAACACTAGAACTAAAACATACACGACGCATCTATAACGACGACATTACACCTAAACGCTACATAAACAATTCATACATACACTCAAAAACACAACACAGTTCGAATATACCCTCAAACATTACCACTCAGTCATAAATAGTATATAAAATTTACCTTACTTCTCTCCACACGAAGCAACACCCAACCGCGAGCTTCTCCAGTCCTGAATGAAGCTCAATAACCTTACGCGGTAAAAAAGTAGTCCCCTTAAACCAATTTTGAGAAGGTATCATTGAAAATACAATGTTATAGTCAAAAAATATAATACATACACATTGTTATTGAAACAAATTAATACAGTAGACTCATTATAATTTAAACAGTTAAAAAAAAATGAATGTATTTAATATTAATTAATATATAGTAATTAATATATATTAATAATATTAAATAAGTATGTAACACTTGAAATAATATAAGTTAAAAAATTATTTTTGTGTACATTTATAGGAAAAAATTTGTGTTTCTTTATAACTAAACATGATTAATTGTTTTGTTAATAATTATTAATAATAAATAATATAACTTATTTATTATTATTAATATAAAATTTATAACCATTTACTATATAAATAATTGCCTTAAATAAAGTATTTTTATTTCTCTGAATGTATGTATTTCTGAAAAGAAAAGATAAATGTTTAAGTGAACTAATTAATAATAATAATAATAAATATATTTGTTATTATTTTTATTAATTAATTATAAATTTGTAATAATAATGTCAAAGTATTATAAAAGTATATAATTGCATAAATAATCTTTTACCAATACCAGATATTATTATTATACATATTATTCCCCTTTACAGTTATAAAGTTGACAACATAATATATTTATATGTATAATTTAAAAACAACATTGTCAGAAATATGTGTAAAAAAAAGTCTTTATTTGTATTTCCATATCTTGAGCAAATATAATAATTGTCATGTTACTTTATACAAATGTAAATATTAAACTTAAATATTTAATAATATTAATATATAATATTAACATTATTAAATATAAATGGAAGAAACAGAAAAATAACTGCTATTTTATGTATTTCAATATAAATACTTGTAACAGAAAGTGATTGATAATAAGATTTTGTTTTGACATAAAAAATGGTGTGAAAAATTTTTGTGTCACAAATTAAAACATGTACATAAATGATAATGTGTTATTCTACAAATACAACATTTCCAAAAATGTTAATGTTATATTTGATAGTGATTGTATTGTATTACACATGAAAAAAAAAATTGTAATAAAGTTTTGTGAAAACATCCATTTTGCATTGTCTTGTAATATAATAACACACTAAATAAATTTATATGCAAATGTGCTGGACACTGACCAATTAATAATTGCTATTCCTACTCCAGTCAAAGTATTATCAGAGAAGTTGCTGGACACTGACCAATTATTATTTCATATTCCTACTCAAGTAAAAATAATATTTGGAAAGGTGCTGAAGACTGACCATGTATAAATTAGAATAGCTACTTTAGTATAATGTTAATGTGTAAAAATTGTCAAATATTTATATATATTGTATAAATATTATAAACATAATTTTTTAGTATATTTTTTGCTGAGTAGTACAAAAAAGTTATTATTAGCATAAAAAATAGCAACTAATTGTCACTCAAAAATTTCAAATATTTGTAATATTTAGAAAAAATTTCCTCACACTTCATATTCCCAAACAGACCATGAACCCTAAAAATACCCCTTTACCCTAAAACTAAAAAGTGTCCATGAACTCAAAAATATACTCCTATACCCAAGAACTGGAAACTGACCCTGAACCCTAAAAATACCCCTTTACCCAAAAACTAAAAACTGACCCTGAACCCAAAAAATTCTCCTTTAGCCAAAAACTGAAAACTGACCCTGAACCCTAAAAAATACCCCTTTATCCAAAAACCCAAAACTGACCCTGAACCCTAAAAATTCCCCTTTAGCCAAAAACTAAAAACTGACCCTGAACCAAAAAAAGACCCCTTTACCCAAGAACTAAAAACTGACCCTGAACCCAAAAATACCCCTTTACCCAAGAACTGAAAACTGACCCTGAACCCAAAAATATAGCCCTTTACCCAAAAACAGAAAACTGACCCTGAACCCTAAAAATAAACTTTTACCCAAAAACTGAAAACTGACCCTGAACCTTAAATATACCCCTTTACCCACAAACTGAAAACTGACCCTGAACTCTTAAAATACCCCTTTACCCAAAAACTGAAAACTGACCCTGAACCTAAAAATATAGCCCTTTACCCAAAAACTGAAAACTGACCCTGAAGCGTAAATAAACCCCTTTCCCCAAAAACTGAAAACTAACCCTGAACCTTAAATATACCCCTTTACCCACAAACTGAAAACTGACCCTGAACCCTAAAAATACCCCTTTACCCAAAAACTGCAAACTGACCCATAACCTTAAATATACCCCTTTACCCACAAACTGAAAACTTACCCTGAACACTAAAAATACCCCTTTACCCAAAAACTGAAAACTGACACTGAACATTAATTATACCCCTTTCCCCAAAAACTGAAAACTGACCCTGAACCTTACATATACCCCTTTACCCACAAACTGAAAACTGACCCTGAACCCTAAAAATACCCCTTCACCCAAAAACTGCAAACTGACCCAGAACCTTAAATATACCCCTTTACCCACAAACTGAAAACTTACCCTGAACCTTACATATACCCCTTTACCCACAAACTGAAAACTGACCCTGAACTCTTAATATACCCCTTTACCCTAAAACTGAAAACTGAGCCTGAAACAAAAAAATACCCCTTTACCTAAAGAGAGAAAACTGACCCTGAACACAAAAATTTCCTCCTGTACCCAAATGTAATTGATATTATTTAATTAACTATTAATGAATTATTAACTATAAATAATAAGTTAATATATTAGCAAAGTAGCTGTAATTAATTGAATGTAATTATTTATAATATTTATTCACAAACTAATATTTAATAATAACAAATTATTAAATAAAACATTTGTATAAATAATAATTGAATTAACTAATTAATATTAATTAATTACTAAGTATTTACTAATGATAAATATGTACAAAATTATATGAATTATTTAAAAAAATAATATTTAATCGTTACCAATTAATTGATAATATAAATTTATAAGAAACATATCATAATTATTTATTTATTTTAAATTACTCCCCACCCTTATCCCCTATTAACCCAACATCCCGCTCCTAAACATTAAGTACAATTTATAACAATACCAACGATGAAAATATTTTAGCACATTAACTGTAATTAATTTCATTTAATTATTAATGAATTTTCCCCCAATTATATAACAAACTATAACAACTTTTATATATATAACAATTACTCTAAATAATGTAATTAACTAATTAATATTAATTATTTACCAATTATTAGTAATACAAAATTAAAACAAAATTATAATAATTAATTAACTAATTAAGAATATTTATTTTCCAATTAACTAATTAATAATAATTATTTACCAATTAATTACTACTTAAAATTTTATTACCAATTATATTAATAAAATAACTAATTAATATTATTCAATTTCCAATTAACTAATTAATAATAATTAATTACCAATTAATGACTACTTAAAATTTTATTACCAATTATATTAATTAATTAACTAATTAATAATATTCTATTTCCAATTAACTAATTAATATTAATTAATTACCAATTAATTACTACTTAAAATTATATTTCCGATTATATTAATTAATTAACTAATTAATATTATTTATTTTCCAATTAACTAATTAATATTATTTAATTACCAATTAATTACTAATTAAAATTTTTAGAAATTTATATAAATTAATTAAGTAATTATTATTAATTATTTCGCAATTAATTAAATAATAAAAATATTTACAAACATATATAAATTAATTATTTATTTTAAATTACTCCCCACCCTTATCCCCTATTAACCCAACATCCCGCTCCTAAACATTAACTACAATTTATATTACTATTAAAAATTATTTATATTTTTTACCTTTTTTCAACATAATATCGATATTTTTTCCTTTCACTATTAATCGATATTTTGTCATGTCGATATTTTTGAGTCGATATTTTTGTACTCGATATTTTATTATCATTATTGTAATCGATATTTTAAACAACGATATTTTTGTTTTCGATATTTTATCATATTCGATATTTTTAACTCGATATTTTGTCCATTCGATATTGTGGAGTCGATATTATGTCTGTGCACCGAATGCTGCCACCTGTCTCATTCTTGACATACCCAAATAGAGATCAGTATCTGAGGAGCTGAAAAATTTGCAGTAAGTCAAAGAATTTCATTAAAAATTCTTTGTATTGCTCCCCGTGCCTTGCATGATCAGGGACCCCACTTCTTTCAGTCTAAATTTCAGTGGTATCGCGCAGGTGCACCATTGCGCTCCGGCCATAGGAAACGGCTGAAAATACCTAGATCTTGCAGAGGAAGCTGGGGAGGCAGGTCCTTTGGTTTTTACTACTGCTAAACTTTGGAATTCTTTTCTGGGACACATTTCAGAATTAGGTGACTACCTATAATTCATTGAGAGCATGCAAACTTGGACCTTTTCTTGATATGATTGTTTCGTAGATTTTATGACAGCCATGCTCTACTTTCTTGAATATGTTGATTTGGGTCTTCTATCGCATTGATGCCCTAGGGTATTTGTGTGCTTTCCAAATTTTATTTTATTTCATTTTATTTCAAGCGCTCCCTACCTTTGGTGTGTTTTGCCGAATAGCACTGCCCCACCAGAAACGAAGAGAATGGGGACTTGTACTGTCACCAGGCATGCAGTGGCACTCCCAGTGCTGCCACAACTGTTTAACATAGAGCTTGCCCAGCTGTTAGTGCCGTACAGCATGAAGTGCCTTACTGATGCTACTGTACAGCATAAGGCCACACTCACCATTGCAGTAACATCTCCCAAAGTGCGCCCCATGTTGTCAGTTACATTCAACGTGGAGAGACCTATGGTGTGATTATCATCTGGCGTAGGGCCACCATGGCGTCATTGCCATCCATTATAGAACACACCTCGTTTCAAGGATAGAGTACCCTGATCAGTCAGCACTGTCTGAAGCAGCGGGCCACCTGCTGTCAACACCATCCAGCTTGAATGGCAGCTTTATCTGAAAGAATCCCTTGAGTACAGGTGATCCAATCCAGTATGACAGCTACGCTATCTTTACTGTTTTTATTTCATTGTTGTTATTGTCTTTGTATAATAAGATACACACGGGCCACAGATGATGCATGCCTTAGCTCACCTGTGTTCTACACGTGTGTTTTGCACCACGGTTGTTTTATGGTGCTCATCACAGACAAATCACAGACAGAAATACAGTGTTCTTATTTCCCAACTATAATTTTATTATGTTTTTATCTTGCAGGTTGGGGTCTGATCTACCAGTGCCACTTTTTAGGGTGCTGTACGGGTGGTCTTACTTATACCTCACTGAGGTCCTGACCACCACCAGAAAGTGTAGGTAGATCTCTTTATTGGTCCTGAAGAATTGCCATCAATAGAATCAAGGCAAGAAACATGTTGACCTTTCTCACAATAGCACACATCCCCACATACCTTAGCGTGGGAGGGTGTGTTTTTCATTTTTACCACAGTAGTGGCCGCACCTCATTAAAATTGTTCTGAGTGGACCACTATTCCCTGTTTTAATTCACGTTCAAACCACACCACCACCTACACTCATATTACACGTCAGGGCCCTTACACGCGCTGCACCCAACGGCTAACGGAATAAAGATCTCCGCCAAGTAGGCCCAATCACGGGTGCCTGATCGGGTATTGCAGCGCCAACCCGAGATTCCGAGCAGACCCAATGATGAAGCAAGACACCTGCTTGTTGGGTGTGAGAGGTTCTTTTTCCAAAAAGGAGGTATCCGGTCTCCTGAACCTTTTATACACCCTCACTATAGGGGACAAACATCATGATCATTGACCTTCACCTGCGTTTCTTATTAAGAACTTCATACCTCAATTGTTGCATTACATTTAGGGCGTGTATGTTAGACTTTTGAAATAAAAGCCCACCGTTTCCCCTCTTTTGAAATAATAGACTGCACGGGCGCCACCTGTGGGAATAGATTCATTTAGGTTACCAGGGAGTTCCAGTGTGTTCCCTTGGTCCAGTGGTTGGATAGATCAGGAGGCATTTCCCTCCCTCTGTCCAGACTATTATTAGTCCACTGATACCTCATTATGGAGGACTATCAGGGGCTCAGCTTCGGCGATGAAGCTGCAGAAGAGATTTTGTGTACACCCTCATTAATGGGATCCGATGGCAGTTCTGCGTCGGGTAGCCAATCAGAGGATTGGGTCTCACTAACTAATCTGAAACACGAATGGCTGAAAGTAACATTGCATGGAGCAATGATGACTGAATACTTAAGAGCTAAAATAGCCCCTATGGGCCTAATTGTTAACAATTTCCCAAGACTATTTCTGGAAGATGCATTGTTCAAAAAGGAGTGGTCCCTAGTTGCATGGAAATGCACTAGGGACTGGCTCATCCTGATCATTAACATAGCCAAGAGAATAGCAGACGCTATTCTGATAAGGATTCAGGCTGCAGAAGGTGCAATTAAAGTTATTGTACAAACAACCGCCTATAAGACTAAACTAGCAGAGATCAATGCTGAAATCACCGTAAATAAGGAGTATTTAACGAGACAAAACATTTCTAAACTCCAGAAAGACATTGAGAAGATTTCCGCTGAAAAGGTGTACCCATACTTAAAAGCAGATTATGCCACGACAGCGAGTGGCTATTCCTCGGATGAGAGCTCAGGCCAATCCAGGAGGAGATCATCAACCCACAGTGACTCTAGCAATGGTAGCTGGAACAACATGAAAACCAGAAACTACCAACCACCCATGTTTCCCCCATATAACATTCCACCATACCAAGGTCCTCAATTTTGGGATTACTCAGTGTACCAACAAGGCCCACCACAACCACCGCACCCCTTCTTTCAACATGGTACAGAGCCACCTCCTTTTTTAGACAGAGGCTGGGACACAGGAAGAGGGCGCAGAAGTGGGCACAAAAGAGTACAGTGGCAGGAACAACCTGCAGGACCGATGGAGACCAGGAGCCAGACAAGGGGGAAGAGAAACTAATCATCAATCTCTCCACCAGGGCCCTCACCCCCATTGAGGAAAGGTTCTCCAAAAAGGTTTAGGTTTTGTACCTACACCCAAGATTGATAAATTCCGCGAGAACTGCGAAGTCCATGGTTTCTTTCGGAAGATTAGATTACAAGCTTTCTTCCAGGACCGTGAACCACCTCCTTTGGAGGACTCAGGTCTACATAAACCCTCTACCTTTACTCCTAGTAGTAGCATGGTACCCAATGAAGTCTTGACTTTTGAGCAGGCAGTACTCAAGGACCTTAACCAGCTGAGCACCTGCCGCTCTCACCACAATCTATCAGCCGTTCAATCAGCTGCTATTAGAGATTTGGCTAATGATAACAACATTACTATCAAGCAAGCCGACAAGGGTGGTGCTACTGTGATCATGTCCACTTCGGACTACGATATTGAATGTCGCAGACAACTGAGTGACAGGAGGTACTACCCCTATCAGGGAGGATCCCACTCCCACATTAAGGCCTAGATGTAGGTATATCAGATTTACCGATTCATAAATACCGAACTTTACCGATTCGGTATTCATGAATCGGTAAATCTGATGTAGGTAATTATTCGGTAACAAATACCGAATCGGTAGGATTCGGTATTTACCGATTCGGTAATTACCGAATTGGTATTTGCCATTGTTTCCTATGGGCCTTGAAGCCCATAGGAATCAATGGCAAATACCGATTCGGTAATTACCGAATCGGTAAAATTACCGATTTTACAAGGGGTACAGGGTGTCACTTTGACACCCTATTGCACCCCTGTTTCTGGCTTGTGTGCCATGTGGCACACAGACATGCCCTAAGGGCATGTCTGTGTGTCACATGGCACAGGTGTACATGCACCGATGTGCATGTACACGGGAATTCGTTATTTACCATGGAATAGTATTCCATGGTAAATAACGATTCGGTAAGGGCCTGTGGCACTGATTTCAGTGCCACCTATATATTGATTTACAGAATCGGTAAATTTACCGATTCGGTATTTTACCGATTCTGTAAATTTACCGAATCGGTAAATTTACCGATTCTGTAATGTATTGTCAACGCTCCGTCCATCATCACCTTTGGTTTTTCTTTGTTCACCCTAAGTTGCGAGGGTATGCTCAGACGTGAGTCCCTTGCTCCCTTTGCCACTGGAGTCAAGCAAGCCCGGCTGAAGACGGCTGTAATGCCAGAAACCGGTCCTGGGAAGCTTGATTCCGGTCCAGGGAAGACATGGCTTGGCAGTTCGGGCTGGACTGTTCCCATGAGGCACAGGGTCAGACTGATTTGCATATGGCCATGTCTGAACTGGGGTGGCGGAGTGAGCTAAAGAACGGTGATGGATTAAACCCAGATCAGTGAACTGGGGGTGAGTGTTTGTATTGTCAACACTTCGTCCATCATCACCTTTGGTTTTTCTTTGTTCGCCCTAAGTTGGCAGGGTATGCTCAGACGTGAGTCCCTTGCTCACTTTGCCACTGGAGTCAAGCAAGCCCGGCTGAAGACAGCTGCAATGCCAGAAACCGGTCCTGGGAAGCTTGATTCCGGTCCAGGGAAGACATAGCTTGGCAGTTCGGGCTGGACTGTTCCCATGAGGCACAGGGTCAGACTGATTTGCATATGGCCATATCTGAACTGGGGTGGCGGAGTGAGCTAAAGAACGGTGATGGATTAAACCCAGATCAGTTGACTGGGGGTGAGTGTTTGTACTGTCAACGCTCCATCCATCATCACCTTTGGTTTTTCTTTGTTCGCCCTAAGTTGGCAGGGTATGCTCAGAGGTGAGTCCCTTGCTCACTTTGCCACTGGAGTCAAGCAAGCCCGGCTGAAGACGGCTGTAATGCCAGAAACCGGTCCTGGGAAGCTTGATTCTGGTCCAGGGAAGACATGGCTTGGCAGTTCGGGCTGGACTGTTCCCATGAGGCACAGGGTCAGACTGATTTGCATATGGCCACGTCTGAACTGGGGTGGCAGAGTGAGCTAAAGAACGGTGATGGATTAAACCCAGATCAGTTGACTGGGGGTGAGTGTTTGTATTGTCAACGCTCCGTCCATCATCACCTTTGGTTTTTCAATGGCCCCCTACATGTCAAATCCAAAATACCGGTCGGTAACGGCCGAAATCGGCCGTTACCGACCGGTATTTGGCAACCTACATCTGGCCCTAAGTAGGGTCATCTCTGTCATGACTTTCTCTGCTGAAATTGAGGGCTGGATCTCGAAAAAGGAATCAGATTTCCTACTGACAAAGGAACCTATAACACCGTATTTTTACTGCCTCCCTAAAATACACCAAGGTGTTACCCCGATTCCAGGACGCCCCATAGTTACCGGCATTGGGTCCATACTGGAACGTCTGTCCAAATTTGTGGACCATTTCATCCAACCCTTGGTGAGGACTACTCCATCTTTTATCAAGGATACAACCAATGTCCTCCGCTTGATGGCGGGGGCCTCACATCCAGAAGAAGTTGACTTCCTGGTCACTCTGGATGTTGAGGCCCTATACACCAACATTCCACAAAGAGCCATCCTGGAGGTGATCGAGTGTGCACTGAATAGCCAAGAATGGAGCTCACCAACACCAGTGCCTTTTATAATGGAATGTGCTAACGGAGAACTACTTCAAGAATGACACACAACTGTATCACCAAACACAGGGCACATCTATGGGCAGCACATTCGCACCGATTCTGGCATGCATGTACATGTCAGCCTTTGAAGAAAGGGAGATTAACAACCAACAGAATCCCTACCGGATGAACGTGCTGCTTTGGAGACGTTTCATAGACGATATCCTAATACTCCGGAAAGGAGATCGCATGAGTTGTGAAGAATTCTGTAAGTGGATCAACACACTCAACCCGTACTTGAGATTCACCCACACTATCTCTGAAAAAGAAATTCCCTTTCTTGATCTCTTGATCAAACTGGAAGGAGGTCACATCACCACCTCCTTATATCGGAAACCCACCAACAAGAATAGCTTGTTGCTCTTCAGCAGCCACCATCCAAGGGCATTGCGACAAAATCAGCCCTTTGGCCAGTTTCTGCGCATAAGGAGAACTTGTAGTGCCTTACAAGACTACCAGCACGAATCGGGTACTTTAATGAAAGATCTTATCAAACGTGAATACCCTAAACAAACAGTTGCCCTAGCTCGAAAACGGGCAAAACATAATAACCGTGAGAGTCTCCTAGAGCACATTACACGAGAGCCAGATAATGTTGTGACTTGCGTGACAACCTTCACGCCAGATTCCAGTCAGATTAGGAACATAATCCGCAAACACTGGGATATCCTGAATACAGGTACCCTGTCCTTACATACCCCAAGATTTGCATTCAAACGCACTAGCAACCTTAAAGATCTGCTTGTCCACACCAGACCGAAACAGCCTGTAACAAACCTACAAAAGACCTTGTGGGGTCTCCCTACTGTACAAGGACATTACCCCTGTGGCGCATGCACTGTGTGCCCCCTAACCAAGGTCACAAAAGATCTGACCTTCCCCAATGGAGTCATTTGGCGGATCATGACCCACACAAATTGTAATTCATCTAACTGCGTTTGCATGCTGGCCTGTCCTTGTGGTCTTATCTATATAGGTATGACTACGAGACAGGTCAAGGTACGCATGATGGAACATAAGAGCAACTTTAGGTGCCACAAAAACAACACCAAGATGACTGCACACTACCTTGAGAAACACCAGAACCCCAAATCTTTCAAATGGACAATACTTGAATCACATCCTGGTATGTCTAAGAAGGCACTGTTCCGGCTGGAACAGCATTGGGTTTTACGCTTGTCTTCTGACAAAGATGGGCTCAATGAAGAAATCCCATGGAGTCAACTGACATGAATAGCTCGCACCAGGGCTCCATATCAACAACCATTCCCACCACTACCTGGGCATTAGTACATGGCGTTAGTCTCATAAACACAGCATGATTGTCCTATTATCTATACCGACTTTGACCATCGCTATGTGGACACCTCCTCCCACTTGAATTACCTTCATAACATATAAGTAACGCCTTTTGGATTTCTGACACAACACCATCATTAACAACCCCTGCCTATTAGTAGCACTTTTACAAGCTGGTGCTGACTCTTGTATTTACTGGATTATTTACATGCATGCATCCCGAATCTACACCAACCTCGGTTTTCCGACTTGGACATCGCCTTATTGCGAGTTCGCCTCCATGTGTCCCTGCACGTTTTTGTATCGGTAATACCCCACTTTGGCAAATGAGAGAGACAACATTCGGCGCTGGGGCTGCCCTCTCCCTAGACGTAGTGCTTCTGTGTCCTCGCGCTTGCCATACTTGTCGCTCCCAACATGGCGCCCGGTCTTTGGGGTTAGTAGTCTAGTTTCTGGACCGCTGAGCTTCCGGCAATTACGGAACTCCCGCTACTTCAGGCCAGCGACACCAGGTTATAACCGCACCAGTTGCTAGCAGTAAAGAGCAACCCTGGCTGGTAGCTGAGCGTGGGTAGGATATGGGAGGTCCTCTGGAGCTGCTATCGTAAGTACACTCAGGCACTAGATGTCCTAGGCACCATGCATGCCCCCATCGATCATCCCCCAGCGGTAATGTCGACATATGGATGGTGAGTCTACCGCGGTATCACTCCGGTCACCGTTTTCCCGCCGGATGGGCAATGTGGGACAACCTTGAGTGGCCATCGTCTCCAATTTTGACTTTCCATTTCTGGTTGTCCCGCACCATTTTTGCCGGTTGCGGTTGAAGGGTACCGCCTTTTTGTTTGTTGGCAACATGTTTTGTGGTCACCGCGCCAAGTCGGTGTTGTAAGCAGGGTTATGTCTTCCCTGTGTCTGGCGAGGGCTTCTCCCGCAGTTTACTATTATGTTTGGGGAGTTGAGCATGCCTCACTTGGGGGGCAGGTTCCCTGTCTTAGACAAATGGCTTCGCTTTGGTATCATGAT
Organism: Lissotriton helveticus; assembly: GCF_964261635.1. Lineage (NCBI taxonomy): Eukaryota > Metazoa > Chordata > Amphibia > Caudata > Salamandridae > Lissotriton > Lissotriton helveticus. Next base: position 833,153,200 of record NC_136070.1, read on the forward strand.
AACAAGCTTTCCACACATCATGTTGACCTCGCCCCCCTGCTGGGGTAACCCCTTGGGCGCTACTAGTGAGCATTTTGTTGACAGCAGACGCCGCAGCACCGTCCGGTGATTGTGTAGTATTACAGTCCCTTGATGTCATGTTTTCTTTTTATTTCCCATCTATTACGATACTACACCTTAGTGTCTACCTCTACCAGCACAGGATGCCACATACCCCTGACCCTATTAGGGTGAGTTTCCACGGGTGACATTTCTGTTTGGATTCCAGTATGACAGCTATGCTATCTTTACTGTTTTTATTTCATTGTTGTGATTGTCTTTGTATAATAAGATACACACGGGCCACCTGTGTTCTACACGTGTGTTTTGCACCATGGTTGTTTCATGGTGCTCATCACAGACAAATCACAGACAGAAATACAGTGTTCTTAATTCCTAACTGTGATTTTATTATGTTTTTATCTTGCAGGTTGGGGTCTGATCTACCAGTGCCACTTTTGAGGGTGCTGTACGGGTGGTCTTACTTATACCTCACTGAGGTCCTGACCGCCACCAGAAAGTGTAGGTAGATCTCTTTGTTGGTCCTGAAGAATTGCCATCAATAGAATCAAGGCAAGAAACATGTTGACCTTTCTCACAATAGCACACATCCCCACATACCTTAGCGTGGGAGGGTGCATTTTTCATTTTTACTACGGTAGTGGCCACACCTCATTAAAATCGTTCTGAGTGGACCACTATTCCCTGTTTTAATTCACGTTCAAACCACACCACCACCTACACTCATATTACACGTTAGGGCCTTTACACGCACTGCACCCAACGGCTAACGGAATAAAGATCTCTGTCAAATAGGCCCCATCACGGGCGCCTGATTGGGTATTGCAGCGCCAACCCAAGATTACGAGCAGACCCAATGATGAAGCAAGACACCTGCTTGTTGGGTGTGTGAGGGTATTTTTCCAAAAAGGAGGTATCCGGTCTCCTGAACCTTTTTTACACCCTCACTATAGGGTACAAACATCACGATCATTGACCTTCACCTGCATTTCTTATTAGGAACTTCATACCTCAATTGTTGCATTACGATCCAATCAATCAATCAGCGGTTTGTAAAGTGCACTACTCACCCGTGAGGGTCTCAAGGCACTGAGGGTGGGTGTGGACAGCTCCGTTAGGGTCATTCAAGGAGCCAAGTCTTGAGGTCCTACCTGAATTGGTGCAGTGTTGGGCTCCGACAGAGGTGAAGGGAGAGTTCGTTCCCGGTCTTGGTCGTGAGGTAGGAGAAAGATCTTCCACCTGCTCTGGTCCTGTAAAAATGTGGGATTGTGGCTAGGGAGAGGTGGGCTGAGCAGAGGTTTCTTTTGGGGGTGTGGAAGGAGATTCAGTCGTTGAGGTACTGGGGCCCAGTGTTGTGGAGGGCCTTGTAGGTGTGTGTGAGCAGCTTGAACGTTATTCTTCTTTCGACGGGGAGCCAGTGGAGGTCGCGGAGGTGTTAGGTGATGTGGTTGTGCCATGGGATATCGAGGATAAGTCTGTCTGCGATGGTTTGGATGGTCTGGAGTTTGTGGAGGAGTTTTTTTGTTGATTTCGGCATAGAGGGCATTGCCATAGTCCAGCATGCTGGTGATGAGTGCGCGAGTGATGGTTTTCCTGGAGTCGGTGTGGATCCACTTGAAAGTCCTGCGGAGTGTGTGGAGGGTGTTGAAGCATGCAGAGGACACGGTGTTGATCTAGCGATTCATGGTGACTGATGAGTCGAGTATGATGCCGAGGTAACGTGCATGGGCCGCTGGGGTGGGTGGGTTTCCGGGAGGATGCGGACTTCTGTCTTCTCTGAGTTGAGCTTCAGGCAGCTGTTCGTCATCCAGGTCACAATGGGTTTCATCCCTTCTTGGAAGTTGTGCCTGGTTATGTCAGGTTCCTTGGTGAGGGAGAGGATGAGCTGGGTGTCATTGGTGTAGGGGACGATGTTAAGCCTGTGGTTTCTGACAATGGTTGCGAGGGGAGCCATGTACATGTTGAATAGTGTGGGGCTGAGGGAGGATCCTTGGGGTACTCTGCATCTCATCTCTGTTGGTTCTGAGAGGAAGGTCGGTAGTCCTATTCTCTGTCTTCTGCCTGGGAGGAATGATCATATCCAGTCTAAGGCTTTTCGTTGGATGCCGGGTCGTGGAGCCTGGTGGCTAGTGTGCGGTGGGAGACAGTGTTGAAGCCTGCTGATACGTCCGGGAGGATGAGGGCTGCCGTTTGGCCTTGGTCGAGGAGGGCGTAGATGTTGTCGGTGGCGGCAAGGAGAGTGGCCTTGGTGCTGTGGTTGCTGAGGAATCTGGATTGAGAGGTGTCTAGGTTGTTGTTAGTTTCTATGAAGTGTGCAAGCTGGTTGTTGACAGCATTTTCGATGACTGTGGTGCAAAAGGAAGCAGTGAGATGGGCCTGAAGTTCTTGAGGTCAGTGGGTCTGTGGAGGGCTTCTTTAGGAAGGGGTTGACTTTGGCGTGCTTCCAGTTGTCGGGGAATGTGGCTGTGTCGAGGGAGCAGTTGATAGTTCGGCGTAGCTCGGTTGCAATGGCAGTGGCGGCCCTGTGGAAGATGTGCGGTGGGCAGGGGTCAGAAGGTGCTCTGGAGTGGATGCTCTTCGTTGTCTTTAGGTGTCTTCTGTGGTGAGAGGGGTCCAGGTGAGACTGGTATGTTGGGTGGCGTCGCTGGCAGTGGGGGTTGGGGAGGTGCCTTGGTCTTGGTCATTGCCCATCCCCATCCAGAAATTCTCACTTTCATGGGTTTGAAATTTACCAACTTATGACAAAAAAAAGAGTGAGTGTCTCAAGCTTATGCCAACCTTTGCGCTCAAGGATCAGACCAAATGGCCTTCTTTGCTGACCCTCTGAAGGCCACCTCACTGCTCATCTCTGTCTGGAACCCCTTTATGCGGGTTGTATGTGTAAAATACACTTTACCTCTGTCTGGTGTCCTAACCCTCTCTTGTGAAGTTAATCGCACCGTACACCGTGTGAAGGTAGAGAGGTGAAAGCTTTATTGGAGAGCGTAACCTGGCATCATTTTTTTCCGAAGAGGCAGAGTAAACTGTTGCCTTTTAGAATACTGCACGCCTAACATTCTAGAATTCAAAACCACTTACATCATAATACATCCCCTTCCCTCCACCAAATTACAAAAAATGAAACCTAAATTATAATAAAAATCTACTAACCACACAATAAACATTAGCAGAAGAAACACTAAACCCACTACCGCCATGATTTTTACAGAATGCTTAAACACATTGAAAAAGTAAGAAACCCCTCACCAAGTGTACTGAAAGAACATACGGATGTCATAGCAGGATTTAAGACATCATTAGCATGGGAGTTAGACCTGGCAGAGGAGGAGGAAGCCTGAAAGGTTTGGTCCTTAATGAAGGATCTAAGCCATTCCAGGACCATTCCGTCAAGTCCCAGTGTCTGCAGTTCCCCCAGAAGGATATGGTGAGACACCGTATCAAAGGCAGCACTGAGGTCTAGCTGGATGAGTGCCACAGTTTCTCCCTCATCCATGCAGTGCCTTAACATTTCCGTAACCCTCAAAAGGGTGGATTCAGTGGAGAATCCTGCTCTAAACCCAGACTGGGAGGGATGAAGAAAATTCTGGGTTCCCATAAAAGAAGACAACTGTCCATTGACATGTTTCTCCAGAATTTTTGAGAGACAGGGGTTGAGAGCGATGGGATGAAAGTTAGAGGGGTTCAAATGGCCCTGGGTTGCTTTCTTTAGAAGGGGGCGGACCATTGCATGTTTCCAACTCTGGGGGACTATCCCTTCCTTCAGAGAAGCTTTAAGAAGATCCATTAGCACGGATAGTATTGAGGGATCCAGCTGGCATAGCAAGTGAGGTGGGAGGGGATCAAGGGGGGAGCCTGATTTAGTAACTTGGAGAATGCAGTTAAGAAGCGATATCTAGAGGGAGCCAGATATCCAGTTTTAGAGGATGGTTGGAGCTGTGTGGGGAGTCAGCTGCATGAGCAAACCTGGGGTTCTGCCTAGTCATAGGCGACACATCCCCATCCAATTGTACTCCCTGTGAGCCTTTGCTCTACAGCTGGGAATGTATGTTATCAACTTTTAGTAAAAAAGAGGGCGAGTTCCTCACATTGCATATGGGAGAGGGAGGTGGAGGACGTCGACGTCCCGGGGTCGGATAATTCCTTCACCACCTTGAAAAGAGTTTTAGCACAGTTTTGGGCCTTTAAAATCTTTTGAGAATAGAACTCAGCGCGAGCAGATTTACAGAGATTATGATCTTTTTTAGAGCAGTTTTTGCATCATATGTGTAAGATTTCCTCCAGTGCCTTTCAAGGGCCTTGCATTGTTTTTTCTTACTTTTTAACATATTGTTAAACCAAGGAGTGGTAGGCAGGCGACGGCCTGAGCATTTAGCTGAGAGCGGGAGACATTTTTCCACAGCTGCCGTAAGCCAATTGTGAACACACTCCTGGTCAGTGATTGAAATTTGTTTGAAATCAGGTCTAGTGTCGCAAAGTAACTTATTGAGAGATGGAATATTCAACTTAGACCAGCACCTGTTTTTTTCCTCCGTGACTGTATGGGTAAAAGGAAGGGGGGGCACCATTTTTAATGTGAGCGCCACTGCAGAATGGTCGGACCAGGATAAAGGACAGGGGAGAACACTCGTTAGGTCGGGCAGGTTGGAAAAAATTGGATCCAACAAGTGCCCAGCCCCATGCTTGGGGTGATGATTACACAATCTCAAGATGAGTGCCCCACGACCTGCAATGAGCAAGTTACTTTTGGTGCATTTGGGGTCCTCCAGATGAAGGTTCAGGTCACCCGGAATTGTGAAGTTAGCAGCTTTTAAAATATGGGGGTCAACTAGGTCTGGGATGAAAAGGCCCCATTTCCCAGCAAGGCCTGGGGGCAGTACACCAAGATGCCAGAGAGTGTGAATTTAGGAGAAAGTGCCAGTCTGAAGAGTAAAGCTTCACAGTTGGGAGCAGCGAAATCTTCAGTTTTACAGTTGATAGTGGTTTTGTAAATAATTGCCACACCGCCGCCTATCTTGTGTTGCTTGTCCTTCCTAATTACGGCGTAATTGGTCAGAAGGGCTGCCACTCTATCTGGGGCCAAGCCCTCATGGAGACAGGTGTCTATCATAAAAACAGCTGACATTATCCCGGGCGGATCACGGACGCAGGATAGTCGTGCTTACAGCTCCAGCATTCAATGCACTGAAACTAAGCCAGTATCCTATCATTCCATAAATTGGCACTTTAATTACAGATGAGGATGTTTCTCCAACTTATCTGGAGGTACCCCCACATCCCACGCAGGATCAGCGGGTGTGGGACACAGACAGCACATCTGTACCCAGGTTGTCCCTAACCGTCTGAAGAAGACCCTCAGGCCGAGGCCCACAACTACCCTATGTGCCCCCAAGTCGGGTCGAAACGTCGACGTCCATATTCATCCCACCAGGACCACGTACCCCTGTTCATAATGTACCACACAAGATTTACACTGTGTATCGGAAAATCAAAAACAAATTGATATTATACTATATGAATGTGGCCAGGTAGAAAAAAGACTGAGAAGTTTTGATCAGTCTAATTGAATGAACTATTGTAACCATTCCGTGGATCACATTGTCTGAATTCCTTTCACCTCCCCACACTAGAGCACTTCCTCCTTTTGCACGGTCCCTTGGAGCAACCTCCCCTCCCCACCTTCTCTCCTAACTAATTATTGCAGCAATGATATATAATATCGCACTCATTATGATGAAATAAACTGATGTTAATCTAATATCCCTTGGTTGTTGCACTTCGATATATCGTTTTGTATTAATTACTATAAGCCAATAGGTTACCGGCTCCAGAAACAATATAATGAATCCATTGTAGGTTGTGATTTGCTTCATCTACAGAATAGGGCCCAGGACCATTGTTAATTCGTACCATATATAACCCAGGTCCAGGACCACTGGGTCACCCCATTTTTTATAATGGCTGTCATAAAAACAGCATCAGGCTGCCTGCACACTTGGAAATCAAAAAGGTGCAGTTGATGTTTAGGCAAGGACCGACAGTTAATGTTACAGAAACAAACATGGTGGTGGCCTCCCATGGGCACAGAGGTGTGACCTCACATATGCCCCTGTTGCAGGAGAGGATTTGCCACTAGCATCACCCCTGGGGCCCCACACTGTGCTCATGGTGTTTACCAGGAACGGTACAACAAAATTCACAGCACTCGCACTCAAGCATTCTAGTCTCCAGCTTAATAAATCTACAGTTAGGTGAGGACTCCCGCCGCAGCACCATAAGTTGTGGCGCGGAAAAGATGAGTCTCTCCATTGTAAAAAGGACCATAAGTTGTGGTACCTGGACCTGGATGGGCACGGACTGGCGTGGATGGGCATGGACAGGTGCAGACAGGCTTGCCTTTGGTGCGCCAGTGGCACGCCTGCTGCCCGTCCGCTCACCGGTCGTCTTATGAAGGGCCGTAGCGTGGGAGCTGGACCGCTCACTGCCGACTGGGAGCGGTACCGCTAAGATGGCTGCTAAGTAACAGAAAGAGTACCGGAACATGTACTTTCCTTGAAAGATGAAATGAACCCCCCAAGGTCTGTCTGGGACCTAAATTATCAACAACACAGTGTAGATCTCAAACCACCTTAGTAGCAGACTTAAAAATAGTAAAACAAATTCAAATTCATGCAATTTATAAAACTGGATGAAAGGAGAGGTAAAGCAAAGCCTACTTGCCACGGTACGTCCGCTCCCTCTCCCTGGGCGTCTTATGAATGGCTGCAGTGTGGGAGCTGGACTGCTCTCTGCCAAGCGGAAGGGGCACCACTAAGAAAGGCGCCAAGTAACAGGCCTGTCCACTCACCGGTCGTCTTATGAAGGGCCGTAGCGTGGGAGCTGGACCGCTCACTGCCGACTGGGAGCGGTACCGCTAAGATGGCTGCCAAGTAACAGGAAGAGTATTGTAATGTGTACTTTCCTTGAAAGATTAAAAGAACCACCCAAGGTCTGACTGGGACCTAAATTATCAATTAACATGTTTTATTAAAATTAAAATCAGCATCATCAGTTTTGTTTGGAAAAAGGTTCAATATTCCATTTTTGGCCAAACAGAAATGATACAGACTGCTTGGCCCGAATTCACCAAGAGCCTCCGCACTTGGGACAGAGGCTCCGCAGTCATGTTGGGACATCTGCACTTGTGGCGAGAGCTCTGCAATGCGAAACTTAAGTGCGGAGATCCTTCCACAAGTGTGGAGACCCTGCTACAACTGCGGAACCTCTGCCTTAACCAGGGCTCTTATGTTTTTAGAATCTCATTGGATGACATTGTTACTCCAAATCCCTTTGCAAGTTCATTGGACATAAATGCTGTTGAATGGGTGACTGACATCAGCTCATATGCATCATTGGACAATGAAGATTCATATCTTGACAAAGAAAACCATCAGGATATGTTTTTCTCATTATGGGCAGAACTACATTCATTCATCTAGAAGCCTGAGGCAAGTACATAACTTTACATAGTGGGATTGTAGTGTAGTTCCTATTTTCCCAATAGGCTCTGCGCATTGGAATAATATCTTCAATAGTATAGACGTAGGACTGTGGTTAACTAGGTCTTCTACTGACGATATTAGACTTAAAGTTATGTGTGCCAGCTAGCTCAGAGTTCACTAGAAACCTTCTCGAATAGGCAAGGAGGAGTTTAACCTCCCTGGATAGACAAGAAGGGATTTAGTTTCTGACAACCATAGAACATGACAACTTTGCTCTCCCCTAATCAAGAGTATATCTCCAGAGTCGTGTGAAAACAAAAGACAACTTATTTTACTCAGTCAGTACGTGCATTCTTAGTTTCACCAGTTTGTAGAGAAATAAGAGATGGGCGTTGTTCAATAAAAGATGTTATTTATTGATCAGTCTCTTTTCTCATACAAGAGAAATGAATCGCTATTATTGCAATACTTATAGTTAAGTAAAGTGCATACAGTAAAAACAGAATTATAAAATAATACTGTAAAATCATTTATATGGTTTCTTAGCCATATGATACTAAAATGGATAAAAGATATACATACATATATACATTGACTAATCGTACTCAACTGGTGCTTCTAACTACGCCTACCCCGGTGTACCTGACCTAAGCCTAATACTTGGGAGGGAGTAAGTAAGTAGCAGTTTAAGTTAAGTTTGCTTTGCCAAGAATCTGATTCAAGAATTCTCTGTAAGGGGTGAGTCAGTTCAGTACCTGGGATTTGGAAGGCTGGAGGGTTGGTATCTCTGTCTCAGGACTCGATATCCCAGTTACCCGCGAGGGCGGCTGGAAACGGCGGAGGCTGGATTTCTCGGCAGGAGAAAAGGCAGCGTCTCTCTCAGCGCGTCAAAAGGGAGGGGCAGCGTCCGTGGGCTTTTCTGTTTCAGCTGGGCTCTCCGGCAAGTAGCGCTGCTCCAAGCTCGTCATCACCGTGTCTTAGCTTAGGGCAACGTCGGTATATTTATACCTGAAAGGTGCCGTGTTTGACGTAAGGATGGACATAAGACGTCAGCAAGAATGTCATAAGGACTGGTCGTTCTTACATTCTTTGCAGGAGTTCTCGAGCAAAATCAAAACAATGGTCGCGGGGATTTCCCAGGTCTGTTGGAGGTTTGATTTGTTTTGAGAACTCGGTGTGCTTCTCTAGGGGGCTGAAGGGATAGTGCTTGCTTAATGTGACAGCATGCGCTATGACCTAATCTGAAGACGGGTTTCTGTGCTGTTGTATGGACACTAGTGAATTAATAACCGGACAAGGGTCAGGAATAGGAGTATCAATATAGGTACCTAGATAAACACACTACACCCACTCCACGAAATTATGTACATATTTACTAACCTAAGCAATAGTAAACATAACTAACAGTGCATTTGTATACCGGACCACCCCCAAAAACATATACATTTTTTTTGTTGTTTTGAAAAATGGCGTATGCAAAACGCACGAAATGAGTATAGGTACTGTATGCATTCAAGCAGTATAATCATTCAATAAGGAGATGCACATTTTATATCAGCATGAACGATTTGCGAAATTACACATGAAATGGCTCTTGATACAGAAGAAAATTGCGAGACCATCTCATCACATATAAACACAATGTATTGCATATAAACTAGAGGTTGAGGTAATGTAATTACTCTAGTATTCCTAAGAATAGAAGGTCCGTTCTCTAAGAATAGTTTTAATTTAAGCAGAAGATAAGTGCCAAAAAGGTAAATATTTTGGAATTTTGGAAAAAAAGTTTTTGCTATTCAGGGGAGAAGAGAAAAAATAGTTCACAGTCACTTTGTTTTCAAAAGGCTGAAGGCCAAATTCAGAGTGAAAGGAACGCCGTGTGCAAGTTTGTTTAAAATCATTTTCTCTGTTCCGGTGAAAACATCATTTCAGATAGATTCTCGAAAAAACAGTCTACAGCTTCAGGTGAGAGTTCGACTAGGTTAGAAAATGTCGCTACCATGCAGTCACGCGCATGATTGCTTTCACTGATGGTTTGATCAGAACTGCTCACAAAAGGTCGTACCTGGTCGATGCTGCTTTCATCTTGTACTTCACTACCCTTCAATCGCAGTGGTGAAGTTTCCACGAATGCCGTCATCAGGATAGGTAGCCGCTGGGGACAGCACAATGCATGAGCCTTTACCGGACCCAACAAAGTATCTGCATCCAATGGTACGTCTGATTGTAGTGTAAGACAGGTGTCTAACATACATTCTTCGCCGCATAGCGTGCACCTAAATACAGGCATAACACAATTCTGCCAGATGGGTCTGAATGAAAGAAACCAGGTCATATTCAGATCTCGTAGCCGGGCTAAGCCAAGGACTTTAGTTATGTGGTCCCAGTAGCGGATAGCTAGGATTGTTTCTTCCATTGTAGCTGGAGTCTTGTCTGTGACATGGCTTGCCATAACAAAGCAAGAGTAGCAAGAATAAAATGCCTGCTACGAGTCCCAACAGGAGAGGAAGTCCGCCAAAGATGGAATGGACGAAATTTGGAAAAATACCCAGGATCGCTTTGAATTTTGTTAAAGCGCCTGAAAAAACGGTCTTAAATACACTGGCGATACCACTTGTATCAGAAATATTTAAGATTTCGTTCAACATTTCTGCGAAGTGTAGGGGGCTATTTGTTGATAACATTGAATGAATCTCTGCCGTTGTCCTTGCAACTTGGAGATCATACGTTTCTTTTGATGACGTCAACTGGGTTGGCGTCTGTAGGAGCACAGTCTTCATTCTGCTTAAAGTATCAATTCGAATAGAAGAGATTTTTAAACTGGGCCATAACCTTCCCTCCCTGTCTGGAGCATGATTCGGGAACAATACTCTTTCACAGCACATGACCCTGGAAGTCACGCTTATGAGATAAGGTTTTCCTGGCAGCAAGCCACAACATCTGTGATCTACAATTAGAATGTAACTCCCGTTCGAAAGTCTTCTAAAGAATGGTTCTATTTGTGTTGCAGGTGTGCCTAACTGGTGACATGAAAGGTTATTTGAAGTCCCTTCACAGGCCCCATGCAAACTAATACCCTGACACAGAAGTATGCCACTTAGCGATCTTTCACAATTATTACCACTAAGAAATACACTCTGTCCGTTATTACTGACACATGTGTGTATACGGCAAGTTCCATGTGGATTTTATGTATCCTTTACCCAACCTTTCATACTGGCCTGCCTGTATATATTTTTGGCAGTATTGAGACTGGAAAGTTGTTATCGGAATATTTATTATCCCATGTATTATCCATTCAATGACAGGTCGTTCTGACATTGTCAATGGTAATCTCTCAAGTTTTTCAATGCTCAGAATTGTATAGTCAGCACCCTTTTGTGCCAAACTGATTTGTTTATCAGTAAGGTTAAAGATATTAAATAGTGACGTTGTGTTGATTAAACGCCAAGGCACATAGCCTGAACGCAGATTTTGTAACGTCCAGCCAAGCTGTACAATAGAACGTAATTGAGACTGACCGTGTTGCAACATCAGTAAGTCTTGTTCTATTATATCGATTGCAGAAGATACAATACTGTCCAGTGAATATATTCTGGAAGACAGAGTCATTAACCCATTGTCTACAACAGAAAGTGATTTTTCCAAATTAACACGGTCAATTTCCCGTATTTTTTCTGCTGTCTCAATTTGAGTTACTTTCCAAGCTTCGTTGTAAGCTGCATATATAGAGGCCGCTATGAAACGTTTTAGACGCTGTTTGCGTGGTCCCATGATGAAATCACGCAAGTCAGCACCTTCTTTAAGTAAAGTTAAGTGTTGCTTAATTTCTGACAGTGTGGATGTATGTAGCCATTGAAGGCAGAGTTTTCCCACACTATAAGTAGTTACAATCCCTGGATGTTGTCTCTGGGAGTATCTTGGGTCTGGCCTGGTCAATGTGAACCCCTGTATTTTGTTCAGGAATCTGTCTTGACAGTTATTTGTGTCTGTGGGCCAGATCAACCATTTTTTCCAATCAGCATGTGTTCTGTTTTGGTTTAAAATATGGGATACGTCTATCTCAACCTCCGTAGTGCTATTACTGGTAGGTGTTGGTTTTGGAATAGACGGTTTATTTAAGTCTTTAATCTTGGCTAGACCAAGACAGAATGTCTGTTGAATTGTATCATTCAAAAATATAATTTGTTCTGGGATCATGCAGGCTCTAAATAATGATTCTATACCTTGAACTTGCCAATCTTTTGTGCCCCAGATCGTTTTCGTTTCAATGATATTGTTCCAGAAATCAAAACCAAATGTATTCATTTTTTCAAAGAATGAGTCTGAATATATTAATTTTGTGTTTGTGAGCATGGTTTCACTCCTGTCTTATTTAACAATTTGAAATAAAATGATTCTGCATTACTTGTGTTGAACCCTGAAAAGTATGAATATTTATCAAAATATGTCTTTGAACTGCCTTTTGGTGGAGTTGCACAATGTTCCCATTGGTTAAATTTTAAAACATTTCTAGGTTGAGTAGATTTATGCAGATAATGGTTACCATAATGGTTATAACAAAACATTTGATCGTAATTAGATGAACCTTGCAAATAATCATGTTCTGTAAATTTAGCTGACATTACTAGATCAGACATCATATTATTAATACTTTCAAAGTCCCAATCATCAGCAAATGTGCTTGGTTTTACAAAGTCACTTAATGAAATCTTAAATTGATGAGGATACTTCAGAAGCTCAACCGGACCATAGATTTTGTAATCAGTTTTGTCCCATGCTACCCCACCGGGTATAGGATTGGCTGTGAAGTTTACTGAAGAAAGTTCTCTTTTCTCTATGTGTGAAGACTTGTGTGGTTTCAGGACCAAGTTGATGTTCTGACTTGCTGTGTCCATTGTAACATATTTTCCCTCAATGAAATGTCCCAAGCATAGGACCATGATGAGCCAAAGTATGAGGATGAATACTCCTAGTGCCACCCAAAGTTCAATCCAAGGAGAAATCAGATAGGTTTCTTGTAGTTGATGAAAGAGTTCCTTTGCTTTGTCTTTAAAAGTTTTTGTTGTTGGCTGTTCCTCAGGTTCACTTGGATCCTCAGAAAAATCATCGAAGTTGATGAAGTAGCCTGATGCTGTTCTGTCAATTGTTTCAATTGCTTCTGGATTCCTTTTCGTTTTTGGAATTTTCTTTGTTTCATTAGCATAGTCTGTGGTTACATCATTATAGACGGGTGTTTCTTGATTTAAGATTTAATTTTGGTTTCAAGAGGTTTAAGTTCCATGGCTTTGTTGCATAGTCCTTGTTGTTTTACTGTAGGTGTATCAATTGTGATTAGTCTTTCAGTTTGAACCTCTGTGTTTGTAGCAAACTTTGGTGTTCTACTACTTCTTGGGAGTCCACTTGGCCTACTACTTGTTATCGGCCACATGATTGTGGTTTAACCAGGTCGATGGATACAACTCGGTTCTCCTTTTTACCAGCAAGGGGCGGTAGTATTACTGATCTTGTCCCGTTGACAGACAAGACAGGAACTGCTTTTCTGTAAGAAGGCCCAAATTCCTTCTTCACCGCTATCTTTTCTCTGACCAGATCCCCGATTTTTGGAATCCAGACAGGCCTTGCTGGGACAGGTGGATTCTCTTCAGTGGCTGTTGGCTGTTGCTTCAACTTTATGTTGCTCAGGTCTTTTCTATTTTTGTTTAAGTCCTGTAAAATAGCCAAACGATCTTTGATATCAAAGCATTTTTCTTTAACCACTGAAGTTTGACTATCAAGGTCCTGGATTAGCATTCTAGTTCCAAACAATAGTTCGTACGGACTGAGACCTCTCAGAGAATTTCTTGGCAGATTATTAAGACTGCGTTGGACACTTATTAAATGTTTGACCCACCCAGCTCCTGAACCTAATACCTTAGCTGTTATAGATTGCTCTATGCCCTGGTTTTTTCTTTACACCATCCCGTTTCCCTCAGGAAGGACGTGACAGGAGTACCGCAATGCTATGCCCATGCCGGCCATGTCCGTCTCATAAGCTCGAAAGCTAAAAAGCAGGACCCTGGTCAGAATGTAGCATGCAAAATTGCGTATATGCCATTCTAGACTCGCAAATCTTTGTATAACAGTTCAGACGTCAGCCGAGAGCTGGGGTCTACATTTTAAGTGAAAATAGTCTCTATATGTTAATATGATGCATTATTCATACTGGGTATTTCATGTCGATAGCCTAATCCTTATTGGGTGAAACGCCATGGTAGTACGCCGTCTCGGTCACCACTGCGATCTCTGTTGCAGTCTGGGCAGTTTTTTGCAAATATATGATGTTGCAGGCTCAATCCTGGCCACCAGTATGTTGATTGTAATTCTTCTAGAGAATCCTTAAGTGTAAGGTGTCTAAGACCCTCACCCATATGTGCGTCTGCTATTAACAAGCCTCTCCTGTCCATGTTTAGAATCACTCTATCCCCCACTCCAGGGATTCGAGCAAAAGGAACAGAGTTTGCATCGATTATGTATGTATAATTGAGTGGATACATGAGGGGTAGCGCTGAGCAGTCGCTTTTTGATGACGTTTTTACCGCCAGCATTGTTTCCCCGTCAATGTATTTTACTGAACGCTTTTTTGTAGCTACGGAAGCCGATTTAGTTGGTTCCGCTGTGGCTGTCTCAGCCAATGAATTCCCTGCAACGTGAACGCCATCACGCTGATGACTCAGTGAGTGTATCACGTGAGTCTTTGGTAGTTCTTTCTTTAAAAGAACTATTTGTTCCCAAAGCGATTTTTGCTTTATTGTGGCACCTGTATCATCTTTGTACCCGTTTTCAACCCATTTCTGCAAGTCGTTATTGTATGATTTGACGCAGTACTATGAATCGCTCACTATTAGTGTCGGGAATTCGCGATCCGCATTATCTAGCGCCATTTTTAACGCTATTATGTCAGTTTGTTGTTCTGAATTGTTTTCCACTGAGTGTGTTTTTGAAAATAGAGGTCTTAATTTACCTCCGCGCTATACGTTTTTTGTAATCTCGCATGTGGCGTTATAAGCTTGTTCACCCCAAACTGAGGGCTGAGCATGTCCGTCTGTATGTATTACACAGGCGTACTGTCGTACAGGCAGAATGTCGATTGGCAGAGGATATTCTCTTTCATATTCTAGATTTTTTAATTTTGTCAACTCTGGATCAAAATAGTATTTCACTCTGTCTGTAGCAATAGAATCTTCCCATTGTATCCATCTAGGATTCAGTGCCATAGCAGGTAAATTACATGGGGTTGTTAATGCCTCAAAGGCTGATTCCGCTGTTCTGACTGTAATTTGTCTGCCATCAGCTTGGTATATTTCTCTTGCTACAGCTGTTTGAACCGCGTGAACAATGTTTTCCTTAATACTGAATGTTTTTTCAGCTTCTGTGTATAAGTGTGATTTGTATGCTATTGGTACCTTTTCTCCCTCATTAGAGGTTAGGTATGTGAATCCGCATCTTCCTGGGATGACTCGAATCACGAGGTTGCGTGTGTTATCGCGTGTTTGCAGTTTTGTTTTAACTAACATGTCTGTTTGTAAAGATCTCAAAATTTCTGTGTGTTTTTGAGTCCAGTTGATTCTTTTAAAATCTGGTTTTATTAGATCATAGAGAGGTTTAACTCTCTCTGCATAATTTATAATGTAAGTTCTTCCGAAATTCAGGAAACCTAGAATTGATTGTAAGTTTTTCAGTGTTCTAGGTGCTTGGATTACAGCACATTTCTCTAGGAAATTGTCAGCCAGGCTTTTGCCTTCACTTGATAATTCATTTCCTAAGAATAGGACAGTCAGATGGGCAATTCTTGACTTTTTGAAGTTGAATTTGTAACCCTCTGCTGCGAACCCAAGTATTATGGTGTTCACTCTTTTCAAGTGAGTCTCCAAGTCATCGTCTGTTAGATAGATGTCATCGACATAAGATAATGCCTCATCATCATATATTTGTAGTAATTCTGTTACTCTCGCAGTGAATAATCCTGGGCTGTTCTTGAACCCTTGGGGCAAACGACAGAAAATTTTCTGCGAGCCATTTATTGAGAAAGCGGTCAAATATCTGCTTTCAGGTGCTATATTTTGACAAAAGAATCCATTAGAGATGTCTAATGTTGTTTTGTATTTTTTGCGCACTATGCTATTCATTAGTGCGGCACTGTGTGAGTTTTGTACTGCAAACGTTTTGCAGCATGAGTTAAGGTGTCTGTAGTCCAAAACTAGACGATATGAATCATCTGGTTTGGAGACAGGAAACAAAGGATTGTTCATTTGTGAGGTGCATGTTTCAATCACCCCCTGGTATTCAAGTTGATCTAAGATCTCCCTGACCTGTTTTTTAGCTTCTTGCTTAATTGGGTACTGCCTCTGTGCAGTTGGTTGAGATTTTAACTGGATCTTGTGAGGAGGAGAGTCCTCATCCCATCCCACATGATTTTTATATAGTGCAGGAGCCTGGGCTACTCCCCACTTTCTTGCAAGTGTATATTTTTTATGAATTGGAATATGATTTGAGAAGGCAGGCATAATCATTTCTTCGCCATGAGGGCACTCCCTGACAAACTCTGGTGGCCAGTCTTTTTCAGCTAGAAGGATGTCATAGCCCTTGGAGAGATTATCCCAAAATAGACCCCTTATTTTCCTAGTCTTATCTCCCTCTATACGTAATGTTATTTCATATATTTTATGAGGTTTGCTAACTCTGGTATCTGCAGTTTCTACTTGAATGTATTCATTCGTGTCCACTGTCTCCAGATGATTCATCAGGATCTTGCGAGCTATGCTCACTTCTGCTGCGCTGTCTAACATTGTCTGAGCCCACTCTCCGTTTTTTCAGCTGAGTCCTCAGGATCCTCGGCATGTTTTATTATTTTAATGCTGGCTACCTTCTTCTTTGGAAATTGTAACTTTCTACTTTGATGAGCAGGTTCTTTGTCTTTGGACTTGACGAGCTCTTCCCTGTGTTCTGACCGTCCTCTTATTTCCGATTTCTGCGAGGAAGTCTGAAAAGATCGAGAGGGACGTGTATCAATATCTTGATATCTATCAGGTTTCTTCAAATTATCCCTATTTCTAAGGTTGTATTTTTTCTCAGAGGGCTCCCACTGGGGAGACTTGTGTCCTTGGTCCGGAGATCTTTCTCTCCGCCGAGGAGACCTTCCTCTGGACTGGAATCTTTTTTCTTTGAGAGTGGATTGTTTATTTCCATCCCAGTTCTTTTTTGAAGCTTTTAGATTATTTTTAATAAATACCTTTTCAGGATTTTCTATTAGTTGGGGTTTCACTGGTTTCTCACCCAAACTATCTCTTCCTAGTTCTTCATAGGATTTTTCTATGATTCTGGCAAGTTCAAATGGTTGGTCTGCTATATCTGTTTCCTTCAATCTTTGGCGGATCGCCACATTTGCTGCTTCCCCTTTTATGTGTGCTAGTAATATTGCCGAGACCTGCTTGAAGTCTTTCAGTAATTTCATACCCAGAGTTAAAGCAGGCTCTGGACCGTATTCATTTTGAATTTGTTTTAGCACTTCTGGTATTACCGCCATGGACGGAACACCATGTGTTTTTGTGTAAATGGAAGCAAAGACTGTACCCCAAGTGTCACAGTCCTCCACATGTGGTGCGATCCCCATTGGGAGACAGATAGTCAGAATTCTGTGTTTCTCCACAGGTGTGGTATCTGGAAATACCGCCTCTATTTGAGTGATTTTTGTGCTAACCAGAATGGAATTTGTTCCCGTTTAGTGGGTATTTTACCTAGACAGGACTGTATGTTCTGTGGTGTGATTTTATTTGTGTTCCCCTGATGAGGGGTCAGCTGTGGAATTTTAATAGCTGGTTGGACTGTTGAAGTCCGCATTACATATTGGACTAGTTGTCTGTGTATTTTAATCAGTTGTTTTAACTGTGTTAAAAGTTCTGTTACTGACATTTTTTCAATGTCTGGATGTGGTGTGTATCCGGCTAGAGCCACGTTGCTCCTGGTCTACCTAGTGGACCGAGCCTGGTGATGTGATCATTATGTTTTAGGGCGCCTTTAAACCAGAGCAGGTGCTCTTGGTATTAGAGTGGTATTTCCACCTCCTCGAAAGGGGTGTACTCATCCGGAGGTTCCTCTATCTTGTATTAATGGAACTCCTTTGTTACAGCGTTTGCTGCTGGAAAATTTATCCATGAATAGAATACCTCTGTCTGCCGATATTCATGTGCCTCAATTACGAATATGACTGTACCACCTCTTGGTGTCAGTCCATTTTCTATAAGTTTTAAAGTTATAGTTTTTCTTATGCTGACCGGGATGAGTATTGCACCCGGGTCAGTTTGCAGTTGAGCTGCTATTCTAGCTGCCTCCCTATCTTCTTCAGTTTCTGACATTTTACTGTCAAGAAGGGTTTTTCTTGCAGATCAGGTTTTCAAGGAAACAAAGATTAGGGGCCAGATGTAGGTAGCCAAATACCGGTCGGTAACGGCCGAATTCGGCCGTTACCAACCGGTATTTGGCTACCGAGATGTAGGGGCAGGTAAACTGGGCAAATCGGTAATTTTACCGATTCTGTAAATATACCGGTCGGTAAATTTACCGACCGGTATTTTTACATAATCGGTAAAATTGATATGTAGGTGGGACTCTTCTGAGTCCCACAAGGCCTAAGAAATCGGTATTTTACCATCAAATTCAATTTGATGGTGAAATACCGATTCAGGTGTGCATGCACATGTGTGCATGCACACCTGTGCCATATGACAGGCAGACCTGCCCTTAGGGCAGGTATGCCTGCCATATGGCCCCCGAACCTTTTTTGGGGGTGCTAGAGGGTGTCAAAGTGACACCCCCTGCACCCTTGCCAAAATCGGTATTTACCGATTCGGTAAATACCGACCGGTAATGCCCCATTCATTCCTATGGGCTTCAAAGCCCATAGGAATGAATGGGGCATTACCGGTCGGTATTTACCGATTCGGTAAATACAGATATTTACCGAATCGGTAAATGGAACATCTGGATGTTCCTACATACCCCCCCTTCTTATTTACCGATTTTTAATTACCGAATCGGTAAAATTCGGTAATTAAGAATCGGTAAATAAGTTTTACCTACATCTGGCCCTAGATGCACAATATTTTGGAACACTGTATCCTTCAACGTTGAATAAACCAAAAACCATACATAGGAGTCTCCTCCTACTAAGTTTGGCGGATTTAACCTTTCACCCACTCCAGACGTCTTTGGAGTTTAATGGGAAAAAAGGGTCTGTGTGAAAAAGCACGACTGAGTTACTCTAATGTCTTGCGTTAGATTTATCGCCTATCCAAACCGTTGGGCGCCATGTAGTGTAGTTTCTATTTTCCCAATAGGCTCTGCGCATTGGAATAATATCTTCAATAGTATAGACGTAGGACTGTGGTTAACTAGGTCTTCTACTGACGATATTAGACTTAAAGTTATGTGTGCCAGCTAGCTCAGAGTTCACTAGAAACTTTCTCGAATAGGCAAGGAGGAGTTTAACCTCCCTGGATAGACAAGAAGGGATTTAGTTTCTGACAACCATAGAACATGACAACTTTGCTCTCCCCTAATCAAGAGTATATCTCCAGAGTCGTGTGAAAACAAAAGACAACTTATTTTACTCAGTCAGTACGTGCATTCTTAGTTTCACCAGTTTGTAGAGAAATAAGAGATGGGCGTGGTTCAATAAAAGATGTTATTTATTGATCAGTCTCTTTTCTCATACAAGAGAAATGAATCACTATTATTGCAATACTTATAGTTAAGTAAAGTGCATACAGTAAAAACAGAATTATAAAATAAAACTGTAAAAGCATTTATATGGTTTCTTAGCCATATGATACGAAAATGGATAAAAGATATACATACATATATACATTGACTAATCGTACTCAACTGGTGCTTCTAACTACGCCTACCCCGGTGTACCTGACCTAAGCCTAATACTTGGGAGGGAGTAAGTAAGTAGCAGTTTAAGTTAAGTTTGCTTTGCCAAGAATCTGATTCAAGAATTCTCTGTAAGGGGTGAGTCAGTTCAGTACCTGGGATTTGGAAGGCTGGAGGGTTGGTATCTCTGTCTCAGGACTCGATATCCCAGTTACCCGCGAGGGCGGCTGGAAACGGCGGAGGCTGGATTTCTCGGCAGGAGAAAAGGCAGCGTCTCTCTCAGCGCGTCAAAAGGGAGGGGCAGCGTCCGTGGGCTTTTCTGTTTCAGCTGGGCTCTCCGGCAAGTAGCGCTGCTCCAAGCTCGTCACCACCGTGTCTTAGCTTAGGGCAACGTCGGTATATTTATACCTGAAAGGTGCCGTGTTTGACGTAAGGATGGACATAAGACGTCAGCAAGAATGTCATAAGGACTGGTCGTTCTTACATTCTTTGCAGGAGTTCTCAAGCGAAATCAAAACAATGGTCGCGGGGATTTCCCAGTTCTGTTGGAGGTTTGATTTGTTTTGAGAACTCGGTGTGCTTCTCTAGGGGGCTGAAGGGATAGTGCTTGCTTAATGTGACAGCATGCGCTATGACCTAATCTGAAGACGAGTTTCTGTGCCGTTGTATGGACACTAGTGAATTAATAACCGGACAAGGGTCAGGAATAGGAGTATCAATATAGGTACCTAGATAAACACACTACAGGATCACTATACTTACCTACCGATTAAGAGTCCCAAAAGGTTCCTGAAAAGTCTTTCTTATTTTAACAGTGATGACAGATCTAAACCATCTGCATTTTATTATTTCAAGAGCCTGAAAAACTGAAAAAGATTTTGTTTAACTGGTCACAAATGTATCTATTCATCACAATTTATTGATTTGCTTTTAGGACAAGGTTATGCATACTGAAAGGAAACTATCAATGAAAAAATTGTTTGGTGAACTACATTTCATCAAATTCAGAGCACTGATACCTTGTTCAGATGTTGAATGATTTCTAGAGAAATTGTATTTTTGAATAAGTCTGTGCACCAAACCACTCACAACTTTGCATCTCTTAAAATGTAAGAACATCACCAATCACGAAAATCGATTTAGTACACTTTAAAGAATGGAAATGAAACAAAAACATCATTGATAAGGATTTGAACCAAATGTTTCAGAATAGAACATATACACTGAATGGTGGGATGCACACTAAATCTTTCTCCTTTTGTAATTTCTTAATTAAACTGCTGATCAATGGCGATGATTTAGCGTGCTGGCTTGGCTTGATTGATTAATGTTTTAGATCACTGATGAAGGGCTCAGTAGCCCGAAATGCACTGCATTATTATCCACACGGTTTCCATGGATATATAGCGGATTCTGACATGCTATAGCATAAGGCCTCGGTTGGCATTGCTGTAGAAATACAAGTATGGAATGAAACTATTGTCCTATTATTATTGAATAAATTCTGGAATAAAACTAATTACAATGGATAAAATGGTATATCTTTTGTTCATGTTTGCCAAACTTTTTGTAATTTTTTAACTGAATGTTTACAAAGCTGTAGTGGCTTGACACAGGGGGGTAATTTCCCTCCAGTTCAGTGTATGTTAGAAAAGAACATACCATTTATCATTCTTTGGTTGACGTAGTATAGCATTATGCTCAACAGATACTGACACATGTATGCACTGGCCCATTAGAAAGTAGACCGGACCTAGATATAGCACATATTCCCCTTTGACAATAAATACTAATAGTATAGGGAAGCTGTGTCGAAGAAGGTTGTCCCAATCTAGGTGAGTGCCTTCAAAAACAGTTGTCAAAGCTCAGTGAAGCTATGGATATAAGAGAACTTCTTTTGTGACTGCATCCAGTGAAGAATACAATATTTGTAGCTACCATGATTTACACTGCTATAAAAAAAGAAAAGGTATATTCTGAAAGAGAAGCAGCAGAAAGAAGTAAAGAAACTGATAGTGAAATAATGCAAACCACTTTAAAACGTCTCTATTTTAGCTCCTATGCTTTAAATCCTGAATTCTTTGCAACACGGACAAGCTCAAATACATATACTGACACAACAGAGCTGGGCACTACATACACTTAAATCACATAAGGTGTCATGGTTTCTTTTAAATAAGTTTGCTATCTTTTCCCTTCACCAAAGATCTAAAAAAAGAATCATCACATAATCTCCTCTCGATTGAACAGATAGAGCACTCCTTTTTAGGTCTCGTGGCGTTGAACAGCGCGTAAGCGCTGTCTCTCCAGAGATCTATTGTCGCTGGGTCGGCTTCCCAGGAGACAGCACCTGGCCGCGCGCAGGCGATTTGAGCGGGCCACGCGCTCGCGAACACGCTCAGCTGCTGTCTCCTGGGAAGCTCCAACACCACACACGCATGCGCACACACACACACACACACACACACACACGTGCACCGAGCGCCCCCCCCCGCCAACTTACCGCCACTCCGGACTTCAGCCGCCACCGTGGGGCTCTCTCTCGGGCATGGGAGCCCCGCGTCACCAGCACTGCTTCTCTGGCCATCTGTGGGCGCGTGCGCGGGCTTCCAAAGGCGGAATTCCCGCCCCACGTAAGGTTTGTTAGGGCTCGCTGCGATAGCATCTAGTTTCACTTTCAGGCAAAAAGAACTACTTTAAAACTCCTTCAGCCGCTATGGAAAGAGAACAGCACTCGCAGGGGCAGTTTACCGATGTTTTTATTACCAGCGCACCAAACGCGTTTGGAAGACTCCTTCAGTAAGGAAGCTGTATGAGAAAATGATTTCTTCTTTTGAAATAGAGATGTAATCACAACGTTGTTGCCGATACTCGGCTTGTTAATGATTTCTATAGCGCCCGCGAAAAGCGGAGCTGTCCATTGGCGCTTTAAAAGGCACCTGTTCTCTCTCAGAAGAAGCTCTCGGGCGCAGGAGCGCTCACTCTCTGGACGGATCGCCTCGGCCGGCATAAGAGGAGGGAGCCCCCTCCACGCACACTCACGCCCCCGTCCTGGTTGCCCATCACTGCCAGGGAAGCTGTCGGTGATTGATGGCGGCGCTGCCACCCTGACCGAGCGAGCAGAGCCTGGCATCAGCCCCCCCAGGAGCCTTCGGGGCACCCGCTGCCCCAGCAGCAGCCCCCCTCCCGCTGCAGCAAAGCACCCCTTGCTGCCCCAGCCCCCACCCCTTCCTTGAGCCCCAGCACTTACCCTCCCCATACCGTAACACCCCCACGGCTTCCACCTTGCCCCCAAGGGACCTCGTTTGTCCTAGAAATTATCTTTCCCTGGCCCCCTGTATCCCCTTACAGCTTCTCCCCACCCGCAGCCCAGCACCCTCTTACAGCTTCTCCCCCCCCCCCGCAGCCCAGCATCCGAAACCACCATCCGCTGGCACCCACCCGCTGCCATAGCAACCACTCAGCCACTGGGGCACACTCTGTCCCTTCATCTGTCCTTGCTAGCGCCCCAGTGCCGCAGCCCTGACACCCCACAATCACCCCCCGCCCCAGCATCCACCATTCCCAATAGCACAACACCCACCTGTTGCCTCAGCAACCCCCCTTCCGCCGCTGCATAGAGCCCTCCCCTGACCTCTGTGACCCACCCCCTTGTCACCCCCTTCCACAATACCACCCCCACCCGCCTCGACAGAGTAAGTGCCCAGGAACGCACTCCCACCAGTGACCTGCAGGGGACCCCCAGACGTGCACTGCAGGCCCTGCGCTCATTCAGCTGTTTTACTGGAATTCGAACCTAGGACCGGCATATTACACAGATCTGCGCAGTCCGTGCATCAACCCGCTCAGCTATCTGAATTGGAATTTTCTACCAGTAGTTCGCAAACAGAGGTCCGCATCGGGTGCAGAACCCACTCGGCTATCTTACCAGGACCGGCATTAATTTACAGGTTGCATTCAGACCTCTGCGGTGAACAGCTTTGCAATCTGACTGTAGTGGAAGCCTGTGAGCTGTTACTGCAAGCTCCAAACCTGCCGAACTACCCTGCTTGCCCTGGGCCCGCAAATGGTGCACCATTTCTGCAGCTGGCATTCTCGATTTGCACCGACGCTTTTAAACCCCCTCAGGGCACTCAAAGCTAAGACCTCCCAGTGGCAGGTGCATTAACGCACTAGCCTTTCATATTGGAATTTGAACTGCATGTCGCTTTGATTTCCCCTCGGGTGCATTCCCCCACTGGACCAGCATCATCGTAAAACTGGACCCCCTGACCCTGGGTCGCCGCCCCAGGTGCATAACCCGCTGATCTAGCTTCCCAGGAGCCGAGCCTGTGACCCACGGGCCGCACCCGGATCTCCGCCACAGGAGCCCGGACCCCCTGAAGATGCTGCCCGGCTCCATCGAGATCTCCGGGGAGAGCCTGTCCAGCGCCGAGGTGAAAGACGTGGTGGACAGCCTGCGAGAGAACTTGGTGCACCTGCTCTCGCTGCAGGGCTGCCACCTCTCCGATCGGGACTTCGGGCGCGTCTGCCGGGGCCTGGCCGAGTCCCACTCCCTGACCCAGCTCAACCTCAACCTAGGGGTAGTGGGCAGCCTCGTGCGGCTGCCCACTACCCCTAGGCCCTGGCCAAGGCCCTGCAGACCAACCGCTCGGTGCAGTCCCTCTTGTGAGTATGAGTGACTCTGATTACCACTTCAACAGATGTCTATGTATCTATAGCGCCTAGTGCCGCCAGCTGCATTCATTATAACAGGCTCGTAGTATGTGCAGACCAACCGCTCGGTGCAGTCCCTCTTGTGAGTATGAGTGACTCCGATTACAACAGATGTGTGTGTCCTGCTCATTCTCACCTGTAGCGTCCACCCCCTCCCCCGCACGGTACTCAGCCTCTTCATCCCGGTGCACTTTCCCTCCACTGTCACCTCCAGCCCCCTCTAGAGTCCCTCCGAGACCTCCCCAATGATCCCCAGGCTCCTCTCCTCCTGACGGAGCTGTGAAGGTGACAGTCGCCTTCGGGAGGACGCTGATCGTGGTGCCCTGCAAGGATGGGCTCACGGTGGGGGACTTCACGCAGCAGGCTGCCCAGAGGTACCTGAAAACCAAGGATAAGGTGAGAGATCAGCCCGCCCAAAAATGACAAGTGTGTTTTTGTTGTAAGCCGGCTGCTTCTGAAGTGCCTGAGACCAAAGGGATAAAGACACAGGCGCGTTTCTGTGCACAGTTACTTTACCGTGGGAAATGTCCCAAAGATGCTTGTTTTTTAATACATCTTAGTAAATATTTCACTATTGTCAGCCGACTGTCTAAAAACAAAAGAAAGCCAGTCCTGCATAGATTAAGAGACTTTTAATCACAAGAGTAACATAACCTGCTCCTGCTGAAGTATGCTCCGCAGACTACCTTTACTGTTTTCATGCTACATATGATCACTGTACTCCTATTCAATAGGTGTTTTCGTGGTCCAGTAAGATAATGAAATCATGAGTCACGTGTTTTTGATGTAGTAACACCAGAAAACCACCACTGAGTCTCTTCTTTCCCGGCGTGTTATATTGTATCTAGCCAGGCGTTTCAAGACACCTGTTGCGCACAGCAAGCACTCTCGCCTACAGTTTCTGGTTACTCTGTGTAAATAGAAACTACAAGGCCCAGTATGCAAAGTGCTCCTGGCTAACCTGCAATGCTCGTGGACAAGCATACCTATGTTTAATCAAAAATAATTGTTCTAGCTTTACTTAAATTTAGAATTCAATTTCTACTCGCCCCTAGGAATCCTTGTGCAGGGCTAGTACCTTATAGGAAATGCATATTTCACGTGGAATATATATTTGCACATTTTCTACAGGCACACACACCACCAGCCATCAGTGCACGCATCAATTGTTAGCACATTTACAATTAACTATTGTAGCAATCGCAGTATGGCGCACTTTACTTTTAAACATGTCAGTGCATGCTTTTCCACCATGCACACACACCACCAGCCATCGGTGCCCACTTTCAACAGGCACACACACACCACTAGCCATCAGTACACGCTTTCATCAGGCACACATACCACCGGCCGTCAATGCACACTTTCAACAGGCACAAACACCATAAGTCATCAGTGCACGCTTTCACCGGGCACAAACACCACCAGCCATCAGTGCATGCTTTCACCAAACACAAACACCACCAGCCGCCAGTGCACCCTTTCACCAGGCACACACCACCAGTCGTCAGTGCACACTTTCACCAGGCACAGACACCATAAGTTGTTAGTGCACGCTTTCACCGGGCACAAACACCACCATCCGTCAGTGCACGCTTTCACCGGGCACAAACACCACCAGCCAATACAGAGTTTGCAAAAAAATTCATGCAACACATTGTCATATACAATGCCAATAACTCAAACTTGAATGCTGCGAGACATATTGCATTGCAAATGCTTGTTCTATCATTTAAAATTGACATATTTTGGGGTTCCTACATGGAGTCACTTCTTAGCCTATCACTGTTTTTAATATCTAGCACTGTCAGAAACGTGCATCTTTTTGATGGCATGAAAGCATAGATAATACGTTTCTGCAACACACATGGGATTTTCCATTCGAGTACCATTGCTTGACAAAAGAAAATCATTCTTCCATTAGCACATGTTCATAAACCAGACTCTAGGGCACTTACTTCTTTGTGATTCAACCCCAATTCATGGAGATTGTAATCCATTGAATCCGAACCTTGCTTGCAAACTCCTTGCAAAACCTGCTTCTTTCATTCCTTCTTATCACACGCTAAATGGTTCCTCAATATTTCAAACAAATGAATTCCATTGTGGGGTGGCCCAGGGCCTTTTCTACTTGTAAACTTTCTTAAAAATCGGAAAATATTGCGGTATTACACTTTGCCCTCCCCTACTGATAGTTTTTGAAGGTGCACAATGGGCTTAAGTAGAGATGATAAATATGCACTTTGAAAAACAAACATATTGCAGTTTTCGAATGTTGTTCCTTTAACCTTTGAGGCTGAAATGCTTGCCCTACAAACAGCCCATTCCGCAACTGAGATCCAGCACCTTTTGCAAACTAAACTTCCATCACATTTTCCTAATCTATTGTACACTGTATTCCACATCTTAAACACAACTGGCATTACTCATGTTTGCAAAAAACATTTGATCTAACTTGATGACTTGCTTTGAAACTATTTTTGGATTTGTGAAAAATTGGATTGTTAGTTGTTTGGGGTGTGAGCCTTGGTCAAGCAACAGCCACAGTCTCTTGCAGGGTGCACCACAAAAAGTCACTAAATTAATCTGTGCTTCACCCTGGGTAGCTTGGCACAGAAAAACAGCCGGCTTACCTTAGAGGCAATTTGTAGAGCATTTTGCACCACAGACACAGTAATAAATAACCCTGGGACACAAAGTCTGCTCCGCTGGCGGAGTTTGCAGATTTTTGCATACTCCGCGTTCCGCGGAGAACACAAAGTTCCTAAAAAACTTCCAGCTCCGCTGCAGAGCGGAGTTCAGCCCCAGACCCTCCTGCCTCCCACCCTCTCAATAAATATTTTTCAAATAAAAATTACACTTACCTTTATTGCGATGTCTCCGGGCTGCCCTCCTTCTCCTCGTCGTAATCCCCTACGTGAGACATACGTCATGGCAGGACTGCGCATGCCCTCGCCTGCGCAGTCCTACCATGATGTACATCTGACATAGGGGAGTCTGCAGGACCACAGCGAGGAGGAGGAGGACTATCCGGGATGCCGCAATAAAGGTAAGTGCACTTTTATTTACTTTAATTGTAATTTTTATTTGACAAATAATCATTGCGGGGGTGGGAGGCACGAAGCGGAGCTCCACTGAGTTTTTGCCCAACTCCTTAGAGCTCCGCGTAGAGCAACTCCGCCTGCTCCGCCCAGGGTTAGTAATAAAGTGAAAACCCAACATAAGAAAGATCCCAAAACAATTCAGAAAAATAGAAGACATCTTGTTAAATGATTTGACCACAAATTGACAACAATCCAATCAGTAGATCTGGAGTTATGAGTTTTTAAAGGTTTTAGTGAAAACTAGCACCTAAAAGATCAAAGCATCAACTGTGAACATCTATTCACAAGAAACCAGGTCAAAGACAGAAAATGTTGCCGACCGTTCGGATACAAATAGTGAATTGGGCCCGGTCAGCACTTACATTTGGAAATAGAAGACGTTCTGAGAAAAAGAGTCTGAGGAGGTAAAGTTCCGTGGGGCAAGGCTTCAGGCGGTGTCCCGAGAGGAGGTTTGTCATCAGATGGCCTTGGGTTGAAGTCGCATTGAAGATATCTACGGTCTGACTTAATTGACGAAATATAGTCAAAAGTCTCCAGCGGGATGAGGCAGAGGGCTGTAGGCGAAGACAGCTCCATGAGGTTGGATAACCCTTTTAGGTGAAAGACAGCTGAAAAGAATTTTCTGCTGCTGAGAAGAACATAGCTGGAGAAGCCACAGAGTCAATCCGACCAGTGATGTACCTCAGGCTGATTGGTGAGCAGGTTGGTCCTGTTCTCCTCCTGGTTCTCAGAGCAGTTTTTGCCTAAAATGGTTCTAAGTCCTCAGTTTTGGAAATTGGCCATCTGGGTATTTTTAGCACCACAACCAAGGATTGAACACTTGTGGAACAATTCTTGGGGGTTCAGGACTCACTCAGGCTGTGTCCAGGTGCGTTTGGGTTTCAAGAATGTGGGAGCGTTTATATCCCTGTGGCTCTGAAGAGGAGGCCAGCAAACTAACCCTTGAAGTCACTTCTGGCAATCCTGGATGCAGGTGAAGATGTTGGGTTGAACAGCAGAGCTGGTCTCTAAACGTTTAAGGCAGAAAAGGTACAGATGCAGTCTGGCAGAGTGCACAGGTCACAACAGAAGGCAGTCCTGTGTGAGCCCTTCTGTAGGTCCAGTAGTGAACTGAAGAGGGGATCTGAAGGTCCTATTCTTATACACTGGTGCCATTTTTCTAGATGATGAGAGAAGCTTCTGGAAAGTTTCTTTGAAGGGCATGCAATTTACTGATTACCCTGCCCTGGCTAACACTTGTTCTGTTGTAGTTCCTAGAACCCCCCCAGGACCTGCACGTTTTGGATTACCTAAACTGAGGGCTTGGTGTGCAGGATGAGTCAGCCAATCAGACCCTCCAGGATTTCGCGATTTGCAGCGAAATCTGCACTTTTGTAAAAATACAGCGATTTTTACAAAAGTGCCCGCGAAGTCGGCACTTTTGTAAAAATGCCGCAATTTTTACAAAAGTGCCAGCGAAATCACTTCTGTGAATGCAGATCGGTTTTCTGCTACAGGACACTGCTACCACAGTTTTACGTGATGTACTGAAGGCATGGGCAGGAGCCCACTGCCTACAATGAGAACATGTTTGGTGCAGAAACAACACGCAGATATTAAGGCAGTAATTTTTGACGTAATCATGCTAACCTGCAAGCGCCTGGAGGGATGGGCTGAGCGGAGGTCAGAATGCAGAAATTAGATGCGCTAATGACGTCCACTTTTGACCTGCTTGGCTCCCACCTGCTTCTGAACTAACTTGCCATTGGCAGTCTCCAGCCCAAGCCAGGTGCTTTCTTCGACGACAGCCATGCCGCTTCTGCCTCCCATGCGCTATCCCTCTCGCTACAGTGGCCTTTGGCCGGATGCCACCGAGTGACTGAACCCATTCCAGGCCGTGGCCTGGAGGCTCACACTGGGCTGGAACCGTATCTACAGAGACATCCAGGGCGAAGGGGGTGTTTAATGACACATTGAGCTCTACAGACTGCAAGAGGAGCAAGGAGGGAGTCGGTGACCTTCTGAGCTGTGCTGGGGCAAACATTTATCCAGGCACCAAAATTAACGAAACAAATAGCTAAAAGAAAATGGCCCACAATTGCAAATCAGGCCTTCTTGAACCTGTAAAGACACTCTCTATGGAAATTTGCAAGGGATGGGAGATTGCATGCATTTATGTTTGCAGCAGGGACTGTTTTTGGCAATATCAGGGAAATCAACAATAAAAACACAGGCCACCTAGCCATACTACAGGCCCACAAACGGCTCCATAAACCTGCCCATCCACTGATCTGTCAGATTAGCCCACAAGGCACTGCACGATTGACCTATCATTGGCCAGTCCGACCCTGGATCTCTGAAGAGACTCAGAGCAGGAGGAAAGACTCGGAAATGGTCTGTGCTCCGCATGAGACCCCAAGCAAAGGTAATGTTGCAATCGTAATGTGAAGACCACTGAAAGAGGTAGAACAGAGTAGTAAGTGGCAGGTAGAAAAGAATGGAGATGTTTCGAGAAAGGAGTGGAGGTTGCGCACAAAGAACAGAGTGATGAAAAAAGTTTAAACGAGAAGAGATGCGAAATACATTTACAGGTGAAACAAAAAGAATTGATATCGAAAAGAATAGGGAGGTGCTACAAAGAAAATAGAATAGCTCAAAGCGGATGGAGAGGTGAGAGACAGAGGAAAATGGCGTACAGGGTGGAGGAAATAGAGAGGAGAGGTGGGACAGTACTGTGGAAAATCGTTTCCCAAATGTGAAAAGAGAGAAAACTGTACTTAGGAGAAGGTGAGAGAGATACTAAAGATCAGGGGAGAAAATGAGGACCAGATATAGGCAGAAAGTGGAAAGAGAGATGGAGAAGAGGCGAGAGAGAAGACCACCTTCTCGTTTAGAGTGCTGTGGTTGTACTAAAACAGTTGTTTATGCATATTTCTGCACATTTTAGTATGACACATGCCCAGTTAATACCACCTTCATTCATGGAATTACCACACATGGTTTTGGGGAGCAAAAAAGTGATGAAAACCAAAAAGCATGAAATGTGGTGCAGTGTCCTATTATATTGTACGGCATGCTATTTCCTATTTATTTGTGCAAAACACTAAGGCCATCGTAGGTCAGGAATTGGAAACTCTCCCAAACTAGGTGGGTTTCCTGCTGCCTGACTCAAGTTTCCCGCACCTCATTCACCCCCTGGTTTCTGACAGCAGAGCCTCAATTAACTACACCATCGCAAACCTCTACTGGCAACCGGTCCGCCAAAAGACAACTGGTTAAAAAGTTTCAGGAGATCCGACTTTCATTTGAACTGCTCAACACCGTCCCGAGTAAGAATATAGCGACAACATCACTCATAACCTAAAAGCCTGTTAGGGACATTCCTTTTTTTTATTTTTCAGAAAGAGATTCCCGATTTGGCTTCCTCTGTTCCATATCCCAGGTTGCCTATTCAAAGTGGAATACTCTGCTAAAACAGTTTCCATTGATTTAAGGTCGAAAATGAATGATTATGAGTAGAATAAAGGGCCACAAAAATGCCGCTAAATTACCATATTTGTGCCGCTAAATTTCTATATTTGTGCCGCTAAATTTGCTAATCCATGCCGCTAGATCCTGGGGGGTCTGGACAAGCTAGCTCTATGGTGCCACTACCACCCCTCTGTATTCTATAGTGATGTGTGTAGTTTCTGGCAACCACTGAACATGACAACCCTGATTCCTCAGGTATCGCGGAAAACAATACGGTATCTTTCGCTTAGTCACTCGTGCTTAATTTTCTCAGAATACACATAGAATGGCGATTGGAACAGTTTCAATAATTATTTATTGGTCAGCGCCAGTCTAGTGTGAAACATATTTGCTGCGACAATCAAAAGACAGGAGCAGACAAATGTGATTGCTAGTGCCAATATAGTTAATGGTACATACATTTCTACCATAGTGCTAATAAGATGAATATAAACAGATTATCTAAAACAATAGCATTGGCGTACTCCTATGATGTGTAGCCTACCTAAATTTACCTAGCCTAGATATGTAGGTGAAGCATGTGTATGTAAGTGCTAATATAGATCCTAATTGTGCCAAGAATCCTCCAGGGAAGCACCCCTCTCACCTGATAGTTCTGAATGAAGGACCCCGTCTCTGCGTCGAGGATGGCACCCCGCAAGGGATGTCAGGTCTCCGCCTTTCGAAGGATCAGCCTGCAGAGTCTCGTTCCAGCCTGGAAGGAATTCTCCTTTGTTCTGTATGGGGGAGTGAGGGTCTTTTATACTACAGTGGCCACTCCAGGGTTTTTCTAGAGTCGATATGTTTTGAAAACATTCACTTATCCTTTGGTAATCCTTTTCTAAACAAAACACTGATGCACAGCTGGCTGTTGGCCATGGATGAAAAAAGTGAGACCCTTATACAGAATAAATCTGCAGTGCCTGGGGATATGTTCATGTATGTCAGGTACAGGGATTAAGAAAGGGTACAGAGAGCCTGGTGTCGAAGAGACAGAAGTAAATTACTAGGTAAAAGGTCACCTGTGTATAACCGTTATGTCGTGTGGATGGGCAAAGTGTATGTAATTGGTATGCACATGATGGGACTATCCTAAAGGACATGACTCCCACTCCTCATCAAAAGGTCAACAAGGTCAGCTAGGTAATGACGGAGTAAATGCAAAAAAAAAATAGAACCCATTTATTATAAAAACATACTAAAAGCATTAAATAAGCCCTAAAAATATTCAGAAAAGCAAGGTCTATATTGAAAGTATTCTTCCCTAAAAAAGCGTTCAAAAAATGTCCTCTATATGCTTGAATATATTATCCTTGTTTTTCTGAGCAACTTGACAGCCATTATGGTCAGATAGAGCAGAGAAGAATAAAACAAAGTTAGTTGGACCTTCAATTTGGTTTTTGTTTTAAAAAGTTGCCAAACGGTTGCCAGCACAGGAGAGGCCAAATTGTTTAGGAATCCTACCCTGAAGACATGGAATGGTATCAACAGTAGACAGTCCCTCCAGTACTTCCAGTATGATATCAAGTGAGCAGAGGTGGTCATCTCTGGTTCCCACGGCAGCCATCTGGGAAGAACTAGATGCCTGTGTGCCTGAAACTGATACCTGCACATCCATAGCAGAGCCGAACTCTGTTCCCACAGAAACTTAAGCGTCCCTTGGAGGCTCTAGGAACGCCATCATCAAAATGGGAATACACTGTGGTTAACTGTGCACGTGGGCCCGCAAAGGCACCAGGAGCATGTCTATGTCCAGTGGCACAACCAATGGAAGTGTCAGACAGAGGTCCAACACGCGTCCGAATCCACAAAAGAGGCAGCGGAATACTGGCAGAATGCAGTCAAGCCAGGCCGGTCTGAAAGACAGGAACCATTGCTTATTCAGCTCTTGAAGCCACGGTATACCCAGGAAAAACACCAATTGCTCACGACAACGTCACACCAGCAGTGTTCTCTCCATGCCGTGAGTAATGCTGACATCCATTGCGAAGCAATAGAATTCAAATCAGGATGCCCGCCACTGAAAGAAGGACTAAAGGAAGCCCTTTAAAAACGCTTCCCAGAACAGAGTGTATGAATAATGGAATTACTCCGAAAATGTTTGAAAGGTGGTTAACAGACCTGGTACGATGCTCTTAAATGAGTGTACTATCCACTCCGTATCAGACATGTTATCGAAACGATGGACCGTTTCTCCACAATGGAGAGGAAAGTTTGTATGGACCAGAGCCTGTATCTCTGCCAAAGACCTTGCAACCAGGAGGTCAAAGATCTCTGGGGCTGAAGTTAAGGCCACATTTTGATGATGAAACAGCATGGCTTTCAGTCTGCTCAGAGAATCAAACCCTATGTTGGAAACATTCAGTGAAGGCCACAGTGGTGCCTTCCTAACTGTGCGAGCTGGGGGAAACAAGACTTGCTTACAAAAAATAACCCTGGAGTTTACAGTCACTATATAATAGATGCCCGGCGTTATTCCACAGCAGCCTTGGTCATTCAGCATCAAGTAACTTCCATTGGAAAGTAACTAAAAAACCGGATGAATTACAGCAGCTGGGGAACCCTTCAGGTAGCAGTACAAGTTCGCTATTGACGCATTACACGCTCCGTGAAGCAACACTTCCTTACACACTAAAGAGCCACTCAAGGACTTTTCACAGTTTAAACCACTCAAGAAAACTTCCTTTGCCTTGTTCCTGCACCTATATTTGTATGGCAACTCCCAGATTTCTTGTATGTACCCTTCGCCTAACGCTTCATACCTGCCTACTGGGTGATGTTTCCAGCAGCACTGGAATTGCAATATCGTAATTGGCAGTGTGATATAGCCATGGATTAACCATTCTGTAGATGGTGATTCTGCTACAGTAAAAGGTTATTTCTCTAGGTTTTCAATGAGCAGCATGGTGTACTTTGCATTTCTGCGTGCCATGGTAATTTGTCGATCAGATTGTAAGCCGAAAACAGATTTGTATCATTAATGTATTGCCATGGAACGTGGCCAGAATGCAATGATTGAAGTGTCCAGCTTAAAAGCATAATAGCGCATAGCTGAGATTGCCCATGTTGTAAAATAGACAAATCTTGTTCTGTTATGCCGATAGCTGAGGACACAATGTTGCCCAGTGAATAAATACGACACAAGAGTGTGGTCATGCCATTGTCTACCACAGGTAAGGCCTTTTCTAGATTAATTTTCTTGATTTCACAAAGTCTCTCAGCAGCTTCCTGTTGGGAGACTTTCCATACCTCAATATATATGGCATATATGAAGCGTTTACTACGTGGTTTCTTGGGACCTAACAAGAAATCCTAATATCCATGTTGTGTGACAGAAGGGACAAGTGTTGTTTCACCTGGGAAAGTGTTGAGGTCTTTAGCCATTTTAGGCACAACACCCAACACTGTAGGAAGTCAATACCCCTGGGTCGTCTGTGTGTACCAGCGTGGGTCGGGCCTATGGATACTAAACCCTTCGGTGGTACCCTTGAATCTTGAGTTACACATATTCGTGTCTACTGGCCAAACCAACCAACCTTTCCAATCGGGAGATGATGAATTGTATGTATTTGTACCATGTATCCCTTCACTTGTTGGTATGTTATCTGTGATACCCTTAATAGATGTGTGAGGGTATGTTCAGGTCTTTAATTTTAGCGAACCAGTAACAGGTAGCCTGTTGCACTGTTCTATTCAGGCAAATCATCTTTAATGGTATGAGGCAAGCTCTGAATAAAGCCTCAGTTTCCTGAACCTGCCACTCTCTTGTCTCCCAGATAGATTTTGTGTCTATGGTATCTCTCCAGTAGTCAAAACCCTGTATAGACAGTTGGGAGATAAAAGGTGCTGCATATATCAGCTTAGTATTTGTCAGCATAATTTCCTTCGTTGTTGCATTAGTCTTTGCAATTTTTTAGTAAAATGATTCTGGGTCTGATGTGTTGAACCCTGAAAAGTATGCGAATTTCTGTGTGAATGAGGCAGAACTACCTTTAGGTGGTGTCGGCAGTGTACCTGTTGATGGTAAGTATTAGCAGTGCGTGGTACACTTGATCTATGCAGAAAATTATGACCATAATGCTCATAACAATACATGGCATCGTAATTAGTTGTATCTTCATACAATTCCCGGTAAGAAAATTCAGCAAACTGTTCTAAATCTGAAAGCATAGTATTCACAGTCTCAATGTCCCAATCATCAGAGAGTGTACTCGGGGTAATGACATCATTTAAAGAAATTTTAAACATGTGGAATTTTCAAATTTTCTGTGGGACCAAATACATCATATGAAACTTTATCCCAAACTATTCCATCAGGTACTGGAATAGCTGTAATATTTACCAGGGACTAGTCTCTTTGTTCACGGTTTGATGACATATGTGGTTTCAGGACCAGGTTCGCAGATTGTACTGCAGATCATTCTGGGAGATAATGTAAGTTCAGAAGCAGGGAAAAAAAATAGTCACTGTGCCAATCCAAATTAACATGTATACTACTCCTATTGCAAACCAAATATGCAACCAAGTAAGTCTTTTTTAGCAAAACTTAGAATTGTAGAAGTTTCTCTTTCTTTGAAATGGGTGGCGTTTGATCAGGTTCACTTGGATCTGAGGAAAAATCATCGAAGATGATGAAATAGCCAGACACAGTTCGATCTATCTTTTGTAGCTCTGCAGGTTTTGAAGAACTGGCAGATGTGTTGTTTGAAGGCACATTAATATAGACATCATTGTTGGGTCGAATTGCAACTTGCATTTTTGTTTCTTCTTGATGTTTTTCAATCTCAACTGGAATCACTTGTGCTCCATTTTTTGGTACTCCTTCACTTTGTGTCGAGGAGTCGTGAAAGGTTATTTTCTTTCCATCTGAACTTCCTGTACAGTAGCAAGAGGAGATCTGCGGCTACTCAGAACCCCACCCGGCATACTGTTGAGAATCGGCCACATGATACAGTTTGATCAGATCCATGGAGACAAATCTTTTCTCTTTTTTGCCAGCAAGAGGCAGAAAAAGTATTGTTCTTGTTCCCACTGCTGCCAGGACAGGTACAGGTGCTCTGTAAGATGGCCCAAACTCTCTTCTGTCCACAATCTTTTCCTTGACAGGGTCCCCAATCTGGGGGATCCAGGCAGGTCTTGGCGGAACTGGTTTAACCTCCCCAGTAGCGGTCCGTTTGACTTGCACGTTACTTTGTAACACCCGGAATTCATTGAGTTCCTGTAAAACAGCCAAATGGTTATTCAGTTCAAATAGTTTTGCATCTACCACTGTGTTAGCACAATCGAGATCTGGTACCAACATTCTTGTCCCAAAAAGGATTTCATAAGTGGTATGGTCTCCCAAGGATTTTCTTGGCATATTATTTAGTGCCCTCTGGACACCGTATAGGTGATTGAACCAACTACCACCTGCACCTAAAACCCTAGCTGTTAAGGGTTGCTTTAGGGTTAGGGTTTTCCTCTCCACCACCGAATTTCCCTCGAGATGGTAGGGGAAGGAGTACCGCAAGGCCACACCCATACTTTCCATTGCTTCCTTGTAAGCCAGAGAGCTAAACGCAGGGCCTCAGTCAGAATATAACAGTTCGAGCGTCCGCCGAGCGCTGGTGCCAAACCCATAGGAATCTAGAGCATGAATCCACTGCCACCAAGATGTACTTGTAACCCCCGTCTGAATTTAAGGGGCCGCAGTGGTCCAATTAGACACATGAGAGAGGTCTGTCTGAAATCAGTAATGGTGTTTGTGGTAGCCTGTGAATGGTAGAACCCTCCAGCTGTTGGCAAATATCGCACTTCAGGACATAGTTCTTTGTTTGTTTTGTCAACCCCAACCACCAGTAATACTGCTTCAATAATGAAATTGTTGCATTGACTCCTGCTTGTGCAGATCCCAGACCCTTGTGTGCAGCTAGAATTAAACCTAATCTGCGATCTTTGCTTGGTATTACTCTATCCCACACTCCTCGAATTTGAGCATATGGTGTGCTATGCACATCTAACTTGTAGGAGTACTTGAGTGGAAAGCATTTTGGCAGTACGGCAGAGCCGTTCCTTGTGGCATTGATAGCAACTAGTATATCTCTGTCTATTCTCATGTGTGAATGAGTGATTGCAGTAACCCCAGCAGTTTGCACTGTCGCCTTGGCGGCTTCATCAGCCAGCGAATTCCCTTCAAAGTGCATGCCAACACGTGGATGACTCAAGGTGTGAATAACTTGAGCCCGTGGCATGCATTCTTTAAGCTTTGCCACTTGTTCCCATAACAATTTATGTTTTATCGTGCCACCCTTGGAGTCTTTAAACCCATTCTGGCCCCAGAAGTCAATATAATCATTGTAAGATTGCAGACAGTAAAGCGAATCGCACACAATCAGTGTTGGGAATTCCCAATTGGTACATTGTAGTGCTAGTTTCAGGGCTTTCAGTTCTGCCAGCTGCGCTGGACAATCTCCTAGAGATTGTGTAGTCGTCTTGCTGCGATGGAACTTACGGTCCCGCATACGACTGTTCACTTTAGCACATGCAGAGCTATATTGCTGTTTACTTCCAATGGCAGGCTGCGCAGAACCATCAGTGTAAATAATGTATTTGTACTGATCTAGAGGCAAGATTTCATTTGGGAGAGGGTATTCATGTTTGTATTGCAGAAATGCTTGTTTTCTCAGTGTAGGATCGTATCTATATTCTATATCTGTTGCAGTGAGAGAATTATCCCATTGTATCTAAGGTGGATGCAATGCCTTTGCATTCGGAATGCTGGCTTTGCTTATCGCTTCTAAAATCGGTATCGGGGTTACAGCAATGATGCGTTTCCTCTGTGCTAGTGCTCTTTCTCTCCCTACAGCAGTCTGTACTGCCGTCAGTCATTTTTCTGTTGCTGCAAATCGATTTTCAGCATTTGTGTACATATGAGATTTGTAAGCGATAGGAACTTTCTCACCTTCATTGAACGTGATGTAGGTATACCCTGATAACCCGGGGACGACCCGTATTACCAGGTTGCGGAGGTTTACTCGTGTCTGCAAATGTTTTGAAGCTATCATGTCAGTTTGAACTGTATGTTTTTGAGTCCACTTGTTTTCTGTGAAATCTGGTCTGATTAGGTAGTAGAAAGGTTTGTCTCTTTCGACGTAGTTTTGAATGTATGTTCTGCCGAAATTGAAAAATGGTAAAATGGATTGTAAAAACCTTTCAAAGTCTTCAGAGGCTTTATTAGTGCGCATTTTTCTAAAAAGTTTGCGGCCAAGCTTTTCCCTTCACTTGACAGCTCATATCCCAAAAATAGGACACTGAGATGGGCAATTGTTGATATATTAAGTTACATTTGTAGCCCAAACTGGCAAAACCAACAATTATGTTGTTCACCCTGCACAAGTGATCAAGTAATTCATCGTCCATCAGATAAATATCATCTACGAAGGACACCTCCTCCTCATCGTAAGTTTGGAAAAGCTCTGGCACTCTTGCCGAGAACATCCCGGGCTGTTCTTAGAGCCTTGGGGTAAATGACAAAATTGACGCTGAGTGCCGAGTGCCAAGTGCAGAAAATCCCTTCAAATATCTGCTTTCAGGAGCTATATTTTGGCAGAAAAATCCATTCAAGATATCTAGTGTTTTGCATTCCTTCCATACAATGTTATTCATTAATGCTGCACTGTGTGCGTTCTGAACTGCAAATGTTTTTGTGCATGCGTTCAAATGTCTGTAATCTAAAACCAAACGATATGTATTGTCGGGTTTAATGATGGGAAACAAAGGGTTGTTCATTGGTGAGGTGCAAGTTTCAATTACACCTTGTTATTCAAGTTGTTGTAAGATTTCTTTGACCTGTTTCTTTGCCTCATGTTTAACAGGGTACTGTCTCTGTGCTGTTGGAGTAGTTTTAATGGGATTTCATGGTGTTTGGACTTCACGTCTCACCCTACATGGTTGCGGTATAATGCCGGAGCAAGCGCTTGTGCCCCCTCTCCCACGCGCATGAGTGTTTTAAGGAAACAGGAATGAGGTCGGAGAAAGCAGGCAAAATGACGCATTCACCTTTTGGACAATCCATTACAATTTTAGGCGGCCAGTCTTTTTCTGCTAACCAGATGTCATATCCAAATGTTACATTTCTCCAAAAAGAGACATTTAATTTTTCTTGCTATGTCCCCCTCTATTTGGAGATTAATTTTGTGTAGACAGTGTGGGACACTCACTCTTGTATCAGGTGTTTCTACCATGATGTATTCATTCAACACTGCTGTCACTAGAAATTTCTTCAGGTTCTGGCGAGTTATTGCTACTTCTGCCGTGCTGTCTAGCATCGTCAGGGTCAATTCTCCGTTCAGAAGATGAGTCTCCAGTAACCTGGGCATTTCTGATTTTTAATCCAGTTACTTTTCCTTTTTGAATTGAGTCTTTGTTTTAGGTTGTACCTCCTGATTGACAATGTAGTCTGAATTACGTTCTTTTTCCCTTTTTCCCTTTGGTCGATCTTCAATTTTTTGTTCTGACCCTCCTTGTCTCTCTGAGCTTTTTTATGAACCCTGAAAGGAACTAAAGGAACGTGTATCAGTATCCTGATACCTGTCAGGTTTCCTAATGTTATCACGATTCCTAAGGTTGTACCTCTTTTCAGAGGACTCCAGTTGGGGATGCCCTCCCCTTGATCTTGAAGTGTTTCCTTTATTATTATTATTATTTTTGGATTGACTATTTTCCCATTTATTTTTTAGAAGAAGTGGGTGCTTGCTTTAAGTTATCCTTGTCAGAATTACTCACTACTTGTGGTTTCCCTGGTTTGGCTCCCAAACTATTTCTTCCTAGTGAGGCATAGTTATCCTCAATCATTTTTGGTAATACACGCTCCTGATTTGCAGGAGTTGTTTCCCTCAAGCTTTGGCATATAGCCACAGCTGCTGTTGCCCCTTTGATGTTGCTCAGCGTAATTGCTCATACTTGGTCAACATTACCCATCAGTTTCATCCCCAAGTCCAGGGCAGGTCCTGCCCCGCACTCAGTATCAGTTTCAATACATCAGGAATAACTGCTATAGAAGAGGTACCATGTATTCTAATGTAAACTGCAGCGAAAATGGTTCCCCATGTGGTACAATCTTCAAGTGAGGGAACCATTCCCATTGACAAGCAAATTGTTAACATTCTGGGTTTTTCCTGTGGACCCATGTGGGGAAATACTGCTTCCAACTGTGCTATTTTGTTTAGCAATCCAGAATGGTACTTGATCCCTTTTTGATGGGAATGCACCCATGATTGCTTTTAGTGTCTGTGGACTAATTATTGGTGTGTGTTCGATCTGGACTGTACCAGGTGGAGCAGCTCTCGTAGGTTGTATTGTGAATGTTCGCATGGCGAACTGGACAATGTGTCTGTATAGCCTGACTACTTCTTTATAAAGTGCACACACTTCCTCTACTGAGAGTGTGTCTATCTCAGGATGCGGAGTGTAAGTCGCTAAGGGCCAGGTGTATGAACAATTTTAGCGCAAACGGGTTAGTGACCTGTTTGCGCATGCTAAAATTGGCATGGCCATGTACCAACACAATTTTGCGAGACGTAAATGAATTGCGACTCGCAAAAAGTGTTTAAAGACTCGCTATTTGGAAAGGGCGTTCCCTTACAAATAGCGAGTCTCAAACCCATGTACTAATGTTTTGCAACCGTAATTGTGGTCGCAAAACACTCGCAATTACCACCTACTTCAAGCAGGCGGTAATGCATTCGCAAATGGGAAGGGGTCCCCAGGGACCCCTTCCCCTTTGCAAATGCATGCAAAATTATTTTTTAAGGGCAGGACCACTGCCTGCCCTTAAAAAATTAAACAAAAACGTTTTTTGTTTTTTTTAAATGCATCCCGTTTTCCTTTAAGGAAAACGGGCTGCATTTTTTTTTCTAAACTTCTCATTTAAAAGCATTCCCAGACATGGTGGTCTGCAGAGCCCAGCAGGCCACCATCACTGGGAGGGCCTGTTATTCCCAATGGGCTCGCAAATTGTGAGTGGCTCATTAATATTAATGAGCCTCACTATTTGCAACCCCATTGGGAATCGCAAACAGTGTTAAACGCTCTGTTGTACATTTGATTTTGCGCCTCGTAATTTGCGTCTCGCAATTTGTCACAAATTGTGAGGTAAAAAATCAAATGGTCGTACATCTGACCCTAAGACCGGCCATGTCGCTCCTCCTATGCTGAGCGGACCGAGTCTTACAACCAAAGTTGTGTGATTTAGGGAGCCTTTAATCCAGTTTTCATGTTGCTGGTAAGTTAACGGGACCTCAATGTCCTCATATGCAATGTATTCTGCTGGTGGCTCCACTTCAATGTATTCGTAGAATAAATGTGTCTGTTGATCTGCAGGCAGGAGTTTCACCCAGGAATAGAATACCTCTGATCCGAATACCTGGTGTGCCCCAATCACGAAAGTAACATGGCCACCCATTACAGGTACGCCATGTTTTAACAATCTCAGAGTTAGTGCCTGTCTGCAGTTTTCTCTGATGTTCAGAGCATTAGCAAATTTGTCTCCTTTCCTGCTTCCACTGCTACTTGTATATTCAGTCAATTTTAAAGGAGTATAAAGTAAATGTTTAAGAGGTGGGGTTTAGCACGATATGGGAACCTCTAATCCTTACAAGCTTGTCTAAACCTACAGCCAATACACAGGGTGTACCTGCTCAGCTGAGGCGGATTATCCTTCCCACTTCAGACTTCCCTGTAAAATGCGAGTAGGGTTGTCTGAGAAAGCACGACTGAACTACTCAGAATTTATTGTTAATATAAGAACGAAACCAACGCTGGTGGCATCATGTCGTGTCGTTCCCAGGACCCCTCCAGGACCTGCGCGATTTGGATGACCTAAACTGAGGGCTTGGTGTGCAGACAGGCTCTTGATACCCCAAAGGATAAGTCAGCCGTTTAGCCAGCTAGCTCTACGATGCCACTACCACCCCCCTGTATTCTACAGTGATGTGTGTAGTTTCTGGCAACCACTGAACATAACAACCCTGGTTCCTCAGACATCGTGAAAAACAATACGGTATCTTTCGGTCAGTCACTAGTGCTTACATTTCTCAGAATACACATAGAATTTATTTTTTTATTTACCATAGTGCTAATAAAATGAATATAAACAGATTATATAAAACAAAAGAATTGGCGTACTCCTACAATGCGTAGCCATCCTAAATGTACCTAGCCTAGATATGTAGGTGAAGCATATATATGTAAG
The DNA here is from genome assembly GCF_964261635.1 of Lissotriton helveticus. NCBI lineage: Eukaryota > Metazoa > Chordata > Amphibia > Caudata > Salamandridae > Lissotriton > Lissotriton helveticus. The sequence continues at coordinate 833,195,190 of NC_136070.1, forward strand.
TGCTAATATGGAGCCTAATGGAGCCAAGAATGCCCCGGTGAAGTACTAACCCTTCACCTGATGGTTCTGAATGAAGGGCCCCGTCTCTGCGTTGAGGATGGTATCCTGAAAGGGATGTCAGGTCTCTGCCTGTCGAAGGATCAGCCTGCAGATTCTCGGTCCAGACTGGAAGGAATTCTCCTCTGTTCTGCATCGGGGAGTGAGGGTCTTTTATACTAAAGTGATCACTCAGGGTTTGTCTAGAATCAATATGTTTTGAAAACATTCACTAATCCTTTGCTAATCCTTTTCTAATCAAAACACTCATGTACAGCTGGCTGTTGGCCATGCATGAAAAAAGAGGTGACCCTTATACAGAATAAATCTGCCGTGCCTGGGGACCTGTTTGGTTACTTTAGGTGCAGGGATAAAGATAGGGTACTGAGAGCCTGGTGTCGAAGAGACAGAAGTAAGCTACTAGGTAAACGATCACCTGTGTATAACCGTTATGTTGTGTAGATGGGACAAAGTGTATGTAATTGGTTGTACATGATGGGACTATTCTAAAGAACATGACAGTACCCCCAGCTGAAATTGGGGAGAACAACTCACCCTCCTGGGAATTGTCATCACTAAGGCGGAAGAACCTGGAAAGACCATCAGCATTGGAGTGGTTTGATTCAGGTCTGTTTTCTACCACAAAGTCCATTCCCTGTAGGAAGATGGACCACCTCAACAATTTTGGATTTTCACCCTTCATTTGAATTAGCCACTTGATGGGCCTGTGGTCTCTATGAACCCAGGAGTGAGCCCCAAACAAGTATGGTGTCAGCTTCTTCAGTTCCTAGACCATAGCAAAGCTTTTTCTTTCAATAGCACTCCAACTGTGTTCCCTGGGGAGGAACCTTCTAGAGATGAGAGCTAAAAGTTGGTTTAGACCCTCCTCATTGAGCTGTGAAAAGACTGCCCATATGCCATGGTCTAAGGCATCTCTCTGTTCTATAGATTCCTTGAAAAAGTCAGGGGCCTTGAGCACAAGGGCTGTGCACATGGCCTGTTTGAGGGAGTCAAAGGCTTTCTGGCACGCCTCCATCTAGATCATCTTCTTGGGCTGCTTCTTAGAAGTCAGCCCTGTCTAGGGTGCAACAATGGTGCCACACCCCTGAAAAACCTCCTGTCATACCCGGTGAGGCCCAGGAAGGCCCTCACCTTAGTTTGAGTTTTTGGAGTCTGCCAGCCAGAATCGTCTCTTTCTTGGCATGGAGGGGCTGCATCTTATCCCGCCCTCCAGGTTTCCCAAGTACACCACAGACCCCTGCCCTATCTGGCACTAACTGACCTTGATAGTCAGCCAGCATTTTGCAGAGTCAGAAGCACTTCCTTTCTGTGAAAATTGTGGTCTTTCCAGCAGCTACTGAAGGCTGCTGGTCATCCAGGTAAAGTCAAAAAGAACAACTGACGGACAGAGGTAGGCAGCACTGAAGGCATCCATAGCAGCAAAGACCTGGTTCACCAGCCTCTGGAAGGTGGCAGGGGCATTATGCAGACCAAAGGGCATCACTTTAAACTGAAAGTGGCCTTCTGGAGTGGAGAAGGCTGACCTCTTCTTAGCCCCTTCAGTTAAAGCAATCTGCCAGTATCCTGAAGTTAAATCAAAAGTACTCAGGAGTATGGCAGCCACTAATTTGTCAATGAGCTCATCTGCTCTCGGGATGGGGTGAGCAACAGTTTTAGTAAATGAGTTGAGCCCCTGTAGTTAACAAATAACTAGAGCTCTGGGACGCAGAGTCTACTGGGGCAGCTTCTGGTACTAGCACCACTGGGCTGGACCATGGGCTAGTGGAGTGATAAATCACCCCGAAGTCCAATATCTTAGAGACCACCTTTTTGATGCTGGCCCTCACTTTATCAGACCGTACATTTTGTTTTTGACATGGTCTGTCTCCAGTGTCAATATTATGGGTACACAGATATGTAAACCCAGGAGTGAGCGAAAACAGAGAGGCAAACTGTCCCAATAACTGGTGATTGTCCCTCTGGTGTTCTGGTGTCAGGGTATGAGGTTGACACCATCCACTGACCGATCTTTCTCTTTTGGTGACAGGAGGTCAGGGAGAGCGTTACTCTCCTCCTCCTCCCCTTCATCTAGCGCCAACAGCATAGTGACCTCGGACTCTTGTAGTGTGACTTGAGATATTAACATGGAGGAACCTTTAGGTGTGTCTGGGGGTTTTGAGGTCCACCAGATAGATGGCCTCCCAATTCCTTTCAACCCTCTCATAAGGGTGGTCTTTGAAGGCCCTGGACTCTACAGGCTCCATTATCCACACTTTCTGTCTAGATTGAAATTTCACAGGGGTAGCGTTTGGTCATACCACTGTTTCATAACTTCCTGGCTAGCCTCTAGGTTCTCAGAAGACTTCTTCCAGAATCTTGGCATCTGGTTTCTGAGAGCTAACATGTAGTTAACCACATCCTGGGGGGTTTCTTGGGATCTTGCTCCTATGCCTCCCTAACAAGACTGAGTGGTCCCCAAACAAGGTGACCATGCAAAAGTTCAGAGGTGCTGAATCCAGCCCCCTTCTGTGGCACACCCTGTAGGCAAAGAGCATGCATGGCAAGAGAGCATCCTACTTCCACCTCATGGGCTTAGGTAGGTCCATAATCACTGGGACTGAGACTGAGCTCATGGGCCACCCTCCTCTCTTCCATGGCCAGATTCTCTCCTGAATCCTCTCCACATAGTCCAGTTTTGCTAGCTCTAGCAGCAGTTTGAGCTTCCTCTCCTCCCTCTTTCTAATATAGTTCAGCTGAAACCGAGCCCTTTTTGCCAATGATTTGATGTGGGCTTTCATGTCTAGGTTCTTGTCAAGCGTGATTCCCAGTGATTTTGTAGATTCAACTAGAGTAGGGGTGCAGTTTAGCGCTGTGATCAGTTTGGTCCATTCCTTCACTTCTGTGGGCTTCTTTGGTGGTGATATTAATAGGAATTCCGTTTTTTGTGCATTTAGTTTCAGGTGGTTGCTAGTTAACCAGTATAAGGCCTCATTCATTATCTTGATGTCTTCCAGTGACGCGATCTTGAAGTAGATCTGAGTGTCATCCGCATACATGTGATAAGATATGTTTGCGTTTCGGAGAATTTATGTAAGGGGTTCGACATAAAGATTGAAAAGTGACGGTGATAGTGTCGATCCTTGAGGGAATCCAATTGAATTTGGGCATGATGGTGATAGCGTCTGGTTGACCAGGAATCTTTGTATTCTGTTCTGAAGGAAGGATCCTCACCATTTCAGAACAATTCCAGTTAGTCCCATCCTGTCTTGAGGCCTGGCTAGCAATTTTTCGTGATTTACCGTGTCAAACGCAGACGACAGGTCAAGCAGGACAAGTAGGCATGTTTGATTGTGATCTAGGGCCTTTAGTGCATCGTCCACTATATGTAAGATTGCTGTTTCCGTACTGTGGCCTGGTCTGAATCTGGATTGGCAGTCGTCCAGCAGCTTGAAATTGGCGATGTGATCGCTCAGCTGATTTTGTACGCATTTCTCAATTAGTTTGGCAAGTATTGGTTACTGGGCAAAAGTTATTTGGCTCTGCTGGGTCCGTTGTAGTTTTTTTTTTTTTTTTTTTTTTTGGTTAAAAACTTTTATTGAGTAATCAAATAAGGGTCACAAGGATGGGCCTACAACCACACGGGCCGGCCTCTAAAATCAAGGCACAATGTAAAAAACATACGATCACTCCCGTGGTCAGGCATAAATCAGATACCAAATGTTACTCGAAAGATAGAACAGGACACAACCATTTTCTGTTATATACATACAAAAACCAACGAACTACAAAAAGGCGAATGCATACTAATCAAAGTCAGCCCAGAAGGCGGAGGGGAAACTCACTAATCAGAGAAACGAAATCCCAATCGATGGGACTCGGCAAGGTGGGGAGGGGGGACAGCGGGGAGGATAGGCAAATCATAGAACAGCATGAGAAATTTCGGGAACACCAGCCTAGGGAGACAGGGCAACATCGGGTGCGTCAACCAGGGGAGGAGTACAAATATTCCCACGATATTCGTTCCACTGACCCCAAATCTTCGTCCACGCCTTGGGTCTGCCCCTAGCTACATAGACTGTCTTCTCGCGGAACATGGACCAGTCCATGTTGTCCTCCCATGCCGAGACATCAGGAGGTCTAGATGCGCCCCAGAGTTGCGCAATGTCCCGCTTTGCAACCATGTATCCCAAGGTCGCCCATCTGGTCTGGGCCACAGAATAGTCGGTGGGTTCCCACACATTCAACAGGCATCGTCGGACCTCAGGCAGTAGGGCAATCCCAGTCACAACAGTCATCACCGCAAGCACATCAGTCCAGTAGGCCGCCACCCCCGGGCACTCCCAAATAATATGCAGAAATGTAGCACTCATCCCACATCCGCGTTTGCATAGACCGTCCGGGGAAAAACCCATCATAACCAGACGCGGACCCGTAACATACACCCGGTGGAGGATCTTAAGCTGAACCAAATGGAGACGGGCAGGGATGGAGACCTCTTTCGGAGAAGAGAGTGCCGACTGCCAATCCTCGTCATCTAATTCCAGCCCGTCGCCGACCCAAACCTCCCTAAGTCGGACAAGTAAGTCGGCGCGATTATTAATCAGCTTCTTGTAAATCAGGGAGATAGTGCTATCAGGAAGGTGGCCATCCAGAATGCGATCTTCGAGAGGGGAGGACTCGGGGAGGGCCACACCAGGAGTCAGAACAGAGGCCAGGGCATGGCGAACCTGCAGATACCGAAAAAATTCCCTAACACTCAAGTCATATTCGGTACTAAGGGCCTCGAAGGACTTCACTCTACCGTTCACACAGACATCTCCCACTCTACATATTCCAATCATATCCCAGCGGTCAAAGCCCTTAGTAGACCAGAGACATCCCAAACGCTCAGAAGCATAAAGCGGAGTCGCCAGTGTCAGCCGATTCTCCCATCCCAGACTCACATTCGTGGCGCGCCACACACTGACTGCAATCCTGGACGGGCCCGTAAGATGGCGCCCAGCCGACTTGGAATAAAGCGCTCTATTAAAATCCCCTCCCGGTAGCTGGAGTCTATCCATTTCAAAGGCCGGATCCCGACCCGGGGAATACATTGCGTGGTTAATGGCAGACAGTTGGGTAGCCCAATAATATCTTTTGATATCAGGGAGCGCCATGCCCCCGTCATACCAAGGGATGGTAAGTTTCGCAAGGGCGATACGTGGACGCCCGTCCCAAATCAATTGCCTTTGGAGACTCTCAATCTCTCGGAAATAGGTAGCGGGAACGTCATCATAGGAATTCTGAAGTGCGTATAGGAATCGTGGCAAAGACATCATTTTGAAAAGGGCAGCCCTGCCCAGAGGAGACAGGGGTAACTTACGCCAGCGGGCCACATCCAGTCGCAGTCTAAGAAGCGGGGGGAGGAGATTACATTCAAACCGGAGTGAGGAGTCCAGCGTAATAAAGATCCCCAAATATTTGAAGCCGGACTGGACAACCTGGATAGGAAATCTATCCGGCAACGGGGGCAGATCACCCGAAAGAACATACACACAGGACTTAGCCCAATTAATAACCAGACCAGAGTTAGCGCCAAACGAAGTGAGAATGTCAAATAGGACATTTAAAGATTTGCGCGGGGAAGTAAGGTAAAGAAGAATGTCATCCGCGTAAAGCGAGACGCGATCCTCAAAATCTGGTGACCAACGGATCCCTTTGAGTGAAGGTTCCCATCGAAGCCACGCAGCTAACGGCTCCACAGGAAGAGCAAAAAGTAGAGGAGACAAGGGGCACCCCTGTCTGGTCCCCCTACCAAGGCCAAAGGGAACAGAAACTCGACCGTTAACCACAACCTGCGCCAAGGGTTCGGCGTATAACAACTTCACCCAACCAATAAACCCAGGACCGAAACCAAACTTCTCAAGAGCCGCCCAAAGATAGGGCCACTCTATCGTATCAAAGGCCATCGAGGCATCCAGCGAAGCCAAAATGGCCGGCTCCGTCAGAAGCCCTGCCCTCGCAATGGCTCCGTGGAGACGACGCAGATTAAGAGCCGTGTTACGATGCGGGATAAATCCGGATTGGTCTGGATGAATCAAATTGCTAATAACCGTCAGGAGGCGGGTAGCCAGGAGCTTAGCCAGAACCTTGGGCTCAACATTCAACAGGGAAATGGGCCTATAAGACGAACAAAGGTCCCGGGGTTTACCTTCTTTAGGAATAACAATGATCGTAGCCAAACGCTGATCATATGGGAGAATACCCCGCTCCCGGGACTCCAAAAACATGGTACGAAGAAAGGGCGCTACCCTGTCAGGACTTAGCTTGTACAACTCAATCGGCAATCTATTCGGGCCCAAAGCCTTGCCCGAACGGAGTGAGCGAATGGCAGTCGCTATCTCGTCCGTGGAAAAAGGGGAGTCCAAAGAGACTCGGTCTAAATCGGAGACACAGGGCAGAGCTATATCACGCAACAAGAGGCGAGAGTCATCCACATCCCGGTCAGACACAGGGGAATAAACCACACGTAAATAGTCCGCAAAACAGTCCACTATTCCCACCGGGTCAGTCACTCTCACACCATTCAGGGTCTGAATCACCGGCACCACACGATTCGCCCTCTCCTTCTTGTCCAACCACGCCAGCAATTTACCCGCTTTGTCCCCCACGTCATACAAACGACCCTGTTGCTCCCGAAACATCATTTTAGCCGCATCCGTAACCAGAGACCTATACGCAAATTGTTTCAGACCCAAGGCGTGGAGTTTATCAGGAGTTACAGCCGATTCCAAGTCAGCCTCTATCCCAGCAATTTCCCTCTCGAGTTCCACCACCTCCCGATTTCTCGCCTTTTTGGATTCAGCAATAAGGGAAAGGGCCTGCCCGCGGATCACCGTCTTAAAGGCCTCCCATAGGGACACCGCAGAGGACACGGATCCCTCGTTGTCTAAAAAATAATTGTCCAACGACTTGATCAAGAGACCACGGGTCTCGGGGGAGGTCAGATACCATGGGTTGATGGGAGCCACCCGGCCCGCCGCCTCCACCCCCACCTCAAAACAAAGCCAAAGCGGAGAATGGTCGGAGATGCCCCGGGGGAGGTGTCTAATCTCCCGAACAGCAGACGACTGCGCCGCAGGCATCAGGAAATAATCCAGTCTAGATAGACTCCCATGGGCCCCGGAATGGAAAGTGTATTGAAGCTGAGTAGGGTGCATAAGTCTCCAACAATCCACTAAACCAAAAGTATCCAGGAACCCACCCAGCCATTGTTGGGCCGAAGGAGTGTCCCTAGGGGGGTGGCGATCATGTAGACCGGAGAACACAGAGTTAAAGTCACCTGCAATGAAAAGAGTACTATCTGGGAGGCTCAATAACACTCGGCCCAAATCGGAAAAGGTAGAGGTCTGTAGACCGGGGGGCACATAAACGGTAAACAGGGAAAGGGTCCGACCCTCATAGCGTCCCACGAGGACGGCGTAACGCCCCCGATCATCAAGAATCACATCATCAATTGCCAGGGGGAGGGAAGCCCGGACAAGGATACCCACCCCCCTGGAACCTGTGGTAAACCCCGAATGTGCGACGAGGCGATAGCCCCACCTGTTCATTGCACGACAAGTATTGCCCACTAGATGAGTCTCCTGCAGAAAGACAATATCAGGAGACAAACGTCGTAGACATCGCAACACCACACCCCGTTTTATACGATTCCCCAGACCATTGACATTCCACGAAATAAACCTCAACCCGCTACCCCCATCCCACACAGTGATGCCGGAACCCTCCCCCAATGAGCATGACATCGAAAACACCATTAGCAAGATAGAATCGCCTTGAAAAAACAAAACACAAACATCAAACTTCCCATCAACCCACCCCCCAACTACCAAGAAAACACCCCCCACCCTGCACCCCTGCAAGAAGCTAAAAAGCCACCCCAACATGCAGTGTGCCTGTCGCCCAAGAACCCCCATTCTACAAAAAGACCCCGGAGGAGGAAAGGCCCTGTCCCACCCGCCACCCCGATCAAGATAAAGAAGGAGGAAAAGACACAGATAATAGAGGCACTTAGGCATAAAATCCCTGAAGAAGTTACGTAGCACGGAGACCGGGGCATAGACAATAAGTTCAGCTCTCTATACCACCCTCGGCACCACCCAGGTGTTCGGCGGGCTCAGTCTCAGGAGGTCGGTCCGGCAGAGAGTCCAGCCAGTCATTCACGGAATCAGGCCGATCAAAGAAAAGGGTCCGTTCATTGTATTCAACTCGCAGCCTGGTTGGAAAAAGCATAGCGTAGCGCAGTCCCAAGTCCCGGAGACGCTTCTTGACTACACGGAAGCCCATACGCTGTTTCTGCACCAATTGAGAAAAGTCCGGGTAGAAGTTCACCGTGGCATTCTCAAAAGCCACCGGGCCCTTCACTCGCGATGCCTGCAGGATAGCGTCCCGGTCTCTATAGTGAAAGAGTTTCGCAACAATAGGCCTCGGCGGGGCGCCCGGCTTGCCCTGGCCTCCCGGAACACGATGGGCACGTTCCACTGCGAAGAATTTACTCAACCCAGGCGGAGAGAGGTAGTTCTGTATCAGGTCCTCGACCAGGAGATCGACAGAATGCGGGTCCGGATTTTCCGGAACGCCAACCACACGCACGTTACAACGACGTGCTCTGTTTTCAAAGTCCTCCAAGCGCCGGGTCATGAAATCGTTCACCCTTCGGAGATTGACAATCTCCGTCTGTATCTCCGAGACGTCGGTCGTGAGGCTGGATGACTTGAGATCCAATGACTTCACCTTCTCATTGGTTTTAGATAGGTCGGCCCGAATCAAGTTCACATCAATGGCCACGGTGTCGATTTTGTGGGCCAAAGCTTCATACTGTTGGCCTATTGTTTCCTTCATGCCAGAAATGGCGCCCATGATGTCCTGCAAGGACGGCTCCGTGAACGCTTCCACAGTGTGGTCAACTGCACTCGGGCCAGGCAAGGCGGTTCCAGGGGACCCCTTCGAATGGGTGTACCGGTCCATGACGTTAGACTGGACCGGGCCCCCGCGAAGGGGCGTTTTGGTCTTCCGAGTCTCTCGGTCCCCTCTGCCCGCCATGTTGGAGACCGCGTCCCAGGGGACTCACTCGAGCAGGCGAAAATGGCCACAGGAGAGGAAGGCGTTGTAGCCAAAAAGCAGCGGCGAGGGTTCCTCTAGGCGTGAGCCAGCCCGGAAGGACAATAAGCAAGCCAAAGGCACAACAGCAGTCTCGTGCCGCTGGACCCAGCACGGGCCAGACTCCTCTGCCAGACGTCGCAGTCCGAGGCAGAATCGAAACCGAAACTTAAGAGGGGGACCCACAAGTCGAATCCCCCAGCCGCTGTTGTTCAACTCAGACACGGCCACAGTGCCTCACCCAGACCCGGGCGCACCTCCAGGGCGGACCCCGAAAGTTCGAGTTGTCGTATCTTCGGTGCCTCCGGTCCGAATCAAAATCCAAAAACCATAGGAAGATCAGCCCAGTGTCCTCTACACAAATCCTCGTGAAGAATCAGGATATGTTCAGGATATTATGCCGGGAGTGGCGGGGGTCCGGAGAGCGCTGTGCTCACGCGGCCATCACGGATGCCCGCCAAGCTCCTCCTCCCCGTTGTAGTTTTTTGATGATGGGATGTACTTGACCTGTTTTTAGGCACTCTGGTAGGATCCCTTGAGCTAGTGAGGCATTTATTATTTCTGTCCATATTGGGACGACGTATGAATAATTCTTTTTAGGCATTTAGAGGGGAGGGGGTCATTGGAGTGATTATTAGGTTTTATATCTGATAGAGTTTTGTCAATGGTGTTCTGATCATATAACTTGAAGGTTCCCCAATGTGCATTGTTTTTCAATCTATCGTGATCGTTTATCATGGTATCAATGTTCAGTGGAGGTGGTTGGCTGGTAAGGTTGTCAGCTTCCATCCTGAGCTCTTTTTCTAGCGAGTTAGCCTTGTCAGTAAAGAATGTAGAGAATTATTTGCAGCTCAGTTGGGTTTTAGTCATTTCTTGGGCAGATTTGGCCAACTGATTTGATTTGATTATTTGATCTGAAATGACCAAGACAGGGGCATTGCGTGCACAGCAAGTGGGTATAACAAAAGCAGGAGTACATCTGTCTGGAAGCGCTTCACATATTGCATTTTGCGGTCAAGAAGGCCGTTGACATTCCATGATAAAACCTTAACCATCGATGATAGGAGGAGGGTGCAGCAAGGTGACACACTCTGGCCAATGGTGTGGTGGGGCAACTAGAAATGGATCACTTTGGGAGCATGTCACGCCGCATGTGGGTAGATTGTACAGGCTGACTGGCAGTCGTGTGTACACTTAAACTAAAACAAACAAAGCAGTCCATTGCCACAACTTCCCCACCCCATACTTCCAACCCTGAAGCATCTGTCGCCCCAAACATAACAACAATCAAACGAGGCCTAGAGTCTCATGGGGGTCCTAGTGGCCCCCACAAAGAAGCATTCCAATGCCCGACAGCAATTTCAAAGCAGTCAACATACCACATTACTCAACCGCAACCACAACAGTACATTAAAGAGCCAGCAAACAAGGAATTTGAGTCAGAAAAGCACATCCACTCAGCCAGTTAACAGATCGGAGCAGCTCAGGTGAATAGCCCGGATATCATGGGGGGTGGCTCCCGCACCGTCCTCTTGTGGTTGAAAAGGTCCAGGGTGCTCGAGAGCAGGGTACTTGGAGCAAGTGTGTTTGGTTCAGTGGAGCCTTAAACTGGGCTTGATGAAGCTTGCCCCCTCCGTGGGACAGAGTGGGCCTTCCAGGAGAGGATGCACTTCCCCTTGGAGGCTTGGGAGAGGGAGCAGGGCTCTCTCCCTCTATCCTTGAGGTGGATCCCATTGTTCCATCAGGGTGAAACAAAGATTGTTCCTCCTCAATAGATTCTCTGTATCTTCAGCATGTTCCTCGAGCTTGGAGACTTGAAGTTTAAGGGTGGTCACCTCATCCTCCACCGTGGACACCCTGGTCTCAGCCTCCATCACCCGACAACCACCACTGCAAAGGTCTTGTCACAAGAACATCTAGGTCAGCACATGGAAAAGGGGTCCGTGGCCACGGGATGAGTAGCCCCTACAGCAGTGGCAGCTCGCCGAGGGAGTGGTTCAGGGTGGTGGGGCTGGGGAGGGGAGGGGCAGGGTGGGGGGTAGTGGACTCGGACATATGACGGACAGGAGTAAAGTAAGTAATTAAATAAATACAACTATTTACCTTGCACTCACTGCATCGCCGAGTTGGCAATGCAACGAGCGCAAGGTAAAGGGGGAAGGCTGAAATTCTTGCTGTCTGGCAAAGATGGTGGCGGATGCTCAAGGGTGCCACAGGAGCTACTTTAAGGCGCCGCCACCATCTTGGCATCCTAGCTACGCCCTCTGATTTAGATCATTATCAGCAGGTCAAAGAAGTCAGGCATGGAAGTTGTGGAAAATATGGATATTGCCGCACTTATCTTAGAAGTGAGACTAGAGCTCTATAAAACATTTTTGGGACATAGGGTTGGGCCTTTCTGGGCATGGAGGTTGGTCCTTGCCAACATCCATTGTTGCTTTGGCTTCCTCGTTACTGCGTACTGTATCACCTGTCCAACTCTTTCTTGCTCCAATCCTCATTAACCTTAGCACCAATGAGCAAAGGTTGCGCTCCATAAAAAACACACCATAGCATTCCACTTAAAGCACTAGGAAAAGTGCACCCCAGAAATATTTAGCAAAAAGTATTTTAAAGAATGTTTAGAATATGTATTTTGAATAAAGAAATAGGTAGAATATTAGCTTACTTTTAAATCTTGAAAAAAATATATTATGTTTTGTGTTGTGCATCAGGCTCATGATTGTGGGTTATCTTTAATGTCAGACACAGGCGTCTGGTCTATGAACTTTCTAGGCCTCAACAGACCAAGCACGGGTCACTTTTTGCCTTCATCCACAAGTGCTTCTGACTGGGTGAGGATGAACAAGGGGTGGGATGTTAGGTGGGTTTTATAGCGCCTCTGAAGGTATGAAGGCGTATTGCAGGTGTATGGCCAGTCCTAAGAGCCCCTACTTGAAGAGCCATCCTCCTGTAGTTACTTTTACCACACAATGGCCATAAGTAAGTTTAGTGGCAGTTGCTTGTTAGCACCTTCAGTCTCGTTTTGCATAATCTTATTTAAACAGGATGGCTGTCCACACATTTTCTGAGAGTGCCTTTTCTATCCGTGCCTCACTTACTGTTGATCAGATTAATTCAACCTAATGCCAGATTGCCATCTCAACCCTTACTGTGCCGGCCGCTAAATTGTTGATAAAGTTAGCATTTGCCTAAGGACACACAATATAAGATGAACAGATGACTCCATTTCACTAAAGACCTAGTGCTCCATCCTGGATTTTCATTTAAAAATTCTGTGATCTTTAGGAGTTGGGGTCTTACTCACTTTAGTTGATCCAATTGATCTGAAATAGTTGAAAATAAAGATGTGTTACAAAGATGCAAAACTGAAGCATTGATCCATAAAGAAATGGAATCATCTGGTTGCTCTAACATAGTTACACTAGTCCATTACCATCACTAAGCGAGAAAATATATCACTCCTGTTAAAACAAAAGGTTGGTGCCACGTCTATTAGGTTCCCCAGAGAATATGCCAAGTCTTGCCATGTTTTGTTCAGCCACACACATATATGTTTAGGTCTGGCATTAGCCAAGAACTTTTGATTTTCCCAAACTTAAATGTATAATATAGTTATTTGAAGGAGATTTTAGTCAGCCCTCTTCATCCATTGGTCTGTTGTTGTGTCATTCACGTTTTTATTCCATCCACTACAGCATACCGCATGGGGCAATTTGGTCAGCCCACTTCAGCCATTTCATAACTTCATTGTAAGTGGAGCCATTCTGCCTTTTCACATGGAGCACATCCACACACAAAAAGTTTGCTTCACTTCCAGGGACTACTATGGCAGTACGTACTTTTTGAGACCTAAAGAATGTTTTTGCTTTTGGCCAATGTTATTCTATTTGGATTTATGAGGGCTCGTCAGTATCCTCAACAATAAGGTTATGCAAAAACGATGACAAATCAAAACAAGCATTGACAAAGCCAAGAGGCTAGCAGCTAATGCCAGGTCTAGTGGCTTTGACACTGCCAGGATACAGTGCAAAATGTCTTTCTATGAACAAATCTCTGGTTCAGAGATATTTTTGGAAACATCTATTGCTGATTTATACATTTTGCATTACTTTTAATTGCACCTTAAATTTGGTACAGGAAGACCTTTCATTGCCAACAATGTAAAAGTAATTACATTCATCAATCTGACCAGTTGCACCTGTAGGTTTCCCACATTGCCCACGGTGGTACTCAAATACAGTACAAGAACCATTTTCAGCTTTGAAGTCTAATACATGTGTAATACATGCATGGATGTCAATCCACGAAAGAGCCAGGGATAGAGGATGGGACATTATTCACCTTTACCTTACTGACATCAAAGGAAGTGACATCATATGACCTTTGACCCGAAATCTTTCCAGGTGATATCACAATAATTGACATCACTGTAGTTACATTATAAATATGCCATTAATATAAAAATACAACACATGTCTCTTTTGAATAACCCAATATTAGGATTTTGGCATAATCTTTAAAAGTGGAAAGGAGTAATGCAATACTAGCTGTAAATTGTGCTGAGCAAAGTGAATGAACCTGACTCTTTTGAATGGGTTCAGGGGTAAAGGGTTCTCCCCACAAGAAAATGTTGAAAAAATGGGTCAAATAGTTCTTTGTAAAGCAAAGTTTTTACAGAAATCTGCTAAAAGGCCATGGGTTGTGAAATGTCACTAGTTAAATATATGTCATTTCATTGTGTGCCACGCCAATGAAACCTGCAGTTTCACACGAGTTGGACCCAATTTTTCAAAATGTTCTATGGGTGTCCCATATATATATAAAAAAACGACATCTATTATACTGGGGCAGCATTTTGTCATGAGTGCCCCCTATGTACCATGGGTGTACCCTTATGCCAACAATTACCTATAATATGTTAGTCTCTGAAATTGTGCTAATAATGTTATCCATGCACCATGGGTGACTCTAATGTCAAAATAGGCCTCAAGTATGAATGTGCGAGCATTTTTTCATGGTTATTCCCCTCCTATATGCCACAGCTGTCAACCTTTATGCCAAGCATCATCTCCAATGAGCTAGTGCCAGCATTGTGCCATGGGTGTCCCATACCAATAACTCCCTCCAGTATGCCTGTGCCAGCCTTTTGTTATTGGTGTCTCATTTTTTTTGTAAGTCTATTTTTATTGCAGCATAGTTATTTGTACATTCACATGTTGCATGTTAGTTCTCCCGGTGAATAATCCCCTTGTAAATCTTCGATATATGTGTCACACAGCTCTTCAGCTCACACCCCGGAGGTCGAGCAGCGTGCTTGCAGAGATATACGTGTGTAGGGTGTAATAATAAGTAACAGTCGAAATCGGCTTTCCGGGGAAAGACCGTGCTGCTTTTCAGTCCTCTCGCTCTCTCACTTTAACACTGTGTCCATCAAAGTCAGGAAGGTCTCTTCTTTCCGTCTAAACAAGAACTCCCCACCCTCAACACCCAGCTTGCCCCCCTCCCCCCCTTCTCCCCCCCCAGAACTATCCCCCCTTCCCCCTCCCTCCTCTAACCCCCACCCCCCAGGCGTGCCAGTTCGTCACCAGTGCGAGATCATAGTCTCCTCGACCAAAGCAGCCCCAATGTGGGTCATCAGGAGCATTCAACAAACAACTCGTTGTCCTCACTCAGGAAGTAGGGGTATAAGGTAGGGAACCTATGTCGCCGCCCTACCGGGTAAGCGGCCCGCCGGGGCAGGGCTATGTGTCGGGGTGTCCTCCTCCTCCAGGCCCACAAGTGAGAGGTCTAAGATCAGTCCTTCCCATGCCCTGGCCCTCTCCAGTGCCGCGTCATTGTCTACTCTAAGTGCAGCCCGCATACGGAGTTCTCCCTCACAGCGGGCCCATTTGAGTAGTTCAGCCTTCCATTTCTCCACCCCAGGGCCCCTATTCGCCTTCCATTGTAATGTTATGGCTCGCTTTGCCAGGAGCAGACCCAGGTCCAAAAACTTGCTAGTGATCTTGTTCTTCGATGTGTGTGGATACCAGTGCAGGATGCAGTGTGTCATGGATAAATGCAAGTCCCTCTCCGTGACCTCCCTCAAAGTGTCCACTACCTCCTGCCAAAAGGAACCCAATTGTTATTGGTGTCTCATATAACAAGTATTATCTCTAATATGCCAGGTCCCTGTTTGTTAATAATTGCCTCCAGTATGCCAACACCAGTATTTAGTCAAAAGCAGACTCGCAAGCATCACATCACATTCTCACTCATGCTAATTTACATTCACTAACTCACACTCATTCTCACCTACTCACTCTTAATCATGTTCACTCACTTGCACACATTCATTCTCACTCTCTTGTGCACAGTCTTACACTCACTTACTCATTGTCACTCATTCTGATACTGAATAAGTCACTCCTACTCACACTGACTTGCACTCACTCATACTCTAACTCCATCATTCTCTCTTATTCTGACTTACTGACATTTAATTTCATTTATTGCCACTCCTATCACTGACTGCCACTTTCACTCATGCACACAGATCCTCACATACACACATGCTTACTCATAAACACTCCCTCTCTCACACAAACATACTCTCAACCGCAAGAACACACACAACATACACTTACAACATGTTTTACTTGCTTGATGTTCCAGTTTTATTACACTAATAGTGAATAATATACAATTTTTCACTATAAACATAATAAAAAATGAGGTGAAAAGAAGGAGGGTGAGTCACCCATGTCTTCTTGGCACAGATGTTGCCACATCTGAGGCCAGGGGTTGCAAAGGCAGTGCCAGTGGTTGCATGGAGCAAGCCAGTGGGGAGGGGGTAGCTGCGACTCCTGGCGACCCCTAAATTATGTGCATGAATACACATCTAAAGACAGTTAGACGATTTGCAACAGTGAGACCTCCGCATGGCTGGTTAAAGTACCAAACAATCTTAAAATCGATGCAAAGAACGACTGACTGAATATACATACATCAGGACAACATATACCCTTATTTCTTGAGATTAAGGATTTTTACGAGACATAGTTAAGTTTACGAGAGTGGTAGACTTTGTAACCCCTCGGCAACTAGGACCTGGAATAAAGTACTGTTGCAGAAACTACCGCAGAGGTTCTGGCAACAAATCACACTGAATGTTTAGGACCAGTTTCAGGCACCATAAAGGGCTGTGAGACTAACATGTTGTGGTCTTGAGAAAGATGGTATAAATGAACTGGTCACCATCGAAACGCGTTGACGCTGTGTTTCATAATCTGTGTTGTGGCTGGAACCACAGATAGAGAAGGAGATACAATCTATCGGTCTCCAGCTCAATATTTCTTCCAACACAGATATGTGCTGTCTATGACAAAGTGTACAGTCTTGTTTTGTATTCTCTATGGTAGGATTGTATATTTTGACTCACTGAATCTGCATCAGATTGTCCACAAACCCACACACATCGCTGGACATTTCCTAGATGTCATTTTGGCTAATACCGACCTAGTTACCTTTCAAACTATAACTCCAGTCACATGGTCAGACCCATTTGCTTGCTTTCCAAAATAAAACAACACTAAGCGACCCACCTAAAACTGCCTTACATGCATCCACCTATCGACCGTGGAACAAACTCAATTTGGAACACTTAGAAACACAACTAACATCCTGTACAGATCTGCAAACAATAAATTCTGTTAAAAAACTATATGAGTGGCTACAGGAAGCTTTTGACATCTTGATACCACTCAAAATCACAAAAGAAAAAAAGCGCCTTGAAGAAATATAGAGATAAAAGACATAAAACAACAAATTAGAAAGCTACAATGTACCTGGCTCAAATCAAACTCCAAACAAGACAAACTTCACATACAGAAAATTAACAGATTATACAAATCAGCTATTAAAAACCTAAGAAAAAGTATTATTCAGACAAAATTCAAAATGCAAGATGTGTTCTAATAAAGAATTCTATAAAATACTCACTTAATTTCATAAACTATATTGTCTAGAAGGAACTCATCCTGTTACTCAAGATTTCACAGACAAACTGGCAAACCATTACACGGACAAAGCAGACATGTTGGACTTGTACTTAAAACAGAGATAAAGCGTACATGGCACACTTGCTTATAAAGTTGTGGGCTGCTGTTTACAAGCCCGAAATGTTTATTTACTTATTTTGTAATAGTCGTATGAAAGTCACCAGATTGATTTTTATAATGCTGCCCAGAACTAACTGTCTTTCTCGTGTTCGAGATGCAACTGTTTTATCTGCTGACTTACTAAAACTGTGTTTTGAAAACTAACCCTTGTACAAATAAACAATCTAAGAATACTCTAACCCACATCTCACACAATGAATTTATGGACCTGGTCAAAGCAAGCAGGCCTGCAGGCAGCCCTTCTGACCTGTGTCCACCACAAACTTTCAAGACATTTCTTTTAACAGCCTCTGCTGCCACTCAAGTAAGAAGAACTATCAACGGTTCCTTAACTACCAGAATATTTCCAGAAGAATTGAAAAAGTCATACATATGCCCTTTACTGAAGAAAACAAACTTGGACCCACTGAACCCTGACAACTACAGACCCATTAAAAATGGACCTTTTCTGGGCAAACTGAAACAGCAGCGTTTGCCTAGATGTCACAATTCATTGAAGAGAATGCCATATTTTCAGACTTTCAAACAGGATTCCGTCTGGGAAGAGGCAGAGAATCTGCCCTTCTTGCCATCTGGGATGACCTGAAGAGCACAGTAGACCGCAACGGGGTTGCTGCTCTACTCCTCTTGGACCTCTCGGCTGCCTTTGACACGGTTGACCATGACACTCGGAAACAAAGACTATGAAGCCGGCATAGAGGGGGCTGATCTAGACTGGATTGCATCCTACCTTTGAAGCAGAACTAATGTCATCCATACCCCACCTTTCTCATCCAAACCATACTCCACAAAAGCAAGGGTCCCTCAAGGCTCTATCATCTTGCCCATGCTTTTCAACAGCTACTTGAAGTCAATACCAGTACTGATCAATCAATTTCACCTCATGTGCTATAACTATGCAAATGACACACAAATACTCCTTCAACTGGAATGCCCCAATGACATTGGAAACTCTCCAATTTTCAGTTGTCTCAGAGCCGTGGATCAGTGGATGACTTGGAGCCATCTCAAATTGGATGCTTCCAAAACAGAAATACTCACGATTGGAATAATTATGACCCAATTGCTGCCTGACCTGATGAACTGGGATCACCGCCTAAAGTATGGAAGGAAGTAAGAAACCTCAGAATGACCATGGACTCCAAGCTATCAATGAATGCCCAGTGGACAAACTAACAAGATCAATCTTTGTCACTATAAAAACGCTGCAACGAATTTTCCCCCATTTGGGATGTCCACACAAGGTTCAAGCTACCGTCTCCCTTGTTCTGTCCAAACTCGATTACGCCAATAGACTCTACCACGGATCACCTTTAACAACCATGAAAAGACTACAACGGATTCAGAAATTGGCTGCCACACTACTCTAGCATATCAAACCGCAAGACCACATCTCACCTGCCTAGAAAGCCCTGCATTGGTTACCAGTTGCCAGAAGATCCAAGTTCAAGCTGCTTTGTATCACACACAAAGCAATACATGGAATGGGACCACTCTTCATCAGGAATAACACCAAACAAATTTAACAAAGGAACCTCCGCTCTAAAGTGGATGCTCGTCTCAAAATCCCAAGACACAAGAACAAAACATGGGTGGCACATCAAGCAGCCAAACTATGGAACTCTTTACCCCCAACATAAGATCCACGGACAACCACCTTATCTTCAGAAAACTACTCAAGAATTGGCTCTTCCCCACACAAGCACCATACGCAAACAGAAATTTACAGCATATCCCTCTGCATATAAGCATTTATTTTGACTGTAGATATGTACCTATCTTTGTGTATTGCTTTGTATAAAACATATAGAATAATTATGTTGTAAAAAAATAAATACAAATACATTTTTCAAGTATAAATAACACTTGAAAACCAGAGTTTATCTAATGCATCTTTTTACTTCCTTTATGCATCTATATACCTTCCATGTACTCAGATTGTTCTTGAACCCTGCCCCTTTTCCAGTGTGAAAAGAGGTGAGTTTCCAAGCTAACCATTATGAAATGAAATGCACTCTCCCCTGGTGATACCGAGCTCTGTTCTAATTTTTAATGAATCACCTATACCCTCCCTGTCAGGGATCTTAAATCCTGGGCCCCTTTCCCATACAGATAGATACCCTTTTATGTTTGAATGGCTGTTTGAAAAATTGTTTTTGAACTTGTGAGCACACACCCCCTAGAGGAACCGTTAAATATAACGAGTGACGCCTGCTTATCAGAGTATTGATCTATCCGACAGAAGAAATGAGCTTTACCTAATAACCCTTATCCATATTGAATACAAATTGTGTATTTAGAAACCCGACGTACTATGATCCATTATGAGAAATGCTTATTAATGTTTTTAAAAATAACTATGTTTGACAATGTTATATGATCAGTTTATATGAATTTGTGTCTCTAAATCAAATCCTTTCTCATCCACAGTGCACCCGTTCTTGTCTTGCCCCCCTCCCATGGCCCTCTTCGCCCTGACGAAGGTGCAGCCTAAATAGGCACAGCATCGAAACGCGCGTTGGCGTGACCTACTTGGATGGCACTACTGTAGTACAAACTTTTCCATCCTATTTATTGTACCCTGCCTCCATGTTATAGCTTCAGTCCTAGTGGCCATTGAAAAATCTTTTCCCGGACTGCCATGCATCCCCCCAATGGTCTCTGTATGAATGTGTCAATATTGTGATGTTTGAGGTTATGAATGAGAATATATGCTTTGGATGACTGTGGGAGTGAGTGGGATATGAAGAAATGTATGAGATGTATAAACCCTTATGACACACTGTATTGTCAGAATTTATTTTGATCTACCATAAATAAAATATATTTATTTTTTCTAGAGAATTGTATGGACCTGTGTTATTCTATGTTTACTCTGATACGCAAACCTTTGTCACCCTTCGTTTGAATATGAGGATTCCTTAGTGGGACCTTAAAATTGACCCTGGCAGGGTTTCCCCCTTTTCTATTCTGCTTCCATGTACTTAGGTCTATATATTTATTACTTTTCTCCTCAAAAAGCATATCCAATGCACTACCCTATTTCTCATTCTATACCTCTATCAATATCTTTAATCTACATATACCTACGCCCTTTATACATCTATATACTTTCCATGTACTTATGGATCTATATATTTATCGCGTTCTTCCAATTCAGCATATCCATTGTACTATCCTATTTCTCACCATATACTTCTCTCAATATATCTTCTACCCCAACTGTCTGACTCATCACATCCTTCTTTCTACTACCCTTTCCAATGCACTACCCTATTTCTCACCCTATACCTCTATCAATATATCCTCTACATCCACACTCTCATTTATCTCAAGCCCCACACCACTACTGACACCTCTTTTACTATATTGATCTCCAAAAACAAGCCTTTCTAAACTCTTCCCTCTGACTCTTCCCCTCCACATGCCCTTTTTACTCATCCCAAAGCCTCTTCCTACTGCTATGACCTCCCAAAAAAAGTCTAAATCCTTCACTCTTCTATCCCTCCACTATCCTTTTCAATCAAAATAACAGACTAACATGTTCACTCTCAAATTTCATATTTCACTATACTAATTCACCACTCATCCTTTATGGGTTCCAGAGTAGCGTGCTACTCGCCAAAAAAGCGGTTCAAAAGCTCATCAGAGGTAGCAGGCACTATATAAATGCAAACCTTTTTCAATCTTCTATTCCTCCCCTACCCTTCTCTATCCATATAACTGAAAAACATATCCACCACCACTCAAATTATTTTCATATTCCACTATACTAATTTTCAACACTAATCCTTTATGGGTTCCGGAGTAGCGTTCTACTTGCCAATAAAGTGCTTCAACACTCCTTCAG
The DNA here is from genome assembly GCF_964261635.1 of Lissotriton helveticus. Classification (NCBI taxonomy): domain Eukaryota; kingdom Metazoa; phylum Chordata; class Amphibia; order Caudata; family Salamandridae; genus Lissotriton; species Lissotriton helveticus. The sequence goes on from NC_136070.1 coordinate 833,216,376, forward strand.
GGGTAACAAGTGCTATATAAATGCAAACCTTTTCCCTTTTCTATCCCTCCCCAACCCTTCTCAATCCAAATAACTGACTAACATATCCACCACTCAAATTACTTTCATATTTCACTGTACTAATTCAGCACTAATCCTTATAGGTTCCGGAGTAGCGTGCCACTCACCAAAAAAACACTTCAAAACCCCATCAGGGGTAGCAAGCGCTATATAAATGCAAACCTCTTTTCCCTTTTCTATCCCGCTGTTACCCTTCTCTATCCAAAGAACTGAATAACATATCCACCACTCAAATTACTTTCATATTTCACTATACTCATTTTCAACACTAATCCTTTATGGGTCTGGAGTAGCGGGCTACTCGCCCCCCCCCCCCCCCAAAGCGCTTCAAAACCCCATCAGGGGTAACAAGCGCTATATAAACACAAACCTTTTTTCCCTCTTCTATCCTTCCGCTATCCATCTGAATCCAAATAATTGAACAGTGGCGTCACTAGGGGGGTGCGGGGGTGCGGCCCGCACCGGGTGACACCAACACATGGGGTGACACCAATCTGCACTGCAGCCTCGCCTCTGCTCTCACCTTTACTGTCGCTCCCTGTGCCAGCTTGTTCCTCATGCTGTTCACACTCGCCAGCGTCTCGCAGGAGATCTGCAATGCTTGACTGCAATTTTCTTTGCTCACAAGGCAACTCTATAGCAGCCTAGCTCATCTGAGGGTGCATGGTTTCCTATTTTTCAGTATCTTGCAGTCTTCAGTTTTCCAGTGAACCAGTTCCAAATTTCAGCTTGCTCTTCACTACAGTGCCACCTGTTGCTCGCACTCTTGTTCATACAAATCCAGGGAAGACAGATGGAGTAAGAGAGAGAGGGAGACAGAGGGAGCTAGAGGGAGTAATACAGAGAGAGGGAGCTAGAGAGAGCAAGACAGAGAGAGATGGAGCAAGAGGGAGTACCAAAGAGAGAGAGAGGGAGCTAGAGAGAGTAAGACAGAGAGAGAGGGAGATAAAGGGAGTAAGACAGAGAGAGAGAGGGAGCTAGAGGGAGTAAGACAGAGAGAGGGAGCTAGAGAGAGCAAGACAGAGAGAGAGGGAGCTAGAGGGAGCTAGACAGAGAGAGGGAGCTAGAAGGAGCAAGATAGAGAGAGAGGGAGCTAGAGGGAGGAAGACAGAGAGAGAGAGGGAGCTAGAGGGAGTAAGGGAGAGAGAGGGAGCAAGAGGGAGGAAGACAGAGAGAGAAGGAGCTAGAGGGAGTACAACAGAGAGAGAGGGAGCTAGAGGGAGTAAGACAGAGAGAGACCTAGAGGGAGTAAGACAGAGAGAGAGGGAGACAGAGGGAGCTAGAGGGAGCAAGAGAGAGGGAGCTAGAGGGAGCTAGACAGAGAGAGGGAGCTAAAGGGAGTAAGACAGAGAGCGAGGGAGCTAGAGAGAGTAAGACAGAGAGCGAGGGAGACAGAGGGAGATAGAGGGAGTAAGACAGGGAGAGAGGGAGCTAGACAGAGAGAGGGAGCTAGAGGGAGTAAGATAGAGAGAGAGGGAGCTAGAGCGAGCAAGACAGAGAGAGAGGGAGCTAGAGGGAGTAAGAGAGAGAGAGAGAGCTAGAGGAGCAAGACAGAGAGAGGGAGCTAGAGGGACTAAGACGGAGAGAGAGGGAGCTAGAGGGAGTAAGACAGAGAGAGAGGGAGCTAGACGGAGCAAGACAGAGAGAGAGGGAGCTAGAGGGAGCAAGACAGAGAGGGAGCTAGAGGGAGTGAGAGAGATGGAGCTAGAGGGAGTAAGACAGGGAGAGAGGGAGCTAGAGGGAGTAAGACAGAGAGAGAGGGAGCTAGAGGGAGTAAGACGGAGAGAGAGGGAGGTAGAGGGAGTAAGAGAGAGAGAGAGGGAGCTAGAGGGAGTAAGACAGAGAGGGAGACATAGGGAGCTAGAGGGAGTAAGACAGGGAGAGAGGGAGCTAGACAGAGAGAGGGAGCTAGAGGGATTAAGATATAGAGAGAGGGAGCTAGAGGGAGCAAGACAGAGGGAGAGGGAGCTAGAGGGAGTAAGAGAGAGAGGGAGCTAGATGGAGCAAGACAGAGAGAGGGAGCTAGAGGGATTAAGACGGAGAGAGGGAGCTAGAGGGAGTAAGACAGAGAGAGAGGGGGCTAGACAGAGCAAGACAGAGAGAGGGTGCTAGAGGGAGCAAGACAGAGAGGGAGCTAGAGGGAGTAAGAGAGAGGGAGCTAGAGGGAGCTAGAGGGAGTAAGACAGAGAGAGAGGGAGCTAGAGGGAGTAAGACAGAGAGAGAGAGAGCTAGAGGGAGTAAGACTGAGAGAGGGGGAGCTAGAAGGAGTAAGAGAGAGAGAGGGAGCTAGAGGGAGTAAGACAGAGAGGGAGACAGAGGGAGCTAGAGGGAGTAAGACAGGGAGAGAGGGAGCTAGACAGAGAGAGGGAGCTAGAGGGATTAAGATAGAGAGAGAGGGAGCTAGAGGGGGCAAGACAGAGGGACAGGGAGCTAGAGGGAGTAAGAGAGAGAGAGAGGGGGCTAGAGGGAGTAAGAGAGAGGGAGAGAGAGATAGAGGGAGCAAGACAGAGAGAGAGGGGGCTAGAGGGAGTAAGAGAGAGAGAGGGAGCTAGAGGGAGCAAGAGAGAGGGGGCTAGAGGGAGCAAGAGAGAGAGGGAGCTAGAGGGAGTAAAACTGAGAGAAAGAGCTAGAGGGAGCAAGACAGAGAGAGAGAGGGAGCTAGAGGGAGTAAGAGAGAGAGGGGGAGCTAGAGGGAGTAAGAGAGAGAGCGGGAGCTAGAGGGAGTAAGAGAGAGAGAGCGGGAGCAAGAGGGAGTAAGACAGAGAGAGGGAGCTAGAGGGAGTAAGACAGAGAGAGAGGGAGCTAGAGGGAGTAAGACAGATAGAGAGGGAGCTAGAAGGAGTAAGAGAGGGAGTTAGAGGGAGCAAGACAGGGGGAGAGGGAGCTAGAGGGAGTAAGACAGAGAGAGGGAGAGGGAGCTAGAGGGAGTAAGACAGAGAGAGAGAGAGGGAGCAAGAGGGAGTAAGACAGAGAGAGAGGGAACCAGAGGGAGCTAGAGGGAGTAGGACAGAGAGAGGGAGCTAGAGGGAGCTAGACAGAGAGAGGGAGCTAGAGGGAGTAAGACAGAAAGAGAGGGAGCTAGAGGGAGTAAGACAGAGAGAGAGGGAGCTAGAGGGAGTAAGACAGAGAGAGTGAGACAGAGGGATCTAGAGGGAGCAAGACAGAGAGAGGGGGAGCTAGACACAGAGAGGGAGCTAGAGGGAGTAAAAGAGAGAGAGAGAGAGGGAGCTAGAGGGAGCAAGACAGCACGAGAGGGAGCTAGAGGGAGTAAGACAGAGAGAGAGAGCTAGAGGGAGCAAGACAGAGAGAGAGGGGGCTAGAGGGAGTAAAAGAGAGAGGGAGCTAGAGGTAGTAAGAGAGAGGGGGCTAGAGGGAGTAAGACAGAGAGAGAGGAAGCTAGAGGGAGTAAGACAGAGAGGGAGCTAGAGGGGGCAAGACAGAGAGAGGGAGCTAGAGGGAGTAAAACAGAGAGAGGGAGCTAGAGGGAGTAAAACAGAGAGAGGAAGCTAGAGGGAGCAAGACAGAGAGAGAGGGAGCTAGAGGGAGTAAGAGAGAGAGAGAGAGAGAGATCTAGAGGGAGTAAGAGAGAGAGCGGGAGCTAGAGGGAGTAAGAGAGAGAGAGCGGGAGCTAGAGGGAGTAAGACAGAGAGAGGGAGCTAGAGGGAGTAAGACAGGGAGCTAGAGGGAGTAAGAGAGAGAGAGCGGGAGCTAGAGGGAGCAAGACAGAGAGAGGGAGCTAGAGGGAGTAAGACAGAGGGAGCTAGAGGGAGTAAGACAGAGAGAGAGGGAGCTAGAGGGAGTAAGACAGAGAGAGAGGGAACCAGAGGGAGCTAGAGGGAGTAAGACAGAGAGAGGGAGCTAGACAGAGAGAGGGAGCTAGAGGGAGTAAGACAGTACCTAGCGCCGTACATTTCCGACAGAGGTGGTCCATGCGGTAAGTCGTGAGGGGGTGACACCATGAGTTACCCGCACCGGGTGACACCAACCCCAGTGACGCCACTGTAATTGACTAACCTATCCACCACTTACATCACTTTCATGTTTCACTATACTAATTCACCACTAATCCTTTATGGGATCCGTAGTGGTGTGCTGCTCGCCAAAAAAGCGCTTTGACTCCTCATCAGGCGTAGTAAGCGCTATATAAATGCAATTACAATACAAAAATTACAATGGTGTTGAAACAGTGGGGTCTGAAGATGTCTGTGAGGGGGTCATGTAAGTGTTGAACAAGGTGGGGCTAAGGGTGATCCTTAGGGTACACCGCAGATGATGTTCTTGGGCTCGGAGGTGAAGGGAGGCAGTTGGATGCTCTGCATACAGCCTTAGAGGAAGGGGTCGATCCACTTGAGGGTGTTCCCCTGGATGCCGATGTTGTAGAGTCTGTTGATGAGGTTGTGGTGAGATAAGGTTTTGAATGCTGCTGATGGGTCGAGGAGGATGAGGGCTGCAGTCTGCCCTATGTCAAGGAGGGTTCTGATGTCATCTGTGGATGCAATCCATGCGGTCTTTGTGCTGTGGTTGACACGGAATACTGATTGGGAGATGTCCAGCAAGTTGTTTTTTCCAGGTATTTGGTGAGCTGTAGGTTGATAGCCTTCGCAAGTACTTTGGCAGTGTAAGGGAGCAGAACGATTGGTCAATAATGTTTGAGTTTCCTGGGATTAGAGGAGGGTTTCCTTAGGAGCGGTCTGATCTGTGAGTGTTTTCATTGGTCTGGGAAATCTGACGTGATGATGGAGGTGTTGAGGATGCAGTAAGTTCCATGCTGATTTGACTAGCTCTGAGGTTGAAAAAATGCTGAGGGCATGGGTGCTCCAGAGTGGATGGACGACATGATAGCTGTGGAGATCTGTGTGGTGAACAGGGTTATGTTGATCATTCCACTGGTGTGCATTGAATGGCAGAGACTGCTGAGGTTGAAATCTCTTGGTTTGGGGCTCAAAAGTGTTGTAGATGGTGGCAATCTTGCTGCGGAAATAGACCGAAATGGTGTTGCAGAGTTCTTGGGAAGTGTGGATTGTATTCTCCGTGGCTGCCGGGTTCGAATATTCCTTGGCTATTTTAAAAAGTAATTTTGTGTGGTTGGCTGCTGTTTTGATACGGGCTGTGGGGGCTGCTATTTTGGCTTCCTTGATGTGCAGGTGGTAGTTGCTGAGGGCTGCTTTGTGGGTGGCCCTGTCAGAGGACTCCTTCTGGAGCTCATTGTTTCTCTAGTTGGTAGCAGTTGCAGTTGGTGGTTCTGAGCTCTGGAGTGTACCAGCTAGCTTGTCTTAAGGTTTTGTTGGATCTTGCCACCTTCATTGGGGGAGACTCTGTCAGTGTATTCAGTGATCCAGGTGGAGAAGTTCTGGAAGGCATGTTCAAGGTCAGAGGGGCATCGGGTGGGGTGTGGCTGAGAGCCTGAGTCCACTGTGTCTATTTTATCTTGCCCCAACTGCGGTGGGAGGAAATGTGGTGCTTGGTGATGGTATGCTGTGTGCCGGAGATGGTGAAGTGGATGATGGTGTGGTCGAACTAAGGGGCACATTATCAAGGACGGCGTTAAAATTATTGCAGATATAGCTGCAGAAAACTGCTGCTAAAGCAGCGATAATGGGCTTGATAATATGCCCTGGAGAATTTCAATAGAAGCCCATGTTCACACCAGAACATGGGCTTCTATTGGAATTCTCCAATATCAAGCCCATTATCAACGCTTTAGCAGCAGTTTTCTGCTGCTAAACCAGCGATAATTTTTAACACCGTTCTTGATAATATGCCCCTTTGTGAGTTCTGTAACATAGCTGTATCTGCTGGAGGTGAAGGTGGGGTTGAGTGTGTGTCCAGCTTTGTGCGTGGGGTCGGTGATCAGTTGGGTGAGGCTGATCTTATTCTTGCTCTCGAGGAGAGTGATGGAGTTGGCGTCACTGGGGTCATCAATGTGGAAATTGAGGTCACCGAGTAGGATGTAGAAATTAGAGACGATGGCTAGAAGGACGATGAGGTTGAGCATGTAATGTAATGTAATGTAATATAAGGCAAACTTGTATATCGCAGCTGCCACGCCAAGGGTATTCTGGCGCTTAGATTACCAATCAGCCACTGTGTGTATCTAAACAGAATTAAGCAGAGATCTAATCTCTGGGAAACAATCTGGTTTTCAGCTCCTTCCTGAAACGTGACAAGGTGTTCAGTTGTCTAAGCTCCGGAGGCAGAGCGGTCCAAAGTCTCGATGCTGTAGAGCTAAAAGATCTGCCACCCATTTGAGCTTTATTGACATAAGGAACACAAACCAGATTAGCAGAGGAAGTACGCAGGCATCTAAATTAGCAGAGGAAGTACGCAGGCATCTAACAGGAGAATACCATACGAATTTCCTCTGCAGGAACGTTGGCCCTATTTTATGTGCTGCCCTATAGACATTGCAAAGTGCCTTAAATTGGACTCTTTACGCAATGGGCAGCCAATGTAAATCCTTTAGGGCAAGTGAAGCAGAGGCTCTGCGTGGTCGATTTAACGCCAGTTTAGCCGCCATAATCTGTACTCTTTGGAATTTCTTTATCAGAGAGGCTGGGGCACCCAGAAGAAGTGCATTGCAATAGTCCATTCTGCTTAGAACAATACTCCGCACCACTTGAGGTCTAGCTGAAGCAGGTAAAAACCGAAGAGTATGTTCCGAAGAGATCGAAGCAGAGATAGAAAAGTGTTCAAAGTTTTATTTACTTGAGAATCCAGTTGTAAATTACTGTCTATCATCACTTCTAGGTTGCGCACTGTCTTAGCGGGAAGTAGAAGATTGGTAGCAGAGCCTGGCCAGAAATCTACTGGGAGAAGTCGAGGGATTTTACCTGCAGCACAGCAGAGAACTTCAGTCTTGTCCCGTTAAATTGTAATGAGTTCTCTCTCAGCCATTCCTCTATTTTATGCATACAGCTGTGGAATTGTTCCAGAGGCACTGCTTTGTTGCCCTCAACGGAGAACATGAGCTGAGTGTCGTCCGCATAATTAATGACATCAATGCCAAAGGATTTTATCAGAACAATAAGTGGCCGAAGATAAAGATTAAACAGAATTGGGCTGATAGCCGAGCCTTGTGGGACCCCATGTTTAACGCCTCTATTCTGACAGGTAAATGGCGACAAGGTCACTGCCTGCTGCCTATTAGAAAGATAGGACTGCAGCCAGTCCCGAGCCCTGCCCACAAACACCCATCTCTTCCAATCTCTTAATTAAAATCCGATGATGAACTGTATCAAATGCGGCCTACATGTCAAGCAGCACTAAAATGGCTGTTTGACCACTGGAGGCCTGCATTCTCAGGTCATCCAAGACTGCCACCAGGGCAGTCTTGGTACCATGTCCAGGGCGAAACCCAAATTGGAATTCGTCCAACAGCTCATTTTCCTCTGCAAATTTTGAAAGAGATTTACTCACTACCCTCTCAAAGATGTTGATCGGATATGGTAGCAAGGAGATGGGTCTGTAATTAAAGGGGCACTGGGGATCCAATGTAGCCTTTTTTAGCAGTGGGGAGACAACTGCCTTTTACCAACATTCCGGCACTGTGCCATTAATTAGGGATTGACAACAAATTTGATAAAGAAGCGGAAAGAGTTCAGCACCGAACAATTTCCAAAACTTATGTGGGAGTGGATCCAAGGGGGAGCCTGAAGAGATGCCAGCTGCGATAGCATTACATTCCTCTTGTGAGGGAACCTGAAATTGATCCATAAGACTCAAATGTTCCCTAGCAGTTGGATTACAAATTGTATTACAGATTATTTCAGTAGTATTGCAGATGAGCCGGTGCGTATCATCATCCATAAGAGATTTTAGCCCAGTGAAGATTTTATTAATTTTTTCGTCAAAAAAGACTGCTAAATCATCGCACAGTTCTTGTGATGCTGGAATTTTAGATTTTGCGCAGTCCGGGTTGGACATGTCCCATACTAGGCTAAATAGTGTTCGAGACTTATTGGAAGAATGTAGGATGGTTTCCCCAAGATATTTAGCCTTAGCTTTGCCTATCGTCTCTTTTTAAATATGTAGTAGATTTTTTAGGGCTACTTTATCTGCCTCTAGATAGTTCCTCCTCCATTTCCTTTCTGCTTGTTTACAGCTAGTCTTCATCAGCCTTGGCTCTTCATTATACCAAGGAGCAAACAGCTTTATACAACTTTTGGCTTTCCTCAAAGGGGCTAGCTGATCTAAAGAATTAGTGATTTGATGACATAAATTCAAACAGTTCTTCTCCACTAATTCATGAAAATAAAATCTATCATTATCAACAAGTCGGGGAAGATCCACTAATTTTAGTTTTTTAGACCACTCTCTACTAGTTTGTGTGACAATCACATGAGGGACTTGTTTTCGATGACTAGCTACCCTTAAGGAAAAAAGAACCAAAAAGTGATCTTTCAAGCTTAATGGAAGTATCTCCTTAACACCTACATCATGTTCACTGGAAAAAACAAGATCCAGCACATGGCCTTTCTGATTAGTGGGGCATAGCACCAACTGTTGAAGGTTAATATTCTCACATGCCTGACAAAGTTCTTTAAAAGCTGTATCAAGAGTGCCATTTTCCCAGAGATTAAAATTTCCAAGGATCAATAATTTAGAATGAGAGTGCGATAGATTACATATCACATCAATCAGATCTTGATAACAATGAGCAGCTCCACCTGGTGGTCTATAACAGAGTAAACCAGAGCATAAAACACCACCAGGATCCTTAAGTGAGAACCCAAGTGATTCAATTCCCAGAACATCCTCTACACAGAGTGGGGTAAGGTTCCAAGTATGACATTGCAGAAGGCAGGTTGAGTTCCTGGGGGTCTGTAGACAAGGGTGCCTCTTACTGTTGTTTTGCCATTGGTTTGTTGTTAGAAATTGAGGTGCTTTTTCAAAAATAACTCCATAACATTCTGACATCTCAAGGCTTTCTGGATTGCTGGAGCATGTAGGAGCCAATTGTCTAGATTATACTATCCAGCCATTAGGGTGTAATGATGCCACTGAGGCTACCACCTTTGTAAACATCCTGGGTGCTGTCTTCAGGACAAAAGGCTGGAGTTTAAATTTAAATTGGTAGTGTGTGTACTTGCTACAGAACCTCCGCTACGTTTGATGATGCTTCCCAATTAGGATACTGAAAGGGCGAGATTTTGATCGATATCTTATCTCTATTGATCCAAACCTCGATCTGGTCGACTGAACCTTTGTTGCCTGTCTAGGAGGAAAACAGTACACCCATCTGCAAGTTAGTTCACCCAATAAAGGACTCTACTCCCAAAGACCACAGACAACTTCTAGCTTTCAAAAGTTTATTGTAAAGAAATGATAAGCTGCAAATACAGACATCTCAGAATGAGATTCACGAGATACACAGGTCCAATTACATACATGTGCTCTCGAAAAGCCCTCAGACGAGCAACAGAAATCACTAACACAAGTTCTAAGAATAATAAAGCTATCAGCATAGACGCATATCTCTCCTTCATTTAGGTTGGAGGAAAACACACACAGGTTAGGCGTCCCTACCCTGTTCTAGATGGTATCCCTACTTAACCAAATCCCAACCCAACAAAGGTGTCAGCAGTGAATGACCCCCAAGGGAAGTCACCCACTCTAAGTCTCTTGGTGAAAACCTAAAGTTCTCCAGTCATGACCCCTCTCTGCCTACCCATCCGCTCTCTAAAGGGTCCTCAGGTCTCTGCTCTAACTCCACCCAGGGGTGCTGTCCCTAATACAAAACAGTCAACAACATTTGAGACGCCCCTTGCGAAACGCCTCTCACGTGGTGTAGCTTCAGGCTTTTTCCATGATGCTTTGTATTGGGCCTCAGACGTTAGAGTTGACCTTGCTTCTCAGGCTCTTCTCCGGCCCGCTGATACCCCTTAAACATTCCAGAACCCTCCTCCATGTCTGGGCCGTCTACTGAACAGACCTCTATTCATTCCTTTATAATTGGATCCCCCCTTTCCTGTTGCAGACAGATATCTGCCGCCAAGAACCCAACTCTCGTAGACTTCTAAAAAGGCTTGCAACATTTCTCAGCCCAGACATGTACGTGTAAATCAAATGCTAAAACATTTCAGGCCTACAATATTTCTCATTATGATTATAGCATTCAACTTCTTCATTTAATTAAAGCATGTTAATACTCTTATTCTATTATTAAGTAAACATTTCTATAAATCATGGCCCATTAATGCAATGACCAAAAACCTTAATATAATCTGTGTCGTGAAAGGAACCACCTTCCCTTTCCCTCCAGCTCTGGCCCTGAGGCCTACCACGTTCTGCTTTTAACCATATACCATCTTATGTTTTAGCAGCTTCACGACATAGATTCAAAAATAATCACGTCTAATAAAGTCATATAATGTCACACATTTCTGTATTAGTTCCACTTCTACTTAAATCTCTACATTAGCTATACATTCAGAATATATTTGCAGATACTATTAGCACTCATGGCATTTCTCCTCATGATTTGTGCTTACTACAGGTAAGTGTGATGTACTCATACATTTAAATCAGTTTGCGCTCTCTCAGTTCCCCCCTTTGATGACCTCTCGGGGTCATCACTAACATTTAAACTGCAGTTATTGCTGGCATTCTCTGCGCTTCCAGAGCCCTCAGGCTCCTGTACTGATTATCTTGTATGGCAGCCAATCTCCGCAGCTGCTCTCTTTGGGCCCTTTCTGACCTTCTTGCTCTGTACCATTTGAATACCCTCACCAATCCCCACAATATTATCCCACAGATCAATATTATGATGATAGGCTTTAGAATATACCATACAAAGCTTTTGCCTAAGGTGGAAAACCACCCTCCAACTGTACTCATTCCGTGGCCCACCTTTTCCCAAACATTTTCTCTACTCAAGTCTTCGATCTCCTTGTGAATATTAGTTATGTTCTTAATAACTTTCTCAAGGGGCTTCGAATTGTCAGGAATGTAAGTGCAACATTCCTGGACCTTCAAAGCCTTACAGACTCCGCCCTCTTTTGCTAATAGGACATCTAATGCAAGACGATTTTGAAGAACCATAGCCCTAATCGATTGCATCTCTCCTTCTACCAGCATTAAGGACTGAGCAGTGCTGGCAGACAACCTGTCGACAACTGTTGCCAGTCGTCTAATTTTAACATCATTAAGGATTATTCCCAAAAGAGGGAACATAGCTCCAAAGACATCTCCAACCATTTCGGCATCACCTACATCTCTCCTTCCCCTCGATGATGTCTGACCCTCAATGATCACTAAGTCTTGTGCATGATATATTTTGGGGAAGACAATTGCCAAGTAACATGATCCATACCAGTTGTCAGGTAGTCTCACGTAAGCATTTCTTCCACATACAAAATACACATTTGGAATCACTTGCATTCCCTTCAGGAAATCCTTAGTGTAGTACTCTAAATTAAAAGCATGTTCACAGTCAACTTCACCCACGTATACATTTTCATAATACGTTTTGGCTCGGTGAAGACATAACTTTCCTCTCTGCGCTCTATCTAAAGCTATTGGACCACTACTACCCTTTCTCTTGTGTGACTTCTCTTCCTCGGTCCAATCTATTTTCCCTTGTCCAGATTTTTTCAAAATCTTTTGTCTCCTGTAACGATCATCCACCTGCCCTATGAACTTCTTCTCGACTTCTGACACTTTGCATGTCAGGTTATTTCTACGGGCATGTGAAGTATCTAAGGTAATCCAAGGAATGAAGAACTTGGCCAATCTGTCTTCACTCTTCCAGTAATCCCATTTGTTCATCTGCTTATAATTTGGGACTTCTGGCAACACTGAATCATAATTAGAGAAATAGTATTCAAAACTATCTCTCTCATAAAATATACTAAGCAATAAGCTACATGTAATGCCATATGTCAGAGGGAGGTGATGGTATCTAATACCCTCGTCTACAGATGCCGGCAACTGCATGCAGATGTAGCAATCCTTAACCTCCATGGCATCCACGTATTCATATAAAAGTTTAGCATAAGCATTTGACCTAAAGTCTCCTTGGGACTCGTCTACATGTAACCTGCGGGCTTCTGCAGCCAATAACGCTTTCTCTTGAGTGTTTTCCCTTTTCTCACCAGCAACAATAGGTGTAAGCGTTACTACAGAACTCACATCAGTTACCTTTACCTCTTCTTCATGTCCCTTTACATAAGAAATGGTTACCACTAAAGCTATTAATATTATCACTCCTACTATTAGTGTACCTATTATACATTTAGCTCTGCGGTTCGGGGTGCCGGCCTCCATTTCGTCAGACTATATGGTTCTCTCTTATCTTAGCAAAAAGTTCTTTTCCTCTCGTTCCTTTACAGTCTCTTTTCAATCCTTTTGTCTTTAGAATCCACACAACTGGAGGCTGACAACCTTCTTCGCAAAAGTCCTTTAACAGTTCAAAAAGACAACCCTAGCCCTTCTCCATCAACTCAAGGGAAGTTCCCTAAAATTCTCTGCTTCCTGGGCGCTAGGTAATCTTCTTTTTCTGCTTGTTTTATTTACAAAGTCCTTTAACAGTCTACTATCAGATTTGTGGTTGCAGCTTCAATAGCATAGTTCAGTATTTCCAAACGAAGATTGTGCTCTTCATGTGCTGTTATCGTTGTACCAAAGTCGGGGAATTGCAATTCTGTAAGAAACATATGTTTTAACTTGCTGAGGCGGGGAGGTCTGGGGAGCATGAATGTTAGTGACCCTTCTTGTTCGACACCGGGTACCAACAGTCGTATTTCCACGGTGATAATGGGCTCAGAACTGGACACCACCACCGCTCGGATCCTCCCTGTCTCCGGTTTCACAGACATTTGTCGCCAGATATGTCCACTCAGGTGTGGAGTATCTTCTGTTAGGCACACGCACTCTTCTTGACCTTCTTCGGTCGGGTGCTTCAGCGCCCTGAGCACCTTCTTCGGGGTCTGAGTCTTCTGATATCGGAGGAAGGGTTGCTTCTGGAGTTGACCTCAGGCTAGAGCTCCTTCTTTGCGGCCAATTAGCTTCTCCACGTGCCCTTCTACTCCTTCTCCTTCTGGTCTGTTCTCGCTCTCTTTCAGACCTGTCAGGGTCAGACTCGTACTCCCAGCTACTTTCTCCTTCTGTAGCGTCGTCTGTTTCGCTGTTGTACTGACCGTCCTCAGCTTGGTCAGACTCGTTCCCTGCTTCCGCTGGCACCTCTACAGCTTGGCTAGCCCCCTCTATGGCTTCTTGGTCCTCAGCTGGACGTCTATCCGAGAGAGGAGCTGTTTCCAGAGGTGCTGGAACCCTTTTCGTATGTGACGCGTGGATCCAATTGGGCAGGCCTCCCACCTTTACAGCTGTGTTTGTGATCAGGATGACCTGGAAGGGCCCACGCCAACGAATATCCAAGCAGCTTCTTCTCACATGTTTCTTCACCAGGACCCAGTCCCCAGGATACAGGTCATGGCAAGGGCCCTGGCACGCTGGAACCTCGGCAGCCTGTACCTGAAGAGACACAGAACGCATTGCGTCAGACAGCCCCTTACAATAGTCCAGGATCATATCATCTGTGATATTTAACAGTGCAGTAGCTGGAATAGATGGCAGCCTCATTGCTCTCCCCATTAACACCTCATGTGGTGACAACCCTGTTCTTCTGTCTGGGGTACTACGAAGGCTCATGAGGACTAATGGCAGGGCATCAGGCCAACTCAGGGTCGTTGAGGAACAAACTTTTGCTATCCTGCACTTGATCGTTCCATTGATCTGTTCCACAATTCCTGAGGCTTCTGGTCGGTAACTGCAATGCAGCTTTTGGTCAATATTTAGAGCTACACAGATCATCTTCACAAGCTCGCTGTTAAAATGTGTTCCCCTATCTGATTCCAAAAAGGCCGGCACCCCGAAGCGAGGAATGAGTTCTCTAAGCAGTAACTTGGCCACTGTGAGGGTGTCGCACCTACGTGTAGGGTATGCCTCAACCCATCTGGAGAACACACAAACAACCACCAGGACATAGCGGAGGCGGTTGCACCTTGGCATTTCAATGAAATCTATCTGCATTCGATTGAATGGACCTCCAGACCTTCCTATGTGACTTAGTGCAACTGGTGTTCTTTTCCCTACGTTCAGCTGCTGGCAGGTCACACAACGCTGGCACACTGCTTCTGCTGCTATTCTAAACTTAGGATTGTACCAAGTCTGTCTAAACACTCTCAGCATAGCATCTCTCCCTAAGTGTACGGGACCATGTATGAGTCTAGCCATTGGACTCACCATCTCATTGGGCAACACTGCTCTGCCGTCTGCTGAGACCCAAAAATGGGTCTCACCCATTACACATCCTGCCTTTTCCCATGTTTCTTTTTCAGAATCAGGAGCATTTTCTTGCATGGTTGACAGTTCATCCCAAGTATCAACAGTTTCCAGTATCATGGCTAATTCAGTTCTTACATTTATTCCACCCACATCCACCTCTGTGAAAGAGTACCCTTGTTCCGCGCAATACCGCGCAACTTCATCTGCATATCTATTGCCTTTCGAAACAAAGTCCTCATTTCTGGTATGTGCGATGCACTTTACAACTGCGATACTTGCTGGGCATTGCAATGCCTCTAACAACAGGCGCACAAACTCTCCATTGCGAATGGGAGAGCCTGAAGAAGTCATGAACCCTCTTTGAGACCATAACTGCCCGTAATCATGAACTACCCCATAGCCATATTGGCTGTCGGTGTATATGGTGACTCGAATTTGATTGCCTGCTAAGCAAGCACGTGTCAGGGCAATAATCTCGGCTACCTGAGCGGAGTGTACTCCTTCCAGGCACCCAGCTTCCACAACTCCTTCAATTGTACAAACAGCATAAGCTGCTCTCAACTGCCCAACTTCGTCTCTTACACATGAGCCATCGACAAAGAAAACTTCGTCTGGGTCGGTCAGTGGCTCATCCACAATGTCAGGTCTGGGTTTGGTGCATAGTTCAGTCACATCGAGACAGTCATGGTCTGTATACTCATCATCATCCTCAATATCATTTGGAAGTGGCATCAAGGTAGCAGGGTTCAAAACAGAGCATCTCTTGAGGGTCACATTCTCTGCAGCAAGAATAACTTGCTCATAGCGCGTGAGCCTGCTGTTGGTCAGATGCTGTGTTTTGGTCCTGGTCATTAACAGTTCAACAGAATGTGGCACGCACACCTCTAACGGGTGCCCCATGACGATATTTTCACATCTCTCAATGCTGACACCCGTTGCAGCAACGGATTTGAGACATCCGGGCAACGCTGCGGCTACTGGGTCTAAAGTAGCCGAGAAATAAGCAACTGGTCTACGGGCATTCCCATGGATTTGGACCAACACAGACAACGCACAACCTTCTCTCTCACAACAGTACAGGAAAAATTGTTTATTGTAATCAGGCATTCCCAATGCCGGAGCACGACACAGGTCCTCTCTCAGCTGTAGGAACGCCATCAAACAGTCTTTGTCCCATGGTACCGGATCACTCACCTCTTTGTGCGTCAGTTTTTGCAAGGGCTTTGCTTTCAGTGAAAAGTTCACGATCCACTGTCGGCAATAACCCACCATCCCTAGAAACATCCTGACCTCTCTCTGTGTCTTAGGCGCATTCATTTTCATGATCGCCTCTATCCTGTCTGGTGACACTTTTCGTTTGCCTTTCTCAATTCTGTGTCCTAAGTACTGCACTTCTGTCAGGCAGTACTGCAATTTTCCCGGGGACACCTTGTGCCCATTGGCAGCTAGGTGATTTAACAAAGCAATGGAGTCTTCCCTGCAAGCTTCTTCTGTTTCTGACGCCACAAGGAGGTCGTCTATGTACTGGACCAGAACTGACTTCTGGGGCAGCACTAGACTTTCAAGATTTTTCTTCAGAAGCTGGTTAAAGATCGATGGGCTCTCTGTATACCCCTGAGGGATACGACACCATGTTAGGACGCGATTTTCCAGCTTAAATGCGAAAAGAAAATGGCTATCTTCGTCCAAAGGGATCGAAAAGAAAGCCTGACAAAGATCGATCACCGTGAACCACTCAGCTTGGAATGGAATCTGAAACAGTATCACTGATGGATTCGGTACCACTGGACAACACGAAACGACTATGTTATTAATCTTTCGAAGGTCCTGCACTATCCGAAATTTCCCATTTGGTTTCTGCAGACCCATAATCGGGGAGTTGCATGGACTACCCACGATTTCTTTCAGTATTCCCTGTTTAACCATGGACTCGATCACGGGTTTTATGCCTGCAATCGTTTCTGGAGTCAATTTGTATTGGGGTGTTCTTGGGAACTCAGCATGCGGTTTCACTATAATTTTCACTGGGTCCACCCCTTTGACCAATCCAATCTCTTCCCCAGTGAAATCCCATACTTCTGATGCCACTGTCTCTCTCAAGTCCCAGGGGAGCTCATCTACTGTCAAAGTAGGGTACAGCTCCACACATATTCTTGAGTTTGCAACTTTAAAGTCTGCATCATCATCATTGGTCAATACCTCCACTCCCTGAGGTGTACAGTATATAGTACAATTCAATTTACACAACAGGTCTCTTCCTAGCAGACACACAGGGCTTGAATCGCAAACCACAAACTGGTGCTCATCACTGTACTTCCCTATTTTCACCTGCACCGGTTCTGTCAATTGGCTGGTTATTCTCCTGTTTGCGACCCCTACCACCTGTATGGTCTCTCCAGACATGGGCAGGTCTGGAACCGCAGCAGATCTGATCGTGGATCTAGTGGCTCCTGTGTCCACTAGAAATGTCGTAGGGCACCCTGCTACTTCTGCTTCCACATAGGGTCCCCTCTGATCTACCTCCAAGGCTGCCCCGAGGGTGCAGTCTTCTCTTTCCACTCTCTGTCCGGTTAATGGGTCCACATAATAGCACTCTTCCCCTTCCAAAAACAGGGGCATTTGTCTATAGGTCTTACCCATACTCCCTACTCGAGGAGGTTGCGGGAACTGGGCTCGGGGAGGAGCCCCCCCCCCCTTTGAGCACCTTTCCTTGGTATGGCGTTACCCCTCTTGTAGGCGCGCTCTGTACCTCTTCCTCCTCTATCTCTTGCTCTCCTATCTCTACATTGTAAGGGCACTCGCGTTTCCAATGCCCCACCTCGTTGCACTGGTGGCACCTAGTCGTTTTCTTCAAGGCAGCTATGTCTATTCTGGGTCTAAAGGTGGAACTCTCCTCATTGCCCTTGTTCTGACTGTACTGCTTCTTTCCTCCTGTACCTGTTCCTTGCTGCTGTTGCTGTTGTCCCCCCTTCCCTGCTGCCTGCATCTGTACCACCATCAACTTTTCTTTTAGTTTCTTAGCCTTGGAATCTATCTCATCACAGCAGTACCTTGCATATCTCAGTATTTCATCTAGGGGTTTAGTTTGCCAACAAATCGAGTGTTGCTGAATCATTAAACTAATATCCGGTCTCAGTCCCAGGACGAACTTGGACACAAATTGCCCTATGTCTTTTGGATCCATTACATCCAAGCCGCTATACTGTTTAAACGCCTTCAGCAATCGCTCGTAATATTCGTGGACTGTCTCTTTGGGTTCCTGTCTCGTTCGGTCTATTCTGACCCAATCTATATCTTGCATTGGCACTTTTTCCTTCAGCCAAGTCATCACTCTCTCGAATTTTGCCATCACAATCTCGGACGGCCCATTAGTCTTAGCATCTCTCTCTGGCTCCGTTATGGGCCACTCAGCGCTAACCTTGCATGCCGTCCACAGATCTCCTGGTACTACAATGTCAAACAGCGTGTTCAGATCTATCCATAAGACCTTTGAGATTTTTACAAATCTCTCCACTTGCTTGTACCACTCCACAGGGTTCTCTCGTAACTTGGGGAAAGAGGTGGTAAAAGCAGCTAAATCTCCCCTACTCCAAGGGACATGTACATAGTTCCCGTTTGCAACTTCACGCAAAGGGTAAGCTTCTATTCCCTGCTGTCCTGGTGTCATACCAATCATGCTTCTCCTGCCGGTCCCTTTCTTGGACCACCTCTCTTCCCACTTATCTAGTGCCCTCCATGTCCTTATTCCAGCAATCAGTTCCCTTATGTGTGTTTTCAGCCCAATCGTTCTCCTCTCATCTAGGTCTCGATCTGAGTAATGTAGCCTGTGGTTACCCTGTAATGCTTTGGTTCTTGACAAGTCCACCATATATTTGCCTGCTAGTTCGACTAACTTCTCATGGACTGCTCTCGCCTTTCGTGTGATGTCCTTTGCCATATACAGTATTTCATCCTGCTCATACATTTCCATTCTTTCTAAAGGCAGGGTACCATCTACCATGTCATCCAGATCTGACCTTAAGCTGGAGACATCAAGTCTCTTGGCTTTTATCTCAGCTCGCAATATGTCTTTCGGAGGGGGCTCACTGGTCTCCCTACCATCCCAACTTCGAGCTCTGCGTTTGGGCTCAGGAGAGTTAATGGGTGGTCTCCCTCGCTCCCATCTCTCCAGGTCCCATGCTCGGCCATCCGATCTAGGAAGGTGATGGAACACGGGCCTGTTACCCCCACTCTCTCTCTGCCCACTCTCTTCTTCTTCTCTCCTCTCACCGCATAGCTCTCTGTTATTTTCCCTCTGGTCGCTACACTCCCTTTGCCTCGTATCGCTCAGTATCCGATACGATCCTTCCTGGTTCCCCATATTCCCTGGGCTGCGCTCATTTCCATCATCACAGGGACTATGGTGCGACCTCTCACAACTCCCATTCAGTTCTCTGGTGCCAGGTACACAGTGTGGACACTTAAAGCTGTTTCTGTACTCTTGCGCTCTCCTCTCTCCTTCACTGAGTATTGGGCGCGCCACCCCTTCACTCCCGGGGCCCCCGTTTTCCAGGTCTGTTCTACCTCCACTCCGGGCCCAATGGGTGACTCCCCTACTCCCTCTACAGTCCCACTCCGGGCTACTCTCTCCAGCCCCGCAGTGAGTCCGTGCTCTGCTGTCCTGACTTTCCCTTTCAGCTTCCGCAGCATTGATGCTCTTTTGAGCCTTCACTGCCTCATCCCACTGCTTCATGTATTCATTTAACTCTTGAAAGGATTTTCGTCCAGATCCCCTCAGATCCATTGGCCATCTAGGACCCCCAGGATCTCCTCCTGGGTCCCCTGCTGTGTGCATCGGGGTACTCCACTCTCTGGGTATCGGCATCTGACTTGGGGAATTAGTGGTATCGTTCCTCCTTGCCTCCTCTGCTCTTTCTCTGTCTTTCCGTTTCCGTTCTTCCCCTCTTGCTCTCTCTTGGTCATATATCGATATTATAGGACCTATGGTAACAGGTACCTGTAGTGCATCTGGTAATGGGTAGGATGTGGCGCTTTCCGTTTCCGGCGCTCTTTGTACCACAAACCTCCCGACTACCTGTTGCACCTGACCAGGCTGGGACAGCTCTTTCTTTGGCTCAGGATCCCACTCTGAACTGGGAAGCGGTCTATGCTCTCCTGCATTGCCCCCCTTTTCTCCTTCAGTATTCTCGACCTCTCCCCCTGCTCTATTATACGGGGGTGGCCTGTCTGTCAGTAATCTGTTTATCAGGCTGTCCTCTGTTTCGCTCTCATCATCTTCTTCTAGGGGGGTTTTATTTACGGGCGCCTCTAACACTGGGTACAGTTTATTTACTTCCATGTTATGCACTCTCCATCTTTTAGCATCCGCATCCCACCTGGCATCCTGTACTGCCCTTACCGATCGTTTCACCCTTTCTTGTCGTCTGTTCATATTCTTTTCATGCGCTGCCCTAAGCCATGCATCAAGAGCTTCAAACTGGGTTGGTCTAGGCAAGGGTCTCATTGAGGTCATGACTGATTTTAATCGATGTAACACCTCTAATCTGAACGTCCCGTACTTCGGGAACGTCAGTTCCTCATTTCCTTCAGTAATCTTACTCCACTCTGATATCCAAAGGATCGTATGCAGCCCAACATTCACTGCCATATAACGAGCTGGCGTACCCTCCGGCGGGGCTTCTTCCCCTTCATACGATCCTCGCTTCTCTTTTTTAAACAGCGCTTTCAACCATTTAAAACACTTCATAATTATGCGCACAAAATCCAGCCTCGCTACTCTGTTTACTTCCTGATGACAATCCGCCAATCCTGTCGCGGCTTTGCTAGCTTGGCCTATCACAGCGCGGTCTTTCTCCGGCCGGCCAATCACGTCGCGACCCTGTCTGACGTGTTCGCTGGCTGGCCTATCACAGCGCGGTCTTTCTCCGGTCAGCCAATCACTGCGCGACACCACCTGACGTCACTTTTCTCCGCTTCGCAGCAGCACCCCTCCTTTCTCAACTCGTCTCCCGGTTATGCATGCGTCCCATTCATACACCGAAAAATGACTACTTCCGACCAAGCGGTCACTTCTCTCGACTGTACGTCCACAGTCTATCTGTAATTGTCAACACAACTGACGAGATGTCTATCGTCTCTCTGATAGGTTGCTTACACACACAGTAACTTCCGACCAGCGTCCGTTACTCACGCACTCACTCTTACGTTCCCCCTATCTCGGTCTCTCGGGTGATCAATGGTACCTCATGACCCCCTTCACACTAGTTGACAATTACTCTGGGTGTCCGATACACCCGAACCACTTAAGCTCTCCTTGAACTTAAGATTTCCACCGGTTGCGCGCGCTCACAACCTGTTCCACAGTCACTCTACAGACATTCAACTCCGCCAGACATTACAACATAGATACAATACAAAACACCGCAATCTAACACGCATAACCCTTTATACTCACTCTCAACCGATACTGCTGCTTTTTCTGTCTCACGTCATCCGGATCTTCTCCAGCGGGCTGTTCTTCCGATCATCGATCTCTAGGGGCCTTGGGGTAAGCTAACCTGGCCTAGGTCACCGTCCTCAAGAAGGCAACCATCCTCTGCTACCAACTGAAAGGGCGAGATTTTGATCGATATCTTATCTCTATTGATCCAAACCTCGATCTGGTCGACTGAACCTTTGTTGCCTGTCTAGGAGGAAAACAGTACACCCATCTGCAAGTTAGTTCACCCAATAAAGGACTCTACTCCCAAAGACCACAGACAACTTCTAGCTTTCAAAAGTTTATTGTAAAGAAATGATAAGCTGCAAATACAGACATCTCAGAATGAGATTCACGAGATACACAGGTCCAATTACATACATGTGCTCTCGAAAAGCCCTCAGACGAGCAACAGAAATCACTAACACAAGTTCTAAGAATAATAAAGCTATCAGCATAGACGCATATCTCTCCTTCATTTAGGTTGGAGGAAAACACACACAGGTTAGGCGTCCCTACCCTGTTCTAGATGGTATCCCTACTTAACCAAATCCCAACCCAACAAAGGTGTCAGCAGTGAATGACCCCCAAGGGAAGTCACCCACTCTAAGTCTCTTGGTGAAAACCTAAAGTTCTCCAGTCATGACCCCTCTCTGCCTACCCATCCGCTCTCTAAAGGGTCCTCAGGTCTCTGCTCTAACTCCACCCAGGGGTGCTGTCCCTAATACAAAACAGTCAACAACATTTGAGACGCCCCTTGCGAAACGCCTCTCACGTGGTGTAGCTTCAGGCTTTTTCCATGATGCTTTGTATTGGGCCTCAGACGTTAGAGTTGACCTTGCTTCTCAGGCTCTTCTCCGGCCCGCTGATACCCCTTAAACATTCCAGAACCCTCCTCCATGTCTGGGCCGTCTACTGAACAGACCTCTATTCATTCCTTTATAATTGGATCCCCCCTTTCCTGTTGCAGACAGATATCTGCCGCCAAGAACCCAACTCTCGTAGACTTCTAAAAAGGCTTGCAACATTTCTCAGCCCAGACATGTACGTGTAAATCAAATGCTAAAACATTTCAGGCCTACAATATTTCTCATTATGATTATAGCATTCAACTTCTTCATTTAATTAAAGCATGTTAATACTCTTATTCTATTATTAAGTAAACATTTCTATAAATCATGGCCCATTAATGCAATGACCAAAAACCTTAATATAATCTGTGTCGTGAAAGGAACCACCTTCCCTTTCCCTCCAGCTCTGGCCCTGAGGCCTACCACGTTCTGCTTTTAACCATATACCATCTTATGTTTTAGCAGCTTCACGACATAGATTCAAAAATAATCACGTCTAATAAAGTCATATAATGTCACACATTTCTGTATTAGTTCCACTTCTACTTAAATCTCTACATTAGCTATACATTCAGAATATATTTGCAGATACTATTAGCACTCATGGCATTTCTCCTCATGATTTGTGCTTACTACAGGTAAGTGTGATGTACTCATACATTTAAATCAGTTTGCGCTCTCTCAATATGATAATAAGTATCCAGTAAGTCTATTGTTATCATGGAATGCCTGCTTTTACAAAACGTATCATTCCCTGAAATGTTTCCATTTGAATTTCTTATCTACAATCCATTTGTTCAGAATCTGTTGGTCTTTCACTGTTCTGAACTCACCTGACTCTGTTAAAAACATAAAATGATGTCAGTCTGACTCCTGTTTCCGGAGGATGGTTCTCGTACTTCATTGCATAATCCTGCACTTAAAGAAAATAATGAACCCAACGGTCTACTGCCCAGTAAAGGCATTTTTAAAGTGTTTTAGCAGAGTCTATGCCATTCCTTAAGTAACAAGTTCCTTCTTGCTGATAGTTGCTCAACTGGCAGAGTCTAACCACATTGAAGGATATATCGGGAAGAAATCCTGCTTCTTTCTAAACTAAAGTCTGATATTAATAAGTGCACAGTAAAGGAACCATACTTTCTGGCATTTTTAGCCAGATTCATGGCTCCATAATCTTTCTTCAAAGAGGAAGCAATCTTTTTCTCTATTGGGTACTTCTGTATAGTCTCCTCTGCGAAAGATATGTGCCCCACCAAGTTGGCATCAACTGAGTTAACATTCACCACCTCTAGTAATAACTCATACATTGTTTCTAGTGGGTACAGCTTTGCCTTGAATTGCAGCACAGAGGTCTTTGCCAGAGCCTTCTATTCTACATGCACAATATCTAAAACATGATGAAGAATAGGTGAATTCAAATGAGGAGTCTTTGGAAACTGATAAAGCACGATTTCAGCAGAAGTGGCAGGCTCCTCTGGCATTGTAAATTCATCATGAATCTAATATGAGACAACATTTCAAGCAGTATGTCTTTTCCAATATATTTTCCCCTCTATCTTTAGAAGAAAATTCAGTTGTATACTCAGTGTTACCAGCATGATACAAATCATTATTTCCATTCTGTGTCTGATATTTCGTTTGGTTTCTTGAGAAGTAGGGGAGAGTCTCAACGAATAGAGCACATTATAAAGCGTGCTGTGACAACACAGTGGTTCACAATGCGGTTGTTACAATGACCGCGTTGTTACTACGCGTGTCATTACATCGCAAATTAGTTCAATGACTTGCTCTAGGGGGCGCGCTGGACTTAGGAATAGTATTAATTACTATTCCTACTCCAGTTTTCCCAACAGCAGGGAAGGTGTTGGATTTAAAATCCAACACATTCCCTGGTGTTTCACGCCCCCCTAGAGCAAGTCATTGAAACGACTTGCAATGTAATGTCACGTGTAGTAACAACGCGGTTGTTGTAACGACTGTGTTGTAAAGTACCGCGTTGTGTGTGTTGCGTGGTAAACGTTGTTTACCGTCTCAACCCTATCTTCCTCACTATCTCCTCTTCTTTATTTATGTTTTTATTGCTGTATTTATTTATATTAAACTTTTTTGATTGAGCAGAAAAAATAAAAATAAATTCCTTACACCACAATGAATACACAATAAAAAAACATTATAAATAAAACTGATAAATAGGAAAGGGATCAAATAAAGTATAGTATAACAACAATACATTTTGATCATTATAAAACATTAGCAAGAGGTAATATCTCGTCCTCAATCAGTTTTACCCATCCCTACCTTTCAGCATACAATGATATTATAGTTCTGAGTATGCCCCAACCTATCCTCAAAAAGTAGGGTATTGTAATTACCTTTCGCAAATCAAAATTAAAACTATATTTTCTATATGCTGCCAGCTGACATCAAAATAATACTTATCTTCCTTTCCCCCATAGTCCAACATCAGAAATGTATTTTTTAAAGAATCTAATCATATTATTTGTGTGCTAGAGGCAATAAACATTGTGGTAAACCGATAAACATCATGGATCAATCCACAATGTGTTCCATAAATTTCCAAACTGTTGTGAACTTTTTGATTGCACCAACTCTTTTTGCATAGGCCTCTTCGAATTTACCTGTGTGCGTCATTTTTGTATGCCTGTCTATATATGTGTGAACTCTACTGTCCTCCAATTCAGCAGAATCAAGGATCACACCACCAATGAGGTATTTGAAATAATGGCTTGCTTGGCTTTAATATTTGGCGCAGTTACCTTTTGTTTTGACAAGCCAAATAGTTTTACAGCGGGCTCCAGGTCGACTTGGCTCTGTAAGCCTTTACCTAGGGCGCAAAATATTTTTTCCCAGGATGGAGCCAGCAGTGAACTTGTAAAGAAAGTATGAAGCCAATCTCCAACATCTGGTTGCTGGCACCTAAAACATCTTTCTTCCAATTCTGGGTACATTCATTTTAAGGCTTTAGGGGTGTAATACGCCATCCTTCGCGAGAGGAAAGACATACGCTTGATATTTGCAGCCCTTTAGGCTTTACTACCAATTTGCAGCATTGTGTTGTCACAGACATTTTTGCCAAGAAATTCTTTATTAGATGGTTTTTCCCTTGACTCTGCAGAAATCTAAACCAAATAACCACTGTTCAGCCTAGTTTTAAAAAGAACGGCTAATAGTGGTGAAGGACTGGCACGAGCAGTAAAACAATATTTTTTCACAAGTTGGATAATTTGTATGAATCCAAAAAAAGGGCTTACTACGATCCCCACACCTTGCTAGAATTTCCTGCCAGGTGAAACACCCTCCTCCCAAAATAGAATGGCCCAACTCTCTGAAACCATTTACATTCCAAAACCTTAATTGACTGGACTGATTTTTAGACCTAAAACTTTGCATTGTTTAAACCGAATCCTTGGACATGTTGGTAACATAAAAAGCATGAAGTTTAATACGCAGGACTTGTAATGTCTTATACCTTGTTCTTTTTGAGAGTTTGGCCGATTTTATGAAATCTGGAAGCTGTGATTCCGCTTCCTTTACCATTCTATTAATAAAAAAATCCTCTAACAATGGCCTTGAATCAGATATATGAACCAAGAAGTCGAGGAGGGAAGCTTCGTAGTATATACGTATCTGGGGCAATGCCAACCCGCTCTGATTTATTCCCAATTGTAAAACTGGATTTTTAACTCTGGGTGCTTTTTTATTCCAAACAAACTGAAGAAAAAGAACATCTAGCTCTATGAAATAAGCTGAATTCATTTTTATCAGAACATTCAGAAATAAAAACTAATTGAGGCAAAATTGACATTTTGATGAGGGCAACCTGGCCAATAAGAGTAAGAGGCAGAAGAGACCATTGATCAAGTAGATCCTTATTTTTTTTTAAGGTAACCTCATTATTCAGCCTATAAAGTTCTGCATAGGAATTACTTACATAAACTCCTAGATATCGAATAGGATTGATCGAAACCACTGGACAATGACCTGAGGTGTTGAAAATCAGGGTTTCTGTTTTATTATGATAAATTTTGTACCCACCAATGGATTGAAAAGGCTGAAACTCTGCCCAAATTGTACTTAGGTTTAACTCATCAGGCCTAAGATACAGGATTATATCATCAGCAAATAATTTGAGGTTGGCCATACCTTCCATTGAAGCTTTGATTCTTGGAATAGCCCTTTTCCTGACTGCCCATGGTTCGATGAAGAAGATAGAAAGAACGGGTGATAAAGAACAGCCCTGAGGAGTCCCCTGATTTATATCTATAGTTCCGAGCATGCTGCAAGTCTTAAAACATTCTAGCTGTGAGCCCTTGTATATATTATATAGCATATTGATGATTATATTGGGGAATCCAACCCTTTTAAGTGCAAAAAAAAGAGTATCCCAGTTAACAAGGTTGAATGTTTTTTCAGCATCGACCATCATTATAAAGGCGGGAATCTGATTAGTATTAAAAAAACACAATGGCATGTATTAGAAAAGTGGTATGAACCAACATTTGCCGTTCTGGTAAAAATCCAGCCTGGTCTTTATGAATTATTTTCTGGGTGACAAGCAAAATTCTGTTGACCCAAACTTTAATTAAAATGTTATAATCGGACTTTAGGAGACTGATAGGTCTATATGAATTGACATCACAGGGAGTCTTCCCTTTTTTAACAAAATAGATTCCTTAAATATTTGGGGAACCTCTTTACTGTTTTTCACTGCATAAAAAAGCTTCACTAAAAACAATATTAATTCTTTCCTGAAAGACTTTATAAAACTTAATTGGAAGCCAATCATTCCCACAGGCCTTTCCTGAAGGCATTGTAGCAATCACTTGATGAATTTTTAGTGCTGTGATATCGGCGACTAATTCCTCAGTCTGACCACTTGCCATTTCCGGTAAATTGATATCTGAGAAATTCTGTTGTATGGTTTCTTGTGGAACCATATATTTAGTGGCATAAAGTTGTTTATAGTGAGCAAGGAATATTTTTGCAACCTCCTCCTTATCAGTTGTCAACTCCCCTGACCTAGGTTGCTGTAATTCAGTGACTATAGCAGCGTTCTGCTTCACCCTAGATAACTAGGCCAAGAATTTTTCGACCATTTGGCTTTCTACATAGACTTGCCTGGTATGATTGAGAATTATTTATCTCTTTGAGTACAAAAAAATCCCTCAGATCTCTGAACTGGAGTGAATGTATAACACTGTTTTGCATTATGTCCATCAATTGTTCCTTTTGCAATTGTCACCCCGAGTGGGATGGGTATGTCTAGATGTGGGTCCCCTGCTCTCCATGCCACTGGCGTCAAGCTATCCTGACTGATGAGGGGTGAAACCCTGAAACCGGTCCTAGGATGCTTGTTTCCAGTCCAGGGAGGGACTGGCCTGGCAGTTCGGGCTGGGCTGGTCCCACTAGGTGCAGGGTCAATACTGATTTGCATATGGCTGGGTTCAAACTGGTATAGCATGGTGAGCAGAAAAACGACGGATTTAGGCCCTGATCTCTGTATTGGGGTGAATGTATGACATTTTCTGCATTCTGTCCATCAATTGTTCTTTTTGCATTTGTATCCCCAAGTGGGACGGGTATGCCCAGATGTGGCCCCGGGCTCTTCATACCACTGGAGTCAAGCATTCCTGGCTGATGAGGGGTGAAACCCCAAAACCGGTCCTCCGATGCTTGTTTCCAGTCCAGGGAGAACCTGGCCTGGCAGTTTGGGCTGGACTTTTCCCACTGGGCGCAGGGTCAAGAATGATTTGCATATGGCTGGGTCCAAACTAGAATGGCAAGCAAAAGAACAATGGATTTAGGCCCAGATCTCTGTACTGGGGTGAATGTATGACATTGTTCTGCATTCTGTCCATCAATTGTTCTTTTTGCATTTGTCACAAGGGATGGGACGGGTATGCCCAGACGTGGGTCCTGTGCTCTCCATGCCACTGGAGTCAAGCTATCCTGGCTGATGAGGGGTGAAACCCCGAAACCAGTCTTAGGATGCTTGTTTCCAGTCCAGGGGGGGGCCTGGCCTGGCAGTTCGATTGGGCTGAACTGTTCCCACTGGATGCAGGGTCAAGACTGATTTGCATATGGCTGGGTCCTAACTGGAATGGCATGGTGAGCAAAAAAAACAATGGATCTAGTTCCAGATCTCTGTACTGGGGTGAACGTATGACATTGTTCTGCATTCTGTCCATCAGTTGTTCTTTTTGCACTTGTTTATGGGTAGCCCGCTTCCGCTCCATAACGATTGGCTCGGATGAGGAATTTGCCCTTGATTGAGCTGCAGAATCAACTACAAGTTGTAGTTCCAAAATACGTGTCCTCCTCCTTTTAGATTGAACGGCTGTCAAAGCCCTCATTTGCCTGCAGGAAGCCCCATTAAAGGCACCCCGAACAGAAAGAGGGCAGCGGTGTCCTTATTAATCTGAAAAAAATATTTAATCCATATTTTTAATATTTAGCAGCCATTTCTTGTTGGAAAGAAGGAGACGATCCATCTGCCACCAGGATCTCTCCCGTTGCCTAGCATCTAGTTTTATCTTAACAGTGATGGCGGAGTGGTCAGAAAAAGAATGTGCCCATATTTGGGAGTCAAGACACTTAAGAGAATGAGAAATAAGAAAGTAGTCAATACGCAAAGCTGACTGGTATTGGTGGAAATAATAGGTATACTGTGAGATTTCCGAGTGAGCTCTGCGCCAAGGATCAATCAATTGATAATCATGAATTATAATATCCAATACCTTTTTTGTTATAGGCTTCAATTGTTTTTTTGTTTTATTCGAGTTATCCCTAGCCTACCACTCCTCTCATCAGGTCATTCATTAGTTTAGTAAATTTAGTGTCATCTACTGTCGGGCATATTAATTTATGAGATGACAAATGCCGCTCCCCAGCTGTGAACCATATCCACCTACTGAAAGGTTCCCTCTGGACTGTACCATGTCCCAGTCTAACCCTCATCCAATATAAATTGCGACATCCCTCACGGCCAGCCCAGCAGAAGCAAAATATGTCTTTACATAGTTTTTGGGAATATATAATTTCGGGAGATTGGACTTTAGGTGAGTCTGCTGAAGAAAACGTATTTGTGGTGCAAAAGAAGTAAGTCACCTAAATAAAGCCCGATATTTCTTACTAGTCTATATTCATTTGCATTGACCGAAATTTTACGTACTTCAACCCACATTTAACTTTTTTTTTTGTTACTGTTTTTTCTTTTCAATGATACTGTCCTATCTATGATTCTGCTCTTTTCTAATATCCCTGCCCCCAACTACCAACCCCACACAGATTCCCCATCCCTCGATGGAGGGAAATAGCCCACGATAGAGCCTGGGTGGACGCTCCTGCTGGGTGCCATGTTGGAGCACCCTGAGTGAGGAACCCACCCCCCAAAGAATTAGATAATAGTGAATCTCTCCGGCTATAATTAAGCTATTTCTCTTTTTTCTCCTCTCTCCCTCCCTCCCACCCTCCCTCCACTCTCTCCGGCCCTTCCTTCTTCTGTCACACTTTCCCAAAGTCCTGGGGTTGAGATAAATTGCAACATTAATTGAGCTTCTTAAAGATTTGTTAACATATGAAATTTGCCCTTTATTAAGACCCTAAGTTTAGGCTGTTGGGCTATTGCCGCCTGCACACTCTGGGCCTTAAATAAAGGAGTTTCACAAATTCCTTTCGACGCCATGCAGCTGCCTTGGACATATCAGAATAAATTTGGCAACATGGTACTTCGTTGGTAGAAAATGTGTTTCTTTGGATGGCTCTAGAGAGTATCCGTTCTTTGATAAGATAGTCGGCAAAATGAACCAAAATCCTCCTGGGCAAGTTTGAATTGGTAAATGGATGAGCCGGTACACTCTGGGCTCTTGTAATTTTCAAACCACCTTCGATTTCTGGTTGCACATGATTCTTAACAAATGTCTCAAACCATTTGAGCCCATTCACAGCCTTCTGGTACACCCACCAGCTGTAGTTTGGAGCGCTGCAAACGGTTTTCCAGTTCATTGATCTTATTTTCCAGCAACGATTTGTCTGTCCTCACTAGATCCATCTGCTGCTACAATGTCGCCATTCGATCCTCCAGCTGCCATATCCTAGACTCAGCCTCCTGCATCCTAGCCGAGAAGGGAGCGACTGCTTCCTGGACTTTCATCAAACAAAGCTGCAGGGAAGTGTTCTCAATTGCCTGAGATGATTTTAGATCTCATATTTCGTCCAGTATAAGATTTAACATCGGTTTTTAGTCCCATTGCTGAACCTGCTGAACGTCGGGTGCTAGGATAGGCAGCTGAGTCTGAGAGTTGCTATCCGTTGTAGCCTGCAGTTGTATCCTTCTTGCGTCCGCTGGAAAACGCTGAGACAACGGCTGCAGTTCCAGGATTCTTAGATCAGGAAGCTGATTCTTTGGATTGTTTTTGTGGCGGCCTGGGATTGCACTTGTGAGGTTGTGACCATCTTAGGATCCATTACCAAAAGCCGGGCTAAAAGCTGCAGAGCTACTATGGATCTGTTGGGGAGTACCTGGAGCTTGGAGAGCAGCCTGTTTTTGGGGAGAGACAATACCTCCCATATTTAGAGATTGAATATTCTGATCGACCATAAAAGTCTCTGGAAGCGTAGATGTAGTCGCTTTAGATTTTGAAAAAAGAGAATATTCCTTCAGGTTCCCTTGTATAGCATACATGGAAGGATCGGATCGTAGCTCGGATGATGAGATATCTTCATCTTCTAGTCCTCTTATGTATGCTGGCTTTGATGGTGGCATCTTATCCTCCCCGGGCACCCTGCTTTCGTTGGAGGATATGGATAGCTCATTTTGGACAGGGTCCTGCATAGTAGGCGGCAAGGCTATCTGACTAGCTCCAGCCGGCCGTCCCTGGCCCCCAAAATCTTCCTCTGAGCTTAAGGGACTATTTGCAGCTGCTGCCGGTCCACAAGGTGAGTTCAGGCTGCGTTCAACCCTTGCTGCAGCTGAAGCAGACTTCATTTGCTAAGTACTTGGAGGCCGATTATGATGGAGGATTTTCCGCATCCTCCGGGCCGGCGGAACCCACCGCCGGCCCGGAGGATGCGGAAAATCCTCTGCGGACCCACCAAAGACCCACCGCCACATTAGGATGGCTGGTGGGTCCTGGTTTCAGTCCGCAGCTTTTCCGCCGCGGTTGGCTTACAACCGTGGCGGAAAAGAACTAATATGGTGACGGTGTCTCTCAGACACCGTCAGCCATATTAGGATGCCCGAAAAGAAATGCTTTTCCACGGCGGATTTTCCGCCGTGGAAAAGCATACGGAGCATCACTGCGGGGGCCCGTTGAGGGCCCCCTGGATGAATGGGGTGTGGGGGGTGCACATGGGGGGTACCTATGGTACCCCCCTGCATTTGTATGCAGTAATCGGCAGGCACCACGCGGTGCCTGCCGCTTGCTGCATACAAATGCAATGTATGCATTTTTAACATTGCGGCGGGTGCAGCTTGAAGCTGCACCCGCCGCAATGTTAAAGATTGAGGATGTGACCGCCACCCTGGCGGTCACATCCTAATCTGCACGGAGGGACCGCCGCAGCCCCTGCGGACGGTCCCTCCTACTCTATGGTGGCCTCAAAACCAAATCAAGGGGCCGATTATGATGGCGGACGGACCTGAGTCCGTCCGCCATCATAATCGGCCCCTTGATTTGGTTTTGAGGCCGGCAGTATCCATATTCATTATATTTGAAAACTTGAGATGTTTTCCCATGGCAGAGAGTTCTTTAATCCTGTAGGTGGGATTCAATGGGATCAGAGAAGGAGAAGATACCCAGCGACACACTACCAGGTGACCTTTCTAATATATAGTGCCCCGGATGGCAATCCCTGGTGTGAAATCTGGTTCACACTCCCGACCGCCCAGGAAATCCTTACATTTGCCACGAACAGTAAAAACGTGAGTACAGAGGAACCGGGAACCAAGCAGCGGCAGGCCAGAGACCCAAAGTTGCAGTGCGTTGTGCAAAGGGGGGTGGAGCAGCTCACCTAGCGGCAGCGCATGTTCGTTGGTTTGCCTGCCGCCCTAGTTCCCCACTATCTCCACCCCACTGGAATCATATTTTCTTTAAAGTAGAAGAAGAAATTAAAGTGGAAGAGTTTTGAACATGATGCCATTTTAACTTGTGCTGCCACATGCTGATTGGAAATCCACGGAAATCCACTTACCTGTTCTCTTCCCGGTGTCCCGGTGTTCTTTCCTGCCCTGTGCCCTCGGTTACCCCTTCTTCCCGTCATTCCGGCCACTATCAACCCGTCTCCATTCCCTGGTCCCTTTCTCTCCCACTTTTTATGCAACACGTTTTCTTTTTTCCACAACACCTCCAACTGCGTCACATTCCCCAACGATTTTTTTTTCTGTTGTCTCATTCTCTCCCCTTTGTCCTTCTCTACTCCTACCTTTTCCAAACGCGCCTCTCCTCCTCACCACAGCTCCACCTCGGGTCCCCACCTCTCCTCTCTCCCCTGCCACCGCCACTTCACTCTTCCCGCCTTTGCACCCCTCCCACCTGCCCTCTCCACTCCCTGCCTAATTCATTAATGCTTCTCGGCAGGGGAAGGCGCAAGGCTGTCTGTCTGGATGGCACAGGGGGATTTCTCCAGTGAAATTAATTGGCCGCTAGGAGGCTGTTTACAATTAGCTACAAGACCAAGCCGGGGCTATTAAGTCTCACCGAGGAAATTACAACAGTAATTAATTTTCAATCCGCGATCGCTCGGCCAAGAAATCAACAATCAGCCACTTTCAACTGCAGTCTTTCAGAGGCCTGTTTGTATTCTCCACTCTCAAAATGATGAGTGTTTATAAATGATAATTCCAGGCCGGGGTACGACAAGCCCTGCACGCAAACTCTGCAGTCAATTTAGAATTCAAGTTTGAAGCTACTTAGAGGGAAGAGGCATTCCGCCACCCGAATAAAAATTCATTTCCCCTCAGATTTTCCTTGGCCAAAAGTAAGAAGATGTTGGGTATTTAAGTTTTGTCATTATAGTTTTTGCTTTATTTTGGCCCGTGGTTGCAGGTGGGGCCCTCTGGCACTCACTTTCGGGAACCTGGACTCATTTCTAATCATCAGACTTTGACCCATGTCAAGAGTGAGAATGACAGCAAAGGGTAAAAGGAGGACTGAGAAAAAGACGGAAAATAGTGACAAAGGGTGAAAGCAGAGATAAAAAAGAACCTGCAAAAGTTAGATAAAGCAGCAGGGGAGAGCATGGTGGTGGAAGAAAAGACATGACGTGAAATAAAGAATACACAGCGGCTACTCCGACATTCGACAGTGGCAGGCAGTTTTTCAGAAAAAAATAAACCTCAAAGCTTATTCTTTTACAATTAAACACTGGAACGGGTATTTCTGGCCTGGCTGTGACTTTATCATAAATGGGTGGGGCTTACACGCTGATGATGAGGGGCCCATTCCTGATTGCTTTGTTAAGAGGTTTTAGGACTCACCAATGAATCAAGGAAACCACACTTGTCTTAGGGCTGGAAGCAGACACTCTAAGGCTGTTGGTGAATCCGTGTTTACTGGCAACCAGGAAAGTGGTACAGTTGGTACTGTGGGCAGGTCACTATAAAAAGCTCTGAAGCTGGCTAGAAAAATGCACACATATTCACACAAGGTTAGACTTTGCCTGTCCAAACCTGCTAAAGCTCCAACACACAAGCTCACTGGAGTAAAACCAATTGTAGATTTTTGGGACACCTAGTATCATGATGGGTATTAGGTTAGTCAACATGTTCCTCTCGGATGCTAGATACAGTAACGCAGAAACCAACATATTGTAGCTTCTTGCTTTATTTTTGATGGATTTGCCTTTTTGTGCTTAACATGCATGATCCTGTTCCTATTCGCAAACTGTTAACTGACTAGTGTAATGCATTCTATTGTAATTGCATTTATATAACGCTTGCAACCCCTGACGAGGCATTGAAGCACTTTATGGCAAGCAGCATCCTATTCCAAAACTCAAGGTTAGTAGTTAATTTAGTGGGGTTTTTAGTTAGTGAGTTTAGATTTGTCTTCTGAGTAGAAACCCTGACATGTATTACTCTGATTTGTGGTGGAATCAGAGGGAGTTAGATGTCCTCACTAGTGGGGGTTGAGGGTTTGTTTGTGCAAGAGATTGGTGGGGTGAATGGATAGGATAGAGGAGGCTCCCCCTAGTGAGTTAGATGTGAGTGCTGAAAGTGGATAGGGGTGTTCGTGTGTATGATTGATTGTTGGTGTGAAAAGATAGGTAAAGACTGCTAGAAGATTGATAGATTGTAGAGAATTTGGAAAAGGGGGGTGGTGATGGACAGAGTTTCTGAATGATGCAGAATACTCTTACCAAGTCAATAGATCATGGTTTTAATCCATCACCGTTTTTTAGCTCACTGCACCATCCCAGCTCAGAACCTGGCCATATGCAAATTAGTCTGTTCCTGTCCCAGTGCATGATGGGAACAGGGCAAACCAAACTACCAAGCCAATTCTTATACTGGGAAGGAAACAAGCTTCCGGGGACCGGTTTCTGGCATCACAGCCTTCTTCGGCCCGGCTTGCTTGAATCCTGATGGTGCAATGAGCAAGGGACTCACGTCTGAGTATACCCTCCCACACATAGTGTGGATAAAACCGATTTTGGAAAAGGGGGGAGGTGATGGGCAGAGTTTCTGAATGATGCAGAATACTCTTACCAAGTCAATAGATCATGGTTTTAATCCATCACCGTTTTTTAGCTCACTGCACCATCCCAGCTCAGAACCTGGCCATAACCAAAATCGGTTTTATCCACACTATGTGTGGGAGGGTATACTCAGACGTGAGTCCCTTGCTCATTGCACCATCAGGATTCAAGCAAGCCGGGCCGAAGAAGGCTGTGATGCCAGAAACCGGTCCCCGGAAGCTTGTTTCCTTCCCAGTGTAAGAATTGGCTTGGTAGTTTGGTTTGCCCTGTTCCATCATGCACTGTGACAGGAACAGACTAATTTGCATATAGCCAGGTTCTGAGCTGGGATGGTGCAGTGAGCTAAAAAACGGTGATGGATTAAAACCATGATCTATTGACTTGGTAAGAGTATTCTGCATCATTCAGAAACTCTGTCCATCACCACCCCCCTTTTCCAAAATAGATTGTAGAGAAGCCATTACCAAATTGTGAGAATGGAGTGGTTTTGGGCTATTGGTCGAGACATGGGTAATTCCCACCAAGACATACGGAAAAGTTAGCCAGAGGGCATGCAATTTTGTGTAGTAGATGAATATGGAAATGTAATTTGGAATAACAGTAGAATATGGTGTGCAGAGATGCAGGGATGGAAGGTATTCAATGGTGATAAAAAAGTCATTTTTGTTTTCTTCAGGCAATATAGTGAGAAGAAGCTTGTTGGATTTGTACACAATTGTGAGCTGGTGATAGCTGAAAAAAGATAGGGGTATTTGAGAGTTTAATAGTACTTTTATTTCACATTTAATTATGCAGGAATTTGGCGAGAGGAAGATCTGTCAACAGGTATGATTGGTTGAGTTCTTGTATGGGATCTTTACCAGTTGGCCAGAGCTTCTGTTTGCGGACAGAATAGACTTCATTCTCATTGTGTGCCCTATTTTGTAGAAGATGGCTCATCAGGCTATTCATGATGGTAAGACTGGGAATAGTCAGATTTTTAACCATTCTCCTCAATTCCAAATCGTAGTCCGTGGCTCTTATTTTTGATGGGAACAAATTCCAAAATGTGGCCGCTTATTTGGAGGAAGTAGTGCTACTGACCGTGTTCCATTTGCAAGATTTCAATGATTATTTGTGGTGCAAGACTGGAAGTCAAATTCTTAGATTGGTAATAGTCATTGCTTTTCATCCAGAGGAATTCAGAAACCTTATCATGCTTTGCCTTGTGAGCGATACATAGTAGTTTGAAGGTCTTTCCACCAATAATCAGTGGAGAGCCCTCAAGGCAAAGGAAATGTGCATGCATATCTTTAGGTATAAAAGTAATTCTGCGGCTGAGTCCTGAATTCTCTGAAGTCATCTCGTAGTTGAGAAACACATCCAGCGATACAAACTATTTGTATAATCAACATTTGAGAGGATAAGTGATGTAATTGCTTCAACTGAGAGTCTTCATAGTGTAAATGACTGACTTGGTTAGTTTATCCTCGTGGGAATTAATTGAGTCCATGAAAATTCCAAGGTTTCATACTTCATTTGTAATTTTTGCCAGGGGTCCAATATTGTCTGACTAGCTGCGGCCCGTGCAGGTAAGAAAGAGCGGGGAGGGCGGCTGAGGGGGGATTTCGACAGATGATAGTGAGGGGAAATTAAACAAATAACTAATTTCATCTCGTCATTGTCTCTCGAAATCCCTCCTCATCCGGCCCTACCGCCCTACGCTCTTACCTGCACGGGCCGCATCTGCGTCTGACCAGAGTGTTTCCCAATTCCCACAAGAAAGCATTTTGTTTTCCGATGCATTTAGTTCAAGATAGTCCTATGGCGTCCATTGTTCTACAGCTTTGAGTACGTTTTTGAATTTTGTACGTTTTTGGGTTTTACCATTTGTGAGTTTTCTGCATAATTATACAGGGAACAGTAAAGTCTTTCTTGTAGTGGGAAGCCTACAATCATTGACAATTGCTTCATCATTTTTCTATATCCCAAGTTATCCTATGACAGGGCTTGTCTTTAAGTTCAGGAAATGCTTCAGTTTCCCCTAGAATGTGTAATGTGCAGGAGTTTGGCACTCATAGGTTCAGTTTTTTTACACTAAAAATAACAGGAAAACTGCGCCTAATGGTAAGTAAATTTAATCCAGGCAACATAATGGTTCCCAGCGCTAGTCTCTAGTCCAGAGTTTGTATATTAAGCGCTTACAAATATTTCAATAAAATGTTTATAGTAGGAGGCTGCAGATCTTCTAGTTCTAAAGCGTATATACTGAAGTGATTTGGCTTTTATGATCGATGATTGTGAAAGAAGCCCTGAAGGCACAGAGCGTTTGAACCATGAAATTTGAGTTGGCTCTTTTCTTGAAAGCTGTTGTTTATTAATAAGAAGCTGTGCAAAAGCTGTTTTGAATATCAAATAGTCATTCTTTTAGGGAATTATTAATGATGACAAATTATGAACAAACAGTCAAAGCTGTTTAGTTGAATGAGACTTTTGTGATGTTTTTTTATGTGATCTCTTTTGGTACAGTTATTTTACGTGAGTGTGATGAGCTTTTCGACATATCAACATGATCGAAGCTAGAACACTTGTCTATGAGAGCTGCGAAAAGAATCAAGCAATTGTAGGTGACTATAAGATTACCATTACAAAAATAGACCTTATGGGTCCAAGTATGATGTTTGAACAATTGTGATTGGTCGGTTGCCACCCAAGTGGGAACTAGCATTATCAGAGCTTTTAAAGCGGGAGGATATTATTTCTTTTGACCCTGTACTCTCAAGTCAGCCCATCATTTGTCTAGATGTGATCAATGTAGATTTCTTTAAGCCTGGTAATTAAGGTTTGATGGTAAACAGTGGTGAAAGATGCAGAAGATTCAGAAGGAGCAGTGCTGCCACACAGTTTTTTTTACCAACTGTGTTTTTTAAGTCATTTCAAATGGCGATTAGTGCAGAATTCAGTCCAAATTCCCAGGAGGAATCCTGTTTGGTGGCCTAAGAGTAAGTGGTGTTATTCTAGTACAGAGGTCTCCAACCTTTTCTGTAGTAAGAGCTAGTTATGTTCAATGAAACTCCTCCAGCGCGATTAATATTGAAGATGTAATAGTGACCACATGAGAAAAAATTACATTAGTGGCCACCATAGGCAAGTTTACCAGCTGTGATTACCTTACTGCATGAGGCATGGTTGCTAACAGTAATGTAAAAATGCTTTGTCAATGTGGAATCCCCCTACACGCGTAACACATAACAGCCATAGCGGCACTGCCCCTAACACCTAGTTAATAATGTTAGTAATAAGTCTTCCCAGCACCTTTTGATTTTTATCGCTCAAATATCAGCTTTAAATATATTTTGGAAATTCAACCATTTTTGCCGAAACATCAACTTGTGAGTTCTGAAAGCACACGCATTTTCATCTCGAAATTGTCGTTTTTCAATTTTGGGATGCATATATTAATTCAACCAATCAAATCCTTCTAATTTAATTCACTGGCTGCATACAGCAGAGCTACAAGATACCAGTAGCTCACAAGCTACTAGTTGGAGAACCCTGTTCTAGTAATTGAAATAGAATTAGAAATCTTACTGTTATTTCAATTAGTTACTCAAGTAAGGTTCCATTAGGGATTGATCTATAATTATTTGGGTCTTCTGGGTTCAGGTTGCCTTCTTGATTAAAGGTTATATGTATGTTTTTTAAATTCCCTTGGAAAGATTCATGTGGTAGAGAATTATTGGCTATATTAAATGTTGGTATGGCTGCCAATGTTGACAGCATCATTTTTTTGAATATTTATGGTGTGTATGATCCCAAAGTGAATCCAACTGGGCTGCTGGCTTTCCTAGGGTATATAAATGTGGCCATTGTTATTTCCTGCAAAGGCGATAGAGCTGCATGCATTTTTTCTAGACTTCATGTTTTAGGTGGCACCTCCAAGAGAGCTGTTTCTTTGTTTGTGACATATGAGTCTTAAGTGTATGGTTTGGATATGTAGTGCGTTGCCATTTTATTTCTGAAATCTTGAGCAAGAGGAATAGATATTTGACTGCTTTCAGAATTTTTGAACTCCATTAGTATATTCTGGGGTTCCTTGGCTGGGCATTTGGTGTTATAAATCTTGACTGAATAAAGTATTTTCTTTCCCTTTAGATTAATGATTCTTATAGTTATTGTGCCTTTGTATACACATTTCTTTAAGAGGTTCTTTGATGGATGCGATGTACATAAAGTGTTGAGATTTAATCTTTTATCTTTTTTTTTTAGCTTTCAATCCATCTACGGTGCTTTCTTTTTGTTTTTGACACTTCTTGATGTTTTTAGAGGCACTGTTTTGTCAAAGTGTGGGCCTCCAGTCATACAGTTTATTTACAGGGTCTTTAAGGGATCATATTGTGAGAAGAAGATGAAGTGAGGATCAGTCCAGCTAAGTGGAGAGTTTCCATGGATTATTATATTTCTTTGCTTGCAGAATACAGAGTCTAATGTGTGACTTGCTACCTGGATCAGCTTGAGGCCAATTTGGATTAAGTAGTGAGAGGTCAAGTCTGAGGTGATGCCATTTGGTTGAGGAATTTGAGGTTTGTCAAATCAGAGGTTTAAGTTGCCTAGAGATGTGTGAATGCTATTTAACTACCCATTGTTTTTTTCACAGGCAGGATAGGAGTGAATGATGTGGCACTTTCTCAAGTACAATATACAGAATGTCATTTTAAGAGTTTTCTAGCTCTGAATAATGGATAATCAACTTTGTGGTTAAATGAGAACAGTGAATACTACTACTACTATGTTCTGACACATGGACCCTATGTGTCACCTTATGTTGTTATGTTATGTGTATTTGTGAAGGGCACTATCACCCACAAGACTATCCTGGTGCTCAGCAGGTTTGCATGCCTCGTTCTGCCTTTTGGTAGGTTGATCACTTGATAAGTCAGCTCGTCGGTTTCTTGTGGAATTCAGGGAGAGAGAAGGAAGCTCCGATGTGGAGTTGGAGGCTTTTTCACACTTTAAGAGAGATGTAAAAGAACGCCTGTCCTCCTGATCTGGTTCTGCATATGCGTGGGCTGTGTGAGAGTAGGAGTCCTGCAGAGCGTTGGCATCTGGGTGGTTGATGGAAGATGCGATTGATCAGGTGGGTGGGGCTCAAGTTATGTAATGCTTTGAATGTGTGTGTGACGAGTTTGAAATGAACATGCTTGTGTATCGTGAGCCAGTGGAGATCCTTGAGCTGTGGTGTGATGTGGTTTCTATGTAGGAGATTGAGGATGAGTTGGGCTGCCGGGTTCTAGATGGTTTGCAGACTATTAGGGTTTTGCTTGGTAATTGTTGCCAATAGGGTTTTCCTGTACTCTAACTTGCTGGTGACTAGGGCGTGTTATAGTTATTTTTGTGTTGCTTGCCCATTTGAAGATTTTCTTCAGCATCTTCAAGGAGTGGAAGCAGGATGCAGTGACGCTGTTGACTTGTGCGGTCATGTCCAGTTTGCTGTTGATAAACCCTGCCTAGGTTCTTGCCGTTGGTGCTGGGTGTGAGTCCAAGTCCGTCCAGACACCTGTTAGAGTCCCATTGTGAGGTGTTCTTTTGAAGATCACTAATTCAGTTTTGTCAGTGTTGAGCTTGAAACAGTTGGTTTCACCCAGTTAGCAACTTCAGTCATGCAGGTGGTGAATTTGTGTGTTGTGTTGGGGGTCTTGTCTTTTCTGAGAGGGAGATTATGAGTTGCGTGTCATTTGTATAGAAGAGGATGGTGATACTGTGTGCACAAATGATGTTGACCAGAGGGATCATGTATGTGTAGAAGAGGGAGGGCCTGAGCGATGAATCTTGATGCACTCTGCAGATGAGTTTGCAGGCTATCGAGGAGTAAGATGGTAGGCTGACAGCATGTATTCTATCCATTATGAGCAAAGCATATTCTGAAGGGGACTTGCCCGAGGTCTTCGGAGATGTCCCATAGCGGAATTGTGTGTGGAGGTACTGGAGAGCTGGGAACACCCAAACAAGGACTCTGGACCTGAATGAAATGATTTGGAGGGCGGAGATAGAGATGGCGAGGGGACAGTCTCAGGTTGGGGTGGAGATGGGTACAACTTAGCACAGGTCCAGGACCAGGCACGGGCAGAAAGGTTTCCACACACTGTACATGCCAATTTATCTGCTATTAGCAGGCTCCAGCTGCGATGTGTAGTGCAATATAATTTGTGCCATCACCCCCCTAAACAAGTGTGGAATGAAAGCTCCTTGTTTTCTGGGTACAACTCACTCTTGCAGCCTGTTTGGACCAGATTCTTACTCCCCCGATGTTTAACACTGAATTACCCAGGCTACAGCCCCCAGAGACTTTTTGTTTGTTACTGTTAGTATACACCTGTTTATTAATGAGTGCATAATAGTTACCTGATCCTCTTCTGTATTTGGTAAAAAAATAAAGTCCCTCACCTTTAGACTGTAGACCTGAATTATTAGGGGCCACGGACTTCAAATCAAATCAAGCTTTATTCAATCATATGCATATAATCATAAAAGCAGACATCAAATTCTAAAAAAAATAATAAATCACAGTATAAAAATACAGGTCAATAAAGAATGATAGAACAATACATTTTAAAATAATTATACAAAGTAGTTTAAAAGGAAAAAAAAACCGTCAGGGTTCAAAAGACATACTTTTCCTCAGCCACACAGCTTTCTTCAGAAAGCTAGAAAACCTCCAAGCAACAAGTTCATTCTCTAAGTATTGCAATCGCACGAGGGCTGGACGGCATTGCCTTAGGCCAAAGAAACTTAAAATGGGAAGTATCCACAATTTCCACAGTTCATTAAAGAACTTACAAAAGAAAAGTAAATGAATGGTAGACTGTTTTGATGTAAAGTCACACATACACCGAGGGAGTTCTCTTGACCAGTCATTCATTAACGGTACAGACACGATTCTATGGACTATTCCTAGTCGAAATCTCGTTAATAACATTCTATTATGGCCTTTGGGAACAAAATTTAGATACGGGTCCATGGCAAAGGTTGCAAGTCTTAACTGATGGTAAATGACTGTGGGTTTGGGGACTTCAACCGCTAATATAGCAGATCCCAATATATTCAAACAGTCTTTCTTCAGAGATTTCCTTGATATTTGGGTCATTGTATTCGGGTTTAAATAAACTGCCAGCGGCTGGCCTACCTTAGACCATACAACGGCTGTAAGCGTATAGGGGCGTGAATGGTAGGCTGGCATGAACAACATGGATTAAACATGGCCCCATGGCTGTTGACTATATATACGCACAATATACTGAATCAGCTATTGAAATGTAGAAGCAATCTGGGTATACTATACTATTTTAAAAATGCCAATAAAAACGTTTAAAAAAAATATTTCTATCCATGAAAAAGGAGCAGATCCAAGAGAGGGTGGGTCCTCGAAGGCCAACCTTGTGCAGGTGCCTGATAAGGACTGGGTGTCAAATACTGCAGAGAGGTCCAGTATAACGAGGGAGGGTTGCTCTGTCTTTTTTGTCAAGGATCATGCGGATCTCGTCTGTGGCAACGATGAGTGCTGTTTCTGTACTGTGATTGGGCCAGAATTTGGACTGCACGTTGAGCTAGTGGTTGCTGAGGCAGTCATTGAGGTGTTGGTTGAATAGTTTCACTAAGACCTTTGCTGCGTATGATAAGAGGGAGTTGGGTCTGTAGTTGGAAAGTGTGGCTGGGTCAGTAAATAGTTTCTTGAGTAGGGGCATTCTGATGTTTCCCAGTGTCTGGGAATGTGACTGAATACATTGAGAATGGGTGTTTGTGGTTCGCTGATCAATAGGCGTCTTTTGGTGAAGACATTGTGGGGCAAGGGTCAGATGGGCCCACCGAGTTGATGGACTTCATGGTACCAGTGAATTTGACAGTGTGATTGCGAGTCACAAGGTCAGGGTTCGTCCTTTGGCCATAAGGCGAAGTTGAATTGTGATTGTGGGGGAGCCCAGTTGAGAGTCAAAGTTGGAAGCAATTTTGTTACATAAGACTTCTGAGAGCTTGCTGCAAAGGTCTTGTGAGGGGGTGATGTTACGGGAAGTGGTATTGGGCACAGTGAAATCTTTGATGATCAGGTAGATTTCCTTGCTGTTTTTACTTTTGGCGTCAATTGGACCTGCAGGAGCCGTGCGCTTGGTGTTCCATATCTGCTGGTGGTAGCATCTTCGTTCGGATTTGAAGGTGTCTTTATAAGTGGTGTTCTCCATTTGCACTCCAGTTTCTTCCAATGGTGTTTCCTCAGCCTGAGTTCCTCTTTGTAC
The DNA here is from genome assembly GCF_964261635.1 of Lissotriton helveticus. Classification (NCBI taxonomy): domain Eukaryota; kingdom Metazoa; phylum Chordata; class Amphibia; order Caudata; family Salamandridae; genus Lissotriton; species Lissotriton helveticus. The sequence continues at coordinate 833,259,032 of NC_136070.1, forward strand.
CAACTGGCTTGTCCTCAGGCTCTGGCCGTTGGGTTGCAGTTGAGGTGAGCAATGGTGTTGGCACATGCGGTGATCCAGCCGTTGAGGTTCTTCACAGCTTTCAGCAAGTTGCTGGAGTGCTCAGGCTTGTTTGCAGAGTGGGCAGAACCTTACTCCTCTTCTGTGATGCTCTATCAGCAGCAGTGGGCAGTTCCGGTGGCAGTATGTCTGTGGTGGTGAGGAATGGGTATGTTGAAACTGATGAAACCGTGGTATGTCGAGGTCATAGTGGCTAGCTTTTTGTCTGTGATGTTGCTGATTGAGGAGAAAATCAGGTCCAATCAGTAACGGCTGTTTCCAATATGCAGTTGCGGGGTGTAAGGCAGCAGCGGTGGTGGCAGGGGGGGAGGGTTGAATAAAAAAAAACACATCAAAAACACAACTGATCCTCCAGCCACCTCGTGTTCCCTCCGGTGCTCCTCTGTTCTCCTGCTGCTCCCAGCAGTCATAGGGACAGACTCCCCATCCAATCCATACTATAAGAGCAGTGCCAGGATTGGCATGAGCAGGCTGGTTTGACACTCCCCTCAGACACTGGTAGTCTGTGCTGTTTCTCCTCCCGGCTGTAGAATAGAGTAGAGAAAGAGAAACCTAAATACGCATGTCTGTGTGGCCGGCCTAAGACGGCCGGCCAATTCAACAGAGTGGTTTCCCACTGCCCATGTAGGTGACTACATCTCTTCATGACTTCATCTCCCATTAGACAAACCAGAAGTAAATTTAGATCTGAATGTCAGAGACCTTCCTTTCCTTCTAATATTACTTCCACTCCATCTATTGACCGGTCTTCACTCACATTCTTTTCTAAATTTGGCAAAGACCCACGCAAGGGCGTTGACAAGGCATGGTAAACATACCAGGACAAATGGCTGGATGTCATGGGCCCACTTGGTTGCATTTTTAATATGGCGGAGGCTGCTAGATTGGATAATACAGATATTTAACCTCATGTTCTCTCAATGTGGATCAAAAGAGCTTTTTGCTTCCTTGGCAAAGCCCATTCTGCAATCACTCATGAACGGAGAAAAGGCCTTCTTTTGAAGCTCGACCCCAAATTTGCTAACCTAGTTATGCTGGATCCAGGCATTAAGGCTGACTGTCTCATCTTTGGGGATTCCTTTATCAAGGACCTAGGCAAATATGTGAATGCCTTTTCTTCACTTGGCAAATCTTTAAAAAAGGTGTTCTCTCAATGTGTTTTTGCATGAGCTGGTAAAGGCAGGAGCCGCTTAATGGACCGGTCTCATCGTAATCAGGAATCCAGAGGCTCTTTTATTTCAAACAACTTCAATCAGGACTACAAACCACAGTTCTGATCGCAAAGAGGCAGAGGTTACCGGGGCCGCGGACATAAGAACTTTCGTAATTACACTCAACAAGGCCACCCTCCTTTGGTGTGCCGTCTGTAGTTTTATCTTCCAAAATGTCAAACAATAACTGCAGATCCTTGGGTTCTCAACACAAGTCAAGGCTATCTTATAGAGGTTTATGCTCCATCCTCCAAAATGGTTTTTCCTCCTCCTCCTCCAAGGTTTTCATGAGACATGACCAATTTCATCTCCCTAGAAATTCAATCCATATTACAAAAACAGGTGATTCAGGTCTCTCTTCCAGATTCCTTAGAGATTCTCAATACCCTGTTACTGGTGCAGAAAAAGAAGATGCATACGGTTATCAACCCTAGGGTTTTTAAATCAGTTTGTTGTTTATTGACATTACAAAATGGAGACTATAATTCATCTCAGAGACTTTTATGTCAGCATGACTGGATAGTAAGACTAGATTTACAAGATGTTTATTTCGCAATTCCCATTCATCAGTCAGAAAATGTCTTCAGTTCCAGTGGCAGGGACTAACATACCAATTTTCCTGTCTCCCCTTCGGTCTCTCTTCTGCACCATGGTGGTGAACAAAAGTAATGACACCGGTAGTAGCTTATCTCAGGTCTCTACGCATCAGACTCATAATTTATCTAGGCGACGTTTTACTCATGAGTCAAGACATTCAGCTACTTCACGCACAGTTGCATATCACCTGTTCTCTCCTGTCAGATCTGGGTTTCCTTTTAAACACAGAAAAATCAGTTCTCATTCCTTCTCAAAAGATCAGATTCCTAGGTTTTCTCATAAATTCGTCAACTGCCACCGACCTTACATCTTCTTCTCTCAAAGGTAAAAGCGATTAAATCAGTGATCCTTCATACTCTTCTCAGTTCCCAAATATCTCTCTGACCCCTGCGATGTGTAGAGAGTCTTCTTTCCTCTTCCATCCTGGCGATTTTTTCAGGTCCCTCCACTGCCGTGCCCTTCAATGCCTCAAGATTTGCCATCTTTGCAAAGGGCTAGCTTAATCAGGTTTGGTCAATGTTGATTTAGAGCAGAGGTCTTTAAATGTTTTGATGCCAAGACCCCCTAGTCAAACTTTTTTAGGCGTAAGGACCCCCTTCTGACATAAATTTCTAGAACCTGGTTTAATCCTCATCATCGACAACTATCAACAACCATAAACGACCCAAATTCCCGCAGCAAATGATTTTTTTATGGTGGGGAATAATATTAAATAGTGTTTAGCAAACCATAGGTCAGTGAGCGAGGGGGTGTAGTTAAAACAAAGGGCCTCATTTATGAGGAATTGGCGTAGGGCAGCACCGCAAGTCTTCTTGCTGTGCTGTCCTATACCAATGTGAAAGGGCAGGAATGCACAGTATTTATGCAATACCGTGCATTCCTGTCCTTTTCCTTTGCGTTGGCGCACAAATTACTGCCTAGCACAAACATAGGCAGGATTGTTTTTATACAGAGAGGGGCACCTTCTTTCACAAAAACAATCCAGAGAGGCATTTTTCTCTTTCTATGTGAGCTGCAGAGTACAGCACACATGGAAAGAGGAAAACACGAGGAGCAATTAAAACACTTGTCCACGTTATGCCTCCACTGGGGAGATGCCCGTTTTTGGAGCTGCCTCAGGTTTACATGATTTTGTAAATATGGGGCAGCATCAAAATCCATGGGTGTTACATGGGAACTCCACGCAAAGCCTATGGAACACCCCCTTGACGCAAAGTAAGTCAATGCAGTGACTTGCACTGCTATGTCTTACTCCATATCTATGAGGCCGTGCAAAGCCATACAGGGCGACTTTGCAACGCCTCATAGGTATAGTTGAGACACTTGCGCCACTGGAGCATCAAAAAAAGTGATGATCTGGTGATGCAAGCATCTCATAAATAAACACTAAAATATTTTGTACGTTTTTTAGGTCTTTCACCATCAGGTATCTACATATAAAATAATGGGCAGGTAAACGAGAAATAAATAAAAAAAAGTTGTTAGTGGGAAATGCACTGTAGTACATTATGAATCATCTACTAGTTAATGCACTGCAGAGGTCTGTGTGTAACCAGAGAGACACAGAATTAAATCTTGAATGGTGCAGTGGAGAATAGTGACGTGTATTTTAAGTTATATGAGGTCACAGCCTGTAACAGAAAGCACTGTGAATATGTAAGTAATGTTTTTACACTTGCATTACACACAGTGTAAGATAGATTTTTACGATAAAATGGTGCTTCCAAAGTATAGATTTTAATAGTACCAGTGTATGTAATGCAATTTTTCTTTTACATAACTGTCCTTTCAACACCTCTTTAGGGGTATTAAGGGGCGGGGCTGCGTAAATGTAGTTAAAATTAAAAGCAAGCACTTCCCAGTCTAGTTGTTAACTCTTTGCACTTCCACTCAAAAAACTAAGGAAAACATTAGTATGGCGGGCGGACTTTGTTCGCCCGCCATACCAGTGGGAAATAGGACTGCCCGCTAAGGGTGCGGCGGTTCCGCACATCCCATTAGGATGCACCCGCCACAATGGCGGGCGCATCCTGCATTTTTAACATTGAGGCGGGTGGTGCTGAAAGCACCGCCCGCCGCAATGCCAAAAATGCATGTTGTGCTTTTCAATGCACAACGTGACAGGCCCAGCGCGGTGCCTACCACGTTGTACATTGAAATGCAGGGGGGTACCATAGGTACCTCCCATGTGCACCCACCACCCCCGGAGTCCCTGGGGGCATGCAAAGGGCCCCCCAAGCAGACTCTGCATGCCTTTCCGTGGCGGCATTTCCAAGGCCACATTCTAATATGGCTGGCGGTGTCTTTCAGACCCCTCAACCATATTGAACCCTTTCCCCCCCCCGGTCGACATGTCGACCGGGCAGAAAATCAGTGGACAGTCTTTCCATCCACCGCGGACCCCCCAGCCATTGGAATATGGCGGGTGGTCATTTCTGCAAGGATGGCGGCGGGGCGATCCGTCCGCCATCCTAATGGGGCCTTAAATCTGTGTCATCACAAATCTTGGAGGGATTTGTTCAATTAAAGCTAGAACGCTCCCAAGCATCCTTTACACTTGCAGATAAACTGATAGGCAGATTTGCATTTTATTCAGGCAAGCAGCTTATAACGATCTAAATTAGTCGTCCCAGGACGGCTGTCTTTTTCCAAACGGAGTGCAAAGTTTTGAATTTCAGGGACAAGTGAAGCTGGGGAATGCACAACCCCATTCCCAGACTCACTGGCCCCCCTGGGGTCGCACCACACAGATTGAAGGCTCCTGATCTAGAGTCACGTCTAGAACTAAAATGGAGGCACATGGTCCTTAGAAGAGTCCAAATTGCTCATCAATTTTTCAAAGATGCTGGCAGGCTCCTTTGCAATAACAAGCCTAGCAAAGGACAGAATCTAATGTTTCGTTTTTCTTCGCATGGACAATGTGTCTGTGGACAATTACATAGATCATTTGGGTGGCACCAAATCCAAACCTCTAACAGAGCTAACAAAAGGCTTTTGTGAATACTGCCTTCTCAACTAGATCTCTGTCCATGCAGAATATCTTCAAGACAGCCTCAAATCCATTGCAGACTGGCACTTTTGTCATCTTTGAGACTTCAGCGATTACAAACTTCATCCTTCAGTCTTCCAGTGTCTGTCCCAAAAATGGGGGCCTATTAGTGATAAACTTTTTGCCTCACTCTTCTGCATCGGCACTTGGTTATGGGCCGGCTTCCACGGATCCTTCCTGATGATTCGCTTTCATGAACCTTTGTCAGAAACTGTTTATGATTAATCTAACTTGTTCTATTGTATAAATCTGTCCTTTATTTTCTGGTCCTTTCTAGCTTCTCGCTCAAGAAAAGAGGGCTGTTTGCAGTCAAGCAGGATGTAATACAAAATACCTTTGTGGCTATTGGTTGGCGATCATTATGTTTGTTGTTCCCATTGGCTAACTGTGCTTAGCCTCATGGGATTTGTAGTTTTTATTGTTTTTCTTGACTGCTGCTATTAAATTAAAGCAAATTAAGATAGTATAATACTCGCCTCCGTGTTTTTAATAAAATTAAGGCTCTCCTTGGTAACTTACTAGGAAAATCTACATTATAGCATCTCTTTGTTTGATGTGTCCTATTGCCACTTTTTCTCCTTGCCAGGGGTTGGCAAAGGGTTTTGAGGGTGATGTGTAAAGAATCTCAAGATCTTTCAGGACTGGTAGCACTTGGTTGCCTTGTTTACACTGATGTATTGGCAATGATAAGTAGAAGTAACTTGCTTCAAATGGTTGAACCCCCTCAAGTAAGTCAAGAGCATTCAGGCATTCATTGCTCATCTCCTAATTTGACTTTCCATATAACAAATTTCACTACGAACTTCCACTAAGAATAAGAATAGTCAAGGATTAGGGTGGAGGCATTCATAGTTTTATCATCACCCATTTATAAAGATAGATGTTGAGACTTAAGCAAGTTGAGGATAGATATAGTTTCCCTGTCATTGGATGACTCATATTGGCGGCTTTACTCTTGTGTCTGTTTTATATTTGAGAACGTTTACATCACATACATTTATGGAAAATAAGTGTAAAAGTATGCATAAACATAACAACTTAATGCATGATTGCTTTTAAAAGAGTTTTGATACTAAATGGGACATTAACCATTTGTTTCATGACATACAAACATAAAAATGAATACATTGATTACATTACATAACTTGGCTCTGACATATCTTCCTATAGGTTTGCATACTGTTTCAAAAATCTCCATAATATTCCTAGAGCACTGCATGACAACTGATCGCCTTAAAACTTCCTACTCTTGATTCTCTTTTTTGTTTCAAATCATCTCTCCTTCCTTTCCATCCTCTGCATGCATCGTCTCTCTTAGCACAGCCTACACTAAATAACATGCATGTTTGCCTTAACCCTTACTATTGTATCTCTGCAAATTTGCCGCAACTTATTTCAAAGATCACAACTTCTTCTTTAAAAGTAATTCGCTCATTTATTAATAATGCCAACCAATGCATGAAATTTCCACACCCCCCTCGCCCACTGAAGATCACACCTAACTCCCACTAATGTAATCTACCACATATAAACTGGGGTAAAGGCATGGAATGGTTCCTGTAGAGCTCAAACTAATCCAAGTAACCAATAATAACCACTAAAATATAACTAGGCCGGTCAGGGTAGATAGTGCTATATAATGCAATACCAATGCATTATATAACCCACACCAAAACTAATACCATAACACTAAGCAGCCAGCCAGTCGATTGTAGTTCATACAGGCTGCCTAATTATTCCCATTTAATGCCTGCCACTCTTACACTCCCAGAAGGCAAAACTGCTAAGGGTCATATGGTCAAATCGATCACCGAGTACTGGACCAGTACACATCAATAAACCACCCATCACAAATTGAATAGGCATAGAATAACTGAAGAGATCTGCCCTATGCCCCTGGCCAATGTAGGCCTCTGCACTGCAGGTCCCGACTAGCAGCATACTACGGCCACTTCTTTGCATCTCACAAAGGCAATCAGATTTGGGATGATATTAACAAAGTCCATCCCAGCTGATCTCTCCACCACTTCCCCCTTTGACCGATACCTACTCTGGGAAATATACTTTAAACACAACAGGTTTGAATGGACAACCCGGTGCAGTAACCAGCTAAGTGGAATAGGAACATAAGAAATGCCACCAGTTTACTGAAAACCATATACAGGGCACCTATCTCTCACTCTTCTTCATCCATCACACTGCTAAGTGCTGCATCCCAAAACAAGATAACCGTACCTCGGTGGTCATCATGCACAACATGGAAACAATTCACACATAGGATCAAAACAAACACAACATTTTCAACCACACAACCTAGACTGTGTGGTGGGCTACTCTTACAGGCAAACACTTCAACACCTCATATAAGGGGAGTAAGCGCTATCTAAATGTTGCAATACAATACAGTACAAATTGGTGTGTGACGGCATTGCACTCAGCTCATCCACTTGTGGTATATGGGCAAATACTGCAGCAGAGAATGTTGCTACAGCATGGGATTGGATGTGACATATACAGATTGTAGCTACATTTCTTGAAGACTATATTTTTTCAAAATATTTGTATTAGCTTTAGTTTTGCAAAGCACATACAAAACAAACATTGGTGGGAGGAATCAGCATATCTTACAGATCAAGAGAACAACAAGGCTTAAATGTCATGTTCATCTTGTGTACTAGGACTCAACCTGTGATACCTACAAACATTACGCTCCTCATCTGGATGCAGGAGAAATTGAACAAAAAAGAGCTTGTTTTGGAATTACCAGCGTGGAACTTGTTGTCTAATTGACGCTTGTGCCTCTTACCCAGAACCATTCTACCCTTACAACTTAAAAACAAGACAAAACAAACAATAGTATCATAGTATCACAAGTCAAAGTTGGTCAGTGGTGCGGACGAGCCAACGTGGGCAGGGCAGAGACAGCTCCCCCCTGTTTCTCTGCTTAAGAGTTATGGTTGACCCTAGAGTTAGATATGAAAGAGACGGAGAGCCCTTAAACTGGGGCCGCAAGCGAAGAGGGGCAGACCTACAGATAAATACTTCCATAGGGGGCCCAAGTATAGTTGAAACCTGTTCTCTTGTCCTCCACTATATCTGTCATCCTTTCCATCGCCAGAGCTCGCCATAGCCGAGCATGCCATTGTGTTAGGGAGGGGGCCTCCATTTTCTTCCATGCTATAGCGATTGCCCTTTTGGCAGCCCCTAAGCACAACCATATCAGAGAGCGGTCCGTGTGTGTTTGTCGTTTCAGACTCGAGTCCCAGATCCCCAAGAGAGTGTGCTCTATTGTTGTGGGAATTGGATAGCCCAGCATTGTCTTAATTTGGGATAAGATTTCCTTCCAGAAAGGCTGGACGGAGGGGCAGTCCCACCATTAAAATCAGCCAGGAGACCACAACCTCTCTAACAACTATCGGAGGTGTTAGGTGTAGGAGAGTAGGATCTGCTTACTATGGTTACCCCCACATTTTGCTGTGTTTCACTGGTTTATCGACTTTAGTCTGACCGTGGCCCTGCTAATAGGACCACAGCTTAGCTGTTCTCTCTCTGAATTGGTTACCTGTACATTAGGTACACTCCAGATTGGTTGCTGGGTTGCCCTTGTGAGTCCCTAGTATATGGTACCTTAGGTACCAAGGGCATAGGTACCCCAGAGGCCTACCACGGGCTGAAGAGTGTATTGTGCCACCCCTGGGAAGCCTTCCAAAATGGCACCACAGGTCTGCACCTGCAGCCTGGGTAAGGTGGTGTAAGCACCCCTTACTTAGATATAGTATACCTATATCTACCTTTTAAAACAGACACATATAAACCTATAAGTCACTCCTATGGCAGGCCTTGACAATCCTGAAGGCAGAGTGCTTGGTTTTGTGTGAGAGGGTGCCCTAGCATGAGATGAGCTTCTCCGCAGCTTTCGGAATCCCTTCCTTATAGCTGTTCTGTGATATAGCCATACCATTTACTCTTAAGTGCACTATAATCCTCGCAGTTAATGCTAACTTTGGAATGGCTTTATCAAAACATGTCGTGTTTGGTGTCAAACACTTTGGAATTCTACCCCTCACCAGTTCTGGTGGTGGGGGTAGAATTCCATCCTTCTAGAGGGAGAAGACATGTACACACTTACTTTCCCGGTAATAGTTTAAAAGAGCCCCAGCATCACAAAATGGATGCTGCTGCCACAGACATGAGTCTGACCTCCTGCTGCTGAATGAAACTCTGGCAGGGGAGGCCTGGACAATAGGTTTCCTGTCCAGGGAGGTGCCAGCACCTCCCCAGACAGGCTTTAGTATATTAGGGCAGGGTGGGTTGCATTCAGTGAATGCTTTTCAGACAGTGCCTTGGGAACACAAGGTGTAAAAAGATCAGGCTACCAATCAGTATAAAAGATCCTTAAGTATTGCCCGGCGGTGTCGCCTCTTAAACCCACAAGATATTAACCAATGAAGAGGCAGGCGCTGGAGACTGGAAGGCAGGAAACAAGGGTTTATTCTCTCCGGAGGAGAACACATCAGTTCGGACAGCAAGTATCGTCACGAGGTGCTCTAACCGCATCTCTGAGGCCTGGCCTCTTATACACAAGTTTATGAATTTTATTGCAGGTAACACATTCTTGCAATGCTTTGAAGTATGAAAGGACATCCTCGGAATCTCCCCTTCAGGCCCGTTCCCACACACATTTACAGTTGAAGTCCCCACCCCGGTCACAATAGGTGATGATTATCGCGCAGCTGGACATTCCGCCGATTCACGGAATGTGTGGGGTTGATCGGATATCATAGGGTGGGGGCTTTGATCAATTCGAGGGCCCTTTAATGGGGGAAGCTTCCTACTGTACGGGGGGGCAATAAACAGTATCCGCAGGTGGCGGCCTGGGAACGAGGAAGACAAACGGGCGCGCAGGAAAGGGGGTTTGTATCAAAGGGCCTGGGACCATGAAAGGAGTGAAGGGAGGTGTCGCGCTGGGAACAGGATGGGATTCCGGGACAGAGCTGCGCTGAAGAGGGATTTACGACTCAAGGCATGTGAGAGCGGGGGGGGGGGTGATGCCGGCGAGGTTGAGGGAGAGAGAGACGCGCTGGCTATCAGCGAGGGGCAGGGAGGCCATGGTGCTCAAAATGGCTGCCGCTTACGTGCACGAATGGGTTCAAGAAGAGCAAGATGGCGCCGATAATGTTGACGTTTGCAGCCTAACTTTTAACAGTCCTCCCTTTTCAACATATCTAGCCAACTTGCCTACTCAATGTCAATCTTCATCAAATTCCTAACCTCGGCATCATATAATGCTCCCATGCGTTCGTTTCCAAAGTCCACAGTCTTAGGGCAAATACAATTTGTACATAGTGAACACAGAGGTGGCAGACATTGAATTCCTAAGCATAGACCGCATATTACAACTACAGGAATCAGGATAATGGTGAACAGTCTCCAGCCCCAGTTCTTAACGGTGTTCCAGAACCAACCACCAAGCGACCATTCTTCCTGATCCTGGTGGACTTCTGAAGAGAGTCTGTGAAGATGTTCGATGGCTTTGTACACTGAGGGTGAGTTGTCCGGGATGTATGTACAGCAGCTGGACCCAATAATGCGGCATGCTCCACCACGGTCCGCAAGAACCACATCTAGGACAAGGCGGTTCTGGAGGGCCACCAAGCGGACCGCTTGAAGCTCGGCGGTGTTGTTAGCAAAGATACCAGCTGTGATGTTCATTGTTGTCCCAACTGCCTGAGTCAGATGTCGGATGGCACGGCTGTTTGCCATCGGGCCCCAGAGGGGAACAAGTCCCTTCATAGCATCAAGGAACTGCGCTCCTGTTGAGTCGGCTTGCTCAATGTCCTTGGCTCGTTTTTGTCTATGATGATTC